>NW_024504455.1:4292313-6692313 GCF_017590055.1 Onychostruthus taczanowskii
CCGCTGCCCGGCGCCCCCGGCTCGGCGCACGAAAGTTTTGCGGCGGCCGCGGCGCCGTGCCTCAGTTTCCCCCCCCACCCCCGGCTCGGTTTGCCGCCGCCGGAGGGGCGCGGGGAGGCACCGCGCCGACCGGGGGCATCCCGGGACCGGGCGCGGAAGGGACAAAAAGCGCCTTCCACCTGTTGGCTTCTGTCCCGGCGGGTTTAATGGGGGCGGAGAGCCGAGGAAGGGCCGGGGGGAGAGCCCGGGGCGGCCGCCGGCCCCGCTGCCCCGCGCCGGGGAGAAGCCCCGCGGGGGAGGGTGGAAAGCCGGGGTCTTTTGTCAGCCCTCCATCCCGGAGCCAGGCAGATCGCCGCGGGGATGGGAGATGTTTTTTTTCCCTCCTGGATGTCGGGAGATTAGATGAGATGTATTTACAGTTGCCGTTTATCAGCGAGTAAATATCGAGCTCGGCGTGAGAGCAGCAACGTGAAGCCTGCTTGCTTGCTCTCTTGCCGGAGGTTTTGTAGCTGTTATCCTACTGTTGGTGAGGTGATAATGTGAAAGAGCCAAAAAAAAAAAAAAAAAAAAAAAAAAAAAAAAAAAAAAAAAAAAAAAAAAAAAAGCAAAGGGGAGAGAATCCCTGCTCCTCACACCCGGGCTTATCATAGTATCGGTACCGGCTTTGGTTAAATTTGGAGGGATATTTTTTTCCATGTGGCATGAGACACAGAAAGCCTCCTGAAATGCTAGGTGCATCCTCACGAGATCTTTTAAGTTTGTCGTGTGCCATCGTTCAGGTTTCATTGATTCTAGTTGTTTTGTTAAAAAATAACCTACAAGATTCTGAGCTGCACAAATCTTCGTCATCCTAATGTCCTGGCACAACCTATGCGAGGCAGGAGCTGGAAGAGGGGGAGAGAGTGAGGATATGTGCTTTCCCAGTCAACGCTGGGAGGAGAGCATCATGTGTTGAAGAATATGAGCAGGAATGGGAGATGGGGGAGGGAGTCTAAATTGTCCTGAGACCCTATTCAATCCAGCAAGGAAGATGGAGGATCTTGCTGCTGCAAAAAAAATGTACGGCAGAAATCTCAGCCAGCTTCTGTCTGACTTGTTACCTCCCTTCAAAAAATAAATAAATAAGCAGGAAAAGAATCAAAGCAAAACCCTGTGATTTGCTGTAACGCTTTCCATGATACCTTTATCCCACATGCCTTACAGTCAGTCCAGTGATGGAGGTATGTGAGAAGCAGGGAGAGAGACTCTGAGGTTTATCGTCACAGGAGGGGGAGAAGTATCAGATCATGTTTGAAAGGAGACTTGTCAGGCAATGAGGTAGGGAGGAAAAATGCCTGTTCTAGGCAGCTGGACCTGGGGAGAAGAAGGAGGTGGCTCCAGCACCTATGGTTCTGAAGCTGGGTGGAAAATCTGTGGAGAGGGGATGTAGACAGATGGGGAGCAGGGAGGAAGGATGTCTAAGGAGGACCTTGGACCGTCTCCTTGGAGGTTTTTAAAAAGGGGAAATTTTGAACTGAATCAGGGCATGGGCAAGGCTAAAGTGCAGCTAAGCTAAGTGTGATGTAGCAGGACTTTCCAATATGGAAGAACACAGAGGCTGAGTTTTCTAACTTGGCAGAGTTTTGGGCATTTGGTGAGGGGAAGAGATTTTTGTAGCTGGAGTGATTGTGACTTGGGCAGGAATTGCATTTGAGAGAAAGAGGAGAGAGCATGTGGCTTGCCTTTTCCATAGGTGGCTTCTCTGGTAGAGTGGCCTTCTGTTAAAATATCTTTGTGTAAATTTCTGTTTATTTTGCTGGAATCTGACCGCAGCAAGGAGAAATTCACCTGTCCCTTGTGAAAAGAAGTGTGGGGATGAAATAAACCTGTGTTGCTTTATCTATGTTTCCACGCACCCAGCACCTCCACACACATGGACACAGCAAGTTTGTGCAAACACACTTGCCTGCGTCGTGAGCGTGGTTCCTGCACAGACATGGCCCAACTCTGGTGTTTTCCTCAGTTTACAGGATAGCTTGCTCCCTCAGCCTGGTAGCAGTAGTATATGGCAGCCAACTTTGTGATAGCACCAACTGCGCGTGAGGTGGCTGAGACTTAAAACCAGTGTGTGACGTGTTTTAGCTTTTCCATTCATGGCAGCATTCCCATGACAGGGCAGGGACATACCACAGGTGTCTGGCATGCACAAATGAAGTGTTACACACGTGCACATGCAGAGGACAGATCTCAGGTGAAATGTACCCCAGGTCACTCTCTTTGAGAAGAAGCTGAAGCAGCAGCAGCTCCTTGCAGGCAGAGCTCACACGCTGCTCCCACACACGCAGATCGCACGCGTGCACGCTCCACCTTTCCTCCCCAGGATCACCTGTTTGAATTCCAGCTGGGCTGGCAGCACAGGGAAGTTTTGCACCCTCCTGGATGGGGATTTGATGGCCTTTCTGTTCCAGCTTGGCGCTGGATGGGCTTGAGCCACAAAAGCTTAACAACAGGGAACACTAATGAGCCCCTGCTTGGCATGCTGAGAAGAAAGGCCAAGGGCTGAGTGGGCATAAAAACAGTGGCATGGAGCCCCTTGGCCAGAGTCTGAGCCTCGGCATGAAGGCTGGGGAGGGAGCAGAGTCTCTGGAGTCGGGAACAAGACGGCAGCGCTGCAGCAAATGCAGGAGAGGAGACCATGTTGGGGGGAGGAGAGCAGGCTGCTGTTTCCACATCATCTGAAAACTCAACCTGCTGTCAGGACAGAAGGAAGGCTTGTGCATATTTTATGTCACTTTTCTCCTTCTAGGACAAGCTGCTGGTCTGATCAGCAGTGCACTTTAAAATCCTTGACGCGCCAATCAGCAAGTATGACTCGAGGCCAATAACCAGCCTTGGCCTCCTGCCTCCGCTCCTTTGTGGACATCCCATGCCGCCCTTCCCCGGAGAACGTGTGCACAATTAAACCCTGCACGGCGTTCCTCAACTGCGGCATGGGATGTGACGAGCCGCATGGAGACGGGGACAGAAAATGGCAACGTGTCAGGGCTGGGGGGGGTGGAGGCGGGGAGGGGAGTTGGCCATTTCTTATGCTGTTTGCTGATGTCTGGAAGGAGACTAAATGGGTAAATCGGTTTTCCTTTGAACTGGTGGTGTGCTGTTCCAGTCAGCTGCTCTTGCTTCAGAGGTCTTCAGTGGCAGCTCAGGAGTTGGTGGGGCTGGCAGTAAACAAAATGTATTTCACTCCTTCAGCCTGAGTTTTGTTGGGGGCTGCCAGACAAGAGATTTCTCCTCAGCAGTTAGTTATTCAGTGCTGCTTCTGCATGGCAGAGCCACTTGAGCCACTGGAGATGGGGGCACCACTGGTGCTCCCTGCCCTGTGCTTAAGGGTGCAGGCAGCCCAGGCACCGTAGCTTTGACAGAGTCTCTCGCACACAAACATGTAACTCCCGTGTCCCACAAGCCAACTCCCTGCCCTAAGCACCATCTTGGGACACGTGGGGAAGCAAATATTTTTTCTATGTGATGCAGAGTTGTGACCCTAACTGAGGCCCTGCTTTATCCTTCACTTGTCCCATGTGAGAAATGGTCACTGGACGTGGAGGTCTCACAGAACTTGAGATCCTGGCGCCGATCTGCTGGGCAGCCTTAGGCAAATTGCCTTAAAGCTGGCATGGAGCTTCCTGCTGCAGTCTGTGAGATGGGGTGATGCTTGCCCAGCACCCCAAAGGGCTGTGTGTGTGCAGACACCACGGCGGGCTCGCACACCAGCCCATGGACAAAGCGTGTGGTTTTGCACCGAGCGTGACTCACGCGACGGCAACTTCTGCTCGAAGTCTGCGCGCACTCGGCGCTCTGCTGGGCAGTGAATTCTGTTTTGTCCTTCCAGCAGAAAACAGCACAACTTGCCAGTGACATGGACTGGACATGTATTCCCGTAACAACAATATTACAAACATATGGTAGACCTGGTGGAACAACTGCTGTCCGTGTCTCCGTGCGAAACAAGGAGCCGGTTAACAGAATCTTGAGGCTGTCTGAGGCTGTATCTCCCCAGACTGTGATCTCACCAGCTTTCCCAAGCTAACCTCAACCTGGTCACTGCTTGGATTGTAAACTTGGGCTGGGTGGGGGGGTGAGAGCAGTTAGCAGGAATGGCTATTTGTGATTCAGTCCACTTCCCTGTGACTCAGAACTGAACCATCCCTCGGTAGAGTATTTGGGGATAGTACTCTTCAGATGTTGAACATCAGTCTAGTTCTTAGAAGTTCTGCAGTACCCAGGCTTGCTTGCTTGCAACTGGGTTTTTCTCAGTATCTTTTGTGAAAACAAAACCCTAAAAACTACTTCTGACTATTAAAGACGCCATGGTAATTTTTGCCAAAAGAAGAAGGGGGAGTGGTCTTAGCCCCGGGCACTTTGCCAGATTCGAGCTCAGGAAATTGCAGTCTATCTAGGTAAAACTCCCTATAGTTTAAATGAAAAAAAGTATTCATCTCTTGCTGTCTTAAAGGGTATGCACTGTGTTCTCTGGAGCCTTAAACAGACAGTACATTCTGGCTGGAGAGGTGGTTACAGTTGCTTGCTGGAGGAAGAATTTTTTATGCAAAAACTGGGGCCTTTTTTGCATTTTTGGGATGCTTCTAATTGCAGAATGCTGTGTGCATTTTAGGTTACTGCAAAGCTTGAATGAATATGTGGCTCAACATATGAATGCAAGGAAATATGCTGGTGTGCTGTTTGCACAGGGAGCAGGCGCAGCCAGCAAATGCACGTCTTTTCTGTGGCAGAAAAATAAGGACCAGTTTTTTAGTCTTGCGCGTGTGCATCTGGGGGCTGGATTTTGTATGTTTAGCAGCAATTGCTTTTGTAAGCTGCTGCTAGGGCACGTAACTGGCTGTGTGCAATTGCAGTAATGGAATGTGAAAATGCAACTACACAGAGACCTGTAATCTTGCATGCAAAACACTGCTGGTCTAGTTCTCCAGGTACCAAAAAATGGTCTGAGATTGTACTTGCCTTTGCATTTAACTGTGTTCACCTGCGTTTTTCAGGTGACAGCTGTGTGTATGGAGTGCTGAATGATTATCCTTTCTATTTTTGCTCCAAGAAGAAGAAGGAAATTAAATATTTTACTAGTGATCATGGCAGTGCATGTGTCATGAGAAGTCCAGGATGGAGATGGCTAGGGGGTTGCAATGAAAATTCCATAACGCTTTGAAATCCTGGGGAAATGCCTGGGTGAAGGAGAGCAGAGTGAGGTCCTGTTCTCCCTGCAGAGGAGGAGTATTGAACTGCTGAGTTTGTCAGTGCTGTCAGGATCTGACCTTACCTTCTGCCAAATTCAGTACTTTCAGGGCCCCCCAAAACAGAACGTGCATTAGGGCACAGGTGGATGCAAGGCTGAATATCCATGTTAGGAAGCATCCATATCGTTGGATATTCCAGCCCAGGACCCCCAAAGTGTGAAGCAGATCTCCTCCTCCTCACTCAGTGATGTGTCTCAGCCCTGCCCCAGCGAGATGCAGGCAGCTGGGGGTGAGGACACAGTAGAACAGCTCACTTTCTCTGCCCTTCACTCTCCAGCTTCTCTGGTGACAGTGATAACAAAGGGCTGCTCAGCATTAGGTGATATGGATCTCTCTCAGCCCACTAAACTTGAGTCCTGCAGACTTCTCACTAGCCCTCAGGGCTTGGGTGTCACTGTACCCTCCCAGCCTGGGGTGGCCTGGGACAGTATCCCTGGGGACTGACAGCTGAACTTTCTCCTGGAGTTCTGGAAGCATGGATTTCTCCTTACCAAAACCCCTGATTTTATTTTGTGGTTATTTCTTGCCGTCCTGGGTTCTTGACTGCAATCACTTCCATTTTGCATGCTGCTCTTTGTAATTGAATCTATCGATGTATACTTAATCCAGTTGGCACCGTGGTTGGTAACTAGGCACTGCTTCCCAGCCTTCTGTCACTTGTTTTCACAATTACTGTCTGAAGTTGGGGTGGGTGCCTGTCGCTCAGCTCTTTGCCCAATTGCTAGACTGCCTGGGAAGACCTGTGCTTGACAGTCAGGTCCACAGCTGGTGCAGCTCCTGTCCTTCCATCTGGACGTCAGCCAGGTGTGTAGGACTTGGGTCATGGAAGCTAAGCCTGTTGGGTTTAATTCTCTTCTCTGCCTCTGATTTGCTTTGTGTGATCACGGGCAAGTCCTTTAACCTCAGATGGCCTCCACTGGGTTATCTACTTCAGAAAGGTGTTGTAATGCTTAATTATTGCCAGCTCTTCAGAAACCCCTGGTGGCAAAAAAATGCCTTTTATTCAGAAATATCGCTGACCTTCCTGGCCTTTCTAAGCCACGTTGGTGGTGCTAGGAGATATTATTTTTCCAACCTCAATAATGTTTCTTCAATTTTTCATCTGTACATTCACCCACTCTCTCAGCTGCATGTAAAAATGCCAAGCTGTCTGAAGCCATGGAAATATTTTTGTAAACTTGACAGCCACGGCAAACATTCCTCCTTGGCAATAAACAAACAAGGTACACAACCTGCCATTAACATCAATTTATAGCAGAGAGACCTTCGTCACTCATTGATGAGGGAATCCTAGACAATTGTTGTGCTGGCAAGCCATAAAGTAGTGTTGTCTGAGATTAGGAAAATGCTGGATCCTTTGGGTTCCTGTGTGCAGGGAAGCTCTGTTTGCCCAAGTGCATGTGGGAGTTCAAGCAGGCACCAGGTATTTGGTTTATTCAAGGCTTTTACAAACTATGTTTGGCTCGGGTGTACGTGTGCTTGGGGGCTTGCTGTCTGTTTGTAGGCAAAAAAAGCCCGTTTTCCATAGTGGCAACTGAAACACAAAGGTGGTACAAATTAAACTGGATAAATTTTAGACACCTAAAAAAAAAAAGCTGCAAACAAAAGACATCAGTCAGCATTGCAGGAGCAGAGCCCAGTTGTGCACCCTCCTTCCATTTTCCTTGCAGCTGGCTATGGGCTGGGAGGGTTGGCAAGCACCTGAAGCCACACTGCAACATCTCCCTCCGGGCAGCTCCCCACGTAAGCACTCAGCCAGTGCTCATTTTGGTGTGTTCTAGGTTAATTTACCCTGAATACTCTAAACACAGATCTTCAGAGACCTTGGTGGTGCTGGCAAAAAAAACCAAAAAAAGGCAGGTACCCCTAATTTTCTTACGTTACTTTGGGTTATTTCTTACTTTTCTAGCAGGATCTCTTCCTGCCATCTTTGAGTAGTGGATTCTCTGTGGTGTGCTCAGGAGAAGAAAGTCTAGACTGTTCTTCACCTGTGTCTTTGATGGAAGACTCAAAGTAGGGAGCCCAGCTTCTTTCTACCACCTCACTCATTCGCTGCCTCTCTGTCTCTGTGCCGTAGTTTCTCCCTTCTTCAAATGAGGATGACAAGTCTTCACTCTGCTTCCACAAAACCTTTGAAAACTAAGGAGAAAAACATGCAGGGCATTTGTCTTCCCTCTCCAGGAAATCATAAATCCCTCCCCTCTCCCCTCACCCCTCTCCCTTCTCCTTTCTACCTTTTTTCCTCTCTCCTCTCCTCTCTTCTCTCCCCTTTTCCTCTCATTTTAAGAGTTGTTATTATTATATTCTGTCCCTTTAGGTCTCCTCTACTTCCACCGCTCCTGCAATCTGTCTCTCTCTGCTGTTTCCATATCCCCTTCTATTTGCAGCTCTCTTCCTTCTGTTCATGTCATTTTCTTCTCTCACCCTGTATCTTCTACCCTCCCCCACTATTCATGCGCCGCACACTCCTATCGCTTCCCTCTAGTTTATCCTCCAAATTCCTCCCTTATGTGTGTCTCCACCGCAGACCCCTTTTTGTTGCTGCTGGCTGCGTGTCCCTGCGGTCTGGCTGCCTGGGAGCTGTGGCAGGGCTGGCTGAGGGAGAAAGACAGGGCGTGGGATCGGCTGGACAGCCCCTGCTGCAGCCCTGGCCGGCCAGGCAGGGTGGGAGCAAGGTGAGGCTCCCTCCGTGTGTGTGCTGCTGGCTCTGGATGGAGCTGCCTCGAGTCCCGCTCTGAGCTGCAGCACGGTTGTCACTTTAATGTCTGAGCACTTTGTTTCTGCCTGGAAGCTTGATGAAGTCTGTAGTCTCAAATGTTGCCTACTGGCGTCACCTTACCTCCTTGGACGTGACCTTGTGACTTTCTCTGGTCCCATTGTCCTATTCCCATTCCCCTGACTTCCCCCTGGCTCTAGACACTCTGTTCTGAAAACATGGATTATGTTGTGCCTGGCTGCCTGTTGACATCTCTGGTTGTTGAGAGGATGACTGTCCCATGTGTCACTTCCAGCTGAGTTCAGGGCCCTATGCTCTGCCAGGGAAAGCCATGATGGAGGAGGTAGAGGATGAGCACCAAAGGTCTGGGAAGCCCTGTGCTTCTTGATGGAGAGTTGCATTGAGCTCACAGGCCAGTGCCCAGCAGGTCAAGGCAACTGTGCTGTGTTCCTGGGAGACCTGTGCTTAGTGTCCTGCTGTTGTTACAGGACAGGAACAACAGGGTCACTGCCTTAGGGAGAACCCCGCTCCCATATGCCTGAGAGAGCCACCTGATCCCAGGAGGAGGCTATCCCACTATCTGATGTGGGATAGAGTTTCCTCCAAGTCAGCCAGGGTGGTTATGGTGCATTTAACCACCTCTCTTCAGGAGCAGGGTTCTGGCTGCAAGGATCAAGTCCAGTGGCAGCAATTAAAAAATGGTGGGTTCTTTATATCCCCTCACGGACTCTGTTTTCTTCACACACAGGGGACATAGGGCATGGAGAAGTCCCTTTCTCAGGGCAGGGAGAGGTGGCTGCATCTAGGCTGATGGGAGAGACAGCGAAATCAGGGCTCATGAGGTGTTCCTGACAGCTAGGCACAAAGAGGTCAAGGACATGGCCACGTGCTGAATTTCATCCAGTGTCTTACAGAGCAGGGCACGGTGACTTTTTGGCCTCCAGTGGAGTTCACCTCTACTCCTGGGTGGCACATTTCCCCCTACCAGGTGTCACTCAGTCCCAAACTCATTAAAGTCATGAGCCTCAGTTCCTCTGACCAGACAGTTCCTGATTTCTCCCCTCTGTCCCTGCAGCATTCCGACCCTTCCTTAGCGTGCTGGATGATCTCCCTTGTGCTTCATGTGAGGTGCTGTGCACCCTTTCCCGTTTTTCCCACAGCCATTTTTCTCCCTCTCCATACCTGCTTCACCTGTTTTACCTGCTTTTTCCCTCCTGCTCTGCCTCTGGGCTAGGTCTCTCTCCAGACTCTGTCTAAAACCCTCTGCCTCATTTGCCTTCCCATCTGGCTTCCTTGTCTCCGTGGTCATGCCCTGAGCTGTCAGAAGCCAGGGGAGGAGGACCATTGGAAGAGCAGGGCACAGACTGGAGGGTGTGAGGGAGAGCAGAGCAGGAAGGCAGATTCCTAAACCAGGCTCCATCATTTGCTGGTCTTTGGCCTCTCCCAGGTATGTGCTCTTAGCTACAAGGCAGAAGTCCCCTTTTCCCAGAAGTGTGATTTTCCCATTGCTTCTACTTCACTATTGGCAAGCTCCTGAAAGGTTAATGAAGTCATTCACTGCAAAAGGAAAAAGCACATCTTCCCGTGTTTTGCATAAATTAATCTTGGAGATTATGGAGCAGCCGGTGCACAGGGCACAGGATATGCAGCTATGTCCTTGAATCTTGTCACCCAAAATGCAGCTCTGGGAGTATCACGTAGGTGATACTGTGCTCTCCAGTCCTTGATATCAGCTGAGGCTTAAATGTAGGTAAAAAGCTGTGGCCTCCTCAGTCATCTTTATTCATGTTTCATTGTGTGTAACAGAGACTGGGGAGGAGGTACCTAGGAATGCCCACAAGCCCTTCCTCCCATTGCGGTGGATCCTTGTTTCCCACAGATCCTCTTTAGAAAATGCCCTGTATCAGGTTTCATTCCCCCTGGATTTTTTTTTCCCTGCCTGAGAAGTATGCAGAAAATCATTCAATTGGTTTTGAACCACATGAGGGGGAGCAGGAACCAACCCCAGAAGATAAGTGTTCTGACCTTTACCGCACTCAGATAACTGAAAATAATAACAAATAAATACATCTTGTTTCTAAACCTCAGGCTTAGGTATGTGTCCCTGCCTTACTCAACGAGAGCCTGAGCTCCTGGGAGGGCTGAGGTTATGAACCTGGTAGCTGCCTGCAGTAAGCAGCAGCCCCTTTGCTTTCCTTTTGTAAAAGGAGCTGGAACCAGTCCAGATATTCAGGATGTGAGGGGACAGGGCTAACATCCCCACACTCCTGCCATCTTGCTGCTGGGACCCTGCATGTTTTCCCATGGCTAGTGTGCTGGGAGAATGAGAATTTGTTTATTTCTTGCCTGTGTGTGTTTCTTTGTGCTTTTTGCCTCTTGTTTTCAAATACAGGGTTGACCATTTAGTGCCATGCAGGGCTGGCTACCAACTCTGCATGTATGCAGACCCTGGATACGATTATGGGATTTGCTCAGAAAAGAAAAGTGCTAAAACCTCCAAATCAGTGAGTGTTTGGGAAAAAAAGGGAACCTGTCTAGAAGGAGGACATGCTGAACTGTTACTTGCAGTGAGCTCCCCAGGTCTGGGTCTTAGGTCACTGACTCAGACTTCCATCATCTCTGCAGATGCCCCTGGGGAGGTCCATCTGAGACAGCCTCTCTCTGCAGGCTGCTGGTGACAGTAAATATTTGTACGCTGCATGCTGAAGTGCTGATATGGGGCTGGAGTCCCATTGTGCACTGTGCTGTCCAGACCCTGGAAAGAGACAGTTCCTGTCCTGAAGGATTTACTGCAATCCCAAATTAGAGCTGGAAAACAGGCTTTTTGTGCCTACAAACAGACACCAAGCACCAAATTCGTGGTGCTTTCTGTCGTGGCTGTGCTTGATGTTCCTTCAGAAGGATGTTGTTTCCCTTCCCTCCTCTGTGACACGGGGAGGATGTTTGCTTGGTTTCTGCCATCCAAGCCACCAGCGACTGTAGAGATGCCTATATGCAGACCATGGGGAGGATGTTGGGAGGTTTCTGGCACTCAGTCAGTGTAAAGCACCTTATTTATTAGAGTCTAGTGCCCGTTTGGGACGTACTTCTGATCTAAAGCTCCTGAATTCCTCCCTTTTAACGCTAAAGAAGCCATTCAGAGGCCCCCTGGGCCCAATGTGTGCTTCTGCTGAAGACTGCCCTGATCATATATCTACCACTGTCTTGCCCAGACTTCGGGTTCAGTGATTTTGTTTTCATTAGAAGATCTTCTCCAACTCACCTCTTCCTTCAGGGGTTCCAGCAGATACCCAGATAAATATGATATTCAGTGGGCTGTGCACGTGTTTCCATACGCTGCTGCAGCGTATGGAAACGTGCATTTTCAACATGCAACCTGAGACGTGCCTGGATGTTTGCATTTGTGTTGTGTGGACGCTTGCATTCATGTCTGCCAGTGTGTTTGGGCTGGAGGAGGTAGCAGCGAAGCCTCTGGCAGCTGGGAAGAAAGGAATGACAGGCTTGCTAGGGGAGGGAGGAGAGAGTTTGGTAGCTGAGATGAGGTTTGGGTAACAACTGGAGGGGGAGATCAGATTTAGGATCCATGTTGCTCACTTAAGAAAATAGGAGAAGAAGCAGTACATTGTTTATTGGGGATTGTGTTATTCCTGTGCATTATTTATTAGACTTCTGCTAATGGTACTGCATAAAGAAGTGGCACTTCTACAGAAATTTCACAGACAGCTGGAGGATCAGTTCCAGGAGGTATTGTAACCAGGTCAGGTTGGTGTAGGGAATCCTGCTGGGCTCAGTTTTGACAGGCTTTGGAAAAGAGAAGATTGTTCAGGAGGCATTTGGAGGGGAGAAAGGGGGGGGGGGGGGTGTCTGTGACTCACCAGGGAACAATGATTGCTGTGAGGATAAAGGGGCAGGCTGGAAGAAGACCTGGAGACAATGGTGAATTCCTGGGTTCAGCAGCTTCAGGATTCCAGCCTGAGGTACAAGAAAGCGTGAGAAAATGATGTGTTTAGGAGGAAGCTTTAGGAGTAATAAAGGCAGCTGGTGAGAAAAAGGCAGAAGTAAGGAGGAAGCAATGCTGCACCTTGAAGTGGGTCCTTTAAGGCTTGATTTTGAGGCTGGAGTTGGAAGAATGGATGTGCAGTGACTGTAACTGAACCCTTCCTGAGTTACCTGTAGTGTCTGTCAGCAGAGACCTGCTGGTTTGCAGCCTCTGCAGATGCAACAGGCAAGGCAGAGGTGCTGAGTACCCAGGGACAGGAGACTATGTAGGTTTGTGAAGTTAATATGAGTGCCAGGATGGGTGCCCCCAGCCAATTCTTGGATGTTGGTCCTTCCTTTCATTTGCAAAATGTCCAGTCACTTAGAGAGGTGTGACTGGTGTTCTGGTAGGTGGCATTCTTCTTACACTCAGCCATGAATCTGAAATCAGCCAATACTGGAGGAGGAAATCATGCCATCAGTGCAAACTGTCTTTGGGTGAGAAGCTAACTCATAGTCACCGAAATACCCAGAAAAAATGTAAAGGTTTTATTTTTAAGGTTTGTTTTACCCCACCACGTTCAACCATTGGGCGGGGAACACCCTCCTTACTGCTTGTGACTTGTTTCCGTGAGCCAAGAGCAGGTCTAAATGAAAGTTGCCTTGGTGACACTTCAACCTGAGAATCTCGGGGCTGAGCTGGTGCAGAATTTTGGGGCTGGAGGGGAGGAGGAGAAACTGCAACATAAACACAGCTTCATGGGCTGTCCTTTATTTTTCTGACTGCAGTAGGAAGCCTTCTTTGTTAGATACAGTCACACTGTGAACATGGGAAGTCCTGTAGCACAAACAGCATCTCCTTTAGCCAGTCAGCCCCTGCCCTCAGCCATCACTTACAGCACAGCTGAGCTACCATTACTGAGTGGTATTTTCTCTAATTTTAAGCAGGATTGATGCAAATCATTCAACAAGTACCTGTGACTGTTGGCATATTTAAGAGTTGTTTTGGGTTTTATTTTGCAGTTATTGTCTGAACACAGCACTACACCCTACAGCAAACCTCCTTATGGTGCGCAGCTATCCTGGGAGTGTGGGTAGTGCTAAGTGCACTGAGAACTGTAACAATAACTCTGTGAGAGTGGCCTGGAGGTTTGGAATGGAGCAGGCCATGATGGGACATGATTCTGTTAGTCCACTGTGTCATTTAGAATAGAAGGTGACTTGGGCCAACCAGCCGAAATGCCTTCAGAGTGTTTCTCCACCTTGGGAGAATGTGTGATCATCTGAGATCTGGGACTTGAGTTCTAGCAGGGATTATCCATTGGGAAAGGACAGTCCATTTTGAAAGTGAAGTGCTGATGGGTCCAGGAATGATAAAATCACCCTTGGACTTTTTTTTTTGTGCGTGTGTGAACTCCTAGAAGTCATCTATGTTGGTATAAATGAGATCATTTGGCCTAATTAGTTCCAAGCTTAATTAGCAGTAATTATCCCAACATGGGAGTAATACTCGAGTAGGAAGTACTGAGTCCTCGATTAGATAGATCTCTAATTGGTGTTACAATATTGTAATTAAAGCATGCTTGTACGCCTCTGCCTCTGCAAGTGATTTGTTTTATGTCTGATTAAGCAGGGAGTCCGGCAGCCTCAAGGAGGCCAGGACATCACCACTGATTGAAACAGTGTATTATTCTTTGTTATAGGAAAGAAATGATGAATCACATGTACTAGGAAACACTGTGGGCCAAATTAGTCCTTTGAGTAATTGCTACTGGAGTTAGGGAAATTGCAACAGGGGTAAATTTGGCCTCAAGTGTATCAGCTCTATCTGTGTATCACACAGTTAAACAAATACTCATTTGAATGTGCAGTCTGGCAATTACACCATCAGACAAATGCAAGTGAGTTAATCTGCATTTGCAATCGCTGGATTGCAGGGGTGAGTTTGGCTGCTGGGTGATGGTTATTAGGTTGCACATTCTGCTCAGATTTTGTGAGAGGTGGTGCCGTACGTCCCAGGGTGCAGCTGGCACAGTTTCAGATGGCCACTGCTGGCTGCAGTGTCCTCTCCTTGTGGAGGTGAGACCTGGAAGGTACTGCTAGGGCCACCAGGAGCATCTTGCAATTGGAGGAGATGGGCAGACAAAGAGTCCTCTTCCAGCAGTGTTACCTTCAGTCTGGCTGGTCTGATCCTGCCTAGCAGAAGACCCTTCAGAATACCAGGTAAACATGTTTTTTGAAGAAGTTTAAAATGAAGAGAGTGATAATGGGAACTTTCTGAAATTAGTCAGCATCAAAACACGAAAGCTTCCTATGTCTTTTTAAGAAACCACCTCCTTAGGATTTGGCAAGTGTGCTGCTTTATTACTTATCTGTTCGCTACATGAGTGGGCGACTGTACTTCCTGATTTGGTTCTCCAACATAGAGAGATCATCAGCATAGGTCTGTAGAGGACAGTAACTCCTCGCCTACAGAAAGTAACAAATAGGAATGCATGTATCCTCTGGCTGTCACAAAGGATTTCTAAGCACATTGGAGTCACATCCGAAGTAACACGTCATCTTATTTTCATTCTACAGCTGCAGAAACTGAGGCACAGATCAGTTACTTCTCTTGCTGCAGCTCATGGAGCTGGTGTATGTGGCAGAACCAGGGATGCAGTGCAGGTCTCATCACCTTCTGCTTCACCCACAAAAACATCTTTCTTTTCCAGGAGGGAGAGTCCTCCCAGAAGGAAGGAGATGACTTGAGCAAATAAAGTACACAGAATTCTGTTAAAGCAATATTAGGGATAAGAATTTAAACACCCCATACACGAGAATTCAAAGCAAGGGTTTCCATAGCAGCGTTGCTTGGCCATATTGTATATACACTGTTTTGCATTGTGCTGGTGATGTCAAAGGCATATTCTAATATCTGTGTGTGCAATATGTCTGAATCAGAGTTGCTATGAAACTTAAGGGAGAATTACACCATGGAGGCATATTCTTGTGTGGTGTTGGGAGGAAATAACAGAACTAGGTTTTGCTAGGATTTTTCTCCAGAGATAATTTTTCTTAGAAAATTGCTGATTTGCCAGAATTGTTGCTATTTTCAGGAAAAGTTAACTCCAGTTTTGTGTTTCATCTTGGAAAAAAAAAATAGAGAAAAATTTTAAAGCTGTCAAAACGAAACATTTCAAGAAGGTAAAATGAAACCTTACATTTAATTCATTTAGTCAGTTTCTAGGTAGAAATTTTGAAAACTACTTTTTTGGGATTTTTTTTTTTCTTAATGTGATCAGATGTAGAACAGTTATTTGAAATTTCTGAAAATCTCGAAGGAATAAAAAGCTTGTTCTTTCACACTACATAGTCCTGAACTGTCCTGGGAGTGGCAGGTGGCAAGGGAGTGACTGCATCACCCAGCACCCTGGGTGCCTGCCCGGTTGTGTGTTGCAATGGGAGCTGCAGGAGAAGTTAAGTTTCCCACTGAATACCTCTGTAACCACCTGGTAAAGGCACATAGCAAAAAATGCCTGCTCCAGAAACTGCTCAAATCTTTCACGAGGCTCAGCTGTCTCTAAAAACTCCAGTATCACCTGGATAGCATAAGATTAAACCTCTGGACCAGGAGGTCCAGAGGATGTCATAAGTTTTGGGTGGGAGCCGCTGTTTGTCACATCGTTAAACCTGGATTCAGCAGAGGAGGGGATCTCCGAGGGGCAGCTGCCGCCTCTCCCTGCCCCACACTGGGCATCCTGGGGTCTGTTCTCACCTCCCTATGCACGGACAAAAAGAGGGCTCCCGAGTGGCACCACGGCTCTTCCCTGTGCTCATCCCTCTCTGCCCTTCGCTTCCAACACCTCATCCATGCTCTGAAGCTCTCCTGGGTAGCAGGAGGGATGTTGGACCCTGGGCTGGGAAGGGGTGCTTGCACTCATGGAAAAGCCCTGTGAGTTATTTTGGCATCACTCTTCCTGCTGGCAGCAATGTTTCTTCACTGCCAGCATTCCCAAATGTTGGTGTAGCCTGTATGCCAACGTCTCCTTTCTGCCTGCCCCCTCATGTTGCAATTGCTAATTTCTGTGCCTGTGCCTGAAGAGCTGTAGTTTAGACTTGCTTTCCCATGCATTGAAGCCATTCTTGTTTAGGGAAGAAACTGTAAAAGGGGTGTGGGAGAGAGAAAAAAAAGAAGAGAGCTGGGGTTTTTTTTCCGTATGTGGCAGTGACTAATGCTGGGTATTAGAGAGACAAGCTGACAAACATCTGAATGAGTGGAAGAGACTTCTAACCCAAAGGGAGGAGTTGTGGTTTAGGTTAAAGCCACAAAGGAAGTGAAGGAGGTTACCACTTTCCTGTCTGTGGGCAGGAGGTTCTCCTTGTGCTCGTTTGAAGGCTTAGCTGTAGCTCGTTCTTCCCTAGGAACATGCTCATCTGTGTACTTCTTGAAAGGCATTCGAGCTGGCGTCTGATCTTGGGAGTGACAAACATCCCCTTTATACTCAGAAATCAGCAGGAGCTGGGAGCCAAAGATCTGGGAATCACAGTCTAATTTATGGAGCCAGATATTCTAAAGCATCTTGTTAGGCCATGTGTCTTGGTTGGTGCTAGTTCATGTAGTGTTTTTCTCTGTACTTCTTCCTCTTGCTGATTCCACTTGGATTTTTTGTTGTAAATATCTGTATGTACCTCTGGGGCTTGTTGGCTCCCCACAGGCCTCACTTCTCTAATGTTCCTGAATGATTGGCAAATTGTGTCTCCATCCTGCCTGGATCCAGCAGTCTAGCATGCTGATACAGGACAGATTCTGAATGTCATTGGGTTCCTACCGGCATGGCCTGTGATCAGGATTTTCCTTGATTTTCTGTGCTTGCTTTTCTTTTAACGGTGCAGAGGCTTTAGCTGTGTGCGGTTGCAAAGTTTGTCGTCTCAGCTCTGCAGCTTCACTCTTCATCTGAGAGAAGAGGGTGAGTGGTTAACCCTGGTCTGCTGCAGAAGGCATGCCAGGAGAGAGATGAAAGAATACAGGATTGCTCTTACAGGAGCATGAGCCTTCTCCTGAGTCAGAGGAGCATGGCCACGTGAGCCGGCTATCTTAATCCGAGCTATCAACTGGTGACTGCACAGTTGGAACCACTGTCAGTGACAGTGACTTCAGTGTGTGCTGCCACTGCCTTCTGATTACTGTGCACTGCTGTACATGAAAAGAGCATCTGAAAGGTGCTCCCTGAAGGGCCCTTTTGTGGTCTCTAACCTTACATTAACAGCTCACCTTAGACCCTAACCCTGGCCTTGGGATGCAGCAGAGTTATTTCACTTACCAGGTGTGAAAATCATATTTTGCCATATGAGGATGTTTGCTCTCTCAGGTGTATTACTGCGACTGGGGTTTCTTTCTTTTTTTTATTTTTTTTTGTTTTGTTTTGTTTTGTTTTGTTTGTTTGTTTGTTTGTTTGGGTTTTTGTTGCTTTGTTAAAACTACAAGATATCATTAAAGATTTATGTGTGGCAAATGTGTCCTTTTTTGCAGAGTGTTTCCTTTTAGAGACCTTCACAGTATTGATTTCAAGTAGATTTTCCTCCTCTGTTTTAAAACATTTCCTTTGCCTATGGATTTTCAGCATTACTCACTGGAGCTGTGTGCAGTACATTCCCCAGACTATACTATGAAGCCAGAGTCCCTCACTGCTGCTCTTCAGGGACCATTTCTAAGCTGGAAAGACCATTCATTTGCTGTGCTCACTCAATCCTGCGCAACTATCCTGCATCACATCCTTATTGCTCCAGGATGTGCATTGTCATCTAACTGAGCATGGGTCTGCTCTCACTGTGTGCCAGTGGATCCCATGCCTAATCTGGCAAGAGCCTTGAGCTGGCCCTTCCTTGGACTGAGTGGTGTTTGTTGGGATGTTTTAGATGTAAAGGGAAAACAAGCTGTACAATGGGGAGATGAAGAGACCGGAGTGGTAAGCAGCTGATATTGTAAGGTTGTTTGGTTTTGGTGTCAGCATTTCATTTCTCAGACTCATCCTTGTGGCCACTAGAGTGGGGAACAGGGATTTCTTTTTGGAGAGGGCAGAGGACTCAGCAGGAAGGCTGAGAGTGCTGGCCCAGATCCTAGAGGAGTGAGGTACCACTGCCCTTTCAAGGAACCAGGTGGTGTCCACCAGCCATTTCTGTGCCCCAGGATGAGGCCCTGGGGTCCGTGTTCTGCTGGTGGCTGAAACATCTCAGTGAGAGCCAGCTGATGGTGTGGGTTCAGCCATCTTTCAGTGGATCGTATCTGTAAGATGTTGAAGACTTGGATTCAGACCTTAAAGCATCTGGCTTATGGAATTTGGCTTTGTTTACTGTAGTGTTATAGCCTTAGGGCCACAGAAAGTGCAGCTTTATTGAAATCATTGGAGTTGTGCTTGCTTATGGCAGCAGGGAGCTGGGGACGTGGTTTTTTGGAACATGTTGCCAGGAACATAAACCCTTTTCTTTGGGAGATACTTTGTAAGGATGACTCAAGTAAATGCCTGGGAAACATTGTCCTAATGGAAACAAGACGTTGGAGTGATCAGGTCTCAGAAGAACGCTTATTTCTTTCTCACATCTGTGACTTTCAGAAGCCACCATCCTAAGGCTCGGTTCTTCTCTCCTTCCTCATTATCATCCTAGTTTTGAACATCATAATACACCACTAAGAGCAGGAACACCCAGGGGACACTTCAGTCTCTGCACATGGGGGAAATAAGGACTTGGAAGAGGAAGCCAGCTGACTTGCATGGGATCCAGGCAGGGTGAAGTAGTGTCACTGGACAGAGTAGCAGCAATCTGTTATCAGATTCTAAAGTGGAAGGTATCTGTGCTTCAGCATTTAAATATTTACAGGAGATTCTTGCTACACTTTTTGATGCTGGATGCTCAAATAAAAGCAATTACCAAAAATACAAGTGATTTCTAAGGACAGTGCACACAGTATTACCTGCATTTCTTGCATGCTGGATGGACTGCTGGCATTAATTTTGTCTTGGTTGGACAGAGAGGGCAGGCAAAAGATGCAGGTTGTGTGTAGGAATAGCCCATGTTGTAAGCAAGTCAAGGGACAGGGAGTGTGTCATCAGAGTTCCATTACCAAGGCTGGTCCCTTGTGCAGCACCAGCTCACTTGTTAAATGGATTCTCTGAAATAAAAGGGTATAGATGGAAAGAAGCATGCTGTCCTAGGTGTCTCTCAGGACCTGGAAGGCAGGTATTGTCAGCAGATGTATTCCTGCTGGGGAATAGCCCGGTATGATTTAAAACAAGCTGGCAGATTTTGTGCTCAGATGGACTGGGAACATTCACGCAGTCTGTTATTGCAGTTCAGCTGTGAGAGGCCAGCACCACTAGCAGAGATGGACTAACAAAATGTTTGGGCAGAAGTATGTCCAGTCATGACATCTGTTGCTAAAGTGGTCCACAGTTTGCACCATAAAAGTGCATAAGTAAAAATGGAAAAGAACAAGAGCGAAGCGTTTATATAGCTAAGCCAAAACTCTCGAGTGCCCTCTAATAATGAAGAGTCCTGGGTTTGTTGGTGTTGTCCTCTATCATCTAAGACCTTGCAGATATGAAAGCTGGTGATTACTGCAGGAGAAAGTCAGCACCATACTGATGATAAGCCAATGTCTAATCTAAAGACCAAGGGGGGAAATCTGCGTGTTTTCTTTGGAGGCATCTCTCTGTTTTATGTAATTTTGGTATAACACCTGAAAATCAGTGGCTGGTACTTTTGAAATGTATTTCTTTCATCAAAAGCTGTTTGAAACAACAGGTTGCGCCTATCCATTCAATCTAACCTCCCTTGACATTTTTAAATGACAGATAATGAAAACTATCTTCATTATAACTCATGCAATTTCATCAGACTGTCACCAGCAAACAATGGCAAACTAAAGACTGAACAACCCTCAGCTCTACTCTCCTAGGTACCTGTGCTAGAGTACCTGGTGTCTTTTCAGCTTCTAGGAAATATAAGAGGTGATATGTCTGCTGGGGAGGGTTCTGCGTTGCGAGGCATTAGAGGTCAACAAGAACATGTTAAAATCTGTCTGGGAGCCAGTGGTCAGATGGCTTTAAAATGAAGCACAAATGTGAGAATGATCGTGGGTGAGAGACATGGCTTATCTAACTGAGCGCTGAATTCTGCACTGCCTTCAGTTTATGAATGGCTTTAAAGCATGGTGCCAAACAGACCATATTGCAGTTGTCTAATCCTTAGGTGACAGAGGCAGGCATGATTGTAGGCAGAGCTGCATCCAAGAGGGCTCATCAGAACAGCCCAGTCAGCCTGGCATTATTGCTACCTGATCTGTGGGAATCGGTCCAGGCCCTGGATCTGAACTGCCGCAGGGAAACCTGGTTGAAGGAGCAGCTGTTGTGGTATGGTACTGGCTTATCTTCCCCTGCCTGTCCCTCTCCAGCCAACATTGCTGCAGGCTTGTCTGGGCTGAGCATCAGTCGCCCAGCTCCTTTGCCCCCTTGCCCAACCCCCCACGCCCCAAATTTATAGACTTAACCAAGCTATCCCCCACAGTTAGATTAGAGAGAGAGTGAGAGCAGGAGGGGCATTTCACAATAAAACATAATTTCTACAAGATGGCCACAGTACGGGAGAGGCTAGCACCAGGGAGTGAATTATAGGGGTCCGGAGAAGAGAGAGCCCGTGGCAGAAAGAGGGTTGTTACTGGAGGACACAGGGAGGAAAATGACAGAGATAGAGGGTGTAGATAAATAGTTAGAAATGGCTGCAGAGGTGTGATTTGGAAGGAAAATCAGTCACTATTTCAGTCACCAGTGGTGATCAGTTTAGAGAGCTGAGTGGTAAATTATCACTCAGGCAGGTTAGGACTCCAAGAAAACCCGTGACCCTGTGAAATGCTGGAGAGAGAAAAGTTGCAGTAACAGTGAGTAAGACTCAGATCTCATCTAACTGAGCATGAGTATCTCAAGGTGAAATAGCAGAAGGAGAGGAGGCGGGAATATTGATTTCTGCCTCGCAAAACAGACAACAACGCCTACTTTTTCATAGCAAGAATTTAACCATTCGCTTTAATGGGCCAGTCTGCGGTACAGTGGGGGCTTGGTTTCTTTGGGCACAGTCTAGAGGGGAATTCATGCTGAAGTTGTTTTTATTTTTTCATAGCCTTGAAGGAGAGACATGAGCGAAATTTTACCCTTAAAGAACTCTGTGCTGCCTGTAAGGGCAGCATGAGTGGAATCTGTCCTTGTTGCTGGCCTGTTGTGCAGCAGGCGGGTACCCTGAGCAGCTGGATGCTGGAGGAGCAGTGCTGGAAGGCACAAAAAGCCCGTTATGTCAGGAGAGCTGTTGTATGTGTTGGCGACAGATGACTTCTTCTGTCTGTCTGAGGGCAGACTTAGCCTCCTATTTATCCTGTGAGAAGGATGCTTCTAGTGAGAGGTGCTTTCTTCATCTGGTCGTGGCTTTCTCAGAAATGTTGCTTTGGGAATGAAATTTTGTTTGCTTGGTTTTGCACCATGGAGGTGCACATGCGTGCCCCGGCGCTGTGGGCAGGCAGCACAGAGAATGCGGCTGTGTGGCTCTGTAAGGGGGCTTGGTGGCTTGTACCAGGCTCAACAGGTGGCTGAAAGGAAGCAGGAGGTGAGTTTGGCAATTTTGTGAGCTGCTGCCATGTCTGTTCTCATTGGTGTCAAAGATGGCCATACACATACAAAGGGAGTGTAAAGACATGGCTGAGAGTCTTAAAAGGCTCAAGGTCAGGCAATTCTAAAGACTAATTCTCCTGGTAGGACCACAGCTCTCAGTACATGTTAGCAGTTCCCTGTAAAGCATGGAGACCGTGTGGTGAAAGCAGTATTCCTGTGCAATCATTGGTTCTGAAGTCTTTGTGCCAAAATTTCCCACCTTTGTTCGGTATGAATTCATATTTTTCATGTGTTGCATGAGCATATGCTTCCCCAGATTCTGTTTACCTGATTTTCCTTCTGAATCTTTCCTTCAGTATCTGTTCTCTCCCTCTTTTTCTTCTCCCTGTGTTTTTTTTTTTTTTTTTAATCATCGGAAATAGAGCTGAGCATTTATCTCTATGGCTGCATGACACTTGCCTCATACCTGCTTATTGACTTGAGAAAAGACTTTCTAAATAGGGCAAGAGTATCCTGCAGCTGGAATCTTTTAATACACAGGATTTGTTCATCACATCAGAGTTTTTAATGGGAGATAATGTCTTCAAGTGGGCAGATTAATTGTAAGTCTCTGTGGATGTCCAGAAGAATATTTTAACCACAGGCACAGTCCCATGTTCCAGCCCAAACCTGATTAAGGCTCAGATTGTTTGGGTGCTCTTGTGAACAGGAAAACACGACATCAACTGTTTCTCTCTTTTCAGTGCAGACGGGAAAGCGAGAGCAGGGCCTTTCTTGCCCAGGTGAATTTGCCATCATCTGCACACTGTTGCCTTGGGGTGATGAGCAGCCAGTGCTGGTCAGATCCATCAGCCAGTCTCGCTCCCAGCACAGCTCCATGCCCTGTGCAGCCAGCCGGAGAGCAGTCATTGCTGTAGGTGACTTACAGGTAGTTTTTCACCAGCAGTGGGGACAGAAGTGGGGTTTGCATATGTGTGTGTTTTGGGGGGGATGTGTGTGACTCTGTATGGAAATTGACTTTGGTGTGAGTAGAGAGGCATTTCCCTCCTCTGGGAGGCTGTGAAGTCCCACCCACGATGGGATGCAGAGGGACTGTTCACACAAAGTATGTTAAAAATATTCTCTGGTGGTTTGCAGGATGGAGGCTCAGCAAAACTGAGGAGACTCGGGTTAATGTCTAATACTAAAAGAAACTGAACAAGAAAGAAAGCCACAACAATCTCTCCCCCTCCCCCAGGCCTGATTTCCTAATCTTTTAGGAATGATTTACAATAAATAAAAGATTTTCTGAAAGAAGGGTTTTTTTCCAAGTTAACAATAGATGTTAAAGTACCCCTCCCTGTGGTCCTTTCCCATTTCTTTCACACTGTCCAGCTTTAGACTTCATCCTGCAGTAAGATTCATGAAGGCAACTCCCCTGTGCCCATGCAGAGAGATCACGGCGGTATGCAAACCATAATCACCTGGATTCCTTACAGAAATGGGTTGTTTCCTTTCGAGAAGGCTCATTAGAGCATGCAGCAGTGTAAACCTGAAAGCGTGTAAGAAAATGGTTTCATAGAGACTGATCTCTCTTGTCCCACAGCTCCTCTGATCATTTACACGGGAGCACAAAAGAGGGCAAAGAACCGCCAAACCTAAAGCAAACAAACAAAGCAAAACATCCTCCTAATGGCGTGTGTTCTTAATTTCCAACAGTGATGGTGTTTTACACCCACTTTGTGCAGGTGTACACGAATGAGGGTCGGGAAGCAGTGTAGAGAGCAAAGCTCTTAAGGACTTAGTGGAGCTTCCCTGCTGGAAGGTTATAATCGCACTGAAAGAGGGAAATCTTGCCTCGGCAGACAGGAAATATGTGATGCAATTTCAGCACAGAGTTGCTAGTGATAGAATAGCCCATAAACTAAAAAAAAAAAATAAATAATTGTAGGGCACACTTTGCATGGCCCAAATGTGCCATGTCGAAGCTAATAGCAAGGGATCCTGTGACTGCAGAAGCAGCAATGTACTGGCTACAGGGTGCATGGTGTTGGCATCCTTTACCTACAAGGAAAAGTGCCTGTCTGTGATCCTGGGTATCGAGACTGTTGGCAGATTCTTCTTACTGCTGACAGCTTCCCTTGAGGCAAGGTTTTTTTAAACATTATTGATTGAAAAGGCCCAATCTACTGTTGTGTTTGAGGTGGAAGTGTTTTACGTGGATTGACCGTGTGTGTGGTTGTAGAAGGCTCCCCTTCAGACAGTCGATGGTCAGGAGCAGGGTGTGACTTCAGGAAAGGGTAATCCCCTTCACATGCTGAGGATCCATGTCTCCATTTCACCTTCCCTCAGTCCCATCTTCAAAAGTTCCTTTTTCTCAGATGTTTCCACCTCCTCCAGTTGTGCCAGTTCAGCTGCTTGTGGGGTTGAAATCTACATCAGGGCTGGTCTGGTGTTAAGGTTTTGTTCTGGTTAGTAGGGCTTTTAAAAAAAAAAAGTTGGATCGTTTAAACAGCTCACCTATGCATGTAGCTACATAAATAGTTTAACTGGCACAAGTGAGCGGCAATAACTGAGAGAGCATGGCAGGATCCTCTAAAACTGGGTCTGCTGCAGATGGAACAGTGAAACAGAGCCACAGCCCTACACGCTCTTAATGTTATTTGCATGAGTAGCTCCATTGTGCTTCAGTGGGACTCTACTTACACATGTAAAATTAAGTGTTTGCAGGGCCAGGCCCTTGAAGAGAATAAAAGCCGCGATTGGGGTGTGCCATGCTCTGAACCATGTACAGAAAGTGTCATGCAAATATATTTTGTTGGCTGGGCTATCTCGTCTGATCTGTCTGCTCCGAAGAACCAGAGCTCCTGTGGCAACTTTCCTTAGGCTTGGTTTGCTCTAATGGAAGAGGGCCCTGCTTTTGAATAGACGGGCTGATGTCCTGCCCTCGCTGCAGACAGGGAGTTGTGAGGAGAGCGTACACAGTGTGGTGAGAGCTGTAATGCTTCCAAGATGTTCTTGGATTTGCCGGAGTGCTCTAAAGAGTCGGGACAGCTGGTTTCTCTGGGGCAGCTTTTATGAGCTTGGCCAAGGGAGGGCAAGGCCCCAATACCGGGGGCTGCTCTCGAGGCTGGCGGGGACGATCCCACTATCTGGGGCTCTGCTACCTGAAATCCCGACTTACAACCAGTTAGGATCGTTTTGGAGCCTGTTGTTGTCGGTTCCCATGATAAAACCCTTCAAGGACAGCCTTGGGAATTCACTGCTGTGGCGGATTCCCAAAGGTGGTGGGTGAAGCAGCAACTTAACTCTTGAGAGTGAAGCAAAGCACCTTGATCGCTGCTCTCCGGAGCCCCAAGGAGAGGAAGGAAGAGACTTAAAGCCGTTGGAGGGGAGAGGCTTGGTGTGGTTATTTGAGACCGCTGCCTGCAGAGTTGCACAGTCATTTATAACTGTTTGAAATGTGGGGGGATGGGGTCGGGGGGATGGGAGGGGAATCGGAGGAACCACAGCATCTGCAAACTAGTAGCATTTTGTGCTCGTTTTCCCCGGTCTAACTCCTAAAGGGACCAGACAGCGAAATACTGGGTCGGAGGAGTGAGGAGAACAAACACGGCAGTTCGCTAGCTCCATGTATTTTATCACTGCTGTTCCATGTGTTGGGACTGAGGCGCAGGGTAGGATTTTCAAAGATAGCTTTGGAAAATGGAAGTTGGGTGCCTGGCTTCCTTAGGTTCCTTAGAAAAATCCCAGCCTCTACTGCCCAGGGCAAACAACTCCCTTTTAAGCAAACCAGGATGGGTTCCTGGTGTCGGTGGGAGTGGGACTGGATCTTCTGTGGGAAGGAAGCACTGTGAGGTACATTCTCTTCCTTGCACCGTGCTGGGCTGCCTGGCCAGCATGGTGGGATGCGTGAAGGACAGAAGGAATTGCAGGAGTCGCACTGAAAGAGACCCGTGTCAATGTAAAAATGGGCAAGCTTTAAACATCATGTAGTGGAGAGCGTGGAGCCGATGGCAGCAAAGGTGGTGGTTCCAGTTTCACCGACGCTTCAGCTGTACAAGGTGCTGGCCGCGATCACTGGAAAGATGCAGGTGGGGCTGGCGTCAGTGGGTGGAAAGACTTGTCAGAGACCAGATTTCCACCTTCGGGTCGTGGATCCTGGGAACTTGTAGCCCCAGGGACTTGCCTAGAAAAGGTGTCAGTGGGCTGAAAGTCTGTCCAGCGGGAAATGCTTCGAGTCTCTGGTCTGCAAACCAGAAGAGACTGAAACCTCACTGTTAAGAAGTATGTCCCTGAAGGAAGAGTATCTATTTGGGGTAAGAGGTGATAATTAGCTACTGTTGCAGTGCTCAGGAAGCTGTAAAGAGTTCTTTAACAGTGTTTGCCAGTGGGCAAGGACAAGGGGAGGAGAAGAGAGGGACAATAAGAGAAAAAGGGATTGAGGGCTGAGCAAAGAGAGGAGGTGGTTTTATCTGCCAAGAGCAACGCCCAGCGTGAATGTTGCGCTAAAAGGGTCTTCTTCCAAAGACTTGAGTTACTTAAAAGTGGGAGTCGGACAAAGAATGGGTCGTACGAGGATAAAGGGGGAGGGAGGACACTGCATTTCTGTTCACTGATGTTGTATTGGCTAAACAGGTTATTCAGGCAGCGCGGATAAGCAAAACTGATCCGCTGACTTTCTCTGTTCGGCTGCATCGGTGTGCCACCGGTGGCTTGGAAACCTCTTCCTTACAGCCACGACATCGCCCATTTTAAGGACATTTTGTGGAGGTGAAGGAGAAGGATTAGAGGATGTTGAAAGCCGTCTTTTCACAGAGTAAGTCTCAGACTGAAAAGGGCGGGGGATTGCTACAAATCTTCAAAACTCTTCACTGCCAGTTTGAAACCAAACTACATTGATGTCTAATCCCCCAAACACGGAGCATTTGTCCAGGATGGGGCCCTTGAGCATTTTTAGGAGTTGATAGGTTGTGTCTGTTTGCCATTACTGCCTGGTCCCTCCCTGTTCAGTTCCAAGCTGTGGCTTATCCCGGCGCTTTCTCTCACCAGAAGAAAGCCCTCAGGTCACTCGGCGGGTGGGCAGTCGGGGTGCTCAGCCCCCGGGGAGGAGGGACGCGCTTCTCCTCCACTAATTCCCCCCTCCGCTCTCATCCCCCTTTCCTCAGAACCGTGTGGAAGGGACATGTGCCAGCCGGCCGGGCCCCTCCACGACGGACCGTGGCTCCCCCGGGCCGTGCCATCGGTCCGGCGGCGATTCCCGGTAGCCGCCTCGGGTTGCCGGGGCGCATGGAATCCCCCTCGAGGCGGGGGGAGCAGCGAGGCTGAGGCGGGGGTACCACGGCACCGGCAGCGGAGTGGGCCTGGGCGGGCCGGTGCCGAGGAGGGCGGGCAGGGCACCAGTTTGGGGCCGGGCGGCGCCATCCCCTGTCCCGCATCCCGGATCCCGCATCCCCCGGGGGACAGCGCGCGCGGCCCCTCAGGGGCCCCGCGCGCCGTTTCCGTTAAGGGGGTGCAGCCGCTGGGGGGGGGTGGCGGGGGAGGCGGCCCCTTTAAGAAAAGCTCCAGGCTCGCGGTCTCTTTAAAAGGGGAGGAGGGGGCGTGGCCGCCGCGGGGCGGGGGCCGGACTATGTTAATAAAAGGGCGGGGCCGCGAGGCTGAGGGGAGCCTGTCTCTTTAAGAGCCCGGCTGGTACCACCGTGCGGAGAAGGGGGAAGGGCCGCAGTCCCCTCCCTCTGGCCGGGGAGAGGCGGGGCGGGGGGGCCGGGCGAGACCACTGCGCGGCGCGGGGAGCGAGAGGCGGTCCCGCCGCCGGCCGAGTGAGTAGCGGACGGTACCACTGCCGGGGCGGGGCGCGCGCGACGGGCGGTACCATTCCTCTCTCCGCGGGTTGCGGGACGCGGCGGGAGGTGTGTGTGCGGGAGGGGGACGGAGCCGCCGCGCCGCCCCCGCCGGCCCCGGGCTGAGCGTGGTGAGTGCGGGGCGGGCACCGGGCACCGGCACCCGCGCCGCCCGCCCCAAGTTCGGGAGTTGCGGGGGGAGGAGGTCCCGGGGGTGCCCCAGAGGAGGCGGCGAGGGGAGCCCAGGGGTTGCGTGGGGTGCCTGGGGGGCTGTGATCCGTGGAGGGATGTGTGGGGAGCAGGGGATGTGCTCCCTGGAGGGATGTGTGGGGAGCAGGGGGTGAGCTCCGGGAGCCGTGCTCCCTGGAATGTGTGGGGAGCAGGGGATACCTGGGGGATGTGCTCCATGGAGGGATGTGTGGGGAGCAGGGGATGCTGCGGGAGCCGTGCTCCATGGAATGTGTGAGGAGCAGGGGATGCTGCGGGAGCTGTGTTCCACGGAGGGGTGTGTGGGGCATGGGAGATGTTCTGGAAGCTGTGCTCCGTGGGGAGCAGGGGATGCCTGGAGAATGTGCTCCATGGAGGGACGTGTTGGGAGCAGGGGATGCTCCATGAGCTGTGCTCCATGGAAGGAGGTGTGGGCATAGGGAATACTCTGGGAGCTGTGCTCTTTGGGATGTGTGGGGTGGTCTGGGGTGCACTGGGGGCCCTGGAGGTTGTGCTGTGTGGAGCGGCACATGGAATGCCGTGCCTCGCGTCGCGGTGCAGGGGATGCCCCGGGGGCTGTGATCTATGGAGGAATGTATGGGATGCCATAGGGGATGTGCTGGGAGGAGGCATGTGTGGGCTGTCCTGGGTCGCAGTGTGGTGCATGGGATGCTCCAAGAGCTGTGCTTGGTGGAGAGATGTGTGGGATGCTCGGTGGTGCGGGGGATGCTCTGGGGCTCTCTGCTGCGTGTGGGGCTGTGCCCTGTGGGGTGCCCTGGGCTGTACCCTGTGGGGTGCTCTGGGGCTGTGCCCTGTGGGGTGCTCTGGGGGCTGTGCCCTATGGGATGCTCTGGGGCTGTGCCCTGTGGGATGCTCTGGGGCTGTGCCCTGTGGGGTGCCCTGGGGCTGTGCCCGGTGGGGTGCCCTGGGGCTGTGCCCTGTGGGGTGCTCTGGGGGCTGTGCCCTGTGGGATGCTCTGGGGCTGTGCCCTGTGGGGTGCCCTGGGGCTGTGCCCGGTGGGGTGCCCTGGGGCTGTGCCGTGTGGGGTGCCCTGGGGCTGTGCCCTGTGGGGGCACTGGGGCTGTGCTCTGTGGGGGCTCTAGGGCTGTGCCCTGTGGGGTGCCCTGGGGCTGTGCCCTGTGGGGTGCCCTGGGGCTGTGCCCTGTGGGGTGCCCTGGGGCTGTGCTCTGTGGGGTGCTCTGGGGCTGTGCCCGGTGGGGTGCAGCACTGCGGTGATCTGCGCTGCCCTGAGGGTTGTGGAAGTGCCTTCGGGCCGTGCTGTGGAAGAGGACAGTGTTGGGTGGATTAGAGAGGTGGTTGTGAGATTCCAGTCTCAGTGAGGGGCTGTTGGATTGGGAGTCAAGACTGTCCTGGGAGAAAGAAGCTGGTGTAAAAGTGAGGCGGGAGCTGCGTGTGTGAACTCTGTGGTTGGGCTGAAGTGAGGGGCAGGGACACAGGGATGTAGGGAGTGGGATACACTCCATGAAGTGAGAGGGTGGGAGATAGTGTGTGGGATATAGATCACCTGGGACGTGCTGTGAGGAAGGGATGGGGGCTGTGGTGCAGGAAGCACCATGAACTATGGGCATCTGCAGGAAAAAATGTGGAGAGCTGGGTGAAGAAATGAGTATGAGGTTTGCTGGGGAGAGTGGTACATGAAGGGAAGCATGTGAGGAGTTGGGACTTGAGTCATTGTAAGAAAGAGATATGGGAGTGGGATTGGGGAAGGACTGGGAGCCAGAATATGAGGTAGGAAGTGCTTTCAGCAGGAGGGAGGTGGTGCACATGGTCATGAGGGAAACTGTAGGGCTCCAGAGCTGGGAGGCAGTGTTGATAGATCAGGGGAGCAGGAATCCAGGGAAGCTAAGCCTGTAGTATCAAACTGGTAGGTGGGATACTAAGTGTGGGAGGAGGATCTTGTATATGGGGATTGTTGGGAAGAGCAGTATCTGTCAAAGCAGGGGAAATGTGTTTATTTGGAAGGATTCCTGCTAGGTAGAGGAGAGGCTCTGTATGTGTATGCATGAGAGAGAGTCTGTGCTCTGGCTGGCTGCAAAGGGGGAAGACAGACTAAATCTGAAGTTTCATGAGGTTAAGTGTTAGATGATGAGAAAATAAAATGGATAGTGGAGACCCCAAATGCTTAGGGAAATGGTGGCACAGGTGGATGCATGCAGGCAGCAAGGCTCCACTTCTAGGATGAGAGAGAACCCTGTATTTCTGTGTTGTCCAGCTCCCTGTCCCCAGGCTCCCTGTGTAGCTGATGGGTCTAAAAAGGCCTCTGAAGATGGAATGTTTGGGATGTGGAAGGTGGATTTTACTCAGGGAGGGTAGACAAAGCATGAGGAAACAGATGGGAAGAATCTGATGTGACAGTCAATTGTGGGTTGCTATTTGGGTGTAAAATATTAAGGTGGGATGATTACATGATTAGTGCTTTAATAGTAAACTACATGAGAAATCAGAAAATTGTCATGCAGCAAAGAAAGAATGAAGTAAGTGTCAGATGGGAAGTGGTTGTGGAGTGATTTCATGCCCACCAAGGCGAAAGGGAAGATGCTTTCCTTCTTCAGATGTCAGACCTAACATGGACTCTGAAGCTGGTCTGGAAATAATCATGAACCTCATTTTTGGGAGAGGAACATCGAGTCTTGTAGCCCTTACCTGGTAAAGTAACACCTTCTCCTCGGTCTGGGCAGAGAAGAAAGGGTTGTGCCAAGTCGAGTTTGTCTCCTTAAGCCTTCTTGTTGGTGACTGGATGATTTTCTGTCAAAACACAGTTGGAGGAAGCGGGGGAGACGGCTCTCTCTGTTTTTAGGGGTTCCAGTAACATTTTTATTTTCCTTGAAAGTATTTTGTCCTTGGTTTCTCTGTGAAAAGCCCACACAGACATTAGATGCTCTGAAGGATCCTTAAATGTATCGCGCTTTAAAAGCATGAGGAGAAAAAGTGGTGCAGATTTTTTTTTTCTTTTCTGTTTTGTTGGATTATTTGATCAGTGATTGCTCGTGATACTACAATAACAACCGTTGGAAAGCTAGGCAAGGCTTTATGTGAAATCAAATGAAAGAATTAACATACTTAACCAGCTTTATTCCCACTTCTTTTTGTTTACCTCTCTCCTGCTTTCTCTGAGGTCTGTCATGGCCGATTTCTGGCTGAAGCGGGGTGTTACAGGTGTGGGAAGCTGATGGGGCACACACACAGAGTGTTTTGTGTCCATCCCGCGGCAGAGGAGCTGTGCTTGCAGGAGTGCACACGCCTGCTTCCCATGGCACGGATCTCCTTTCTTGCCTGAGCTACAGGGGTTGTTTTCCTGAGGTTTTATAGCCATTTTGGACAAGTTGGCATGATGGCTCTGTTAGGCGGTGTGGATTTTTTTTCTTTTAACAGTGATCTCCAAAGAGATTATTTTTAATGAATGTGTCCTTTTTTTCTTACTCAGTGCATAAAAATGGCTCAAGGGCTCATATTCTTTCCCTGTCTCCCTTGCTGGCCTCTCCTCAAACAACAAAAGAAAGGCATCTTTCTTTTTTTGACTTGGAGTTAGCAACGATGTTAGTTTTGGGATTTTGGAATTTTCTCAGGGGGGCAAGTGCGTTTTTGTTTTGTTTTGTTTTTAAATCTGGTTTTTTTTTTGGGTCGGGATTTTATTGTGGAGAGGGGTCTGGGGATCTTGGATCTCACTGCACTTGTGTGAACTCTTAACACCTTAATTGAAGGGGTGGAGATGCTGAATCACTAACAAAGACCTCCTTTATCCAAAATGTTAATCAATCATTGACGTTAAATAAGTGTGAACAAAACCAAGCAAAAAAAACCCCCACCCTAAACAAGTTTTTGTGTAAGTCCCCCTCCCATTCAGCTGCTCATCTTTGGTCAGGTTAACGTGATAAATTCTTTGGGGATGTATTTTGTGCCTGTGCGCTTGGTTTTTGCAGTGTTTGGTAAAAGTTCTGTTTATGACTTCCAAGTGTAGTTTTCCCAACAAAGATTATTTAGCTCCTAGATGTCTAAAGAGGTTCTGGGAGAAATGGTGATTTGCTCTGGTCTGTGGGAGTAGCTGGACTATGATAGTAGTGTTGTGGCCATCTTTTTGTGCACTATTTTTTTTTTCCTTGTTTGTTTTGGGGAATTATTTTGCTTTTCTCTCTTGTGATGAGTTAATTTGTTTATTGGTCAACACAGTCTTCTAAGCTAGGCAGGACCTGAATGTTAATGTGGAAGAAAATAAATCGGTTTCTGGTCATACAACCAGAAACTTTGTAGATCTCTTCTGGATATTATGAATACAAAGGGTGTGGACTCTTTCTTCCCTGTGCTTTCCCCCTCCTTCCCCCCCATCTTACATTTCATCTTTACAGTTCATGTGCTTGGATTGTTTTCAGTTAGGGTTAGTCCACAGCCAAACTGCATTTGTCACCAAATATCCAAATATAGAAACTGAGGCGAATGTAAGCCACAAGGCTAAAATATTCATATACTACAGCTTTTCTGAGCAGTTTATATGTTTGATGTGGATAAGAATGGAGTACCTTTGATCCATATTTCCCAGCTATTCAAAGGCTTGCTACTCTGCAGCACACTGACTTCCCATACCTATTTCTACATGTTTCTTCCTAGATGTTGTTTTTTTCCTCTGAATTCTTGACATGCTGTGTCAGTTCTCTTGCCTCACAAACTATGCCTATGGCTTAGGAATTTTGCTGGCCTTTTACAAATTCAATAGGAAAAAACCCCAACCCCAAACACCACCAACAACTTTATCCTGTGAAGTAATTACACTCAAGTGAGTATTCAAACTAATTTTATCTTAAATGTGAGCTGTGCTACCTTGCAGAGCTTTTTCTCTTCTGCTTTGTAGAAGTTTGTCAGAATTTCTTCATAGCAATGCAGGCAGCCTTCATAAAATCCTTCTAACTCGTTTGTGTGGCCTTGGACTTCACAGAAATCTCCGTGCCTCCCTAAGGTCTGTGGTCTGTTTACATAGATACGAAGTCCTTTAACCCAGCAAGTTTTGCTGTGGGCTTGGATTTCCTGCTTACAGGCTCTGCTGGAGTCCCTCTAGCCTTCCTGCTGGCAAAATAAAGGTGTTAACTCAGTTTTTCAGAGCAATTTGTGAATGGAAGGAGATTTCATTGCCGAATTTTTGTTCAAGCACTGCACTGCCTATTGAATTTAAAAGAGCTTTCCCCTATGTACCCGTACTTGTCTGTTAGGTTTTGTTTTGGTTTTTTTTTTTTTTTTTTTTTTTACTGCTTTAAAAGTTTAATTGTTTTGGAGCTTGACCTCCTTTGTAGTAGGGATTATACAAGTCCAGAAGAACAGGAACTTTATTCATAATTAGGAAGTCCAGATAATCTTGAAGAACTTGAACAAAAAAAAAGGATCTGTTGGGAAATTTCCGAAGGGTTGCCTTTAAGAACACGCGGGCTCATAAACACCGGTTAGCAACACTAGGTGACATTTAATGTGCTGAATTCAAGCGAACCGTTCCAGTGTTAACTTTTGATTTATGTTTTTGAAGAAGCAGGGGTGTGCTTTGTGACTGCACCCTTACCTGTGAGCCGAGCTGCCCTCTGTTCCTATTCCTGTGAGCTCTTCCTTCAGTGCTAGAGCTGGGTTTTGAGGCGTCCTTGGTGCTCATCTGTTTTGACTCTGCACCACCCCGTTGTGTGTGCTGGTGCTGCTGCTTCGGAGCAGCTGGATGCTGGAACGGATCAGGGAGCTGATCTGGATTGGAAGTAGCCTGGCAAAGAAATGATGATACTTAGCCAGTTTGCCAAACTGGTTTGCCTTTTGGCCACGGGCACATCAGACAGCGTGGTGCAGGGGTGGGAGTAAATATTGGTACCAGCAGTTCTCTGAGCTGGCGTTGCTGCCAAAAGGAATGCTCATCTAACTATGTCGCTTAGAGTCTGCTAAACTTGCTAAATGTTTTTGACACCTGTTTGTTACAGCTTCCCTTGCCTGAGAACAGTTCCTCCAGCTTACCTTGTTCTTTTTGCCAAAAATCATCTCTGAATGTGTATGCAAGGTATCAAAAGAGAAGCCCTCTTTAAGAAGCTTTAAGCGGGGCCAACAGAAGAGTGTGGTGGCTTTGCTATGGAAGAGTTTCTGCTGCCTCAAGACTTTCTGATGATACAGAACATGTACTGTAAATTGACGATAGACTATTTAGTATGGTTGCAATTAAGCAGTGAAACTCACGCTGTGAGAATCTTGCTGAGGAGCAAGAATTCAACAAGAGTTAAAAAGCATCAGATGTCTTTAAGAATATGAAGAATATTCAATTATCGTAATCAGTGGCAGTAGAAATTTTGGAAGAGGTATTAAGCCTGTGGTCTAAGGCTTCTTTTTTATTCTGCTGTAGCAGTTGTGCTTCTATATTGGGAAAGGGAGGGATGGAATAGCCTGTTGTGCCTGGGTTTGCTGCAGTATTCTCAAACTCTTCTCTGGAAACTAGATTCAGAACCAGCATATGAGATGTGCCATAGGCTCCTGGTTGGATCCTGGTGAACCATCCTGAAATCTGGTCTGAGTTACTAAACTGTGGCTATCGTGAAGTGAGCTGCTGCCTCACAACTTTTTACATTTTCTTTATTCCTACTTCTGTGGGTTGTTCTTACATATTCTTCTGCAGAGTTGAATCTGAGCACTCTGGTTTTGATCTACTTTGACAACACTAATTGAATTTATTTTAAATACTGTTACGAGATTGCAGTTAACTATAGCTGAAGAGTGAATGTTATCTCTATAGAGAGATCCCTTTTTTCAGACAGACTTAAAAGCAGAAGTGGGATTTTCCTTGTTTGCCTCCAAGAAGATGCTCGTGGAATAGGGAAGGGAGATGAACAGTGGAGCTATAAGATGGTTGGCCTGTTTGTTTTTTAAAGCCTAGGCAGAATCAATGAAATTCTTTCAAGGGAAGGAAAAAAATGCCTTTTACCACTGACATGATTTCTTTCAACAAAGAAAGATGGAGCAATGTCCTCTGAGATTTCACTGAAAATTGGGTGCTGTGGTCTTGAAAACAGTGATGGTTTTACATGCTCCTTGGTGGTACAGTTGATGGCATAAAGAGTGGATGATATACACAATAATTTAGCTGCATGTGGAATCGAGGGAGAGCTTGCTGTTTTCTGTATTGAGTGCAGAGCAGTTGTTGTGCAGGCACAGATAGCCATACAGCTGCCTGTTCAGCTCCTAGCACTGGCAATTACTCTGAGCTGGGTGTCTTGTTTTCATGGCTGTTTGGCCTCTTAAGAAAGCAGTGTCTCTGTGTTTTTCCTCCTTGGCTTTCTGGTGAGGCTCTGCATAGCAGCAGAGCAAGAGAGCTTTAAATCAGTCACTGATGGTCTCCGTGTGCCTGTGGTTGTCCTCTCTGCCTGCTGAACAAAGGGTGCAGATATCTGTTTTACCTTATCAGCGGGGTGCCTGGGGCCCATGGGCTCTTTTAAAGCCAGGGTTGCTTGGATTTGGTGGCAAACTTGGGAACAGAGCTTGGCTCTTAATGTGCCTGTGATTTATCTACTCGACCGTGTTACTTACGCTCTACAAATTGCTTTAAGTCTGTGAGTCTGCCTGTGTGTGTTGTGTCAAGCTATCTGTGCCACCTTTGCAGTGTGTACACAGTTGTGAAGACCTGAACAAAAATTCTGGTTTAGTGGTTCACTGATAAAACACTGGGTAAGATCAAGCAGTGCAGACCATTTTTCACATTGCCCAGAGCTCTGCTTTCTGCATTTTACTAAACTGACTTCTTCAGGTGTCTTGATATCACTGTTCCACTGCCTGTGAAATGGCAGTGTTTTATCTATGTACCAATCTGGATTTGTTTGAGGATTGATTAGAAATGTATTTGCAGTGTAATATAAAACCAAGTTGTAGCCTGTTGAGGTGAGCAGCCACAGCCTCAACAGGGACAGCTGGTACAATGGACAGTTGAAGCAGTCCTATGTATGGAGAAACTCTTCAGGACTTCTGATGGTGGAATGGAAGTTTTCCACCACATTTTATATGTATGTATGAGAAAAAAAAGTAATAAAACTTCAGGTCAAAATTGTTTGACAGCTCGTTAGCAAGAAAACGCTTTCTTCTGCCTCTTGAAAATAATAATTTTGTATATATATGCATATATACAAAAAAAAAAAATTAACCTTCTTGTGGCTGGGGGATAGAAGGTTGAAACTGTCAGGCAAATAGCCACCATCCAGCAGAAATGCTTCTGAATGCTTTAGTGAAAGCCAGCTTTGATTTGACAGCTACGAGGCTTTGAAAATAGCGCTGTGTTTATACAGCACAGTAAATACTTTGAAGTGCGTTAGGCTGTGCTGTACATGCGTGGCTAACTAGAGGAATATTAAATGCCTACATCTTGTGTTGAGTGAGGGAGGATCCTGCAGCAATTGGAATTGCATGCTCCTCGTACTTTTATAAGATCGTGTCAAAGCAGTAGATTTGATAATAGACCTGATTATACAATTGCTTAATTTCTTGTCAAAATAACATTTTTACACGCAGTGTTCTGAGATCTTTGAGGTGACCTCATGTTATTTATCAAATGTCAGTTTTTCATCCCAGCAGCTTTGATATAATCGTGTAGCGTCGTGGAGTACTGTGTACATGCAGTTTTTGCTTGCTGGAGTTCTTTGAAGTGCCTTACTCCTTAGAAGAGTCATTGCTGTGTGGAGGATCCTGCATTTAATAACCAGGAAGCCAGTATGGAATCACTGCGCTGTGTCACTGAGGGTCGTGCTGCCTGTCCCACGCCTAATGTGGGTCTAAAAGCAAAGGAATGAGAGGTTCAGGGCACCAGGGACAAGCACACCCTGGCACACATTTTACCCAGCAGTAAGCTGCAGGGGATGTAGTAACTCTTCAGCTTTGCTCCCGTGGGAATGCCGGGTTTGTGCTGTTGAGCTCCCCAGGTGCCTGAGAACAGCAAGAGGGTTCATGCAGAGGAGCAGGGTAGAGGGATGGCTGGTGGTGACAGTCCTGAACAAAAACTGGTCTGGCAGGCACTGCTGGAAGGTAGTGATGCTCAGGGGGACCTTGGAAAAGTGCTCATTTGGGAGGAGAGAGACCAGAGAGCTGTAAGGGTGAAGGTTAACGTGAAGGAAGGTGTATGGCTTGCCCCAGCAATTCCGACTGGTGTCGTGTGTCATGTCCCCTCGCAGCAGAGTGGGGAATTACTGCTTGCTGTAGCACTGGGTTTTTCTCAGAGGAGCTCTGTCCTGTACTGACCCATCCCAGCCCCACTTAGCTTATGAAAACTGACAAGACTGCAGCCCAAGGAGTTACGCCTGAGGATTGCTGCTTATCTTTCATTCTGGAAGCCTGTTGAAGGGATGCTGAAAGGGAAGGAGAAAGCACTTGGGTTTTTTTCTGTGTTGAACTGATTAGTGACTTGTTTCTCCCAAGCCTTTTGTTCAAGCAGTGTGGGTTAATACTTGTAGAAGAAAAAACTGCTGCCTCCTTTGTCCTTTCTCCCCAAACAGTATTTCAGCATATTTTCCCCCAGCCCCTTTCAACAGATTTTCTAGAATTTCTAGAGAATGGCCTGCTGGCAAGCTTGACACAGGTGTCTTTTACCTGTGGTTGTTCATGCTGATGTCCCTATTTCAATTTTTGAAAAAATAAACCCAGAGAAGTAAGGGGAAGGAGATTGCCTGTGGCTTCTCCTAACTCCTGAAGAGTAAATGAAGTTTTGACAGAAGCCAAAGCTATGAAAGCAGGCCATAGAGAACTCTCATTACCCACTGGACTCCTGCATGCAATGCTGACTGATGCTAAGGCTATTAACTGCTAACATGACATGGAAAGCTGCAGAAGCCTGTCATATATTAGGGAAATACTGTTAAAATGTTTCTTGAAAAATCCCTTATTGCTCGAGCTTTTGATCTTTTATCAATGTTTACAATAGCTGGGACTCCGTGGCAGCCCGGCTGCTGCTCAGGTAAGCGACGCTCCACGCAGGGAGCTCCAAACTCCACTTGCAGAGTACATAGGCTGCTCCCAGCACTGCTAACAGAGGTGGAGCTGGAGCGATGCTGGCAGCTGAGGTCAGCGCCATGTCGTGACAGGGTGCGCGACGGCGTCCCCGACGCCCCGGCTGACCCGCACCTGCCAGCGCCACTGCTGCTGCTGAAGCTGAAATGGCAGGAGCACCGAGGGGAAGCGTTCGTCATGTTCCTGTACAGAAGCAGATAGCTGCAGCTTAGGCTTTGAGGGTTTTTTTTAAAGAATTTTTCTTTTGGCTTTTTCCCCAGACTGATTTCTGGAAGTGTGTCAGAATCTGCCAAGAGCTTGTTCCAGTCCCAAGGGAACCAAGTAGTTCAAGTGTTTTTTACATAATAGCAGATGGGAAATTGAAAAGCTCTCTGTGTTTGTCTGGGTACACCTTGAATTCGATCACCAGTGTCCGTGAGTGTCTGTCTCCTCCAGTGCTTTGGGGAAGGAGTTGTACGGAGTCAGAATCTGTCTAGGACAGCTGTGCATCCCCACTGGATTAATAATGCACTGAAGTGTTGTTAAATACATTAAAAATAAACTTTAAAGGACATATAGTTGTCTGTTTGACAAGAAGTGTTAGTGTTGTTCACGACTCTTGAAAGTTATGCTTGTGAGAGTAGTGGGCAACATGTCTGTTGCAAAAGACTCTTTTAGAATGATTTTTTAAAGTACCTAAAAAGAGTGATTACTTATACAGCCTTTATATCATGGCTACTGTTGATTATCCATTTACTTGTCAGAAGGAAGAGAATAGTTGCTAGAGATACCATTTTCTCAGAAAAGGGGATAGTGACATGAGAAACTCATAAAACACTTAATTCTCTGAGCCTTTGAGTTGGTATTGTGCTTTGTCAGTGATTGTCTTCACTGCACATTTTAAGGATGTAGAGCAAAAGGTTGGATTTTCTGTGGCCTTTGTTGTTTAGCGTGGACTTCAGGAGAGATTTGTTCTTTGGGAAAGGTCCCTGTATGTGCTGATAGGGGTGGGAGAAATTATGGGAGGAAGGGTGTCTGTACCGTCTTACTTGAGAGGTGTGGATGGGCAGGCACAGGTAGGCTCAGCAGAGCTGCATTATGTGACCACACTGTACTGCATTTGCATGGGCCTGATTAAATATTCTTACAGTTTCTGGGAGGCTTATGCTGTGGTCCTAAATTCTGACAAGGGAACTTCTCTCCATGTAACAGCATAGAATCTTGCATGCCCTTTCCCTGTCTGTGTCTGTTGGTCTTCAGGGTGCTAATTTTAGGTGAGTCTGTCTTTGCTGAGCCCCTTTGTCTGTGCTTCAGGGCTGGAGGTAGTTGTGGGCAATAACCTACTCATTTAGAGTTTAAAAGAGATGCTTACACACCTCACATGCAGAAGAAGGTATTTTCCCTGTGGAGGTTGCCATGCTGCCTGGTGGAGATTGTGTAGTCCCCGCATTCATGTCACCTAAACTTAATTTGCTACAATTCTTGATTATTCTGGTTATTGAGAGTAATTTCTGGTCTAAAACTGTGAGCATAGAGATAATGCTGTGCAGACTTTGGAATAGCAGTGATTTCTCTGATGTGGTAAGATGGAATTCTCTGGGACACTGTGAGAACTTGTGTATCATTTTTTATTGTTATGACATGAACATAGGAAAGTCCAGGGTAAGTTAGGACCATATAGAAACTGATGACTGGCTGTGAGTTGCTATCTAATCACCTTAGATGAACAACTTATCTCTACCTACCCTTAGGTATCCAAGTTACCTATCTGAAGGGACCTGAGGTATTTTCTGCCCTTGTTTTAGAAAAAGGGCAGAGGGACCTGGCAGAAGATGGGCACAAATATATTTCAATAAGCGTAAGTCTATCCATGCCTTTGCCATCAGTCAGCACTGCCTCCTTTGTGCCAGTACCAGTGAGCACGTGGACACCTGGTGGGATGAAACAGGAAAGTTGTCTCCTGAATATTTTTTATATCTTCACAGTTGCTGGAAGGGATAAGAGTTGGATAGGCTTATGCTGGTTGAAGTTGCTGTCCTGGGTCTGGTACAGCGCTGGTGTGCAGAAGGTAAGGTTGCATTTTTGGCAGACCTGTTTGAATGATGATGGGTTCAATCCTAGTAGTGTGACGGGCATGTGCTTTATCCATTCCTGGAAAAGGTTGAGGAGGACAGTTTTTGCTAGGAGGCAGAGACAGATTTAAAGGTGTATTTATTAGCCCTTGTTAGGGAGCCCTGTCTGAAAATTAGGACTGCTTCAAGGGGTTGAAGTGTCTTGTGTTCCTCTATCCTCAAGTGTCATAGGGAGATGTATGGGGTGTAGAATATTCATGTCATTTAATCTATTTGCTTTTACATGATCTTAAGGAAGTCACACCGCTCAATAAAAGCTTTGAATAACACTTCCTGTGTCCTCTTTGTTTGCCAGTCGCTCTCCTTATCAATGAGGTGTGTAATCAAGCACTTTATTAAACAGCAGCTTATTAAAAAGTAATGTGCAGCTCAGCTGCAAGTGTGTAAAATAATCAAATGCTCAACAAAACTGGTAAGTGCAGCACGTGATGAAAACCAGTGGTAGCTCTTGGGTGTAGCGGAGTCGCCTTTTGCCAGTGCAGCTGTTCTCCCTCTCATGTGGTTGAATGAGGGTCGGAGAAATTGGAGGTGCCCTTCCCAGTAAAAATGTGCTGAAGGAGCGCGTTGGCTGATTCACTGCCTTGCCCCACCTCTCAGCTCGCACTGGGAATCCACTGGTGGATGCACTCGCTGAAGTTTGCTTCCTGGTGGCTGTCAGGATCAGCGGTTGCTCAGATATCTCCTGCTGCTGCTATTCTTGGTTCCTTCTAAAGCTTCTGTTCTTCCCTGAGCAATCCCTTATTCCACTCTCTCCTTCCTTACCCACTCCACTGTCACAGATACAATTCAGGGTGCAGGCTCAGCTTGCATTCAGAGTTATCATTTGTTTTCTGCAGCAGCAGGTCTCCAGCCTTTTTTCTTTTTCCGTGCTGATTTTGAGCTCTCACCACCCTCAGTCCAGCAGACACTGACAGTCTCAGAAAGGCCGTGGGGAAAATAGCAGTGTGCTCTTTCTTGTATGCAGAGAAAGGTTTCTTGCCTTTAATGCTTCATGTCACAGTCAGGCCACAAGTCTGATACTTTTATCTACTTGGTATGCCTTTATTTCATCTCTCCACATTCTCCTCCTCAAAGAGGGAGAAAAGACTGAAGTGAATCAGTGATAACTGCAGCTGTTCCTGCTGGAATAGCCATAATGCTGTATATCTCCAAGTACTTGACCACTTGTCACTATCAAGCTTCTTCAGCTTAAGGCCATTCAATAGGAACTAGCTAGTTTGGGGTTTTTTTAAACCTTCTCTTTGCAGTACAGTAATATGGTGGCTGGTTTGTAGAATTACGGGGGTGGTCAAAATATTTAACTGAAAGGTAGACTAAGATGTGCATTTACATCTTATTGGGTACTCTGTGCTAGCTGGTTTGTGTGCATGCTCTCAGCCTTTTGCCCTGAAATTCACTGTGAAGCCAACTGCCTTGTGCTGACAGGGCTAAGACTGCACAGGTGAGCAGCAGAGATGGGAGACTAGGGAATGGAATTACAGTGCAGTAACTGGGTAGCCTAAAAGATGGATGGTGCCCCTCTTGCAATCCTGAGCTATGGTCTGCAAGGCTGTCCTTCCTTGCCAAGCTGGGATTGAATTTTTCGAGGAATGGAGCTCTGAGCAATGTTTGTGGTAGATTCTCTCCATCCTGATGTGTGCTGGTATTCACACACTTTCCTCTTCAAGGGAAAAGGTGATTTCTGTCCCTGCTTTGGTAGAGGTGTGTCAGTATTGGCACTAGCATGGCTTAGCCTGTATTGTTTTGTTGGGTGGGGTGGGGGAAAGGGGAGAGGAGATATAACTGGGTAATTGGATTCAGGGATGATTGTGCTGCTGTGGTGAGTTTTACTGGATGAAGCAGCTTGTTGCGATAGGTGTTTGTTTCAGCTTCTGTCTGCAGGTGTGACTTGGCTAGATAAGGATGGTCTATCACTTGATGATTTCATTGTTTGATTTGGCTGGACTGGGTGGAGAATGTAGCTGCATTGTTTGGGACTAGCTTTGTAGTTTGGTTTTGTGAAGTGGATTACATGGCAGCACATTGCTACATTATTAAGGTGAAGCTGCAGTAGATAATAGTTGGAGAATGTTGGAGGGAAGAGAATATGCACAGGCTTTCACAATGCATGACTAGTTGAGCCTCCAGCTCCTGTGTTTCTGTCAGGAGATCTGGTCAGCAGAATGCATTGGGATTACACAGAAAAATTTTGGTAGTGATTTCAGTTTGCAGTTGTACTTTAACTGCAAGGCTGTCCATGCTGTGTAAATAGCTGAGAGTGCTCTGAGATACCACACTGGCCCTGGCAGTGTGAGTGTTGTCTGGATTCATACTGTCTTGCAGCCTCTACAGTTTTCACAGCAGGTGAGGGAGAAGCTGGCAGGTCACTGCTGGGTTTTTTACTAACCTCAAATTTAGCAGTAAGCTGCTCTTCAGAGCCTGCATTTCCTTGGATTGCTGAACTTTCAGGCACTTACACTTGCTTTGGATTCCCTTCCTCCTGTAGGGTATGCAGTGATGTGAAGTAGGAACTGCCAGAGCAGTAGATAGTGCTTCCTCCCTCTAAAACCTGCCTGGTTTTCCCCTAGATGTGATTGCCTGCCTTTACCTGATATTTGATGTTTCTGTTTATACATTGTCTGGCTGTGGAGGAGGTTGCATATATGAAGCACAAGGGTTTGGCAGGAGTTGCTGGGCACATTGTGAGGGGAAGGTGAGCTTTTGAAGAGAGATGGGTGCAGAGAAGGAAAGGTGACATGTCCAAACTTTGTGCCAGCTTCTCTAAGCACAGATGAACTCATGAGAATCCAACTGGCTAAACTTGGGAGTGCTAAAGTAGGTATGCCCTATTTCCCCTCCATGGGCAGCATGGATCTTCAGAATCTTCCAGTCTGATGGTGGCTTCTTGGGTGCTGATAAATAGTTCAAGGCTGTGCAGAGACTTCCCCTTGGTGGTTCAGAGCAGCTTTTGATTTCTCTGCTTCTCTGAATGCATGGAAGGGGTGCACAGCTTGGCTGTGAGTTCTTGTTGGTGAAACTTTTTCTCTCCTTTTTCCAGGTGACTGTTTTTTGTGAGACAAGTGGTTTGCAACTCATGGCCTCCACGATGAGTACTGCAGTGTCGTGACACCAGGGGTCTTGGTAAGCTACTTGCTGGAAAAACAAGGATCTATAATATCTCCACAAATGCAGATCCGTATGTTTTGTCTCTGCAGTTAAAATTTGAATTAATTTAAAGCCATCCAAATTGTAGGCTGCAAGCAAGTGGGGTGGGGCTACATTTTCATCTGTTCTCACCTCCTCTTCTGAGCTTGTAATGATAGTGATGGGGTTACATGATCAACCAGGTCAGGGGGAAAATCCAGCTGAATAGAAATTTCTGGTGTTCCCCTTGTGTTAGTTCCCATTCAGATCTTTCCCTGATGTGGTGAGAATGAGTAGCCAGCTGAACTATCCCATTTCTTTGTAACCTTTGCCTGCCATACCTTAAAGCCATCCTGAAAATACAGCCTTGGATGTAGCTTTCCAAAATGTCTTGAAAAGTGGTTTGACCATTCACTGTCACTGACCCTACCTCTAATTTTAAAGCAATGATACGGGCTTTGCTGTGGCAGGCAGATTCCAGCTGCAAAAATACATTTCTCTAGAGCTTTTCCATTATTGAACCCTAGATTCCGAGGCATATATGTGTTAGAAGTGCATTGAGAAAAATCATGAGACATTCCATTTCACATTATAAAAGATAGTACATTCCCCGTGTGCAGAAATAAGAAGCTGAGGAAGTTGAGTTGCTGTTGTTCCTCCAATGAATATATTGATGTATCCTTTATAGCTCTCTCTGGTAAGAATAAATTTAAACTGAGATTGGAAAACACAGTTCCCTTGCACAGCACATCGCTTTTAATATATGGAAGATGTGTATATAGAATAATAAAAAGGTAAGGTTAAAAAGTTGGAGGGTTCTCCTCCCACCCCTGGGTGAAGTACTTGAAAGTTTGGTGATGTCAGGAATACCATGTAGCCAGTGTGATTGTGATTCTTCTCCTCATGTTTTCTCATTGCACTGAGCAAGACTGGGACCAATGAGACAATTCTCATCCTGTAATAAAGGGTAACATAATGTATAAATATCCCAATGGAAAAGCTGAGGATTAAGCAACCAGGAAACTTAAGTTTATCATGCTTAACTTAAGCTAAGCATCAATGTCCTGCTGTAAGCATCAAGCTCTGCTCACTTTTATGCTGTTACTCCTGTTCTCTCTTTTTTTTTTTTTGACCTGGAATTCACTGTATTTTGAGTCACACCTTCACCTTAAGTGAAGAAGTGCAGAAGTTTCACAGAGTTCCACTGTCTTTTACAGATGTGTCAATCTCTTGGAAAGCAGAGTTGGGTGCTGTTGATAATGTTAGAGTTTTATTTAACAAAACAGACATAGGAGCCAAATTTGCATGCAAAGATGATACAGTTTAGATATGTGTGAAGAGATTCTCTTTCCTCTTTAATGTATCTGAATAGAACCAGCTGTAATTGCAACATGATAGTAGGAACAATAGGGATAGGGTAACTCCAACATTGTTCCCAAAATCAGTGGGATAACCAGCTAATAGCCCCAAAGAGGCATGTGAGTCCTCTGGAGAGTGTGGCTCAGACTGGAGTTCATCTGATTATGCCTGATAAGAGGCCTTTAAAATGATACATTTGTTGCAGAGACATTCCCTACATGAATAGATTTGTGCAGCACTGTGGATATGAGAATGGGCAGTAGGATTACTTCTCTGGCTCATTTAGGAGATGTGTGGTAGAGAGGAGAATTTTCGTAGGTGATGCAGAACTTCACACAACTGCTGCAGTGTGGATCATGTTAAAGCAGAGTAGCACAAAGTCACTAAGATGTGTGACAGCACAACCTCACAACTGTACAAATTTGGGGAACTGAAAAACCATGGTGCTCAATACTACAAGTTGCTGATAACTTTACTTGGCCAGAGGTGATCATAGAGTGCCCATGTCTTTTAATCCTCTGGTGTCATCAGCACATAAGCCAATTTTTTGTTTTGAAATGTAGTTTGTACAGTAGTTTCTTCATAAAATTCAAGACATTCCCATCCTAATAAGATTTATTTTGTTTCATTTGGTATATATAGGAAAAAACTACTTCTTTGGTGTTGAGAAGGAATATCGGGAATATTTACATTTGAATAATATTTAACTAGCGATGCTTAATACATTAACAATAAATCTTGGTTAGATTCTAAATTAAGTGGATTTGCATCTGAGTAGGTGAGATGAACAGGAGAGATTTTGTTGAACCGTAAACAAGACAGAAATTTGTTCCAAAATAATTTAGCCCAAAGCACGTAAACAATAATGTTCAATAGTTTCCACCTACAGAAACAGCTTTATGTGCCTTACTGCCTGCGTCATGCGTATTGTTTCTTAGAAAGAAGCTGAAAAAGCAGCTGCTTTTTTTGTGCCTTTTTTTTTTTTTTTATGCCTGAATAATGTGTAGTGTGTTGCTGAGCAAATTTAGCTGGGTACTACTCCAGTGCTTTTTTTACCTTTTTAATAGATATGATGAGTGACTAACCCCTCATGTTTTCCGAGTAATGACACAGAGCAGTAACTTACAGGTGGTCAGGAAGGCATTTTATTTTTTTTTTCTCCCTTTGTGTAACCCTTACCACACATCATTGAACATGTGTCTAGGTATATTGGACCAAAGAGACAAAAGATTTAAGCAGAGTTTATGTTCTTAAGAAATATCAGATTACGGCCATTCACAGGAGAATTTTGGATAGCTAAGTCATGTTGGGGATTTGTACTTTTGGCTTCCTACTGAGTTCCTGTGAGGTGTCTTTAAATTGAGCACGGATGCAGAATCGAAGTGCTCAGATACAAGGTGCTTCCCTGTTTTGTTGATTCCAGAATGATTTGCTTTGGACAAAGGGAAGATGGCCTCACTGCCTGTAAACTGAATGGCCAGCCAGAGCTGCCTCTGGTCTGAAATACACATCTGTCTGAAAGCTCTTCTTCTCTGTCTTCTTTGGAATGGGGGAAGAATTGCCACGCATGTGTGTCTGGTGTGAAGTTCCTCATTGGTTTTCTGTTCTCTCCTTGTGGGGTGGTTTGCAGTGTGCCCTGGAGATGCGAGACTTCCCCTGGGCGGCAGGAGGCACGCATCTAGAGAATGCTGGAGCTGCAGGAGGGAAGTGCCCAGTGCAAAAGCAGCGAGGAGCAAAGAGAAAAAAGGCAATCAGGCAGCCAGCACTGAGAGAAGCGGGTGGCAGAAAGTGCTTCGACGCTGCCTCTGGCGGCACGCTCCCCAGAGGAACTTGACGAGAGCCCATCTGCGTGTGTGTGAGACTGTGAGCTCAGGATTTCTGTCAATGCATTCCAGTAACCCCAAAGTGAGGAACTCCCCGTCAGGCAGCACACAGAGGTAAGGAAGAGTCTGCAGTCAGCTGCTGTGGGTTGGTGCACCATGCCGTCCCTTCTGCTAGGGGATTAGCCCAAGGACTGTGGCAGTGTGGCTTCCTGGTCCCTCTGTGCACACACCTGTTGTGATAAGACACCAAATGATGACACAGATACTGCTGCTCTCGAGGGGAACAAAAAAGAAGAAGAAGAACCTTTATTTCCTGACTCCAACATTTATAGTTTTCCCAAGGTGACAGTGGATTGGAGGGTGACAGTGCCACCTCTCCAATGCCACTGGACAGACCAAGGGTCCATCAGTTCTCTCTACCTCCATGAAAGAATGCAAAACATAGGTTATTTACAGAACTGTGTGTGAGAAAGTTTGTTGAAAGAATACAAACATCAGAAGGCTTAACAAAGTCTTACAAAATCAGGGCGACACACACCAGCCTGCTGAGTACCTGAGCAGTGGCTGCACAGTGCTGGTAGTCTCCATGTTTGCAAAGCTTAGGATGAGCTGAAAGCTGTAAAGCCATGAGGCGTGGATTCTCTGTTCTTGTGCTCTCCTCCCTTCCACCAGGTGCCTGGATAGGCTGTAGCAGAGTAAATATGCTGTTTCTATCTTGGTTTTTTTTTCCTTCCTCCTCTTCTAATTATTTATTTCCTGAGAGGTAGTTGGGCATCAGAAGGTCTGTCTGTACTTTCACACAGAATGCTTTCTCCATATTATTGGCTTGAACAGCCTGGAGAACTGATCAGCTGAGCACTGAAATCCTCTGTGTCAGTCACCTGCCAGTGCAGCAGGGCAGCATTTCTTCTCCACTAATTTGGAAAGAGAAAAATAAGAAAGCAAAGCAGTGTCCAGGGACTTAGGATGGTTCTGATTGACAGCATTCTTGAGTTTGAGTATTTACTCCTGGAGGTCATCTGGAGCTTAACAGTATTTCAGAGGGAATGCTTCTGAGTCAGATGTCTGTCCAAAGGAAGGCACAGCTTGTGTGAGTCCCACAGTGAGGATGCTAGCAAGCACTGCCTGTTTGAAGTGATAGTGATGATGGTAAAAGACAATGCAGAAGATCCAATAGCAATGGAGTAAGTGGAGGGTGAGGAGGGAAGGGGTGCCTAATACCTGGAGAGCCCAGAGGAGCAAAATATTTTTTGGATGCAATTTGCTGGATGGAAGAGGAACGAAGGACTCTGAGTCTTCTTTGGCAAATTGAGGAGGATTCATCTGCCCCATTTTGCAGGAGTGTGCTTGGAGATGGTATCCTTCTCTTTCCTTATTCAGAGGCAGGTTGTAGCTGGTTTAATTGTTTTCACGGTCAGAGGTTTGTGTTTCTCTGGCAGCTCGCCCCAATGGATGACGAATGCTGCAGTAATGCTGGGTTTTCCTTGTGCTCCCTGTAGAACTGGATAGGGAGGTGCAAGGGAGGGGTTGGAGGGGGGGGTCTGCTGATCAGAGCTGCAGTGTAATTGGGGTCCAGGAGAATGGTGAGGGGAACTTTATTGTGCCTTGTTTGTTTACTCTGAGCTAGTCTTGGTGTGAGGCGCTTCTCTGTGCACATAGAAACCGTTGTCTTTATTGACAGAAGCACCAGAGGTGGGTCCTCATGTGACAGCAGTTTCTGGGATCTGGCAGGTCTGTGGTTTGCCCTGGTGCCTTCTTGAGCAATGAGATACCATCTTGGATAATAACCCTTTCAGGGCATGTTCAAAAAAGCACCTGCATGACTCTAAGCTTGCAGGCATTTTTTATTTGTCAGCAATTGTCTTAGCTTGTAAAGGTGACAGTGGTTGTTTCTGCTTCACTCTAATCTGTTCCTACAGGGCTGAATGAATCAATGGTGTGATTTGTCACTTTTTCCTTTTCTTTCTTTTTTTTTTTCTCTCTCCCCAGTAGCCCCAAATCAAAGCAGGAGGTGATGGTCCGTCCCCCTACAGTGATGTCCCCGTCTGGCAACCCTCAGCTGGATTCCAAATTTTCCAACCAAGGCAAACAAGGGGGCTCCACCAGCCAATCCCAGCCCTCTCCCTGTGACCCCAAAAGTGGAGGTCACACCCCCAAAGTGCTCCCAGGCCCGGGTGGGAGTATGGGGCTGAAGAATGGGGCTGGAAATGGTGCCAAGGGGAAGGGGAAGAGAGAGAGGAGCATTTCAGCAGACTCCTTTGAACAGAGGGAAGCTGGGACTCCTAATGATGACCCGGAAATCAAAGGTATGTTTGCTAGGGTTCATGTGCAAGTGCAGACAATCAGTCTGAATCCTCTGTGAGATGGAGAATTGCTCTGCAAGTATTAGTGAAACATTTGTTTGTCTGGAGTTCTGTATAAGTTCCAGCCAATGAAGTCTAAAGGTCTTGAAAGCAGGCGAAGAGGAGAGGCTGTCATAGCTGGCATTGGTAAATGTCTTGTTCACGCTCGGTTAGAGCCCAGACCTGACTCTGGTGGGAAAGTTCCTTTGTACTCTTAAACTCCCCCAGAGGATTTAAAAGTACAAATGCAACCTGTTGGTCTCCCTCTGGCCTTTGGCCTTTCAGGAACTGTTCTGTTGCAACTGGGGTTTTAACAATATGCAGGTCTGTTTTGTCAACACAGATACATAACCCGTAGCACCCTGACTGGTAACACTAGCCAGAGAGTTGGGATTTCTGTGTTCTGTTCCTGGCTCCAACATTGCTTCTGTGAGGCAGTGCAAAACGAGACCACATGTTCAGTTGTCCATCTTTGTTGTCCATTTGCTAGGCCACCTAGCTAAGGTGGCTGAGCAAAAGAAAAAGTAAATTTTTGCAGGAGTGTTTTCATGAGGCAGACATATCTTTTTTTGTTCCTACATAAAAGTGTAGTTTTTCTGCTTTTTTATGTGGTCATTAGAGAATTCAAAGAGATCATTTGTGGGAACTGCCACTTTCCTTGGAAAGGGACACAAGAGGAGCTTTCTCCCACTGTTGCTTGAAGGACACCAAGGCTTTAGAGGAAAGATGTGTGGTGTAATAGAAGAATTGCCTTCAGTGGTGCTTGAGGAAGAAGCAGGAAGTTTCAGAGGAGAAAAAGCTCTGATCAGTTTCCAGAACTGATTTCCAAAGAGATCCCAAGATAGTGATTCCATTCTTTCCCCCTTTGTCCCTTTCCAGACTGCAATTCTGCTGATCATGTGAAGTCCCAGGAGTCTCAGCACACACCACACTCCATGACTCCTTCAAATGCTTCAGCCCCAAGGTCTTCCACACCTTCCCATGGTCTGACTGCCACTTTGGAGCCAGCAAGTGGGCAGAAGACTCCATCCAAAGTGGTTTACGTCTTTTCTACTGAGATGGCCAACAAGTAAGTAGGTAGCTGCTTGAATGTCTTCTGGGAGCAGGAATTATGTTTGTGCTCATCTTTTAAGAGATTGTCAAGGGCACTTTCTGCATCAAGTAGCAAAAAGTCATTGCTTGTTTTGGGAATGCTGAAGAGGTTGGAGTGGACCATATCCCTGCCTTCTTTGCTCTGAGAAGTAATTGTTTAATTCTCTGAGGTATGGGTATATATATTTTTTTTTGTAAATGCTGGTGGATATTGTTTTGCAATCCATGGAATGAATGGCAGCCAGGATGGCTTAAACTGAGACATGACCCCTGAATGCTGATGAGTTTGTAGACATAAGCATTTTTCTTTTGCTACTCATCTAGAGTGAAATATGTGTGGCTAAGTCTTTCTCCATTTTGCCAGCTGAAAGACAGAAAGGAGGCCAGTTAAGAAAAATGATTCTTAGCTTCAACTGCATATTTGCATCTGCCTGTCTGTCTTTGCAGGGCTGCAGAAGCTGTGCTGAAGGGACAGGTGGAAACCATCGTTTCCTTTCATATCCAGAACATCTCAAACAGCAAGGCGGAACGAAACACTGTACCCTTGGTAGGGAATACCTGCATGGGGGTGAGAAGGGGAAATTGTAAATGTGCCTGTGTGTGGTTCAAAGAGATGGATGATTATTTACACTCTGAAATAAGTTTTAGGAAGACAGACAGCTGTCGTTCAGACCATCTGCAAATAAATGTCTTGGGTCATCCAAAGAAGAGTTAGTCCTGCAATATTTGGGTAGTGTATTTTCAACCTGTAGGTCATGTAGAGCTAGCACAGACAAAAGGGGTCCCTGCAGTAATGCCTTGAGCAAAGTAGGTTTCTGCATTGCCAAGAGGCTGCTGTGTAATTGCTGCATGAAGGCAAATTTTGGACTGGTGGGATTGAGATTGGGTGTATTGTTTGCACTGCTGCTTATGTGACATGGCTGTAAGAAGAGCAAGTGACTGAGTGTGGCTTTCTCTTGCAGAATCCTCAGATCACTGCACTTCGGACTGAACCCAAGCCCCTGCCACAGCCCCAGCCCCCCGCTGCCCAGGACCAGAACCCTCCCCAGAACGCCAAAATGCAGCCGACTCCACCCGTGTCAGCGCCAGTATCCAAACCCGCTGGCCCCCCATGTCCCATAGATCAGGACAGTCCCAGTGTGGAAAGCAAAGTGATGTCTGTGGGCAGCCCTGCCAACTCTACCCCGTTGCAGACAGAAGGATTTGGGCAGAGTTCAACGCCCAATAATCGAGCGGTTAGCCCAGTTTCCCAAGGTAGCAATAGCTCTGCTGCGGACCCCAAAGGTCCTCCCCAGCAGGGGTCTGGTGGGGACCCATCCAGTTTGGGTGAGAATCCCGATGGACTGTCACAGGAGCAGCTGGAGCACCGAGAGCGCTCGTTGCAGACCCTGAGAGATATCCAGCGCATGCTCTTCCCTGATGAGAAGGAGTTTGCGGGAGGGCAAAGTGGAGGGCCACCCCCAAATGCTGGGGTGCTGGATGGTCCCCAAAAGAAACCCGAAGGGCCGATACAGGCTATGATGGCTCAATCCCAAAGTTTAGGCAAAGGGTCGGGGTCTCGGACAGATGGAGGGGCTCCATTTGGCCCTCAAGGACACAGGGACATGCCTTTTTCCCCAGATGAAATGGGGCCACCACCGATGAACTCCCAGTCAGGAGCCATAGGCCCAGACCACCTGGACCATATGACTCCTGAGCAGGTGGCTTGGCTCAAGCTGCAGCAGGAGTTTTATGAGGAGAAGAGAAGGAAGCAAGAGCAGGTGGTTGTGCAGCAGTGTTCCCTGCAGGACATGATGGTCCACCAGCACGGGCCTCGTGGGGTGGTCCGAGGTCCTCCCCCTCCCTACCAGATGACCCCTGGTGAGGGCTGGGGACCTGGGGGTCCAGAGCCCTTCCCTGAAGGCATGAACATGTCACACTCTCTGCCCCCCAGGGGCATGGCCCCTCATCCCAACGTGCCCGGGAGCCAGATGCGCCTGCCTGGTTTTGCAGGAATGATGAACCCTGACATGGAAGGCCCCAATGTCCCGAATCCCGCCTCACGGCCTGGGCTTTCAGGAGTTAGTTGGCCAGATGATGTGCCAAAAATCCCAGATGGGCGAAACTTCCCTCCTGGTCAGGGTGTCTTCAGTGGCCCTGGCCGAGGGGAGCGGTTCCCCAATCCGCAGGGCCTGCCTGAAGAGCTCTATCAGCAGCAGCTGGCTGAGAAACAGATGGGCCTCCCTCCTGGTCTGAACATGGAAGGCATCAGGCCCGGCATGGAGATCAACAGAATGATGCCCTCCCAGAGACACATGGAGCCTGGGAACAACCCCATCTTCCCTCGCATGCCGGTAGAAGGACCGATGAGCCCGTCTAGGGGGGACTTCCCAAAAGGATTACCCCCACAAATGGCTTCTAGCAGGGAGCTGGAGTTTGGGATGGGCCCCGGCAGCATGAAGGGGGACATGGGCATGAATGTCAGCATGGGCTCCAACCCACCCCTGGTCCCTCAGAAGCTGAGGGAGGCAGGAGTCGGGCCGGAAGAGATGATGAAGCTGCGCCCTGGTGTCTCGGAGATGCTCTCCTCTCAGCAGAAAATGGTGCCGCTGCCGTTTGGGGAGCACCCGCAGCAGGAGTATGGCATGGGTCCCAGGCCTTTCCTTCCCATGTCTCAGGGCCCAGGAGTCGGTCTCCGGAATCTCAGAGAACAGATCGGGCCTGACCAAAGGACTAACAACCGGCTCAGCCACATGCCGCCACTACCTCTCAATCCCACCAGTAACCCGAATAGCCTCAACACTGCTCCCCCTGCACAGCGCAGCCTCGGCCGCAAGCCCTTGGATATCTCTGCAGCTGGTCAGGTGCATTCGCCAGGAATCAACCCCCTGAAGTCCCCCACGATGCGCCAGGTGCAGTCTCCCATGATGGGGTCTCCCTCGGGGAACCTGAAGTCCCCTCAGACGCCCTCCCAGCTGGCAGGAATGCTCGCGGGCCCCACTGCTGCAGCTGCTGCTGCCTCCATTAAATCCCCCCCTGTCTTGGGGTCTGCTGCTGCTTCTCCTGTCCACCTCAAGTCTCCGTCTCTCCCCGCACCTTCTCCTGGATGGACTTCATCTCCAAAGCCTCCTTTGCAGAGCCCTGGGATTCCCCCGAACCACAAGGCGTCTCTAACCATGTCTTCTCCAGCCATGCTGGGGAATGTGGAGTCGGGTGAGTGCTGCCTCCGCCAGCCAGATTCGGTGCTTTGGTTCATGTTGGGTCATCCAAGATGTGCAGCAAAGAGGGGGAGGAGGGCTCCTGTAGCAGGGCAAGAGCTGGATGGCGCTTTCCTTATTTGAGGGGGCTGTGCAAGTGGCAGGTGAGGGCTTCTCCTCCTCGTGTTGTATTTGTGGATTTGCACCCTGCCTACCATGTGTGGAGCTGAGGGCTGGTCACTCTGAGGTTGTAAAAGCAAAAGGATGGGCTTGAGAGGTGTGAAAAGATATGGAGGATTTATGGGAGAAATCTCTCCTTGGAAGGGTCTTGTGCTGTTCTTCCATAGCTCATAGTCATTGTAGCTCAATGGAGAAGATCCTGTTGATGTTATTAAAGCACTTTGGTATAAAAGGTTCCAAAAAGGCATGCTGAGCAGTTAACCAGCTGTGTATCTAGGCACGGGTCAGGAATGGTTGGTCCTTTCCAGGTTTACATTGCAGACAGGAAGTTGTGGTTCAGTTGTTCAGGCTTCAGGCATTTTGGAGCGATGTAACCACCACTGTACATAACATTTGGTTGCGTGCTGGACCATGCTGTGCCTTGGACCTCGGGGTTCCAGTGCTGGCACATCTCTGCCCTCACCTTCTCAAAGCTCACCCACCCTTCAGTCCAGGCTTCCCCAGCCCTGGGCGGTCTTCCCACCCGGGAAATTCTCCTGGCTGGGAAAGTGGAGCCCTTTGCCCACGTTGCCCTCTAGTGCTGCCGCGGGTAACAGCGGGGACCAGGACCGGGATGTGCCTGTGGGGTCGGCGGCTCGGGAGGGCACCCAAGTGCTTCAGTCTGTGCCTTGCTTAGTGCTTAATGAATGCTTTGACCCGCAGCTCTTCCAAACCATCCATCTTTCGGCAGTGCAGTTTTGTTATATTCCCTGTTCTCATTTCCTCTTTTGGTTGGGAGGGGCTGAGGAACGTGCAGTGAATTTTCAGTGAGAGTACAGCTTCAGTTTAGCATCTGCACATTGGTCTGGGTGGCATAAAATTCATCGGTGAAGAACAAAGGAGATTGGAAGTGTAGTTAAGTTGCTTCTAATTTTGTGAGAGCAAAGGATGACATTAAGCTAATAGGTGCAGAGAATGCTTCTTTCACTGGAATAAGCAGCTAATATCTCTATATGAAACAAGAAATGCAACGTAAACAGGGAGTTTTACTTGTAGCTCCTGGTGCAGCTTGTCAGAAATGTGCTCGCATGTCTCAGCATAATATCTGCTACAGCTTTCCTTGTGCTGCCTGTGTCTTATTTGATTTTAGATTTTGATATTTATGGCTAGCTCTGGTACCTAAGTCTGTCTTCAGTGTATGGAAATTAAATAGTAACATTTTCAGACTAAACTGGTAATTCTTCATGTGGATTTGTGGAGGCTCAGGATAGTTCTAGTTAGATGTGTTATACAGTAGGATAACAGATATTAATCAACTTGACCAATAGGCTTATTTTTCTGGTTACCTTTCATAGTCATTGACTGCATTAGTCATGTGAAGTCTTGCAATAGGAAAGATTGCTAGTTTTTGAGATTTCCAGGGGAAAAGAGTTTGATTTAGGGAAAACAGTAAGAAGGAGAAAAATTTAAATTCATTCTCTCTTTTTCCTTTCTTTTTTTTCCTAAGCTGGTCCACCTCCTTCCACAGTCAGCCAGTCTGCTCCTGCGACTCTCCCTGGAAATCTTCCCTCTAGCAGTCCTTACACAATGCCTCCGGAGCCAACCCTCTCCCAGAATCCCCTCTCCATTATGATGTCCAGGATGTCCAAATTTGCCATGCCCAGCTCTACACCGCTCTATCATGATGCCATCAAAACTGTGGCCAGCTCGGATGACGACTCCCCTCCAGCACGCTCCCCAAACCTGCCACCTATGAACAGCGTACCAGGTAAGAAAATCAAAGGAACATAAGCACAAGGTGTCAGGGTGATTCTATGGAAACCTCATCAAATGAAGACGGTGAGATGGGAAAAACTTGAGGAATATGTAGCCATGGGTTGGTTTTGAGGAAGCAGCTCTGAAATGTAGAGGTGGAAATTCTCCTTGCAACTGTTTTTTTCTGTTCAGAAAGTGTGCATTCTTCAGAATGTGTCGAACATGGAAAACACTTGTGTATGGGAGAGATTGCCCCTCAGGCAGACTGGGATTATTTGTGTGAATGAAGGCTGCTCATGGGATTAAGGGTCAGATCTACAATGTGTTATCCTGAGGAAGCTTGTCTCCTGTCTTAAGGCAGTGCAATAGAAGCTTCACTGGTTTTGGGGGGTTTGTTTGGGTTTTTTTTTGGCGCTGAATCATGAAAAAAAGAAATGTAGGCTGTAGCACCTCCACCCTGTTTAATTAATAGTTGAAAAAGAGGATGAGTGAATGTTTCAAGAGAGTGGCAATTGGTAATGAATTCTTGATGAGTTTATCTGTAGCTTTGCAGTGAGTTTCACACAGTAATGGCTGAATATATCTGGGGAAAGCTGGCTAATTGAATAAGTTCATGATGGTAACTCATTAACCTCATTGATCACTGCCTCTTAGTCTTATGAGGGTTATCTGATTTATCACTGCTGAGTTTTGAAAGGAGTTTTGGTCACTTCCCAGTGGACTAGTGTCCATATGCTGATTATCTGTCACAGACGTGTTTGCTACTGCCTGTGTCATGCAGACTGCCAGGGAGGTAGTAAAAGTACGGTTTGGATTGAAATCCTACTTATGGAGCAGGCTTTTGTCACTGTTTCGTAGGGCAGTGACAAGCTTAGGGAGGTGGCTGTTTGAGTGGCATCAAATTTCTGGTTAAAATAACACTTTTCAAAGCCACTACTGATGGTTTTTTTACTAGCATTGTATTTTTGTGTGTGTGCAGACTTGGTAACCTTGCAGAAAGCTCTCCGACAGCTTTATTGATTATTACTGGTTGTTGTCTAAATGTGATTCCTTGTTTCTTCCCTAGGAATGGGCATTAATTCTCAGAATCCTCGAATTTCAGGTCCAAACCCAGTGGGTCCAATGCCAACCCTTAGCCCAATGGGAATGACCCAGCCTCTTTCCCATAACAACCAGATGCCCTCTCCAAATGCTATGGGACCCAATATACCTCCTCACGGGGTCCCCGTGGGACCCGGCCTGATGTCACACAATCCAATGATGGGGCATGGTTCCCAGGAGTCTCCAATGGTACCTCAAGGACGCCTGGGCTTCCCGCAGGGGTTCCCTCCCGTACAGTCCCCTCCACAGCAGGTGCCATTTCCACACAACGGGCCCAGCGGTGGACAAGGCAACTTCCCAGCGGGAATGGGCTTCCACGGAGAGGGACCTCTGGGGCGTCCTACCAACCTGCCCCAAAGTTCGACAGATCCAGCACTTTGCAAGACTGGAGGCCCTGGCGGTCCAGACTCCTTCACTGTTCTTGGAAACAACATGCCTTCGGTTTTCACTGATCCAGAGCTGCAGGAGGTGATCCGTCCTGGAGCCACGGGAATACCCGAGTTTGACCTGTCCAGGATTATCCCATCGGAGAAGCCCAGCCAGACACTACAGTATTTCCCTCGTGGGGAGGTGCCAGGCCGCAAGCAGCCGCAGGGTCCCGGGCCTGGCTTCTCCCACATGCAGGGGATGATAGGAGAGCAGACGCCGAGGATGGGACTAACATTGCCCGGCATGGGGGGCCCCGGGCCGGTGGGAACTCCGGATATCCCTCTTGGCACGGCTCCGTCCATGCCCGGTCACAACCCGATGAGGCCGCCGGCCTTCCTGCAGCAGGGCATGATGGGGCCGCACCACCGCATGATGTCACCAGCACAGCCCGCCATGCCCGGCCAGCCCGCGCTCATGAGCAACCCCGTGGCCGCCGTGGGCATGATCCCGGGCAAGGACCGAGCCCCCGCCGGGCTCTACAGCCACCCAGGCCCCGTGGGGTCACCTGGGATGATGATGTCAATGCAGGGCATGATGGGACCCCAACAAAACATCATGATTCCCCCCCAGATGAGGCCCCGAGGTATGGCTGCTGATGTTGGCATGGGAGGATTTAGCCAAGGCCCTGGAAACCCAGGGAACATGATGTTTTAAGCTGCTACCATAAGACTGGATGTTCTGATCCTTGTCAAGATGAGATTCCAAGTCCTGAGGGCTTTTTTGGGAGCTTCAGGAGTACAGTTTGGCCATGCAATAGGTGAAAAGAGACCAGAGGATGCTTTGGGAAATCTCGAATGTATGGAATTACCTGAAAAAAAAAATATTCATTTTAACAGGTTGTTTTTTTTTTAAGATTTATTTTTTAAAAATTATTTTTGTGGACTTGGGTATCCCGTGACGGCACCTGCTTTGAGAATCTGTAGCTGTATTTTGAGAATTGCCATTTGTCACAAGTTGCACCATTCTCTGTATGTTTACGTCCTTCGGACTGGCTTCTCCCAGGACTCTCGGTTATTTTTGGGGTTTTTTGTGTACTGTACTATATTGTAAAAGGGATTTTAGCAGAGACTTTAGTCTTTGGGGTGAGAGGAGAATGGGATTCTAGGCTGTTTACTTTAGGTGGAGAATCCATCTTCAGAACTTCGGACTATTTTCCTTCAACTCCAATGTATAGAAAAACCAAACTACGACCTCAGAGCAGAGTATTAATGAAAAGCACAAAAAGGAACTTAAGTTCAGTGAGGGGAATCTTTTAAAAGAAATAAATAATAAGTTAAGGACATATTTTTCAAATTATGGCGTGCTGTCCAGCACCTTCTGTCTCTCCCTCCCACTCTTTATTAAATAGGCTTCTCTCTCTCTCCGTCCCCTTCTGTCTCCTCCTATGGCAGCTGCAATACATTGTGTTATTTTGGGGAGTAAATCTAGGAGAGCCTCTCCTCACGTGGGGACTCTTCCCACTTTTAGGAAGGGGCTGGACTTGGACACTGTTACATCCTACAGTAGTCTCTCTCTCACTGTTTCCTATTCTCCTTTTCTTAGAAACCCCAAGTGATTTTATTAATGTGGGAGTGGAACAGACACTAAAAGTTATCCAGGATTTTTTTTTGTGGTTATTTTTTTTTTCCTCCCCAGCGTAAAACGTTCTGTGTAACCTCCATTAAATTTGGTACAAAACCACTCGCCAGGGCTGTGGTGTCAGAAAAATAAAATATATTGTTTCTTACAAAAATGAACCGTCTCCTTTATCCAGTCCAGTTGTTTCTGTGTAGATCAAGCAGCTGGCCAGATGACTGTTTGCTCTTCCTTGTGATCACAGCCAGCCTAGAGGCCAAGTGGGCTAAACTTTGACAGCTCCTAAAAGTCTGGTCAATAGGCAGCTGTGTGCTCCTTTTGAGGCAGTTCCGTTAACTGAATCCTGAACTGAGCTTGTTTTCCCTTGGAGTGAGGTCTTATTTCAGAACACCCCAGGAACTATACTTAGAGACTTCCTCAATTTGTTGAGGGTCAAGGAACAGATGAAACTTGTCTCCATCACTTCCTCCTGGAGAGTGTTTGCAGCACTGCAAGGTACATGGGTTTGAGCTCCCCCTGAGCAGCAGTGTCAGTCTGCCGAGCCACTGGGATTGTGTCCCTCCCTGGGGACTCTGGATTGGGTCAGGTCTCTGACTGCCAGCACTGAGAGCCTGAGGTGGTGGGGAAGGGTGAGCTTTAATAACAAAGGTGAGACAGAAATTGTCAGTGAGCAGATTTTTATCAAGACAGCCCTGCTGAGTAAATTGTTGCTTTGCCACAGTTCTCATCGATTGCTTCCTAATCCCCTGTCTTTTCAAACTTGCCTTTTGAGAGGATTTCAGCAAGGAGGTTTTATGGTCCTGCCTATGAGGAGTGAAAGGCTGGATGACAAAACATGGATTGGGAGTTGAGCCCTGCTCCTGGAGAATATCAGCATGAGCCAGATACAGATCTGTAGGCCAGGGTGTGGGCTCTGTGGCTGGCTGTTCTGTGGTCCCCCAGCACTGTATATGGAGTGGGTGATCTGTTCTTCCTTCCACTTACTGCTACTTAAAATTATTTCAATGAGTAGTTTCTTCAGAGACTGTCCATTAGCGTGAAAATTCCTGTGGAGAATGAGTATTTTTAACATGCTTGTGTGTGAGAATTTTTTAGAGTGAACTGATCTTTAACAGGTGGAAAAAGAATTCCTCTTGGTGGCTGATTTACTAAACTTTTGTTGCTGGTGTTATAAAATGAGTGAAGCCATGCACTGTTGGAGGCACGCAAGCCTCAGAGCCTTCTGTTGTCTGCTTCCAAATTCACCTTTGTGCTGTCATGCAAATTTACGATGATTTTGGGTGAGAATTACTCTTTTGACAAAGTGTAGGATGTCTGTTGTGGTGCTTCCCTCTGACAAGACAGGCAGCGTGAAGCACGGGCTTGTCAAGATTTTGGAAAGAGATGACAATGACACAGTAAGTGTTATTTCTGTAGAGCGGAATTACCTCTTCTTTAAGTGGTTGCACAGCTCCCTTTTGAGGACCTTGCATGGGAATTGTTACAATGCAACCTTTTTAAGTGTTGCCACTTCTGCCATCACTCCTGACTGTTTTTACCATGTTGAACAAAGCAAAGTTCTTGATCGACATAGAAATGAGGTTTTGGGATTTTTTTAAGCTGTCATAGGGCCTCCTGTGCCTGTTATGATTTTGAATAGCGAAGGATTTGAGGTGGCTGTGACTTATTCTAGGAAAATTAACATAGGAAATTCACTGTTTCAAAGCCACTGAAGAGTGAGAGGATACATTTTAAACATGCTGTATAATTAAAGTTCCTTCTGTGTCTGTCTAACTTAAGATGCTGGCATTTAGTATTTTAATGAGATTTTTCTTAAACAAAGTGCAGAAGATGTGGATTCTCCTGAGTCCACATAGATGCATTCAGTGTTTGCACCAGCAGATGAACAAGAGTTGCTAAGGTCTTAGCTGGCTCCAGTTGTGAAAATGACTGTGTAGATGTGCATAGATGAAGTTCTTTGTTTTGCTCTGATTCTACTTCTTTCCTTTTTGCTTTGCAAATGGAAAAGCTTTCTAGCTGTCAGCCTTGCGGACTCACCTGAGGATCTGTAATCAGGCTCTGTTCCCTCCTGCTTATCAATAGTAACTGTGACTCAGCTTTGGTAGTCATGGTACAGTTGAAGATGGAAAGTGGGTTGCCATTTTTAGTTTTCTCCCCCCCTTTTTTTTTTAAAGCTTTCAAATCATCCTCCTCCACCTTTGTTTGAAAGAATGAAATAGACTTTATTCATACATGCTTGGCTGCTCTTCCTCTCTAGTAACATGGGAGGAAACAGTCTGCTGTTCAAATTATCTCATCCCAGATGGCTGCGCAGCCGGAGTGTGGAGAGACTTAAAAGGTAAACCCAGCAGATGGTGAACTTCTGAAACACGAAGTAATGTGCCTGCTAAATCAAAAGTTTAAAATATTTGAAATCTGTTTGTTTTAAATTAGTAGACTTGCACTCAGGTCATCTGTGAAGTACACTGGCAGTTCTAAGCACTGTCCAAATAAACTCAAGATTTGTACCTGTATCATGAGCTAGCTAGTCTGCCAAAGAAGGTGACAGCAAGGAGCCAGCCTTAGGAGTTTAGTCCTGACATCCTTAGAGTCACATTTTGGAAGACAGATCAGTGTGTGGAGATCTGTTCTGATTTGAATGCTGGTAGTGCTTATGGTACAATACATGTGTCCTGACTCTGAGTAGATGTGGGTGCCCAAATCTTTCCGAGGATAAGTTGAAATGCCCCATTTTTTGTTCCCCCAGAGTGTTGGGACTATTACAAATAGGGTATAGGCAGGGCTTAATTTTGAAGTGCTTTGTGTGCTCTCTGCTGTGCTGGTTTTCACTCAGGTGGCAGGACAGGCTGCATTTTATTGGTGGTGTCCTTCTGCACTCATGATGGTGAACGCTTTCCTTGTGCAGCCTCACCAGGCTGCTGGCTGAAACCTGTTCCCTAATGTGACACTTCTCGAGGAAAAATGATCCATGTTTGATACAGGCCTGTATTTACTAAAATGCACTTCACTTTATCAGTTGGTAGTAATTCTTAACCTAAAATAGTTAATGACACAGGAAAAAAAGTGATGTTTTGTTTGGGATACTGGGAAGTTGTTGATTTCTGAAAATTTTTATTCCATGTTCTCAGGAATGCCTTAGCTTTTCCATGCTGTGTTTGCAGTACAGTAGCTCCCACTTACCTCTGCCTTTTGGTATTAAAACTCTTCCACTGTCCAACCAATCCTCTTCTGAAATGATAATTTAAACTAGTTGTGGTCAGAAATAACTCCTCCTTCAGCCTGTGGGCACAGCTGCCGTGGAAATGCTCAGTGGGGTGGGCCATTGCATGGGCCAACCACTTTGACACTGGGTAAGGCTAGAACAGGGGGCACTGCAGAAACCCTGCAAGAGACAGAGAAGTAACCTGTTCCCAGTGGTGCCTTCCTCCAAGCCACTGCCAAGAAGCTTTTCTGAGGTCTTCTGCTGTTATTGAAATTTGTGTTACCCTGCCTAGAGTGATAGGAGGATCTTAATTGTGTAAAAGCAGTGCCATTTAACAATCCTACCTGCTCTGGAACGACTTGCACTGCTGAGTGCTCTGGCTTGTGGCTGTGTTGCAATTTTTGTCCTGGCTACTGGTCACTTTTGTTGGGGATGCTCCTATTTATTATTTAGGAGTAGGTATGTGAAATCCTCCTTTTTTATGGCCAAAGTTCCTGATGCATGCAATCCATGCCTCACGAATAACTTGTAATTGTAGACCTAATATTTTCATCACTGTTCCCCAGATACTTGTCACTGTGTATAAGAGAGAGCTTGATTAGAGCAGAACACACTGTTCTTAAGGCAGGGTAGGCATTGATTTTTATATAGTGGCATTATGGTTTCAGGCTGTACAAAAACTTGATGGAAAATAACAATGTTTTGTTTGCTTTTTTGACAGCTTCTAATAGCAGTTCAGTGAGACCTCCAGCAATGTATTTAGCATTCAAATTATTCTGTTCACTGTGCATGGTGTCAACATGTAATTGTGGTGGGGGCAGGCTAATGAAAGAGTAGAGGTAAATCCAGCCCATTCTTCTTAGGGAAAAGGTGCTGTAGTGCCTCCATCATGTATCTGTCAGTGTCTTACATTAAGTGATTTTTTCGCTAACCAAGAAGAGGTAACACAGGACCTAAATTGCAGGGCCATTTTAATAAATGGTCCCCCTATTTTAACCTCTGCCTATCCCAAAGGAAGTAGGGACCACGTTTTATTTACTTATTGAAAAGTGGAGATCTTTTTCAATGAAATAGTCAGTGAGATCGAGTGCACTCTCAGCAAGTTTGCAGAAGACACAAAGTCAAGTGGTGCCATTGACACAAGAGAAGGACCTGGACAAACTTGAGAAGTGAGTCTGTGAGAACCTAGTGAGGTTCAACACGTCCCAGTACATGGTGTTGCACCTGGCTCAGGGCAGTCCCAGACATGAGACCAGTCCAGGAGAAGTCACTGACAGCAGCCCTGTGGAGAAGCACTTGGGAATTGTGGTGGATGAAAAGCTGGACATGAGCCAGCACTCTGTGCTCGTAGCCCAAAAAGCCAACCATGTTCTGGGTTCATCCAAAGCCCTCTGGGCAGCAGGTCAAGGACAGGATTCTGCCCCTCTGCTCTGCTCTGCTGAGACCCCACTGCAGTGCTGCATCCATCCAGCTCTGGGGCACCCAGCACAAGAAAGATGTGGACCTGTACAAATCAGTTCAGAGGAGGCCACAAAGATTATCAGAGGACTGGAAAACTTCTCTTATGAAAACAGGCTGAGAGAGTTTGGGCTGCTAAGCCTGGAAAAGGCTCCAGAAGGACTTCAGAGCAGCCTTGCAATGCCTAATGGGAGGCTTGTAAGAAAGAAGGAGAGTGACTTGTTACATGGGCAGACAGTGATAGGACAAGAGAGAGAACAGTTTTAAACTAAAGAGGAGAGATTTAGGTTAAATTCTTTACTGTGAGAGTGGTGAGGCAGTGGCACAGACTGCTCAGAGAAGCTGTGGATGCCCCATCTCTGAAAGTGTTTAAGACCAGGTAGGATGGAGCTTTGAGCTGCTCAAGTGGATGGCATCCCTGCCCATGGCAGGGGATTGGAACTATATGATCTTTAAGGTCCCTTCCAACCCAAACCATTCTGATTCTATGACTTTGGCAACATTGTGATTTCTAGTACTGTCTTACAGGAAAAGCTGTCATCTCAGCCAGAAGTACTGCTGTTGGCCAGTGCTGTGTTCCCCTTTCAGCAAGGGCAAAATAGATCACTGCTGCCCAAAGCTGAAGTCGATACCAGCTCCCCAGACTTCCTCATTTAAAGCACATTAAGCAGAGTTCACCAAGATTGTGTTCTTGTACTTGGCCCTCTGTGGTTGTTCTGCCTGTTCATGGCAGAATTTCCATAATTAGAGGAGTGCAGGGAAGAGGTTTGGAGGCTTGCTGCCCCTTTGGAGATGTTTTCTGTGCACAAAAATGCCCTCAAGAAGATGGGGTAGCTAAATGCTATGCAATTAGGGAGACTCATCCGTCTGCAGAGAGCAACCCTCCAACATGCCAGAAGAAAGGGAAAGGCACAATGGCTTCTGCAGTTTACCAAACATAAAATCAATGTTAAGTCAAAGCTTTGAAGTCTGGTAGCACAGAGCAAGCTGTGCTTCATGCCACAGTCCCAGCATATGAGGAAGAAGTATGTTTTGTCACATTCCTGATACAGATGGGCAATTTTAAATGGTCTGTTCTCACCCTTGCTGTTTCCAGCCTCTCCCTGCTTTTGTGTGGTCACCTCAGAGTAAATTTGAGCCATTCTGTCACGTGGCTTCTTTCAGCCTGCTGCTAACAGTGTAAAGTGACACTGTGCCACCCTGTGTCTGGTAGGAAAATGTCCCCTCATCTAAAATACATTTGGAATAGAGAAGGCTAGCAAGGACATAAAGAAAAATAGTCGAAGATTGTGACAATAAACTAATTTTAATTTATGACAGCTTAATTATGAGTTAGATTTCTGATTCCTGTCCACTTTGGAGCACAGGTTACTGTACTCCTCTGGGGTGACTGAGTACTGTGAAAGAACTTCCAGAAATTCTTCGAGTGGGCAGAGACCTGCTTTACAGCCTTTCACCACTTGCTCCTGCAAGGCAAAGAGACAGAATCACAGATATTGTGCATTGCCAAAGCCCTTTTTTGCTGCATGGTGGAACCACAAGCCCAAGATTTGTGGATGGGACTTGCCACGGGATCTCACCTCTCCACGGTAAGCCACGCGCACAAACCACTCCTTGGAGCGCTGGTGCTGATACAGTTCCAGCGTCACATCTGCAGCGTAAGGGGGCCACTTCTCATCAAAGGTGCCCAGTGCCAGCAGGAGAGGAATAAGAGTGGAGTCATGAGAAGCGTAGAGGAAGAGCTTTCTGGGAAAAAAAAAAAAAAAAAAAAAAGGAAAAGACAGACGTGGAATGTCAGCTGTGTTCCTCCATGGATAGGCAGTAGCACTCCTGCTTTTTCCAGCAGGTGAGCACTCCTTTTTATTCCTCACATTCAATGACTTTCTGAACCAGTTTTTCACAGTGCCATCAAGTTAGAATTTGTAACGATTAGAGGAGGAGTTCTGTGCTGTACCTGGCCTTTTCAGCTGGATTTGAGGGATTTACTGCTGCTTTAATGTTCTTCTCTAAGGTATTGAACAGGAGGCCAATATTCATCTGAAGCATTTCTCTAAAAAAGAAGCAGAAACAAATTTATTAGTTTTAAAACTTTCACACAATTGTACATGAAAACTTGAGAACCTGCTTTTCCCTTATTATCTGATCACCTGCATTAAGTGTACCTAAGAACTATTAAATGCAATTAATATGGCCAGTTTTTAGTTCAGCTGGTGTGCACCACTAATGTGACTGCAGATTGGGAGGAGAGAGGTGTTAACAAGCATGAGGTGTGGCCATGTAAATAGCAATCTTTGTTCTCTAGGCTGTTTTGTTTCCCTGGTATGGTTTTTGAGTGCATGGGTTTCAGCTAGGGAAGATGACTGCAGCAAAACAGCAGCTGAAGTGGTTGGGGTCTTTGGTGAGGAGAGGCAAGACTCAAGAAAGTGGTTGTTATATTTAAAAAGTAGTTTTTGTCCTCTTATTAAACAATGAGATGATCTTTATACAATATCTGGTGGGAAGAAACTCCCTATACCTAATGAATACATCAGTGGAAATGGAAAATGTGTGTGACTAATTCTCCTGGGTGTTGTGGGAATGGGGTAAATCAGTCTCATTACCTGAGATCTCTAATACATGGTAAAGAAAGGACAGTCCTATACTACCACCTGAGAAGAGCTGGTGAATGTGGCAGCTGCAAATGAATCTGAAAGGAAAATGACTGCTAGGCTAGCAACTCAGCCAGCCTTTACAAACAACTGTGGAGGAGGTAATTAGCTGCATGTAGCAGCAGATTCTCTTTGCAAGTAGTTACATGTGTGCAGGACCTGGCATCACTTTTTCCGCTAGCACCAGCGCTTCTCAGCCGAGCTGTGCAGGTGCCATCCCTGGGATAAGCTTCCCAGGCTGGAATTTGGACTGTACTTGTGCAACTGCAAGGGCAGCCTCAGGGCACGGGCTGGAAGCATCTCCTCCCTTCTTTTGCTTTTGCCACTGGTTCACTTAAAACCCCTGTGGCAGCTGAGGCTTTCACTGCCTACCTCAGTGGCATCCTGGTCTCCTCAGTGTGCACTCCTTTTTCCTAGGACTCAAGGCGCTGAACTTTACATGGAGACGGCTGAGGCACAAAACTCATGAGTGGGCTCTGGTGGGGGAATGCAGCAGCTGGGAAAGCATTTCTGTCTGCTGAAGTAAGCTGGTTTAGCACATCCACCCCGGGTAAGACAGCCGCTGAGGCCAGAGGCATGGACACAGGCAATCACCTGGAACTGTCTTGCAGAAGGAAAAGCATGGAGTCAACACATCGGCGCTCCACTGTCTGCTGGAAGCTCTTCAGCGCAGGGCAGCTCGGCATATTGTGCACCTGGAAGGAGGAGATGCAGCAGAGTGGTAGGGTTTGACCCTTTCTGAACCCAGCCTGAAGACACATGGATGACTGCCCACAAAAAACAGCTGCTCATGTCACACCTTTTGTCCTACAGTATTGTACTACAATACTCATGTGAGGATTTTTAGGATGGTTTTAAACACACAGACTTGCTCTGTGTACCAGAAGGATGGATGTTTGTTTTTTAGGATCCAGTTCCATGGAGAGTGTAACACATTGAGCCATTTAGCTGGCAGACCAGTTATCATTAGCTCCAGCAAAAAAGAGTCACTAAGGAGGGGCAGAAATGTGCCCAACTTCCTTCCAGTAGCAGAAGCAGTCTGGCTCACAGGTAGTTTGCTGGAACTGGGATTAAGATGACTGTTAGGTGCTGAATGCCAAAAAGGGAAAGCACTTTATAATGGGGAAGCAAGGCCGAATGCCTCTATTAGCTCTACACTACACTTGAAAGAAATACTGGATTTCAAGGTAAGATCAAAAATACTGGAGACAAGTCTTCATCTATCCTACAGCAAGGCTGGCCCCACAACCTGCTTTTTAAAAAGGCTGTGCTATTTCTATAAGCATTCTGGGTTGCACAGAAAGCTACTGGAGTGCACAGTAGTATCTGGGTGTTGGCACTGTGACTTCCTCCATGTGCATGGTAAGGGGATGTTTCTTTCTGTGACAGTGCAACAGAACGGCTCAGCTCACCTGTTCAGCAAAAATGTTATCGAGGAGGACAAAAAAATCCACAGACTCATCATCATTAATGCCCATCCTCTTCTTAATTGTTTTCAAGTCATCAGAGATACCTGGCTGGTGCTTAGCATTCTCCGACTTACTCCTATAAAGGAATTAAGAAAATCAAAACTTTTTCACACACCAGGCTTTCTATCTTCTGTTTTGCTCATCACACAGCCCAGCGGAGTTCTCCCATATCAGTGAGGGGTAGAAGGGAAGCACTGCAGCATACTGAGGGATTCCTGATGTTGGGAGTCTGAGCTGCAGAAGGGACAGATGCTGTATCCAGATTTCAAGGATCAGAGCTGGCTCTCTGCTCTCACAAAGGCAGGAAGAAAAATTAAAATGAGATGTGAACACCCCAGAAGTGTTCACAAGCAAGGGCTGTGTATCAGCTAACAGATCTGGTCATACTGGAACAGTACAGGTCTGTGTCTTCAAGGAGTAGCCTTTAACAGCCTCATGAAAGAAGCAGCTTTGAACTGATTGCTGTATGGTGTGGGAAATGGGAAACACCTAGATACTTGCTTGTAGCTTAAATCAACTTTTGCTTTGTTAGAAGCCATTTGCATCTTTATGCTGCTTTAAATGTTATTTTAAAACATTTAGCTGAGAATATCCATGCTGGCCACTGTAGTCCCTAGGTAGCCTGCAAGCTGAGGCAGTGCTTAGTGCAGCTCAAAAAGTGTACCTTGATACGGTCACAAAAAGTGCAGTTGGTGGGCAGGGAGCAGCAGACTCTGCAGTTTACTCCTTTTTTGGACAAGTGATGTTACTGAATAGGCTGCTTCCAGGGACTGTCACCTCACCACTGTCTAGACCTATCCTTTGCCTGCAGAGTCAAGCACTGCACAATGAGCTCTTGCAAGTGAATTCTGACAGCTCTTGAATTTTGGGCAAAAATATGCTAATGTACAATCTAGCCAAACTGTAATATATCTGCCTCTCTTTCATTTTCCGCCCTGTGCCCAAACCTGGCACAGGCATTTCAGAGTACTTGATTCCACAAACATGAGTGTTCTATGCAGGATCTTCCTTATTTCACTTCATTAGCCTTCATTAAATGTGTCAAGGCTGAGTATATTTCAGTTTCTTCAAGGTATGAATGTGACGGGAGTGTTGAAATAACCCCCAAACCAGAAGCTGAATATAAAAAGGAGGCCCAATATGTTCACACTTGAAAGGCTTGTTAAGGGATGTAGATGACATTAATTCTGCCCTGCAGCAATGCTACAGACTAGCTGTACATTAGCTAGTAATGAATGTTTGCTAGACAGACTAAATTAAACTGGTCTTTCAAGGAAAAGTCTCTATTTTATTTTCTTCTGATACCACTGCCTGGTGTATAATTCCGCTTACCAAGTATTTTATACAACTAGCTAACCTTTCCCAAAGAACAGTAAGTGGTAGGGAAAGAAATTGGGAAATGGGAAGAAAATGTGCTGTTGTAAATTACTACTGCTGAAACGGAACAGCAGTGAAATCATACGGGGAGATATCGCTGGCAATTACCTGGTCAAGTATTTCAGGCGCGGGCAGTTCTGGTAATTGGGGTAGAGCATTTCAGAGCTTGCTTCATCAGTGACAATGACAGCAGGTCCTGTGGAACAAGAAGGAAGTTTCTGTGATCAGTTTCTTTAGACTGCTTTATGCTTTGTGCTCAAGTCCAGTGTTATCAACTAGCAATTTCCCCCGAGCTATCACCTGCAACACAAGCCACTGTACTTGTTTCTGTGCAGTTATTTCCACAGGGATGCCTGCTGTGCACCTTGTAAAGCTTCCCAGTTGTGTGTTCATTTTTCTTAGCACCAAAAATTAGTCTCTGTGTCATGAAGTGTAAGGAGCTCTGGCAAGTCACTTCTACTTGTTCGTGGAACTGAATGTGGAAGGAGCAGATGTGAGTTCTTTAAAATGCAGAGCATATTTTTAGAACAAGTAGTTACCAACTGCAGGATACAGGTGAAAGTTACTCCAGATACTGAACTTGTGTCCAAGATACTTGGGTTTCCCTGAGAAACCTTTTTCTGATGTGTGAACTTTTTGCCTTCTTGATTTTGAAGAGGGTTAACACTAACCTCCTCAGCAGGTCTGAAAGAGCAGCGGAAAGATACGCAAAGAGAGGGAACAAGTGACAAGCTGGTAAAGAATCTACAGGACCAGGGGAACTGGGGAAGGGAGCCAAGTGCAAAGAACTGAGGAAGAAGTAACAACTAGGAGCCAGAGAGTTAGGATGCAGAAGGTGTGTGCATCTAGGGAAGACTAAGCAAGGAAAGGCACTGTTCAGAAGTCTCCCCAACCTTCTTTCTGCTGTTGGTACAGCCCAGCTAGCACGCAGCGTGCGGACTCCAGATTCCGGAAAATATTAGTGGAACGGATGCTGAAAGAGAGAAAGCAGTTTGTGAGGCAGCACCTTCTCCTTCACGTTAACATGGCTGCAGCTGGGGAGGTCTTGCTGGAACTGAGGATTCTGCTTCCACCATGGCTTTGGAAATCTGTGGTGGGACTCATCTTTTGTCACCACAGATATCTTAGGTAGACACCTATAATCTGAACTGCCCTTTAACTGCATTTCAGAGATAGCGGAGACAACAAACTGGCACTTGTCTGGTGTGATTTTTTAAATCTCATCCTAAGCCAGATGCTCTCAGCATTACTGATGTGAGCAGCAGGGATTGCTTCATCTCACTGAACTTCAGCTGTTTGCAGTGAGTTAACGCGTGCTCCAGAAATGCCTGTTTCTCTTCACTCACCATGGAAGAGCAGAACAGCACTGCCAACGGCTCAGCCTAGGTGAGATGAATCTGTCCCTGGCATCACTCTCAGGACTGCTGGGCAATTGGATGCTTTGTGTCATGAGTGATTTCTAGTGCCAGGCTCTGCAGGCTGAGCAAAGATGAAGGCCCAGAGAGGCCAGACATTTTGATGTGGAGCAGAGAAGGCTATGCTAGCCAGAGTTTTCCCTAGCACAAGGCTACTTGTTACGAGGCGGGAAGAAAGGGAAGGTCCAGGAGGGACCTGAGAGACTCACAAGACCTCAGCAGGCTTAAATATTGGTGAAAGAAACTTGACTTCTTCCATGTAGTTTCTCCTCAGCCTTTCCCCCAGGGCGAATGTCTGCTGCATCCCCACTTTTGTCAGCTGTCCTGCGACTGCACCACCCTAAGAGCAAAGAGGAGAGGTCTCCAGTGGACCATGGAAATAAAAAAGTCTACAGAGGAAAGAGGAACTCACCAGAAAATATACCCTCACCTTAAAAACAGTCTTATGGTATTCCTCATCCAAGGATGAGGGGGGTTGAGGTCCTCCATTTAGGTCTGTCACCATGTAATCAAATTTAGTCTTAGCAGGTACATCTAAAAGAGTGGGATGCCATTCCACCTGTTTCAAAACAAACAAACTGCTTCAGTGGAAAACTTTCAAGGGCATTAAATGAAGAACTTTTAAGTTCTTCTTAACTAAAGCTGGAGTAATACAGTGTGCTGTCTTGCCAACAACACAATAAGGAGACAAAGGGATCTCTTTACACAGCTCATAGAGAAATGAGAGTAGTGCTACTCTCTGGATTTGCAGACCTGATGTGCAGGAAATGCAGTACTTGCTTTCCTCCCCTTACAGGAGAAGAATCTGTGGGAAATCGCAACTGATGCTCTTTGTTACACATCAAAAAGCTGCTGTAGGAAACTATCTGAGCTAACTCCTGCTGGCTCCCCAGGCCACCTCGGAGGAAGCTGGGGGCGCCGGAGCCCTTGTGGTAACACTGAGGCAGGAGCCAAACCTTTGCTGAGCACCCACTGTGAGGTGCACAACTTGGCCTTGGAATAAAGCCTCAGGATGCCCATCCCTGTATCCTGCCCCTGAGGGCTCCCTGCAGTTGCAGCAATTGTTCCCTCTACTGTCATCTGTCCCACTAATGTGCTATTGCTGTTCCACTTTAAAGAATCACAGAATTAATTAGGTTGGAAAAGACCTCTGAGATCTTCAAGCCCAACCTGTGACTGAACACCACTGTGTCAACCAGGCCACAGTGCCACGTCCAGTCTTTCCTTAAACACCTCCACGGACCAGGACTCCAACACCTCCCTGAGCAGCCCATTCCAATGTCTAATCCCCCTCTTTGTGAAGAAATTCTTCCTAATGTCCAACCTGAACTCACGGGGCACAGATTAAAGACTGTCTCCTCTCATCCTGCTACTTATTTCCTGGGAGAAAAGCCGACCCATAACTGGCTGCAACCTGTTTTCAACAAGTTGTAAAAAGTGATAAGGTCACCCCTAAGCTTCCTCTTTTCCAGACTAAACACCCCCAGCTCCCTCAGTGTCTTCTCCTAACACTTGTGCTCCAGACCCTTGTGCAGGTCCGTGGTCTTTCTCTGGACTCGCTTCAGCACCTCAATGCCCTTCCTGAATTGAGGGACCCAGAACTGGACAGGGACAATCCCTGCCCTGCTCCTGCTGGTCACTCCATTGCTGCTCCAGGCCAGGATGCCATTGGCCTCCCTGACCCCCCGGGCACACCTGGCTCAGTTCAGTCGCTGTCAAGCAGCACCCCAGGCCTTTTTCCACTGGAGAGCTTTCCAGCCACCCTAACCCAAGCCTGTAACTCCCAATTTCGAGCTTTCCCCTCGAAAATTACTCTCGGTATCACCCCGGAAAGGGGAAAAACCACCAAACCACCAGGCTGCCGAGAGCAAGCAGGAGCTCAGCAGCGGGCACGCCGCCGGCTCGGGATCGGGGCACCTCCGCACCACCCCTGCCCCCTCCCGTCCCGTCCCGTCCCGTCCCGAGCTCACCGGCTCTGCCCCCGGGATCGGCCGCAGCGGGGTGCGCGCCCCGTGCCGGAACACGACCTGCACCAGCCTCAGCTCCAGCTCCCCGCGCCGCCCGCCCTCGCCGCCTTCCCGCCCGGCGGCCGCCGCCGCCGCCCGCCGCCGCTGCGTCCAGGCGGCCAGGCCGCCCAGCACCCAGAGCCGGACCCCCCAGCCCATGGCCGCCCCGCCGGCCCGGCGCACCGCGGGGAACAGTGGGAAGCGCAGTCCCCGGCTGAGCCCCGCCTGGAAGCGGGCACAGACGAGGGCCGGGCGGGGACTGCGGCTCCCGGCGGGCGCCGCGCAGGGGAACCATGCGGAGCTGGGCGGGACGGGCCGCGCCCCCGCCCCGATGGGGCACGGCCGTCAGCCGAGGCTGCCGGCTTTCACGTGTCTCCGCTCCCCGTCTTCATTTCGTTATCTTTCCTGAGGGACTCGCCGGGGGCCAGTGTGCACAATAACCCCGTGTAGCCTTCCAGGCTTGGGGAAGAGTGGCTGGAGGGTGGCCCACTGGAAAAGGATGTGGGATACTGGTGACAGCGATTGAACTGAGCCAGGTGTGCCCAGGTGGCCAGGGAGGCCAATGGCATGCTGGCCTGGAGCAGGGCAGGGATTGTCCCTGTGTACTCGGCCGCACCTCCAGTGCTGTGTCCAGTTCTGGGCCTCTCACTTCGGAAAAGGCCTTGAGGGGCTGGAGCGAGTCAAGGGCAGGGTCTGGAGGCGAGTGTTGTGAGAAGCGGCTGAGGGAGCTGGGGCTGTTCGGTCTGGAGAGAAGGAGGCTCAGGGGGACCTCACTGCTCTACAGGCACCCGAAAGGAGGGTATGGCCAGGTGGGGTTCGGCCTCTGCTCCCGGGAACGAGTGGCAGGATGAGAAGACACGGCCTCAAGCTGAGCCGGGGAGGTTCAGGCTGGGCATTCAGAGGAATTTCTTCACAGAAAGGGTGATTAGATACAGGGATGGGCTGCCCGGGAGGTGTTGGGATCATAGTCCCCGGAGGTGTTCAGGGAGCAGGGCAAGGGTGAAGGAGAAAGAGGAGGGAGAGGATGGTGACCTGCACACAGGCCAGAGGGAGGAGCCGCTGCAGGTGGTGTGAGGCTGGCACAGACACCAGGACGTGCAGAGGGGGGATTTTGGTCACCTCCTCGTTTTTCTCGAAGCCCTGCAGTTCTGAAAGGGTTGCCTCAGTTTTCTGAGCTTAAGAGTACGTGAAACACAGAGGCACAACAAAAGCAGAGAGAGAAAGGGAAAAAATATTTCAGAAGCCAAGAAAATAACAAATGAAGGACTCAAGCCTAAATCTTGTGTTGCAAGAGAGCGAGGGGTCAAGAATGCTGAGGGGAGAGGGAACAGGAAAAAGTAGTTAAGAGGGGGAGGGAGGGAGGCGAAAAAGAGATAGAGGTGATGTGATAGAAGTGAGCAGGGAGAGAGGCTCACACTGAATTTATTTGTATTTCCACTCAAATGTTACCCTGGAAGAAAAGCCCCGTTCCTGTGAAGTTGTGAAGGCTGGGACTACAGGGTCCCTCCTGGGTGGCCCCGGCTGCTGCCAAGCAGCATTACTGGTGAGATATATTTTAGAGTACACCCTGCCACAGCAGGTGCCTGCAATTAGAGGAGAGATCTCCAAAATAGCAGGCGGCTGTCAATTTTTTAGCAAATGGTGTTGCCCTGTTTTTTTTTCCTTTGTCCAACTGTGTAGAAATTTATTCTAAGATGCACCATCTTTACAGTAACATTTTCAAAGGACCTGTTATTTTTACCCTTCTGTTGCTTTTTGTGACCAGACGAGGAGCAGAAGGCTAATCCAATGGCCACCAGGGGTGAAATTTTTTTCACTGAAGGAAAGTAATGAGCTCTAATGTACAAGCAAGTTTCAGGAAACTTTCCACTCTGAAAGCAGAGAGCAAATTTCCTCTTGGTTGGAATTTAACCAAAATTGCAATGATTGCTATCTTTGTGAAATATGATTGCTATCATTTGCCTTTTACAGTGCTGCAAAAATGTATCACACCTCAGAACACTCTGGTTTTATAAGTTTGCATTTACATCTTCCTTTTTTTGAAGAGGAAACTGAGTCATAGTGAGCTTTGTAGTTTGACCAAGTCATGCAGTCATTGTGTGGCTGATAAATTGATAAGGTGTGAGGCCTGAGTTTTGTAGTTTGACCAAGTCATGCAGTCATTGTGTGGCTGATACATCGATAAGGTGTGAGGCCAACTAGCACGATTAGATTTTTTTGTTCCACGACGTGGCTCGAAATTAAATAATGCTTTAAAAATACCCCCAAAAGAAACAATTTAACCTGATGAATTGGTGTGGTTTATTGTTTTTCAGACTAAGTGAACACCTTGTCCCTGAACAAAGGTAGAGGATGGCCAGGTTGGATGGGGCTCTGAGCAACCTGGTCTAGTTGGTGTCCCTGCCTTTTGGGGGGTTTGGAATTGGATGATCTTCAAGGCCCCCTTCCAACACAAACCATTATATCGTTCTACAAAAGTTCTTTATCTCCTTACGGTGTAAATCAGAGATTTACCATAAAGTGTTTGTATGGTAGAGGCACAAATAGTATCTGGATGGCCCTTAGGGAGGTGGGTTTATTTCCCCCCAATTGGTAGGGGTCAGAAAATAGACATATTGCCTTGACTTCTTTGGTTCCATTCCCAAGTGCGTTTTGCTCAGCGAGGAGAGTGAACAGGGAATGTTCTCCCGCAGGTCTTCACCACACAAGCTGCAGCTGGGCTGGGAGCCTGGCTGCTGGAGAAAGGTGTCTTAACCAGCCTGGTGTGACTACCCAAAGTGGGCCACAAGCAGCTCCTGCCAAGCACGATATCTCTGTGTGCCAGCCTTGTTTTGGGGCAGCTCCACCTCTGGGTGGAGTACGGGCTGCTCTGCTGTAGCACAAAGTGTTTTCCTGCCCTTCCAAAAACTTCTTCCACTCCAAAATGTTCCCATGGCTGGCTTTCCGAGTGCAATGAAGGTGCTTTTACTCTGGGCCCTTGAAGTGATCACAGGTCCTGAAATCTCAAAGGCAACATGGGCAGGAGTTTGTGCAGGATTCACGTTTGGGATCACAGGCTGTGGCATTCTGCAGCCAAAAGAGCTTTCTCCATTCCCTTCTCTGGAGCTAACGGTGCTGTCTCTGTGTCCTGCAAGGACTGCTGACCACAGTGGTTATTATAAACCAGTCAGTCTGGACATGGAAGCTGTATTGCCTTCACAAAGGGCTGAACTTTATAAATAAATTGAGTGTGCTGTGCTGCTTCCTGTGGAGCCATATCACTCTTGTCTCCTCCAGTCTGTCTGTTGTGGTGAACCTTGTAGCCAGCTGCTTTGTGAGCAAGGCGCCTGGGGAAATGGAAGGAATGTTTCCACTCCTAAAGTCTGTGATCCTTTGGGGTGGATTTGGCAAAAATAAACCCCTAAATGCCACTGCAGACCGAGCCCTCCCTGCAAGACACCATTCATGGTACACTGTACAGATCTGATGCGTCTCGTCTCATTTTCTGCATGCTTTCACATCAGTGCTTTACCTTCCAGCAGTGAAATGATGTGTGTCGATACACAGAGGTCATAATTTAATTTCTGAATTCCTGCAGGTTATGTGGGATGAGTCCTGGAAGTCAGACTTGTCATATTTAGGGCTGGCATTGTCAGGGGATTTTTGGAAATTTTTTCTTTTATGTAGTTTAGAAACAGGTCATCAGAGAGTTGGTAGTTTCCTGCCTCTTTTACCTGAGAAGATGTGGCTTTTCCTCACTTTTCTTTGTCATTTCCAAGCTTGGGCATTTGGTCATTGTCCGGGTGGCAGTGGGAGAGCTGGAAGCTGGCTGTGCGCTGCCGACGGACCGACTGCGCCTAAGTTCAGCCCCTGCCCAATAACCCAGAGCAGAAGATGCATTCCCTGCCTTCTGTTTTTCTTTTGTTCCAACTTTGTCATCCTAAACTGGATGATGCCTGCAGCCATCTGCTGCATTTGGTAGTCTGCGGCATCATGCCGACTCAATTATGCGCCGCTCTGGGAGAACAGCAGGCTGGCTTTCTCTTCAGCTTTGAAGGAGTGTTCTTCCCTTGCACAGGAAGGCTGAGGGAAGTAGGAGCCTCCAGAAGCAAGCTGGATAAGCTGTTCCCAGCCATGTCAGGTGGACTCTCCGTGCCTGTGCAGTCCAGGTGTGGTGGGAGAGCTGCCAGTCTGTCACCGTGCCCGAGATGCTGCACCCTGGGACTCGGTGCTCTGATGCCATGGCAGATGTACTCCCCTGTAGCAGCACTTAACCATTTGGCACTTGTAAGCTTTATCACCTCATTTACTTTTCGTGGATATGTATTAAACCAAGGGTATTTCTATTAGACCAAATGTTTTGGGATGAGGTGAAATTAAAACAGAGATGGTGCAAGTGTAAATTGCATTTGCGTTTTTTCAAAACAGCCAGGAGAGAAGGGCTGCAAAGAGATGATGAGCCTTAAAGGCTCCTAGCAAAGTTGTTTTGTCATGCTTTCATACTCAAAGAGAAGTGACCAGGCAGGAGGATTTATGTGTGTGATTCAGCCTGTGACATCAGTCTTCTTCCTGTGGTGGGCAGAGGAGACATAACTGAAATCTGTGTTTAAATGTTTTTGGGTTTTTATTTGTTTGTGGGGTTTTTACTTCTTTTTTTTCCCCTATTTTTTTCTGCAGGTTTAGGATAAATTTTGAGACTCCAGGACTGCTTTGTTTTTTATTCTTTGCTTTCCCTGCTGGTAGTGGACTTGATGGGTTTCAACATGCAGCCACTCACGTTTGCTGTTTGAATCCTTCTGGGCTGTCCGTAGTGCCCTGATCCTTTTTCCCTTTCAGTAAATTCTCCTCTTCATTACATGAGAATAGGGGTCAGATCAAGTGGTGGGTAGCTAGAAAACAGGGACTTGTGCTATTTACATTTAAGACATTTCTGGCCTCACCAGCTGTTCCATGTGTGTTATTTTCAGAAGGGCAATAATCCACAGGAGGTCAAGAGGGTGGAATTGTGTGAATATACTGGGTGGAGGAAATCAAGACGCTTGGGAGTACCCAGGCCTTGTCATGACCAAGAGTCTGGATCCCAGATGATTCTGGCTGGGAGAACTCAAGGAGAGTTCTCAAAGTGCTGCTCAGCTGGGTGTTTGTTAGCTGTTTTCAAGATGTCATCTGTGTTTACACTGCTGGCAGGACCACCTGTTCTTTTTTTGATCAATAATATGTGTGTGTGTATATATATATTGCTGCATTTCTGCATTTATTTTTAGCCCTTTCTAAAAGTCCCCGACAGGTTTGAAAGATGCTGTGGATTGTGAATGGTGCCTGGCGGCATTGCTCACATTGATGGTTGTCAGAATTTCCATGCCAATCTTTGCTTTGAAAGGTTTATAACTTGTTCCTTCTATTCTTGGTCCTGCAGCTCTCATACCCTGGAAAAAGTAAAATAAAATAAAATAAAATAAAAAAACAAAAAACCAAGGAACTTTTGAAAAATGACATTTTTCCCTACAGGTCTGTGGAAATCAGACTTGTTGGTCTAAACAAGAGCTTTTTCAAAGCAGAGTCTTGCCACTTTATTTTTCAGCACCTAATTGCAAATGTGTGGCAGGTCTCTTTGACATGTTTCATGTGGTCAAATGGAGAAGCTGTTTTGCATATCAGGCTGATACAGGCACTGGATGGTGTAAAATGTCAGGGAGCCAACAGCAGTTAGCTCTCCACCACCAGCTCTGAGGAAGCATAAAACCAGCTGAGTTATGGCAGAGGTTGGGCAGACTCCACATCTGGGGTGACACCAGTTGCAGAATCACAGCGTGAATGCTCCTCTTATCAAGAACTGGCAGAGACATGAGACATACCATGGTTTTTTACATTCATAAATAAAGGACATGCATCTCGCTGTTTCGTGCAATCAGCAAGAGAAATCCAGTACGAAGCAGCAGTTGATAATGTTAAGAAACACACAGTTATCCCTTATTAATTTTATGTCCATATTTTGGAAGTGTCTCCCATCCATGCAGTGCAAAGCCGGTTGCAGTTGTTAATCTGCACCATTCCCTGGTGAAGTCCTACACACATCCTGATGATTCCTGGTGCCCGCTCAGAGGGGATGGTGTTGGGAGGGGATTTAGCAGAGTGCCCTGGTGCTGCTGAGAATCCACAGCAGAACAGGCAACAGCACACAGAAACCTGACTCATGCAACAGTGCTAGAAGGAGTGAACTGCATCTCTTCTGAGGGTTTTCCCAGGTTTGGAAAGCTGTTGGAATGTTGGCTGCAAACAGTACATTTGTATGCAGGCAGCAGGCACTAATTCAAAACACGAAGGTAATGAACTTGAAACTGGGTCCTGGCGCACAGTGAGGAGCGTGGAGGGAGCACTGGGAACTTGAGCTAAATCAAAGGCAGGGTAATTTCTCATGCAGCATTCAGCAGGCCGTTCAAACTGAGATTATCTTTTGGCAGATGGGAATAACAATTATTCCCTGTCTCTGCAGGAAGGCTGTGAGGTAGCAAAAGTACATGCAGAAGGCTTTGTCTATGCAAGAGCTCAGCTGTTTTTTCACACTATATTAGTAGCTGTTTGAGTGACAGATACAACCTTTCCTTCAGGTTTTTTCTGACAGCTCTGGACCCTTGTGGTTATGAGAACACTGCTATTACAAAATGGAAATAGTTGGGTTGCTTTTGTGCATGTTGCATGGGTACACATGCAGTGTTGCTGAAGACACAGAGTTTAAACTCTTTTATCCTGATTTGTCTTCCCCAGCAACTGATTTTTCTGAAGACAAAAAGGTGTTTTTTTTCTGATTCCCCTGTACATTTATTGCCTCTCTCAGGTCGTGGCATTCCTGTAGGCTCTCAGCACCTCCTTAGTGGGAGGCAGAGTCCACTATATTTTTTCAGATGGGAATTTCAGGCAGGCAAAGCCAAAGATGACTGGCCTGTTGTCAGACATGAAACTTCTTGGAGTAGGAACCTGAGGGCACTCTCCAAATTTCCAGGCTGGTGCCTGAGCTGCTTGTCCAGGCTCAGTGTTATCTTTTGCTGCTGTTCTGATCCCATCTGGCTGTCAGCTGTACCAGCCAGTGCTCCGTGGGTATTTATGCTGCTGCCAGTTCTCATGTCTCAATTGGGAGTCATTTAATGTGGGTGACTGAGATTCCTGGAGAGGAAGAATTTGAAGTATCCCAGACAATGGTATAGCTGACATAGTTTTTGTCGTAAGACTATGTTTTAGTATTAATTTTAAGGATTGTTGACACACATGAGTTTTTCTTGGGCTTCAGAGCCTGTGGTTTCAGCCATAAAATAGGGTCAGAGGAACAACAGTCTTGGTATCGGAGTTTAATATCCTTTTCTTGTAAATAAATAGAATAAATGGGAGGAGAAACATATATTTTAAAATTTCCAGTGATGGTGAGATTCTAAGAAAGAGGCAGCACAACACTTTTCGTTTATGCATTTGGCATTTTTGAGGAAAGATTCCTGGTAAAGCCTGACTGCAAGTCAACAGAGTCAACACCTGAGTCAGAGAAGGAAAAGGGGCACGTCTCCCTTAGTAAAAAACTTGATTGCATGTTCTCTTACTCTCAATTACCCTAATTTGAAGTGGGGAGCTAATGAATATTGCTAAATGGTTTGAAACAAACAGCAGCACTGTGAACAAAAAATAGTCATTATGAGCTGCAGTGTATCAACCAAAGTGAATTTTTCACAGATTTGTGGGTTTTACTGCTGGGGTGACTGGTCTGGCTGTTTGCTTAGTGTAGGGGAGAGGACCTTACCCAGTAATTTCCAATGGGGTCAGTAATTTCTATTGGTACCACTGCACACCTTTTAAAATCCCATCACAATAATTAGAAATTACCTCATCCCTAGACTGTGCTTTCCAATTGTTAATTAAAATATTACTTCTCATTGTGAGAGTGCTTCTGTTAGAAGAGCAGTCAGATGTCAGAAATGTTGTTCCTTTTTGCAAGATATCAGAACTGGAATCCTTCTCACCTTTGTCTTGGGAAGTGAAAGAGGGCAAGCTGCAGACTCCCACTGCAGGACAGTCTGTGGTGCAGATATGCTGGGGGTGACATGGGAGGTGACCCTGCATGGAAGTACAGAGCAGCCAGGCCTGTCTGACTCTGTGTTTGTGTGTCTGAGATGCTGTGCATGTGAGGTGCTGTGAGGTGGATGTGCTCTGCAGCCTCGCTGCTTGCTTAGGAATGTACCTGGTGTGATGGCAGCCCTGATTTGGGGTGTGGGAGGGGTGCTGTGGAGTGTGCCAGGTGTGCACTAGGGCAGGAAAAGGGATAAAGTATCTCATGTTTTTTCCTTTGATGATCTGGAGCCCTCAGGTACCTCACTGTGATGTGCTTGAATGGTCAGAGATATCCATCAGGAATCAGTGAAGGATTATTCCGAGTTCTCTTTCATTTAATGAATGTCTTTGTTGTTGATTTAGGACTGAGTACTTTAATGAACTTTTCAGAAAGTCCTCAAATTTGGCATTTGTCTGGAAATGTCAGAGATTAATCTCGTGAAGCTAGAAATAGGGAGAGCAAAGTGTAATTATATCCTAAGAAAGTACAAGGCCACAGAGGGAAAAAATAATCCAAAACTTCATTTCAGAGGAAAAAAAAACAGGTGAGAAAAGAGTTTTCATGATCTCCAAGGGTTGAAAAAAATGAACTGAATGTGAAAAACTAATATGAATTGGAAGAAAGTGCATTTTTCTGTGAATATGCAGCAAAGATGGTGGTAATTTCTGCTATGTATGTGTACCTAAGTGCTTTCTTGAGTCTGGGCTGAAGTGGAAGAAAAGCAAGGTGGGAAAGAAACATGGTTTCACTGGACTGCATGATTTTGCAATGTCTAATTTTGGACACTTGTTTCTGAAAAGTCTTGCCTGTAGCCTGGCACACATCAAACTGGTTCTGTCAGAAGCACTTTTCAACCTCAAAGTTTGTTCCCAGGCCGAAGAGCTGGCACGGCATTTACTGCAAAACCCAAACAAACAGCAGCAAGTTTCTGACCTCAGGCTTGCCTCTTGCTGCTAATCTGATTCCTTTTAAGGGTAGGAGCTGGTGGTTAACATGATTTCTAGTGAAACCCTGCTTGCAGCTGAATATGAGAATGTTGGGTTTTGCTGGGGCTGTTGATAAAAATGTCATGGCCACACACCCATATCCAGTTTCTAGGAAAATCGTCCAATGTGTCTTTTGCATTCTTTGTGTTGTCAAATGGCTGACCATCACTGACATGCCTTCCTAAGATTATGTTCATGTCCAATAAGAGCATGAAATTTAACTCTCTCATGGGTCTCTACCAGTTCATTTTGACCTCTAGCTTGGCCCTGTCTGCTTTACCCCTTCCTGTCTAAAACACCTTTATCATAAAGAGGATCTCTTGCATATGAATAGTGAGTCGCAAACCCCAATTCCGAGGAATCCCTGAGCAGCTCCCTGCTGTGATCCAGCCCCAGGAAGTGGAGATGTCCTCTCAAAAAATAGCAGGGGTTTGCAGCAGACTTGGTCTTGCTCCTGCAAACGCTGCGGAGGGGTTGTTTTTCTTGCCTGTCATGTGGCAGCCAAACAGAGTTTGTAATACAGAAATGAAAAGAGAAAAAACTGCCTAATCTTCTAATAAAATGTAGCCACCTCGAGGGAGGAGAATGGCTTAATGTAGCAGCCCTACAGGCCTCAGTCAGGGAATAATTTTAAAGGAATATGTAAATATTGCAGCTTTTCTACATTTTGCTTTCTGACTTGCTCTGAGGGAATACTTTCTTCCAATGTATGTGGAATGATTGCTTTTATTTCCCCAGAGACCAGTGAGTTTGTGTTAATGGGTTGGCTATGAAGCCTGGCATGTTAGAGGACAGGGGAGGAGGTTTTAGGCTGGTGCTGCAGTGTGTTCATAGAATCACAGAACCACAGAATCATAGGATATGTTGGGTTGGAAGGGACCCATCAAGCTCATCAAATCCAGCTCCTGGCCCTGCACAGGACACCCCAAGAATCACATCCTTGTCCAAACAATTCTTGACCTCTTGCCTTGGTGTTGTAACCATCATTTCCACCAGGCAGTGGTTCCACATCACAGTTCTCTTAGGTGTTTGCTATTACTAATCTAAATGCATTTAACTGTCCTTAAAATATCTTTTGGTAAGTATTTATTGCATAAAATCTCCAGTGGAGGTGTGTTGTTTGGTTTGTGATTGGCTACAGAGCACAGGATTGGTTACACAATATTGTTTGTGCTTCCTGAGGGCTGGAGGAACACACAGCTGCCTCTGGGGTGGATATTGGTCCATATGAATTTAAAATTTGGTTTCCTTGACTGATATTTACTTTCTGAGAACTCTGTTGCCCATCAAACTCAATTGCTCAAAGGTCTGTGGGAAACCAGTGGTGGTATGTGGCCTCAGCAAATTCATTTTTAAAAAAGTGAACCAATGTTCACTGGAGGAAAAATGAAGCATTTCTGCATTATTTGGCTGCAGTGAGTCTTACAAGCTCATTTGATCCTCCTTCTTTTTCTGTCATCAGATTTTCATGACAAAGTTATATATATATGGTATTGCAATTCCCGAGCTCCCCAGAAAGATCTTTAATCATCTAGACCATATAAGCAATGAACACTTCAGGCAAAAGCAAAGCTATTAATTTTGCACTTCAAAGTCACAGGTTTTTTCCCCTACAAAGTGTATCTTATAGAGCTGCCACTCTCCATCCTCATTCTCAGTCTATCCATACCTCTGGTGCCCCACTAACCCGAATCAGTGAAGTGTTCTTTATTCAAAATGTGTGCAGAACCTGCCATCAGCCCTGTACAGGATCCCCTCCTGTCACCCCTGCTGGGAGGAGGTGCTGGATTCCCTCAGGGGCACTCAGAGCCTTCTGCATGGTTGCTGTGAGCCTCCCAAGGGAGCTCCCCTGGGGGCAGCAGTTCCCCTTGTGCCTGTGTTAGTCCCAGGCTTCCCAGGAGCAGCGATGCCAGCAGGGAAGCTGCTCTGGAGTACCTGTGTGTCAGGCTCTCTGCTATGCTACGCTGACTTTTTGAGCTCTGAATTTCTGCCTTCTTTGTACTTTGGCCATTTGCAGTCCAGTCAAGCATGGTCTCATTTCTGTGAACACACAGTGCTTTTGTTCTCTGGGGTTTGGGTCTTCCTAATTCCTTGGCCTCAGTGATGTTTCATGGAAAAGTGTTTGAAGGGGGATTGTGCAGGCTATCATCTTCTTACCTATTCCCTTCTAACAGTGTGAAATTTTATTAGCACTGAATTTGCTTGAGTATTGTCTTACCCACATATTCTGGAAGAGGAAACAATTTGGTTGATCCTTGTCCTCTAGATCAGCCATTATTTTAAACCTTTCCCTCAATTTCTCCCTCAAATTTCTCTTAGCCTGCTCTTCTGTCCCACTGTGCTGCTCGTGGAGAAGAACTCAGAGGCATGACCTTGTCTCAGTTCAATACTTTATTAGTTTTGGCATTCTATGTATTTTTAAATATAGGTTTTCCTTTTATAGGATTAAGTATTTCTGCTTTAAAGGCTAGTTGAAACATGTTCCTCTGTCTTCCTATCTCAGGCTCAGCAGCTGATCAGCACAAGACTGTAGATCAGAACTGACTTCTGGCTCCTTCAGACATCAGCTAGAGGAGGAAATGGTTTGAGGTGTGCTGACCAAGGAGATAACTGGGGTTGGCATTTCTGCCAAATGTTGGTTCCAGCTGTTGCTGGAGAATTCACAGTTCTGAGAGTCTGAGCAGTCCCAGCAGGTAGAATTGGAGAGAAGAGGGGCAAGAACAGAATGAAAAGCTCTTGTGTTTCCTCTCTTCTCCCTCTCAGAGCATTGTCTTTGTAATGCTGCCATTTAAAGATTGAGTACCTATCCAAGAACTGAATTTAATATGTAATGTTGATTCAAGTTGCTGCTGTGGGATTGTCTACCCATCCATCTAGTAAAAAGAAATACATACTAAGTCTGTCAGAAAGGACAGGTCAGCCTGTAGTAAATGTGCTCCTACCATGGTGTGACAGCCTGGCCAGCCTTGACAGCAGGTTCCAAGAATCACAACTTTATGGCCTGTCAGCTAGTGCAAACATCCATCCATCAAATATTCCCCACTTGTTATGCCTAGAAGACAGAACCACGGAGGCATTAAGAAATGGATGGCAGAGGGAAATTATTTGCTTTGATACATTCAGTCTCTAGGATGAGAGAGAGCTGGGATGGTTGTACTGCCCTGGTCTCAAAGATCACCAAAACCCCACCCATGACTGTGGATCACAGAGGTCTGAGACAGCATGGAGGAGATCTTTGTCCTCTTTTTTCAGCTCTGCCTTGCCCTACAGCAGAGACTGTAGCTCAGAGTTTTTAAAGTTTGGGCTATTGCTTGTTTTAAACCACAAACAGTTTATTAAACAAGGTCTGTGTTCATGCTTGAGTGGCTTTACTAAACATTAATGTCACTCAGTAGCCAAGTGTTCCGCGGGGAGTGCTCCTGACTTCCCCATTGCCTGTCTCTCACAGCAAGGTGGCACCCTAAGGGACAGGCATGCTCAGGGCTGTACACATGCCAGTTATACCCGGGGTTTGCAGGACCAATCCTGCCTTCTTGCTGCACTGTGGGGCTGTGGCTGCTCAGGTGGCATCCTCACTCCTGAGCTGGAAACCCCCAAATCACAGCTCCTTAATCTTAAAGGGCGCCTGTAGTTTCTAATGCAGTTAAAGGTCCTGTCCCAGTGTCCTCATTGAATTCTGGATTCGCTCTTTATGTCCCCTCTCAGGCTCCTTGCTGGGACCCAGTACTTTACTGGTCTCCAGCTTCCCAGCCTGCAGAGTCCCACGGGATGGGAGATTGTGTGGAGAAAATGAAGAAGGGCACTTCCTTTGAGCGAACAGGGGGATCCCAGGCCAGAAGGAGGGAGCCTGTGAAAGTTGGAAAGTGGAAGAGCAAAGGATAAATTTCAGAGGAAGGACATAACTGAAGGGAGAAAAGGAATTTCTTTGGGCTGGACAAATACATCTTGGGAGATTTGAGTACTCAAAGAATCGCTGCAGAGATGGTTAGCAGTGGATTCTCTTAAAAAGACTTCAGGGTTCGGCTACTGCATGGACAAGCAATCACATGCATGGGGGACAGGTTTTGCTTCCCTCTTCCTGCTGAGTTGGCTTCACATCACAGGTGTCCTCTCTGGGTACAGAAGTGTGCTGGGATATGAAAGGAGATGCAGAGAGAAAGCATTTGCAAGAGGATGGAAGCTCTGCTCCCTGACCAGCTTCTCCTTCCTTGCTAATGCAGAGGCAGGCAGGGGAGCTGGGGGGTTCCTGTTAACCAGTCAATCAATCATTTCCCTATGTTTATTATTTATCCCCCTGGCCAAACCCTCCCCTCATTCCTGCCACTCTGGGCAATGGGAATTTTTGTGATCTCTGAGCAGCAGAGGCTGGCGGGCAGCCTGAGCCCTGCTAGCAGCTCATTCTCAGCCATGTGAGCGGAGAAACATCCACAAGGAGAGATGGAGTTAGAACTTTATTAGGAGAAACCTGGACACGGCTGACTAAAATCTCATGTTAAGGAAAACACACACGGTCTTTTCAGGATTAAAAAATACAAATATATAAAAACTTACAAACAAAAACATGGTTTCCCCCATCTGAGTGTGAATGTGTATTTAAATGTACAGGGAGCTGTACCAAAGCTGTGTATCAGGAGCAGGCATGCACTTTCAGTGGCCCTAGGAGAGGGAATGGCTCAGTCCCCTCATCAGCTGGTCCCAGGCCTTTTGCTTGTGCAGTCCAGTGTTGGGAAGCTGTGGCCTGTGTCTGAAAGGGCAGTGCAGGGTAAACAACAGGGAGCAGCTTGGCTCTGTTTAGCAGATCTTTAACAGAGGGATGTCAGCTCTTCACTGAGGAAATGTATCTGGAGTGGGAGCTGCCTGCAGACCTCACCCACCAGACTCACAGTGCAGCCTCGGGCCCCAGGGGCTGCTCTGAGAGGCTACCGTGGTGGAAAGACCCGGTCCATGGGTGATTGCTAGCACTGTGTGTGCTAGGGATGGAGTGGAGAGGATGGCCTGGGGGCAGAGCAGAGACTTGCTGTGGGGACAAATAACTTGACCTGTGCTGGCTGGCAAACTTGAGAGAGCAGGCAGGAGCTGAATGATGTGCAGGACCTGAGCAGGACTCTTTTTGCTTGCAGAGGATGCTGAAGTGTTTCGGTAGGTTGGTGAGAAGACACAGGCCATACCTCTTCTGCAGATAAACAGAGGATGCTTTTCTCTCAAGTGGGCAGCTGGCAGCACCCTTTCAGCAGAATTCAGATTGCTCTAAAGATGAGTTTCAAAAAGGGGAAAACCACTTTGTTTCTATATGATACTCATGAGATATCTGTTCTCACAGGAGAGTCTCTATTTCTGGTAATGGATGTCTTGCTTAGGATTGATGACATAAGTATCTTGGGAAAATTACCCAGTCTTCTTCAACTGGTCATGTAAGTGATTTCCCTGGGGCCAGTCTGCTGTGCTGACTTAGGAATGAGGAAGGGATTCCAATGTTAGACATGAGGCAGCTGTGCACTGGGGACCACAGATGTCCTTATTTATGGAGAGGAGTTGTTATATACACAGTGTCAAAAAATTCAAGTAGGATTCATTGTGTAGGTAAACTGGTATAAAATACCTGGGCTCAGGTAGAGAAAGGGAGGGTTAGAAAGAGCCAAAATGAAGCAGATGAGAAAAATCTCTCTTTCAGAAAGCTGGCTGGTGTGTTTCTGCTCCCTGCAGGTGAGAGAAGCTTCAGCTCAGTGTAACTGCCAGGCTGATGTTGCAAGTGTTGAATAGAGACCACAGAAGATGTAGGGGTGCAGTCAGTCTGTTGTCAGTGTCACAGTGGATATCCACTGGGCAGTAGTCTGCTGGTCTGTGCTCTACCAGGCTAAGGGTGGGGGGTCTCTAACCCCTGTGGGTCCCATGGTGAAAATACAGCTGAGGGCTTCTTATCCCAAGACTGATGTCTCTCTTCAGTGCTTGTGGCTGCCCCTGCCTTGAGCTGTGAGAGGTGCTGTCTGGACAGGATAGAGAGAGGATATTAAAACAGGGAGGTTAGTGGAGAGAGTTTGGAGTCCACTTTGCACAAGCTTTACTGAGCGCTGGGACAACTCCTTCTCCTCATCCCTGCTGGAGGCAGGTCACACAGACAAATCATCCGACCTTGCCTTGCTGCTGGCACGGCTGGCCTTGCTGAGCCGGCGTTTCTCGTTGAAGTAGTTCTCGGGGAAGGCAGGTGCTGCACATTCACTGGCCACCTCTGGGCTCTCCACGTAGCTGGACTTAATGAAGGGCCCTTCCCCAGCAGCATCCTCCTGGCTGTGGACCCTCTCGGTGGCGAAGTTGGCGGTGTTCTGCTGGGAGGCCATCTTGTTGCTGAAGGGGCTGATGAACTTCCCGTTGGGACTTGACAAGCACTGGTTAAAATCCGGCGGCGGGGTGTACATCTGTGCCCTCTCCGCCTGCGGGGCAGACTCCAGCCTGCCGGGGGCCGTGCTGGGGCTGGCTTTGTAGGACCGGGAGCACCTCTCTTTGGCTTTCTTCCAGCCCAAGTGGTACAGCTCGGCCAGGCTGAGGAAGAGGGAGAGAACTGCCACAGCCAGCATGAAGACGATGAAGACGTTCTTCTCCGTGGGGCGGGACACGTAGCAGTTGACAGGGTGGGGGCACGGCGCCCGCTGGCAGATGTACAGGGTCTCCAGGAAGATCCCGTACAGGACGTACTGCCCCACAATGAAGGCCACTTCCATGGCAGTTCGAATCAGAATGCTGTAGACGTAGGTGTTGAGCAGGCTGCCCCTGAGTATGATTTGGCCTCCTGCTTCATCCCAGCCAGACAGCTTAGTCTCCTTCTCTGCCACGGAGCACTTCTGCTGGTAGTATGTGTCACCGCCGTTTTTGTTCTCTCGGGCCTCCATTTCTGCCTCCTTCATCTTCCTCTTCTCCTCCATGCGCACCGTGTGCATAGCATGGCCCATGTACACCAGGGACGGGGTGGAGACGAAGATGATCTGGAGGACCCAGAAGCGGACGTGGGAGATGGGGAAGGCCTTGTCGTAGCAGACGTTCTCGCAGCCGGGCTGCTGGGTGTCACACATGAAGTCAGACTGCTCGTCCCCCCAGGAGGACTCCGCGGCCGTTCCCAGCACCAGCATCCGGAAGATGAAGAGCACAGTCAGCCAGACTTTCCCCACCACCGTGGAGTGTTTGTGGACCTTCTCGAGGAAGTCTCCCAGGAAACTCCACTCCCCCATTTCTGCTCACCAGGAGGGGTGAGAAGTCTTGAGAGCTAAGCGCAGTCCTCTGTTGGGAGAAAACAGAGAGTGGTTCTAAGGAGGGTTAGGAAATGCCCAGCTGGTAATGGATGGAATGAAATGGATTTTTTTGTTTTGTGTCAGAGGAAATGTTTTCATTTGATCTGAAATGAATGAGGTCTGGTTTGCTGAAAACTGTGTTTCACATCTGCTGGAAACCTTGCGTTGTTTTGGGGATTTCTTTTTCTTTTTAAATTCAGCTGCTGAAACAAAAAGTGATCTTCTTTTTTTTTTTGTTTTTTTTAACATAACTCATCCACAGCCTATTAAATGAGTTCCCAAAACCTTGAGGGTGAGCCAGGTTTATTTTTGATTCAGAAAGTCCTTTCACTGTGATCTGCATATTGCATCCTCTGTGGGCAGGGTAGTTAAAGCAGCATTCACCTGTCTGTAGACTGCACTCTGGGAAATCCTTAGTGGGCTGATCCCCTGGGAGATAAGAGTTGCCTTTGTGTAATACCTGCACAACACCTGGAATGTGAAGTGTGTTCAGCTCTGGGTTTCCTTTATGAGCTCAATGCCACCACTGAAGCACAGAGAAAACCTCTCTGTTGCCCACCTGCTCCCTGTCTGTAGGTTTTGCTTTGGTTTTGCAGTGTTTTCAGCTGCAAATTTCATTTACAAGCTGAAAATGTTTAGGGGAGTGTAAAGACTTTGGTGGGCTGTGCCAGTTCCGGAAACCTAATCTGCTGCCACCCTGTCATACCTCTCTGAGAGGGAACTGCTGCAAAATCGAAATGGTAGGTCTTGCTCCTTCTGCTTTTCTTAAAGTATGAGGAAAATTTCAAAGTTCAAATGAAACAGACAAAGAAAAAAGCCTCCTTTGAAGTGCCTCCCAAGGACTAGCAACTCCTGGGAAGTGCTGATGGTAGGTGGTCTGATGACAGGAAAGTTTTGCTGGACTGGGAGTAAGATTGCAAAGTGGAAATGAAGGAGGGACTGTTTCAGTTTTGTTTCTGACTCTGACTGACTGTTTCTGGCCAAGTCACTTAACCTGATGGATAAAAAGAGAGCCATGGGTTTAGTCCATCTTTTGTGGGGCTCTGTGGGAGTGCTTGAGCAATCATTTGATCCAGTTATGCTCACCATACTTTCCTTGCCAGGGCACTGCAAAGCTCTCCCTGGTGAGAGTTAAGGTCTGGGTGCTATAAAGTGTGCACTATTACCTTGGAGCTAATGTCCTCCCACAGTCATTCTTTTGGAAAATAGCATTTTAATAAGTTAATGCAAAAATAATCATTATAATGAAATATTAAAAGCACTAGTCAAGGTAAATCCCAAAGCCACAGGGACTAAATTGTTAACTCTCCTTTATTGTTCCTTGTCCTGTCTTTAGGAGCCAATTATTTTTATAGTGCAAAGAACATTTGTGGAGAGCAGACACTGTTAAAAGCTGAAAATTTACTGTAGCAATATTGTGTGGATTTCCTGTGAGCAAAAGCTGGAGAACAGAAACACTTGTTGAGGGAAAAATAACCCCTCCTCTAGTTATGTGAGTGATATAATTTAATGTAGCAGCACACACCATAATTCATCCCATCCTTTGTTCCTGTGCTGTGTCCAGCTGCAAGGATGGATGGGACAAAGATCAAAAGCTGAATCTTCAAGTTCCTGGTGCTGCTGAGGGCTGCCCTGGGGTAGGTGAGGATTGCCCAGGAAAGGAGACAGGGCAGTGGCCACTTGCTGCCCCACCACCTGTCAGAAGCCATGTGAGCAGGGAGAAGGGGCAGACAGGAAGCAAAGGATGGGGTTTGGCTATTTCCTGCCCTAGCAGGCATGCTGCAACCATCCTGATGGAGGTCCTGGTGGCTGCTTGGCATATGCAGAAGCTTTGGTCTGCTGCCAGCCCAGAGCTGGAGGAGCAGTAATACGGAAAATCAGCTGGTCTTTCTGACTCCTCTCGTGTGCACTGGTGGAACCTGGTGAATGTGTGGGTCTGCCTTGCCTTCTGAAATGGCTTTGGTGCAGTTACTGCATTCTGGAGAAATTAGCATATGGCTTCATTCCAGGAGCACCAGGGCATTAAACACAGGCAGATAAATCAGTGATGGGAAATATTTACAGACTGTGGCACTGAGATCAGCATGTTTGCTTTTTTTCCCCCAGAGTGCAGAGAAGGCAACCAGTTGCCTACAGCTCAGTGTTACGTGTGTCCAACATCACTGTGCTGTAGTACAGCTGTATGTCTGGAATATTCCTTACAAGGCAGCACTTTTCCAGATGAGTTTATGTTGTTTACACATGCCTTTTCTTGTCTCACCTTGCTTGATGGTGTAAATATGAGCACAGTTCTCCCTGGCTGTGCAAAGGCTGTTTTTACTTACTGCCACAGGGAAGTACAATCACAAACTGAGCCCCTCTTCCCATCCATTCCACTGTGTGCAGGTTGTTTGGGGTTTTACAACAGCTTGCTTTCCCCAGGGAAGGCTACTAAGCCTAGACACTTGCAAATTGTAAAAATCAGGACGTGCAGGACACAAAGTAAAGCAAACATAAGTGCAAGAGGAATCCAGAAATAAAAAATGTTAATGGATGCAAGAAGAACAGCAATTTACCTGTCTCACACACGCACAGAGTATTTCAAGAGGCTGTAAATGAGAAGGATCTGAGGCTGGTAGTCATGAGGCTTAGGCTAGATAATTGGGACATTTCCTCTGCCCTCCCCTGCACCGACTGTCTAAAGAAGGTTCTCCCTGGAGGTGCCTCCTGATCATCCTGCTACAGCCCTGTAGAGAGCTGAGGTGGCTGCTGCAAGGGCGTAGGTGGCCACAGGGGAACAGATTTTGGAAACCAAGAGAAGGAGTTTCCCTCCTAGAGCAGCATTTTTTGCTTAGACATTTGATACTTACTAGTGAGCTATTTTTGCAGAGCCAGACCAAGAGTCTTTGAGAGCATCTAGTTCTCTGCTGCCAGCAAAAAAAGAAGGATTGTCACCTCCTGACAGCTTTTCCTGGCTATGCAGAGCTACCCCTGACCTAGCCTTTCTCCTCATAGCTTTACTATTCTTGGGAATTTTCCATATAGCTCTTTTTCTCAGTCCCAGACTACTGTTGCCCTCACATGCTTTGACCTCTCAGCGTCTGAGCATCTGCAGCCTTTTATATTCCTAGTTTGGGCTCAGTTGGACAAATCTCGTCCTGCTCTGGTGTGACTGGGCAAAAAACACCTCTGGGTTTTTTTGTGGGGTCTCAGCACCTGGTAGAAGACAGTCTTGGCAGCAGGGTCGTGCATATTCACGAGCAGTTGTGGGCTGTGCCACTGCCCTTGCCTGCTTTTTCCTGGCAGCTTTCTGCTGGATCCACACAGGAGCTGGGCGCCGTCACGGGACCCTGGCACCGGGAGAAGCGTGTGTGACACAGAGCAGTGCAGCTTGGCACAAACCCAGCGCCGTGGCCAGCCTGGCTCAGTCATCACCTGGAGCGCCACTGAAGCTGAGGAAAACTGAGCATCACCCCACGGGCCAAGCACGGAGTCTGCTCAGCTCTGGGCTGCCTTGTGACTGCCAAATTCCACGATAAAAATACCCCAGCGGGGACAGCACCTGCCAGCACGCCAGGCTGGCTCACCAGCCACGGGCTGCTCCCTGCCATTCCTTTTTTGCACTACCTTTATCTGCGGGAGGGGAAGTGTCTGTGCCCTCTGAGCAGTTTTGCCCATCCTCTTGGCAATGCCACGTGCTCTGAAGGACAGGCGAGCATTTCACATCACTGCTGCTCGCTCATTCTGGTTGGAGCTAGCCAGGGCTCTGATGAGCAGCCAGCAAATCCACACCAGAGAGCCAGGAGGGCTGTTCCTGTGCAATCAACTTTATATGAGTTTATTTCCCTGGGGGTCACTAGGAAGAAAGTTTTCCCCTCTTTAGAAGACAGGCTAGACTATCAGCAGTGATATAAATAGCTGAGCTCAACACTTCAAGCTAGCTTTTCCCACAAGGAAGGTGACAGGAGGTCGCCATCTCTGTGGGATGATTCTAAAATAAAGTGGAGAGTCTGATTATAACACTGTTTCTGCTCTCCCTTGCTTGGCTCACCTCTTCCCCGTGGCAGATCCCAGGGGCACCTGGAGAGGCTCTCCAAGGAAGGCTCCTTCTTGTGAGGCAAGCACAGTTCCCAGGGAGGGGGAAAGTATCAGATTCAAAGCCATTGCATTTTTGCCCAGTTGCTGTGATTTGCTCAATCAGGTACAAATGCGTGTCTCTGGGAATTAATGAGATTTCACAACGAAGTGGAGGGCCCAGGATGTTTTAAGAAGCTCACATTCCAGACACGTGGCTGTGTGTGGATGCCATGCAAGAAGTGCATCCCCTCCAAGCTACTGAATGAGGAGGCAGCTGTCCCCTCTGGGCACTGGGCACATGAGCAGTGACATTGCAGTGGGGCATCCAGGCTGGCTGGGGCATGGTCAGTGCCTAGGAATTGCTCATGGCTTTCCTCCCTCCAGCTGTGATATCTCATACAGGTCCAGGCCAGCACGTGGCACAACAGATCATGGTGGGTGAGTGGGCAGAGATCTTTGCCCTGTGCTGATACCTGGCTGAACCCAGACAGGAGTGGGGCCCACAGTGCCAAACTGTGCACTCACAGCTGTGGCACTTGGGAAGGACCCTTCAAACTCTGCACTAGAGGTCTGTTAATGCTGCTTTACTTTAGGATCTCCAGCCCCTGGCTAGTAGCCTCAGCATCCCATGCAGTGCAGGTGTTGTCACCTCTGTGTTGCAGACGGTGATCACTGAGGTACAGAAGGGACAAACTGCTTGTTTGAGGTCACTGTGTTAGAGACAGTTTGGGGACACAGCTTAGAGGTTGTGACTTGCAAGACTGTGTCCTTTTTTCCACTCAGCACTGCCTTTTAAACCTCATGACAGCAACACAAACTGCTTTTGCTGCACATCTGCTTCTACAGACCACAACCCTTCTCTCCTGTGCCCTCAGACAACACTGACTTGGTTACCTGAGAGAAAACCCTGTCCTGCTGCCCTTCTGTAGCTGGTACACCTGGCAGAACCAGAGGTGTTTTGTTTGGTTTGGTTTTGTTTTGCATTGTGGGGCCATGTGGCTTACAGCATTAAATGATGAATAGAGTTAGAAATCAACTCTGCAGAGTGGGTGCAATGCTTTGGATTACAGAGAATTTGTCATGCTAAAGCCCACCTCAGCAGGTATATTTTTGTTCAGCGTTTACATTCAGGCACTGGCTCCTTCCTATGGATATACAATGGACAAGCAACAAACCTATAAGGCATTTTTGTCCAAACACCATCTCTCTGGCTTCATATATGCACACATATGCTTATGATAAGTTTCTGCCTGAACCAGGCCAGTTCTTTAGCCAAATTTGTGACTCTGATCTGCACATGAATCTGGAATAAATAGCTTTGTACTTGTGCTTTTAAAGGAAGATAATTGACATGTTTGCATAGGTACCATTGTAGTTCCTTGGGTTCAAAGTCCTGTATTGAGCCAGTATGAGAGTGACTTTGACTCTAGAGCTGAAATCTCGTAGGAGAAGAAGAGCTCTGTGTTAACAGCTCTTGTCCTAGAAGACAGACATCCAATGTTTCTTATCTTTCTGCTCCTCCCAAGTTCACTGTAATTTCTGGAAGGGTCATGCTGGTATCCAGACCACCAGCCCAACTTGTAGTTGCAGACAGCTTGTTATTCTTGATGAGGTGTGCTTTCCCCCTCCTCTCCAAATGTGGAAAATCTCAGAGTTCACGAAAAAGACAGTGGGTGAGAAGATAAGGGAGTTGAATGACCTGTCACCTCCTGCACACACAGGCACACAACCCTGACGCACACAGGGACACAGACAGAGGGGAATCACTCAACACCTCCAAGTGTGTACATCAGGGATGTGTTACACACACAGATGATAATAATATGTAGAATATTTTCATCTGAAGTGATGGTGGAAGCTGCAGACTCTCAGTCAGCTGAATTTTTATTAGTTGTCTGTCCAGAACATCTAATGTTATTCCTCCCCGTGTGCTTTCATATATCCCAATATTAGGGCCAAGCTCTGCCTGGTGTAATCTCAGGAGACCAAGAACAGAAGAGACCTTGAACTCAGATGAGTCAAGCTGAGGGATGAATTTATCCCACTATCTTTGAAAAGCTGGCATCAAATAGTTACATGATGGTGGTATCCAGGCTTACATTTAAAAAGCAGGTAGCATCTTCTAATTCTCTTGGGATTCTGAACTTGCAGATGATACTAAATTGAGCAAAACAGAGGTGAGGAGATAGGCAAAGAGGGCATAGGGAGCTCTGGAAAACAAAAACAAGCTGAGAAATTTGGGGGCTGCTGTAGTAAAAGCTGTCCCTGAGCTCTGCTGAGAGAAGCTGATCCCAAGCACTGCTCAGTTTGTGGGGAAGGCTGGTGTAAGGACATGTACAGGGATGGCTGGCCTCACACTGGGCACAGTATAGCAGCAATTAAACCTGCCCATGTGATTTTAGGCTTGTTCACAGGCTGCATGAGATGCAACCTGTTATAGTGTGGAAATAAAACAGACTGAAGAGGTAATGAGAGAAGGACAGAACTCTCATTCAGACTTTTCCCATCCTTCCTTCCTCTCTCCCCAGTATCTCCCTGCCTATCAGTTCCCCGTGGTTTCCCTACAGTCAAGCTCCTCCAGAGAGCATTGCCTCAGTTTCTGGGCAGTTTTGACCAGCTAACTCTATACAGCACCCAAATTGCTAATTCTTTCAGCCTTAGAAAGGGGACATTTTCAGCAACTATCTATTTCCCACTTATTACTACCTTGTCAAATCTCATTTCTTCCTTCTTTACAAAAATCTGTAGGATTCTTTTCACACTCCAGCATCATTGCTGTATCCTTGCCTCAGTCTGGCTATGTGAGTGGATTATTTTTTGTACTCAGTGTATGCACCATATATATATCTATATGCACAAAAACACACCCCCCCTTGGAAACCAACTAATACTAAATTGGCAAAGCCCAGCAGTAGGGAGTTAGGAAATGCTGGGGTTACTGTTCTCACTAATCTTAATTCAATCTCTTTGTGCCTGTGCCTCTTAGAGTCCTTAACCACATCCTCACATTGTCACCTCATTCTTTGCACAGGATGCCTGCCTTGTTCTGTGCCAGCCTGGCGGGGGCTTTCTTGAACGGCAGCTATTCAATGTTTTGTTTTCTCCTCATTGTTCAGTGGGTGGCCTGTGCCTCATTTACTGTACATTATTCAAGTCCAGCTCTAAAGGCAGAATTATTAGTTTCCTCATGGGTTTTCCTATGGCTTTCATCACAACAGTATCTGATCGCTTCACAATTATAAATCTACTTACTTTCATTACCACCCAGAGGTGAGGAGATGGTATTAGATCAGCTGTGCAGCTGAGGGACTAAGGCAGTGAGAGATTAAGATAAAAACTGTTCATTAATTTTGGAAGCTCCTTGGTGATGTGGTTAATCTGTTGGTGCTTTTTTCCCAGTGTACTTAGCAGTGTATAATGTGTATTCAAAGCACAGCTCTGTCTCTTTATGCTGGAGTGGGAGAGTTTATCACTTCCACCAGTTACACCACATGTAGAAGTCAGATACCCAAAAGATAAGAAATGGGCATTTGTGGGGAAATGTGGCTTAAGTGATTTACCTCATCATGACAGAGGAAATTGGAGTAAGAAGCAAGAATTAACCCCAGTCCTCTTGGATAGCTTTATCTGATTACAAACTGGAGACAGTTTTTTCCCATCCCACTATTCCCTCCTTTCTTCACCAGACATGAGTATAGCAGAAGACCCTGGAGCTCTGCAGGCATCACCCTTGCCAGACTGCTTCACTTTCCCAGCCACCCTGTGCCCTGACCAAGGCATCTGTCAGCTTTTCTGCTTCTAAGGGAGAGCAGTATCATATGGAAATTCTCAGCCATTCTCACAGCATGTCCATAATGACATAAAGAATGGAGAAAGGCAGAAATATAAGTGTAAACGCCGTGGTTCTTAAATTAAAACCCCCTGACACCTCTTCAAAGATACACTAGAGATACTTAAAAGAGTGCATCTCTCTGCTCCTTGCATGCTGTGTGGCATGAATATTTCTTTGTTTCAGGGAAGAGCTAACATGCTGAGTGTTGCTCACAGACATCTCTCTGTTGCTTATCAATAGCAATAAAATTGATCCCTCCCAAATTTTGAAGTCTTTCTGTTGTCTTCTGGGAATTATTTCTAATTTTAAGCCTCTATCCTTGTGCCTCATACGACAGCACCCAAAGTGTGGAGCAGTCTCCAAACTGTGCTCCCTAATGGCATAGGGTAGTGCTGAATTGCTCATTCCTCCTTGTCTATTTTCAATGCTGCAAGATAAGTCAGAAAGTGGGCAAATGTGTGCAGAATGTGTGAAATTTGTCTGAAGGTCAAAAAGAGAAGAGCGGCTAAGGTATGAAGTTCTGTATTTTCTGTCAGAGCTTAAATTTTTTAATGTCCATATAGTACTAAAAATATTGTGATAATATATACTGTTGAGCAGAAAAAAAAAACCCCAAACCAACAACCAACACCAAATACTTATAGTAACAGGAATACTTAACATAGTTCCCAAGCGACAAGAGCCTGACGAGTATTTTAAACCCTGAAGCCTCAGGAATTCTCCTAAAGTATTGCTCTGCTCCCAAGAAAAAGGGGAACAAAGTTAGAAATGTGTGCTCTTCTCAGAGTAGATTTTGAAAATAGCAGCAAATGCAGTTTTTTTTTTTTCTTGGCTCCTGATAAAAATGCTGAATACTGTGAGGCTTTTAAATAACTGTTTAAGCTGCTCCTTGCTGCACACACATATGGACACACATGCTACATGCATGAAGTTCTTTAAAGAGAGGAGCACAGAGGCAGCAGTAGGGGAAAACTTTCATCCACAATGCTTCACCAAGGAATTTTGATATGCTTATTATCATGGAGGGAGAGTTCAATGCTTAAGGCTCATTCAGCACAGGACTTTTTTAGCTGAGGTTTGTCTAGAAAAGCCACTTATATGATCATCTAAAGGTTGTTATGCCACTTGAGGGACAGGGGCACTGCCTCAGTTTACCTGAGTTGTTAAAACCAGAATGCCACAGAGCTCCTTAGACATGACAAATTGGCAGCCAAAAGACCCTTCAGGAAATCAAAGGAGCCACCACAGACCTGAGGTGGCAATTAGTCAGCAACCTTTATACTTGGTGAGATTGCCTCTTTCCAGGTGGGTGTGTTCCAGGGGTACCATATTCTCCAGGCAGGCTGTTCTTTGAACAAGCAGTGTTAAATTACGTAAATGTAATTTACGTATAACTATTCCAAGTACAAAAAGCGGGGAGAAAGTTAGGAAGGCAAATAAAAAGAAGCAGCAGCTGCTAGTGTGGGAGAGGACATTTGTCCCTTCAGGTCTGCGTGGCTCCTCGCTGAGGCTGCCACGGGCAGTGTGGGGATGGAGGAGAAAGGCATTCATTCCCTGGCGGCGCGCACAGAACGTGTGACTGCCAGATACCAGCAAGGCACTTCCCTGCACTGGAGCTGCATTCCCAGGCTCCATGTCACAGACCAGCCAGGACACAGTACTCTCAAGGAAAAGAAACTGCAGTATTTTGAAAGCATCCTGCACACTTCACAATATAGGCGGTTAATGCAGACACTCGATAAAGAGTTTGTACCCCGAGAGCCTCTCCTAGGTAAGAGTTCCCTTCACCACTGTCCCCCGAGCAGCTTGATAGCATGTTGAAATGGGATCTGACAGAAATGGCAATTTGCACTTTATACTGTCTGAGGGAGGATGTTTGGGGCTCTTATCATGCTTTCCTATACATTGGAATCTATTGGTATCTATGTTCACCACAGGGAAGTTACTTCTTAATTCTGTAGCTGCCTGTGGCAAAACAATTTAATTTTTAAAATGTCCCAAGCCCACCATGTTACTAGTGGGAATGTTTTGAAGAGAAAATGAAAGAAAAAGTAAATTTCTTAAGTCATTTTTTTGCTATCCTTTTCATGCCTCTCCAAATCCCTTTTTCCCCCTCATGCTGTTTTCCCCTTGAGTGTAATAACTTGATCTACCATCGGCACTTCTGCATTTCTATTATTTCCCCCTCTTGGTGTCTTACCTGATTTCCAGTGTCTTGTCTTCAGTCTCCTTTCCTTGCTTTAGCACTTGCCCTTTTTGTAGTGAAGTTGAACTCCTTGTTCTCCTCAGTTGCTTCGTTTTATTCCTTTAATATGGTTCTCTCTCTCTCTCTCTTCCTCTCTTTTTCTCCACCCCCTTTCTGTGTCACTTTCTGTCTTCCCCACTGCCTCTCCGCCTTTCCCCCTCTTCTTTCTTCACCTACTTTTCTTGTCTCTCCCACCCCCTCCAGACTAATCTTTCTATTTTCAAACCTGGTTTCCTGTTGTTTTTCCTTTAAAGACCATGGATCTCATTCCTCCCTCTCCATTCTCAGCCTCTCCCTGTACCACCCTCCTCATGCCGACAGGATGCATTCGCTGCCGGCTTCGCGCAGTCCCTTCCAGCCACTGCTCTTCCTGCTCCTTTGCACATCTTCCCACAAATAACACTCCAAGCCTTCCCCAAATGAAAAGAGACAGCCTTGCCCCACAGTTACACCAGCCAGACCCTGGAAAGCTTTTTCCAGACAAGACAAAAGACAATTCAACCGACAAAGGACGTATTTCTGACTCCTTCGAGTTTAATCTGGCAAAGCAGAGTTCATGTGGAGCAGGGTCTTCCACCTCTTCAAATCACACAGAACTTGCTCTGCTGGCTTGGACCGGGGGCCCAGCACAGCTGCAGCTTTGTCCTAAAGGACACCAAATGATTCCCAGAGACTTTTTACATGCCCCCTTACTGATAAGTAGAGAATAATCTGCCTGTCAAGAGAGGTGTTTTTTGTCACACCACCCTACCACCACCTCCCCGCACACACAGTTAGACTCATGAGCCTTTAGGCCTCTCTTGAAAATGTTTTTTTGACATATCAAGTCTCTGAAGGTCTTGTATTTCATGTATGTGTCAAGTGAGCCTCTGATTCCTGCACATCAGGAATGGCCCAGCGAGGAGGCAGAATCAGAGATGTCTTCTGGCTTTGATAAAGGTCTCAGAGAATCAGTGGCAGGAGAGTGAGATTTGCACAGAATACTCTGCTGACCTGAGAACTAACTTGCTGCACACAAGCTTTGGTGGTTATCCCTCCAGCAATCCTTCCCAGGCCAGATATCTCCACCCAGAGCATTGCCTGGTGGTCTCTATGTATCAGTGAGCGCAGATCATGAAACAAAAGCTGTCCAGGGACTAAGACACAATGCTGGGCAACTCTTCTAATAATTTTTCTCCAGCTAATTTAATACCTCCTTTAGTCACAAGATTGAAAGCCAGCCTACAAAGGGACAGTTCTGTGCAGAGGCTGTCTCTGGAAACATGTCCTGTGTGGACACTCTCACTCTGAAGTTAGGAGTGCAATTCTTTTCCAGGAGGGCTGTATCCTCACTGATGGTTAGTGCAGGATGCAGGACAGGGAGTGCACAGTGAATTCCCACAGCAGCTCAGTTACCTCCTGGTATGGAGACATGTATAGTCACCTGCTGCTTCATTTCTAACTTTATTGAAAGCCCTTCTGTGGCTTTTAAGAAAATGGAAATGTTTCTGGAGTGGTTTCTCCCTCTCATATATGGCAGCTGTGTATCTGCAATGGAAATTCTCGGGAAGGAGAATATCATTCCAGCTTTTTGTCTTTGTAGAGCAATTTCCATGAAGCATTATTATGTAAACTCATGTTGATTTTATGCCAGTGAGATTGTCAAGGAATTCATCATAGAAGTGTCCAAAAAAAAGGTGTTAATAATACAGGTCCAGCTCACAGATGGCTTTGGGATAGGCTAGGGATAAGGCTTGTCAAGTGTTTTTCACATGCTGTAGAGAGACAGTTCCTGTGAGAGAGCTGTCTGAACTGCACTCACCTCCCTGCGTGCCTGACACTTTGCTGTACACTCAGGGTGATCAGGTCTGATTCTCCCTGCTCACTCCTTTGTGTTTCCTGCCCAAGGGTTGTTCCTGAGTGGCATACAGAGCTAATCCTGAGTCCAGCAGATACAGTCTGGTCCTGCTGAATGTATGAGGGAGGGGAGAAGGCTTCGGTCCAACACATGCATGATGCACAGGAGGTACCTGTTGAGAGCTCTTTCTGTTTGGTGCTAGTGGTAACTATTTGGATTTTAATGCACGAAAAGGAAATGGTAGAAGGCAGACAGGGAGGCAAGAGACAGAAAGGGAAGTAGAGATGTTGCATAGATACTTCAGCCAGCCCCTCAATGTGTCATCCCTTCTACACTGCACCCTCTTCAAGAGAAAACAGAGGAGTCCTGGAAACTTCTCCAGCCCATCAGCTAGAAAAATAGCTGGTTTGCTCAATCTTCAGCAGGGAAGAATTTTGACTCCCCTCCCCAAGAGCCTGTTATGCAAAACTTGTCTGACTTAAGTGAGGAGAGCAAGTGGAAGGGAATGCTGCCCCAGACAGTGGGAATGAGGAGAACAGCTGACAGCTTGCCATGCTAAGCTTGCAGATCACAGCAGTTCGTGATGCTGTGCAATGCATTTTGAAGGAAAGCAGAAATAAAACCGGGAGGGAAAGGGAAAATAAAACAACATGTACTATCTTTTGATCAAAACTTAAGAGCTTTCTTCAATTAGCATTCCCAACCCCCTAGGTAAAAGAAACAGAGCAACCCTTATCTACCTGGAGTTCAGTAAACCATATGATACGGTGTCCCAGAAGAAGCAAATTAGTATAGAAGATTCAGCTGAAGAAGACAGGGATTATTAAATAAATCCTCAAGTGAGTAAGAGACTGACAGAATTGATACACCAGTCCCTTAATAGGTTGAAGGGAAATTATCTGTGAGGCTGCTTAAAGATTGCTCTTAGGAATGATTTTTTTTTTTATATTTTTGTTAATTACCTTGGCACAGAATGTAGAAACACTAATGAAATCTGCTGGTGAAACCAAGCTGGGAGGTATCATGAGGGCAGAGGTGGATTCCAGCACTGCCAGAGCTGAAGGCTCTTTGTGACTGGAGTGATCAAGGTGAGGTTAAGTGGGAGAGTGCAAAGTCACACACTAGGAACTGGTTTGAAGAGTAACAGGAATCTCCATCTTCCAGGAAAAAGAGATGGAGAAAGATGGGGAAAATTCATGGCTCAAAGGAGGAGAAACCAGCGATGCTGTGTGGGGGTGAAAAAGGCAAGCAAATGTTGAGGATGTTGCAGTAGTTACAATTGCAGTGAGTGGAAGTAATGCTATCCAAGAGGATGAGATTTCTCCAAAATAGTGTCTGCAGTGCTGCTTCCCCACATGCAAGGAGGATATCCAGCCTGGAGCAGGTGCAGAGGAAGGGAGTGGGGTGGTCAGAGGGATGGAAGGTGTCTCAGCCAACAGCGTGTTTACTCATTGGTCACAGCAGTGACTGCACAGAGGTATTTGAGCTGATTTGAAAATAGATGTGCTACCAGTTTGAGCTTTTCAGCATTAATTATTTTGCACTGAATTTCATGCTAGTGCAGCTACACAAAGTAATTAAACCACGGTGTGATGTGCCTGCAGGGTGAATACTATAAGGGAGCTTAGTTACTTAGTCTGGCAGAACAAAGGTTAAGAGAGGAGAGATTTGCTGCCTATAAATACTTTTAGGGGTTGGGGGTTGGGAAAGTAAGTGCTCAGGAGAGAGCAGAGCTACATAAGCTAAAGGACAATGTGGCACAAGAATAAATAGATATAAATTGGCCATGAATGAATTTAGGTTGGAAATCAGAAGGTTTCTAAGCAACAGAGCAGGCAAGGAGGTGCTGGAACAGCATTTTAGCAGCACAAGTTAGGGTGGAAACCTAATGAGATTTAGGACACAGTTTAGTAAGTTTAGAAAAGGCCATTTGGTTTGTACTTGCGAACCTGATAAGCCAAGATGTCCCTTTTTCATTCTATTTCCTGTACTGGCCTTAGTGCCTTATCAGATCGGCACCCTTGCACACAAAAGGCAGGTTAATCTGGAGCAGAGTTTGTGTGATGAGTTTTTCAGCACTGATCCCATGGGTATTTAATGGAGGGATTCACTCTGTGCCTGAGATTTAAACAAACGAAAAGAGCAAGCCAAGACGATGCATGGAGCAGGTCTGCAGATACGCAGCAGTACAGATGAGAGCTCATTTTGAAAGAGTTTCTTCACATAAAACAGGCGTTCCCAGAGCACCTGGCTTTGCTGGAAGGCTGTTTCAAATGCAGCTGGATGTTCTCTTGAGATGTGAAAACTGAAAGAGATTGTCTGAAGGACTTTTGTCCGTGAGGAGAATGTCAGGTTTACTGCATCGGGAAATTTCAGAAAAAAACACCACTCAACAGTGGTTGAGTTCATCTCTGCTGCCTGGCCACAGCACTGCACTTACTCTGGTTCTTCATAATGTTCCATGCTGGACAGGCAACTCTCCAAAGCACCTTAGTACCTTCTCCAAATTACCTTCCTGATGAAACATTTTATCTCAAATCCCCATGCACGGATATGATTGAAAGAGAAGGCCAGAGAGGGAAATTCTCTGTTGTGCATTAGACCTCTGGAGACAGTTTGTAGGCATCCTCCAGCAGGAGGCAAATTCCCAAGGACATGATGGGCCCAAGGGAAGAGTAGCAAAGGCCTCTGAATAAGAACAGTTTTATAGTTACCGTTCCTCATTTAGTAAAAATCCCAAATTATTCCGTATTCATATTCCCAACCCAGAGTACCATACCAGCACAGAGTGAGAAAAGAGGAAACAAGAAACAGCCAGTTGAGAAATATCACTCTGTGTCAGACTAATTTTCCAGTAAAGTTTTCAGCAAGAAAAACTGGAAGAGGTTTTCGTCTCACTGAGGAGAAATTGCCATCTATCCCAAAGCAAATGCTCAGCTGTCAGCTTTATGTTACTAGAGACAAAGTATGGCCCTCTCACCCCTTCTGCCTCCACTTCTCAACTCTGCAGCATCTCTGAATAGTTGAGAAGTGCTTTGCAGATGATAATGAAATTGCAGCTCCTATAAACACCCTCCTTGTTTTACAGGTGGAGGAACCAGACCGTGGAGAGCATAAAGGATTGGTCCAAAGGATCAGCAAGTCATTTTAAAGCAAGGAGTCCTCATCTACCTAGCCACCAGACATTCACCTTGTCCTGCAAACTTCCAGCTGGATGAATTGCTGCTTGACAGAAATATGTGTGTATACATATACTCACAGATATGTTTCCAAAAGAAGAAAAGAAAGAACAGACCTTTACCTCTTTTTTTGCTGAGCCTGCACAGGTAGAGAGAGGAGCAGGTAAAGCTGACTGGAGGGTGGGTGAGCTTTAGCACAGCACTTGCTGGAGCCCACCTCTGTGCCAGCGTTGGGCTCCCAGAAGAGATCCTGAAGAGTCTGAGGGAGGACACAGGCTGAGCAAACCCCGTCAGCTGCCAGGAGCTCAGCCTGTGTCTGACACTGTCTCACTGGCTGGAGATCCCCTCCAGCCTGGAGGACCAGTGCTGGGGGAGACTCGCTCCTGAGCTGTTCCTGACATGCACTGGCAGCTGTCTGCCTGCTATTCTTTTAAAGGGTCTTCGTGGATCAGGATAAAATGTGATCATACGCAGGCGGCATTGTAAGCACAGCTTGGCTCAGGTTCAGCTCTTCCTCTGGCTCCCAGCTACTCTATTTTTATTGAAGGAATTTGAGGCTATCAGAAAGGAAGTCAAATTGTTTTAGGAAAACAATAGAAAAGCAACTTGAAGTTTATTAGCTTCCTGCCCAGGGCCTGTGACCAACTTGTCAAACTTATTAGAGTGATGGCAGTACTATTTATTTAAAAGGGCTAGCAACAGGAGCTGCAATTTCATTCCTGTTTGGGCCTTAGTGAAAACAAAGGAAAGCCATAAAATAATATCTGAAGGGAGCAGATGGCTAACTGGTAAATGGTGAGAGTAAGGTTGGCCTGTGAGCCATTCGTGGTGTTCACCAGTGCAATGGCTTTTGTGGGATTTGTTATCAAATGAATGGATCAAATTCACAGGCCAGACCCATCACCCCAGATTCCTTACTGTGGCTCAAATTTTCAAGTGCAAGCCTCACACCTAAGAAAACAAATTTGGCAGGAAAAAGTCTTCATTTAGAGCCACTGAAAGGAGCGAAACAATGCATCAGGTCTGCAGGAGAGCCAGGAATAGAGCCCAGGTGTCCCTGACCCTGTTGGGCTGCTGCAGCCTCTCGAGTGCAAAAAATATTTATATCCTTCAGAAGCAGCTGCAGCCTGCTTCCCCATCCAGCTCCCCCAAAGCAGCCACACCATGAAGTCACTGAATGCACGCTGGCACGTGGCTGGTGTGAAGAAGGGGCAGCTAAACCATCAGAGTCACAAAGTGTCTGTGAGCCTGAGCCTTCCTGAGGAGCCTCACGGTTTGCAACGAAACAAGAAGAGAATAAAACATGCAACTGAGAAGCATTTGCAAACTCTACCCAGTGCAAAGCCACATCCCTTGTTCAGAGGGCCCTCTGCTAAGTGAGTGTTTAGCCAGCTTCCAGGGAGGATATAGGAAGAACTCACCTCTCCTTTCAGCAGGGCAGTCTCTGGGAGCTCAGGCGCTGATGTTCTGAGCTCGCAGAGCTGTGCACACAGGCTTTGCACAGCTCAGTAACCACTTTTCAGATGAAAGGAAGAAGAGCCCACCTCAAAAATTCTCTTCCTTCTTCTCCTCATTAGCTTAACTAAAAGCAAAAATGCAAAGCTGCAGTTTTCTCTGAGGCCTGGGGCAATAATGCATCTTGTATTGGCAAGTGATAGAAGATCTTGGTTTATATGTTCCTTTTAATTTATCCATGTTAGGTGTTTATAAAAGAGTCACATTGAGTGCATTATCTCTGTAAGGGCCTAAGAAACTGGGTCTTAAAAACTTGGTAATTTTAATGTAAATGCAACAGTCTTCCCTTTATTTAAGGTATCCTAGCAGCTTTTAGAAGGTTTCTGTGATTTCTGTCCCTCTGAGGTACTGCCTTGGTGAACAAATCAGCCAAAGAAGTGCACTGAGCAATGCAGCATCCTAGTTCATCACGGTCTCTAGGTGTTTACTTAAAATTAAGTACATTCTTGAGTTGCATTGATTGCAGTGTAATTTAATAGTCTGGAAGTTAGGCACCCTACACTGCCAGCCAGGCCAGCTTTCCTGGGGGAATTCCAAGGCAGACAGCAGACAGTGGATGCACTTCTCCATAGCCTCTGCGGGAAGAGATGCCACGTGCAAATCCCATGACGGTGTTCTGGCAGCAGAAAAATATTTTATTTGCACTTATTTGGGGTCTGTCTCATCTGGGCTGGTCTCACTTAATCTGTGCTTTGTTCTAGTAAGTAGAGTTTTGATCCTGAATGTGAGCTGTGAGAGCCTTTTTGTCAGTCTCTCAGGCCTGCTGGACTCTTGGTAGCCCCTGAGGCTGAGATCCTGCAAAGTCTTGGTCATGTGAGTGCCTTGATATAGTTACAGCTTGGGGCCAGCTCTGTGGGTAAGGTCCCTCCGTGTACAAATGTCATAGACTGGAAAATGCTGTAGATTGTGGAAACCCCTGGGGTTTTTTTTCTTCCAGGACCCAACATGGTTTCTCAGAAACTTCTGGAATGGCAGCAGCTCCTAGCCTGCTGGACACATGGCTGCTGGGGGACTTCTCACCCCAGAAGGCTGTGACTTGCAGCCATGTGGTGCCAGTGCTGGCACCGAGTTCCTGGGATGTGCTCTCTCATCCTGGAGTTGTGCTGCTGCAAGATCCCAGCTCTAAATCTTGAGGCTTTAGGAAAAGTCTGCAGAGGTGGAAAGAATCACAGGCATGTCTCTTCCTAAAGCAAGCTGTGGGGTAGAAGGACCTCAGCCTGCTCTGTTCTTTGTCCACAGAGGGAAGAGAAATCAGGACTTGAATCTGCTCTGAAGGCAAGGATCTCTAGAGCTTTCCCTGGAAGTCAGCTTCAGAGGAAGAAACAGCTGAAAGGATTTGAGGGAAAAGAGACATGTGCTTGGATGATGGTGAGTGAAACTGAAAAGTAAACAGCCTGAGCTATGGGAGGATTCTCAGATGGTGCTTTTTGCTCCCAGCCAGCTTGTTCTCTTTTGTGATGGTCTGAAAGAATCTCAAGGCGTGACCTCCTGGATAAAATTAAGAACTTGATTAATTGAAAAAATTAATGAATCGTGATTCTTCCCACCAATTTTGTGATGTGTGTTGGCTGGATTCTGAAGCCTTCTGTAAAGTAAATCACAGCAAATGGGGGGAAGGGGGAAGGGGCAGGAGGACACTGCTGGCCCAAGCAGATTAGAAGGGTGCATTTCATACCAGAAGACCAAGTATCAGTGTGTGTACAAGAGCTCACAAGCCCAGCAGTGATGTGGGGCTGGGAAAATGCCTTTGAAGGGGCTTTCCTTTCCCAAGTGTGCCATGAGCCCTGTGAGAGAAGCAGGCAGCCCTGCTCCTTCATGCTGCACTTCTGTGGGGCTGCAGAAAGACAAATCCTCTGACAGGCATGCATCAGGCACGTGGTGTCCTGAGGATTTATCACAGGAAAGCTTGGAAAGGATTTGTACCCAGTTTTGCTCTCTGGAAGGGTGAAGGATTTGGTCAATTCAAATCTCCTGAATTGTTTTTCTGGACACCTGGGTTTCCTGGTAAAACCCTGTCAGTCTGCCAGCCCCACTGCCCGGAGAGGTGAGAGGCTGCAGAGGAAACAGGTGTGTGCATGAGTCACCTGCAGCACAAAGCCAAGGAAGTGGTGTCCTGCCTTCTCCCCACAGCCACACCGGCAGCCCTGCTGGCTCTCCAGGTGGCCACAAGCTCATGTTTAAAGCTACAAGGAGTGAGGAGGAGGCTAGGGAGTTCCCTGAGGACTGACGTCCTGCCAGTGGCCTAACACAGGACTTTCCCCACTTAGCTTTCCATTTAATTTAATTTGAATTCTCTCTTGGTGCTCATACATAGTGTGATGCCCTGCTCCATATAAATCCAGGCACTGCATTCTCACTGGGTCCTCTGCATGCTGGAGCTTCTTGTTTTTAATGCTAAGTGAAGTAAAAGATGAAGTATGCTCACAGGACACCTAAGAGAAAACTATCCCCAAAATTGCTACCTGCACAGAAATGTTTCATTTGTGGGTCAATGTCTTTTATCTCTCTGATTTGGTGATTGACAGATGTTGTTAAAATGGCCTTGCACTGTGGAAAAACCCCTGTATGAGTGAATGCAGAAACCTGGGGATAAAATCTGACCAGTAAGTGATGTCAGACAGGATTGTGTTTGCTTGCTGATGTTTATTGCTTTCCTTGAAATGGTAGAAAAGGAAGAAATATTTAAACTTGATTGAAACAAGCTGAAGTACCTATAAATTCATTGGTTTTGTTCTGAATCTTGCAGTCCTGTTTGGCTTCTTGGTGAGAAATGTGAAATTTATTTTCCTTAAAAACTACCCCTCAGGTTCAATTGGGATATGAAAAAATAGCTATCAAAATGAGAAGTAATTTTTTTTCCTGGTTGGGGGTGTTCAGTTTCATCTTTCTCTGTATGAGAAACAGAGATGCCTAAGCAGTGCACATTAGTAGGATATATGGTTTTTGCATGTGATACCCATGTGATGTGGCATAGGGACTTCCTATAATTATCCTATGCCTGTTGAAGGGGAGCAGTAAATTGGTTCTTTCAGCCCAAGAGGAACCCAAGACTGATTTTTCTGACAGTGCTGTCAGTATTTAGGAGTGCTGTCACCAAACCAGAGACAGCACAGGATGTGGCCACTGAAAGAGCTCTTCAGAAAATGAGTGGCAGTGGTTAAAAGCAAGACTGCTCACAAGAAGCAGAGAATAAGGAAATGGGAATCCTTGATGTTGTCTGCTATTCCCACACTCTTCCCCCACTTTCCTCTCAGGCCAGATTTGTGAAGAGCCATGTTTCTCCCTCAGGGAAAGTAACAATTTAACACAGCAGGGAAGAAAGAGGTTTTGTGATGTGCTGCATGAAATGATGCAGTATTGCTCAACCAGCATCTGGTAAAACGTTCCTAAATAGCCTCATCTTCCTGTATCAGCATTTCCAACATCAATAACTTTATTGGTAACAATCAGTGAGGTCTGGGATTTCTTGGAGGAGGTTGGATGGCTGCATTTGGGGAGAGAATCTAAAGGGCTTTGAAGAATCCTGATAGAAAAATGCTGAGGCAACACCACAATTACTGAGCTGAGATATCTGCACCGATTTGCAGTTCTCAAATTGTTTGGAAAACATGAAAAATGTTGCCTTGAGAGTAGAGGCTGATGCCTTAATGCCATCAGGTTCCTAAGAGCTGGAGAACTCTCGGAGTACCACAATCTAGGGAGAATCTAAACCTGAAGCTCCTGTAGCTGTCCATGCTGGACCCAAGAGGAACTTTCTCCAGAAGTCCCTACAACCCTCTCCCAAATAATTCTGAGAGAAGCTCTTCTGGTAGGACTGGGCAAATCCAAGCCAGTTCTCCAGTCAAATTCTTTCTAATCCAGGTCACGCAACTTTTCCTTCCACCTGAGCAATCCTTTCAATTTCTCCTCCTCCTCTCAGAACCCTGATCATTCTTGCATTAGAAAAGATACTTTGATAAACTTCTTCATATACTTAAAAAGAATAATTCTCCACCCTCAAAAGTGGGCCTGTGTGAAAACTCCAGCACAGGAATGACACAAAATTATCTGTCAGCTACCAAAGTGATGTGAACTAGGAGCCTGCAGCTGTGTAAGCAAATAGACCAGCCCTAGAGGAATCCATGCAGAGGTCAGTGGTGATCTGTGGACTGGTGTCTGGCCTGCTTTGTGCAGGCAATCTGCTCTGTGCTGGCCTGCATGGGAACTCACATTTGGTTTCCAAGCACAACAGATCTCTGACATGGTTCAGCTATGAAAAAAAAAGATGATGGAGATGAAGAAACTTAATGTGATGCCAACATTAATATTACCTGGCCTTGGTAATGGTCAGAGTTCTCCAAAGATGGAAATTTCTGCGCCTTCTGCTTCCTTTAGTCCCCTGCTGTTACCTCCTGTCCAAGTGGCTGAACCCAGCTGGTGATGGTCAGAAATTCCCTGCAGCATTTCCAGGTGTTGGAGCAGAACTGTGGTGACTGTGGTGGCATGGTCAGTGTGGATAGCATGGAGAAATTAATTCTGGGCTGAGCTGTCAGGTGCAGTGAAGCAGAGAAGACCCTTAACTTCTGTACCTTAAACCGTCTTAAAGCCCTCAGAGTTCTGGATCTGTTTGAGGCTTCTTGTATTACCCAGAGCAGCCTCCAAGCAGCTCTATCTCATAACAGGTTGTCCTCTGAGCTATACCCATGCTGAGCTCTGCCACCATCCAGGCCTAGTCTGTCTGGAAATAAAGATGGGCTGCTGGAAGAACTGGTGTCAAAATGGGAGGCTGGTCTCAGCTGATAAAATTAAAGAACAAAAAGTTCAAGTCTCTTGATGTCCCTTCCCACCTGAATGATGCTGTGATTGTAAATTGTTGGGAGCAGATGGTCTGCAGCAGGTCGAGGTCAATGCAGGCCTATACAGGTAAATCATATCAATGTACAGAATTTCTTCAGCATTTCAAGAAAAGTAGTAAAAGGAGAAATTATTTGTGTTATTTAAAAAAAAATCAGATCAGGCTGTTAAGGGGGCCAAAGTGGCCTTGGTTTGAGAAGGAAGCTTTGCTACAGATCATGAATAAGTAAAAAGAAGGAAATTAATGAAGTAGTTTGCCAGTCTAACACAGAAAAAAAATAATTAAGGGACATATCCCAGATCACAGATACTGTTTAAAATATATGGCAGTGACCTGAAAAGGAACAAGAACATGGCCAAAATTGTAACTAGTGCAAATGTATCTACCTACCCTTGTATGTGTCTGGTAAGCAGTGTTACACATAGGCACATATGTCCCACAGCATCAATAACATTTCTTATTTGGGGGTTAGATTGCTCATTGAGGATGTCTCTTCTCTCTAATGTTTTAACACATATTTTCTTTACTTTTCTAGGTGCATATCTGTCAGAGGGGCCTTTTTTGTTTTGGTTGCTTGGTTTTTCCTGGTTGGAAATAAATATATCAACTTTTATTCATGGCTGCCTTTTCTCAGGAAGAAGGAGTCCTGAAAAGCAGATACAGACATTCTGGATTTGTTTGCTTTCCGTGGAGCACTGTTCTGTAGCTGAGACTCCTTTGGCAGAGGATGCTTTGTTCCCAGGTTCCACAGGGACTATTCCTGCCTCTGAGTTCCTGTTCCATTTAGGGAGCAATTGCTGAAGTGCCTCGTAGATTGACATCTTTCTTTTCATGTGCCAGGGGGTTTCTGAGACTCCCAAAGAGCCATCTCTCCTGCTCTGAGACATCATGGCACGAGTCCTGTGGGAGCTGTGGCCTGGACTCCTGTGATGGAGTAATCTGAAATGGCCAGGGGACAAAGCAGTGAGGCAGCAGTGGAAACCCCTGGCAGGAATATGAGCTGCTGCACTGGCAGAGGAAGTGTGATGATCTTTAAGTACTCCAGGCTCCAGGGTGACCTTAACTCCTCACAGAAAAGGTTCTGGGAAGCATTCTTATGAGCTGTTCCATGACAAGAGAGGCACGACTGCCCAAACATGGGGCTTACTGCTGGAGGTGAAAAAACAATGTTTTAATATTGATGAGAGACTGCTCTGCTCATCTTGAGAACAGCTGATGTGGCACAGTTTATGTCCATTTGGCTTTCCTCTGCCTCCCTTCCTCCCTCACACCCTATGCTGGGTGTTTCTGTCCATGCTGTCTTGTGGGAGCTGTTATTCATCAAGCCAAGCTCCTGAATCATCCTGGGACAGCATCACTGAACTGTGAATAAAAGGTCAGGGAACACGCTGACTGTTCAACAGTACTGATGACAGTGGGAGCAGACTGGAACCTGTGCCTTGGTCCCTTTAGTTTGTGAGTTTTGGATGGGCCTTCACTTTCTGAGAGCACACTGGTTTGGAAGAGGAGGAAGGTCACAAAGTAAACAATAAAAGTATGACTGTGCCACTGAGCTCAGGGAGAGAGGGAAAATTAAATCCCTTAAATTGCAACCTGCTGCATTTATTGGACTGTTTTTAGGTAGTGGATAAGGTGATGGATTCCTCAACTCCTGGCTGCCCAAATAAGTGGATAAGAACATAATCAACACCTTGTTAAACTGATGAGCTGTTGCAGTGGCTACTTTGTGTAGCTCTGGACTGATGTGCAGGTTGGTGCTGGAGTAGGGCTGGCTTTTGCAGAGCCAAGAGGCTCCAGCCTTTTGTGTCTGTGGTATCTCCATGAACAGAGCGAGCCAAGCTCTGGGCCCCAGAATTCCCAAGCTGTGCATGGCTTGCTCTGAGTACAAGCTGGCAGGGAGGCAGTCAGTCCTGAGACAACATGTCCACCAGCTTTGGAAAACAGTATTTGTGCACTAAATCTGCTTTTTGTAGAAGGAAAACCATCAGCTATTAAACATCTAAGTTTAGCTTGGTTGTCCACTTGTCACAGATTGGAGGAGGAGAATCTTGGCTGATTCCTGACTGCCTTTCAACTTTGGGAAGGTGAAAAATTCGTGGAAAGAATGAAACTGGAGCATGAAAGCCTGCAGAAAAAGTTGGTGCAGTCACGCTATTACCAAACTGTGCATTTTTACATGACAATGTTGCAGAGCATTTCTAGATGCTGGAATAAATGTCTTGTGTCTGCAGAGAGCACATGCTGTGTCTGGAGGTCCACTCCCTAGTGCACTGTGCCCTTTCAGCTGAGGTGTCTGTGAAATGAATTTGTATATTGATGTTTGTCCAGGCAGCACCTTTAGGACTTCCATTTTATAATTTTATCTTAAGGGTGAAAATAAAGACCACCATGTGTATATATAAGGTGGTTACAGATGAGATTTTTTTGGAAATGAAGAACAAACCTACAAAGAATATAAAATCAGAAGCCAACTGTATGGCTCTATGGACAGCCAGAAATATTTTGGCTTGCTGAAAACCTGGTTCTTGATCACTGCTTTTCCTCTACTCAGCCAAATCAGAAGAGCTCAAGTACTGAACTGAGCTTTTTAATGTACTGAGAATTACCAGAAACAAAAGATTTTATTTTTTTCCTGCCTGGAGCTCCCAGGAAGCTGTGTAAGTGTCTGTCAGTTCACTTGGTCAGAGCTTGTGTTGGCTTGTTGGCCAGCTGCAGGCAGCTGGGTAATTGAAGTGGCAGTGATGTGTAACACCCCACATTGTTTGGTGTGTTGAACAAGGAGGAGATGCCCTCACCTACTGACATCATTGTGGTAGCTAGTGCAGGCTGGAGCCCATCCTGAAAAGAAATCCCTGCAAAAAACTGGCAAGAAACCTGCTCAGGAGGAGGGATAAGGACATTGGTGGGGAGCTTGTTCTCTGTCCTGTGCCACACAAGTTACACAACTCAACCTGGCTTCTTCAAAAACAAGGTCTGGTAGGAACAGCCATCACATCAGCTACTGCAGCTCGAGGAGAAATCCAAGAATTTTTAGCAGGCACAGGTGCTTTCTTCCTGCAGCTCTCTGAACTCACCAGAACCTGAACACAGCTCAGAAGAAATGGTGGATGGGGGATGTGCTGCATTGTGTTGGTGTGCCCCAGGACCTCAGAGATCCCAGAATAAGGTTCTCGGTGTGAATGCATTCCCTTGACTATCAGACACAACCATCTCTGGTTCCCAGAGACCCCTGTCCTCAGCTCAGTGATAAAAGCACTTTTTAACACCAAAGCTGCTGTGTTCCCACGCCTGTTGCTGTCATGGGGGAGGCTGCTCTCGAACAATAGCAGAGGAATAAAGAATGGCCTTGCTAATCAATATCCTGCCCAGACGCTGAGTCAGGTGGCAGCTCGGGCCTCTTTAAAATTCCTACATTGTTCCTGATTTCTCATTTGACTGGGGTAGAGTTTTATCTTTAAGGAAAGAAAACACACAGGGCCGCATGTCTCTGCCTGCTCCACCATTCCCTTCCCACACCACCCCCACTCAGTTTTGCTGCCTTTGTCCTGTGGTGGCCTCCAGCAGTGAGGAATATGGGTATGATTTGCTAGTTTGGGCTTGGAGGTGAGTGTGATGTGCTGTGCTGTGGTCAGGACAAGGTGACTGTGGTCTGAGCTGGGCACCCTGAGTCACACACACCTGCAGGGCTTTAGATAATGCACTCTTTCACACCCACATTTCCATGTGGGCTCATATTTATGTGTTTGGTTTTTAAATGGTTGGAAGGCAAGACAGGGATGCAGGCACAGGTTTCCAGAAAATTTCTCCACAGATGAATGTTTAGAGCCCTGGCAAGATGCTAAGACAGTCTGTGTGTGAACAGACATTTGGAAAATTGACAGAAGTGATATTTGCTTAAACAAACTGCAAGATCCAGTAGCTCAAGCTCTTGAATCCACCTCAGATGTACTAAAAACATTTTCCAGAAGGAGAAGGAGGCCAGCAAGGATTTCTGAAATCTCACAGGACCTTGCAGGATCCTCTTCAGGGGTTTCACCCAGCCCCTGTCATCCCTGAGCATTGCTCCAGAGCTCCTCTCACCAGCCTGGAGCAAGGCAGGGGAAACTGCGGCTCTGCTTCTTCACCTACACCAAAGGCTGTGAAGGAGAAAGCTCAAAGACCTTCAGGATTTTCCTCAGGGCTGGGGGGTCCCCAGGACATCTTTGTGGCTCTTTGGCCCTGCTTGCCTCCTGCTGAAAGGTCTCAGCAGAGGGGAGAGCGTGGTCCTGGCAGTGCCGCCGGGCAGGAACTGTTGGAGCTGCAAAGGGAACCGGTAAGGGTTACATTTGCGCGTGTAGATATGAGATAAGAGCTGACCTACCCTTCACCCCAAACTGAACTCTCTGAAGCTCAAACAAGGTAAGCAAGTGCTTGTGAAAATGCTGGGGGGAAGCCTACCAGACTGGCAAACTTGCTGCTCCTGTCTGGGAGTGGGAGCAGACCTTCAGCCGCTGTCCGTGGAGTCCACGAGGAGCTTGCCAGGCTCTCGGCTAAAACACTCAAGGACTGACAGCACGGAGGAGTCAGGAGCTGAGGATGCCTGTCAGGAACCAGAGAGAGGAGCAGAAGTGGAGAGAGAAGCAGAAGTTACAGGCAATGGTGAAATTCTTTCAAATTAAGCTGAAATAGCATCTACAAGATGTTTGAGCAGGGTCTGTCACAGCCTCTTCCCCCTGTGCAAATATAAACAGGTCAGCATCCACATCTCAGTGTGTGACAGAGCTCCCATATAGGAAATCTGTTTCTTCTGGGAAAGAAACATCTCCCTTTAGTGACATCCCTGCGTGTTTAAGTCTCCTGGGAGCCTCGGATGTGTTTTTCGCAGCACGGGAAGTGGAGCCTGCCAACACAAGCACGGTATGGCATGGGGAGGGCTGGCCTGGCCCAACAGCAAGCTCTCACCCTAAACCCTACGTGCCTGCTGGAGTGAGCAGGAGGATCTGCCTCTTCTGCTACTGCCTGTGAGGTCCATTGGTGAGATGTATTGGATCTCAGGGAGTAGGGAGAGACTCTTTTTGCCCATGGTTTTTTGAAAACTGGGAAACAGAAAGCATGGGTATCTCAGGAGGTGTTTTCCAAAAAGGACACACCCAGAAAAAGTGACTCTCTCTTCTCTCTGTGAATGCAAATTTCAGGTGTCAGAGGATCTCACAGCTGGGCTGGTTAAACGCTCAGTGCAGCTCAGCCTGGCACAGGTGGGGACTCCCTGCAGATGAACTGGACATTGCTTTTCAGACCTGGCTGTCTGTGCTGAGGCTCATAAGTCCCTCATAAGGGCTTCATTGGCACCAGCTGAGGAAGGGAGCAGCTGAGCCAACCACACCCACCCCCTGGGAATACAAGGGAGTCTTTTGTGAGGCTTTTAACTTCTTGCAGAGGTTGTGGGCGTTTGCTGTGTGTCTCTGCCTGGTAGCAGTGCTGTGGTGAGTTGGTTGCTCTCCAGAGTAGTGTTGCTTTGAGCCACTGGGCCCCACCTGTGTCAGCTCAGGTAGAGGGGATGTCCTTGATACACATTTGGGTCCAGATTCCTGAGTTTCAGGCTGTTTTGAAACACTCCAATCAGTCTGTGGCCAGCTGGGCTGTCTCTGCTCTTGCCATGTCGAGTTAATGGTCACTGTGGCAAGGATGGGTCCAGGATGTTTTTACTCTAACAGCATCTATTGCCCTGTGAGCTGGTTAAACTCCTGTTCTTTTGTGGGACTCAGCTCAGGGACCGTGGGTGCACAACAGAAATAAATTTCTCATGAGCTTTTTCATCTTCCCCTGAAAATCTGGTGGAAAACACTCAAGTCCTAATCAAGCTGCTAGTCACAGCAGGCTTCCCAGATCTTGGGGCTTGCCTGAGCAGGGGGCTAATCTCTGTGGAGTGTATGCCAGGCATGCTGCTGGGGGCTCTGCTCCAGGCATACGGGAATGCTTGCCTGGGAAAGAAGTCACTTCAGGCAGCAAATCTTTCCTCCCTGGGAGGGAAGGGTGGGCAGGCATGAAGCAACCAGGAGACACATCCATCAGTGTGTTTGAGCAAAGAAAAACCTCTTAAATGCTCACTGAGGAACCCTTGGACCTTCCATAAGAAAAAATTTGTTCGCTGCAGGGCTGGAGTTGTGACTGCTTCCAATGGAGATGGGATGGATGGACGGACGGACAGGAGGCTGCACACCGAGAGGAGAGGGCGAAAGGTGCCTCCTTCCAAGGCAGCAGCTGGTGAGAAGGAGCCTGGGCTGCTCAGTGTCAGCACACACGTGGGCCGTGGGGAAGCGTGAGCCCAGCTCCAGTCCTTGTCAGTGGCACCTCGTTGACTTTTAGCGCTTCCTTATCGTGTCCGTGCTCACCTCGCGCGGCGCCGATAAAATGCCGGGGCGATCTGTGAGCAGCCCTGCAGAAAACCCTGCCGAGCATGGGAGCTGAGCTGCCAGAGACCAGCCCGGGGCTCCAGGGCACAGCAAGGTAACAAAGGAACTCTCAAAACCTGGGACAAGGCGAGGGCAGGATGATCTCCAAGGTGTGCACCACGGGATGGGCGCAGCAGCAAGGGAATTTTGGGGCAGAAGAGGGGTTTGCAGAAGTGGGGCTCGCTGGGACTTTCCCATACCTGGCACAGTTGGATGTGTTAGCCATGTGAAGTGATTGCAGGATGTTAGTTCTCAGAGCTATAAACAATAAAGTTGGGAAGGAATGCCCAGGGTTGTGGTTTCTTTCTCTCTTTTCTTTCTCTTGGGGTATTAAACACCTAAGTAGTTCTGGTACTTTTTTAGTTATCACTAAAAAAGGCTATCATTTTCCCACGTTACTGCTACTTTACCTCTAGGCCTACCTGTGGGCCCACAGCAATTTAAAGGTAGCTTTAATTAATTAATTTTTTTGTTTTTTACAGGTGAGCAGCTTGCAGTGATACACTTGGGAGAGTCCTCTTGATGGTCTGAACTGAGGCTCTCTGAATATAAAACCCTGAGCATCTACTGAGCAGGTATGTAATTTTTGAAATCTGTAACTGCTGCCAAACTGGTGAACAGTATCTTGCCACTACGGGAGAACAATGAAACCTGACTGGTTGGAAAGAATAATTTTCCTTCTGAGTGTGAAATTTAGAAGTCCTTTTCCTTTATTTTACTTTTGTTTTGTTAAAAAAAAAAATAAAGGGTTTTAAAATGGGTGTCCTTTCTGAACTGGAGGGAAAATCCATGATGCCAGAGTTTCTTGCTGAGAAAAAACCTCTCAACTTTTTACCACAGAACAGGGAGTCAAAGTCCTTTATTTTGTGGTTGAAGTTTTGACTTCACCTTTACTGGTCCAAATATTTTAAGTGATTAAAGGTGAAACAAGGGACTGCTTTAGAGAAAGGAATTATAGTTAACAACAGAAACTTGCAGAGAAATCAATGGAAGGTTTCAATTTGACTTGCTGTCCTTCTTTTATATCTTATTCAGAAAATAGGCTTATACAGCTCTTGGCATATTTTTTTTTCTTCTTTGGCTACAGCTCTACTCTGTACTATGTTATTATTGAATGTTATTAACCCAGATCTCTTATATAGCATTGCTCTTGGAATCACTCCTATAATCACTTCCACATGCTGCAAACTTGCAGAATGGAGCAAACTCCTTCCATATTCCCTCTATTGACATGAGCTTTGCCAAGTTCTTATTCTCCAATACTTAAAGGGATACCTCAAAGTTTATTTTCAAAATCATAGTCCCAAAGCTCTTCTCACAGGAATATCTAGTGTTGCCCCAGTCATCTTTAGGAGTCTCTCACTTTTTTCCCACCAACTTTGCTATTTTCTGTATTTTGCAGTGTTCTCCTCTTCTGCTTTTTTTTGTTCCTGCCCAACATCTTGTGCTAGCATCTCTTTATTTCAGAGCCTCACCATTTCTCTAGTCTTCCATCATCCCCCACCAACATCTGGAACTCTGTGTGGGAAACCTGGGCCTTTTCCCAAAAGCACCACTCTTCATCACCCCCAGCACTTCTGCTCTTCTCCCTGACAGTGACATTCAGATCCCCACGCCTGTTACTGTGTCTAAGCCCTGCCTTGAACATGAACCTATGAAATCTCATCATTTTCTCCTCTGAAACCTGACTTTCTGTCTATATTGTTTGACTGAAAATGCATCTATGCTTTTTTTCCAAGCCTTCAAAATTTATTACACTGCATGTCAATATTGTTGGTCTTCTTGATTTTCTTTTTTTTTGGACTTTGTTCATACTGGGCAGCGTTGAGACCACAACACCTTGAAAACAGTGAAAACTAATTCCCCTTGTCATGGATACTGATTGTCTGCCCAGCTAGGAGGTGGGCAAGGGAATATAAGGTGTTTGTTGCCATTTGCCCCCTGGCACCCACTGTTAGCCCTTTGAGAGCAATACTTGGATTTCCAGTGCTGCTGATGCCCCCTTGTCTCTGGTCTCTGTCAGTAATGCCCTCAAAGTCTGTATTTTGTAACATCTAGGTCTTGCTTCTTTCCACTGGGATCCCTCTGTCAGGGCTAGATCTCATACAGGTTGTTCTTTGACATTTCAAGGAGCTTCCACTTCAGATTTGAGTCAATTTCATTCCAGAATGTGCTCCAGCCTGAAGGGTGGAGCCTTTTGTCCAAGGCACTTGAGGTCAAATGGAGAAAGTGTTGATCTTGATTTTTTTTCTTCTTTTTTCCCATATTTTTGTGAAATGTGACTTAATTAGTGACCTATGGGGCCACATCACCACCAGCCTGACTTACTATAATTTTATCACTTTTTTTTTTCAAGTGCTTTACGACATGTTGTACACAGAGCAGGAAAGACAGTAAGGTGGTGAGTCCCATTTTCAGATGGACACACGTGCTATGGGTGTGTGATATCCATGTCCTTATGAAACCATGCCCTCAGCAACTCTTTTCCCATGGATACCTGATGTGGCATCCCCTAAGGGGGCTGGTATTTGCGAAGGCACCCAGTGCCAGCCACCTCCACTCTTTGTGCAGCAGCGAGGGGGTGTGAGCTCCCAGCTGAGCTGCTCCTGTTTGCTGCTGACCTGGTGAAAAAGTTCACAGTGCCAGAAAAAAAGGGAGGAGGAGGAGAAGAAAAAAGGGACTAGAGAAAATAAAAAGCAGAGCATGAAATTAATGAAAGTGGGGGAGTGTTTCTGGTGTTATAACGTTGCCAGAATTAGGTTTCTTTAGCTCCTGCTGTGCTTTGCTGAAAACGAGTCTAGTTAGCAGCAGCAGATGTAACAGCTGTACAACTGTCAGGGGAACGAGAGAAGCTATGAGAACTCCATGAACTAAGCAGATTCTCTTACTTTCTTTGTGTGGAGGTCTTAGAAGTGGAAGTTTTCAAAGTGTGTCCTGCTGGCTGCTCATGTCAAGTGACTGGGATGTTGTAGAAGGTGAGAGAAGGGAGCAGCAAGCAAGATGCATGGCATGTTTTCAGGCAGGAAAAGGAGAGCATTTGGGGAATGGGTTACTGGAGCTGCTGGGGGATGATGGGGTAGCTGGGAGGAAAGATGTAGCTTAGGAGTATGTAGCTTAGGAGTAGACACTAATATTGCAGAAGTGGGGATGGGAATTCATGCAGCTAAGAATAAATGCGTTTGTGGAAAGGATACTGGTGGTTATTTGGTAACCAGAAACTTAAATGATCAAAGAGTTTAGTAAGACCTTCTGACTTTGCCTTGCTCTTCCCAAAATATATATCATGGCTGTGTGGAAGGTCACCTCCCATCCCTTCTTAGATGTTAATCACCCCCTTCAGTATAGGTGGCCTATCAGATTGCATAGGCTGGGTAAGCACTGGGATATGTGATAGCATATTTACTGGGCTGCAGGATCTAAAGGTAAGGCTGATATCTGGAATGCCAAGATATTTGTGAGGGGAGGCAGGATTCCTGCTCTCTTCAGCTGCTTGCCCTCCAAGTGGAAGAAAGCATTTCAAATTCCTTGCAAGCCCCAGGCTATAAACAGGCTCTTCCTGTATGAAACAATAAGGACCTGACAGTACTCAAGAGCTGTCTGCTTTTCTGAACAGGTCTAATACTACTGAAATATGCTTTTGTGGGGAGGATGAAGCCCATCACTTGTGGGGACAGAAGTGCCCAGTGCCACTGGCGTAGATCATCCAAGAAGATGGTATTGAAGGCAGAATCTTGGGCCAAAGAGGAAATCAAAGTCCTATCAAGCTGAAGCAGTCAGACACAGAAAGGGGAAGGAGTCAAAACAAAAAGAAAGCAGGAAAGAAGAAGAAAATAATTAGACAAAGGTGGGGGAACTATTAACATTTTTTCGAACAATGGAGAAGTGGCTCAGCCATTAAATATACTCCATAAACACTGTGTTTTTTCAGCTAGCTAGGCTAAGGGCCTCTGTGGGGGCAAGTACACAAATGATGGGTCCCCAAGCCCTGCTGCTCTCTCAATGAGAGTAGAATTTATCACCTATATAACGATCCCGAATTCATCTGGGGGAGGTGCTGTGGCTCTAGCATGGTCTGGCTCCTCTGTATCAGATTTCTGAGTAAGCCTGTGTTCCCCAAAGTAATGAGAAGGTTGATAGGAGCAAGGGAATGCATTTGGTATTTTACTCTGTGGATCACAGGGCAAGTGCCACATGCAGTAGTCATGGATGCTGTGTTTATCCTTACCCCTCTTGCTAGCTTGAAGACAGTGGTGCTGCAGCTTGAGTCTCTGAAGCTCTTCTTGGCATGTAGGCTTTTGGCATAAAAAATCTCCATGGGTCTGTCACGACAGGCCACAGCCATTCCATGGGGTGCAGAGTTTGCAGGGTGTGGGTGCTTTGGAATTATTTGTAAGGCATTGCTCTGTTTTGCCTGGTCCTGTCAGGGGACTGAAGTGAAGATTACTGAAGTGCAAAGCACATGGATGATGCAGGAACAGAAGCGTCCCTTACAGCTAAACTAAAATCTTCTAGGAGGTAGGTTGTTCTCACACTCATCAGCTATAACAGTGGGGGAAAAGTGCCTGTCCAGGTAGGACCTGTTTCACCTGGACCCTTTGTTTGCACAGAGCAAAGCCATGGGATTTCATACCTTCTTGTACAGTGATCCTACAGTACAACGTGAAACTTCAGATATTCCTTTTTCCCAGATGGGAAATCTGCACAGTAAGACTGCCAGATCCATGAGCCTGTTTCCTCCATGGGATGAAATTCCTTTTTTTCCATTGTGCATCTTACCAGCCAAGGGTGTTGTCTCACCTTATTCATTAGCCAGCTAGTGTTGGTGTAATTAGGGGTTAAGTAGTTAATCTCAAAAAATCCCTTGGAAGTCAAGAAATCCATATATTTGCTTATTTGTAATTTGTACACTGCCCCTAAGGCAACCAGGCATGGCAATGTAATCCCATATTTGTGTATCTAACAGCTGAAAAGATGATGTGAGTACATTATAAAGAAAACTGTGACTGTCTAACCTCCTGATTCACCTCCCCTGTTGCAGGTCATGCATCTCCCTGGTGCCCAGTCCTGTGGAAATCCTGTATTTCAGTATGCATCGAGGCTGTTTTTTTTTCTGACACAGGATGGAGCTGAGAGTGTGTTTAAGCTTGTTTTTGCTCCAGCCAGAAAGAGGAAAACTTTCTTCATTAGGGTCCTGTTTGTGGTAGGCTCTACAGAAACATTCATCAAATGCTGGCTTTACTTAAAGCTCTGAGAGTCAAATTACACGAGGTAGGCTGAGGCAGGAATAAGTGGTGCTGCTACAGTGCTTCTAGAGAGGTTTGCTGCTGGTTTTTTGCAGTACAGATGTTAGGATTTTACGGGAAACCCATCAGTTCTCCAAATGGGTGGAGATGTGTAGTTGTAAGCAGGAGTAAACATTGGAAAGTTGGACATCTGTGGCTCAGTGCTATTGAGCAAGACAGCAAGATAGGAACTGATCAGTAGGAATGACTCAAAAAAATCAGTGATCTGGAAAAAAAAATTTAAAAAATCCCAACCACAAACCAAAAGAACATTACTGCAATAGTCTGGATGACTCAGAAGGATGGGGCCAAGCATAACATTAGCTGCTGTAAGTCACATGTCAAAGAATAAGGAATACAGGCTGCATTTATCAGTTGGCAAGTCTGTCTCAGGAAGGAGTGGGGGCTGGTGCAGCTCATTGGCTGACTACAGAATTCCAGGAGGATGCTGTAGCTGGGGGAACTCATGCAGATTTCAGTAAATAGCCACAAACTGAATGGTTCTAGGAAGGGCTGAGTGTGTGTGTGATTTAGCACTAACATATCACTTCCCATGTACTCTGTTTAGTGCTTTTGTTGGTTATTCCTGGATGGAACAGGTTTCAGGGACAATGCCTGAGAGTGTTGAAGAATTGGAAGTGTGCCTTCCAGTAAAAGAGGTTCAAGAGGTGGGGTGAAAAGGGAAAGCTGAAGACTAACTTTTTTCAGTGTCCATATATACCTACAAGGAGAAAAAACTTCCTGTGGTCTAGCAGACTGAGGGGCAGTAAGACTCAAAAACAGGAATGTGAAACTGGATTTAAAATCCCAAAAAAATGACGTGAGAAGAACCACTATTTTTAAACATCATCTGTAATTAACCACTAGGAAAACTCAGGGAGGCTTTTGGAGGATCCTTCCCACGAGGCTTTAAAGTTGTGGCTGGATTCTTGTCAGAAATTGGACCCTTGTAGAGATGGGAGGATTTCTGCCAAGTTTTCTGACGCAAGTTTGTGAAGATGTGGGTCTGGATGGTCATGCCACTTCTTTCTGGCATTACAGTCAGATGTTGGCTCACAGCTGTAGGCAGCTCTGGGGTTGAGAACTGGGACCTCAGGGCAAGAGGCAAAGGCATTGCTCCTTTTCACCCTGCCCTGTGCAAACACTCACCAGTGTTTGCTTCACCTTTTTATTGGGTAATGTTGCTCTGATATCCCAAAGTAAATGAAGCTTCATTAGTGTCCAGTGAAGTGGTCAGTGATGACTAATTGTCATCTATCAATGGTGCTTTAATTCTCTTCTAGCCTAATCAAGGCATTCCTTTTACATCCCATCATCTATGGCTCTGTCATCCATTTCAAACTTTAAACCTTGTTACTCTCTTGTATTTCTTAGCCAAACCAGAATGAGTTCTTCCTTCTGCTACCTCAATGAACATCTTAATTATTTTTTTTTTGGTGGAAAATCTATATTCCCTTGATGCCAGGTTTTGCTTTATTTCTTACCTTATTCCCCGCAGACTTAAACTTTGTCAGAGGCCAAGTCTGTGCCTGTGGAAGACTCAGAGGTGCAATGTGTGAGGTCTGAGAGCAGCAGAAGGATGGGTGTTGATGCAGGTGGAGGCTGGGACAGCATCAGGAGGTGCCAGCAGAGGCTCTGAGCCTTTGCACACAGCGTGCTGTAACAGTGACAGAACTTCCTAGGAAACACAATGGCCACTCGTGAGCCAGCCCTGGCTCAGGGCAGCGGAGGAAAGCCCGGCAGGGCCGCAGGGCTGCCTGGGTGGGGCGTGCGAGGATCTGTGGATGTGACTGCCGAGGCTGTGCGGGGTGGGAAGCTTTTTCCTCCTGTGACTTCACCTGGAGTGTGTGCCAACCTCGGCACACAATGTTATCGCTGTGCGCCAGCACGCGGTCAGCACGGCTGTGCTCGCACAGCGGGCCCCAGGAGACTTTCTCCCTTTCTCCAGGCCCTGCAGCTTTTGGCCTCGATGGCTCTTGCCAGAAACGTGCCATTCCGTGGTTTTGTTCCCAGTGGTACCAGAGCTGGCTGTGCTCGTGGTGCCACTGAGGTGGAGAGCTGGTTGTGAGGAGTGAAGGTGAAAGGTTTTGTCAGGACCTCTGCTCTACCCCACCCCTCTCTGGCAATCAGGGCTGCTCTTGGCTCTTTCCTTATCCAGGGCTTATTGCTGTGCTAAACAGTCGAGTTAATGAGTCATTAAGAACATTCTGTCCCTGCTGCATGGGGACTTTGCTGCCCGGATGGAAATCCTTCCCAAGAAGCCCATTCCCCTCTCTGTAGCAAACACAGCTGTTGAAACCTCTTGGATAAATAAATGCAGTCCTTCAGGGCTCAGGCCCAGCCTGTGGCATTGGTTTCCATGGGCCAGGGATGAGTGGTCTGCCTCCAACCATCTTTACTTTTGTCACTGTTAAATACCTTGCCTACAAGGGAGAGTTGGGCCTGGATCACCAGAATCTCTTGGCAGTTTCACAGATCTCCTTTCACATGGAAATTTCTATCAGTACAGAAGTTCTATCTTCTCTCTAAGGACACACTGTAGATTAAATGCTGCCTCTAGAAGTCCCAGCTTCAGCCTGCCCTGCACTAGGAGAAACCCTATATTGTTTATTTTGTTCTCTTGTTCCATGAATGAGACTTTTCTACCCAGACAAGCTCAGGCATCCTTTCCTTAAACAAAGAACCTTTCCTTAAATTCTTTGGCAGACTTTGGTTTTCCCAAGACTGATGTTTCGGAGACATCCATGTTTGCAATCTTTGAATGTCAAAGCATGGAAACAGCACTGGATAGTTGGCAGAAAAATGGGGTGGCTCCAGCCTTTGACATCTGAGACTCATCATTGACTGGTCTTTGGCATCAGGGAGATGCAAGACACTTGTTCATGCAAGTGTCTGTCTCCAGGTCGTTCAGAAGTCTTTGTAGGTTCATCAACAGCTCTCCAGGACTGGTGTTTGTGCTCCAATGCAGTTGAAATGGTGCAGTACCAAACAGGAGGCTGCTGGCACCCTCATGCTGTGTAAGAATCCTCAGGACAATGCAGCACTTCACCACTTGTGACTCTGCTTTCTGGGCTACCTCACAAATCATAAATTGTTTTTGGGAGGTGGACTGGAGATGAGCAGGTTTGAGCCCTTAAAATTACATATCAGCAGACATGTAGATCTGCAATCTCACATGCTCAGTACGAGGTAAGAAGACAATTCTGGGGGGTACACCTTGACACCTTCTTCATTCAAGCTGGCAGGTAGCCATTAAAATAAGCTGGCTTTTGAACCAGAAAATAAGCACTATTTTTTAAATTTGATGAACTAGGGAGAACACGTAACAGGAGCTTTTGACAGCAGAGGATAAACCAGGCAGGACTGAGGTGTGTCCACCTTGCCTCTGTGTGTCAAGCCCAAGCTGTGCAGTGGGAGTCCATGCAGCTCCTCAGCTGCCCGGAGCTCAGAGTCCTGCAGGAAGTCACTGCTTCCTGGGACAAAGTTCTCCACAGCACAGCTACAGCTCTGGTCTCCCTGCGGAAGGGCAGGAGCTGCCCTTCCCTTCCCAGGGCTAAAGCACACCCAGGCTGTGTTTGTCCAACCCTCTGAGCCATCAGGTGTGCCTGATTCTGCGGTGCCCTTTTTCACGATCCCTCTCCAGGACTTGGTGGCTTTTGTAAAATGTTTGATGTTTTCTTCCAGATTATTGATTACTAAAAATATCCTGATGCCGAACACCCTCCAGGACCTTGGTACAAACATACTACAGAAAAACCCCCAACCACTTCTAGTTCTCAGTTGTGTTTTGGAACCAGTCTGATAGGTCATTTATAGTCTGTTTAATGACTGCTGTCTTATTTTTATGCCAAACAAGTTCTTTAATCATAGTGCCACATGATAGAAGGGAAACTGCCTTCCAGGATCTCAAGTATATTGTACCAGCTTTGTTATATTTAACAACTGTACATGCAATTTCCTTGGAGAAAAGTAGGAACACAGTTCAGTGGGGGTGAATTTTCTGTAGGCCCATGTTGGTTGCCCCTAGTTATATTTCCTTCTTTTTATTCCCTGTGTTCTTTGTTAGCCACTTCATTATTTAGTTCGGGTCTGAGATCCTATCACAGGTCTGTAGTTACTTGTGAGTAATTATCAGATTATTATAAAATATTTATGCCCTTCTACATAGCCTTTTTAAAAAAAGGCAGACTATGGGATTTCTTCTTCTCCTCCAGGAGTTACCCATTGCACCAAGAAGTACAGAAGATCAACATAATATTGGAATTATGTATGCACCTTATGAAAAAAAAACCCCAAAACTAACAAAAGTTAGACATTTTCAGTGCCAGGTACCTAGTCCTGGTGATTTAAAATGCCTGATTTAGTAGGTGGTATTTAACTCCTCTGGGGTAGTACAGGAATAGACATGTCATTACCAAGGTCTTCATCAACTACTTTCTTTCCTCTCAGCAGTAGGATAGGAGTATTTATTGATTTCTTTTGTTGTTCTCTGCATTGTTATTGAATAATCTAAGATTTCCATCTGATAACAGATCAATACTATGAGTCAGACTCTTTCTGGTCTTAATTTTCTTTTTAAAAAAAGACCTTTGTCAGTCTTTTTCCCCCCCCTTTCACCTCCATCATATTTTTTATAATTCTTATCTTCTAATTTAAATTCAGCTTCTCTCATACTGCTTGTTACATGTATTACACCTTACTTATTTTAAGCTGCCTCATTTCAATTTTACATCAGGTTGTGTTTTTCCAGTTGCACTGTTCCTTCTTTACTGGGGAGTTGTGTATTTTTGGTGCCTCGTAAATGATTTTTAAGCAGTTGCTAGTGATTATTTATATTTTTGTATTTAAATACTTTCTTGGTGTTTATTTAGCCCAGAATTCTTTTCAGGGCTGGGAAACAGGACTTCTTAAAGCAACATATCTTTTAAAGCATTGCATTACCAGTTTGGACCTCCTTCTGCTTTCACATAAGAGTGCAGCGAGCTGGGGATCAGGGAACTTGCTACCAGCCTCTCATTTCTGCTACCACTTTACCCATCCTGATAAGAGAAACACAAGTTTTGTTCTATTGGATTTAAGGTCTGCAGATGAGGAAGATGTTAGGAATGTTTAAAAATCCTCAAGGTTGTCTGAGTCAGCAACATTGTCATGTGTTAAGCTAAGCAAAACTTAAGTTTTTCTTTGGTGGGTGCTTGAGTAACCAGTGCTGCCATATCCCAGTATTTCTTAGTTATCCATCCAAATCATCAATCCTGTTACTGGAGCCCCAACTCATAAATACTGAATACTGATAACTAGGAAATTGTGATTCAAAGTCACAAACAAGCTAGCAAGTACTTTTATTTTTGCCCTACTCAGTCTTAGGGCTACACCTATTGATTTTAATACTGTCTTACAAACCACGCCAGCATTTATTGCAATGTCTTACAGCTGTAGTCCCCTGGGCAGGCAAAGCCTTGATGAATATAAACTGGAAAGGAATGCCACAATTGTGTGCAGCTAAAGAGGATGTACTGGAATGGACTTGACTTCTATATTGTGTTCCTGTAAAGGAGGGCATGCTTTTGAAAGGCAGAGTCAGGGCTGCAGCTGCATAAACTCAGCACTGCTCAGGGGGAGTAGAAACACACCAAACCTGCTGCACCCTGGGCCAAAGCAGGGGAGCAAACAGAAATATTAGAGCTCATGTCCTTGCTTCAGAGCTTTGGGGACTGGAGAGATACAATCCATTAGAAAACATGCCTACATTTTGCTGAGCAGCTACCTGTAATAGCTGCATTCACTGGGATGGTGTTTATCAACCAGACAGGAATGGGGCCTCATAGTTCAGGGCATGTGGAAGAGTGTTCTACAGTTGCTGTGCTAAGGTGGGATTTAGAAGTTTGGAATGGAATGAAATTAGCTCCTTGAAATTCTGCCAGGTTTCACACAGGACAGGGAACCCCCAGAGAGTCTTCATGCATCTTTTAAAAGGATCCCAACATGCTTTAAACCATATTCCTCCTAAGAATATCATATTCACTGAGCGCTAACAGGGCTGCAAGGGATTGAAGCTTGCTGGAAATAATGAAGAAAAAATCTCCAGGCCTCTCCAAACTGGAAAAGCCCTTTGGCTCTCCCACCTATGTTTTCTGGCAGATCTTTATGTAGAAAATCCTTGACTCTCTCCATCTGGCTGTTTATTAGTTTGAAGCCAAGTTGTTTCAGTGAATGCTGAACACCTCTGGATGAATGATGTATCTATGGGCAGGTTGTCTTCTTGATCAGGAAACGAGAATGACTGGCTCAACAGCTTCCAAGTTCAATAACCTCCTTTACTTCTTAATGAATTGCTGAGGCATGAGAGGCTTCCGTTCCTTGCTGGCATCTCTTACACTGTGCCCAAAGAAACAATCATATCAGGCTCAGGAAGACTGAAAGGGCAGGGAAACAGGAACCATCCCCACGGATGTCCTCCCCAGAGAGGCTGGGAACGCGCTCTGCTGTGGGAAATGGGAAGCTGAGGTCAGCCAAAGTGCACAGCAGGTATGCACATCTCTTGGGATGGGAAGAAGAGATAATGCTTTGCTATCCCCATCCCTGCCCTGGCCTGCTGGTGAGCTCTCCTGGGCCACCTTCACACCCTGTGTGCAGAGTGCACCTACGCTGTGTGGTTCCGTGGTGTGGAAATGAAGGCAGGGAGATAAAGGTGGAGAGTGGGTGGTGACAACGCTCCTGAGAGCCCTGAGCCTTCCACTCAGCAAGGCAGGCCCTGGTGGTGTGAGAAGAGCCCAGAAGAAGTGAGAAAGGAGTAGGGAATGAGCCCCCATCAAAAACTGGAAGGCAAAGACCCCAATGGACAGTGAGGTAACAGGGGATGCTCCCAGGCATACAGACTTGTTCCCATCTTTCAGAAGCTTTGTCCCTTCTAGCTCCTTCTGCCTGGGAATGTTAAGAGATTGCACAAAAAGTCTTGATAAAACAAACATATGGAGATCCCCTCAAGAGGCTGGGAGATATTATTAGCTCCTCTTTTACTGGCAGGCCTGGAGCAATTAATTACCAGAAGTATTATCAGGTACTTGTCACTGCTTTCCCTGGATCCACTTCACATAGCCCAGATTGGCTGTAAGCAACATGTTCCCTGGCTGGCCTGATCCCTCCCAGCTCCTGATAGCTGTGCCTCTGCTCCTCTCCTGAGGATCTCAGCACCGGTGGAAGGGCCATAACCTCGAGAAATTTGAGTCCATGGACCACTTACGTGTGCAGTATGCCTGTATTTTTATGTCTTCTCAGTGATGTGCTCCACCTCTGTGACCAGGGGCAAAGTTTTAGGCAGGAGGCAGGGAAAGGGACAGATAAGAGGAGGTTATATGGGGATCTAGGGAAAGGCATTTTGTGTATGATGGCTGCATAATGCATGGTTAACAATTTACCTGTGAGCTCTGGGCCCTGCCCCAGTGCTGCTCTTCAGAAATGCCACTGCAGATGCTCTAAGAACTTAGAATTTCTAACTAACACACTCTTGTAAAGGTCTGTGCTTCCAGAAATAGTCTGGTCGGGTTTTAAGTGAAATTATGCTGATCCATGAAGTGTGTCTAAAGGAGAACTCTTCTCTTCCTGGTGCTTCTGCAGTTACCTTTGACACGTGAGAATTCATCTTTCTTGTCTTACTTGTTCTTTGTACTTTTAATGAATTTTTACTATTGATATAATTTTGGTGAAGTTGCTATTATTGACCATGTTATTGTCAAAGGGAAAATCATGCAGGTCAGCTGGTATACCTATGAAATATTTGCTGGAAAAGGGATGCAGGTTCAGGTGAAAGTACTAGTAAAAAAGGTGCTTTGTCAACAAAGTTTACACTGAGTCTATAGGTAAAATTAGAGGCATCAAAATGATTTTCATGTCAGTTTAACTCCATCTGCTTAACCACTGTAAAAGTAAAAAAATCGTATTCAGAATAGTCATTACAGCATCACCTCTCACACAACCTCTCCTCTTACAACTCTCCTGCGTCTGCCGTGCGTAGTTTTGCATCTGCAGCCGAAGTTTAAGAAGCGAGTGAAGAGGAAGGCGGGGTGCAGCCCGGAGAAGGCTCAGCGTGCCCGCGGCGCTGCTGGTCCCGCACAGCATCCCTGGGAGCATCCCTGGCGCACGGATGCGGAGACACCGCCCGCTAGCGGCCCGGGCTGCGCCGGGACAAGGTCAAATCAGCACCTCTGGAAGGCTGGGCTGGGCGACAAAACAGCGCATTGGTTGTGGTGAGCAAACACCTCTAACTCTGCAGCACGTTCAGAGCCCTCAGCGGAGGCAAAGGACTCGTTCGTGACCGCCCTGAAGGTGTCCTGGGGACAGCTCTCCTTGCATGGATAGCCGGGCTGAGCAGCGGGAAGCAGGACAGCTCCACCGTGCTTCTCACTGTCCCAGCTAATTAGCCCCGCTCCAGAGGAGATAATTAACTCCAGTGGAATTCCTTGCTTGCACTCCCAGTTCTGAGCTGGTGTCCCCCCAGGCTGGATTTTCACAACTGGTGGCAACATACTATTATTTTTGTGTGTGTTTTTCAACTGAAAATATTTCCCTGAGGTTTCTTCAGGTCTTTGGTCCTACCCAAAACCATAGAGCCTTAGAAAGCCTCCCTCTCCCCCTGTTTGTTTTTCTGCTTATGAGGTAAGATCATCCTTAACAGATGTTTGTTTACCTCTTCATAAAAACCTCCTGTGATTCTACAGCCTCCCCAAGCAGTGTGGTGCTGTGCTTTGCTATTCTTGCCACTGCAAAGTGTTTTTCTAATGTTTAGCTATATCATTTTTATTGCAAATTAAGCTGATTATTTCCTCTTCTACTTTTGGTGAATGTAGGGGACAACTGTTTAGTCTCTCCCCCCATTATAACAAATGTTTATGTGCTGGAAGACTGTTATCATACCTCCCCTCCCGTTGTTCTTTTCCTAGAGAAAACAAACTCAATTATTTTATCCATTCCTTGTAAGTCATGGGGCTTTTTCCACCTCTCTTATCATTTTGCTGTTCTGTTTTGGACTTTCTCCAGCTTGTCTGCATCTCCTGTAAAATGTAGTGCCTGGGAGTGGACACACTGTTCCTGCTGGGAGCTCAGCAGTATCAAATAAATGCACAAAATAATTGCTTCCCTTGCCTTATACACAAAATCTGCATTAAAGCACCTCAGAATGAGATCCTCTTCTGTGGGGATCTCACTTAACAGACACACACTGGGTCCCACTCAGCTCTCTCTGCTGGACCGGTCACAACTGAGTTTGGAGCAGCACACCTGGTGTCTGTGCAGCCCTTTCCTGAGCTGGATCTTGGTGCAGTCACCTCTGCAGAGGCAGCCCAGCTCCCCAGTGTCTCACATTCCTCTCAAATTCCAATCACTTCAGCCTCCTGCCTTCAGGAGGGACTGCTGACCCCCAGCCCAGCTGCCATCCTCTTCCTTTTGTCCTCTAGTCTGTTGTCCAAGACACTCAAGGAAATACTGAACAGCCCCGGAGGCAGAACTTCAGGGACACAATTCTCCCAGCTGGAAAAGTGAAGCCCAGATAATTACCCTTGATTATGGTACTTCAACCTGTGTACCTTCTGCATGGTGACTCTGCTTGGTGCTCTGGGAGCCTGTAATCTAGATATTTTCTATCTGCTCACTGAAATCAAAGTATTTTACACCTACCCTTTCCTCCTCATCTACCAGGCCTGTTAGTCAAAGAAGGAAATTATCTTGGTTTGACATGATTTGTTCTTCAAAATTCCCTGCTGGCTGTTTCTTATCAGCTTATTGTTCTTTAGCTCCTTATAAATTGATTGTTTCATAATTGGTTCCATATCTCTCTAGGTATCACAGTTAGGCTGACTGGCCTGTAATTCCCCAGGTCCTCCTAGAACAGTAATTTTCAGAGAAGAACTGCATTTAACAGATATTGAAAGACATTCACTTTTGCCCTGCTTATCTTTATTAATTGTCTAGTTTGGTTCCATCCCTTAAATTAAAAACATGTTTCCCATAAGTATTCATCCTCCACTAGAGGCTCAGCACAACCCAGCCCTATCTTCACCTCTCCTGTGTTCCTGCCCTCCTGTTACATACTTCCCCAATTTTCTTCCTCCTTGATGCTTTATATCTTCCTCCCTCTCTTTTCTTTATGGTTTGCTTGCACCTCCCTAGCAAAATATATTCCCCAGCAATTCATATCCACCTGCTGCCTGGAGAGAGTCCTGGAAAAATCTGGGAGCCTGGCCCTAAAAATGCAGGCAGTGACATTTGCCAGGCTTGCAGGGACATGGTAAGGTCTGCTTAAAGATTTGTCCAGGGCTGGCTGCACTTTACCTGATTTCTGAGGCCAGTAGGTGGCAGAGAGATGATAAAATCTGGCGATGAGAGGATAGATCCCTTTGGCTCTGGGATGGACGAGGACACACGTTACTAGAGAGCTGGGCGAGTGTCTGGCACAGGAGAGCGCTGGGTGAAGGTCCCAGCTTCTTGTAGGGAGGCTGAATGTGCCCAGTGTTCAGCCTCTGCCACAAGTGAGAGGTTTGTGTGCTCAGCAGAAGAACAGGAAGCGTGTGCCACTTCCTAGCTAAGCAGATCCCCAGAAGATAACTCTGTTTGAGGGAGGGGTATCGTTATCCAGGGTTGTGCGCTATATAATTGCACAATCTGCTATCATGCATGAACAGAGCTGTTCAATAGCATGGCCCTGCCTTGTCCTGACATCATGTCTGTGTTGGAAATCCGTTTGGAATGAAAAATCCCACATTCCCCAAGTGACCTCGTAGTCTTTGAGCAAAAGGCTGAGTTGCAGTGGAGACTTCACAGACTCAGTGGTGCCAGGGACAGAAGCTCCATCGCCAGCCTCAAAGCAGATAAAGGTTGAGAAGTCAGCAATGAAGCAAACTTCTTTCCAAAAGAAAATAGTATTTGAAAAGTGCAGGAGATGCCCATGACTTTGAAGGCAAGAAAAGTCCGGAAGGCAAGGAAAAGCCACTGTGAGTTAACAGTGTTACTTTCACTAGCTATTAGCACTGTGAATAGTGAAATACTATTCACTATTTTTAGCACTGGTTTTTGGGGATGAAAGTACTCAGCACATCTACAGGTTGCCTAATGAAAACATAAATACCAAGGTACACAGGTTGAAAGTGTTTGCCCTTCTCAGTCTGGCACTGTCAGTGCTGCAGTTCTTTTGTAGACTCGGTGATTGTCACATGCTGCACGTGAGGTCCAGGCTTCTCGACCTTTGCTTTTATGGTCTCTACTCCTTCCTTTCACAGCCACTGCTTTCATGCTACAAAGGTAGCCGTGCCTTCCAGCATTACCCTTGTGCCTAGGAGAATCAAGTCAACTTCTTGCTCTTCTCGTGCTCTGCCCTCTTCTCTGCATAGCCCCAGTACAACAGTAATTCCTCACTGCCCTGCTTTATTTTCATTTAGACCCTTCTCTTCAGAGGGAGGAGGCCCTAGTGAGTTGGAGAACCTGGCCCAGAGCTCAGTGATGCTTGCATAAAAAGCCTCCAGATGAAGGGACTCCGGTTTTCCATAAACCAGAAATGTCCTGCAAACTGGGCACACCCCACGCTAAAGGCTCTGCACTCTGTGATACCAAAGAAAGTCAGCCCTGATCATTTGGATGAAGGTAACACACACCCAATAACCACAGACTTCAATGTAATTTCTGCATCAGTTGCATATTGCAAGCTGTTCTGCAACTTGTCAGACAATGTTTGATATTTGGATAGCATTAGCAAAAGGCAGATAGAAGGTTAATGGGAAAGGTCTCTGACAGTAGCTGGATGTAATTTAGAGATGGACTACAGCCATGTAGTTGCATACCAGATTTGGGGTTTGGCTCATTATATTAGAGAGAAAAGGCCTAGAAAGGGATGTGCACATTCAGCTAGAGCTGAGTTTTCCAAAAAGACAGTTTTGGTTTGAAAAAGAATGGGCAGTTTAACATCTGAACCAACTGCCCTCTGTGATGCACCAGCCTGCAGATACTCTCTGAAAGTGGTGGATGCTGGTGGTACTGTTCCTCCCTCTCTTACTGCTTCCCAGAAAGGGGTTGAGGGTGGCAGTGATGACCACTCACTCATGCATTGATACTTGTTTATCTCAGTAGTATATAGCAAAGCAAAACAAAACCACAAAGGTGATCTTTCCTCCTCCTTACTCTCCTTGTTCCTCTCATTTATCCAACCATGCCTTTTCTTATTCATGTCGTGTTCTTGGGACTTATGAATTCTCCATTTTGTGTCCTCTCTCCAGGAAGTCTGTTCCCATGCTTTATGTGGCATTGGGCTAAAAAATGTTCTGCTACTGCTTCCCTATTTAGGAGAGTGATTTCTTAAGGATTCTTAATACAACTTTCAGTCCAACTATGTGCATTGAGGGCGATTTTTCTTTTGTGTCTCCAGACTGGTTCCTCTTGCAAAATATTATTATTTTTCATCTCTCACACTTTAGCTTTTTTGAAATCCAGTTTGAAAAACATCATCTCTGCCTCCAGTTGTGCTTTGGACCTTGGGGCTCCGCAAATCAGCTGAAAAGCTGTTTGGGAAGACAACTCCTGAGATGAAGCTTGAACTTACATGGACACAAATGCCCAGAAACACAGAAGAGTGGCCTGAAACTGTTGGTTTGAAGGTACAAAATTTTGTGGCCCTCGTGTTTTAATATCTCATTCAAATGATAGCATTTCTGGAGACAGAGTGTCTCCCAGTGCCATTCTGGGAAATTAAATTCAGTGCTGAGTTTGCATAAAGAGAGAGGAGAGGTACTTGCTGCTTCATCACTTTATGAGCCTGGCATCTGTATCACTGCTTAGCAAATCTTGCTTCCAGTAATCCTCTTTTTCTTCAGAGCTGAGCACCAAGAGAACATTCTGAGCAATGCCTCCAGAGAGACTACAAAAACCATACCTCAGAGTAAGGTTATAGCCTTTGACTTGTAATTAAAACTCTCAGGGCATTTAGTTGTACTTGTGGATGCATTACTGAGCCTGTGGTTCCTCTCTTCTCTGACCTCTCCAGCATTTTTACAGGTGGCTGGTGGCAGGCAAGTGTGCTTGCGGTAACATTCCTGTGTGCTGGGCTGCTGGAATTCAGCTGTGCTCCTTAACAAAACAGTTTGGTTTAGACATTCTTGATGCATGTGCACATGCAAGATGCATTTGGAAGAAAAAATAAGCAGAGCTGGGACACTGAGAGGTGAGGCTGTGAAAATTGATCTTTCTCAGCCTTGATTAATATTGACTGATAATCTTGTTTTCCCATTCTGCTGCTTTTTCCAGGTAAAAGATGTTAAAGAGCAGACCAAAGTATCCGATAATGCCAAATATAAACCCAGTACTTCAGTACCTGCCTGAAAATCAGTAATGAAACTTGTCTGTCAGAGTTGGGCGTAGGGTAACAAATTCATTCAATCAATGCTGCCACCATCAGAGATGTTGGTATTCCCTTTTCATCTGCCACACCACAGCACCTAAAGACCAGCGAGTGTGGGCACACACAGAGCTGTGCTGAACCACAGTGGAACTGCAGAGATGCTTTGGTCCCTGCTTAACTGAGCAAACTCCCATTTATGCATGTATTAGGTTTTCACTGCCTGCTGCCTGTTCCTCTCCCCCCTCTGCTTTTTCATGTTCAGTGGACTCTCCCCTCTGTGTCTCTGCCTCTCTCTCTATTTTTTTCTCCCTATTGTTCCCCACGTCACTGACTGTCACTCACTTCATAAAGCCGTCTGGCTTGGAGCTTAAATATTGCAGGGCAACTAAAACCCACCATCAGAGCCAATTCAGTCATATCTGCTCAGTCGTGCGACAAGATTGGGGCTTTTAGGGTAGGGAAGAAGAGAGACAAAAGTTCACTCTTCCCTGCAGAGTGCCAAGAGAGGAGGGGGACACATTTCTTCGGTGGAGCCTCTGACAGCGGCAAGTTGCTTGCTCCCCATCCTTAACCTGTCGAGCCCCTCGCGCCGGTAGCGTGCGCAGGTTGCGACGTCTGGGAGCGCAGGGTGGGGGTCTGCGGCCAGCCCAGGAGAGCCCACAACACCAATCTCTTGGCTCTGAGCGGGCTTAGGCAGAGTCCTGCTCTTTCCTCGTGGCAGGCGATTTCAGGGGAAAGGTGGCTACCTAAATACCTCTTTTTTTTTGAGGCTGGAGGGGCTGACTGCTTGCAGGTGGAACCCCAGGCATTCTGACTGGTTGTGCAGCTCCTCATCCCTCCACCCAATATCATTGCTCTCAGTTGAACCGACCGAGCAACCTCGAACCGCTCCACTTGCAGAAAACAGAGGGGATGGGCATGGCAGAGCTGTGAAGAACGTGGCCAGCTGGAAGTGATCTCAGGGAGGGCTTAGCCAAACGTAGCAAGCTGCGAGCAAGACGTGCGATGGAGTTAGACAGGAAACATTTTCTCTTCTCTTGTACAGAGAGCTTTCCGTGTGATGAGGTCTATCACACCTAGAATGTTGTTCTTGAGGGCTGCAGGGGAAATGCTCGAATGATAGCGTAGATATCAGTGTGACTCACAGGGGGAGAAGGGGATGGAGGTAACCGAGGTGCCTGGGGGACAATGAAGCTTGTACTGTGTGTAGTCATGTTTTTTACAGAGTTGCACGTGATTGGTAACTGGGGGGTGTACTTTGCTCTGTGAATTTGCAGAAAGAGGATGTTTAAATCAGTTTAGATAATGTATGTAAACAGCATAATCTTCTGCTAGACTTGTTAATGTAAGCGCTGACATTAACACACTTCTTTACACGACTTTAATGACTGAGAAAGTAGCAATTTTCCTTGGTGATTAAATTATATGTTTGCCACTTATGTATTCGAGGTGTTTGTGCAAGCTGAGGAACTGTGTTCTGTTCTTCATTTTCTAACATGGCTGTCTGGGGTAAAAATATTGTGAGGTTTGAAGACAAGGAATATGAGTCCATCTTGCTTTAGCAAAATGCCATCATAAGTTTGTGGGGCTTTTTTTTGTGGGTTTTTTTTTTTTTTCTGATTGAAAATTTGTGAAATTCCCCTGAGCCATAGAATTCTCAATATTTTCCGTGTTTGTCTATGTGTGACTACGTACACAGAGTAGTTGAAACAGACTGGTGTGCGTTGGTGTGTCATAACATATGGCATTACAAATATATCCCAGTGGTATCTGAAGGAGGAGGAAAGTTTAGATACTCAGATTTTCATGCTGTTTACTGTACCTTCCTTTTCCGAGTGCTTGTGTATGTGTCTGCATTTAGGGAACTATAGATGGAGGTAGTATCTAAGAGACGGAATTCTAGATCCCTGTGAACAGCTATTTTATGAATAATGTTCCCTGTTTCACTTGTCATGCTCTACAAGTTGGTCTTTCTGGGCCACTGTAATATTCCGCATTCCTCAGAGACCTCAGACTGCTGTGATGTGTTAAATCAACCCATACAAAACAACTTTCATCTCTATTTTCCTCATTCATAAATCTTCCCTTGCCTGAAATTATATAGTGGGAAGTTCAGGATATGCAGAATGAAGCCCTGACCTAGGAATAATTTCCTATAATGCAAAAGTAATGACAGATGTAATATTTGACTTGCATTACTCAAAAATGGATGACTGCCTTAGCTTTCCAATAGTGTATCTGCAGCTGGCTTCCAGCTCTGTGTTAGCATGAGATAGTGGCACTGACATTTTAGAGACAGCAAATAGCATTTTAGGTCCCAGTTAGAGACTGTGGTGTTTTCCCCAGGTTGGTTCCACTGTCAGCGTGGCAATCAACCTTAGAAGGAGGTGCAAAGAATAGTCCCAATAGCCACAAATAATTATATTGCATATAACATATTCTATATAGCAAAACTAATCTATATAGCAGTTGTTAAGCTTATACAGCATTACTACCACAGTAATGGCGTTGTAATTGCTGTTCTTAGCCAACAGTGATTGTTAAAGTAGGATTGACATTTGCAACCTAGAGAGAATTCATGTTTGTTTAGGTGCAAGATGAGTGCAGATTTGAGATCTGTTTGACCTGAGAGGGGTTCTGGTGCAGAAGTATTTGAAAGCTTCACCCTCCCTTCTAACCACTGCAGCTGCCTGCTGATAAATCTGTTCCACTGTATTGCTGGTGAGTGTTTGTACGTGTACAAAATCTAAGCAGATTCACAGAACTGAGCCTACAAGGCGCCACAGAAGACTCTCACCTGCAAAAGGAGATAAATATACTCCCTGGCTGAAAAGTAATTGCCCATTTAGAGCCATGGAAGGAAGAATTTAGCAGGCAGCTTGCTCTGGTTTCCCAGCCCTTCTTCTGCTAATAAATCATTGTGAACAGGCAAATCAGCAAGCAAGCAAACGCCTGCCTTTCTGTTCTCAAAGCAACAAAAGACATCAGCGGGAAAACCTGAAATCTTTAAAATTTAGCATAATTTGTGGTCTTTCTCTTTGTTTTTTCTTCCCTTAGACCGTAAGAAATGGGTGACTGGAGTTTCTTGGGGAATATTTTAGAGCAGGTGAACGAGCAATCCACTGTCATCGGGAGAGTTTGGCTCACAGTACTCTTCATTTTCCGCATCCTGATCCTGGGCACGGCTGCCGAGCTCGTGTGGGGAGACGAGCAGTCAGACTTTGTGTGCAACACCCAGCAACCTGGTTGTGAGAACGTCTGCTACGATGAGGCCTTCCCCATCTCCCACATCCGGCTCTGGGTCCTGCAGATCATTTTTGTATCCACCCCTTCACTCATGTACTTCGGACATGCTGTGCACCACGTCCGCATGGAGGAGAAGAGGAAAGAGAGGGAGGAAGCTGAGAGGCGCCAGCAAGCTGAGGTGGATGAAGAGAAGCTGCCCCTGGCTCCAAACCAAAACAAAGGCAACAACCCTGATGGAACCAAGAAGTTTCGCCTGGAAGGTACTCTCCTGAGAACGTACATCTTCCACATCATTTTCAAAACCCTCTTTGAGGTGGGATTCATAGTAGGTCAGTACTTCCTGTATGGCTTCCGAATTCTGCCCCTTTACCGCTGCGGGCGGTGGCCCTGTCCCAATCTTGTGGACTGTTTTGTCTCCAGGCCCACGGAGAAGACCATCTTCATTATGTTCATGCTGGTGGTGGCTTCCGTGTCCCTCTTCCTCAACCTGGTGGAGATCAGTCATTTGATCTTGAAAAGAATCCGGAGGGCTCTGAGGAGGCCAGCAGAGGAGCAGCTTGGAGAGGTCCCAGAGAAGCCCCTCCATGCCATCGCAGTCCCCTCCATCCCAAAGGCCAAAGGCTACAAGCTGCTGGAAGAAGAGAAGCCGGTGTCCCACTATTTCCCTCTCACGGAAGTAGGGGTTGAGCCCAGTCCCCTTCCATCAGCCTACAATGAGTTTGAGGAGAAGATTGGGATGGGACCACTGGAAGATCTCTCCAGGGCGTTCGATGAGAGGTTACCATCATATGCGCAAGCGAAGCAACCAGAAGACGAGAAGGTACGAGCAGAGGAGGAGGAAAGAGAGGAGGAGCAGCCAAGGCCTCAGGAAGAGCCAGGGGTGAAGAAAGCAGAAGAGGAGGTGGTGAGAGATGAAGTGGAAGGGCCTTCAGCACCTGCTGAACTTGCTGCTGATATGAGACCCCTGAGCAGGCTAAGTAAAGCCAGCAGCCGGGCCAGGTCAGATGATTTGACTGTATGAAGGTGCAGGATGTGGGGAGCACATGAAAAGGAAAAAGTTGAAGAGAAAAGGAGAGATAGAGAAAGAATCAAAAGATATTTTTAAGCAAAGTGCTAAAATGGCCACTTGAATATTATTTCCTTTTAAGATTTTCAACTGGAAAGGTACTACCATGGTAACAGTGCCTTATTTGCCCCATATGTCCCTGTATTTCCCTGTTTCCACATGCCAGCTCACTCCTTACAGTAATATCTACACTGTACACATAACTGATGTATTTTAAAGCCTAACACGGCAGTGATACCCAAATGTCGCCACTGTGATCATACTTACTGAAAGCCTTGTGTTCCACATTTCCCTAGGAATGTGGGGCAGACCTGTCTTTCAGCCAGTGAGGGGAAAGACTGATCAACAACTGTACCTAGTCTTTCTCTTTCTGTTTCCTCCTATGGCTCACTGAGCAGAGCTCCCCTTTGCTGTTGGCATGGAATTGCAGTTATTAATTCACAAAGTGAATTCTGTGCTTAGCATCAACACACTAAAATACCAAGCCAAATACTTCCCTTCTTTATTCAGAAAATAAAGGCAAAAATGTTCCAAATTTCTCTGTGAATGCATATCTCAGTTAGGTAAATATATTTTTCCTGGTCAAAAATATTTCTGCTCTTCAAGCGACATTGACAGTGGGCAAGGTTAACAGTAGCTCTCTACTAGGAGTTAGCAGATGCCCAGAGATGGATTATTTGTTCCCAAGAGGGCCGTCCAGCCCTGAGACTAGTTCAGAATACTGGAAAGAATAAATTCAAGTGATATTTTTTACTTGTAGCCTTGTGACTTAAAGATTTGAAACTAGATTTATCCAAGCAAGAGGGAAAAATCTTCTGAGAAAGGAGGGGACAGCTATAGCCCCCAGAGCATGAAACCAAATACAAGCCTTCACGGTATGATCCTGACAAGTGTTCAGTTCCTGGAGCTTCCAGCCTCCCAGGCACTCAGCAAATCTCAGGTACAGAGTCCTGAAGGCACCTGTGAACCTAAACCAGGGGTCTGGGTAATTACAAGACTTTTAAAACTTCTAAATACAAAACTGGTTAGTCAAGTTTGAAAAGACTGATAGGGTAAAAGTCTTTTGACAGCCTTTGTTTTTAATTTGACAGACAGGAGCCATTCAGTGGGCTGCTTCTCCATTAAATGCCAAAGTCTCGACCAAGTAAGACAATGCCTTTCAAAAGATGACTTAGACCTTTTGTGCCAACAGGTCTGTACAGAACTCTCAGAGACTCAGAAAAATCTTTTTTTACAGAAGGCAGAAAATTATGTACTTGCAAACGTTTAGATGTCCAATATAATTTCTAATTTTAGGACTACAGCAGCAACTCTTGGCTGGGACAGTGAAGCAATGTGTTCAAAAGCTTCAGGTTAACAGCTATGTCCCCCCAAAACTGAGCCCCATGCCAAAAAAGTGCAGGTATGCACTCTGTTCTGCTCTGCTATGCAAACCTCAGAGCCTGCCATCTCAGCAAATTCTTTCTGCTGGGTTGCAACCCATCCCATTGTTCCCAGGGCAGGCTCTAATCCAGGTCAGGGAAAAAAGGTCTTTGGCACAATGCATCAAACTCGTCCTGCCATTAGCTAGAAAAGACCCCCTGCAGCCTCCCATTGTAGCAGGTCTGACTCAAAGCCCAGGAAAGGCAGATGGGTGTCTGTGAGAGCCCTGGGTAGGCTTGGGCCCTGTCCCAGCCCCACAACAGTCAGTCCTGTTGCTCCTGATCCCACTCCTTTGGTGGAGTTCCCTGCCTGGACATGCGGCCGTGAAGGTGGCTGGTCTTCACTGCCGAGTGACAATAAGCTGTACATATGTAGAAAGTTTGTAGGGTGCATTGGGATTCTTCAGCTGCCACAGAGGTGCCACGTATTGTTTTAGTTTTTTCCTTTTTTTTTTTTTTTTTTTTTTTTTTTTTTTTTAAATTTTTTTTCCTTTTATCCTTTTGCTCCTCTTGGGCCTGGACATTTTCCCAAGGTTTGCAGCCTGCGGTCAAAACCTTTTTTTCCTTAGACAAAGGCTGTTGGGTGTCCTTCCTTGTGAAGGAAGACTGGAAGGTCCCTCCTCAGTTTTGGGAAGGAATATGACAAAGTAACACATGCAGAGAGAGAGCCTGGAGCCTACCATTTAGCCACTCTCTTAATACAGAAACAGGAGAACAGAACAGTTATCACAACTGAGGGAAGAGAATGTTTTTCAGCAGGAAGAGTCCACTGTGCCCAGTTCAAGACACTAGAACTAAAGAAAGGGCTAAGATTTAGATGAAAAACACAATCACCACACTTACACTAGATGGGATCTATTTTATTTTCTCCATAGAAAGAGACAAGAGTTTGAATGATTCTAAATCATTGTTGATTAGAGATCATTGAGCCCACTTGTTGAAGGGGGTTGGAAACATACTTTCCTGCAGGTAAAACCCACAACCTTGTTACAGTTTATATGAGGTACCTGCATCAGAGCATCTGACCCTTCCAGATACCAAGGTACTGGACTGGTTGAATCACACCCACTCATGCTGACTTTTAATTACTTGACAATTCCACTCCTGATCTCTGACACTCATACATTCATTAGACTACAGGACTACTTAAAGATGAGTGCTTCTTCACCAGGAGTACATGCTTCATAATGTGGCTGTGAGGCAGGGCAGTCTTTAATCACCACATGTTAATTCTGTCCTTTTCCACTGGAGAGCCTCAGTAAAATGCACCATGTGCAGTGCACTCCACGGACACTGTGCTTCTCTCACAGCTGCCACAGGAAAGCTCCTTTCTTCCTCTGGGTCCCAACAGCACAAGGAGAAGCTGGCATTTCCCTCCTGCATCCACTCAACTGCTTGTTGAGTTTTTATTTTTTATTTTTAAAGCCAGTTTTCAAGTACTCTGCCTGGCTGGCAGTGAATCTGTAGCCACCAAGCACAGGCCATGGCATCAGGACAGAGCTGCTCTGCAAAGGGGGCAGGGAACAGTCCGGTCTTCTGGCACTCAGCTTCATCTCTGCAAGGAAATCTCTGTGGGACTGTCAGCAAGTCATTCTTCCTTCTTGTGCAATTGGGAATCACTTCCTACCTTACAATCATGATGTGAGGCCTGACATGTTGTGCTAGTTATGGAAAGGGAGGTCCTTGGATGGAAAGCCCTACAGATGAGCAAAGGATTATTGCTATTTCTGGATGTGATAGCACATAAATGTGCTTTATTCCCTCTCAAAGAAACAAACGTAATTGTTTATTCAAGAAATTCCTAGTGAAGTTGCATAACAGCCTCAGAGCTGTGGATTCAGTGTATGATTCTACCCAAAAAATAACTTAGCAAAACACAGAGATATATATGATGAATGAGGAATATTATTTCCTTGGGAAGGGGGAAATCACTGGACAATTAGAGCCATGCCTGGATCATTTAAAAATGTGTGTTTGCCCCCTTAGCTCCCTGTGCAAATAAACTCCTAACTGATCACATGGCTCTCTGCAAGGAGCATAAGATGCAAGTGTCAAAATCACCAAAGGAGGTGAAAGTAGAAGAGCAAGGTAGTCTCTTAGCTTACAATAGCATGTGGGGGTTGGTGTTCTCTAGTGTCTAGAGCAGTGGACCTAGGATAATAATCTTAGATTTATTTCCAGCTCTGCTTCTGACTTGCTGTGATAATCACTTTACCTCTCAGTGCCTTTTTCTCCACCTGTAAAATGGGTGTAAGAATTTCCACCTACCTCACAGGGATGTTGTGAGGCTTCCTTAATTCTGTTTGTAAAGTAAGTAGGAATGATCTGATGAAAAGCACTGCTGAAATGCATGGCATCCTTGTTATTTCTTGGCAGAACTGCTAACTTGGGTAATATATGACTCCTCCACCAGAAGGGCAGTAGTTTGGAAATGGGAACACTGCAGTGCACTGACAACATGAACATGGATGTGGATTTGCCTTGGGAAAAAAAAGACTTTATTGATTCCCTCACCCATGATTCCCACCTTAGCCAAGGCCATGTATGAAGCTGTGGTGACAGTGTGGTGATGTGGTCCCCTGCCCAGCATCCGCTCTGGGGCAGCATTTGTGCTTCAATAAGGCAGCTCCTGGAGCACTTGGTTCAGGCTGATGGAGCTCTGACAGTTCTGAGGTGCTTGCAAGGCATGTGGGAGAGGGTTGTATCATACAGAATATTGCTGGGCTTCTCTTTTAAACCACTCAGAACAACCCAGACTGACACCCACAACCTCTCAGTGCTGAAACACAGTGAGGTGCAGATTCCTCCTCCTGCAGGAGAGGAGAGATTTGGGGGATCTCTGCTCTCTAGGTCTGTGTGGGCATCAAACCTACTTAATGATGGGGGAAGTCCTATCCCTCCTGCTGCTCAGTAACTCACTGACTGTGCAGTTTTACATTTAAAGGGCAGCTGTGTCACACAATGCTGAAAAAAAAAAAAAAAAGGGGCAGTTTGCTGTTTTGTATAGAAAATAGCTTTTCAGGCTAACAACCAAAAGTAATCCTAGCCTAGGCTTAGTTTTGTTTAGTAAAGACAGGAACATCCATGAGTACTAACTAAAGCTTTCCTGTAAGCCCAAGGCAGCTGTGTTAAAACAGTATATGGTGCCAGATTTCCTGAGGGCCAGGGCTGGATAAATGTACCAAAATCAGGGGACCTGTTGAAGTATTGGAATAATTTTTTTCCCCCCAACAGAATGACATTGCCATTCCTTGGGCTCTGTGTGTGCTGTACCTTTTAACATGGCTCAGGAAAGGCTTTTTGCCAACACCAAATGTGCTCACACAGCTGAGCAGTAACCACGGCAAGTGAATATGTGTCAGCTTTGCCAAGACATAGCCTGGCACACAATCCTTTCCTTGCCACCAGCTTGGCACCAGCCTATTTCAGTAGAAGAGGCAAGACTTACGTATCTGTCAACAATTCAAGCTTTCCTCTCAGCAGCCTGCTGTACAGAGACACAGGAGGTTTGTTCAGCCTGGAGACGAGGGGGCTGAGCGCACTGGGAGCCCTAAACGCTTTCTCCAGGTTCCAAAGGGGGAGGAATTCCAGGGATGTTGGAGGCTCTTGACAGAGGTGTACAGCAAAAGACCAGAGGTAACAACCACAATGAGCAGTAAAGGAAAATTTTGGCTAAAAAAAACTCTGACAAGGAAAAAAAAGTGTTCAAATGGAGAGTGGTTCAGCACTAAAGCAGGTGTCTAGAGACATGGTGGGATCTTCATCCTTGGGGGATGAAGCTTGGCCGGGGAAAGCACTGAGCATCCAAATCTGGCTGTGTTGAGCTGGAGGTTGGACCAGGTGATGTCTTCCAGCCTGAAGTATCTATCCCATGGGATATCCCAAGCTGAAAGCTCAGTGCAGCCACTGCATGGAGGAATGACACGTGTAGGGCAGTTCCTGCCTCTCAGGGTGCTCTGGTTTAGGCTATCCCAAAGGCCTCACCACCTCCCCAGGCACCAGCAGAGGCCCATGCACACACAGAGTCGCTGGCCAAGTGTTCAGGGCCTGGCTGGATGGAGCTCTGAGCAGCCTGGTCTGATGGAAAGTGTCTCTGCCCATGGGAGGGGTTTGGAACTGGATGATCTTCAAGGTCCCTTCCAACCCAAACTATTCTATGATTCTGTGATTCTATGAAATGGTGTTTGGTAGCTACAAAAGCTGCTTGAGGCCAGAATCGTGTTGTGTAACTGGTTTGGAAAAAGCATTATAAATAAAAAAAAAAAAAAAAAAAAAAAAAAAAAAAAAAAAAAGAAAAGAAAAAAGAGAGTATGCTTTTCAACAGATAAAATAATGGAAACATAGCGGCTTAGGTCTTTCCATATTTTAACTTCAGCATCAAGTGTGCCTTTAAATCCATCTGAAAGTGCAGAGGACTGCATTTTAACATTCTGTCAACAAAAACCTGTGTGTTTTAAAGCTTGCTGATCTGGGATGAAGCAGCACTGAATAGAAATGGTGATTACAGAGCTACTGACAGAACATTTTGAAAAAAACAAAGAGTGCTGGCCTTCGCCTTGCTAGATCCAGCTTGGTACAGTGCAAGCAAATCAGGCATTTGTTGGCTTCCAAGGTGCAAAAGCTATATAAAAAATGCTCAGGTAAGTTTTTCAATACATACGTGTTAGTTCACAAAAGAGTCACAGACAACCCTGTAAAGGTATCCATGAATTGCCAGTGAATATCATCACCTGAACTCATCAAAAATGAACTCAAAAGAAATGCAGAAATCAGAATGATGTGGGAATGCTTCCAGCTTCCAGAGTTCTTGTTTATGAAAACCTCTGGAGAGAAGAGAAAAGAAAATGGCTGGCTGGCTGCCAGCTAAGGCTATTTGTCATAAATATGCCCCGTAGCACCTTCTGGAAACCTGTGTGATTTCTAAATATACTCTTGGCCAAACCCCATGATTCAATTCAATATGCTGCACCTTCCTGCTTTACTTAAAAGGCTTGATTTTGGTTCTCTCTACAAACTGAACATAAAATAGCCTCATTCACTATAATATGTGGAAGAATAACTACAACTGAGAAGCTGCCTTTGTACCTGTGGAAGGCCATGGACCCTTCTCCCCACACAGGCACATCAGCGACCATCTAAGGAGGAACAGCACAAAATAAATTTCCCATTTTCTTTTCACACTTTTTCTCTTCCCTGGAGGAGAAGCCCTGGGGCTGCGAGGTGGGTGCAGGGCTGGGTTTTTCCTGTAGGAATTATCTTGTTCCCTGTGTGTTTCTCCCAAGGCCCAGGGATCAGTAATTTACAGCTAAGCAGAGGCATGTTTCAAGCCTATTTCCAAACACATGCAAAGAAGAAAGTTTAAGACCTGTGACCAAACTCTGCCTTGTTTTTTACCCTTGTGCTGAAGTTGAGTTGCCAAGGCATAAACAAGATCAGAATTTGGCTCCTTATAACTTATTTTTAAAGGATTTCCTGTTAACCTTGGTCTCTAAAAGGCAACCAACAGCTAACCTTGCCCCACAACCTACCAACACAGAACAAAACAACCACAAATCCCTCCAAACTCAGGAATCTCATCACTTTAGGAAATAACAGTTTTTAAGTAGCAGATACAGAAAGAAAGAACAGGCAAGGCCTGATCTCAGCTCTGCATTAACTGGCAGCAATACCAGAAGGTGTAAAACAAAAGGTCTCAGACCAGATACAACAAGCTGCTCCCTCAGTTCATTTCTCCATGAAAACTGAGTGTTTTCTTCTCTTTGCAATACTGCAGACAAGGAGACAAATTTCAAACCAAGAAGTCTGAGAGCAAGACAGAAAGCCAAACAACCAGAGACTGTGGGACTAATCTGGTGTCTTGGCACAACCAAACATAGATTTGTTTTCCTAGTGAAATGAGTTGCAATGAATAAAGTTCCCTGATTTTCAGTCAGCAGGGGATCTGTACTTTGTTAAACTCACAACTTGGTTCTTCTCTTCTTGTTCATTATTTTGAATACAGAGAGTTTTGAGTGGCAATGGTTAGAATCATAGGATCAGAAGCATTAAGGTTGGAAAAGGGCTCCAAGACCATCAAGTCCAATTGCCAACCCAGCACCACCACCAAACCATGTCCTCAAGCACCATATCCATGTTTTTCAAACATTTCCAGGGATGGTGACTCCACCACTTCCCTGCGCAGTCCGTTCCAATGTTTTACAATCTTTTCTGTGATTTTTTTCCCCCTAATGTCGAATCTAAATGTCTCCTGGTGCCACTTGAGGCCATTTCCTCAAGGTGTGTATTTAAGAGGAAAAAGATTCAGACGCCATGAAGGTCAAGTGGGAACACGACTGTGACATGAAGGATCGGATCTCACACCGATAGCCATCAGGAAATTCCCTGTCTGCACTTTTGCTTCCCTTCTGGCCCCATTCCTTGGTATATTGTAATTGCAAGTCCTGAAAGGCATCTGCAGTGGAGGGAGGATGGAGAGGGCTCCAGATCAATGTCCCCTAGGGGGGAAGATGGGCCAGGAGCAGTTGTGGTGTCTCTGCTGCCCTGCAGAGGAGTCACAGAATTGTTTGGGTCTTCAAGAGAGCTTAAAGACCATCCAGCTCCACAGCCCTGCCATGGACACGCACCAGACCAGGCTGTCCAGAGCTTCACCAACCTGGCCTTGAACACTTCCAGGGATGGGGCATCCACGTCTCTGGGTAACCTGTTCCAGTGCCTCACCAGCCTCACAGTAAAGAATTTCTTTGCAATGTTTAATCTAAACCTGCCCTCTTTCAGTTTGAATCCATTCCCCCTTGTCCTGCCATTCCATGCTCTTGCACAAAGCCCCTTTCCATCTTTCTTGCAGGCTCCCTTCACACACTGCAAGGCTGCAATTAGGTCACCCCTAAGCCGTCTCTTTTGCAGGCTGAACAATCCAAATTTCCTCAGCCTTTTGCCACAGGAGCGGTGCTCCATCCCTCCAGTTAACTCGATGGCTTCCTCTGGACTTGCTCCAACAGGTCCGTGTCCCCCCCCCCAGAGGTCGGTGTCCACCCTCCCCTTCTCTTTGTGCCTCGCACACCCCCTTCTGCCCCCAGGCCAGCAGCGGGTGCCCATCCTGCGGCTTTTGAGGGCAGCTGAGTTTGGAAGGGCTCAGGCTGGCGGCCATGCCCGCTCGCTCCCCTCACACCGCCCCCGCCATGTTCCCTCCTCTCGGCCGGTCCCGCGGGGGGGCGCGGAGCTTTCCCGCCGTGGCCCCGCCCCCTCCGCGAGGAGGGCGGGGCGCCGAGCCCGGGGCACGCGCCCGCGAGCCTGCGCACCGCCGCCGCCACCGGAGCCGGAAGCGCGGCGGGCGGGGCGGGCAGCGTTGGGCGCCGCCATGAGCTTCCTCATCGACTCCAGCATCATGTTCACCTCACAGGTACGCACCCCTTCCCCGCCGCTGCGGCGCGGCGCCTCCGGCCGGGAGAAGGGCGAGGGAGCGGGGAGGTCCCGCCGTCACCGGGGTTCCCTCTCCCTGCGCCCGGTCCGTGCCTGGGGAAGCGCGGGGGCGGCGCCTGGGGCGCGCATGCGCAGCGCTCCGCGCGGGGGGCGCGCGGACCCTCAGGGGAGGCCGGGCCCGACCCAGCCCAGCCCGGCCCAGGAGAACCGAGCGCCGCTTGCGTTTAAATTTAATTTTCTCCACTTGGGACAGGCAGGGAAGTTCGTCTTGCGGGTCTCTACCGAGCGCTTGGTTTGTTGCTGGTGTTTCTCGACAAGGCTGGTCCCAGGCGGTTGGAGCAGGTGCAAATGCGTTTAAGTGGATCACAGAGGGATCTGATTTGAGCTGCTGTGAAAGTTTTGCTCTGTAATGATAAGGGATGAGCTGAGGGAAAGGAACCTTTCCCCTCTCAGCAGCACGTCTTAGATAGATTTCAGTGCACAACCCTAATTCCTGACAATTTTCAGGACAGCTTTTGGCTGTTTCTTAGAAGAACAATGATAATTGTTCTTCTAAGATAATTCCCTCCCATTTGATAATACTTTTTCCCTCTTGGTCGCTTGAAGGTGAGGGTTTGGGTTAGGGTTAGAGCGTAGCTTTGGTATTTTTAACAGTTCACCCAGAACAAAAACTCACACTTTTTTTGCTTTGAGTTCTGAGCTCTAACTTATCTAACAGCTTTTCTTTCACTTCTTATGGCAGCTTTGAAGTCTCTCATTACCTTCAACAGTACCAAGTTAGATGTTCAAGTCACCTCATGTAATTGTCAAATGCTCAAGATTTTACTGAGTTTACATGTCACGTTCACCTGCAGTGTCTTAGAGTGTGAACTTTTACCAAAATGTCTTTCTTTGCTTTTGTACAGTCCCTAACACAAGGGGAGTCTAATCTTGTTTAGTTTTTGGTTATTATTGTACCTACTCATCTCTTAATCTTTTACTTCTTTTTGAAGAGTTTGTCCCTACCTTTTTCCTCATTCCCACTGTTAAATGTGGAATTACTTGATGTAGATCTCATTTGCTTATCATACTTATTTAGCTTATGACCCCGAGATAGGAGGCTTGTGGAATAGCTTTCCTTTTTGCTAGCAGCTACTTTAAAGTCTGAAGTCCTTCCCAAACAAGTTTTTCCAGCTGTTACAAAGCACTCTTTCGACCTCATTCCTATTTCAGTTGTTCTTTCAAGGCAGCTGTGTTTGATCTTCTTGCCCAGCATTCCAGGTATTCCTTGTCTGTAAATCATGTCAGTGTGTTACCTTTGCCACTGTGGTTACTCCTGATGTGCAGGGAAGTAATCCACAATAATTCCTTTGGTTTTGTCTTTGAATGTTTCTCATCTCCACGGCAGGGTGGGCAGAAAGCTCTGGCCTTTTCCGTGTGCTCTGAGGAGACACACTGACTTTATTCCATGGTGTCTGACATGCACTGAATTTTGTCTTTGCCTTGGACAATGCTACTTCTGTAAAAAACACTGAGTATTTCCTGAATTCTCTTTTTGCTTGGGTTTTTTAAAATCATTACACTCCCTTTCTGTCTTATGAGGAATAGATGGGACTACCCATGGGATGCTTGACACCACAGCCCCCTTTTACTTTCTGAAGACAGGTAATGGCAATTTTGGCCACCTTGTTCAATTTGTATTTACTTCATTTAAGTCATCTGCAAAATAGCTGTGATACTAAGTTGATCCCTTCTGGAGGTGAAGAAACTTTAACAAATTTTGTAATGTGCTTTCATGACCACTGAAATGCAAAGTGTTACTGGCTTTTTCTGCTTCATCTGCCTTGTCCATGTGGCTTCCTGCAGCTCCAGGTTGTATTTGGGGACAAAAATTCACACACACTTCTAGTCTACAGGAAACAGCAGGTGTTTTTATAGAATTCACTCATCCCTAGAAGATGTGTAGCTGGTGGACACTCAGGTGTTTGCTTTGCCTCCATTTCTGTATTTCCTGTAAAAAAACCCATAGGCTGTAATTCTGTAGATTACAAGAGTGAAACAAGAAGAGTGCAAAGGATTCTGGTAGGCCAGGACCTGAGGAATTCTGAGAATTTAGGAACACCAAAATCTGTTGTCTTGACTAGATCTTCCTTAAGGCCATAGCATTTTGTGTCTGCTGCACTTAGATATTTAAAACGTTATTTTTTCCACGGTACTGTGGCAAGTTTTAATCTTTTGTGGATCTTGGGTGCTTTGGGTTAGCTCTTTTCCTTCCATTTGTTTAATTTGCACTCAGCAGTGCAGTGGGTTTATGTTTGGAAGCTGCAGGATGCAAATGTTGAGTGCCTCGTCTCTTCTGCAGGTGCTGTTCTTTGGATTTGGGTGGCTCTTCTTCATGCGAAAGCTCTTCAAGGATTATGAGGTGAGAAGAAACCTTCCATTACAAGTCTGTATCTTAAATACTCCTAATTATAGAAATATTTTTAAAACTGCATTTAGCCTTATTCCTCTCTTTAATCCCTTTTATCTTATCTGCAGTTACTTTGTCTTTAATTTCCTTTTGTGCTTCTGTTTGAAAGACTCCTAGATATCTGAGTAAATGGGTTCTTCTGTGGCCACTGAAAGTTTCCATACTGGCTACTGTTAAATAAACAGAAATATGGAGGAGATGCAGGGGTAAAAGGAAACTGAGGGAGCTGTTTTGCCTTTTAAAGGTGGGTAAGCTCACCTTATATAAGGTGAAATTTTTGAGACAAAATCAAATCCAGTGGTTAACTTTAAACCTAGTGAGATATGTCAATTGCAGCTGAATTGGTTGTGAGGATTGGACAGGCTAAAACACCATTCTCTTATCCATAGTGGAGTATGAGATTGTAGTCTAGGTCAGACGTGGTTTAGGTGCAAGCCAAATTCAGACCCCAGCAGTTTTTCTGATGCGGATTTTATTTTTAAAACTAAGGTTAATGTGAAAGAGCTCTCTTAGTGTATGAGTTTGCCCTCTGTTTTCCAAGAGGCTTTTGGCTTCCTCCTAAGCAGATAAAGGGCTTGGTGCCTTTAAGCAAGAGACCCAGTTGTGGGCCATCATACCTTGGAATTTGTTTTGTCATCTGAGGATATCAGGATGCCATTCCAGAAATGGAAGTGCCTGATGTCTCTGGGTTGTTCTCTGCATTGCAGGTGCGACAGTATGTGGTCCAGGTGATCTTCTCTGTGACTTTTGCCTTCTCTTGTACCATGTTTGAGCTCATCATCTTTGAGATTTTGGGAGTGCTGAACAGCAGGTGAGTCTGGGAGCCCACTGGGGACTGGCCTGCCTTGTGCTCTGCAGCATCTTCAGTCTAACTTCTAAATTAATGGATTAGTCTTGGATTGGGGAAATCACAGGAGAAAACTGTCAGCAGCTCAATGAAGATGTTTGTGCAGTAACATTTATTTATTTGACAGAACATGGGACTAGTAGCCATAAGCTTCCAATTTTCCATGCAATTGCTATTAACAATTGGTCTAGGTCCTTAGGGCAAGGCTTTTGCCTTTGATGTTCTCCATTTGTGAAGTTAAAAGAAATTATTTCTTTTATGGAAGTATTGTAACTGTTCAGATCATGCTAAGAGCACTTTTCAGATGCTAAAGAGTACAGAATGCTTAAGCACTGGTTTTTCTTTGGTGGTCAGAGGAGTGAATAAGATGTGAAGCTAATTGTGGAGTGCAAGCTATGTCTGTAACAATACAGGATTTGTGAATCAAAGGTGAATCCCTCCTCAACAATAGGATGAAGACTTTTACATAAAGGTGATGTTAAAAACTGTCATCTTTGGAAGTCAGTAGGAAAGAGAAGATAGAACAATAACATGTAGAGGCTAAGTTGGATCTCTTCTTATTATATCTCATCTGAAATATAAGAGAGTAGTCAAAGGGCTTGAAAGGCAAGAAGTACAGAACTGATGAAAGGTAATGTTAGTTCTGTGTGTTATTAATGCATGGGGCTGGAACCCAGAGAGATCACTGAGGAGAATGGTTTTAGAAGCTTCAATAAAGGGCTAGACTTCAGTATAGATGAAAATGTTTGCTTCTGAATTAGTTAGGAAAAAGTGACAAGGATCCTTGTAATTTCATCTTCCCTGAGGATAAAAAGGATATGAGTTAGTGTGGGGAATGGGGACATGTATTTTCCTGTTAAAGTAAATTGAAAGTTCAGTTCAGCCAAGATGAATCTCACCTGCATTTGACTACTCTAACTCGGTCAGAGGAGTGTTCATCATATTGATCTATATATGTATTTATAAATACATATATAAATACTTTGCTTTGCAAAGTCTTGCAGATGAGAATCCACTCTGAAGTGAAACATGCTGATTTATCAACTTTGAATATTTTTAGTCTTTTCAGTATGAATTAGCTCTTTTTTTGACTCAGCTGTTCATTAGAAAATTAATTACTGCTTATAATTAGTTTTAATTTACTGTTCAACTGGATGAGCAGTCAGTCACATGAATCATGCTGCAACTGGCATTAGTCACCATAGAAAATACAGTATTTGATAAAATACCCAGTGTGGTTTTCTGGACAGTTATTTAGTTTTAAATAGACATTCTTGACCTCTGTATTTAAAAATAAAACTATACAAAACCCCAAACCAAACAACTCCCTCTCTTCTACCCTAATAAAAAAAATCCAGATTATTCTATATGCTAAGCCAATTATATTCATTGCTTGATGTAGTTGAAAAGATTTCACTGACATGCAATTTTCTTTGAGAAATTTGTTGTATTATGATGTTGTGTTAATCAGTATTTTGTCTTTGTTTCAGCTCTCGATATTTTCATTGGAAGCTGAACCTGTGTGTCATTTTGCTCATCCTGGTCTTCATGGTGCCCTTCTACATTGGTTACTTTGTTGTGAGCAATATCAGATTATGTGAGTACTTGGTTTGTGGCCAGGGAGCTGCTAATTTGAGCCTAGAAATGCAAATTAGAAATAATTTTGGTTACTGTCCTTGTACCTCCCTCCTTGCCCTGGTTTTGTTCTGGCTAAATACCTTCTCTTTTGAACTTTATGCTTTATCATGAACCATACATTGAACAGTCAGGAAATGCTTTACGTGACCCCAGCAAATGCTGCTTTTCTTCATGGGTTTCAACAGAAAGTTGAGCACTTCGGAGTAATATTACTGGGATTTGTTCCTTTGCAATTTTAAGCTTGCAGCCAAACTCTGCAACCCTTGGCAGGGCTGTGTTTTTCTGCTAGGGGGCAAAAGAAATGAGGCAGAGAAGCTCAATAAATCACTTCTGAAGCAGAAAAGCTCAGTAAATTGCTTTTGCTGGTTTTGTTTCTGCTGTCTGGATGAGGCCTCTTCCATGGGCTCATGGACACTCTAGACATCACTCTTTTGTGTGAAGCTTAGGCATGTAGGTTGGGAATATGAAATGTGTAGTTTTGCCACAAAAATGAAATATTTAAGATTCACATTCAAGATCACACAAGAGAGAAGCAGTGAAATGGTCCCATGTGGACAGGGGAGCCTTGTGGGAGGTGAAGGGGTGCACACTGCAAGCTGTGGCTCTGTCAGGTGTCACTTGCTTTGGCCACCAGTTCTCAAAGTAGCATTTAGATCAATGTAGAAATGTTGAAAGCTATAAAAAGCCCTAAAGGAAGAGCCTATTTTAAACACTCCCTTTCTCCTCTCTATTAGTGCACAGACAGAAACTACTTTTTGCATGTGTTGTGTGGTTGACATTCATGTATTTCTTCTGGAAGCTGGGAGATCCATTTCCTATCCTCAGCCCAAAACATGGTGAGTTTCATTTTCTTGCTGATTTCTTCCCTCCTGCAAATAGACTTTGTTATTTCACTTCTATTTTGGAGCTGTTATTATCTCAGCTCTGCAGCTGGCACTGTAGAAAGCAGTTCCTGAAACTGAGGGTCTGCTCTGCTTTGAAATCTGCAATGTGAAGGTTGTCAGACTGACAGAAATGGCTGGATACATCTGGATTATTTTCATTAGTTTTCTTTCAGTACCACAGCAAAACTTGAAGGAAGTAAGTTCTAACTGAACCTAGACTATGTAAGGACATGATGTACTTTTGAGGACACAGAAACTTTATCTCCACAAAAAGTTGATCACAATTTTTATTTACCTACTTCTTTCTATTGTGGAGACTAAACCTAGTTTATTTAAGAAGAAGAAGATGAACAACCAATCCTTAATCTGACGTTTTTTCAGTCAAGTTTTTCTTTCTTGTGGCTGAAATCAGATGAGTTTAGCATGAATGGCTGTCCAGTTGTGTCCAAAACACAGCAGTGTGCCTAAACTCCAGAGCTGCACAGACTGTAGCCAGCAAGGGGCCTGGCAGTTGTGCTGGCTTTGGTACAGATTCCTGCTGTGCCTGAGCCCAGAGGCTGTGCAATTGCATGGAACTGGAGTGTGGGTTGGTAAATCCTGCTGGATGCCAGAGCTGTTTGTGTACAGAATTAGCTTGGGTGTCTCTGTTGTGGTCATGAGTATTTTCAGTGTGACAATACTGTGTGCACTTGGGTCCAACAGAGATGGCATGTGCCTGGCTGTGCAGGATTGTAATGCTGTTAGAACCAGACTATTTGTCAGTGGAGTTACCTGTGTATCTTATATTGCCCTTCTATTTCCCCTGCACTGGAAGATTGTTTGGATATTGTTCCCAGTAGGTGAAATTCAGTCAGTTTGATGGAAATTGGTGAATATGTCTGTGTACAAAATGCTCAGCTTAGTCCTTCTGTTCTGTGGGAAGCTGCTTGACTCTGTACTCTTATGAGAAGTTGAAGGATACCAGCTGATGAAGGGTGTGCTCACCCTTTCATCTGTGATCCTAAAAGTTTCCTGAGATAAATGTGTGTCTGTGTTTTGCCGTTGTCATTTACCTCAGAAATCCAGTTCCTGATCTATAGGGCAGATCCCTCTGCCCAGTGTTCCATTGCCAAGAAAAAATTGTATCCACTGTGAGCTGCAGAAGCTGCTGGAGTTGGCAGAATGTAACAATCCTGTGGAAACTCAGCCATAGGGTTTGGGTAATCCTCTTTATGTCACCAAAAGGTTTTAGGAGGCTATGTAACACCTGCAGATTTCCAGAATGGGTAGTAGAGTGCTTTACAGGGTGTGATACCTCCACTTAAGAGTTCTACAGTGCCTCATCCTACCAGATGTAGACATGAGGTTAGAGCAAAGGATTGCACATGTTTGTTCCCTGCTGTGTTGTTGGGGTGCTGCTGTCCTGCATGCACAGACAAGGCTGCTGTGGGTTTCCTGTGTCAGGGAGTGGTGACCCAATTCAGGCACTGGGGATGGCAGTGTCCTGCAGCTGAGCAGTTCACCATTGAGCAAGGGCTCCCTTGGACTGCAGCTTATCTAACAGACCTGAGGTTGGGAGCTTGTTATGGAAGGTTATGCTTAATGACACACCAGTATTCTAATAAAGCTCCTACCTCTGTTTGAGTTGATGGAACATTCATTCATTTTATGTGTGAGTTTCATGGGGAAGCATTGCTCCAACCAGTGGAATGTCATGTCATTTTGAAGGCACCTCTGTTTTAAGTGCTGCAGTCTGACAGTGCGTGGGGCAAAAGGCCAGTGTATTGTAGCACATTCTGTAGCTCCTGTAAATCTCTATGCAGCTGCACATGACTGGGTGTCTCAGTTTCCCTTTGTGAAGTCTTTTTGCCTTGTTTTCATCATTCATTCCACTTCTCTGAAGCATGAAATGTGGTTTGGCGCTCAGCCATCTCAGCTTTGCAATCGTGTAAGCTCTAAATGTGCTGTGTGTGGCAGCTGCTCTATAACCAGCTCCCCAAAAAGTGACTGGTGTTTACTACACATGACACTGTGTCCTGGAAAGGCAGGTTGAGGTCTGTGGTTAAGAATAAATGCAGCTTCAATGCTTGGTGATGGTTACAGCACAGGCTTGATGTTCATGTTGAATTACAAGTTTTAGAGTCCACTTGGTGCTCAGGTAGAAGACCTTGTTGGTGGTCACCTCAACAACATGTTGGTGTCAACCAGATGAGCATTGAACAGCCAGGAGCAGCTTAAGCTTCCCAACCCCACTGTCCTACAAGCACAGCTTGTATCTGATATGGAGGGGTCGTTTCTAATGGGATGGGGGTTCAGACTTTTTTAGGCCAGTTTGCCAGGACCAGCTGGTTTGGTGATAATTGCAGAAGTACCTTTCTGGAAGACACTCCTTTATAAGTGCCTGGTGGAAGATCTGGGTTCTCACCTCAGCAAATGGCAAACATGTTTTATTAGTTTGGAACCAAAATATTGATATTTAGTCCTCTCCACATATCCATATGTCTGTCTTAAGTTTCTTCATAGCTGGAGTTCCCCATCTCTGTTTCTAAGCAGGATAACGTGATTTCTGAGGGAGACTTCCTACCCCTTTCTTCTCCTAGTCCCTGTCTGTCCTTCCTGTTACCTGGGGTCATTGCAGTGGGAAGGCAGTCAGATTAATTAAGCAGCTCTATGTTATGTTAGGAAGGCACCGAGTTCCGAGCAGAGTGAAGAGAGCAAGGTTGCTGATGCCATGTTTTTCCCTCCCTCAGGAATCCTGTCTATAGAACAGCTCATCAGCCGTGTTGGTGTGATTGGAGTGACACTCATGGCTTTGCTGTCAGGATTTGGGGCTGTCAACTGTCCATACACTTACATGTCCTACTTTCTCAGGTAACTTCAGCCTTGTGAAATACTTGTCCAGCTTTTTGAGATTATTTTTTTACTTTTCCTGTGGCATTGTTTGAAGTTTTTTTGTTACTTTTTTTCTGAATCTAGCTGCTGTCATGTCTGCATGCTAAAACCATTTCCATTGCTCTGCATATTCCCCTTATACAGGCTTTTCTTTGCCTCACAGGCATGTGCACATCTCCTCTGAAATGGGCTAACAGGCCTAACTGGGGTCTTTATTTTGCAGGAATGTGACAGATGCAGATATTCTGGCTCTGGAGCGACGACTCCTTCAGACTATGGACATGATTGTTAGCAAGAAAAAAAGGTGAGAGGACAACATTAGCACGAAATTATTTATCTCAAGGATTTACAGTCAGTGTGGTATAAGATGGTTCTTGAAATCTGAATTGGGTTGAGCTGTGTGGTGTTTTGTTCTGGCCTGATGCATGGCTGTTTTTAACACTAAGCAGTGCCCTTGGTGGCTGCAGTGGCACAAATTAGGCTTCCAAGACCATTTGTAACTCTCTGCTGGCAGAATATCTTACCTGTAGGATGGGCACCTTTCTCTCCCACTGAGTCAGGGACCCTTAGGCCACTACAGCTGGCTCTTACTCGTGGTTTCAGGACAGAACGTGGTTTGTATATATGGTGGATCCTGGTCAAAGCTGAAGCTGGGTAGTGAGCTGGTGTGGACACAGCTGTATTCTTGCAAACAGCAAGGTTCATGTTGGTTAAGTTTTGCAGAATTGCAAAACATTGCTAATGTGGATATACTGTAGTACATCAGTGTGCCATCAGAACTCTGCTGGCATTGGTTTAGCTTATTTCATGTCCCCCAAGCTAAAAAAAACACCTACTTTCAGAAACCATGTAATTTGATTTACACTGGAAAGATTTTTGTCTGCATATTTCATATCAGTATTACATATTTCACGTCTTGCTAGTAGTGCAGAATAAATCCAGTTACTGGAGTTACTTCAAAGGTTTGACTGTCTGACACAACAGTCTCCCAAACTTTATTTTTGGTGCCTTTAAGTTTCAATGGAACTTTTAACATGTGCAGGGGAGTTTAGATAGAACTTTGCCAAATTTATCACCATGTGTATCTGCTGATGAGTATTAGCTGATGGAAGTGTAGTTAAAGCATAACGTCCTTCCCCTTTGAAAATGTTAAGTGGTGAGCAGCTGTTAACTCTGTGGTCATGTGTGAGATGGTAAGTAGTGAGAGAATTTAATTACTGAGTTTTAATTGATTTAATTGACTGGAAGCACTCTAAAAGAATGCCACAGTTAAAATTTTGATACTGTGTAGTGCTGTTTCCGACTCTGCTCTTTTGTTTTGTACCGTGTTTTTGGACCTCTGGTTCAGGGAGAGTGATGTTGGGGTAAAAGTCAGGATGCCAGAGGCTTGTAACTAACTAGCACATTCATGCCTTTCTATGACCAGGAAATCTTCTGAATATGGCAACTTCCCAACCGCTGTGAAGAGCCATGTATTAATCACTCGGGAATTATAATGAAACTCATGTATATGTTTTAAAAAACCCAACAAAAAACCCAAAACGATGTGCAAAACTAAGTAATCTCAGAACTGTGCAAGAAGTAGCAGAAGCTTGAGTTCTGTAGATTCTTGTTCTTTTTTTTGCTTTGACAGGGAGCAGTGGGCTTGCATGATTGGACTATCTGCTCATGTAAAGCCAAATTTAAAAGGTTAAACATGTATCAGTCCAAATGCAACCAAGTAATTGGCAGAACAAGTGGGAATAGCAGTATTTTCCAGCTCAGGGGAAATGCTGCAGTTCCATTAATTGTCAGTGATGTGCTGGCCACCTTCTCAGTACTACTGATAGCTCAGAACTTATCAGTGAGCACAAGAGCTGTAAGTCAATAGAACATAAAGCTTTTTGTTTTCTTTGCTGATCCTGGCATTTCTTCTCATGCCAACTCTTATTCATGCTGGCTTTCTAGTCAGCAGCAGATAGCTGGTGAAAGTTGTTTGCCCTGATGGTTTTTGCACAGGAATCACTTTTCTCTTCTTCCTGAGCACCATCGAGTAAAGCCTTATGAAAACTCACCTCTAAGGCTGTCAGATTCTTTATACTTGTTCTTGCAGGTGTGACATAACTAATCCTCAGCTTTGAAATGCCAGCATTCTGATGGCATTGCTTCATTTGTGTCATGTTAGAGTCAGATCAGCTGATGTGACATGCAAATACCACACACTGTCATTACCAATCTACACGCAGAGCATGTGGGGTTTGCCTGTGGATCCGTTCTGTGAGGTCTCCAGAAGTCCTGGCTGCTGTGTGGATACAGAGATCCCTGCCACCTCTAAAAAGAGAAGATTTGCCTTTGTGTATCTATAAGGTGTTTCCCCTGGACGTTGCTGCATTTTTGCTGCAATGCTGTGGATCATTTGGGATGGCCCATTGTGAATCTGTGTACTGTGAAGAAAGCAAGGATTAAAAATGCATTTCTTACATTTGGCAGCTATCAGAATTCTGAGATCTCTGTTATTTGTAGTCCGTGGCCATATGTGCTTTTATCTGTATGTAGGGTGCCCCAAGGGTGTTTCTTTTGCTGATGTCAGAGGAATGATGGAACGATTTTTAAATTTTTTTTTATTACGTTACTTATCAACATCCTTGAAGAGGGCTCAGTGCCAAATGTAGCAATGCTGGCTGCAGCTACAAGAAAGGGACTAAACACCGCAGAATCATGCATCATCCTGAGAATCCTGTGAATAGTTTTCAGCTTAGGAATGGATAACTTGCTCACAAATTTCAGTGGGGAGAAATGTGAGGGAAGGAGACCAGAAGCCAACACTGCTCGTGGGGATTATGCTGTGGTGCACATGGAAGTGTGAGGGACGATACACAGCTGCTGCTGGAGTGTTGGAATTAACTTCAGGAGTCACGTTCAGATCGCCTGAAGCATCCAGTGGTTCAGTCCAAGAATGGATTTATGTGTTTCTGCTTCATAGCAGCTTGTCATGCAGCCCAGCAGTGAGTGACAGCATACCAGAGAGTGCTCTGCACACCATCCAGAGCTCATAGCTCCATGGAAAAGGCGGGTGTGCTGTGATAAAGAAGAGGTGTCCAAGGGGAGGGAAGAGCATCAGAAGTCTTCTAATTCCTGAGCTGGAGATAACACAGTCATGTGTTTGAGAAAAGGAAAGCAACTAATCATATGGCTGAGAAATCCCTTTGAATTCTGAATGTTTAACTGGGTTTAAATCCTTTGAGGGTTGAAACAGGATCCTGAATGGAAGGCTTGGGAAGTGTCTCATTGAATCTCACTTGATTAGATCTGGGCTCTACTCCAGACCTAATCAGGATAATTTTATGTAGTGGGATTGGTGCTTAGGGGAAGAAAAAAGGGTCATCTATTTTTGGTGAATTTAGTTTAACAACTTCTAAGAAACTGGTGGATTTTTTTTTTTTCTTGTTTTGATTTTTCATAAAAATATTGTATTCATAAGGACTTGTGTTTGCTGTTCTTTCAGGATAGCAGTGGCTCACAGGACAATGTTCCAGAGAGGCGAAGTGCATAACAGACCCACTGGCTTCTGGGGAATGATAAAAAGTGTTACAACATCTGTTCCTGGCAGTGAAAGTATCCTTCATCTGCATGCTGGCACCTGCCTTGGGAGGTGGATCCAGCTTTCTTTGTTTTGAGAGGTAGAGTGTTAGCTGGGACAGTCACAAAGCATTTGTGTTTCAGCACATTTCAAGCCTAGTGTCTCCTGGGAAGTTTGTTCTCTGGCACTGTCTGACCTTTTGCCCAGGCCTTGGGCACAGTTTTACTGTGACACAGGCAGAAGTTTTATGTTTTTGCCCTGCTCTATAAATGTTCTGTTGCATCACCATGTGTGAGGTGTACAGCAGATCAGGGGACACTTGATGTGCACACTTACCACAGAGTCATAGAATGATTTGGGTTAGAGGGGACCTTAAAGATCATCCAGTTCCCTGTAGAAGGAATCTCTTGGGAATGACAAAGATCTGTACTTCTCTAACAGAGTTGCTTACCAATGATTTCTGTCAGACCACTTGAAGTGCATTTTGCATATTTGAGGCTGAGGACTCTTCTTCCTCTCCTTTCACACTAGCTGCTAAAATCAGAATTTGGCTGTTTGACAGACTATTCATATGAATCACTAATCTCTTGCAGCAGTTACTCAGCAGTTTTGTTTATGAGATGATCTGAGATGACATATTGTGAGATGCACTTCAGTGGCAAGGGACACTGATCAAAGTGGAGCAGCAGTTTTTGAGAGCTCTGGTTCTATTCTGTGATGTGTTTCCCAGGCAAAGAGGTTGGTGCATGACTGCCTGAATACCGTGTCCTGCCTACCTCCTTAACTGGAGTAGTGTGCATCAGGTTCATCCTTCAGATTTCTTTCTTGCTGTTTTAATGAGGACCATGAAGACTGAATTACAGAGCTGGTCTGGATCTAAAAAGAGACCAAACCATTAGATCTGGCCCTTGAGCTGAAGGTGGGGAATGTTAGTTAATAATTCATGATGTGTTCTAGCCTTGACTATGTTGGTTTGCCAGATCTGTCCCTTATCCAGCAAGAAGTGGATGCCCTGGAAGAATTGAGTCGGCAGCTTTTCCTGGAAACTGCTGACTTGCATGCAACAAAGGTACACAGCAAATAACTGCCCAGATGGGTGTTGGGGGGTCAGAGTAGTTTGAAAGAGAAGATGTGTTATGAGAAATTGAAACCTGTTCAGGAGGTAAATGGTGAAATGTTGTAATGCAGTGGACTGAGGATCTGTTCCTTTAACGTCAGGGCTAGGTGGCAGTTCAGATCCATCCTTGTGTCTGCCCCATGGCCCTGTAACTATTTACAAGCTTATAAATTAACACTTAGGAGTTCAGAAACATTTGAATTAAAATATGTAGAAAGATAGGGCTGTGTTTCCTACTGTTGGTGCTCCACTACAATTTTATGTTGTGGGTGCTTGTGAAAATGACATATTTTTTAATGTTCTGCTCCCTCTCTCTTATTTTGTATTTCCAGGAGAGAATAGAGTATTCAAAAACTTTCCAGGGAAAATACTTTAACTTTTTGGGTTATTTTTTCTCCATCTATTGTGTCTGGAAAATCTTCATGGTATGTAAACGTTTTATTTCATTTTTTGTGGATGTATGCAGCTATACCCTGCATACATTATGCTATGCATGCAGTTCATTAAGTAATGCTCTAATTTGTTTAAAATCCAGAAATTCTGAAAGAAACTGGCCCTTGATTGAAATAAAGCTCTGTATCTGGCTTTTTCTATACAGCATTACACCAGTAATTCTTACATGGATGTGTTTTGTGCTGCCTTTGGCAGTCTGACCACCCCCTGCCCTTTTCTTGGTGGTACAATGAGCCTCACCTGTGAGAGTGAGAATTGTTTTTCCTTTTTGCTTGAATGTAAATCCATCTCTCTTGCAGGCAACCATCAATATTGTATTTGACCGTGTGGGGAAGACTGATCCAGTCACAAGAGGAATTGAGATCACTGTAAATTACCTGGGAATCCAGTTTGATGTGAGCCTTTATTAATTCTTGCAGCCTTTTCAGCAATTCGTATCTTCTCTAAATAAAAGCATCCTGCTGCTAGGGAGAAAGTGATAGACCCTGAGAATATGGCTTTCCTTTTGACTTATTGAGGAGGAAAGGAAAATGCACCATGCATGTTGCTTTCACATTGATTTTATGCTGAGATGGGGATGTGGTCTTGCCAAACAGGCAGTGATTTGGGTTTTTTTGTTTTGGAGAAATAGAAGCACTTTACACAATCTGCTTAGATGAATACATTCAGCTCCAAAGTAATTTTTATTTTTTTATGCAAATAGTTGTTCTGTCATTTACACAATCTATGAAAATGGGATTCTTTGTGATTGGTGTAATCTAAATCTCCTTCTCTTGTGTTTGGAGTAAACAGTTGCTAATACATTTGTGAAAATGTCTGTTATATAAACCTTGTCTACAGTAGATATCTGTACAATTAGGAGAGACAAAGATCCTGAAGAATTGGCAGCTATACAAGGTGGCGTAAATGAAGTTATTGTTAAAGTTTTAACTGTGTTCTTGTTGATACAGGTCAAATTCTGGTCTCAGCACATTTCCTTTATTCTTGTTGGAATAATCATTGTTACCTCTATTAGAGGGTTGTTAATCACACTTACAAAGGTAAGAACTAGGACTGTTAAGTGGTTTTACACAGAGAAATTAATTATCAGATCTTCACCTTTTGATGGAACAAGTACTGTATAAACCTTCAATATGTATTTATGTTTAAATGTCTGAATATAAATTCTTGCAGAGGGATGAAGATAGGAAGGATACCTTTTGCAGGATATTTCCCCAGTCTCTGTCAGGAAGGGATCTAGGTGTTAAATGTAAACAAGGGTTCAAAATGATGCTGTAGCCAAGGCTTATTAGTAAGGTTGATGAGATGTGATTAAAAGCATTTGCATTACTTAATTTAAGCTGCTGGTAGGACTGAAAGCATTAACTCAACAGACATGTGACTCGTTGGCTTGACCTGGCCTTTGGTACCTATGCTTAGCCTTCTGTGTATTGTTTTGTGATTTTTAACACAAGGTGCAGCTGGCTGGGGAAGATTGATGCAGACTAGGGTTTATGAAGGTTTATGGAAGGTTTATGAGAGTAGTTTATAGGTAGCCCTCTAGAGTGTATGGTTTTGATGGGGTATTTTGGGATGAAACAATGTTCCTTTCATACTGTCCTAAGACACATCAGACTTACCTAACTGCTTATTTCCAATGTTTTTGGTTTTTTTTTTTCCCTAGTTCTTCTATGCCATTTCCAGCAGCAAGTCCTCCAATGTTATTGTTCTGCTGTTAGCACAGATAATGGTGGGTATGGAGAACCGTGGGCATACCCGTGTGCATTTCTGCATGCCTGCCTTGTGTGTGTTTGAACACATAACAGTGTCTTTGTGTGCTGCCCCTTGCTAGCCACAGAGCCTGAGGTGAGGCAGTAACTGCTGTCCCTGTTTTAACTTGCAGGGAATGTACTTTGTATCATCAGTGCTCCTGATCCGCATGAGCATGCCTCCGGAATACCGCACCATTATCACAGAGGTCCTGGGAGAGCTCCAGTTCAACTTCTATCACCGTTGGTTTGATGTGATATTCCTAGTTAGTGCCCTGTCCAGTATCCTCTTTCTCTATTTAGCACACAAACAAGCCCCAGAAAAGCATATGACCCTCTGAGGCAGAACTGCAGCCATGCACTGCTCTCTGTCCTGTCAGCTGCACTGCTGCAGCTCCTGTGGACTGCAGAACTTGGAGAGACAGGACTGCTCTGTGTTCTGGCTCCTTGAACCTCCACACGTGTCATCATCAAGCTCTGTGGCTCGTTTTGTTCAGTGCCACAGCTGGAAGGGATGGGGGGGTGTGTGTTAAACTTGAAACAGTTATTTGCAAAGCCATAAAAGCAATCCTGGATACACCACTATCCAGGGGCATCAGAGCTTGTGTGGTAGGCTGGCTGAGGGAGCACCTCCTACTGTTGGAACATCATCTTCACAGAAAGCACAAAGAAATGTGATTTTTGTTTTGAAAATCAACTTATAATTGGGATTTGGAGGACAGCAATTCTGGAATTGAATGTTTGAGTCTGTGGAATTAAATAAGCTTTTGTAATATGTGAGTATCACAGTTGTTTTTTGTCAGTCCCAAAGACTGGGCTGGATTTGAGCCAGAAGGTGGCTGGGATTTGCTGTCCAGCAGGAGTGGAGTGGAAAGAACTCCATTTCTGTATGTAGTGTGTATCACTAGTATCTACTGTCCTTAGGAACTGGAGATTTGCTTTCTCTTACTGAGTGTCAACTTTCTTTTCTCTCTGCATAAGTGGAACTGAGGTTTTGGGTTCCTCTTTGGTAGAGTTCAGTGTTAAGTTGAAGACCACTGCCATGCCTTGTTTACATTGTATGTTAGGAATTTTATTCTTGTGACTTAAACTTTTAGGTTCTCATGGCCACTTTCTGAGGCTTTGTTTTATAATTGTTCTGGAACATAAATTATAGGTAGTAAGAGTAAGACTTGGAGTGGGGGAAATAACCACTCTAAACAATTTATTTCTGTATTGTCTTTGGTTTACAGCAAGGAAGCAAGTGCAGCAGCAGTATTACAGAACCATTTATGTCACATTCAAGACAACATGGTGGTGATTTGGGATTAGACTGAATTACATACACTGTTCAAATCCACAGCTTTATGCAGAGCAAACAAAATAGTGATTAAACATCTTGAGTTGTGAATTCCAAAGTTAGCTTAATGTTTGAAAGAAGTTTCTGCAATGTTAGCAGGAAAAAAGATAATGCACAGAGTACCTGGGCTTCTGCCATTTCAGAGCAGCTGTACTGCTGTAAGCAAAGATGCCACAGAGACTGAAGTGATGGACTTGGAGAGCTGCCCTTCCTGGGGGATGGGCAGAAATCAATTGCTCTTTATTAAGAGCTTATCCATAACAGCCTAAGATGCTTATGAATCTATAAAACATTTCCAGCTTCTGCTGCAGGACACTTAATTCTAAAGTTGCAGTTCTTTAAGCCTTTTCAGAAGTGAGTGACTGAGTGCCCACTTCACAAGGCAGAAATTGTGCCAGTGGAGCACAATTGCAGTATTAAATGGATGCAAGTTACACTGAAGTGTTTATTGCAGCAAGAGTTTGCAGTCCTTTATGGTTCTGGTACTCCTTGGAACAGCCAAGTTCTGAGAGGTGGAATAGCAAAGAAGAACTGAAGAAAAGATTTGGCAGGTTTCTTTTTTGTTGTTCTTGGCATAGTTTTGTCTCGTCACAACTTTGTGTCATCACTGTTGTCACTGTCAGCTCTTGTGGAGGCTGCTGATTGGGAGGAGGAGGATGAGTCTGCCTGCAGAGGAGTAACAAAGATGTTGTGATTACTTTCAGTTTGTAAACATGTTTGATAGTCTGCACTGTTGCAGACTCCTGTTTTCATCTGTACTAATCACACACTTGTTTAGATGGCAGAATGAGCCAACAAATACCATTTTTGTTGTTGAAGGGTTTTTTTGTTAAAGTACATTTTCAGAGAATTTTGTTCAATAGAGTGTTTCTATTGTTGAATTCCCATATCTGCACAGTTTGAACACAAAAGTAGTGCTAACTTCTGCAAAATGCAGCTTGGGTACTAAGATATTCTTGAAAAAACTTGCAGAAAAGGCTAATGAAAAATAAATGGGCAACACTATTGGTCTTACCTTGTCTGTCTCTTGCATGATGAGAAAATAAGCATTTTAATATTTAAGGCTGACCACAGAGGGTTCAAAGTGTTTCAAAAAGTAATACCTTCTTGCTTTTCTGACTTTAGGCATGCTTCAGATTCTTCCTAGTGGCATGAAGTGAGTAAAATAATTTCAAATCAGCACATTGCCTAGAAAATGTCATAACCTATCACTTGCTGTTCCTTCTCCAAATGATGATTTGGAAATATTTCATGTGGTTTTCACAAATGTTGTTTATGTTTTCTGTTTAAGCACTGTTTCTATGTAAGCACTTTTCCCTCCACTTCCACAATTGTATTGCCTGTTTCCCATCATTGGGATTACTGTATTTGGGTTATCTTGTTCCATAAAATCTCTTGTATGTGTGTTCTTTATGTGATTTAATATTGCATTAAAGATACTCACCTGTGTTACGTGTGGGGAAAAGAAGAGTTGTTGTGATAATTAACAGCTTTCCTTTTAGTAACTTGCAAAAAATCCCAGCTCAAGTTAACAATCTGGAAAATTTACTACCTGAAAAAAAAAGTGTTTTTCCTATCCTCTGTGCGATCCCTCAGCATCTGCCTAATGCAGGATTACTCACCCTTTCCCTTGGCTCAGGTGAGTTCCTCTCTGCCTCTGCTGGATGGTTTTCTGTGTGAGCTGGAGCCTCAGGAGTGTCTGATTCTGCCATGGAGGCTGTGATGGGAATGTTTTGGCCTTGGAAGTACCTGTAAGCATCTTTGCTGCACACCAGCAGTATCAGTCTGTCCCCAGTGCTTTGGATCCTTGCCACCACCTTGTCATAGGATTCGTTGGTCACGTTCACTCCGTTCACTTCCACCAAGAAGTCGTTGTTTTCCACACCTGCTCTGCCAGCTGCTCCCTGGCTTTGTACCTGCAGAGGGGAGTTGAAAGCAGGGTCTTGGCAGAAAGCTTGGAAAGATGCATGAACAGCTGAGGGTTAGCTGTTTTACTGATTTCCCTAGAGGATGGTGAAATCAGCATGGGGAAGTGGAGATTTGTGGGGCAGGAAGGAATTGGGATGGGCAATGGGCCCAGACATAATAAACACAGAGCCCATCAGTTTGAGATTTTAAAATGTTGATCTTGATCGGTTTACATTATAGGAATGTGGCATGGAAGAACCATGAAGACGGGTAGAAAAACTTTTCTAACTATTTGGAGGTCTCTGTCCAATAACTTCAAAGTTTAGTACAATTCACAGATCCTTTAGTAATGAGTGGAGCCCCTCATCTCAAGAAAGCTGAAGTTACAGATGTAATTTGGAACAGACGCAGTTTGGCTTTTACCAGCTGTGGGATTCAGAGAAGGTGAATTAGAATTAGGGCTAAGGCATCTCTTCTATAATTAAGCTGTTCTACAGTAAAAACCAATTCTGTCTAAAATACTAATTTTAGTATTCTGGACTCATGAATAACAGCCAAAATTATGCAAAAGCTGAATTCTCCTTCCCTCATGTTTTCTGGTGCTCATTTTTTATTTTGGGCCAACAGCGTTAGTCTGACTTAAACAATTCTAGCTCTGATCTGAGAACATTGGAAAAGAGACTTTTGTGCATTTGTTTGCAGGATGGAGGGGAGGAAGCTGCCCAACAGACTACTTGATCTCCTTGCTCCTCGTTCTTCATTAGTACCTCAGTGATGAACAATCCAGGTTTGCTCTTGATCATGTTTAAACTGAAGCCAAATCCATTAGGTCCTTTCACCATCTTGCAGATCCTTGGCTTGTGGTTCACTTTCTGCTCAGTGTGCAACTCCACTCTTTCCTCTGTTTTAGCTGGGGTTGAATCCCATGCTTTGTAGTAGTAGGAGAAAGGGGAAATTTGAGCCTGAAAAAAAGTGACAAAATTACATTAAAATAATTTCTGTTGTGAAATCTGTTTCAGGCTCTCATGCTCAACATATTTTGTTTGAAACTTTTTTAATGACTAGGACTTTAGCTCCAGTGAAGAATTCTTCCCTGTTCTAATACAGTGTTGATCTATGTGAGAAGGGAAATTTGTTATTTATAAATAGTTGCAGTCATGTAGCTCTGAATTTGTCTTAACAGCAAAACTTAACCTTTTTTGTGATGTTTGAATTTAGAATTGTTCCAATAGTGTCTATAAAAATCAGGAAGAGGCCAAAAATTTGGGTGTTAAGTGACTTCCTGTACCAGTGTAAGTGGAGTTGCTGGAACACAGGTGTCTCTTGGCATTTCCTGCGAGTTGAAGAAGTGTCAGAGCAGATTGGCTGTTTCATTGTGATAAATTATCAATTCCTAGCAGCAGTTTGCATTTTCTTACCAGTTTGTACATGCTGTCAGTTTCCTTATCCACCACCAACAGGGAGGTTCTTTCCTCAGACTGCTTGATTTTTCCTACTACGCTTTCGTGATCCAGCCCATCCACTCGCTCGCCGTTGACAGCCACTAAGATGTCATTGTCCTTTAGACCTGCCATGGCTGCTGGGCTTCCAGAATTAACATCTTTGATTACGTGATCTGAGATAAGAAGGGGAGAAAGATTGCTGTGAAGGCAGAGCTTGGTGAGTTTTAAGGACATTAAAAGGCGTGGCAAACATAAATGGTCAAAATTGCTCTTCAGGTTGAAGCTGTTTTCCCTGAGGATTTCTAGATGGCCAGCAAGAAGCCAAAGAGAATGAGGGCTGCAAGCATCATATAGGAAGAAATGGTACAGCAAATGTCACGGCCTGTGTGTTAACTTGGATCTTACCACCAGTATTTTGTTCCATCCGTAGATAAAATCCATAACCGCTTTTTCCTTTCTGGATCTCAATAAGTCGTGGTTTGAGGGGAAGCAACCTTAGGCTGGCGCTCTCTTTGCTCAGTGCCATCCTCTGGCTTGTGAAATAGCGGTCTGTTTCTTCATTTGAAAGTAGAAACATAACATGATTTTCAGACTTCTTTACCTGTGACAGCACATGTACAGTCTCAGATGTCACCCCTTCAACAGCACGTGGGAATTGGGGATATTTGGTAACTGGTGCACTGATACATAGCAGAGTCTGGGTGCTGTTAGTCCAGGCCACGCTACTATAAATTGATTTTTCTTTTCCCTGCTTCCAGTCAGAAATCTGGACCATGACAAAATCAAGGGCATGTAATGGATGAGGAAATTTCCCATATTTCATACTGTGTTCTTGACCTGTAGGGAATTACCTGTGGAGGGCCATGGGGGAGGCATACAGTGCTGTAGAATCCAGGGAGCCTGAGTAGATATTGTTTGGCTATTCTAGGTGTGGAACTCTCTCATATAGACCTATCATGCCATCTATACCACTATTTTAGATTACAGTGACACGTGTCAAGTTTCTGTCACTCTTGGTCCTCTTCTGTCTCCCTGTACTACTGATTCTGAGGTGAGGTTTTTCCTTCTGTCCAACCTCTCCAAGTCTGTCTTTCTCTTAGTCCTTTCTGCTCAAATGGGTGCTCTTTTTACTCATCTTAACCAGTGTCACTCTGCTGCTGGTGTTGCAGTAGCTCAAAGAAACCCAGGTGTTGCACGATTCCACAGTTAGCCGTGTGCACTGAATGCTGCTGGAATGCTGGAGTCTCGTGGCTCTCTGAAATCTCTTCAGCTCCAGCTGCGTTTTAGCAGTGCCAACAGCGGAAAGCTGGAAGCCTCATTAGCATTGTTCTTTGCAGCCAATTAGTGAAATTACTTGCACAGTAAATTTCATGGGTTTCGGACTTCTTCACAGGAGAAAGGGGACTACTGTCTAAAATCATGAAATCTTCCCTGCTCCATGCTGACTGTATCATCAGAGGCTTCCTTCTTCCTGCCCTGGAAACCACATTTTATGACTTGCTCTCCTGCCATTAGCAGCATTTCCAGGACTTCTAGGAAATGGATTTATTTCATGGGGTTCCTGGCAGCACTATACTTGTGTTATTTAAAATCCTGTGGCCTGTCTTGGTGGCAGTGTTCACTGAGAGGCAGTTCAAGAGGCTGCTGGATAAGAGAGCCAGCGCAGAGGGCTACGCTGATGTGTTGGTGGTACATGAACAGCAGCTCCCAGGATTTACTGTGAAATGCTTGAATCAGCCAGCCTGGCCTCGTCAGTAACCCTGATAGGTTGCTGTGAAAGTAGGCCAGAACAGAAGATAAATCAATACCTTTTCCACCGCTTCCTCATGGGTGTCATTTTCCACATTTTTGCCATTGATTTCAATCAGGCGATCGTTATTTTGGACACCAGCCTTTGCAGCTGCTCCTTGTGATGAAAGCTCCACTATGAACAGCCCCTTCTGACCTAAAATAAATGATAACTCATTACACAGGGTAAGTCACTGCAATAGGCCTGAATACAGTGGTTAAGGAAACTCAGCACTGATGTCCTCAGAGATTCTTGGCCTCTGCTTGCCTGCAGACTACAGGAGCACCACAAACCTTGGACACAGACGCTCCTCTGTCTCTTACTCTGGCCTGGAAAAATCCCTTCAGTGGTGGAGGGAGATATTTGTTCACTATCTGCAGCTCAAAATGGTGTTTATTTCTCTACCAGGAGTGCAAAGTGGCTGATTAACATAGCTGAAAGGGATTTGATTCCTATTCCCCGCCACCCTCCTCTCCCCACATCATTTTGAAGAGAGAAGCTGCTTTTCCTATTTTATACATTTCATAATTTCCTGTGTTTGGAAGCCTTCTATGTTTGATCCTTCAATTATATTGCATTCCAAAATACCCTTTAGAGGGCTCTTTAGAGGTGGTGCTTTCCAGAAGACCTCCCTCTTCCGTTGACTGGCCTTGGAAAAAAAGGCATATATGGAAAAGGTTCAAAATTCTTTTCTTTCTAAATGAATTAATTTAAAAATCAGGGAAAGCGTTTATTACAGCTGTCTGGAACCTCATGTGCTGATTCCTGAGGTGATTTTGAGGAATGTAACAGGACTTAACATAGCACATTGGGTGTGTATCTAGTGTGTGAACAGGGACTGTAAATTTGGTTTTGTTAAGTGGGCTTAAATAACAAGCAGAAAATAGCTTATTATTTTTCCCTCTCTTTTTTCATCTGTTTTCCATTCCATGAGAAGCATGGTCCTCAGAAAACCTTGCGCTGCATATGCTGTACAGAAATGTTCTGGAGATGGATCAGAACTCATCCTGCTACTTCTCACTTTTTTTCTGTTAGCAAGAGCAGTTTGTGCCTCCCCACTAGCCCCCACGTGTTAACTGTGGTTGCCTCTGTCCCTGCAGCCAAATATATACATATACATATATAATATATATAAAATATTTATACATATTTTATATATATATGGATGTAGATATATATATATATATCTCCAGTTTCTTCTCTGCAGGCTCTCACCTTCTGTGCTTTTCAGGGAGAAGCCGTAGCCTGTCTCCTCCTTCACCAGGTAGCAGAGCCAGGGCTGTGGAGCTGCAGTGGCCGTGGATGGTGGGCACTGCAGCTCCTGCTGTTGTCCTGTGGATGCCTTTTGACCCAGCCCTTCCAAGTTCACTCCCTCCTTTTGTGCCTTTTCATAGGATGCATCATCCAGAACAAGGAGCACAACGGAATTCCCGCTGTTTCTGACCATCTCCACCACCTGTAATGGGCAAGGGGAAAAATGGAAGTGGGCACTGGAGTGATGGAGCGAAAAGCTTTCCCCAGGAAAAGCTGCATTGTCCACTGCCTTTGTTGTCTCACCCCCTGCTCGTGCAGTAGGGAGGCATCCCAAAGACATTCCATGCCCGTGGTGGGTAATGAATGATGCAGGGGGATACTCGGAGCAGTTGACTCTGCTCCTGTATTACTGCAAGGTGACAGAATGATGAGGAGGACTCTGTCTTATCAGAAGGCTAATGAATTACTTTATTATACTATACTATATACATTTCATCTAAACTCAATCTTGCTCACAGCTGCACAGAACTGCACTCATCATCTGATTCTCTCTTGTGACGGTCTCGTGACAGTCCGACACACACTCTCCTGGCCCTGAGAGGCCAAGGGAACAAAACATCCTCACTTTGGGTAAACAATCTCCACGTTGCATTCTACTTTGGCACAACGCAGGCACAGCAAACGAGGTAAAAATTGTGGTTTTTTTCTTGGTTGTTCAGAGAATGTGAAACCCAGAAATATTCTTGGGAAGCATTGTGCCTTGCTTTTCTCTGTGAAATGTGGCAACACTCCTGGAGTTCCTAGCCATAAAAACTGGGAGAAAAAGCTTCACACAGCAGCTGTGGGCCTGGGTCACGGTGTGGATCCCAGAGTGAACAGATTTGTACCTGTGCATGTTCCTCCTTGTCCACGAAGACACCGTTGACCCTGAGCACCCTGTCTCCATCCTGCAGGCCAGCCCTCTGGGCTGGGCTGTCGCGCTCCACGTTCCGGACGATGTGCCCTGCGGTGTCCTGCTCGATCCGCAGGAAGAAGCCGTACTTCTTCTGGGGCTTCTTGGTCACTGTGCACTCTCGGGGCTGCAGAGCAGAAGTCATCTCTGCCAGACAAGGTGGGAAAAATACCTGAGAGTAAGAACAGGAAGCTTACCTTGGGTGTATTCCCTCTATTATGTGTTGAGAGGGTTTGCTTCAGAATTCTTGGAGTGGTTTTTTTTGGTGTAGAGGTTTTTTTGTTTGTTTGTTCTAGTATTTGCAGGGTTCTCAGGTGAAGGAATGAATGATGAATCTGACTCCATGTTCTCAGAAGGCTAATTTATTATTTTATGATACTATATTATATTAAAGAATGCTATACTAAACTATACTAAAGAATACAGAAAGGATACAGACAGAAGGCTAGAAAGATACAATGAAAACTCTTGACTCTTTCCAGAACCTTGACACATCTGTACCCTGCTTGGTTATTAAGTCAAAACAATTCACATGAAACCAATGAAACAATCACCTGTTGGATAGACAATCTCCAACCACATTCCAAAGCAGCAAAACACAGGAGAAGCAAATGGGATAATTATTGTTTTCCTTTTTCTCTGAGGCTTCTCAGCTTCCCAGGAGAAGAATGCTGGGCAAGGGGATTTTTCCAGAAAATATGACTGCCACAGTTTGTTTGTTTTGTTTTGGTTTTGTTTGTTTGGGTTTTTTGGCCCCAGGAAATCCAGCTGTGCAAAGCCGAATTTAGTGAACAAGGCTAGTGAGAAGAAACCAAATCCTCTTCTCTGACCCTCCTTGCTTTTTTTTTGGTCTCTGTATCTCAAATGAAGTTAAGCAAAATGCAGAGCTAAGAAAAGTCTGCCTGTGAAAACATAGTAAGGATTGAGGAGAGGGTGTAATAATATCAGGATTCAGTTTTACAGAGGAAATGAAGTTTTGGGCAAAGGGATTGTAAGTGGAGTGAAGGGATTGTTCCCCTCTCTTTGACACTTGGGGGACCTCATGTGGGTACTGTCACCAGTCTTGATCTCCCCAAGTAATTGCCACATTTGAACTAGTTTTCAGAGGGAATTTTCGTTCTGAAACACTTATTTAAGGAGGCTGAGAGAGCTCGGTTTGTTCAGTCTTGGGAAGAGAAAGTAAAGGGAAGATCTTATTGATATCTTCCCACTGCCTAACTGGATTGTGTGGAGAACACAACCAGACTCTTCTTGGAAACTAACAGTGTGGGAGGATGAGAGGGAGCAGACACAGGCTGCAGCACAGCAAGGGAAATCCTAACCAGACATCCATTAGGACAGCTTTTCCTCTTGGAGGACAGTCAGATACAACAAGAAGTGCCTAGAGAGGCTGTGAAATCTCTGTCCTTGGAGATACCTGGATTGGGCCCTGAGCAACTTGATCTAAGCTGGCTCTGTTTCTATGGGGCATTGCACCAGGCAACTTCTAAAAGTCCCTTCCTACCTAAACTGTTCTGGGATGTAAAGAAACTGTGGTTTGGGTGAAGCTTGTCCTGCAGGAATATCACATATGGAAGGTAAATAACAGGTGGGACTGGGGAACATTTCCCAAGACATGGTCCTGCCAGAGATCCATGAAGACAGTGGAACGAAACAAATGAAGACAAATCCCTCCAGTTGGAAAATCCAGGTGATTAGCAACTTTGGTAATTACTTTACTGGAAAGACATTTTTTTTTCCTGTCTCTTTACAGTTCTTTAGATCTGCTGGCAGTCAAATCCTTCTGAGAGAGCAGCTTAGTGCAGAGCCACTGCCGTGGCTACCCATGGTGCAGACTCTGCAACGGGAGCTGAAGCTGCACTGTTGGTGCTACTTGGGCAGCACACACAGCAGCACGGATGTGTGGGGTGAGTTTGGCACAGTGTCACTGGAACTGGAGAACACAGGAATTTCAGCTTGCAAGGATATGCAGCCTGCAGATCATGATTCACTTGTTGTCCATGGTCAGGTGCCTTGAGCATTTTTGAGTCTCTGTGTGTTGCGCTGACATTAACTAATAAAGGGATGAACTTTCCTGTTATTTGAACATGGTTGAGAACACATCAGACTGTATCAATTGCAAGTACAATCCAAAGCAGCTTTTCTTGACAAACACTGGGAATCTGTGATAATTCCAGAAATTAACATGCAAAACCAGTACTACACAGAGCTGGAGAAACAGTAGGCTTCTGTGGAAAAAATAATTTCTTCATATTTAGAAGTGGAGAGAAGGTTACAAAGCACTGCATATGACACCTTTTGATCCGTGCAAAATTTGTTTTGCAAAAAGAAGTTTTCAAAGGGAAAAGGGATTAGGAAAAAAGGAATTTCTTACCTGTATGTCTATGTAGAGCAGCCTTCACTGGAATTCTCTTTTGCTGCTCCTCCTGTGGCTGTCCGTATAAGTAAGACTGGACTTTGATTGGGCAAAGGTTGATTTAAAAGATGATTTATTTAACCAAGTTTCACTGAATGCATGATACTTTGATAGTCTGTCTTGTCCTTGTGAGCAGAAGTGCTAATCACATGCATTTCTCATTAGCTTTGTATTTTGTCCTACTGATATTATACTCAAAAACTCACTCAAGGAGTCATCTGAGGCAAGCCTGACCTTTGCTCTGGGCTGGAGCATTTTTCTGCTCTGAGAAATGCCTTAAAGGGAGCAGGTTTGGGTGCTGCTGGATTGATCTGGGCCAGCAGCATTTGCTTGGTTAGGAAGTTACTAGTTAAAATCTGTATGCCCATTGTTGGATGGAAAAAAAAAAAAAAAAGGCTGTGCCAGGTTAACCTTGACCAGATGCCCACTGAGCCACTTTCAGTCCCTTCTTCTATGGATGTGGGAAGAAAATAGGATGAAAAAGCTTGAAGAATTCAATATAAGGATCATAACTGGGATGGATGCATTGAAAAAAAAATGGGTTTGTGATTGAGGGGTGGGCCCTGACTGTTGAGGCCATAACACATGTGAAACATGCACTGCAATCAAGTGACCCGTGTAGGTAAAATCTCCCTGGGGCAGGTGGAGGGAGGGAGGTGTCTGTGACAGCAATATGGTGAGGCATGGCAAACTGGCCACACTGCAGGGGCACTGGGAAAGGCAGTGTGGGCTGCTCTGCCTTGGGAAAAGGAAAGTGCATTTGTGGGATTGTCTTTGCTCAGGGACCCGTGTGCACTTGGTGCAGGAGAAAGTGGAAATCTGCCATGTACCTCAAGGAGATTTATCCCTGGTAGAAAAGAATCTATTATTTGACTTGTATGGTATAGGAAAGAATAGAGCAGGAATCATCTGTACCAACAGAGAATGAGCCCCACCAGGAACCACGTGAGTGCAGTGCTGACCCACCCCAAGTGATCTTGTTTAACAATCCAACGTGGTGCTGTCCTGAGAGATCACTTTGACAGGTAGGACCAAAGTAATTGACTGTTCTTATGGAAATCTGGGGGAGGGAGGGTATGGAATGGGGAAATAATATCTGCATATAGGAACAAGGTATAGTGGTTATAGAGGATGTGTAGACCTGACTGCTGGATGTAAAGATGGTTTAGGTATGGAGTATAAGTTGGAAGTGTTGGTAAGAAGCAGTTTCAGGAAAGATAAATAGTTGGAATGAAAAGGTTTGAGTAGTGTATAGATAGGAAGCAATATATGAGTGGCACAGAGGATACTTTGATATCTCAGATCACACATGATATGAATGGTTGCAATGAGGGGTTGGGGCTGCACTGTGTCTGGCTGGGGTGGAGTTAACTCTTCCTTCTGGCAACCTTCGTGGTGCTGTGCTTTGCATCTGTGGCTAAGAGAGCGTTGATGCTACACCACTTTTTTGGCTGCTGAGGAACAGTGTTTGCTTCCTTTCATGGCTTTTCTTCCCAGGCTACAGGGAGGGGACAGAGTGTGGCAGCTGGCCTGAGCTGTCCAGAGTGATATTTCATATTCCACACCCTTTGATGTCGTGCTCAGCATTAAAAGCTTGGTAAAAGGAGGAGGAAGGGCAGCTGTTTGTGGTTGAGGTGGTCTTCCCAAGCAGCTGTTGTGCATGTTGAGGTGTAGCTTTCCATGAAGGTAGCTAGAGATCTGCCTGCTGATGGGAAACAGGGAATCAATTCCCATTCTTCTTTACTTGCATGTGCAGCTTTCCTTTGCTTTCCCTATCAAGCTATCCTTATCTCCATGCATAAGTCTAGCCTTTTATTTTGTCCCCATTCAGCAAGAAAGGAGTGAGAGGGAGTCAGGGTGGGTGTTTGGATGTTGGTTGTGGTCAGCCTGTCACAAGGGCATATCTTACCCATGATCCATGAGCATGTGCAGGATATACTTATGGGCATGGACTGACCTGAAGGTGTTTCTAATAGAGGTGGAAGACTCTAAATTTGAGATACCAAGGTAATTACTAAACTGACCGTGTGAACTTCTTGTTAAAAAATCTAATTCAATTTAAAAAGCTTTAAAACTGCTTATTTCTCTTGTTGACTTGCTGTGGAATTGGATTATTAGAAGTAATACTTGTGTTTTCCCCAGCTGTCTGCTCCCACTGTTTAATTCCAAGGGAAGGCAACAGAAGTGATCATAACCCAAATGTGCTGCAATGTGACAGTCACTGGTGTTGTAAAAGCCTTACTGTAATCCACTTACCCTGAGTGGATTTGCAAGCTGTTGTGGCTTGGAGTTGCTCCTTTTGGTACAATTTCAGACCAAGTGAAGCGAGTGAGCCCTGGTGTTGCAAGAACCAGACAAGAGAAACCTGCCCTGACCTTTGCTTGCAACCTTTGACACAAGTCAGATGATGAGGCTGCATGATGAAGGACATCAGAGCGCCTCATCGGCCAAGATGGGAACTCTGCAAGGATCTAGGTCGGCATACAGGGAAACAGCAGCTGATCCAAGGTTTATTTTTTAATTGTAGTGCCACTGCCATAGTCAAGTGAGGTAATTTTGGGTCCTGACAGGATTTTTCCAAGAAGAAGGTGCTACATGAATGTAAAATATTAGTGAAGCTCAGAAATTCAAAAATTTTCCTATCCTTCCACTAGTAGAATGAAAATTATTTCAGAATTTATCAGAATAAATGTAGCTTGTATAAGGTTTTCTTTTCTGGCTCTTGAGCCTTTTGCAAGAATGTTCTCAAGCGTATTCATACAGTTACAAAAATGAGGAACATAAAAAAAAGAGAGAAGCTATCTTTTTAGCACTGTGAAAAGTGGTAAAATATGAAAAACCCCCTCTTAATTTACAATATTCCTGTATTGCAGGAGTTGGCAACAGCGACTTAGGTGGTGTGGTTCTGTTAGCACAGGAACTAGACTTAGGGGGTCTGTTTTCTCCAAGTTATGTCTCTTTCCAACTGTAGCCTGGTTGTAGTAATACATGAACCTTTGTTTCTGGTGTCATGGTGTTATCCTGTGGGATAACATTTACAAAATATTTCCTGTAATTTTTTTTTTTTTGCCAAATCTTTCCTGATGTTTGGTTAGAAAAATTTCTGTGAAACTCAACTGTGTTAGCAAAAATGGTCAGAAATAAGCATTTTCTAGTAGTTCTAAGTGTTCACATTGTTTCCTCAGTGTGTTGTTGAATGGAGGGAAGCACCTTTGTTCTTAATTTTGCTACATGCTGGGATCTCTGACTTTAGTAAATTCACAGGTGAAGTATATCTTTAATATGAGCATAAATTTACAAAGTTCAGTTGACTAAAAGGTGCCTTTTGTTATTAACACCATTTTAAAAGGTGTCTAGCCCTAAAATTGAATGAATAATCTTCATATGTTTGGTCCTGAAAATAAAGTTGTGCTCAAAGGATCTGTAAGACTGCCAGCATTGTTCTGCTGACAAAAGGTTTGTGTGGCTATTTTGGTGTAAAAATGTTCCTTCTTTGTTATGGTGACTCACTTTCTTGCCTGGGAGCACGTACCTCCCTTAAAAATTGATGTGATGAGTGTTTCTAAACAGTGCTTGTTCACCTATTGCTTACTCTAGACTTGCTGACCACGGGCTCACTTCTCTCCTTGCAGTGCCATCCTTTCCTTGGGTTCATAACAAAGCAGTTAATGAACATTCATGGTCAAACATTTGGAAGCATCCTTTATTTGTTGCTGTATTTAAGCCTTTCAAAGTCACTTCAGCCCTTTCCCTCTGCCCCTTCTTTTGCCAGCGGTGGTTTTTCCACTTTGGTTTGGCAAGTGCTGTGTAAAGCACAGTGTGATTTGGTAACAGAAATATTTGGTTCGCTGAAGTCCTCCGTGATCATGAGGCAAAGTCCATTTGAGCTACCAAATGAATACTCATCAGTCATCCTGTACGAAGCCAAGTGGTAATTAATTCTCTCTCTTCTGGTCACCACATGCCTCTGACGTGGTAAAGAGAGGAATAAAAGGAGGGGAAGCAAATGTTGCAATCCTAGGATCCTAGAGGAAGGGCAGAATACCCCTCCTTCAAGCATTTTGGGCTTAATAACTTCCTAAAAAGTAGGAGAGAGGAAAAAATAATTTGCTGTCCCTGTGTTTGGAGCAAAGAGAATTTTTCTGTCCCCTGGATCTGTCAGCAAGGAACTGCAGTGGCAGTCCTCTTGCCCCAGGCTTTGCTCTTTGTGCTTTAAATATTGAATTGTCTTCCCTAGTGCCCTTTTTACTGGGAATATGAACTCTGAACAATGCTTTCTTCTCTAGAATGTTCTGTATTGATCATGAATTTGGGCTTTTAGGTGCAGAATTTACTACTGAGTTAACTATGAGTTCCTCCTTTGCCGCGTGTCAGACTGAAATCAGTGTTAAAAACCTGGAAATTCCTGTTGCAGCAAAAATTCAAAGGTCTTAAAAAGGAGGATTTATGGAAGATAAGTGGACTTTTTTTGGTTGTAGTAAATGGCAGTACACACATGGACATATTCACATGCATGCACAGCAATCAGGCTGTGTGCAGCACTGCTTGGCTAACTGGAGCTGATGTTGGTGAGATTAATGCTGCTTGAATGGAAATGCCTTTGGAATTCTCCTCTTTCCTCAGGCCCTGGTACCTTGAGAAGACTTTTGATTCCAGCTCATCCCACTTGACATTTTCTGCATGTGTATTTCTTCAGTTTTGCCTTTCATTTGCTGTATCATTTGGTACTCTTTGGACATGCAGGACGCTGAGACATAAAAAATAATGCCATAAATTTACAAGTCTGGCTTTTCCCATCACAGCTCATGGATTTTTTCTTTTTAGTACAGTATGTACCCTTATAAAATGTTGTTTTTTTGGGTGTTTTGTGTTTTTTTTTTTTTTTTCTCTTGACCTATGAAAGAAAAGTGTAAGTTACTTACCTTCTCTGTTGCATGTGCATTTCTTGCCCTTTGGAGAGAGATTTCTGAATTTGACAGCAGGCTGTGTTCCTTTCCTTTTAGGCATTTGAAATGTAGATATAATAACCATGATGTCTAATTCACTATTTTCCTCAAGGAGTATGATGAAAAGGTGCTTATACAATTACCAGAGAAAGCACATACCCTTCCTGCAGAAATACAGCTCAGTGAGACAGGAAGCATCCAGGCCTAAGGCATTGATTTCTCATTCTCTTCCCTTCTTCCATTCCTCTTCCTGCTCCCTGGGTCCCATCTCATCCCACTCCCCCGCCAAATCTGTAATCCTTCAAGGAAATGCCCCTAATTTCTGCATTAACCTGTCTGTAGTAGTCAGTGTTTAATTTCACTTTGCCAGTAAAGACTCTACTCTGAAATTTCATTACCCTAAGATCAGGCTGAACTGATATTTGGAGTGCTTGGGTGCTTCAGCCTCAGCTAATTAGGACCTAACTTCTGCATCAAACTTCTCATGGGGTGCATTCACTCTTGCAGCAAGAAGGATTTAAATTGGACTAGCATTCATTTACCTTTCTATCCGAGATCGGTGAGCATAATGGAAAAAATCTGAATGTAGCCTTGAAGGCAAAGAGAAATACAAACTTCCTGCAGGCTTCCATCTTCTTGGTTGCTGTATATTGGCTTTTGTGTTGGGAGAACTATTGTGTTCTGCTCTGATGAGGCTTTTGTGATGCTTATAGAACTTTTAATGGAAACGTGAGGGTGGATAATGCCTGGTCTTTATTAATTCTTGTCACTTTGTGGCTTTGAAAGGCTTGTTATCTGTTATCACAAAAAGGAAATGGCTACTGCTATGTTTGGCACTGCAGAAATGCAGAATGCAGCCCTTTTCCTGTGTAACTATTGAAAACCATTACTATAAGCTTTGAGAGGGATATAAATCTAGACCCTATTTGAACCCAAGATTAATAAATAAAAAAAATAGTATAGAATTAAATTATTTTGATATAGTGTAAAACCCAGTAGAATTTGTATGAGCTTATATTTATTCTTTTAAAATTCCCTCCAAATAAGCAACAGATCCTACCAGAAACCCATGCCTAAGTACTAAGGACAGGATAAATCTCAACAAAATGCATACCTGGAACTAAGGTTGGTTTGATTGTAAATCTGGTTTTGGTTACAGCAGAACTTGTGCCCCTGATTTAACTGGAAGATGACAAAAACTTTCTAGAAAATACCCATCTACATCTTAGCCTTCTGCCAGCCTTGAAAATCACCCTGATCATCCTGGCATGACTATATCTAGGCCTAAAAAATGATCCTAAATGATCCTGAAATGCTGAACTGGATTGAGAGCTGCAGTGAGTGGCACATGCCCTTTCAAGAAGTAAAGACCAGAGAAGGAAAAAAAAAAGATCCAGTTATTCACAGACAAAATTGAATTTGGTTCCTTGGCAGGTCATCCAGCAGAGGAAGAATTTAGGGATCTCTGTCACTGGGGAAGCCAGCATAAGCCTGGATGAAAATCCTGTGTGTGGCAGTAAGTTCAAGGTTTGAGTCCTTAGCCAGTGACAAGATCACAAGAAGGTGAGCAGTAAATAATTTATCCTCCTGTCATCTTTTTTTTTTAATTTTATTTTTTAAATTTTTTATTTTTTATTTTTTTTTTTGCTTTGCAGGGGGCAGTTACACTGTTATCTCTTGGTTTTCATTTGCCTGTGCACATGAGAGATTCCCAGCAGAGTTCTTTAATGATTTCCTAAACTTAAACCATAACTTCTCCCTGAGTCAGATTTTCTCACAATGATGGTTGCATTTTAAGCTGTTGCACGACTTAACTGTTAGTATTTTTTTTTTAAAGCTCACTGTGTCCTTTTGAAAAAGAGAATGATAGAGTATGGACCCTCCTGTAACAAAAGGAAAAAAGTACCTAGTGCACACTCAAAGTTCATTTATATTAAGTAAGGTAATTGAAACTGAAGGATGTTGTCATTGTCTTAAACTCTCCTAGGGTTACTTTAGTGAGTGGCAATAATCTGTTATTTTACTTTGAGGGCTTGATCACTGGACTGTGTTGCTCCGTTGTTCCACTGTAATACTGTGAAATTCTATATTTAATTGTTATTTAGTTAACACTGCAATCTTAATTTATCAAGGTTTGCATACTTTTTATTTTATTGACATAATTAATTTTGTTGTGTTGATTAAAAAAGTGGTGCATCTTTTCACTAAATGATATCCTGTTTTAGTTCAATATAGAACTCTTGGGTTTTGATGTAAGTTTTAAATTTTTTAAATTTTATTTTTCTATCTTGATATTAGAAACTAAAATTGACAGCCCATTTGTCTTTTCTAGAAGCCTATGTGTAAGATAAGTAATAATGAACTGGTACTCTAGAAAAGCAAACCCAGAGAACTAAGTCTAAAAGTGAGGTAAAGCAGGAGGGTAAAAAAGTGTCTTTTGTCATCATTGAGTTGTTTGGATATGTATTTTTCCCATGAAGATGCATTTTTTAAACAAAGTAGGATAAAAATATCAGGATTTCAATAGAGAAATTTTATCACTGTTTAATCTTTTGATTTAATATAAACATAGAGAACTCAAACCATCTTTTTTTCCTCCTCTTTCAGGAGGAGGTGGGTTTGTAATGAAGGACATGTGTAGGATACACAAGGACAGTGGAGAACACACTGTCTGATCCTCTAATCTATGTTTTTCCTAGTCCTGACTGCCTTGCAGTCCTGTAATGAAATTTGTTAACTGTTGTATTGAATCTTGTATTAAATCAATGGATTTACCAAAGCTGGGCTGTCTGAGGAGGTCTCACCTGCCTGAAAGAAAATGGGCACATATTTGAATTTACTCATCAAGAGAAACTTTGCTATTTTGATATTTACTTTTTTTTTTTTTGGTGGTTGAAATCGGAGATTTTTTTTCCTTCTTTTAAGTCCTGGGCACACTGTGTTCCTGTGCTACTCAGCACCAGTGATGTTGAGAATGTGTGTGCAGCTCACAGTGAGAAAAAAAAAGCCTCCCAGGGCTTTTCTCAGATGAAGAGGTTGTTCACTACCCTGTTTCTGAGGGCACAACCTCAGAGACATGTCCAGTGCTGTTTGCTGGTGGAGGTGAATCCAGAGGCTTCTCTGAGGAGGCTGAGGAGCTGGGATTATACTGCCCTGAGAGCCCCAGTGCTGGATGGACTTCCAGGTGCACTGCTTGCTCTGCAGGAGAAGGGATTCTTTGGGAGTGCCATGAGATTTGAGGGAGTGGAAGGAGAAGAGAAAAAACCACCTTGCTTTGCTCTCAGAGCTGTGCATGCTCTGTGAATGGCTGCTGCTTGTGTCTGAGGTCTCAGCCTTCCATGTTTTCTTAAGGAAGTTTGGAAGCAACTCTGGAAGTGAATGTTTTCCTGCACAGAGAGTTTAAATTTTCAGTCAGCAGTTCTGGGACACTGAACTGCTTTTTGTTAGTAGTAAGGGTTTGGATTGCTTCAGTGACTTGCAGAGGCTGTGAGCTGGCAGCTCCCATTATTCCCCTTCCACGAACCACTGGGCTCTGTGCACATCTGGAGCTGCTAAAAGAGCAACTGAACTTGTGCTTGTTTCCTGCAGTCTGAAATTGAAATGTCTTCTGAGTCTTTTAAGAGTCTGAAAATCACTGGGCCATCAGGAAAGTCTAAGCCAAGCTGCCCTTAATTAATAAAAGCCAACAAAATCTCCTGGTCCTGGATAGCTGACCCATAACTGAAAGTTTGACACCAGAGAGTGCAATGTGGACCCTTTTAGAGCACCAAGAGATGGCTGAAAGATAAGTGAAAAATACACAGGATAGTTAAAATAACACAGAAACCAACCAGACATTTAACTTCTTGCAAGTACAGCCTACACAGGAATTTCTGTGCTGTATAGAAAAGTGCAGATAAATGCTTGTTTGTAATTTTTAATCCCATTTGCTGTCCTCCCCTGCCAACAAGATCAGGGTGTACCAAAAATAACTGTTTTAACTCTCACAAGCACACAGCTTATAAGGACCAGGCAATGTGGAACAACCAGAAATCCTTCCATGGTTAAGGTGAGAAGGGGGAAAAAAATCAATCCCAAAGCAAACAAACACTTGATTTTTAGTTTCCTGTTGAATCACAGAACCTCTCAAGCCATCTACCCATCTGGAAAATGGAGGCCAAGCAAACCACTCTTGTTTTCTCCTTTCCAGCAGTGTGTATCAAGTTCCACTTGCTGGTCTGGCACTTACAGATGGTTCTAAAAGACAGATTTGTTTTTCTAGGAAAAAAAAAAAAAATCTCTATTTTGAAGTAAAGAAAAAAGCTCTCCTGCCTCTTAATACTAGTCTGAAACAGGAGGATGTTTTGGTAAGCATCACTCTTTTTTCTTTCTGAATTTCTCTATTTTTTTCCCTGATGCTCGCATCAGAATTCTCCTACTTAAAGTACAGTAATTAAGAATTTTTTTCTTTTCATCATTGAAAAAGAGATGCCAGTAACATGTTGTTCTATATATTCATATTGGTGGGAGTCTGACTCTTACCTCTGCTAGCCAGATAATTTGATACAGGTGCTCTCTTGAGGAGGAGAAATAATTAAAAAGGAGTTTTGATGGCTTTTGTCTTTTTTCCAGTCCAGTTTAGGAGTTACTTGGTGTGGGCAGGAGGTGCTGCCTGGGTTCTGGGAAAGAAAGAACATCTATTGCAATAAGTTTCTGTTGAGGCATGATGTATTTCAGTCTTTTGTTTTCTTTATGCTCAATTTTGCCCAGAGAGCTGGGAGGTGAAACCTGATCCCAAAAGAGAACTATTTTGAACCAGTCAGTATTTTTAGATGATCTTTCAATGGAACAGCTCAACATTTGATAAAAGGAAAAAACTTTCAAATTGAAGAAATAAGAACAAAGAGCCCTCCCAAATATCCCTCTCCCCTGATGTTTTCACTTGCTTATTTTTTGAAGAGAGGATGCTTTCCTCATCTTCCATTTTAATGAAAACAGCAAAGCTTATAGAGAAGATTCTGTTGGCATAAGGCTTTTGCTGCAAGATCTATGCTAGGAAATAGATTTCCTGTCCTCTGATGTGAAGGGAAAAGTGCAGTTTTCATTGTGCTGCCTGTTATCCTGGGTGCTGTGTGCACATCTGAAGCACAAGACAGCCCCTCCTTTTACAGATAAACAAGTGGAGGAGAATGGGGAGGGAGGGGGACTGGCCTGGCACAAAGGTCAGCTCAGTTAATGCCTGCACTCTCCCACCACAGATCACAGCATGCTGGAAATCGTTTATGCATCCGCCACAAAATACCTGGAAGAAGGAAAGTACCTGGATTGGAGCTGCCTCATCAGGAACCAGCAGAATCACAAATCACAAATCGAGGCTCACGGGTGAAAAAGAGCCAATAAGGACAACGAGACTGGGTTTGGAAAGGAGATGGAAAGCTTGCACCTCCCACAAAATTCAGAACCCGTGGCAAAAGTCTCGTCCTCACTGAAGACTTCTGGAAATATAGGCAGTCAAGCAGTCAGGCAGCGTCTGCTATCAGTGCAGAGCCAAAATAAAGGGTATTTTCCTACCTGCTGTGGGCCACTTCAGTATGGCGAGTGTAACAGGTAAGCTCTGCGTGTCCAGGGACTTGCTTGTATTGGGAGGTGACACGGTGGTGCCTCAGCAGAAATTTCTGCATGATAAAAGCAGTGTTCACGAAGATGTATCCTCTCCTCCTAGGGTGTGAAACTGAAATTGATTGCTGCCACACTGTGACATGTGCAATAAGTTTCACACTCCTCTGTCTCTTCATCTGTGCATGCTAAATGCAAGGCTGACACGTGAAAAGTGTCAGGGATTTGTTTTAGCACGGCTGTGCACTTCTCTGAGCTAATGGAAACAGCTTCCCATGGTATTTCTGCTCTGAGCACCGTTACCAGAGCTGAAAGAATTTGGGTGAAAAAGGCAGGGTGGGAAAATGTGTGCTAGTCTCAGGTTAGATGCAGGTCTAGCCCAGCTCACCTAGCATCTGTTCTGGGTTCATAGCCACAGCTGCATTCACAGGCAGCAAAGTTATTTCACCTAAAATTGACACCTATGCATTTTCTTACATTGAGAGCTTTGTGTGTGCAAACAGCCCGGCCTTATCACCTCTGGAATTCATTTTTGTGTAAGTAGAACTCAGGGAGAATAGGTGCTTAGGGGGAGTGGGACTTGAGGTATGGCAGCCACTGCTGGGAGTGACTTGTTCTTTTTAATTCTCCTGCTTCATTGGTTACAAGAGAAAAAAAAAATACTGTGCAGAAAGGCTGGGGAGGCTGAAACACACGGTGGCAGTGCCCCTGTGCAATCATTGCCCCAAGTGACTTAACTGGTCACACGGCGTGCTGCTATCCTCTACTTGTGCCCAGTGACTTCAGCTCCATGCCCCCAGCAGAAGGAAAGATCTGTTTGGCCTAAGTAGCCAAGGTGGTGAGCTCCCAGAGCTTTTTGGGTTGATTCTGATGTGTGTTGGGCTGAGAAACCAGCCCACATTCCTTCCCAGCTGTTCCCCAGCTTTGTTAAAATGTAGGGATTAATATTCACCTGTCTTTCTCCTTCCTGAAGTTCTCTCCAAAATATTTTGACTAAAAATAAAAAGAGAATTATGCCTTCAGTCATCTTTTTGACACCAATTTTTAGGTAAGGCAAGAGGCAGTTCTGCAGACTTTTATCTGCATGTTTGTCATTGTAATAACAGATGTGGCATTGCCAATTCCACAGAGAGTACAGAGGTTTACCTGGAATGGAACAAAGCTGTGAGGGTGGATTCTGGGCTGGAAAAGATGTGGGCTGTGGTCATGATATCCTGGGTAATTGTCTATGTCAAAGATAAGATATATACATATGTTTTAATTTTTTTTTTCTGAAAATAAGGTGTACGATTGATTTTATAAAGTCACAAGTCTCTTAGGTGGTTTTCTGGAATTGTCTATATATTTATTGACACCCCTTCCCCAATTTTTTTTCTCCAGCTGTACTTTCTGGGACCTGCTTCCCATGCAGGGAGATTTTCTCCTTTCTTCTACTGCTCTCTGTGCAAAGAAGGTTTTCCTGTGTTTTTCTCTCCTCTGAAATATCTTCTGTCTCATTTCTAGTCCATCCTTTGTGCTCTTCAGCTTGCTCTGAGAAAGCTGAGAACACTCTCAGTGGGATGAGCTCAAGGTGGAGAATGCACAGGAAGGAAAAATGAAGCTAGTGTCAAACTCACTCTTGTACAAACAGAAACCAAAGGAAGTTGTGATCTTTTACCCAACTCTGTGATATTTTGAAAGCTTATTTTGTCTGCAGCCTTTTAAAACTGCTGTGTCCCTCTCCCCTTTTCCAAGGATTTGCCTTTTGTGAAAGGACTTCTCTCTCAGGCCTTAAAATTTGGTACCAAATGGCAAGGGGAAGGTGTCCACACCTGTGTCTGTTTCTGTGGTGCTAAGGCTTGTCTGATGAGCACTGCTGATCTCTGCCATGTTCTTCATACTTGGACACGTGTGTAATGTTCTTGAGTGTCAAAGCAGACACACAGACCAAGTGAAAATTTATCACCTTGTCACTTTGATTGTTTATCAGTTCTGGAGGGCTGCAGTGGCTGCTGCTGTGGGAGCCTTTCAATCACAGGCAGCCTGATTTTGGATTCCTGTCGGAATAAATGCGTAAGCCACACCTGACAGACCCAGCTGCTTTCAGGGCACCCATAGCAAGCAGTAGAGATATCCTGCTAGGTGGGGGGAAGGGGATGTGCAGGGGCTCAGGGAGCATTGTATGATGCTGTGTTTTGGGCTCCAGTGAGCCAGTTTGGACTGCAGATATTTTTGGCACCATTCTTAAGCAGGCAGCACGCTGTACAACTGCACAGCAGCACCGTGCTTCTCCCTAGGTTGGTGTAGCTATGTTTCCACCTCCTGGCAACTATGAGGAATAGCTGTGGAGAGACTAAGGAGAATTTTTCTTGTTTTTGCAAGGCACTAGAAGATGAAGTAGGAATTTTAAAAAGGCAGTTCTCTTGAGCTCAGGGGGATTTTTAACTCCTTGGCATTCAGTATTCTATGATGTGTATAGGCATAGAAGCTGCTTCCAAATATCCTGCTTTGCAACAACTGTGAATATGAGTCCTTGAGCTGAAGGGTCATAAAAACAAGGTGCTTGCAGCAGATCTGTGAGTAATAAGACACCAGAGAGACACTTTACGTTGAGGGAGGGAGCATCAGTGTATATCCATAGTAACTGGAGACAAACACACCTAGTGAAATCCCAGCTCCAAGTACCTGTGCATTCTGTCTATTGGGAACATCAGTTGCTACAGAGATACATTCTGTTATGGAAGACACACAATCAAGACTAGGAATTCTGTGATGTGAGTAACAAGAAAATGCTATTTTTTTTGTCCAAAATGAGTGTTTTAGGTAGCTCAAAGAATCAAAGGAATTGGCAAGAGCAGGTTTAATATTAAAGTGAAAGTGCGAGAAAATGCATTGGCAAGGCTGACTTTACTGCTTTACTAGATGGTTAAAGCACAGAGAATGATCATGCTGAAATGTAAAATCAATCAATCTAAAACTAAAATCAACCACAAATCAGTGTAGATACTGAGGCTGGGGAAGAAAAAAGGGTAAAGAAGGGAAAAGATAAAGATAGAAAGGAATAAGGAAGGCCCTCCCAATATTCAGAGAGGTCTGCTTTGCCAAACAGGCCTGGACTTGGCCAACAGCTTAGGCCTAAACTCAGGTTGTTATTTAGAAAAATAAGTTTTCAAAGCTGTTTGTTAAAAACCAAAAGCTTGTTAGACTGCACTAGCTTCTGGGAACAGACAGTGTTTCTGATAAGCTCAGCCCAGATGCAGCTGATCAAGGCCAAGGCTTAATGAGCATTTTAAAATCATAATGCAGCCCGAGGAGCATGGGGGAGGCATTCTGTGAGTGTCCTTCAGTAGAAAGAAAACACTAATTTTCCCAAATAAAAATCTCTTGCACAAGTCAGTATGACCTCTCCTTGTCCTTGACAAGGGTAAAGCCAGAGCTGGGTTTTCTTTCAGGACCTGCTCAGAAATCCCTAGTGCCTGTTTCTTGTCCCATGCCAGGACAATGCCATGTTCCTGTTTCACCGGAAAGAATGACAGTTCTTTATCCATCTCAGAATTGCCCTGTGAAAACAAGGAAAAGACAACTTTGAGTATATTGTGCAGTACATGTTTCTAGAGCCTATAAAGAAATATAGGCTGTTAGTTCAAGGCTTCCAGTGAAAATGTATTTACAAGCTAAGTGCCCAGGTATGTATTCAGCCAGGATCTCTCACCCTGTATGTTCCTTATGCCCTTGTTAAGTGCATTAAAAACTACTTAGCAAAAAAAAAAAAGAAAAAAACAACCAAAAAAACCTGCAAAAAAACCGACTTCTGTTTTGCAGCACAGGTACATAACCCTGATGGAGTAGGTGCTGGACTCGCTGAATCTGGATTTTCAGTGAGGTTGTTTCCTTCATTGTTCAGTTGCAGGTACCCCCCATATAAAATGCCATCAGTTGTCCCCAGGTCATCTTCTTTTACATGAGGAATTACCTTATTTGTGGAAGATCATCCTCTTCAAAGAGGTTAGTCAGAAGCCTGTATAGTTCAAAGTTGCCTCTGTTTTATCCCTTTGAATGCATTTTAAAAATAATTTTTTCCAGAGACTCTTACAGAAGCCATAAACTAGCTCTGACAACAAACCACATGGAAGCAATGTGGAAAACCCAGATTTCTAGTGGAGGAGACTTTGCAAACAAGCCAATTAACTTTTCCTGCTGTGTCAGAGGGCTGTGAGTGCAGCAGCTCCAAGTGTGTGCATAAAGTTGTACCTCTATATAATGATTAAAAAAAAACATTAATGTATGTAGCAATACACATAGACATGGCCACAGCACAGACACTTTTAGCAGATTAAGACATGTTTTTTCATGCATTTTAAGTGAGCCCTTAGCTGTGCACAGGCACAGCCATATGGCTGTAGCCTATGTATGTACATAGCCTACACAGGCAGGGCTGACCAAAAGGCTGTGGTCTGTGGCATGAATGCATGCAGTAGAGTCCTTGTGGTGGGGAGCTAGAGGCTTCCTGAGTCTCTGTCTGACACTTCTGCATTCTGTTTGCTAGTTGACTTACTTTGCGTGGTTGGTTTTTTGCATCTTCCCTTTTTCTCATTTGTGTTGTAGCTCTGCATCTCAATTTTTCACACGGTGCCTTTGGACATTGAATCAGGAGACAATGATGTGCATGTTCTCCCAGCCTGGAGAAGCTCTGCCACCCCGTCCTCAGGAGCTTCCCCTCTGGGCTGTACTTTAAGCCACTCTGGGAAGATGAGAAAATGAGGATCTTTTATCAGCAATACACACAGTCCCTGACTGCATTAAAATCTGTGGGAGATGACCTGAACTTACACTGTGTTTTTCACCTGCAGACCACTGGACTACAAAATATGGGGGGAAGTTTGCTTAGCAGAAACCTGAATAAGGACATATTGTAGGGCTCCTCCCAGCTACTCCACTCTCCTGCATCATCCTGCCTCAAACGGAGCTTAAAATCTGCCAGGAGTGCTGGTAACCAGAAAACAAATGAGGTGAGAGGTTTCACTGGAAGCCACCAGGGAGAATTTTTCTACACCACTGACACAGAGCTACCTGGCTCATGAGAAAGGGAGTCTGTGACAGCAAAGAAACCTATATGGTGAGGAAGGAAAAAGGACAAGCATCCCCTTTGGTGTATTACGCCACACCAAAAGAGTGTAGGCAGTGACAAATGGCATCCTGATCCCGGTGTCATGACTTTACTTGGTATTTGAGAGGGGGGATGTGTAGTTTTTTCAAATATACATGTGGGTTTCTATTTTAGGTATATATGTTTTGTTACACAACCAGTTTATTCCACTTGTGAAAAAAAAAAAAAAACACAGAAAGGGAAATGAAAGAAAACTATTCCTCCTTTGCCATACAAAAGCAGGATGTATTTCATATTTGTAAGTGTTGATCTAGCTGCTGTATAAACACAGGGGGCAATTTTTTCCCTTCCCTAAATATATAAATAAGTAAAATACATATCTTGTTCTATGTGGTGACTCCAATGAGGGCAGAGAATGCAGCTCCTTGAGGCTGGAGAAGCTGTCTCCCAGATGATGGGGGCTCCTGGGTCTTCGTGCAGGATCTCACAGCTGTCCATGGAATGGGGAAGCTGTAGATTTCAGAGAAAATGATGTTCCCTGAAGTGTGAAGGGGAAGGAGCAATGAAGAGCTGAAGGAGAGAGGACAGGTAAGTCCCTGCTTAGCACTGCCTAAACCGTTGTTAGCGATGCTAGGCAGGACAGACTGACAGGTGACAAAGGACTACCTGGGGTTTTATTTCTGCTGTACACCAGGTCTTCTGCTATTTCTGTTCTTTTTAAAGCAGGAATTACTTGAGGTTTAAAGCAGGAATTACTATGTGCAGTTTGGGGTGTGTGGTGCAATTCCATCGTGTTTGGCTGTGGAGTGGGAGGCCAGAGTCTCTAACTGAAAGATGGGGAGGAAACCATCTGGGGAGCCTGGGATACATCCTGATGCTTACTAAAGGAGCTATACACCAATCTATAATCCATCTCCTCTCTGTTCATCTCTGTATACTTGTATGGAAGACTTCTCTGGCTATCCACAGCCCTGAAAGCAGTAATTACACTTGTGGGTTGCTAATTCCCAGGTTATTTTTCTGGGAAATCAGCAGCAAAAAGCAGTAGGCCCACAAGGGGCAGGAGTTAAAGCAGTTAAGACCATGAATATGTGTGGTAGGTAGATTTGTCTGCTGCAGTTCTGGGACTGAGCAAGAAGCTCCTGAGGTTAATGACCTGCAGGTGATAAGGGGATTCTCTAGGGCCAGGAGTAGAAGTTGCTGAGCATGGCCCTGCTGGCCCAGTGCAATCAGCTGTAGTTAAAAAAGAGATACGTTTCCTTGATCTCTGCAAATTGTGACATAATTGCCTCTGGATATTTTAACATGGAAGTGTCAGGTTTTACAGGCTTCGTTATCAGCAGGGCTTTCCCCCATCTGTTTGCTGACACTGGTGAGAGCCACAGATGGTTTATACCTGGGAAAGTCAAGGTCTTAGGTACAAGAACTGGGGTTTTTTTCTGCATAAAATGAAAAATGTTAAGCAAATGTCTTCTCTCTTTCTGGAAGGAAGAGAATGAGCTACTAGGGGTGGTAGTAGCTTTTCATTCTTTCTTTGCTCTTTCTGCCCCTTTCCAACACTGGATTACTCCCTGAGGGACTGGCTGCAAGGCAGCTACAGGTGTGAGGAATATGCCTTGGCTTGTGCAATAACTTCATGGGACTAAGCTATTTTCCAGATGAGCTAGTGATAAAAAGGTAAATATATCTGAGAAGAGGGGAGATGCCCAACTGCTTTCTGGAATTACAGCTACTATGTATGACAAACTTTTTTCTCCTGGGGAAAAATCCATACTTTGTAATGTTGGTATTACTCTAAATACTGCTATCTTGATGAATTCAATAGATGGCACAAATCTCTGTCTTGCTGTGGAGGAAATTTCAAAACTATTTACCTTTAGGTATATTTACCTAAACACTGTAATTTTACAGTTGTTTTGTATAACTTGCTTGTGATTGTTTTGTGAGCTCATTCTATTAGGCTAATTCTCTCTTTCAGAAAGCCATCCACCCTCTATTTCCCATTTTGCAGAGAAAGCTTTGTAGTTTGGAACTGAATGAAACCGGGTGGACTAAATTTCAAATCATCTCTAGCTTCAAATGATGCCAGCAACTGTGAGACAAACAGGGAGTCTGAGAAGAAAATGCACTATGGAGGTTCTGATCCATCAGTCCCTGACAGAGCTAACAGTCTTCTGCTGTGCTAGTACATGAATTCAGAGGTCAGTTTTCAGGGTCAGGATATCTTTAAGAGAATAGAAATACCAGGAGACTCTGAAGTCAAGGCAGAGGTGCATTACCCAGCAGCATTGTCAGGGGCCAGCCACAGATGGCTAAGAAAGATGGCTAAGAACAGAGAAAGAACACAGCCTCTCCTCTTGCCCCAGAGCTTTCCAGTTTCAGCTTTGGGAGCAGCTACCTGCTGGCCCTTTTGATAAGTTTTGTCTTCCACACAGGGCATTCAAAGTCTTGCTATATTTTGTTGCTTCATTTTCAGTGGAGGGATTTGAGGAAGTCCCAGGAGAGGACCACTGGTAGGGAGAAACAGGATCAGAAGATCCTGACCTGTGGATGTTGAAAACACAGCATGACCAGCATCTCTCACTTCAGAAAAGCTGCAGGTTTTTGAGTTGGGTGTTGTGTGGTCTTGCTGATGAGGCAGAAACATCAAATACTACATAGAAGATGCTGCTGCTGCTCTGACTGCCAAAATTGTGGGTTTGGATTTTAAACAACGTAGCCTTGATTTGCAGAGCAGTTACCTTATCCTTATAAGAGTTGATCCAGATGTGTGCCACTGCTTTCTCTTCTTGCTATCTCTTCCAGCCCTTCCTTACCCAAAGACACACACCTTACAGAGAACAGAGACCCTTCTAAGGCAGGGTCTTTTGTAACCTTTACAATGTGCTTTCACTTCAAAACAGAACCCTATTTTGCTGAGTTAAACATGGGAATGGCTCTGTGACATCCTGGTTATCCTTAAAAAATTTGTGGTGACAACTGATGGATACCTGACCTTTCTCTTTTTCAGGTTGTGTTAGCAAATATATAAATCATGTTGGACATTGCCTGATTTTAGGTTGGTGCTTTGCATAGCTCAAGGCTTGTGGCTGGTGTGTGATGTGTAACAACAGGCAGCTGAGGTTGTGACTTGTTCATCGTGTCGCAAAGCAGTTTGTTTCTCTCCATTTAACTCTGCCACATCCTCTTCAGGGCAGTGTACCACCACAGGGTTTTTTTGACTCATCTCTCTCATGAGGGGAGGGGGGTGGAGGCTTTGTCTGTAAGAAAAATCAGCTGCGTGTTAAGGTCTCAGAAGCAGCAACGAAAAGAAACTCATGAACCATACAGCCGAACGCAGGGATGGAGTCTCCTGAACTGAGATAGTTCCCACTTTGCTGTTATATCTGGGCCCTTGGTGGGGACAGAGAAGGAGGGGAGCTCCAGGTACATCCCTGGTGTGCAGGAGCTGCCTTGGAATCGACCCTCAGGACTGGGATCCCGTGGGAGCGCTGCCAGTGCTGAGGTCCCCCTGTTCACCCCAGAAGTAGAATCGGAGCACCAGAGCGCGCTGGAAGTGCTGCTGCTCCCCTCCCAGGCTCGGGGGTGAGGAGGGCTCCTCTTGAGTGAGTGGATCTCCCCCAGCCTCCGCTCTCCTTGGGATGAATCCGGGCGGGAAGAGTGGCACGTGTATCGCGCGGTCTTGTGCCAGCCACCGCCACCGAGGCTGAGTAAAAAATTTAATTTATTTTAATGCAGCTGTTGAGGCATTTTAATTTCATCAAAGGCAATAACACAAGGCGAGCCACCGAGTATTCGTTTGCTACTTTTAAATGGGTTTGATTCATCTCTGCTTGGTTGTTCCTTTATGGATTTTGAGAGTTCCTTCTCGCTCAGAGGCACAACTGTTCAAGGGCTGTGAATTTTAAAAATTGCAGATTAAATTCTGCATTTCACACATGAATATTTAAACAGTCATATACTCTCTTCTTTCTGTAAGGTCCCATTTTTAATCATTAATGCCTGTTCTTTTGAGCAAATAAACCGCATATATGAAATTTGAATGCATTTAAAAAAAAAGATAGTTCTCTGGGACAAGTTCCAATATGACAATATTCTGTTATGAATATTTATGGACCCATCAAAATTGGTGAATACTGAATTTGCTGCAGAAATTGTGGAAGGTTTGTTCTTTCTTTTACTTTCCTTTTGAAAGAGACTGAGAAATTCTTTGCAAATTGGGTCAAGTTCAGTACATAAGTTTGGTCAAAAATGTATATTTTAAATTTTTTTTTGTTGAAAAAAATCAATTTTTAAAGATTCCAACTGTTTTGATTGAAAGCAACTTTTGCATGCATAATGTATCCAAATTGCAAAGAAAAAAAAAATCCCAAAACTTCTGACAGCGCTGAATAAAATAAAACAAAATATTTCCTTTAAGGCAAAAGATTTTATGTGAATGAAAGTGAAATTTGAGATGTTTTTAATGTAAGAGTTACATTGCTTGTTACACATTAGTAGCAGAATATCGATCAATGTGGTTGTTATTGGCATTTTTACCAAGTGGTAATGAAAGGTTTTCATCCAGATGCATCACAACTCTTTGTTAGACGTGTGAGCAAAACAATTCTTTGAGGAAAACAATTCTGTTGAGGGTGGTGAGGCACTGGAACAGAAAAGTTGTGGATGCCCCATCCCTGGAAGTGTTCAGGGTCAGGCTGGATGGGGCTCTGAGCAACCTGGTCTGGTGGAAGTGCCCATGGCAGAGGGCTGGAACTGGGAGATTTTTAAGGTCCCTTCCAACCCAAACCATTCTGTGATTCAGTGACTTGAACATGCACTTGTATCACGCTCTGTTAAGCAGAACACCATCCTTGCATTTGGCTCGTGCCTGTGGCAGCGTTTGTTCTTCCTGTGCCACACGTGTGGCAGTGTTGTGGCTTCTCTTCTCTACACCAGGCATCCTCTCATGGTTTGTTTCACATTTAAAATGAAATCTTTGACTTGGGAATGAAAACATCATCGTGTCAGTATTTCCCATGGGATGGGAGCACAGTTTTCCAATCATCTCTAGCTGTGGGTGCCTGATTCAGAAAGTAAATAATTAAAGAGATAGAATTGGCAGCATTTATAAGACATGGTTTGTTAAAAGGCTTAGATAGTTGTAGAATAGCAGGAGTTGCTAGATGCCTTTTTAGTTCACCCTACCTATGAAAGCAGGAAACAAACTCATGAGGTTTTGATCCCTTGCAACAGGAGGGCTGCTCTTTTTGTCCTGCTCTAAAAGGGCAGTTACTCTTCAAGAAATTAAAAGCATGCAAAGGCTAGGAAGAATTTCTTTCCCAAGCAGTGGATGAAGTCTAGATTCCGAATGGTGCCAGATATCTAGGATTTAAAAAAATTGTTTGTAAACAGTAGCTTGTCTTGTTTTTTATTTTGTATTTTTTTTGTCTTTATTTTTGCAATTTTTTTTTTTTTTAACAACCTGGTTTTTGCTTTACTTTCTTCACCGTAAGAGTGGCACTTGACATGAGGTCTTGTTTATAACTCCTGCTTTCAAAGGAAACAGGGGGTTTGCTACATGTTCTCTTTGAAGGGATGAGAGCAACCATTTGTGACTACATGCCATTTTCTTTGCCTTCATTTTCTGCAGTGCTGATTCCTGCTGCTAAAGATGGCTCAGAAATGGGCAGTTCTGGCTGTGCTCCTTTTCTTGCCAATCAGTCTGGTTGAAGGTAAGTGAGAAAGATCCAAAACTGCATGTAGCACTGTTTGGTACTCTGTATTTCCAACTTGCCAGGACATTGAAACTTCATAGTACACCAGAGCAAATTTTGCCTATTGTTTTGTGGGAATGGAAAGAATGTCACCTTGGCTGGCAAAATAATCCAGTGCCTTGCAGAGTGGCACAGAGTGATAAATCTGACAGGAATCCAAAACTGGTCATCTAAAGACACACCTGTTCAGCTGGGACAATGGCAGGAGAGCTATGATTTCTGGAATGTCTCTTACCAAACTTCTTTTCCAAGTGATGTTGGTTTTACCATGCCACACATGTGTGTTCCACAGCTATCCCGGGTTTTACTGGCACTTGAAGGAAGGCACCTAATTCAGGAACACAATAAATTTTTAAAAGTAGCTTCCTTCCCCTTAAGACTGATTTTTGCCCTCCCCACCAATTTTTCAAAGCCTATATTAAAGTGATAGAAATTTGTTGCCTAAAATAAAGGTGGGGGACTTGCAGCTTGTCAGCATCACTGCCCACAGCAAAAAGGCACCATCTCCACTGCATTTCCAAATTTCAGGAAGATGAGTCTGGAAGTTGAATAATAATATGTACCCCAAGGCTGCCAGTACAGTCAGGAAGTATATTTTTAAGGGTGAGGAAGCCAAGAGTTTCCTGTGCTTTTACAATGGCTGTAGCACCTTTTTAATGTCTTTTTTTTCATCTTATGCAGCTCACAACACGGTGAGTGTAGAGGCTGGCCATGAAGCTGTGCTGGATTGCCCCAACACCTCCAAGGTGCCTTTGGTGCTGGTGAGGTGGAAGGGGAATTGCAGAAGTTGCTGCTGGTTGTCCTATAGAGGGGATCACTATAAGACAAGCAGGCTGAACTGCAGTGAGAGGATCATGTGGAAATATTCACCTGTCAGTGATCCTGCGCTTCGTATTTACCCCGTGAGCCTCGGGGACGAGGGAATTTACACCTGTGAATTTGCCAACAGGGAAGGGAATTTTAATTTTTCCTCTTCTCTGACTGTGATAGGTAAGACTGCATCACTAAAATAAAAATTGAATTAGTCTATTTGCAACATAGGCAGGAAGAAAAGAATATTAGGAAACATAATGAATACATCAAATCACCTTTTGCATATAGTCAGGTAAATTATATCTAGGTTTCCATAAAAAAGGGGAAGATTTTTTGGTTTTTGGCTGTATTAGTTAAGCCATCTCAGTATAACAAAAAAGAAATTAATTTTGCAACTCTGTAATTGCTATTTGTTTTCATTAGTTTGTTTTGGATTTGGGTTTTGGAGTATTTTTTGTTCTTCCCTGCAGAATCGTGCCTTTCTGATAAATGTTTAGGTGTTGTGTGAGCCTTTCCCTGTTTTGCCAAATGCAGAATATGAGTTGTTGGACTTCAAGCAGCATAGTTTTTCCTAATTCCTCTTTTATTTCCCTGCTACCCGATTTTTGATTCTACATATCCAAACTCCCAAATATTGTACCTGAAGCTTCAGCAATCTGCCTTTTCATCAGTCAAGCTCTAAATCTTTATTGAATCCACCCCTCTCTGTCATCCCATATCCTGTTAATCTGTCATCACCTTTTGGCAAACAGGAGGAAGCAATACTTTAGATGCAGCCAGCTAGTTTTTGAGGTGTCCACCTTGGACTTTTTGATGTATTGTTTTTCCTTTAAGATGTGCTAATATTTCAAATTATTTTAAAATCTCATGAATTGGCCATACAATCTAAAAAACCCCACCTGTTTGTCAGTTTCTCAGTTGATGATTTTATACTGAAAATTGAAATAGAAATATCAAATATGAATAGAAATAATGGTTGTGGCCTTTTAAAATTTCTTCTGCAGTCCCTCCTACGGTGACTCTGACCCATGACAAGAGCAGGGTGGCTGTGTGCCAGGCATCTGCAGGAAAGCCAGCTGCTCACATCTCCTGGATCCCTGCAAGCAATCACAGCTCCGAGGAAGAATTCCGTCACCCCAATGGAACAGTGACCAGAGTGAGCTACTTTGGCTGGGCCGACAGCTCATTTCCCTCTGTCACCTGCCTGGTCACCCACGCAGCCATGAACCAGACTCTGGTCATGGACCTGAGATGTAAATAATGTTATTTTGTGGTTGCTTTTCATCATGTCTTGGGCTCCTCTCTGCTGTTCTGTGCAGCTCTTCCCACTAAATGCCAGGGCTCTGGAACTAGGTTAGCGTGGTTATAAGGTGAAGTCTAGTGCATGTTGAGAGATAAATTAATGATTTTGAAACCAAATGCTTTGTGGCACTGTATGGAGAAGCTTTCAGTGTATTTGTCGTTCAATTCCTGTCCTGTTTTACAAGAATTCCTTATTCTGCTTTCAGTGGGTTCACCTTGGCTGGCTGCCAGGTGCTCTCCAAGCTGCTCTATTGCTCCCTCCTCTTCAACAAGACAGGGAGAAAAATACAATGGCCAGCTCGTGGGTCAAGGTGAAGACAGGGAGAGATCATTCACCAATTACTGTCACAGACAGACACTTGAGAGAAAGTTATTTCTTGCCACTCAAATCAGAGGATAGAGAGAAACAAGAAAGAATCTAAAAGCACCTTCACCACAACATTTTGTCCAGCTTTTCCACAGTAGTGATGGTCTGGAGAAAATTTCCTTGGAGCATGCCTGTCTCTGTGACTTGCAAGTGTTCCAAAGGTAGTAAAGGCTAAAATTCAGCTTCTGTTGGAAGTCTATCGCAGTAGGATTTGTAAGAACAGCTTAAGAAGTGCTCATACCACCAAAATATCTCTACTAGTAGAGGCATAAAGAACAGAAATCAGCATAAACCACTCATTAATAACAGCATTTTGCAGGGATGGCTGCTCAGTTGTTCAGGGCTAGAAGTAATTGAAGAAAATGAGAATGTAAAGGCAGATGAGTTGAAAATGAAAATGTGTTTGTGCACACAAATGACTGGGAGTATGGGGCAGCTTCTTATTGCTGATGGGCATCCAGACATCTCATCTGTTTCTCTCTGCTTTGTTTGGAATCAGAGGATTAGCTTTTTCTTCCAGATAAGGTAGGCAGTTATGTCACAAATTCATGGATACTGACATCTAGCTGTGTAACTTGCTCTCTTTTCTCATTGCTCAGATACCTCCCACAGGCTTCTCTACATCCTTTCAGGAGCAGCTGCAGGTGTCCTTGCTGTCACAGTTGTGACTTTATCCTTGATTTTCAGGCGCAGAGGTGAGTCCTTTGAATCTGAAATATATTACAATCCCATTGCTGACTATGTGCAGGTACAAGGACATGCACTTTATTGCTGAGACTGAGGTGGGAGGCAAGGGTTGAGGAAAATGTTCATATATGCACAGTTCTTTTGGAGAAATCGAAATGAAGTAAGGGGTAGCAATTTAAAATAAGTCTGGAGTTTTGAAAGAGCCACAGATATCGTGGTGCTAATGCATTACAGACATGTCAGGGGTTCATTCAGGATGAAAAGGGTTCTTTCTGAGAAGAGGGCAGGCTTTGAGTTTTTAGAATTATTTTGTTTGTTCTGCACTTACTGGCACAAAGTTCTATACTAAAGAATTACAGTTAATAAACTAATGACTAAACACAAACTATCTTTGTTTCCATGAGCAGGGATAAGTTTTCCCTTGAGCAAATGTAAGAATAAGCCAAATGTACATACTCTGATATCTTTCAGATAATTGTGCATTGGGCATATTAGATAGCTGATTTGTTTAAATTCTCATACTAAATGCAAAACACAGCTACTAAGAAGAAAATCAACTCTACCCCAGTAGAAACCAGAGCACCCAGCATGACCAAAAGTTTCAACGAAGGGAAAAATAAAACAAGAGCGTGTTAAAGAGCAGGATGTAAAAAAATAAGAACATATGAGGGTAACTGTATTTTGAAGAAAACCTTTCAAGAGCTGGGGGCAGCTAGAAGAGAATCCCAGCTATAACAGCTGTGTACCCTGCACCTTCAAACCACTCAAACTTCTTGACATTCTCCTTTCAGCTTGCAGGTTACGTAAACGGGCACAGGGCCCAGCAGAACACTTTACAGTAAGTGGCTTTGTGTGTGTGTGCTTTGCAGGTTTTGGTGTATTCTTCACTAAAACTTGTAATTTCTTTGCAATTCTCTACTCTGACATACTCCCATACTGTGAGCACTTGGAGGGGGGATGAGGAACACATCATCTGTGAGAATGTCTGTTGTTTGGGTGGCCCTATCTTCATGTATAATCAGAGTGTTTGAGCAATTGTTTAAGCACTGGATAGAGAGTGGTGTGGTGCATTTCCCACAAGTCACATTTACAATGCTGAATTTTAACTCTCCAAAAACGTAATATTTTCATATTTCTGCTTCACAGAGTAGTTTTTACTCAGATGTTTTATTTAAGAATGTGTATTCTTAATGGCAGAAGCCTGCCTAATTAATGATTGGATGGAACTAAATGTGCCTTTTACAATGAGGGGAAAAAGGTCCACTTTGTTTCGCTGCATTGGAGACAAACACAGCTATGAAACTTTTATTTTTATGTGGCAGTTCATATACTTGTAAGCCAGGAAACATCAGGGATAAATCTGCCACCACAACTTTTACTCACTCTCTAATTCCAGTGTATTGTGATATATATTTAACAAAATGAAAATGTGCTGCTTTTCCCCAGGGCTTTTGCCTCACTTAAAGCACATGGAAAGACCAATTATTTCCTATTTTGTTTTCTGCTCATGATTTAATTAATGGTTGTGTGCCTTGTTTGTTGCAAACCAGTCAGAGTGCTCTGAAGTTGGAATCATTAATTTCCTGATGTGCTCTTGTGTGGCATTCAGGACAATTTCATTGATGAGAGGGGAAGTTGCAGAGATCAAAGGTTTCCAGTGATTTTAGGTGCCTAAATTGGATTGTTTGTGGTCTGTCTGTTTTGTTTTCAGAGAAGCTAGCATTTTTCATCTATTTTGCTGTAGATACCAACATTTCAAAATTGGTTTTTGAAAAGACAATATTAAGAAAAAAGCAATATTAAGAAAAAAAAATTTCAGAGGCTGTCCTGTTGAGGCTTTGTGAAGGCTGTTCTTGCATTTGTCTGCCAGTTCATGTTTCACCCTCTGTGCTGTACCCTTTTGCTCAGAGAAATCACTTCACGTTTCTTTTGCAACAGTGATGTTACCCACCAGGTCTCTTCTGCTCTTTGCTTTTAGTTTGGGATCTATAGGAATGACAATCCCATGACATTCCACAATGTAATACGGTGGTACATGTTTTTCTTCCTGTTGCAGACTACAGCCTGGAAGTTCCCACCTTCACGTGCAACAAGAGCAGCAGTCAAACCTCCTGACTTTCCAGAGAGCATCTATATGAATTACGGCCCAAGATCTATTTATGTATGCTTATAAGAGTGCAGGCACAAGTAGCCAGCTCAGCTACTAATGATGCTCAGCTACTCAAACTTGTACTTCAACTCTTAAGCCTCAGACCTTACCCCCAAAAATCTTTGTCTTTCCTCACCTCATGAGGGTGGAGTAGAAAGGCCTGTTTTAGTAAGTTTTTTTTTCTCTTTCTCTAAATATCAGTACAGCTCTAGAGAAAGTTGGAAATTTTAAAAATTGAATTAGGGAAATCTTAATTCTGTTAGAAAATTGACTGTGATGTATGTGCTGCCTTTCCTCAAAACAATAATGGACATATTTCTGTGCCAGAGTAAAAGACTGCTGGTGAAAATGTAGCACTTTTCTTTCCATTCTGACAAGTGGATTCTCTTTAAAGTTCTGTGTTGGAAACTAGAAAGTGATATGGGAGACCTCAAAACACAGAAGGTCAAATCAATGCATCTAACAGAAATGCAGAAATAAGAGAGTTTTAGGGTTTTTTGGTTGTTTTGTTTTGTTTTCTGGTTGCAATGACAGATGATGATCTCGATTTGACATCTTTGTAGTTTTAATATATTTCTTTTTCAATTGATCTTTCTGTTTGCATTGATAATTACTGGAAAATAAAGCCAATTTGATATTATACTGGATATGGAAATAAGAAACAGCAATGGAGAATTTTGGACACTCTTTAATGTAAATATGCAAATATTTACCTGAAGAATTTTTGTGGTTATTTGGGTAAATGTTTTTTGACCAGTTTCTGAGAAGCTGAGATCACATCATGGTTTTACTGAGAACAGAAGTGTCAAGTTGTATAAAGTGCAAGTGGTGTGCTTGTTTAAAACAAAGGAAGAAAAGACAACCCTAACCGCACCATTTATTTCTTTTCATCTTCATGTCCCCAAGATAAAAAAAACCTCCACTAGTTGTTAATTTCAGTTTTCATTGGTCAGGTCTGTCAGAGCTTCCAAACACTAATGCAGCAGTAACTAAACTGAAATGTGTGTTTTGAAGAGTCTTTTCCTGCTTGTTTCTGCAGGGTCATCTCTGCTCCATAGGCCTTCTTAGGCATGAGCATCTCCCAGTGCCTTTTAACAGCACTTTATGACTCCTAAATAGACATGGATGTCTGCTGACATCACTCCAGCCTTTCATTTTAGTCAGAAAGGCATGAAGGATGACTCTCTGCCTTAAGGAAAAGGGGCTACAGAGGCCAGGCTTGGTGGACAAGTGAATCCTTCCCTGTGGTGTTGAATGTCAGTGACGGGTTGCTCTCACTCTGGTGTGCAGCATCATCGTGCCTTCTCTAGGAAGGGAGAGGCCCTTTTCATATGTAAAACCTCTGGGAGAAATAAGTGACAGCTTGGTAGTAGTGCAAATAGGTTTGAAATGATGCTAGGTAGGAAAAGTGTTTAGCAGCTCCAGTGAAATCCGCATCAGTGCCTCAGTCCAAGGTGCTGTTAAGGGGTCATTTGTGACTTGGAGCTTCTTGAAATAGAGGGAAGATCTCTTGTTGCTTAAGGAACTGCCCAGTCAAGTCTAAACCTGGGTTCCTGGGCTGGTGTTTCTCAGTGTGGTGAGTGAGCATGGATTGTTTTTATGGACAGCTACAGCAATCTGTGCCTTTTTCAAAGCTGGATCATTGCAGCCACACCCAAGGATGACAGGGCTGTTAAAATTAAGAGAGTTAGCTGCGGAGCAGCCTGCTTCTGAGAATCACAGTGCATGTGTGCTGTGATCATTAGGGTGTAATGCAAGACCTTTTCTTAATTCCTTTGCCTCAAGTGAGATGTTGAAGGGTGAGATGGAATGGAGACAGAAACATAGAACCTAGACAGGGAGATGATGGTGTATGGGGAGAAAGCTCTCTGAAGCTATCTGTGATAATTTGTCCTGGCTGAAAGCTATGGTTTTCAAACTCAATCTTTATTTTCACCTTCAATTTGTATTTGGTGGAATTGGCCCAATCACCTGCAATGTGTCAGCACTTTTGTTAATGTAGAAATTCTGAGCAGACTTAGTGCTGAAACGAGGTGCTCTGGCAATGACATGGGCTATCCTGGAATAAAATTGGCCCTTATGCTTTTTAGGCTTGTTGTGTATGATTAATAAAAGTTATCAGGCCAAAGAGAATAATGTGGCTATAGGGGTAGTTGTAAGAAAGGCTGGGACATCAATAAAGCTTTTATAGGTACTTTCACTGTTGGTTATGACTGGTGAAGGGCAGGGTGTTGTCATATGTGGAGCTCCTGGCGTGGGCTTTGGTGGCTTCCTCTCTGCCTGCCATGACCAGAGCCATGTGTGCCATGCTTCTTGGGCTGATGAGCTGATCTGTTGAGTATTTGAGAATGAGAAATAAATCACTTAAATATTTTCTCTCATGCTTCATGCTGCTTTTGTATGGCATAGGCAGCTTGGTGTAACCCAAAGAACAACTCAAAATGTGTGTTTGGTGTCTTAAACAATTTGGTCTCAAAAATAAGCAACTCGAAATTTTTTTGTATTTATCATGATTTTTCCCCCCCCATTAATTATGAGTACATTCTTGGTGACCCTATACTCTTTTTATTTGCACCAAAAAAAAATTTAATCAAGGCAGGTATTTTAGACTGCCAAAATGTGTTGGAAAATGCTGACTATTTGTTGAATAATCATTGTGAGAGAGCTACTAAAAAGTGATGGGAATTGGAGTGAACTATTTGCACATTGTCACAAGCAAAAATTTTTTTAAAAAGCCTGGGAGCGTGACACTGCTCCTATTTAGTCAAATGCCCAGTTGACTGAATGTCACTTGAGCTTTTTAGCACCAGATGTGATTATAGATGAAAATGCTCCTGTTTATTGTGTGGATTTTCACTCACATTGTTCATAGGACACTCTTTGTAATAATGATGATGCCTGCTTTCTGATTAATCTATGAACAATTTGTCTTCTGGAAACAGCAGGTGTTGTGATGCCTCTTTCTCTTCACCGAATATGGAAAACAAATGGTGACAAAGCATTACATTTAGAGCCTCATAAATTTGAATGTGAGTTCAGATTATGAACAAAATTTGTTTAAAATCACAAATTTCAACACCAGGATTGAAATGAAGAAGGTAAACAATTTTCCTACAGACTTTGGAAATGGAGCAGATGTCCAAGGGGTATTTGCCAGTTCAGTGAGGAGCTTGATTTTCCTAAGTTTGAAGTTGCAGCTATAAGTTTTGTCTAACCTTCCTGGCATAAATTTGTCACAACTTTTCCTCTCTGATGAGAAAATAATGCCTTCATTGGTTCTCCTCTAGTAACTGTAATGCCAGTGATGTCTTTGTGACCTGCTCTTTCTGACTTTGTGAAGTCTTTGCTGTTAATGATAACTTGCCAGCTCCTTGATTTTGTGTCCATAGTCTGTATACACCTGTCATGTGCTGGAGGCAGTGAAGAGCTCAGGAATTAACCAAGTGGGACTTTTTCTACATTTTCTATCACTTCTCTGTCCTGCCATAGTTAGTACTTGGGCTCTTCATAATGCTTCTTTAAGTAAGTATCTACTTTTCTCTTTTTTCTCCCCAATCTTTTCATGCACTAGTTTTCTCAGTTTATTGATTTTTATGTTTGCTAAGTATTTTATTATCTAGTTTTATTCCTTTCTCTTTTTGGCATCAAATAAAATTTTATTCTTCATTCTTTTGTTGCCTTTTTTATGTGTGCAACAAGAGGTTTCAAATAGTGACTTGTTTTGGAATTTTTTAGTGCTTTTCACTAACATCTCCATAGAGACATACTTACTCCAGGTCTCCTTCATTTTTTTTCCCCCAATGCATAATAGGAAATTAATCACTCTTGATGATAAACATCTTCTGTTCTTAGACTTCTGTGAATCTAAGCTCACTTACCAAATCTAAATGCATAACATGTAGCATTTTATTTGTTCTTGGCTGACATCTGTCTAACAGAATCATATAATTGTTAAGGTTGGAAATAACTTCTGAGAACATCAAGTCCAACCATTAACCCAGCACCATCGTGGCCACAGCTGAACTGTGCTCCTCTGTGACACATTTACATGTTTTTGAACACATCCAGGGATGGTGATTTCACCACTTCCTTGGGCAGCCTGTTACAATGCCTGACCAGCTTCTCAGTGAAGAAACTTTTCTGAATATTTAATACACTCTGCACCACCCATGAGGAAGAGCAGTGAGAAAAATGTGAGTGGAACAGCCCTGCAGACACCAAGGTCAGTGGAGAAGGAGGGCAGGAGGCGCTCCTGGTACGAAAGCTGGTATTCCCCTGCAGCCCATGGTGAGACCACGGTGAGACAGCTGTGCTCCTGCAGCCCATGGGAGGAGCAGATTTCCACCTGCAGCTCATGGGGATTCCATCCTGGAGTACACTTCTGGCAGGAGCTGTGACCCTGGAGAGGGATCTGTGCAGGAATGGTTTTCTGGCAGAAATAACACTGGAGCAGTCTGTTTCTGAAGGACTGCATGCCATGGAAAGACCCACACTGGAGCAGCCTGTGAAGGACTCTATCCCATGGTAAGGAACTTCTGGAACAGAGGAACTGAGTGAAGAAGGAGTGGTGGAGGTGAAGAGCTACGAAACGACCCCCAAACCCCATTCCCCACCCCATTGCACTTCTGGGGTTGGGGAATATGAGGTAAATCTGTGAAGAAGAGGGAGTGAGAGCAAAGGTGCTTTCAATTTTGTTTGTTTGTCATTATTCTACTCTGTTATTAATTGCTAATAAAAGAAATTAACTTCCCCGAGTCAAGTCTGCTTTGCCCATGACACTAACCAGTGATCTCCCTGTTCTTATCTTGACCCATGAACTTTTCCATCATATTTTCTCCCGCTGTTGTGCTGAGGAGGGGGAGTGAGAGAGTGTCTGGCTGGGCATTGTCAGGTGGCAGCCAGCCAAGGTCAATGCACCAGGCAAGCCTTAGTCACCAGCAGAGCTATAATAGGAAAGAGGATGCTGTAAACATCACATTCTACATTATTAAGGCATTTTTATGCCCATGGTCCCTCTCTAGGTCTTCTGACTTTAATCTCATCACTGTGTACTGAGCTCTGAAAATTTCATTTCCACTCATTCTATTCTCTCAGCTGTCAATAAGTACTGCTGAGCAAACAAGGCTAAGTGCTTTTGGGATTGATTTTTGTCTCACTTCTGCCACAGTCCAACAGCGTTTATATTGTCATATCATAATGTTCCTATCTAGCTGTGCTTATATTTTAGATTTCCATGTATACATCTGAAAAAGAAACCATGGACAGCCCCCCTGAAAGAGTTTCTGTGCTAGATTTATGAACTCTGAAGAGATAACAACCCCTTCTTCTGTACAAAACATGTGGCCACATGCTGCAGAACAACGTGCTTAGTGCATGAATGTCTTGTAACTCACTCCATCTCGTGTGAGAGGAGTGTTGTGTGGAATAAACAGACAAGCAAGCCAACTACTGAAAGCTCTGGTCTGGCTGCTCATCTTTTTGTCTCTTGAAATATTCAAATCAGGAAGATTGGAATCCAACACCACCAGTCAGTGTATTGTAAGAGCTGCCTCCTTAATCAGGCAAGTTAGTGCCCGCAAAGATCTGATACCTTCAGGAGTGCTGCCTGCCTCCAGGTATGAATATCTACCAGGTACACTTAGTATCACATCCTTCATCATTGTCATTCTTGTGTAATCAACAGTGGCTGCCAATTTCCTGCTGCTATAGATAGGTGTACATTTTTATTTTTGCCATATGCAAACACCTTGATTCATAGGTACATTGCTCTGTGTGTGTGAAGCTGTGAATATACACAGGAAAAGTCACGGGTTTTTTTTTCCCTGAGAAATTAATTTCTTAATAATTTCTCATCAACAGAACATCTCATTATATATAAATGTTGTGAAAGACCTTACAAGACAGATAGACACATGAGGGATAAAATGAAAAGTTGCTGTGGAAACCATAACCTGAAATAAATCTTTCTTCTGTGCACTTAAAATCCCAGTCTTTGTCTTCTATTAGAATATTGTTTGCATATCATTTCCCTCTTTTAGAAAGGATCTGAATTTCTCATACACAAATGCAAATGCCATCTTGACAGTGACTGTAAAGTGCATCTCCGACTAATGGAATTTTTTTTTTCCTCTCATGTGAGTATTTTAAGCCTTTCTCTTGTCTTGGTATCAGTCTGGTGTGAGACAGAAAAAGAAGGAAATCCTGTTGGTCAGTACTGCCCACATCTAACAGCTGCAGCAGTTTTGAACCGATGATATTAATGCCTTAATTGGACCTAATTTTGGTGTAGGAGACAGCTTGGGATAGGCTATAGAGGAGAGAATAAGAAACACATAGAAGATGTTAAGGCACAAAGGAAATGTTTGGCTAAACACAAAACATTCTTTAGCTCTCAGCTTGCAGCTCTCATCATCCCTCTACAGCACATTCTTAGAAAAACACATTTCAAATAGGGCTGTCAAATGAGCAAAAAGAGATTTGAGCTCTGGTTTGGAGAGGCTGGATCACACCAGAGCTGGTGTCCACGTTCTGTCCTTGGGACTCTCCTGTAGCTGTTGTTCTCTGCAGTCATCTGTTGGCAGATGCATTCCCACAGTGTGAGCCTGGGTCAGGAATGTGCTTTTGAAAAGAAGCTCCCGGTGGTCCCGTGCTCACAGTGCGGGGTTGGTATTGTCCAGCAGCCTTGCAGCACACAGCAAACTCTGCATCTTTTCTGCAGCCCCCCGGGGCTTCACCTAACGCTCTCCAGCTGCTCACGGGTGTTCAGCTCACAGGATCAGAGCAGAGCTAGCCCAAAATAAAATCCCCCAGCTCGTGCTGTGCTCTGTCAAATGACTCCTGCTGAGCTACGCAGCTGATGAGATAAACTTAGCTTTTGTTAAACAAGCCCTTCCTGCAGTGTGATTTTTCTTTTTAATCTGTTTTGTATGCAAGAAATAACTTCAGCATCAGCTCCAAGAAGGCACTGAAAAATACCAATTTGCAGTGCTCATGTATTGAAGATCTTTTTTGATCACACAAAGGATGTGCATAGAAAAGATGAGGCCAATTATTGAATGTGCTCCTGTGATTTTCAGTCTAGCAAAAAGCACTGGGGACTGATTCTTGACCTGCTAAAACTGGATTGCTTGGCAAGAAAACATAGCAGACATGGCTTCATGCAGGCATTATTGCTGGCTAAGCCTCATGTTTTCTTCACAAATACTGAAATACCACAAAGAATGATTTAAGATCAATCTGCACAATGATTTGCAAATGCATTAGTCCTGTTTCCCTTATTCAGTAGTTACATATATATAAATACACATATAAAAATCTGGCATTCAATTTCTACTGCTATTGCACAACAGCTTGCATTTGAAAGGTCATTCTGCTTAAGTGCCAATGGAGAATTAGCATATATATATAAAAAAAAGGAGGGTGTGTTTATGACAAAAAAAAACAACATAAAAAGCCAAAATCTTGGAATACATCTACTAGATGTAATATCAAGGGCAGTCCCGTATCTCGAGTCCAACCTCAGCAAACATTTTAGAGACAGACACTACTGATGGACAGGCAATTCTTCTGCCCTTCCAGTTTCAGTGCCATCAATGGAGAGCTCAGCCTGGTAGTTTGATGGAATTGGGTCTGAATCAGTACCTGAATGCCCTGCCCATGGCAGGGGGGCTGGAACCAGATGAACTTTGGGGTCCCCCTTCCAACCCAAACCATTCCAGGATTCTATGATTTGAATGAGGAGCTGGCTGTGAAACAAGCCCAGACATTGTGAAACACATCTCTTTTTCAGCAGCTCAGAGGAACATTCTGGAGATGGCTTGAGACTGTTTTAACTTTGTGTAATATTTTACAGGATGGTCCAGGATGGTCCAGAATGCCCAGAAGAGAAAAGACCATAGGAAACCACAGCTATCTGACTCTTTGAAAACCTTGCTCAGCTTCTTACAGACAAGAGTTTAGGACTTTTGTGAGATGGAGGTTGCATTTGAATTATCTCTTAACAGCCACTGATAAGCCTGCCCTCCATAATTATTTCAATGTCTTTTAACCTTTTTAATGTTTTTAATCTATAATATAAGATCCAGCAAGGAGTTCCACAAATTTGATTATGTTCTGTGAAAAAAATATTTTTGCTGGTGGTTGAAACCCACTTCTTGGTAGTTAAATGCTGAGAAGAGGAGGCATTACTGTGGTGAAGCTCAAGAAAACAACCAACAAGCAGCAAAAGAAACAGTAGTGGCAAAGAAGAGGAGCAAAGCACCTCACTCCAAAAGAGAGGCAATAGTCAGGAAGAAGAATAGTAGGGAAAGGACCTCAAAGATTCCCACCTGCCCCCAAAGGGCACATCCAGGAGTGTAAACAACCCTAGCTATAGAAAAATTGGTCATGTTTTCACTGGTGAAAGGGAGACTCATGAACCAGGTCCCTAAGGAGGGACTAGGACAGGGTGTTGAGGCTGAAAAAGATTCTGAAGGTCATAGGAAGGATCAACAGTGGATTTTTCCCTGTTAAAAAAAACCATCAATGCCAAAAGAGAATAATAATAAAAAAACCAAAAACTGTGTGAAAGTGATATTCAGCAAAGACTTCATTTAGGTGAAATTTGGTAAAATACTTTGAAAGGAAGGACAGAAAAGTTCCTCTAGACCACTGCAGTCAGTGCAAGGAGTGTGGTTAGAAGGAAAAGCCATGCAAAGGGGCATCCCCCATCTGAGGGTGGATAATGCTGAAGATACAGCTTCCTGGGATCACACTGAACAAGGCTTGTGAAAAGAAATCTAAATAAAAAAATTAATAAAATTGTTTGAAAAAGTAGTGAAGTCCTTACAGCTATTTTTATAATACAATGAGAAGGGGAAAAGGGAGTAAAACTGCTGCCAACTGTAGTTAAGTGGGCAATATCAAAGTATTTATTTTTATATGCCTAGAAAGTATGGTCAGGAGACAACAGATATGGTGTTCACACCAAACAAGTGTTTATTGCAGGTGTTGTTGGAGCAGGAAACTGAATATCCTCATCAACTACATAATTACATTAAGGTGGAAGAGTAGCAGTGAGTATTACATGACAGGAGCAATCATGTTGGAAATGGGCTGTACAGAAATGATAGAATAATGATTTTAAAGGTATTTGAGAAATAGAAACATACTTTAAAGATGTTAAGAAAAAAAGCGGTAATGTGGATAACATAGATTAGTTTCCATCAGAATTATTCCAGGAAAAGATGTCAAAGGAAGCCCTCCTGGGACAGACTGGGGAGTTGAATTTGGATGCAAATAAAGAATTACTGAATGCTTTTAGAGAGTAAGATACTCCAGAGGTTTGTGTCACAGGAAATTTTCTTAGTCATCCAGACTGAAAACCATTAGCAATCATACACCATGGGACTGACAACAGAAGATCTATTTAACTTCACAGTCAATGAATTGGGGACTGATACGACTTAAAAATTTGTTTCTGAGACTAAACATTAACAACTTAGAGGTGATAGCTGTAGAAAAACCCTTGAGTGAGCAAGTGAGGTTGATTTAATGGATGTGATCTGGAACATGGGTATGTGATCTTAGTTTCAAAAGGGAAAATCATACATAATGGTGAAGAACGGACCAAAATGTTCAATTTCATTTTAAATGAAGCTGGGAATTTCTTTATGTTAAAGATGTAGAGATGTTTGGGACTGCTCTTCTAAACAAAAAGAAACATCAGTTCAGCCAGCTCTGGAAATAAGGGAAAATTCTATTGAAATGGACATTAAGAACAGGGGGAAACCCTGAAAGGATGGGGAAAGATGATTGCCCTGCAAAAAGGCCTGTCCTAAGGATTAAGATGCTCAGGGAATTGCTAACACCTGTGCAATCGCACAGCTGGTCTTGCAAAATACCTTTAATTGCTAAGCAGGGGGCTTGCTAGGTTTTGGGCAAGAAAAGCTGTGGTGAGAGCAACCCTGAACCCTAAAGCTCTCACTGAACCCCTGTATTTTGGGAGAGCCAGAGGATCTTGTGGGATTGGTGTTTGGAGTCATGGACAACCAGTGCTCTGTAAGTAGGAAAAGGGTGTGTGTGGGTAAGAGCTGCTGCAGAGAAACATTTGGAGTTTTTTCTGTAATGAGAGGAGAATTTTGGTACAAGTTTGCTTTTGGTAACTGGCAAGGTGGGCTGGGTCAGGGCTCTGAGTTAGCCCAGACACTCCTGTGATATGAGGCACCTGTTCGAGGCAGAGGGGAGTCAGTCTGAGCAGTGAAAAGCCTTGAGAAATGGTACAAATGAAGTTTTTCACTGCATAATCAGTCTCATCACCAATTTGATGTGTGATGGCCTCACATCAGAGGCTTCAGCAGCTGTTTGGGCAGAGATGGAAATGAATCTGTGTTGATGCAAGGTACACGTTCAGTATGACTACCATATGTTTTTTTGTGTCCATTCTTTGGGTGTGTAGGGGGATAAACAGACACACCAAAAAATCACCACCTGCCTAAGGAGGATGTGCCCCTCCTCAAAACCTAGTGGCTGTATCTGGATCAGAAAACTGCTGGATACATTAAGAGCTTGACATCTGCTTGATGTTTGGAAAATCACACCCTTCCTCAGGGTGCCATGTGGCAGCCTGAGGAGCCATCTTAGTGTGGTGTTGAATGGACAGAGTGAAAATTTGATTGTGGCCTTCCACAGAAACCTGCTTAACATTTTTCCTAAAGGCTTCATGCAAAATTTCTTCATATGAAACAATTCTGCACTTTCCACTGTCTCTGAAAACACAAGCTGACTATGGCCTTGCTTGTTTTCACTGATTACTCACAGAGTCTCTGATGGATTTTGCTTTGTTTTACCTTAAAATCCCACTTGTTTGAGTCCCAGTTTCGGTGTTTGGTTACTCTGTGTTCCTGGATTTTAAAATGATTGAAAACCCAGTGGATCTGACACCACAGCTGTTAATGGCAAATTAAGCAAATCTCAGTTGTACTATTTTCTGAAGCCCCAGCTATGACTTCAAATAGTAAACGTTAACAATAAAGAGATTAACCAAAAATAATAAACTTCTATATTCTTTAATTCTTTAATCTTCTTTAATCTATATTCTTTAATCTAATCATTTAATCTAGAGTAATGCTTTACTCTAGACCCTGCACTTTTATGTCAAAGGAGGTCTCTTGCTTGTTTCCTGACTTTAACATTTTACAGACTTTTGAAAATGACATAATGAAGCCTAAGGGGAGGATCAAATCATAGTAGGTGAGGAGAATTGGGTTTAATTCTTTGTAGCTGTTTTCTTTTGTGATCTTGGGCAATAGTTTCTCCTTCTGTCTCTCTGGTATGACTTTTTATCTCTAACTGAGGACACAGAAAAAAGGAAACTTTCTTGTTTCTCCTGGAGATGCATTCTTTTAATTACTATAAAAGACAATGAAGAGCTCAGACAGTAAAGCAAGGGGATTGTGTTAAATACAAGGAGGAAAAAACCCCCACAAAGCCGCTCTGAGGCTCCTGACTTAAAGCTGGATTGTTTAAATATCTCTATCAATTTGTTGTGCCCTTTGTGAAGATGGAAAGTGAGGACACCAATAACATCTGCACCTTACTGGCTTAGAGATTCAACCTCTGCTGCCAACTCAAACCTTGGTCTCACTTTTAGAAACACCTTTGCAACAGTTAGTCTCTGATGCTGAAAAAAACACACCAAAAGAAAGCACACCCGCCTGTGAAATGGAAGTGTGGAATGAATGGCTTTTTATTTTTCTGGTTTTTGGTAGATTTTTTAATGTTATTAAAATAGAAAATAAGGTACTTAAAGAATTCCTCTTGTCCTACTTGAGTTTTGTGCCTAGATGGCTACAGCTTGGGCTTATTAACAACTTTGAAAAGAAAACAAGTAGATCAGCAAGGAAATGGCACATTGCATTGATCTCCCATTACTATCAAGATTGTCCACAAATGGTGCTGGCTGATACTCTGGATTTGATGAACTTCAGGCAGAAGCAGCCTGGAAGGAAGGAGCTTCCCTACAACATCTAGACAAAACAGCCACCTGGCAGGACAAACTGCTGGCTGACAGTGCTGTCACTCAGATGAATGTCTGGTTTATTGCCTTTTTCTTTTTTTAATCCCCATATGCTTGGGGAGCACTCATTAGCCTTTTTGGGACAAGGTAATATTTGTATTTCTGTATTTGAAAAAAAGTTCTGGTGCTTGATTTTGCTCTTTTGACACACTTGGAAATGTGCAAATGGAAAAACCCATGAATTTGTGGGCAGTAATTCTGCACGTAGAGGCTACGTATCAGAATCTGGCTATCCTGTGGTCTGTGAAGCCTCTCTGAGCAGTGGGTACCTGTGAAGAAGTGGGTTGTACTGAAGCAGGAGGAGATCATGGTGATGGGGTTAGAGCAAGGAAATGACGAAGGAAGTGTGGGGGATGTGTGAAAAAAGGAAATAGAAATACACCTCTAAAGGCCAGGGAGGAAATGGTAGTAAGTGTCAGTCTTTTGCTGCATTAATAAAGGATTATTTTGTATCTATATTTTGGGTTACTAAGCTGTACTTGATATGTATAGATAGACAGATCAGAAAATGCATTGCTGAGGGCAGTGATACCCTTCATTCCATTCCTGGCAACAAAGGCCAGCGTCATCTGGAGCATGTTCATGGTCTGCATTGTTTCCACAGCTGATGCCAAGCAAAGGGCATGCTGGACTAATTGGTCAGCAGGGGACTTCCTTGTATGAAAAAGGCCCTCAAAAGGCTCAGGAGTGACCATATCTTAATGACAGATGATTGTCTAGCAAGCAGTGTTTGTATTTCAGTGGAAGGACTAAAGGGACACAGGCCTGTCATCTTCCTTGGCTGTGTGTTTGGGCTGGCCTGTCCCTGACTGCAGTGACCCCAACCCTGAGGACCTGTGAGCCAGCATGTCCTTCTGCAGCTGCTGCTGGGACACCAGCTCAGCTGAACACTGAGAGACCTCCTGGGAGGGTGCTCTCCCTGGGTGCTGGATTGTGGATTTCACTCATTCTGGTTGTGCTCCAAGCCACACTCAGCAGACTGGCTCACCATCAATCTTCCTTTTCCTTACTGGGGCCTGGGGAAGCTCCTATCCTTATTTGTTTCAGATCAACTTGCTTCATTTTACCTTAGGGCCTTTGACAGGCACCTTGTGTGATGCGGAGACAATCACTCACCTGTGATCTCCTGAGATGTTGGTGACAGTGTTTGAACTTCCCTGCTACAGTAATGAAACTCCAGGAGATGCATTTGAGCAAGGAGACCTCCCATGCCAGAGCATTTGTCTGGATGTTGTGTAGTGACATAAAGAAATAAATTGAGGCAGGGGAATAAGGGAAGGAGTTTACTCCACACTTGCTTATTGTATGCTGAACTACTGCAGGTAGAAAGAGTCCCTGTGATATTTTTGCATCAAACAAATGTTGAATATTTTAAAGAGCGCTATCTGGCAAGAGATCCTACCCACATGTTTCTGAGCAATTGAATAGGAGGATGTGGTTTGCACTACATCACGATGATGCTGAATGCAGGGTTACTGTTTGTACATCTCTCCAAGCAACCTGAAAATGTGAATTCTCTGCTATTTAAAACTAGCTTGCCTTGAGGGTGTCTGAATATCTGTAATTACCACCAATATTAGCAATATATTCCACAGCAGAAGGGAATGAGACAGGATCATACTGCCACTGTGTATTCCCCTGGAAATGCAGCATGTATAACTGCAACTGGCCTCACAGTTGTGATGAAAGATTTGGATTGATTTTTTTGATCCTTGGTTTGATTTTATTTTCCCCTCCCCCTTAGAATGCAACAAACCTTGGAAAGAAGTTTCCAGGTCTGGCGAAGTTGTTTGTGTGGGGTTTTTTTTGGTTTTGTTTATTTGTTTCTGTGTTTTGTGTCTGTATGACAGTGAAGAAAGGATATAGGACAGAAAAAAGAGACGTTGACAGAAGCACAGGAGTCAAAAAATCTGTCATAATTTTTCTTGCTTAGCTTTGCAAAGCAGCTCAAGTATTTCTGTGGCTTTTGTGCTGCCTATATTTAAAAAAAGAAGAAAAAGCAAATTCAAACTGCAAGTGAGTTGCATAAACAATTCTGGATTTACTTTTCCAGAAACAGGAATAGAATTGGACAGCTGACAGGAACCAGCTGAAGCATTTGGGTATAAATCAATGGTTAGGCAATGCATGAGAGAGAATTTTTTAACATGAAAAATGCCAGGGGAATTGGAAAGAGCCCTTTCTAGAATAGTTCCTGAGGTCTTCTCTTGCTCAGAAAAAATCTGCCGTCATGAATCCCTTATGTTTTGCAATTTCTAACTCTGAAAAGGATTGTTTGTGACACTTTAGCTCTGTGTTTGTGTACAAATATTTGTGTGGCCTATATGTGTTTCTTTGTATATGTTCTGGTCTCAGCTGAGACTTTAAATCTCCTCTCCTCAGTACCCAGAGTATGTATTGATGCCCAGTATTCCACCAAATTCAGATATGCTGTTGGTAGAATTTCGCAGAAAGAGTATGAAGGCAGTAAGACTTCAGTTATTCACACTTCAGTATGATTTTTCTTTCCTAGAATGAAATTCCAGTCATTGACCACTTTATAATTCCACAGCATAATTCTCCACTGCCCTGTACTTTGCTTTGTCCTTGTGCAGTATGAGAGGGGCTACAGATTTTGGAAATGAGGACGTTTTGGCCACTGCACAGTACTGTGCAATATCAAAAAGTGGTAAACAGCAACTGTGAACAAAACCTTTAGTCCAGTAACCACAAACAAGTCCAAATCAAAAATAGTTATTATAAATGATGTCATTACCTTAAATAGAGAGCTAAGTGGCTGTTCCTGTAGTACTTGCTATTGTTCATGAGTACTTAAAATTAAATCCTGAAATAAACCAAATAACATATCAGAAAGAAACGGCTTCTCTAGAAACCACCTTAGAAGCTTCTACCTGTCATGAGGACTTTATTATTGTTTTAGCAGCTCCCCTGATCTCTGGTGATTTGTAATTTTTCTCCCCTTTGTACATTTTTCAACTGCATGGGTGTTTCTGCACACCATTTCAAATGACAGTATTTTCTGACCTTTGCTTGGGAGCTTGTACATGCACTGCTGAACTCCCCAGACTTGCCAACTTTAATTGGAATGCTCTGGAGTCCCATTCAGCTCACAGAATGTTATTTCCTGCCTCAGTCTTGAAGCAGCCATGAGAGGGAGCAAATGTCATGTTCTCTTTCTGGGAAACCTCCATTGCCTCTGGCACCTGGTTGTCCCAGGAGCCTCCTGCTATGGGAGTTTTAACCCAGAGGAAAGCTGTATTGCAGCTCCCCTGTTCACCAACACAGCCTTCAACCTGCTCTGTGCTCAGTGGCTCCTCCCAGGTTATTGTCCCAGTGATGATTCCTCATGTGAATCAACCTTTCACTGAAATTTTTCTTCCTTTTGCGTGTGTGGTGCACCAAGTCTCTAAATGAGCAGATGCTACGGTGCATCAGGCACAGCAGCGTTGGCTGGCTGAGGGAGGTGATTGTTCCACTCTGTTCTGCACTGGTGTGGCTTTACCTTGGGTCCTGAGGGTGTTTTTGTGTGCCACGATATAAAAAAGACATGGAGCCATTGGAAAATGTCCAAAGGAGAGCTGTGAGGATGGTGAGGGGGACTGGAGGAGAAGCCTTACAAGGAATGGCTGAGATCTCTTGGTCTGTTCAGCCTGGAGGGCACCAAGGGCAGGGCTCATTGTGGTCTTCAACACCCTCATGAGGGGAAGCAAAGCGGCTGACACAGCTCTCCTCCTCTCTGGCTCCCAGCTCGGAGGGAATGGCATGGAGCTGTGCCAAGAAGGAGAAAGTGGCCTGGATATCAGGAAAGGCTCTTCACCCAGAGGGTGGCTGTGCACTGGAACAGGTTCCACAGGGAACTGGTCAAAGATCCAAGCCTGCCAGAGTTCAAGAAGTGCTTGTGAAAAGCTCTTGGGCACATGATGAGATTTTGGGTTGTGCGGGCCCCTGGGTTGGACTTGATCCTCGTGGTTCCTTTACAACGCAGGGCATTGTATGATTCTCCAATAAACCCCCCTACTAAACGGGGGTGCAGGTAGACATGGGGACTCTGAGAATCCTGCTGGCAAAGGGGGAGATCCCACGCTGATGGTTTCCCCACTTGTCGGCACGTTTGTTCCCCCGCCAGAGCTGCCTGTCAGCGGGCGGCCCGGGGTGCCATGCTGGGCACTCGGGGAGCGGGGCTCGGCTGCCAGCCCGGCCGGGAGGGTGTGTGGGGACGGCATCCGGGGCTGCGACCCGCTGGCAGGGACCGGGAGCTCGGCCGGGGCCGCTGCCGGCTCAGGTGCCGCTAGAGGGACCCGCCCGCCCGGGAAAAGGCTCCGCGGCCCGGCACATCCCCGGCCCTGCAGCGAGCCTCCAGCGGCTCCGGGGCCTGGCACAGCGAGACCAGCCCAGATCGCCTCCCGTCCCTCCTCTTCCCACCCCTGGCTGTGTTTCTTGCCCGCTGAGGAGGGCTGGGGCTGCCCTCTCACGAAGTGTCCGGGGGCTGAGGCACAGCTGCTCTGTCCCGTGAGAAGCTCTCAGTGAGAGCCTCTCCTTCCTCCTCCTCTCCTTTCCTCTGTGCTGTGTTTCCCTGCCTGCACCAGAGTCAATAATCCCTCACTCCAATTTGGTTTTCTTTGTACACTTGAGGTTGAGAGAAGGCAAAGCAGGTTATCATTTCACAGCCTTCCTCGTTCCCCTGAAGGATCTTTAAACAAGAGCTCTTTAGCCCAACTGTACAAAATAAGTCACATCTGCTACTGAAATAACTTTTTCCCTTCCCTCCCAGTGTGCAGTGTGTTGTGGGTGAGAAGAGTGTGGAGTGGGGTGAATAGAAAAGGTGGTTCAGAGGAGTGTCACTTGATTTATTTTCTCTTAAATCTAGGCTGCTTCCTTCTATTTCTATTTTATGCCCTATTTGCAGGTTTAGAGCTTGGAGGGTGTTTCAGTTGCTTTTTGTTATTCTTCTCCAGTCAAGCGAAAGAGGAGTGCTGGAGTAAATTGTTATGGAGTGCTTTAACACCATGTTCAGTGAGCTGGAGACACAGGCAAGGGCCAGGCTGGCAGGGCTGGGGAGGATTGGCATACACTGGGGTATTTAAATAAGAAGAGCAGGAAACATGGTAGTGGTTTGACTGTGTAAGTTGTACTTCTGAAATATAAAACAAGCTGAGCATCTATCCCTGCCATGTCTAAAGCAAGGGATAAAGTCTCCATTCAGATCTCCAGGTACTTGAGGTGGCTTTTTAGAAGGTGGGAGGGCATTGGAATATAGATGGGATATCTTAAAATCTTTTCTTACTACTATTTTTTTTTTTCTCTCTGCTGTTTGTACCTCTCAAGATCTCAGTACTCGCAGCTCCCCAGCCTCACTGGCTGAGCACGGCTGGTGCTGACCAGAGTTGTCACAGCAGTTTTGGAGAAGGACCACGTGTGCTGGGCTGTGCAGTGCTGCACTGACCCTGTGTGGGATGGAGGTGGCAAAACCACCTCCTCTCCCTCTCTCAGCTCCAGGAGGTGCCAGGCAGCTCCGAAGTGAACTGGCACTTCTGTTAGCTGGATCTGAGCTGTGATGAGTTCAAGTGAGTTTATTTCAAGGCTGCCAGGCCCTATAAGGAGAAATCTGCTCAGTCTTTCTCTCTCACTGTTCTTCTTCCTCCTTCTCCTTCCCTGATCTGCTTTGCTTCACAGCTCTCATTTTCATCCCTCAGAGAGTAACATGTGATTCCTTGTGCAGTTAGGAAAGAGGTTCCTGTTCTCCCCCTCCTTTCACCTCCCCTCCACCCCAGGACCTCAGGATGAGGTGCTGGCTCCCTTCTTCCCTTACGTTTTGGTTTTCTAACTATAAAAATGATATAAGATCTACCTGAGAAAATTAATTAATTAGTATTCCTTCCACACGTTGAAAACCAGATGAAATAAGTACTTGTCAAAATGGAGGAGACCATTAATGAATGAGGTTTGAAACAGTCCAATAGTAACCTATCTTATATTTATGTGTGTGAAAAATGAAGTCCTGCTTAGCTGTTATGGATATATCTTGCTTGGAAAACTGTCTTGGGTTCAAAATGACTGCAGTTTACTGGCTGTTAAAGTAGATTTGGAAGACAAATCCCCAGCCTGAAAACACGTAGCTTGAATCTTTCTTATCTTAAATTCCAGTATTTTTGCTGATGGCTCACCTCAGGCTTCAGAGGTGAACTTTTTGATGACAGAGAATGCAAGCCCTGTATTGACCAGAGCTGTTGAGGTATTTCAACACTGTTTTGCTGATCACTGGCAGTCGCCTTGAAGGGATCTCTTTTTGTGTCTGGCTGGGGAGCAGTGCTGCTCTGTGTTGAGCCCATCTGGCCATGAGTCAGTTGAGCCTGCCTCCAAAGTAGTAGATGAATGTGAAATATTTTTTTTTTTGCTGTGGATGCAGGCACAGCTTTGCTGCTGTTGGTTAGTGGTGTGTGTTTGTGGGGCGACTATCTTCCAGTGACTGCCAGACTAGAAACATCTGGAGTGTAAACTGGCTGGTTCCTTATTTTGTGGCTGTGGACTGTTTCGTGCAGCTTTGTGCTGTGAAAGATAGGAAACCAGGCTTAGCCAAGAGCAAGTTGCCTAGCAGACGCTTGCTGTCATACAAATTAACCACAGCTTTTGCATCTTGGAGTGCTGCCAGAGCACAGAACCAGCTATTGCATTAAATGTCTACCACCAGTCATGATCTAAACCAAAAGTGAGAAGATTAATCCCTCTTCTAGCATTACCTTAGCAGTTAGCGCTTTTTGTGGTGTTAAACATGTTTTTCATCTTTAAACCCAAACCATGAAATACAGCTCTGAGCTTCAGATAAATGAGTGTACAGGAAGAAAGGAAAAGTCTTAATTTAATGAGGGGAAAATATCATCCATATATAGGAGGTATCTTGCTTTAAAGTGGAAAGAGAGGCTAATTTTTATTAGTGCTGCCTATCTGGTGCATAGCAATGAATACCTTCAGAATGATATTTTAAATAATTTTAGACCTATATTATATATATGTAATAGTATTATATTATAAACAAGAGTAGATACAATTGGTTGAGTTATTAATGGATTAAAAGCAATAGCATTGGATAAGCAGTGTCTTTGACTTTACACAACCCCAACCAGGATTTCAAATTCATAATTGTACTAATGTACTCTGACTAATGAAACACAGTAGTTTTTCCTTGCCTGAAAATATTCCCTTCTGAAATTTTCCTGAGTTGCAGAGTTCTTACTTAAGAAGTAACTCGCTTGAATGTGAAGTAAACAAATGGAATTTATGAAACTCATACTTTGGTAAGTTAGGCTAGAAAGTGAGGATATAAAGTTGCTTTCAGTTGCTGGTGTTCATTATGTGTGGGGGATTTGACACCAGAAAGTCTGTTTTGAAGTTGGCTGGTAACCTTGGCTGTTCACAGCCCTTGCTGCTAACATCTGTTTGTTTTGTTCTCCGTAATCTTTCCTCTTAGCCAAGATCTGGATCATCAAAGTTTTAATTTTTTGGGGTTACTTTAGGATGGCTAGAAACACTGAATGACAAAACCATTTATGTTTCTTTTAGAAGTTTAGCTTTCCTGGTTGAGAAGTGAAGTAAGAAATTTGATTCTGGTTCTCCAGAAGACAATGAAAGATACGAAAAAAAAAAAAAAAGGTTTAATTAATTTCAGGATTTCACAGGGGAGGAGATATCAACATCTTGCTGGTAATTTTTAGCAGTTCTGCTATTGGTAGTACTGTCCCTGTAGTAGGACTGACACATGTTAGGATTCTTCTTAATCTTTACTGGGCTGTTACAAGGGTTTCCTCTCACTTTGTTGCCGGATTTACTCTTTGGTGTGGAGAGTTACAAAGAGCCTTTTTTTTTTTTTTTTTTTTTTTTTTTTTTTTTTTTTACAGCTACAGCAGTGATTTTCTATTTCTCTTCTGCGAGGGGAATCTGACGTGCAAAGGTCGAGTAGTAATGTGTACTTGCCTAGAAATAATGTGCTGAGTTTGTAACTACTGGAGAAAATAATTTGGCGCGGAGCTATTTCCGTGCACCTCCCCAGCACCCAGAACAATCAGGCGCCAGCTGAAGACAGCGACTGCCAAAAGCGCATTTGGATGAGGTGGGTGTTTCTGGGTGGTACAGTCATGTGTTAACGAGTGTGACTGCATCACTAACACAAATGTATTCCTGAGTCCCCAAGCTCTTTGTAGGGGTATGCCATCCCCAGGAGGAAAGGACACCAATAAAGCATCTGGCAGGGAGGAAAGGCAAAGAAATGAGTACAGCACAACGAGGTGTATCTAACTGCTTGTTGTTTGTAAAAACCATCCATCTGAGCTGGATGTCGTGTTCACAGCTGCTTCAGGAACCATTCTCTGTAAAAGCTGAAGTGGGAGTGGGTCAGCTGCTCCAAATCCAGTTCTCTGGGTGTTGGAAGAAATCTAAACTGATGGGTGGGCAGCAGACAGCAATGGGGAGGGCAGCTGCAGCAGGAATAGGGACCAGGAAGCTTTGTGCAAACTCTGGAGGACATGTAAACCCTTTCCCTGAAATACACGCACAGAGTCTTCTGGTGGAGGTGGGAAACCAGACACTTTTTTTTTCTTTTTTGTTGAGACTGAACTCTCACAGGGCACAGAGCTACTTGCAAAGAATCTTAGCTCCAGTGCATAAAATTGTGCTCCTTGAACCTGCTGCTAAGGTCCAGTGCAAGCCTGTGTGCTTCATGGGGAGGGAAAGCAGCATCCTGCAGACATCTTAATGTCTATCCATTTTGAAAGGGGAATTCTTGTATTTTTTTCTGGATGCATCACATGCATGGGTAAATGCTAGAGATGAAATGATTCTGTGTGGTGCTGTGTGGGGAAGTGTTTGGCACAGTGGGTTCTGTAAGGGAATGAGTGATGAGTCGCAGTCAGACACCAAGAAATGATGGTCCACAAGCCGCAAGTGCTTTTAATGGAATAACTTCCCACTTGTTTGATCAGATTTCTTGTAGTTGCCTCTCCCACCGCTGTGTTGAAGGGTGAGCAGATACAGCTCAGTGAAAACGATACAAAAGAAACCACCCTGCATCTTGAGAAATGTTTAGCAGCTTAATTAGTTTCAGAGTATAATACTGTTAACAGTGCATAAATTACAGATATTTTCTGTTTATCTACATATGGTTCCTTCTTTGAGCTTCACCCATTATTATTTAAATGAGTATTTTAAGTATCTTTTCTCCTGAAAAGCAGCCCCTATTTTTCCTTCCAACTTGATTTCACAAGATATTGTCAAACATCTTACTAGTAAGAGGATAAACAATATAGTCTGTACTCCAGCAGCCGTAAAGGGAGAGGAGAGGGGAGAGGAATGGGTTCCCCCAAGACACCCAGGGTTATGACTCAGGAAATTTGGGAAACAGAGGTCTTCAAGAGTGAATGATTTTGTGGGGTTTTCTGTGCTGCCTCCTGCTAATCTGCTAATCCTTTTGGAAAGCTAAAATTCATGGCTCTTTCTGGAGACAGCAGAGCACAGCTGATGCTGAGAGCAATTTTTTCTCACAGCATAATGCAGCCAGTGCTGAGGTCATGGGGGCTGCAGAGGCTGTGCTCTGACTGCAATGGTAATAAAGCGTGCTAGCTTGCACTGAGCATGAGCCAATTCCATTCTGTCACATCCCAGTATCTTCAAAATTTAGCTGTGCCACTGCTGTGCTAGAGCTCCATGGCATGACAAGTGAGCTTTCCATTAGATTCCTGGCTGTGTTAAAATCAACAGCAAAGCAAATGCACTGTTTCTGCTAATTCTGAATAGCATTTCATTTGGACTTTGATGTGAAAGCAGAATACAGTAAGTTGCATGTAACAGAAACAAATTAGTTCAGTATCTCAAGTTTCAAACTGTGTCGTCTTGCAGGAAAACCTTTTGACAGCTGTTGTGTCAGCTAGTAGCCAGTGGGGAAAATACAAAAATTATTACAAACTCCAGAGTTTGTAATACAGAGGAGGGAGAAGGGGAGAGACAAACAACAGTGTTGACTTTTTTGTTTAATACAAACCACTGAAAGTCTCTTGGAAGAACAATTGCAAGGGCCAGTGACACCTTTCCCCAACTAAAGGTGACAATGGTTCTGTCATTTCTCAGTTCCTTTGGCTGGTGGCCCAGGTGCCAAACTGGAGAACCTTTCCAGGAGATTGCTGCTGCTGACTGTGGGGTTTGTAATCCCTGTAAGGAGCCTCAAGTACCTGTTCCTATGAGGCAGCACTGAATGTCTGACCAAGAATTTGAAACTGGGCTTTTAGTGACACAGCCTGAATCTGTTCATCCTGAAAAGTGCAAAAGCTGGGCTTTGGTGTGGCTCTTAACAACTTCATGGCTTGGCATCTAGAGCATGTAAGTAAGTCAGGATTGGCCAAGCTGCCATCTTTCAAGCCTTGGAAGAGATTTGTTCATAGAGGTCATCTTTGACTAAATAAGTTAGGGTGGGCTGGAGTTCCTGCCTTTTTAACTCTGCAGGGAATGGGGATATGGATGGATGCTCAGGGGGAAGGAGGGGTTTAGAGGTGAGCTTCTCAGTGAGCATCCCACAGGATCCCCTGCCCAGGTGTGCAGTGCATACTGAGGTCACTCCCTCCTTCCCTGCTGCAGAAAGTGCTGCACAGCCTTTTCCAGAGACCCACGCTGCCAGCCCTGTGGTGCTTTCTCACTTGCTTGGAAAGGGAGCACAGCCCTGGTGCTTGGGGCAGCTGAGAAGAGGCTCAGGGGCATCAGGCTTTTGAGGATGGAGGGCTGAACATGCTGAGCTGGAGCTGTCAGCCCCAGTTCTTCCAACCTTACTAAGCCACCCTCTGTCAGCAGTGCTCAGCCCTGGTATGAGCTGTGGCTGTTTTGGTGCTGCAGGTCACGGGCTTTGTGTCTGGCTAGGTGTGAGGACATGGAGAAAGGAGTGATTGCTTGTCTCCTCCTTCTCTCCCTTCTAATATCTCCACAAGGAGAACCAGCTGCTCTTTGAGTCTTCCCTTTCCCATGGAAATGGTGTCTCAGACCACCAGGCACTCTGTGTACCCAACTCACTGGAGGTGCCCCAGATGTTTGGCTGTTTCCCTTGGGGTTATGCTCACATCTGCTGCGGGTGTGCAATGGCAGAGGGCTCCCAGCACTGGATTGCTATGAAACTGGTAACCCATGAGAGCCCCGTGCCTGCTGCTGGGGTGCTGTGTAACACAGGGAAGTCCACCTATGGGACAAGGCAGGGCTGCAGCTTACCCTGAAGCTCAATGACTTAGGATGATGGTAGATATATTTAAAGCTACTACCCTTGGCTGTGAATGGCTTGGCTCTATGCTGCAGGCCTGTGCCAGACTGTTAAAATCATGTTGTCATTCTGTGGTGTGTTTTATATCTTATATCAGTAGGGTTTAAAACATGTGTGTTGTTTTACTTAACATTTCATTGATGACTGAGGGTTACTTTTAAAAAAGTTTTGTTTCTTTGTCTACTTCAAGTACATGTTTCCTTCGTATTTAAGGTAATACCTTATGCTTCAAGCTAGGCAGCTGTGCAAATCCCAACTGGATCAGAGCTACCTCTTTTTCTAGAGCAAAATCAATCCCAGAAGATCCATCTCTTTAAAACTTGGGCAATTAATGCTCCCAATATTACCTATACAAAAAAAGTCATTATAATGTAAATGCAGAGTCCTGGTGCTTTGCCTTAAATTCAACAAATGCCATCTCAGTTATATAAATTTATACAGGTTAAAAAACAATGACTGTGTTCTCCTTATGTGAACAAAAGCTCTTAAAGGTATTGCCCACACCTTACAAGCTTCTGGAAGGCTTTCTTGAAATCTTCATTAAAGATTGTGTAGATTAAAGGGTTAATAAGGGAGTTTATATATCCCAGCCATGCTAGGAAATTAGACATGTCCTCTGAGAGGTGACATGTTTCACAGGTATTAACAACTACTTCTTTTACAAAAAACGGGAGCCAGCAGATCACAAATGCCCCCAAGATCAAACCCAGCGTCGTTGCTGCCTTTCGCTCTCTCGTGCTGGAGATTCTCTGTTTTTTCCAGGACTTCTCATGCTTGGATTCAGACCTGGGACTTCGTAGGGTGATATTGATTTTATCAGAGCTCACCAGGGGATCTGAGGTCTTCTCTGTTGTGCTGGGCATTGAAGCTGATTTGGTGCTTCTTTCACCTGCATCCAAAAGGACTTGTCCGTTCACCCCCTCCTCCCTCACGATCCGGCTGACGCTTCTCCTGTGAAATGTCTTTGCTGCTTTGTAGATCTTGTAGTAAAGGATCAGGATCAAGGCCAGTGGGATGTAGAAGGCGCCAAACGTGGAGTAAATGGTGAAAACGATGTGGTCGTGTTTGATGATGCATTCGTCCTCCCTGCTGGTTGTCTGGTGCCTCCAAAACAAAGGTGGCATGGAGATAAAAATGGATATGATCCATACGACTGCTATCATGATGCCAGCGTGCTTAGGTGTCCTTTTCCGGGCATATTCCACGGCATCCGTGATCGCTCTGTAGCGGTCCAAAGCAATAGCAGAGAGGTGCAAGATGGAACAAGTGCAGCATGTGATGTCCACACTCAGCCAAATGTCACACACCACCTGCCCCATGATCCAGGTCTCCTTTACGATGTAGACAATGCTGAAGGGCATCACCAGGACTGCCACAAGGAAGTCAGTCACTGCAAGAGAGCAGATTAGATAGTTGGCGGGGTGGTGGAGCTTTCTTGTCACAATTATTGCTGTCATCACGAGAGAATTGATGGCCGTTGTCATTAGAGCGAGCACAGACAGGGTAATGGAAATGAGAATCTTGGATGTCACCCATTTGAAAGGTTCTTCTGACGTACTGTTTTGTTCCGTTGAGTTTATTAAATCCATGTTCCCTTTTAAAGATGATCTTTACCCGTAGCAGTTACCTGTTGGAAAAGTAAAAACATTCAGATGATGCACCCTTGATTTTTGTCATCTTAAAAGATTGCGGGCCCTAAGCTTACAAAATGTTCAGACTTAACATTAGAAATTATTTTGGCTCCAAACTCCAGCCTGGTTCCTCAAGTGGCTAAAAATACTTACTTCCCTTCCAGCTAGAAGCACTTATTCTGAATGCTTTGTAGAGGTGTCCTGAAACTGGTTAAATGTGAACAACCTCATCCTAAAGTAAACACTAATACTACTTTGAGGCTTGTGCTGTCTGCTCCACTAAGCAATGTAATGACTGTTGAAAACATTAATCCAGCAGGCATAATGCTTATTTTCCCCATATAAACTAATTTTCCCCATCAATAAGTGACTCATTCCTCCTGTATTAGCTAAACATGGGATTTCTTAACTGGGACAGAGTTTTGAAGAGAAAATAGAAATGTGAAACATTGCCATATGTCCTGGAGTGACACCATACAAACAGGAGAAGAAAAAAATTTTGTGAAAGCGTCATTTTACGTCTTCCTCTTACACGTCTAAAATGAAACAGCTTAATATGTTTTAAAGCTTCAAATGGTTCACTTATTGACTAAGTGAAATATTAGATGTACGTTAGAGTCCTGAGAACATCTTTACTTTTCCACAAGTTTTGCTGTTCTGTGGTTTCTGCCAAAGAAAACAGAAGGAAACTTGGGTGCTACTTGTTCTGTTAATGACTTTTCTATGGAAATAGCCTAGCTCCTCCTGTGGCTCAGCAGGGAGGAAAATACAGAGAAATACTGATGAAATAAGTTATTGGTTGTGTTCTGGGGATGTGATCTTATCAAGAAGAGTTTCTGAGTACCCTGCAGAATGCAGCTGAATTGGCATTTCCAGCTTTCACTGTGAGTGACAAGCTCTGCTCTAAAGAGGATCAGGTTTCATCCTCTAGTGAGTGTTGACCTGCAATTTCTTGTGTAAGATCTACTTGATGAACACCTAAGTGGGGTTATCTCTCACAAATTTTTGAGTGTGGTGAGTTGCACTTGTGCTACATTGGATGCCACATGTAGGGAAATATGTGAAAATAGTGAATATTTTTTCTTTCAGAAATTTGGTTTCATTAACGTAACTAAAGCTTTTTGATATTATGCTGGAGTGGCTGAAAAATAATCTCATTTACTGTTTATAACCTTGGACCCAACTCATTCATTTGGTTTGATATTTTAACCCAGGCAGTGCTTAATATGCTACTGACTGCTCAAGAGTGTTTTTAGCACTGATTGACCAACATTTAATTGAATGGAAGCACAAGAAAAGGAAATATATTTTATGTGGTGATATTTGCACATGCTGAGCAGATACTTGTCCTGTACATGAGCTGATCACAACGTGTGTGTGCTTTCTGTTTTCCTTTCTCTGAACTTGAAATATACTTTACACATGTAAAAACAGATCTTTCATCGTGTCAGTGTCACCTTAAAACCTTCTGAATCCACAGTAAATTCTGTTTTGCACATGCTTTTGTCTATAGCTAGCTGCATTCTAGGGAAAGAACAGACACATATGCTATTATCTGTTGAATGCTCAATCTCTGCTAAATAAATCTTCCTTTTCAAGCTTGTGCAAATACATAGGGGAAAAAAGTTTATTGGGGAAAAACTAAGATATCTGTTGATATTCAGCAGTTGATCATACTATGGCTAATCACTCATTATGTTTAATCACCTTATAAATTTCTAACTCTTTGGATATTAGTCCTTAATTGCAAGCAAGGAAAAAGCAATTTAGAGCTAATGAAAGCTGATTAATCATTTTTGAAAGATTCTTCACTTTGAGAGTGTGGAGTAAGGAAGACACTGTGGGTAGATTTGTAAAAGTGGTGTGTAGGAATCAGTTTCCTTAGTGCTGCTGTGATTTGGAGGCTCTTTATGGGAAGCACAGTGGCAGAAATGTGCACATTTCTGTGCAGTGAATCTGCCCCTCTGTGTGGAGGCAGAGCCGTGCAGAGGGCTGTAATGCTTAGGACTGCCAGTCAGAAAATTTGGTGGCTTTCCTGGTCAAGTGAGGCGGGATCCTTTTCTAACTGGTGCAACTTTACTGGGTGATCATTAACAAAAAAGATTGTTTTATAAATATGTGGAGTTGAAGCATTGGCAGTATTTAAGGACTGCTGCTTCTTTCTTTTTTTTGATAATGGCCAGAGTGACCTAATTCTGGATTTTTTCTTAAGTGGAACTCAGTTCAGTCAGTTGCTATGGCTGGCTTCTGTCCACAGCAAGCAACCAACCCACTTTTAGGAGTATGAAGGATGATCCTGTAGACAGTTCACTGGATTAGAATGCAGGAGAGCTGGCCTCTGCCCCTCTGCTTTAGCCTTTCCTTGTCAATTTTTGAGCAAATTCATTACAGTGCTTCTGCTAATTCACTGTAAACAAGAGGAATTCCCTGGAACATTAGTTTGTTTATTTTTATTGCTTTCTCTTAGTAGCGTGATTTATCTCTTGTGGAATGGGTTTAGCAGTGACTATTTCAAGCATGCAGCTATTTTCAGAAGAATTACTACAGTCCAGATGTTTGTAAGTCTACTTTTGCGGAGTTGGCAGCTTAGTGCCCCTCTTGTAGAATCTATCAGCTTATCACTGATAACTCAAATTGCATGGCACCTGCTCTTGCTGCAGATGGAAGTGTTTTTTATTATTACCTTTTCAATACTCATCTGTTGTTCCAAAACTCTAGAAAGACCTAAAATTTTGATTGCATTACATTGTCCTGAATTTAAGACTGGTGAAAATGATGTCTTGTACTTTATTAATTATTTATTTATTATTATTTATGATTGTTGAACAAGAGCTCTGTAAACAAAGGAAGCTGCTGTTCACCTAAGATAGCATGCCTCTTATCTTGGACTTAGGAATATTATTATTTTGGAGGAATTAGCCACTTCTACATATCTTTTTTCCTTTCCTTCCAGATCTGGCATATTAAGGTGACCTGAATATAAATACTTCCTTGTCTGTAAACACACACATATATCATCTTACTGATCATGTTGAGAAGGCATGGGTGAAAATGTCTGTGCAGCCTTATCACAGAAGGAAACATTGAATTTGTCTAGAGGTCACTCAAGAAAAATTGATGTTGCTGGTGTTTCAGCTTTTTCTGAGCATGTGTGTGTGTTATTAAGCCCATAACCCGCCATTTGTGACTAAGATTTACAAAATAACAATGTAATTACTCTTGTTCAACAGCCCTAGTCTGCCTTTCCAGGTTTGGAAAACAGTACTACTCTGCCCTTGAAACATGAAAAATAATTAAAAATCCCTAATGCTGGAGAAACGTGACTGGGAATACCTTTGAGAAAGGCATCATCAGTCTTCTGTTTGGGGTACATTGGCTAAAAATGTACAGCTCTTGATTTTTGGTCCTGTTTTTTTCTTTTTAGTTAATATTGCTTTAAGCATTGGTGGGGAGAAAACTTGCTGATTAGGGTTTAAGTACTGCTTTCAAATACAGGTTTTCTGAGAGTACTGGGAGGGGTGGAAAAAGGTGTTTGCTTATTTTCTGTGTGGGTTCATTAGCAAAATGTGTCTTAATTAAATAACAGTAACAGGAATTAGACAGCAAAACAAACCAGGGATTGAATTTAGGGCATTTAAACTACTACAGGCAGCAATAGCAGCCTTTGTCCTTTAAGTAAACACAAGACAAAATTGTGCTGGGGCAGAGAAAACTCCTAGTTTTCTACCTTCCACCAGGCTTCAGCTGGCTTTGAAATGAAACATTTCACTGGCCAGCAGGTGTCCCTTGCTCTGTTGGCCACTCTGACCTGCAAGCCAATTGGATCTATAATTTTTTATGAGGCATTATAAAATTGTGCAAATCCTTCCTAATGTGACTGTGTGTCTTTAGGTACTGACCAAGTGATGTACTAATGACAATTAGCTTCATCCATCATATTAAGTGTGAGTAGAGGGGAATATGGCTGCTTTGGATTAAAAAGATCCCATTTAAGAAAGAGGAGCTTGTACTTGGATCTGATAGGGGATGTGTACTTTGATCTTGAACTCCCATGTCCCAACAGAGGAGGAAGGGTAGAGGGACACTTTCACCTGATTCTTGGTGTCCTTAAATTATTTCCTGCCAAATAGCTCTTCCTAAGTCTCCAAAAGCCACAGTGCATCCCTGGGACAAGGTTTGTAAAGGAAGTTCCTTGCCAGCTGAAGGCTGCTGCAGCAAGCCTGCCTTTCCTGGAATGCAAAGTAGATGTCTGTCAGCAGATTGAAGTGCGAAGCAGAAATTACAAGGTTGCCAGCTCTTCTTACCCACTCTGCATTTCTTCATGCTTAAAACCTTATTTTTTTTTTCTTTTTCCCCCCCGTATCTGCCACTTAGAGGTAGAGTTATTTCCAGTTCTTAATCTGTCAGCAAATATTTGTATATGCAAGCTAAAGTAATGCTTAAGATTCCCTGTTTAGGTGATGTTATCCAGTCCGTGGGACTGAGCACAGTTTGGACCTGAAATGTATTGGCAGCTGGAGGAATATCTTAAAAGCTGTTTAGTTTTGCTGTATGAGCCTCCACAAACTGAAGTTATTTATAATTCCCACTTGTAAAAGGTCACAACAGACCTAGAAACACAGACAACAAATAACTGCAAAATTACAGATAAATCAATTGAACTAATATCAACTAAAGATAATGTGGAGTTCTGTCTCCCAAGCACGCCTCAGAGAAGCAAGGGCAAATAAATAGGCTTTGCAGCATGCCCTGAATACCAATATAACACAGGAAAGAAACAAATCTGAGTCCTGGAGAATAGGTATCTCCATGTCTGAGTGCAGGCGCCCTGATTTCTTACAGAATGGCAAAGAAAAGTCCCTTTCTGTGCCTTGAACCTGGATTTGGTGCTTTTCTTAGCTGTGTAACAGTCTTAAAAGTCCTTCTGTTGGCAAAATGATGTGCTGCAGTATGCTTTGTGTCAGGCACAACAAAGATTATGCTTGCTTTAAATTTTCTGGATGTCTCTTTAAATTCGTTCTTCCAGCAGAAATAATCCCAAATGGCTAAAATGACAAAGTCTGAAGGATTTAGCCCTGAAAATTACCCCCCCAAATGTCTACTCTGTCATCTTATTTTTCCTGGAGCAAAACCAACAGAGATAGGTAGTGCTTCCACGGAAGCAGCTGAAATGCAAAGTCTGAAGCCTTCCTCGAGCTGCCAGGGAAAGGGAATTTGCTGTCTGCCACTGGGTGCTGACAGGAGAGATGCAAGCACCAACACCAGCAGGACAGGAATGAAGACAGTGCTCTCTGGTAAAAGGGAAGCACTGGAATAGCTCTGTCCTCGTCTCCTTGGTGTAGTTAACTCACCTTCATACTTCCCACTCCTTTGCCAGCTTCTCTGCTTGTGTGTCTAGGACTGCAGTGTAGTCCCAGACTGCCTGTCAAGCCTGCCTGGAGGATCCCTCCCCTGCTTGTTGTCATCTTATCTGTAGCAACCACTGCATCTGCTTCTGTGGAGGAATGTGATGTTCAGAGGGTAATTATGCATTCCTTGCTGCTTCTAACGTTGAAGTTAAGGGTTTGGCTTTCTGTCTCCTTTTGGAAAATTAGTCACTTGCCTGTGTTTGCTCCTTATTTCATGTCCTTCTGCCATCTGTTTTAATCTAGCTGAGAGGTGTGGGGGGGGAGGGAAGGAGGAGCAGCAAGAACACAGGATGATGGACTTGCTTATATAACACATGACTCCCAAATCCAGCTTCAGTTACTTGGGTGGTCACAGAGTGAACCTGTTATGATTCAATCATTTTTGGCTGGAGAAAGAGAAAATTTCATTCCTCTATTCATAGTTCTCCAGAAGAGATGACAGTGATGTTTCTTTGTTAGATAAAGGGATTTGGTTTCCTCCCTTATTTGAGGCTGGTCTGAGCCCCTAGTCCAGATCTCTCAGGATAATGGCCTGGCTAGTTGTCTCTTGTGTTGTGTATGTTGTGGAAGAGTCCCAGAGGATCAGGTCCTGGACAGTAGTTCCCATGGGAGCTGCTTCCTGCCATCTTTTCTGCTGCTGATGCTCAAAGCTCTTTAAATAAATTAATAAATATATGTGAGAAATAGTGTTTGAGCACCCAGTCCTCCAGTGTCAGCTCCACACTGAGCAAAATGGCACATCCATGATGATAAAGACAAAATCCCATGTAACCCTGTGGCCACCACCCTGTCCTTAGAGGCACATATCCCCATGGACTTGGGGTTGGGATCTGAACTTGAACATAAGTGGGCCACTCACTTCCCATCCCTACTCTTTAGCATTCATCCTTTGTTTAGTTTGGATCTGACATGCCTGAAATGTTCCATTCAGCCAAAACTTTTATGTGTTAAGAAAAAGTTTAAAATTTTTACTTTAGTTCTGGTGAAGAAAAAGCAAGGTTTCTGTTTGTTTTTACTTGAAGTTTTTTCTTTTTTATTTTTGCTTTTTTTAAAAATTTTTTTATTTGTAGTGCATCAAAGTGACTAATCACTGATTTTTTTATCTAATTTGTACAGCTAGATTCTTCCTAGGCATGAGTGGCTTGTTTTCATTGCTATCAACTAAATTTGTACAGGGGGTTTAAAATGCAGAATGGCTTTGCTTGTGTTCCAAAAAAACCTGCCTTTTCAGGTAAGGGCTTGAAACCTGTAGTAATCACAAGACAGTGCTGGAGCAAGGAGGTTGAGAGGCAGTTTGAGTTTGCTTGAACAGTCATAAAATGCAGCCTTGTTTCTCCCACTTCCCACTCATCCTTATGCTTTGAGGCCATGTGTTCTTTGACAGCCCTCTGAAAACACTTGTGTGTGCAGCTGCAAGTCCCAAACCTCCTTCACTGACAGACCTCCCTCTGAAACTCTTTTACAAGAAGGATGTTCAGTAACAAAACAATCAATATTTTCAAATGTGTCCCTGGAAAAGATCTCTATTTCAATCTATAACATAAGAAAACATAATTTTCAGACTGTACCCTGGTCCAGCAGTTGGGGAATTATTTTTCTGCTGTGTGATCACCAGGACAGCTTTGAGAGAGAACTGGAAACTCTCAGAAAAGTTTGCTGGAAGAGGAGTGAAAGGGACACGTCCCTGTGCCCCTCATCTGCAGCAGGATTCTGTGTGACACAAGAACAGCACAAGTCTGATCACTTACACTTAGGAGACACAAGAACAGCACAAGGCTGATCACTTACACTTAGGAGAGACGGCAGAATTCTTAATCTTTAATCTCATCTCTGACTAGTTTTTGGAGACTGATGCTTTTTTAGATAGTGTTTGTCTTACTGCATATTTCCCAGTCCCTTTCTCTGTACTTCTAGCTGTGTCATTTGTCTTTGTTCTAACCCTCATCTGATCATCTTGGAGACTGAAGGTCGTTTCCCCTTGATCTTATTATCCATATGGCATGGGATAATCCTATCAGATGCAAACTCTGCATTGGGTTTGCCCTAAACAGCACTTCTCTAACATTTCCTTTATTGGGACTAAGTGAGACAATTCAGGCTATTTCCCCTGAATGATGTGCATGTAGCCCTGGCCAAGAAGTACTTCAAGCAAAATGAACAAAACAGTCCTTAAAGCCGATGATTTTGGAATAGGGAGGGATATTAAGAACATCAACCTTTTATAGGAAGTAGAATTCAAGATTTTTATTTTTGTCCTGTCTCTGTGGGAAAGACAGAGAGGAAAGCTGCCAGAAAAGCAGGAGGAATTTTTGGAAAGCTTTCTCAAAGTGATGCATCTGTGGCACAGGATTTTGTTGTGGAGGAATGTTTGGTTTTTTTCTTTCAGACAATGATTTTCTGCCAGAGGTTGCCTTGATGACTTGTATGCTTAGGTTAGGGGCTGTCTTTCTAAAATTCAGATTCTGTGCCTTCAGACTTAGATCTATACTAACCAGGACATGATTTTTGCTATACTCTGCGTGGGGTGCCACAGTGCTGGTGATACCATACAGAGAACTGTTCTTGTGCCTGCTTTCTCCTGCATGGAGCCAGAGCATTAATGTGGGCAGGTAACTGATCAGACTTTCCACGAGCACCACAGGATAACCATTTGCTACTTTCATGTGCTTTTCCTGTTGTGTGGAGTTTTTGTTGTTGTTGTTGTTTTTTTTTTTTTCTGTTTGGTTGGTTTGTTTTAATTATATTTTTTAGGGATTTAAATCCTAGCTTTGACACAACTGAATATTTTAGCCAGAAGAGTTATGTTCACTCACTGAATTGGCATAAATGCTAATGGCAGAAACCCCATTAGTTCCAGGGCTGTTTAAACCATCTGTGTCTTGAGATCTGGGATGCAGCTATGCTGGCAAACCTTCTCTAGTGCAGATTGGGCTTTAGCTTTCTTCCTTTTCTCATTTCCAACTACTCTGCCGCTCTTGAGCATGCCTTTCCCTTTACTTCAGTTTCTTATTGCACTGCAATGTGATTCTCTTTAAAAACAGCAGCATTTAGGCAGAATAATCCCAGCCTACATAAAATCAGGTGTGTGGTGAGGAGAGCTGCAGAGATAGGGGAGAGTATATCACACGCAAGAGTTGTGAGGAGCACTTGAGGAAGTGGAATGGCTGGGAAGGAGGGCTGTTGGAGTAACCCCTGCTTAGTGTTTGTATGTGTCTGCATCCCACACTGGTGCTGAACTGCATTGAAATGATACAAATACAGCAACTTCCTTGAAGAGCTAAGATGCAGCAAGCAGCACTTCTGCACGGTGTGGTGGAGGTCAGTGTGTGGGATTCCTGAGATTTCTGGCAGGTTTCCTTGGCTCAGTGTGTGTCTGCAGGAGCAAGGATGAGAGGAAGGCAAACTGGAGCAGCTGCCACCAGCCCAGACTAGCAGCTGGTCTGGAAATTACTTGTGTGTGGTCAGGACTGGGAGCCCAGCAAAATCTCCCACGATCCTACTTTGGCAGGGAATGGATGTCTCTGTGGTCAGCTGCTATCAAAGCTTGCTGAAGAATTCCTGGAAACATTCAGCTTTGGGTGTATTTTTAGGGGCACAACACTTTCCAGAAAGCTTGCAGCAGCAGGACAGTGTCAAAAGTGTCCAAACACAGAAACAAAGATTTATCTTCCTTAGGAAGTTTCCTGGATGTGCCAGGTCTCTTGTTGTAGATGCTGTGATTGCTAAATCGGCTCTTAAGCTTTCTAATGCTTTGTGAACTCATTTTCATTTCTGATAGGAAAATAACAGACTGTCACACACAACTTTTTTCCTTTGCATAATTCAGATGTAGTTGTGACACTTGACACACAGCACAGATGACTGTGAACGTCTCCTTAAAATTTAAACAGATGATTCAGAATTAATTATGAAAACCAGCCTTATAGTTGTCCCAGGAATTCAGTACAGATGATCATTGTCTAAGAAGATCACCCAGCTCCAGCTGACCCCCAAAATTTCTCGTTGAAAAAAGCAGTTAAAGAATCTTGAATGATAGACTAAGGAAGAATTTAAAAATTTTTTGTTTTCCTGCTGTTGATTTTTTTTTCCTTTGAGAATCTATCGATGTTGGCTTTCTAAGACCTTTCAAAACATAACATTGTGACTATGAAAGCCTTCAGCACTGTATAGAAGTTTAGGTACAATTTTGTCCTAGGGATTCTTGTAGGCAGCACTTTGGCTCTTTGTTTCCTGAGTAAGAAAAACCTATGCAGTTTCAAAAGGGGGTTGTGCAACTCTAACTTTTAGATTTAGATTGTAATCATAACATGAAGAGGAAATAATTGTAGTAGCCAATTTCTCCTTAAGTTGTATGTTGAGAAAATGAAATGTTTGTTTTTATATTATAAGAATGTTTCTTTGAAAACCTGGTACACTCTTGCAATGCATTTTAATGTATTTCAAAATAACTGTTAAGAAAACCTGTTTGATTGTACTTGCACATGATAACATGAATAATATTGATAATATTAGTTTGGTTGTGAAAAGAAGCATTAAACAGACTGTGTCTAATTGCCCAAACCCACAGAAGGCACATGAGTGCTCTGAACTGCTACAGGAGAGTTCAGAAAACCACCAGTGGATTCTCAGCAATTGCAGGTTTTCTGTGGCCCCTGTCGTTTCTGAGAGAAATCAAGATTGTAAGATGTGCTTTCACTTAATAACATGGTAAAAAGCAAGAGTAAAGGACAGAGTCAAATGGTTAAAGTGCTGATCTTCAGAGACTGGAAGAGGCCTGGAAAAATCAAAAGTGAGCCCTTGCTTCAGCATGATCTGGCTTGTTTGTTATGTATGAGAACAACAACCTCATGCTTAGCACTGCTGGAAATGCTGAATTCCTTTCCCTGGGTTGATTACAGCCCAACTGTCACATTGGGAAGTTGGAGGATTTCCTATGGACTAGAGCATGAAAAACTATTTTTCTACCAGAAGATTGGAAAAGACCAAATTATAACTTGAAAGCTGTCTGCTCAAAAAAGCTTTTTCAATTTTAACATCTGAAGTTACTGAAATTTATGGAAAAAGGCTTTTAACATTTTAACATCAATGTATTGTTGATAAGCAATGAGACCTGTAGTACAGGTTCTCACCATTGTTTGCCCTTGTGTAGGTACACATGTGTATATTGCATCATATTTTTCCCCATCATTTCTGTATTTTCTATTTTAAGAAGTCATCATTGAAAACTACATTTCCTTAGTGTTCAAATTGCTTCCTTGCTCTTTGAAGTTGAAGAACATTATAATGTTAACTCTTCTGGAAAAGAGCAATGAACAGAATCAGGCAAGTGCCCACTTCTGTAAAATACCTTGGGCTTTTTTTCCTCATTTCAAGTTTTCCCATTTTCAGCCACTAAATGCTGACATTACATTCTGTGATTCTTTTTCCTCTTTGTTTCTTTTTTCACAATCTTTCGAATGTGACTAATTCATATATACCAATTATTCCCCCTCCTATTCTCAAGGGTTAGAGGCTTTCTTAAAAGGACACAGGTGGTTATATATGCATAAATCAGGAGGATGCTCTCTCTAATCAGTTGACCAGGGTATCTAAGTCTTCAAATAAGACTGAAGAGAAATAGCCAGATCACCAGCTGCTGGAACAGGAGAAATGGCTGTGGTTGCCAGCATCTGAAGAAATTATATGTATTTTTTTATGGAGGCTCCATCTGTTTATACTTGCTTATCTCTGGGATTTGAGGTTGAAAAGTTCCAACACCATTAGCTGCAGTTCCTAGCTCTGCTGTTACTTGACCTCTACTGCAAGATTATATCCTTTCTGATAATTCAAATGGATTGTTTTAGACCCATGCAAGCAGTCATTTTGTACCTGCAAAGAGTTTGAGTTTCTTTGTTCTCTCTGTTTCTGATAATGCCTCCTAATGAAAAAAAAAAATCATTAGGCACTAATTTAGACCATGCAGCAAACTTTATCTAAAATCTTAGAATCGCTTGTGTGGGCAATAACATTGTATTATGTTACACATTTTCTTTTGATTACTGCAGTATGACCTGGTTTGACCATAGTATTGACTGTCAGTATTCTCTATTCACTAGACAATAGGCAGCACTGCATGGGAGAAAACTGCAAAGACATAACCATTCATTCATCAACTATTCTAATTCCAAATTCAAATTTTAATTTGGAAAAAAACCCCTATAACAAACAGAATAGCGGCTTTCAGAAAATTTGTGATTTGAGGTAGTGTTGTTCGATGTAAAAATGCAGTGCACTGAGGTCCTTGCTTCCCTATTATGTTCAGCTAGCAGTGGAAAAAATGCTGCAGACCTTTAAATACCATGAAGGTTTATCTTCTCTCAGGTGGAGATAAGATATTTTGTGAAAAGTAGGTGCAGAAGAGCATTGAAGAAAGAAGCAACCCCCCCCTCCCAGGCCTAAGAAAAAAACAATGAAATAGAAAACAACAAAACAACCACAACAAACCAACCCCCAAAAATAAAATTTGACTATGTCTTATAACCATCAAATATGGCAGAGGATCATTAGATTAACCTTTTGTTATGATGAAAAGCATTGCTGTAAGATGTTTTTCAGCTGTATTTAATGGGATCAGTAGGTTTATGCTCCTTATTACTTTGGAACGGATAAAGATTTTAATTTAGATAAATGGGTACCTGACATGGTCTGTTGTTGTGGGTTTTCTTTTTTATATAACTGCTGCTTTTATGTTGTCTTCTGACTTTTGTGATGATTAACAGATAATTAGTTTTCCTGTAGTGAGCAGTGCTGAATTTGGGTGGCAAGAAGGAATTATGTTCTTTGTGTGGATGTTGCAGCAGGAACGGTGTAGCCGGTGTCCATGTGGGTAATCCTGGATAAAAGCAGCTGCATCTGCCCAACACAGAGAACTTGGCTGCCCTTTTTGGTTTGCCTCTGCCCAATTTAGAGAGCTGTGTCAAAATGTGCCTCTTCAGGCCTGTGAAACAGATGAATCAGTTTAAATGCTAGAGGTTGTTATTCAGTTGGGAGAAGTTGATATTGGTGCCAGAATTGTTTTGGAAAGGTCCCTGTTGGATGTCAAAGCAGGACAATACAAATCAAGCAACTGTGCTGGCCCCTTCCCACCTCCCTGAACTGATTTCTCTCTGCTGTACCAGGGCACCTCTTTGCCACCTTGGCATCCTCCCTGCATGCCCAGGATCCCACGTGCCCTGCAGTGTCCAGCAGCTGGTGCCAAGCAGAGTGGTGTGATCTTTGCTGTTGCTTTGTGACTGCTAGGAAATCATGCTTCATGATGTACTAGGAGAGCTCGGTGAGTGAATGACTTCAGTGTGTAAAATGGCCAATCCAGCACTTGTGCTTCGTAAAAATATTATATTGAGAACTGTCAGCTCTGCAGATAGTCCTGCAATAGGAAGATTGAATTAAGGTGTAAAATACATTTAGGCTAGAAAGCATCCAGCTCAAATAATCTGTTACAGCTTCCAGTTGTTCTTCCTTTAGTCTGAGTGTGGGATACTTCAATCACATATATGTAATTTCATCCAGGGTTGTTTGGATGCTGTGGTGTGGAGTGCCAGTAGTGGCCCCCTGAAAGTTATGCTGCAGAACCACTTGAAAATAACAATGCTCAGTATCTACAGGTGTCAGCATGATCAAATGGTTGCACATTGCTCGAGGTAACCTTTTCAAAGACAAGTGATGATGAGAAGTTTGTGTCTCTGAAAGAGTGAATAGCTGAAGCCTCAGGGAGCTGCTCGGTGATGCTGTGTTCGGGGGCACAGCAGGTCCTCCTTTCTTCTTCTCTCATCCCCTCCTGTTTGCATAATGAAATGCAGTGAATAGGGGGTTTGCTCATCAGATGCTTTGAGCACAAGGCAATTATTTATCAGTCCATTTCCCCCAGTAATTCCTTTACAGCTGGAAAAAACAGATGTATTCCAGCATGGGCTCCTTGCCCTGTGCCACTGACCGTCTCATACATGTTTTTCTATGTCTGGCTGAACAATTGCCAGATCAAGGCTTAGGGTCTGTAAGCCTTAATAGGTTTTAAGATAAGAACTATTTGATTGTTACTTAATAATGTATTTTTTCAGCCTAATATGATTAAAAATCTTTTACTGCTATTATAGTTGTTACAGAATACCCAGAAGGAGGCTATTGAACTGTCTTCAAATTACAAGAAGTTGGTGTCATTGTGGCTCTTCAGTTGCTCACATGTAAGAGTCCTTTTTTTCAACTGCTGGGAGTGTGCTTTCTTGAGTTTTTGTGCGGGTGGGAAGTATGCCTGAGAAGGAAGCTAGGCTGCATCAGTGACAGCATTGTGCTGACAGAAGTCTGCAGAATAATTGCTGAGACATCCGTTTAGGAAATTGGTGGCAGGGGGCTCTTCATTTTCTTGACTCTGTGGCACAACAAAGTTATTTTCCAGTCTAGAACTGAAGGAAGTATTTGGATTTTTGACTGTCACTGTATGAGAGATTCATAAGAACAATAATAATAACAACAGTAGTTACTTCTTCAGGCTTCTTCATCTCCATGTGTTGGCTGCATTGCAGGTTGCTAATAAAAGTGGTGTTGATTGCAGTGGCTTATATGTAGGAATAGGTCTTTTTATATTCTCAGTTCACCATGGATGATGTTTACTGCATTTGCACTTTTAAAAGCAGTTATGTAACATCAGCAAAAGGTGTGTCAGAGGAAAGAAAATTGACTTTGAAAAGTTTTCATAATCTGTGTTATTAAGTATTTATCTGTGTGGTCTCAGAGCAGGTGGTCTGGAAAGTAACTGCCTTTAGGAATGTCACAAATGCTACTTGGGACTTCTGGAAGAGCACTATTTGGACCATTTATCTATCAAAACAAGAGACTGATGAGCACAGGAACTTTCTTCTGACTACAGTAAAAATGTCAGTCTGAGCAGTTCTTGCCGTTTCAAGCCTTTGCTTTTCATTTAAAATTCTACTGCCATTTGATCAGAACATTAAAGTCTTGCTCAAATTCTGTGCCCTGTTCAATCAGGAGATTTTTTTATTGCATGCATGCTACAGATTCTAGAGAACTAACAATTCATTTGGTAGGGAGTGAGGAGTCCACATGCCTCCTTCTGGATGTGGTTTTGTGTGGTTTGAAATTATATTATATTGGCTATAAAGAAGCTTTTAGTGCTAATGCTGTAGTCATATATAGGAGAGTTTTTGAAAAGACAACAACCATACTGCCTATATTTACTGACTTTAGCCAAAAGACATAGATTCAGCTGCTTGTTTTTCCTGAAACTCTCTTTATGACCAGAGAAGAGCTCATAAAGATCTCATGTTCTCCGTGAAACTGGATAAAAAACCTCATGCATCAATTTCTTGAGAAGCTCTTTTAACATCTAGGTGACTTCCTGTGTACTTTTAAAGAACATATCATCTTGCATTGATATTTTAATCAACCTGTAGGAAATACTATAGCCAAGTATCTAAAATTGACATGATTTAAAGGAATTAAATGTGGTTAAATAGTATTTACCTATTCTGCTATATTGCAAACCATATGTCAGGGACTGTATTTGTTTAATTGTATTTTTAATATTTAGGCTTAATGGTGCACCTGTTCCTCTAGGCTCTTCTGCAATTTTCCTACTTGTACATAAGGAGTTAATGAAATAAACCGTCTTTATCAAGGAGATGTAATCCCTCCTTCAGCACATAGAATTATGACACTAATAATGATTGACAATGGAAAATTCATGTACATATAAATTTAATTACCCATTTTTTGTCTTTGGACATCTGGATTGCCAACAACACATGGCACTAAAATTGGTTTTTGGGTTTCTTTATTTTATTAATCATTTAGATGTGTGATAATATTAGCAGTAGAGTGTCTATGAGTAGGGAGAGAAGTTGAATATTTCCTGGCCCTTCATTTCCTTCCTTATCTACTAGAAACACAGATACTAGCGAAGTTAAAGACAAGATTTTTACCTTTTTGCTTTAGCTGCAAAGAAATGTAAAAAATGGATGACTTAATGCCCCAGGAGGGGTCGAATAAGTACTTTCCTTTTGCTCTAGTGGCAAAAATGTCTTGAAGTAAAGCTGAGCTCAGTCCCCTGTTTCATTGAGCTTTTAGAATATTTTTCCGTGCAATTTGACAGAATGCTCCCATTTGGCTGCCTTTCCCATTCCATACCCCTTGGCAGGAGCGAGTTGGTCACATTTTCCCTGCCAATCTCTGCACAGTCTGCAAGTAGTCTGAGCCATGAGCACTGTCCATTAGTTCTGCAGCAGAGAACCCAGCAGCAAATCCTTCCTGATGCATCTCCTGGGGAGCAGATTTGCTTTTCAGGTTCCACTGCTTCTGATCCATCAGGTAGAAATCCAGCCTAAGCACACCAAAAGGTTACAGAGGACTTTGTGAGCTCTTGCTTGAACTTCATGGGGTGGTTTATTAAGCCTGGAGAGCCATTTGGAAATGTAATGGGTGTCTAGGATGCTGAAAAGCTGTCTGAGACCAGGAGCCTACCATTAAGGATGACATACTGGTTTCAGCAGCATTTGCATTTATAAGGTTTTTTTATCTTGAAGCAGTTATGGTTTCACCCAGGTGTGGTGATGTAGGAGGGTTTTTGAAGGTGCAAGCTGGAGTCTGGTGTGCAAGCACTTTGAATCAGTTCTTGGGATCCTTGATGGCTGCACAGGGTGAGCTGAAATTAAATTCTGATTGATCCTATTAATTGATCCATCACAATCCCTCTGCCAAAAGGTGCCTCCTTCCAGGAGAAGCCATCCAAGTGCCTTAAACATCTAAAGCAGGGATTCAGACATGGCAAATCAACATGTTCTTCCATAAGGATGCAGTAATTTTCTTAGTTGCTAGTGAGAGAGAGCTGAGTATAAATAACTTAAAGACAATTTAGCTGGTCAACAGCTGTAAACTTCTCTCCAAGTAAAACCAAACTTCTTTGACTTAGTACTTCTTGGTGTGCTTCAGCATAACAAGTCAGAAGGAAGCTCTTGGGTTTTCTTCTAGCCAAGGCAGAGCTACAGGTGGAAGATCCTTTACATAAAAAGGTGTAGCTCAAGGATGTATCCATGAAAAACAATTTTTCTAGAATTTCTTTCCAAGTCATTTGTTCTCTAGTAAGAAAATATTTTTTTCCAGAAAGAAGAGTGTGGCTGAAAATAACTCTGCCATAATAATAACAACTGTGCTTCAAAGGGCAAGAGTCTTCTCCTTTTCAAATTAATTTGGTACTTAACTTGAAAGTTGATCCGTTTTGCATTTCACATGGCTGAAGTTAAACTGTGGCACATATTTGATTCCACAGCTGTTGGCAAGAGCTATTGTTTGGAAGCAGTGGGGCCAGAAAAGACACTTTTCTGCCAATGATGGCAGATGACCCAGTTCCAGATGAAGCATCACCAGTGTTATTCCTAGGGTAGATTATCCTTGCCACAAAGGCATCAGGTGTTACCCTTAGTGTACTTGGCGCCTCAAGAAACAAAGCAAGCAGCAAAGTTCAGGAAGGAAAGTTGTATCTGTGTAGTTGGTAGGCTGCCTTCAGGCACATATACATTGTCAGCTTCCTCTCTTAGGCTGAGCTTTTCCTCCATGCTTTACACTGAGTGATCTTGTGTTTCTTAGCAGAAGCTACATCAAGGATTAAAAGTAATAGCATATTTTTTTCTGTTGGAGAAAGGTATCCCTAGGCCTAAGCTCTGGTAGTGGAGAAAGATGCACAGCTGATGTTTATTCTTACACTTGCTTGAGTGTATGGACAAAATAAAACCTGTCTGTGTCTGTCTTTGCACTGATGACACTGGATCTGGGAAAATCAGATAACTCCCAAAGCAACCTCTCTGTTCCCTCTGGGAAACTGCCATTTATAAGCTGGAGAGGAATGATCCTAGCAGCCACCCCTATTATAAATCTCAAAGGGACAAGCTTCAGGGAGCACCCTGTCTCCTTGTCAGTGCTGGTCAAAAGGATGAAGTGCTGTCACTCAGGAGGTGTGTGGGAGTGACAGCTGCCTCATGCATCTCTAGCATGGCTGGAGGTGGTGTTTGTCTTCCCATTGCTCCTTCATCTGTGAACTGCAGCTTGAAAACACCATGAGGAAACTCAGAGAAGCTTTTCTCCCAGGAGGGCCTTCTGCTGTGTTCAAAATTTCAAAAGTACCGTGCTGGAGCATTAGAGAGCAAGCTGGAAGTAAATGACGACAAATCAATTAGCTGCAAGTGCTATTTAGAGAGTGTTTTGGATTGAAATAGGCACCTAAGAGCGTGAAGTATTCTGTCAAATCTTTGAACATGAGGGTGAAAAATGGAGGAAGTCCATTTTAGTACACATGTTCAGCCACATTAATTAGAGCTAACTGATGATTTTCTGCTGGGAAATGTTGACTCTGTACTCTCAAAAGAAAATCAGCTCTTTAGAGGGAAAATTCTCCAGCAGGTTGTTGTGTACAGGCTCCACTTATGACTGTGTGAGATTTCACTACCCGTGTGTCACGCTCCACACTGGGAACATTGGGGGAAAGTAACATTTTAAACCAGAAATGGTGGGATTTAAATGACTAAATGCAGCCATCTAATCCTTAATTGTCACCCTACACAGGGAAGCAGTCATCTCCAGGGCAGAGTTAATTCTCAACCTGAAGTAGCTGTCTCAGTTGAGTCAAGTAAATTATGCCTGGAGGTGCTTATTTCTCCCCACTGATTGTAAAGGGAGCCTGGGAAGACTGACTCAGATATAGAAGTGTGCAGTGTGGCCCTCTAGAGCTAAAGGAGATGAACCCTGCCCAGGAGATCCATAGCAGAAAATCTAAAGATAAGATTTCCAAGCAGAACATTTCTCATGTCCATTGTGGTGTTACACAGTGGCCAGAGAACACATGGCACGAAAATTTCAAAGCTGCAGTGGTTCATCAGTGAAGATAACCAACAGAGCAGGGCATGCAAGGAGCATTTTTTAGGATGTTTGTAGTAATGTCAACACTGAGATGACCTCTGCTGGGGAATTTATCCCATTGGTGTTCACCAGCTTCTTTACACCCTTGTAAAATGCAACTCAGAGGAAAAGCAAGAGAACTTAGGCTTCATCTCGTTTCAGCCTGTTTGTATTACTCTTAGAAGATGGGTGCTTTCCTGTAATACTTCTGCTATTAAAATTCTCCTTTTCCCTTTCTCTTCTAGCTGGAAAATTGTATATGGTGCCACTTGGATTTTATCTTATTGGCAATAATCAGTTTCTCATAAACGAGAATATGGGAATATGAGATGTGAGGTAATGGCCCAATTTTTGGAACTAAAGAACTTGCAATGAGTCTTCAACAACCTATTACAGTCTAAATTTACACATTTTAAAAATGTACCATGGACATAGGGCTGTGTTGAGGGCCTGTGTCTAGAACAGCAAAAGTTGGCTATTTCCCTGTATTAAACTATAAAAGCACTTCTGACTTCAAGGACATGGAACTGCAAGCTGCTAAATATATATATTTTTTGAACCAATATGTGTCTCTATAAAGACAATGAATTGTGACTGCCTTCTCATCTTGTGCAAAGAACAATAAGTCTTAGAAGGCAGAAGCTTTAAAGATTGGTACTTAATTAGAAAGTGTCCTAAATGAAAAGTCAGCATTTTAATAAATTTCCTCTAGGATGAAAGAAATGTCTCTCAAAGGAAATTGCAGCAGATGTGTGAGTATTTGGGATCACTGGGGAGACCTTGGCATTTGAAGGCAGAGAACTTGAGCTGTGAAGAGTTTGCTTGGTAGTTTTGAAGAATGTGTCTGTGTGCAAACACTGTGTGTGCATAACATTGAAAAATGTCTATAAACACATAGATATATAGGGGTTTTTATACACACTAAAAAATCCCAAAACAGCCCCCTCCAAATACAGGAATAGGCATCTTTCTGAGTAGCACTGGTGGGTGGGAGGAGAGGTGGTAGCAGAAGTTGTTGTAGGGATTTGTGAGGAAACAGCACAGCCTGAAAGGGATAACTGGAGCCAAAGATGGGACCCCTGATTCCCAGGGCTGGGAATCCTGCATAAAATCACCCTTTCCTGCCTCCTTCATTGCTGGTGGGACTTCTGAGAGTTTAGTGCATGCCATGGGTCCTTGACAAAGCAAAAGCTGTCAGGGATGGAGGGGAGTGGGGAATCTCCTTCCAGCAGCTGTTCCGTGGTCCTCTTGGACACCACAACTTGGTGTTCCCAGCCCCTGGATTCCAGCCTGCCCAGGGCCAGGTGAGGTGCAGCCAGGAGGTTCCTGCTCCCTCTGCCCTGCTGCCCCACCTGCTGTGCCCAAAGCATTTTTGGGAAATCTAATGGGGCAGGCTCCAAGCCATCCTCCCCATGTGGGTTTTGGTTATCTCACCCTTCCCACACCAACACCACTGGGAGTAATTTCCAATAACTCTCACATCCTTCCTCCTAAGTGATCCATGAATAACTTGGAAAAGCTCCTTTGGGCCATTATTTTAAATTGGCAGCCGTGAGTGATGTTGCTGTGGGAAGCTGGTACACAGTGTCTTGCACTTTCTTTATGACCCAGCTCATCCAATTGCTGGTGCTTGCAATGGGCTTCAAGAGACTTTGATGCCTAATCTGTGTTTGAAGTCGTGTTTGTTCCTAGCATTTTTTGTAATTGAACAATTACAGAAAGCTACTTTTGGTAAAGTAGGCTGCTGGACTGTCTTCCTGGTAGTTTCAGATCACTTAATACTAATTTTCTTAAATCAATGTAAAATTTGTTAAGTCAAGCAATGGATCCTGTATGAGTTTATTCCTCAGTTCAGACAGAAGTATTTTATAAACTCCTCTGCAGGAAATGTCCAATTGAGTTGTTAAAATTTCTTGCCAGGTTCAAAATTACATTAACTGTTTTACCAGCATAACAGGGGATTGTTGAAGAAACATCTGTTCTGAAAGGCTTATCAAATTTTTACTCCCTCATCATCAGATTAGTTTGTTGTCTTGTTCATTCAGTTGTGTTGCTGACAATTTACTGCAATTTTCTGCTCGTTTCTTTGACCTAGAGTTTGGGATTTAAAGGTTATAAGTACTAGGCTAGTAGGAAGCACTGGTTTAGTAGGAGAGATAGAAATATTTTCTGCATCATAGCACTTTTGATAATATTGGAAAGCAGGAGACTTTTTTCATTATCAAGTAATTTAATGAATGTTTCTATCTGATAAGAGTCCTCAAATTGCTGCTCCACACATCCTCAACCTCCTGCATTGCAATGACAGCTTTGTATTATTATGGGGAAGGAGAACTTTGGGAGTAACTGTGCAGTTATTTTGTGTTTAGAATGGATGGCTGGCAGGGGTTTCTAAGACCTGTGCACCCAGAAACAGAGGAAGTTTCACATTTCACAGTATCACTGCCCACTTTGCTGTACCTGAACAGCAACCTCTGATTGGCCTTCTTCAAACTGGTTAGTTCCTCCAAAATATGCTCCCAGAATTGCCTGCCCTCAGGAGCCAACAATTAAGTGGGTGCTATCAACCAACACTGGAATATTGATGTTAATTTTCCTTACTTTATAGATATATTTATATAAATATAGGAATATATATATGAGAACAGGCCAGTTGTCAAGAATTCCATCTGGGATACTACAGTGTAGTGCAAATGAGCAACAGTTTCTGCAATAATCATGTTAGTTCTGCAATAATGGAATTGGTTCATTAATAGAATATCAATTCTCTAATTATCCTATTCTCTCTATTTCAAATCCCATAAACCTCATTTGTACAAGAAAGCTGATTAGCACAATGCTGCATCATGAAGCTGTAACAGCAGAACAATAAATGTGCTATGCATTTTCATAGTGATGCCTTTTTTTGGGTGATAAATACCTAGCTATTTTTAAAGCAACAATTACAAGACTTATTGCTTTAATTTTTGTGGGAAGTACTAAAGGATGAACGACTTCATTGATATAATGAATATACCCTTGCATACAGATAATGCTAAATGATTGGGGAAAGCGAGGTTATTTGAAAGATTTTGTGCGTGTGTGTACAAAGTAAGTGATCCTTAAGGACAAATAAGGAGAGAAATTTGCTAAGGAAGCATTTTTTACTGGGTTGATAATTTTTTTTAATTTGCTGGACTAATGGCTTAGGCGATCCATTAGGTATCTAATGGACATGTTTAAACCAACTATTTTTAAATGACATTTTCTGTAGTAAGCCAAGTAAGCTACAGTATGCAAAACTGTTAATAGAGTTCATGTGGTACAAGGTTGGAAACCCAAACTCCATCCCATACATGTCTATGTTTAGAGCAGGTCAGTGCAGTGATTCTAAATCTGAGCACATTGATACTATTCAGAATTAAACAAAAGAGTGAAATAAGACAGAACTCACTCATTCTTTGAAAAAAATTTGCAGAAGTTCCTTAACAGAAGAAATCACATATCGTGTGCTTTGAACAGAGCACAAAGAAATGTGGGGGTTGTGACTGACAGGTTTCAGTCTTGAAAATGGTAAAAGTTTGAACATCTTTCAAAAAAACCTTTGAAAGTAAGAATGGTTGAATCATGCTGTTTGCCTGTCTTTTCCATGATAGCCAGCTTGAGCTGCAGAACGAGATGTAGCTGTTTATAGTACTTTTTAAAGGGGAATGGAGTATATGCACATAATGCTTTAAATATTTCTCTCTCTCTCTCTGGGGATACTAAAGTGGCCATTTTAGGAAGAAACAGAAAAAAACCCCAGAATTCCAGGTCTCTTCCTACTTCAGAGAAGCACTTGTTAAAAATAACCATTACATTTCTTCCTCAGAAACTCTAAAATCTGAGCAGCTTTGCCTTGCATTCAGATCACTGCAGTCTCAGCAGGCACAGGTGCAAATATGCAGCACAAAGGCCAGTCTCCCTGGGGATGATGCTGTCCTGTATTTCCTCCCCAGCCCCTCCTGCTTGGCAGCCTCTACTTCTCACACAGCAATTTCTTCAGTGTTACACAGGCTGCATTTCAGAGGAGTGTTCAGAAGAGCAGAACAAACACTGAGTGATGTTTTTCTGGAGGTCTCTGGGGGGACAAAAGCTGATCAACCCCAGTCTTCCTCCCTCCATGCAGCCTGTAGCAGTCAGCCCAGGGTGCACTAGCTGTGTTTACCTCTGGCAGAGATAAACTGGACATCCTTGGCAGCCTCATGCCCTAGCACAATGGGGATACTTAAAGTTATAGCTGACTGTGCCTTGCTGTGGGTCAGTAGGAGAGGCAGGAATAATAACACAGATCTCTTGGAACCATCACTCAGAGCTTTAATTACCAGGTTGCCAAGCAGCCAGAAACTTCTACAGAGCTTGACTGAAAAGTGTTCTCTTCCTATCTTGGCCCTGAAGAGTTGGGAGAATGGAAAGACAAGGTGCTGCTGAGAAAATAGGAAATGCAGAAGGTGATGAATGCTTCTTGTTCGTCCATTTTTTGAAATGTGATGAGACAGTTGCCATAGAAATGCTGTTCTCTGCTCAACACAATGGGTGCCAGTTCCAGGAAGCCATTGACAGCTGTCACAAACAGCTTTACATGAATTTAAATATCTAGAGTAATGTAAAGGGAAATAAGTCCTTGTGTTTCCTTATAGATCAGATGCTGTAAGTTTTGATTTTACTTAGGGGAATATGACTGAACAGAGCATCAGCTGTTACACATGGTCTGCAAAGTGAATGTAACTGCAGTTTGGTTTTGCTGTAAACAAAGAACAGCATATGTTTTCCAGAAAGTAATTAACTTGCATCTTTTAAGATTGTTTTGATAGACTGGAACTTGCAACTATCTTGACTTACACTACCAGACTATAAAGCTACACAAATTAATTTGTTTCAGAAGACAGTTTTGGCAGTTTGAAACAATATACTCCATAAGAATAAAGTGCTCAGTAAGAAACAGTTTTCAACTGTAAATAGTTTAGGATATCCAAACTATTATGAATACAACCAGTAAATGTATTATGAAAGGACATTTAGCAAGGAAGAGGCTTCTTAGTTGCTTTTGTGGCCAACATTCCTTATGCCAGTGGTGTGCTATGATACTGCATGAGGTAACAGCAGCTGGGGGAGAGCACTGAGCATGTAGTATGGGCTCCTGGTCTACTTTTTTGGGTTTTCACTTTGTTCTGCAGGCCTCAGCTGAAAGCAAACTCCTTTGGGCAGAAGTTACTCATCAGAGCAGTCAAAGTAGAGCTGCCTCAAGGGAGGAAGAATGAGCTGTACCAAACAGCCAATGGAAACAATGAGTAAGAAAATGAAGGCTCTAAAAGCATTTTGCAGATGAAAGAGACAATTCATGGATACATTTAGTAGAGCATGCTATTTACAAAATTTTGGTGGTCAGGCGTTATGCTTGTAAGAACTTGTTTTATTATGAGATGAGAAAGATGAAAATTAAATTATTTTATGTAAGCAAATCCCTTTATGGAAGACTAGACTCTGTTACAAATGAAGAGAGGGCCAGTTCGTTTTCTTTTCCCCAGAGCTTTCTGGACTGGAACAGCATCCTTAAACAGCCTTATAGTAATTTAAAAACTGAGACTGGCTTAACTTTTTTCAAGAGACTTGCTGCTTTCCTTTTCCGATAGTTAAATTTGGGTATGCAAAAAGACATGCCTGTAGTAATTGCCTATAAAATTTATCTGTCCAGGTGAATGTGTTACGTAACCTACAGACAGAGCACTTACTAAAACTGCAGCTGGAGGATTGTTAACTTTGCTTCTCCTGCACTGCTCTTCCAGTATAAAGGGACCTCTCCAGTCCATCACGTCTTAAAAATTGAGAGTAGGATAGCTGCAGGCTAATTTATTAATTAATGGGAAGACATGAGTCTATGTGAGAGTCTAGGTCAGAGATTTAGTGTTCCCTTTTCCTTTCCATGGAATCTGTCCAACACTATAAATTGCCAAAATATTCACAGCTACTCTGGTGGCGAAGAAAGAGCTTAGCAGCAAGGCAGCACCCAATCCCCCCTCAGGGCACAGTGATCTGGCACTTGCCTTGCTCCAAGGCCTCTGTGGGTCCAGCAGGTGAGCATCACAACCTTCATCTCAGACTCAGTGCCTTCCCAGGTCCTGCTGGCAGGGTTTCTGGCTCTGCTCTGTTTTCTCTGTGCAGCAAAGGTGCAGGGAGAACCTGCTCAAGTCCTAAGGGGCAGGGAGAATAGTTGTCCTAGAACTGATTGAGCATCACTCCGTGGGCTGCAGATGCTATACTGGGAACCTGGGGAACAAGGGGGTCCCAAAATGACTGGGCTCCAAGGAGATTCAAGGTGCAGATCTCTGATTGAGAGCTGTGGTCATCCCTGCTGTAGGGACATGATTGCTCAGCACTTTGTGTCTTGGGGAACTTGCCAAGTTCTTGTTCATTATAGGACAAACTTAATTTGGCACTAGTGACTGCCAGAAGCCTGAAGTCACACTGAGGTTTAGTACTCTGTTTCCTGCAGCTACTGTAAACAAATATGTGCTGTCTGCTAAGAGCATCATGTACTTGTTCAGCATTAGACTTACAGACAGCTTTGTTCTTGGAGCAGTTCTTTTATTCATCATTGTATAAGAATTTGCAAATCTATTTTCTCAACATCAGTACTGATCCTGTTCTTTTCCATCTCTGATTTGTTGAATATCGTTAATCTTGGCAGGATTCAATTGCTTGAAATAACCATATTGTCTATCCTGAAATGGCCTACTGTGAGGCTTCAAATTTGAGGGCTCTTAGAACTGCAGCTTAATTTACACAATACTGCTAGCATTTTGAAAGCATTTATTTCAGTTTGTAAACATACTTGCTCTGATGAATGGCAATCTATTGTCAACAATCCTGTACCTTCCTTCAACTCCTCTGCTTTCACAACCAGAGACAGGACTGATTTTACCCACACTGTGACTTTTTTCCTCTTTAAAACCATATATTTTCTTCCGTTCTATTGAAATGGAGAAAACTTCTGTCACTTGGTGTGTGGATGTGGCAGTAGTACTACCCACCTGTGGACAAAATAAATGCAACCTCTCTTGAAAGAGCACCACAGCACAAGGCTGTCTCATTTATGCCACTGCCCTTGGGAACCAAACCACTAGGAATAACAAGGATTATGCAGAAGAGGTGCTGCAAGCATGTCCTTCCTGCAATCCACAGCCTGTGCTATGAGATGGAGCTCCAGAGGGACCCCTCCCTTCCCATACTGTCCTGAATATTGAAACTTAAACCTTCTTGGACAAATTTCCCCCTTTCTGTGCTTGAACTTTTTCTTATGGTGATTTCTCCCCTCCCTGGAGGGAGAGGCAGTAAATCTACAGCAGATTCATGGCTTTCTGTCAGCCAAGGACAGCCTGATACACTGAAACCACTGTGATCTCCTAGAAAACATGGCAGGGTAATCTATTTAGTCTTGTAGAGCACACAGCTGTCTCCTCTTAGAGAGGAGAAAGCCTTTTGGCTTGTAAAACCTTTGGAAATGAAGGATAAAGAGCAGTAAAAGTTGCCCAATTTCTGTGTTCTGCGTTCTGGAAAGTCTGGTAGATTTTAAAACTTTTTAAAGTAAATCAGTTACCTTTATATCTCTAATTCTAAGTCATCGGGATGAAAAATGTCCTAAACAATACTTACATAATGTTGCAAGATTTCTTATTCCCCACTCATTTAATGTTTTGTTCTCTGACAACCTGTGCCTCCAGTAAGAAATTCCTGCTTTGGGAATGCCAGAGACTGTGCAGAGTGCAGGGCACAGTCCCTGAAGTGGATGTGTCTAGGTCTGAATTTAGAGAGACTGATATTCCAGCTGGAGTGGGTGGTGTCTCAAAAACCTCAGGTGGGAAGCAGATGCAGTATCACTCTAATGTCTTGGTGATGGGTTTGGAAGGCTCTGCTACCAGCCTGGTTACAGCAAGAGCATCAGCATTCTGAATTAAATTGCTTGAGTCATAGCAGAATACATCAATAAAGATTAATTCCTGTCCAAGAATACCTGATAGGTGATGAGGTTTGAATTTTTTATTTATTAAAAAACAAATCCCAACAAACCCAACCAAATCAAACATCTCCCCTTTCCCTCTCAGCCAGTCCCCTGTCTGGTTTTTATTTTCCTGTAGCTCAAGACCCAACACCATGCATGCTGTGGTGAAAAATGTCACTGATATTACGTGAAGATAATTACTGTTTTCAGTGCTGCTTGGAGCATTTAATTTCATGTTCAATACAAATGAAACAAAATGCTTCTACAAAATAACTTCACAGTTTCTTCCCTTTGTGTTTCCATGGAGGAAATCTCCATCTCTTTCTGGATTATCTATTCTCTTCAAAGAATACTTTTGCCCTGGCTAAAAGTCCCTATGAGGATTGCCCCTGATTTAAGGGAATACTCTAACAGAATTGAGTTAGAGATTCTTTATTTTTAAATATCAGAAAGTGACAGAACAGGAGGTTGCTTGAATTCTCTGTTAATCTGTTAGTGCACACATAACGTGTTTAATGTTATTCCTGAAATACATGATACTTGTGATAATGAGTGATTATTTGTCCCTTACCAAGTAGCACAGTGTAGCTACTTGCTGCATGGATTTACAATCTGCCTTGCAAAGGGCAAGCCCCAAAGGGGCTACATTCCAATGAATTGGAAGAAAAGGAAAAGGACAGGTAGATGTGCAGCACTTCTGTACCTTTTTTCTTTCAAGTGCAGCTCCCTGAGTAAAAGGCCATTAGACCACTGCAGCTGATGGCCCTCAGCCCCAGTTTACCATCTTAAATTGAGTCAGTGGTGATTGCAGGCATCTAAAGAAGAACTATAGGGTGCAGTGTCTCGCTCTAGAATATTCTCAACCTTGAATATTCTTTTAAAGCAGCAACTTTTGACTTTTTTCTATGGCAATTCTAGAAAATTGTAGAGAGTAATGGCAAAGCTGTGACAAAGCCTGAAAGGCAATAAAACTGAAATGATAAGCAGGCATATAACTTCGAAAATTGTCTTCTTTCTCCTTTGGTGTCATAACAGCTCTTTCTTGTAGTTTTGGTAGAAAAGAGATCATGAGATACAAGTCTTCCAGCACGCAAAATGTTTCTACCACTAGGTAGGGCTTCATCTATCTGCTGCAAGATCTGGAGGCCAGATTGTCTATGGCTTATCCTAATTTCACAGGTAAAAAAGGCACAAGAAGGGAAAAGAAAGCTGACCTGAGTTTTGCTGTGAGCAGGGCGAGGTGAATGGTGAATTCTGCCTTAGGGTATGACAAAAAGAAAATGGAACTTTTTGTGGTTTTAAGATTGTTAGTTTGGGTTCTTGTGCAGTAGATGGCCAGGTAGCTCAGTGGTTTATCTATCCAGCACTGGTTTCGTGCTGTGTGTGCTTTGCTAAACTATTGCTGAGCTTCTGCTCTTGTGCAGGGGCCAGATTTCTGCAAAATTATCATCAAACAACACCTGTCTGCCCCTTGGGGATCCTGTGTGCTCAGTAAATCAGTAAGTAGACTGTAGAACTTTATTAAGACTTAGGTCTTTGCAATGCCCTTGGTAGTTCATCACTGCACAGCAGAAATGCAGCCGTGTAATTTCATAAAGACCAGTTAGGCCTTTCAGAAATAACACCAGTAGTTATGCTGATAGATCAAGTGTGGGATCTCTGGATATAAAGCAATGCTGTTCATCATGGGATGTAAAAATTTATATGGAGGGATCCTGTTGTGGGAGACTTTCTGTCTGTGTTGAAGTGGGTTGGTCGTAGCTAGAATTTGATTATCTGTACCTGCATGTTTTTGAAGCAAGAAAAGCTATTTGCATAAAATACAATGATGCCTCCCACCTGACATTTACAGCAGAGACCTTCAGAGGGAAAAAAAGAGTATTTTCCCAATTTTTACTACCTGTTATTCATGGTGATATCTTTAGCTGCAGGCTTGTCTTGTTAATTGATTGAATTATTTAAGGTGCTGATTTATTTAGTGAAGGCAAAATTAGTATTTTTGTCTCTGTCAGCCGTAGGGCTTGGAAGAGTAGTCAAGGTATTTTTCCTGATCTGTCAGTGCATTACCCAAGCTTCCTGTTTACTAGGTAAAAACAGATGGAGAAATATGATTTCTTTCTTTTGAAATGCTTATTTCATACTCCCTGGAAACTTATCTGCACAGGTCTTTTGGTTCTTTCTCCTGACAATGGCCTCCCCATAAAAGATCAGGATTTTGCTACAGCTCTGGATGAGGCTCATGAAGTTATTTAGAAAGGTGCATATTATCCTATATGTTATTGTGTGTAAGCCAGAACTCCAGTGTATGTATTTTGTGGATATTTGTTCACTGTTTATAGTCCTTGTCTGCACTGATAGTGTGACAAACTCTGATGTTGGCTCAGCAGAAAGTCCTTCTGGGTTTGTGTGCAGCTGCTGCTTCCTGTGCCTCTGGCTGAACAGCCCCCTCACTTCCCTCTCCCAGCCTGTCCCAGTAAAAATGTGTGAGCTGCCTTTCTCACCCCGGAGCCCTTTCCTCTCCAAAGCGTGCACAACCACAACAGCATCTTGCAGAGGCACCTCGTCACTTGTAATTTATCCTTTCTTCCACAAGGAGCAATGCTGCTAAGTCCTTTAACTGGGGATTAATCTTTCTGTCTTTTACTCTTTGAGTTGCTGCCAATCAACTATTATTTATAAAACAAGCTCTTGGGTGATGATGGCAGACCTCATAAGTCACTGCTCAATTTCTGCCATACCTTACTGAGACTACTGGCATAAATTCAAGTACGTTCAGCTGCTCATTTCTAACTTGGTCAGTACAGAACAATTTTATCCCCATATTACTGCCCATACTGGCACATCCAAACAAGCAACCCATTGCCCCTTCATTTACCCCCAACAGCTGTACAGATCAGAAACAGAGGGCAGAAGTCACCCTGCTGTGATCTCCTGAGAGGTTATTCAGACCTGCTATTCTACCCTGCAGTGCTTAAAAACAGGAGCACTACTACTGAGATCCACCCTAGAAGAATTGGCTGAATTCTGGGGGAGAAGGAGGCTTGGAATCTCAGAAATGAGGGCTGATAATTCTGGAGATGCTAACAACGAGCTTCAGCAGTGTTTGTATGGAATGGCCTTTTCAGCTTATTCCTTTCTTTGCCTCTGAAGCTGTTGCAGTATTGCTGATAAAACCTTCATACCACAGTAGTCCCAAGAGAGATGTAGAAGCAAGGAGACATATCTATGATTTAATCTGTGGTTTGCACCATGCTTTGTTCAATCTCTAGATATGACATGAGTGGTCAGTGTTGTGTTAGTCACAAAGCCTTGTGCCAAGGTGAACCTTGGCAATTTTGGATGCTTATGCAATGCTTGAACTTCCAAAACTTTCTGAGGAACAAGCTCTCTTTGGGATGTCAAATCTTGTAGTTCATGCTTTAAGCTAAGTCTAATAGCCTGAGATACCTTCTCTTACTGTTTTGCCGCATTCCTGGATCTGGTGTCATCCAAGCAATGCAGAAATACAAAAAACCCCACCACAAATATGGGAGAGGACTGTGAGGATTCTACTAAATTTCAGAATGTGTTCAAAAAAACCTCAAGCAATTCCCTCTCCCCTCTCCCCACTTTTTTTTTTTTTTTTTTTTTTTTTAAATTCTGGGCACATATTCAGATTACTTTCCTACTAAACATGCAGTTTCCACCTCCCATAGTGGACATGCAGCACTGGTTAAAATCCAATCTCATTTAAATTCGGTACTCCACTATCGAAAAAAATTTCAAAAAATACTGCCAAATACTTGAGACCTACAGTTATCAGTCACATGATGTCTAGGTCTATTTTGCTAACCATCCCCCACGCTTTGTTTGTTCCCCAGCCTGCAATAACCAACTTGAAATTTACTGCTGCCATTAACTTGCTTATTATCTAGAGACTCCTAATGTAGCTGATGAATACCTGTATTCTGTGCCACATTGTTTTCAAAGGCTTTCTTTTTCCTGTTGCAAGGTGTGAGGCTGATCCCACAGATTCTCATTTTGAAGCACTCTTTGTAATATTAATTTGGTGAAACAGGAAAGACAGCAGCGAGCTTTTCCTTCTAACTTACACAATCCATAGGCCGAAGAGATCTGAAGCTTTGTTTGCTCCTGCAGGTTCAGAGCGGTTCATTCACACTGCTTGATTCTGTGTGGGGACACTTGTCTTCCTAAGCCCATTAACAGTGAGACTTCTGTGGAGAGTCACAGAATCACAGAGGTCTTGCTTGGATGGGGCACATGCAAGTTGCCTCATCCAGCCTCCTCTTTGTAGCTGGGGACTTGCTGACATTGAGACCAGGTCAAGCAGGGAGTTTTGAAAATCCTCAATAACTGAGACATTACAAGCTCTGTGGACAACTGCCCTGTTCTGCCAGTGAGGAAGTTTTCCTAATGTCCAACCTGAACCTATAAAGACAATGTTGGTGAATGTTGTCATTCTTCATTATCTCACCTGCCTCTCTCAAAACCAGTTTGGCTTCATGGTCTTTAGCCTCCCTAATAGCATTTGCACAAGATCATCCTTTTTTCAGTCTGATAGATCACCCCTTCTTTGGGGAGGGAACAACCCCCGTTCCTACCCTCTCTCAAAAGCCATGTGTCTGGAGCCCTGATCATCTCATAGACTGGACTTTCTCCATTTTCTCCACACCCATCTTGATCTCACCCTTCTTTGCAGATGTGGCTGAATGTACTGCAAGTCTGGTCTGATCAGTGCTGGCTGGACTGGGTTAATAACCTCTTGACCTAATGGATTTGTTTATTTTAAAAAGGTCATTTGCTTTGTTCCTGACACAAGTGCAGTGTTGGTTTATATTAATCTGGCACCCATGGTAACCTCAGGACCTTTTTGGCAGGGCTAATATCAGCCCACTTGATTTCCTGCCCTTGCAGGTGCCTGGGGTTTTTCTTGCCTGAGTGCATAGCTTTGCACTTGGCTGTGTTGAACTTCATGATGTTTGTTTGCTCAGTCCTCAAATTTATAGCCAGCTCCCTTTGTGTCTGTCTTTTGTCATGTCAGAAACTTCTATTATCCTAGAGGATACAAAAAAATCACAGACAAGTTTCCGCTGTGATTTATTCTTTTGGGGAAGATTTCTTTATCCATTAACTATAGAGGGAACCATGGAAGACTTATTGCCTAAGCTATCGTTGGCTTTTGAGTGTCTTCAGCTTTAGTTTCCAGAAGTGAGAGCAGTGGGAGATACAGAGAAACTAGTATTGTGTTTTCTTTTCATCCTGCTGTGCAGTGCCAAGTCTGAATGGAACAAGAGCTTTTTTTTTTTTTTTTTTTTTTTTTTTTTTCTGGTTTGCTGTGATGTTCTTCTGCTTTGTATCTATTCTGCCTTCCAAATATTGTGTTTCATCTTTAATGGTTATGGCACCCATTAAGCTGAGAGCAGTCTTATGACTGAACCATCTCCACAGACTGTTAGCCTCATTATAGAACCTTAACTTAATGTTCAGACTGTCAGTGCATTAATAATTGTTTGGTATAAAATGTTGGCTTGCTTTCCTGCCTGTTCTCTTCTCTTAAGGTTCCATTATTTGTAAATTGGGCAACTTGTGGCCAGTTAACCCATGGTGGGGTTTTCTTGTTTTTATTCCTGTCATCATCTGATACATCTCAATTTTTCTTGTATTTTCATCAGATCTCCCTTTTATTTTATTTTAGTCACTTTATTTTAGACAATAAGACCCTAATGGATATATTTCTGTGCATATTCTTTTCTTTTAATTTTTGTAGTCTCTCAAGGGTTATCTGCCTTCTGCTATTGACCATGCAGACACTATTTAAGTGTATTTATCTTCTGCAGTAGTTTTAAACTTTAAGCCAATGTGTAGATTACTAAAACTCCGTAGAAATGCAGATCCCCATGTGATAACTGATGTCATGCACTAGTAGTGTGGTGTGTTTGTTTTTGCCTAATTGTTTGGAGTGAATCTCTTAGAAGCTGTTCATATAAAGGTTTACAGACCCCAAGATGAAAACAACCATTTTGTTTTATATATGTGTCATGGATTGACACTGGCACAGTGCCAGTGCCCCCATGAAAGGTCTACTCCCCGAAATGGTTACTGTGAGATGTGACCTGGGAACAGAACAAAGCAGGCTCTAACTTGGGAATGGAGGAAAAAACAACACTTTATTAATCTACACAGACACAAAAAGGAAGGGGAAAACTACACACACAACAATCCACAATAGAACACTTTCAAAACACTCCTCCTCCTCCCCCCAGTCCTCTAACATTCAAATCCCCTCTAACACATTAATTCTCACTCCAATACCCTCCTTTCACACAAGCACCCCCAAGCCAACAGTAGAGAGAGAAGCCTCCCTCTTGCACCATAGGCTTCTCCCGGAAACACAGTAGAACTTCTGTGCTTCCATGTCACACACAGCAGCTGCTCGAAGAGGAATCTGCCATGGTGACCATTTCCTTCCATGTCCAGTACTCTCACCACTGTCCATGGATCCAAACTACTCCTTAGGTTTTTAAGAATGCTTTTCTCCCAGTTCCAAGAAGTGGCCACCTCTCACCATTTGGGACACCTGTCCCCCCCATTTCAGTCGCCTGGGGCTCAGGAACAGAGACTCTTCGCTGAAGGCCGAGGGTTCACCACACCCTCCCCCTCAGTCTCTGTTCCTTCGGCTTCTCCTCGCGGCCTTATCATTCTTGGCGTCTGGCCAACCGCCTCTCCCAAGGTGCGGTCTCTGCATTAACGAAAGGACTTGGCTTCACCCGTGGCTATGTCAGAGGAAAAGTCTGGCCAAAGCCACTCCAATCATCTCCTCCATCTCGGGTTCTCTATCTGATGGCATTCCTTCACTTACTCACACCTTCTTCATCTTTCCCATCCTCTGTCCCCTCTCAATTTCCAGCTGAGGAGGATTAGTGTTTTTGCAGCTTCTATTGTTTCAACACTAAAAGGGTTAAAAGCACAGCCTGTCCTGGCAGTGGCTGGGCACCTTGCCCACCCCCCCTTCTCCTCCCAACCGCTTTATCCTTCTCTCCCACGGGGGGGGGGGCTGCCCAAACCATCCCAGGACTCCTCCACCTCTACATCTGGCAAAACTCCGGCTTCCCTTTCTCAGGATGCATGGCCTCTCCTCCCCTACCCAGACGCAGCCGGGCAGGAGAGAGGTTAGCGCCACTCATCTGCCGGACTCCAAAGAGCAAGTCTCTCTGGGAGTGCTCTGCTTTTAACCCCTGTGTGTTCTCAGAGGCGTATCCAAGTCCCCAGTGGCCACACCAGGTGCCAATCTGAAATTTGGCCACTGATTGGTTTGACCATAACTTTCCAAAACCTCACTTCCAGGTCAAACCATGACAATATGATGGGAAAATAGAAAAGGAATAATCTTAGGCTGTAGGCTACAGTAGAGAAAGCCCCATGGGATGAGTACATGTAATAAATATCTGGATGATATTGCCTAGAGGATTCACAGCAAAACACACATTTGACTCCCTTTGTTCACTAAAGGATAAAGGGCTAATAAGCAAAACCTGGTTTTGAGAAACCACAAAGATCTTTCACTTTGATAGACGTTTTCAACAAAAAACTTACAACTGAAATCAGCATGCCTCATTCTGTTCTGTCTCAACTTGGACCTGGACTAAGTGAGAGGGACAGTATTTTAACAGGGCAAGAGATGTACTGTTGTTAAGGACAGCAGAAAAAGGCACTGGGCTGGTGAGTGACTGACTTGCTCTCTCTCAGCAGTAGCAATTTCTCTTTTCAGCCACCAGCCATCCTCGATGCAGCCATATGAAAAGCCCACTGCTGAGGGGGAGTGAGTGTGACATTCTCTTCTGTGGAGCTCAGAGCTAAATTAGCACAGTCCTCCTCCCCCATTTCTTCCTTCATGGATTGCAGTGCTGTGGCTGTATTAATGAGGCACCAGCCCTGTGGAGTATGTTGTTCTGGTGCCAAAGTTCAAGATTGGTAAAAATGTCTGAAAATGTTCAGTTTTCTGCAGGTTATAATTTTTTACAAAAAGTTTCTTTCATTCATTTTTTCCTTTCATGGTTGTAGCATTAAAAAATTACCCATTTTATATAAAGAGATGTTTAGTGCTTGCAATTTCATTGTCTTCCACCCTGGTTTAGCTGTGGATGAGTTTACCCACATCAGAGTACATCTCTGGTGGTGTTAATGGTACCTAGTTTTCATGGATTTGGTGGTTTGCTCTATTCCCAGAAAGAGAACTTACAGATAATAACCCTAAAAGTTTCTTATATTATTTCCTACTGTGAAATGTGGGGTTTGTAGGAAAAATGACCTGAAACACTTCAAAAAGTGGTCTCTGGACTGGTGGTGGTTGGAGGGCTGGGCAGCACTCTGCTCCTCAGCTAAAATAAGTGCCTGCTTCATACTGCTCTGTAAGGGAAGCCACTCTTGATTTCATCAGTGTCTTCTCTTTCAACTCCAAGATCCTGATTTTGTTTGGCACTAGGGCTAGACAATAAGCAGGAAAGTGCCCGAAATGGATGCATGGAAAAATCATGCCTGGAGAAAGTGCTTGTTCCTAACTGCCACGAGCTGCAGGTTGGCTGCTGGTTGAAGAAGGAATAATTGCATTCCTTTTTAAATGACACACTTTAGAAGTGGTGTGGATATTCCCTTTTTTTAGTCAGTCATATGTCCTGATCCAGCAATGTGTTTTAGTTCTTTTTAGACTCGGATGATACTTTAAAATAAATAAAACTAGCATGTGCTCCAACACTGTTCTCAAGCATGAGTTCTTTCCAACATCCAGGCCTTAACTTTTAAATAAGTGGTAATTTCTGGGATAATTTCGTGCATTCAGAATTCCTGTGGGCATTCAGCTGACGTGCCTCATGATAGACACCCAAAACCCAGTGTGTGTGTGTGATATATGCAGGAAGTGAGAGCTGACCCCCAGCCCAGTGCCTTAGCCACAATCCCATCCCAAGCCATTGGAACTGGAGAGTGTACGAGGCAGGAAGCAGAAATCAGGGCTGCTTAACCAGGCTGGTGATTTCAGGGATGAAGCTGATAGAAAAGCAGAAGCAGAGAAGTGCATTGAGGGGAGCAATTTTAAATTCTTAATTATAGAGTGCCTGAAGAAGGCTGGGCGCTTGCTGGTGCACAGATCAAGTGCTTTCTCCTCTGATGGGATTAGGCCACTTTGGCTACTTGTGTCAAGTCCCTTTCAGACATGACACTGCTTTGATTCCTCCCACTCCACAGAGGATTGTAATTAAGAAGTTACTGTCTCCCAAGTGTGCAATTATGTTCTCTGAAACCAAATAACTAGCCCTGAGTGGGAAACATCTGCCTCCTGCATGAGCATCCTTCTGACACGTAGGTACCTCAGCTTTGGTAAAGTGCAGAGGATGTTTTGTCCCCAGACAGTGTGTTGAGTGTGAAGTGTTAGAGAGGGGATCAAAAGGAAGACATGAAGTAGGTAAAACACAAATAAGGGTGTAAGCATTTTTGACATAAAAGCTAGAATAAGAGCTTATGTGAAAGTCTTGAGTAGTTGAGTTTGCCAGAAATGAGGAATGAAAGACTTCCAAGGACTGCAAGTTTGGGTTTTGATGTTTTGCCAGAGTTTCTGTGCTGTTGACAAAAATAAAATGCAAGGAGTTATTACCCCTCAAAGACTTTTATTTACACTAGCCAAACATCCAGTTATGCCAGTCCTAATTTTAATCTTCTGTAAAGGCAAAACTCACTTTGTGAAAATAGTATACACAAGACAGAAATATAATCTGTTGGAAAACTGGTTTTGAACAGTAGTCTTGAGTGTTTTACCATGCCAGTGTTACTGTCACATCTGACAAATATTTACGTTTCTCTTGTTTAAGGCACTCCAGCAATAGAAATAAACAATTCCTAGGCACCATTTCCCAACACAGTCAGAATTTGGAGCTAAACCTCCCTTGTTGCCAGGCATGCTGGGCTCTGGGTGGGCATGAAGCCTGTTTTTGTCCCTCCCTCACTGCAACAGCCTCTGGGCTTCCAAATGTGCTTCCTTTGTTTAGACTAAAGAACTTGATTTCTTTGATATTTCTTCTTACTCTACATTTTCTACTTGTTTGAATTTTTTTCCTTGTTCTTTTCCTGTGCGCTTTCCAGTATGACCCTGACCCTACTAAAGTGGTGAAAAATTACTGGTCTGGGGTGATGTTTTATGTATTACACTATAATATTTTATGGTTTTTTCCCCCTCTCCAATAGCATGGCATTGTTTGTGATCCCTAAAATCCTTCTCTGCCCTCACAGCCCTTCTTTGTACAGGTGATTTATTCCTAACTCAGTGTAGTGCTTTGAAATTCACTATGCACTATGAATGAGACAAATGTTTCTTTTTAAATGGGCTGTTTCGTCCAGTTTGCCCACAGATGTTCTTGATTTAGGGGTGAGTTGTCAGAGCTGTGCCAAAATCAAGGACACATTTTACCAGAAAAAGGCAATTGTCTGTGCTTGAACTGTTCTAGAAGGCAACTCAGGAGCAACTTGCAGCTCAGGAGATATTAATACCATTGGCCTTCATGGAAGGTTAAAAATAAAATTAAAAAAAAAATTTAAAAAAGAGTATTCTAGGGGGAAAAAAAGAGTATATTGTTTCAAAAGTCAGGTTCATTGCCTAGTGGCTATCTTTTCTCAGTTCTACAAGTGATGGCAACTTGCAAATAAATTAAGTATAAACAGTTAGGCTAGTTCCACACCAAGAATTAATGGCAACACATTGAAGAAAAAACCAAAAAAGTAAACTATGCAAAAGGTTAAAGAAGCACTTATCTTTGTTTGGTAGATGATTCTACTTAATTAAAATATAATTAATTTTACTAAATTCTGACTCAGCTAATGAGCATAGTTAACAAATACAAATACATAATAGAATCTTCAATTCCTTCACTTCCAAAATTACTTTTGGAATCATTCCTGCTCTCTACCAGATGTTGTCATGTCTGAGCTATGAAGTCACTTGTAACAACTAACCTAGAAATATGTTAGAAGCACCACAGTTATTCCAGCTGCTTCGAGCAGGGAAAAGTGATACATACATATTATTTTAGATAAGTATTTCTTCAAAATGTGTCCTGAACATTGTTAGAAGCACTGGAAGCAAGACATGAAAATAACAGCATTACCTGGCTTGCAGACTACTGCCTTCCAAATGTAAGATAACTTCAACATGAGTCTATAAACCTATTTTGTTTTTTGGGGTATCCTTTCAGTTCTGTTACCTGTACCACTAGTTAATCCTTGTGTTCAAAATGAAGAGATGAACAGAGTATTTTAGTTCTGAATGTGCACATTTCTGAACAAAACAGGGAGCACTACAATATTTGTAGTAGTCTGGCTGTTTCTTAGTTAATTATAAACATCTGGTCAAACTATTACTGTGCATGCTACAGAATATAGTATCTGCCTTCTGAATCCTGTTGGTTTTCATAGGGATTTCTACTTCCTACAAAGTATTTCTGTTAGTGTTGACAACAGCTCCTTTTAGCTTGAATGTGCCTGTATGGATGAAAAGAATCTAGATTTGCACAACAGAAGGTAAAAAAATCTAATTTAGGCAAATATTTTAAAGTGTTGTTGAATATATTGAAAAACCATCCCACACCTAAAATAACAAATGCCTGAATAGGACATATCAGCACTCTGCTGTCACATTGCAATATGTTGTATGACATTATTGTATCTCCAGGTTTGCTAGAGAAGAGTGAAGAGGGAAATAGAATTGCTGTTTCATACCTTAGAGAGGAATCTAATTATCATGAAATTCATTCAGGTGCTGATGCCTAAATCTATCCACATATTTTCCACTCTAAATGTGATTTTTGACTTCCTGCAGCTTTGCAAAAAAAACAAAAAAACCCTCAAACCAAACAAAAAAGAGTTGTCATGCTGATTTTGTGCCTTAGGACGAATTGGTAATGAAAGGGAAAAGAAACAAAAAACTTCAGGATTAGACACTTGCCTCTGGATCTTAAAATCAGCTTTAGTTCTCTTTCTGTTCTAATATCAGTTACCAGCTCTGAAGTCACTTAAGCAAGGCTCTTGTCCCTCTGTATAATCTCAGATGCTTGACTTGAGAGCCCATCTCTGATTTGCAGGAGTGATAAGGTGATGTGAAAAGCTGATATCCAGGAGGTGCAGAGTAAAACCAGAGGGCAGTGCATTTCTAAAACCTAAGGCCAATGCCCATGGGGGTTGGGGCAGAGGCCTTCACTGGATTTTGGAAAAATCTGTAGTGGTGAACACCACAGGAAAACACCATGAGCATTTCTAACTCACTGTGGGGTAAAAATATTGCCTTCCCAAATATGTCTAAAAATGTTCCTTATGTAACTTTTATGTTTTTATAACGTGAGAGTTTGTTTTCCTTTAGAATTTTTTTCATCATGGGTGTTTGCAGTTATTTATTTTACATTTCTGGGCAGGAGAAACCTACTTTACTCAATGTCAGAGAATAAATTAAGTCATCCTTCAGTGTGTCACTTTTAATCTGGAGATCACTCTGAAGATATTTTAATGATTTTGCATCTAGAAATATCAGTCTGATAATTTGTCTAAACTCCTTGAATACCATCTCTTACAGATACACTTATTTAAGGAAACTTAAGGTTTAAATTTTGACTGCACTATATGAAAAATATGTTTCTTAAAATTCTTCCTATCATTTACACAGATAAATAGTAATATATCATTTTGTGACCTTTACTGTTATCTTATTTAGAATCCTGAAAAAAAATCTGAAAAATTAATTTGATTTAGAAAGAGTATATATTATTTTTATTTAACTAGCAGGGTACTATTTTAAAATTATAGGAATTTATCTGAGACACACACTTTTCCTGTTTACTTCTGTCTTACCCACAGACTAGGATAGATGGCTGCTTGGCTTCCTAAATTTTGATATCCCAGTGCACAAAAGCAACCTCCATCTCTCCCCTAGGAGGGCTGGAAAAGGCTGTGGGATATTGTGGAATATTATGCCTCATAAATCCTATCCTGTCATGGTTTCACTCCAGCTCTCTTCCCTCTTTCCCTCATTTTCCTGGGAGATGCTGCCCTTGCACTCTGGCTGTGTTGCCTTTTTGCCTCCTGTTTTATTTTCCAGGCTATTCGTGCACTAAAATTGTCTCTCTCGGAGAACAAGCCAATTTCTAACAGGAAAAACCTGAACACCAAAGCCTACAGGCTTTATGCCTGAGCCTGCTGCAGAGCAGCAGTAATGACCCAGGGCAGCACCACATCTGTCCCCCTCCAAAAGCATCCTTTGTATCTGAATTCTGACTCCCTCATGCCACAGCACAGCCATGTAATTCAAGTGTTATGGTGTGAAAATGTTACTCTACCAGGTTAGGATGTGGGTTTTCATCATTTTAGCTTTTGCCTGAAAGAAAAAACCCAGCCATGTGATAAGAATTATATATAACAACCATGTTTTGGTGCCACAAGAGCTACCAGCCTGAGGGAGAATATCTGAGAGATGATTACAGGCTCAAATCAAACATTGCTTTGGCCCTGAGTCATGGCTGCAGCATTTCCCACCATAAAAGACTGGCAAATGGACTGGCCCAGCAGGTGCTAAGTTTGGCTCTGGAAGCACACTGGAGATTGCTCTGGGGCTCAAATTTGGGGTCATCTTCCTGTGCTGACCATGAAACTGAGTAAAATGAGTTGCTGTGGTGAATTGTGCCTTCCTAGAGAATTGTCTCATTCCAGCTGCTGTCCTCTAAGCACACTCACACCTGACAGTCTTTATCTCTGTTCCTGGCTCTTGCAAATGAAGGGGTGGTAAGAACTGAAGGGCAGAAAATTGTCCCAATACCTATGGATAAGTGTACAAATGCAGTGCAGGCAGCACTTCCCCCAGGAATTTTCTGGTCCACCTCACTTTCTCCTGGCATTTCAGGAACATCCTGGCCATGCAGAAATTTTCCATGACTTTCTTTCCAAAAAATTAATTATTGTCAAAGTATTTTTGCTCCAGAGGATGCCAGGTCTGGGCAGCCTGAGACCATCTACACCAGCTGGTTTGGTGGCTGTGTTTCTTTTTGCTGGTGTGCTGCACAGACACAATTTCCATGTGACTTCAGGTGCCTATTCTAAAATTTCAGTGTTTTAATTTTCTAAATGAAGACTAAATTCTAGATAGCTACTTCTCCTGTGTAGAAAAATGACATATACCTCTGTAGGAATATCTTAAACTGGAATGGGAATTCCTAGTTTCCCTTTAGTCTTCCATGTTAATTTACACCTTGGCCTCTGGTGACAATTTTTAACTGAGGTACTACACTTCCAACCCCTTTAGCTTCTTACATGCTGCTGAACGTTGGCCTGACTGGTGCATCTGGATTTGTAAAGGAGTCACCACAGAGCAAGCAAGGTCAAAACTGTCACTGTTTCAAATAAAAAGTAGCATTTCAAATAAATGGGGACATTAACTTTGTCCTTTGGAAAGCAAAGCTGTTTTTCAGGAATAAAATTCACCTCTAACTGCAAGAAGAAAATAATTATCACCAAGTTACTAATAAGAGCACTTCTGAAATGTGCATGCATTTGGACTGGGATGTTTTAAGTGTGCTTGAAATTTATCTTAATTATTGGTCTAAGCATATAAGATGATGAAAAATAGTATTTCTATTTAGTAGGAGTGGGTGGTGTTATCTATTAACATAAGTTTGAATTCACACAGTAACATTTAAAGTCTATTTATAAGTGAAAGACTAACAAACAGATGAGTGAATATAGGTCAGAGAGGGGAGTTAGAGCGAATGGGAATAGTAACACCTCTGGCTACATGGGCTGATGAGGCACCACTGCTGCCAGGAAAAAAGGATCAGAAAAATAACTTGGTGTCTAAGTAAACTGTGGCTGCTTTGCAGCAGAACAAAATACCAAACATTCTGACTGAGCTTCACAGCTCTGCAGACTGCCTGAGGAGCTTTGTATTTCATCCCAGAGGCAGACGTAGAGTGCTTATTATTCAAATACCCACCACTTATCCCTGATAATTCTTTCAAGGCATACCTGACTGAACTGCAAAAAATCCAATCTGGTCAAGAGTTGGTTTAATATGCACAGACACTGCCTTGCAAACCACCATGGATTGTTTTCATGAACTACAATTTCATTGTCAAGATTTAATTAAGAAATATATTAGAGCCTTTGGAATAAGTGGTGTGGTCTGGGGTGTTGGACAAGTGCACTGTGTGACATAAAAATTTGTGCACTGACCAAGCTGCCTGTCCAAAAGTGAAAAGGGACAGGATTGCTTAAAAAAGCCACCAAACCATTCCCCTTACCGATAATGCACATGGTGCTTTTACATGATTCTCATCACCATGGGTCACATTATGTAGTTGGGATTTGATTGTATTAACCTACATATTGAGTCTTGAAAATCCTGGGAAAAGGACACATTTTATGGCACTATAAAGTCATCATTTTTCTGCTACTGTATCAAGATTATTACATTCCCTCAAATACATAACAGATTTAATCCAAAGGAGGAATTTTTTTTTGTACAAGCAAGCTGTCTGACAGGCAGCAGAAAATAAAGAGAATGTTTATTATTAAGTTTTAGTGATTTAAAGTAGTATTTGTATAAATGCATACACATAGAAGCACTAAAAAAAACCCCACAAAAATATTAAAGCTGACATGTTGATTTTAAATGAAGTTTTGAAATAGTAAAGCCCAATGGGCAGCTAGACATCATTCACAAATACAAACTAATATAAATTAAGAAATATTTCTGCTCTAAACCTCATGTGTTAAACCTAATCAGTATTTACTGTATTATCTCTGAATAGAATAAGGACAGCACATTATCTGTTTCAGTAATGCAAAGTTAATTTTAGCTGTCAGAAGGTTGGAGTCAAAGACCTATAAAAGAATATATTTCCTGAGTGAAATCTAAAGGGACATTTTAATTTGTTTCTGTTCCATTGCTTCTGAATAAATAGTTTTGAAGCAGATAATGAATTCATGTAAGTGCTAGGCTTTGTTCTGGTCCTGAAATTTCTAAAAGCATTCCTAAGAAAGCTCTTTTTTCTTACTTTTAAAGTATAACCAAATACATTGGGGTTTTTTTCAGTATTAAAATGTCTTTGTGAGGGCAGTTCAAGCAAGAGTTTTCAAACTTCAAATTACCTTAAGTAAAATTTATAGTTGTGTCCGACTTGTTTAAAAAGTTAAATGTGCATTTATGTATAATCTTCAGGGCTGTAACTGTTCCCAGATGCTCACCACTGGAGAGGAGAATCTTAAACTTGGAGAAAGTTTGTAAATTTTAATTTCCACTAGCAAAGTGATTATTTGAAGGTAAGTCATTTGAAGGTAAGTGATTTAGAACTGTTGAGAGATGAAGTGTACAAGCAAAAGCCTCTCCTGTATTTTTTCAACTCGCTATAATTCATATTCAGCTTCTGAGGCTCAAAGCTGAAAATTTGTCTTTTAGCTGTGCCAGACAAATTACAGAGAAATTTCAGTGGAAGCAGGGAAGGTACCTGCAAGCATGGTTTTAGTAATAACACACACCCTACTACTGAATTCATGAGACCTTGGCTATGAAATTATTAAAACTGCAGCACTGATCACCACAGGATGCTGAAACAGCCTACAATAAAAATAGATTGGAAAGAGATCACAGCAAATTCATGGGTAGGGAACCACCACTGTGATTTGAATGTGATGACTTTATAGGTAACCTACATCCCAGGAACCCCTAAGATGTTTTGAGCAGGACTATTCCAGCGTGGCTGTATTTAGAAGGTGTCACAAAGTGAATGTTTTTTGGGTCTTAGTGAAAAATTCTTGTGTAGTGACATGGAAGATCTTATTCCTTCATAGCAGTGTATTGTAAAGAACTTAACAGGGACAATGTTCTGTTTAGTGCCGTGGGGTTCTTGCATGCAAGCTGGAAAGCTTTTGCCAGATTGTTAATTGACTGAAAGGATTCCTCTAGCCCTGGAGAAGCAGGCTGAAAAGTTTTCTGTGGCAAAGTAGCAGCTTCCCCTTCAGTGATGGATTCTGGGCCCTGATGAGCCAGAGGGCTCAGTCACTCCCCTCTCCTGGCACAATGACTCATTTCCCTGGCTGCTGCTGGAAGCTGGAAGCTCTGCCTTTCTTCAGCTGACAATAAGTGAGGGCTGTGCTGTACCAGAGCTTGTAGCACACTGAGCTGTAAAAGCTGTTGCTAAACACAAGTCATTTTGTGTGTGAGGCTCATGAGGGAATGGGAGGGAGATACAAGAGTTGGCAAGTTAGCCCAGCACTTCAAGGTACAAAAAGCCTCTAGTTAGTTTGACTTCCTTAGGTTTTCTTCTATATGCCTTATTTTTTCCTGGCTGGATCCTTAGATAAACTCAGGAAAGTGGATACTCCCCTATTTTCCACAAAATTATGACTTTCCTTTCTGTAGGATAACCTGTTAAATTTTGCAACTAACTGTTGGTATTTAAGATACCAAGAAATGTTCTTTCAATATCCTCCAGGTTAGAAGGCTGATTTGTTTGAAACAGGCAGGAGGATCCAGCCTTTGGTGTGCTGCACCCTCTGTCTTTGCAATACCAGTGACCATAGCCCAGCCACCCAGAACTGGCAGCATCAAGACACCAAACCCCCAAACTCTCACTTGCTCCCTTATTCCAGAGCTTGCAAAAAAAAAAAAAAAAAAAAAAAAAAAAAAAAAAAAAAAAAAAAAAAAAAAAAAAAAAAAAAAAAAAAAAAGTGGAGAGCACAGGGTTCCTTCAAACCCATGCAAAGTCTTTCCAATAAGGACAGAAGCTGGTGAAAGCACAAAGCTGCTATGCTTGATGGATGGAAAAGTTATTAAAAGCTGGAACCACAGCTTGCAGTCCCTGAGAGGGCTCTGCTGGCCTGCCTGCTTTTTATACCAGAGAAGTTCTTCATAGTTGTGTTGCTTCTGAAGGGTTGTGAGCCCAAAACACAGTTTAAGCTGCTTTGAGTCCATATCTGAGGACAGCTGGGTAGGGGAACATAAAAGTGTTAGGTATGGAATAAAACAGGTGCCTGTGGAAACATTCTTAGGGCTGCAAGTTTACAATTGAAGGTGTATTTGATGGGCAGCAAATGTAAACTATTAAATCCCAACCTATGTGGCCTTCAATTGTCTGGCATAACTTCAGCTTCTGAAGGGCTTTAGTTAAATTGTTACAATTCATCTGGCTAAGAAAGACCACAAGTGTTTTCAAAACCACTTTTCCCCAAGCCTTCACTTTGCCTATTCATACTGAAAGCTCACTAGTAAATGGACCACTTATTATTGTATTTTTGTTCAATATGAGTGCCTGGGTTTTGAGGCACTGCAGGGTTTTGTGTTACTGCAGTAACACAATTATGAGCAAATAACCACTCCAGGGTAATTCCATACAGACCTTCAGATTCACATTTTTGTACCTCAGATACATTCACAGCTTACTTAGTGCATCAATTAATTAAGCTAATCTGAGCCTACTTATGACAAATGTCTCTAGCTTCCAAGTCATGGAACTGTTTTAGCTTTTTGAAGCATAAATTGCAAGTGTTGAAGGTCGGGGCTTATGTTTATGGGTCTTAAAGCAGTGAAAGAGATGGGAAAGAAAAAACACCAAACCCAGCAATATCTTTGTGCTGATGAGCAAGAGAAGCAAAACTGTCAATTTTTTGCCCTTTCTTCTTATGGGTCAGTTCAAAATCCATCTCTCTGAGCAGCAGCTCAGCATCTGGCAATCAGACTTGTTGCCAAATAGTCCATTTCTAGTATTTTAAATACCAGCCTGAATCCACAGCAGGTTTCTCAGCTGCCTGGCCAAGTAAATAACAACTCATTGAAGGAGTATAGAATTAAATCTAAATTTCCAGCTTGGTGCAGGGATAGGTGAAGATCTGATGATCATTGTCTCAAAATTTCCATTCCAAAGCCCTATTTCTCTACTGTTTTCTACTTTCTAAGCTAACCTTAACTAGCTAGTTGAAATGTCTGTCTGCCTTTGGGTTGTTTTCTTTTCAGTGTAGGAAAAGAAGAAAGAAACATTTCCAGGAAATATATGTTAGAATATTTTCCAGCAGTCATGTTTTTCTTAGTCAGACGGAGAATAGTTAAGTTGTTCTTGTCAGTGTAAATTGTCTGTGAATATTTTTCCTGGCTGAGAAATTCTAGCTGTCTTTTATGACCCTGACATCTGACATAGGATGACCTTGCTGGTGGCCTTGACATCTTTGTGGAAGCTCAATTAAATCTGAGTAACAGGAAAAAAAATCATGCAGGGTGCACAGGCTTAGTACAGACTTCATAGATTTTTGAGAAATGTATTCTGCAAAGAATGCCAGTGTTAAGTTTTGTTTCCTCATAGGAAAACCACAATGCATTGCATTTCCATTCCATTTCGAGGCTACCATCAGTCTCCTAGGTGCTCCATCATCTCCAGCATGTCAGCAGCCGATTCTAAAGGATCCTGTTTTGTCAAGCAGCACTTTGTTAGCAGATTAATCTTTAGAAGCTGCTCTAGGTCAGAGGCACATCAAGAAATTGTGTATTTAGAATAAGTAATATTTTCATTTGGCTGCCTTGTATTTTTCTCTACAGAAATATTGATCTTCCCTTGAAAGGACCTGAAAGACCCCAGGGCAAAAGTTTCTAGCTACAGGCTCAGATAAAACCCAACACTCTTTCAGGACAACATTTACATGCAAGCTTGGATTTTTATGGATTATAGCCCTTAGCTGTCACGGGAGACAAGGCTCAAAACAGCACAGACCTTGTCAAAAACTCTGCAGCAAGGACACTAAAAGCACACAACAGCTGTCACACACAGGAACCCCTGGAATTTGCTGCTCACTGAAGATTTGCCAGCATTTCTTGAACAGACCATGCTACCTGTTTCCCTGCACTGGGAACATTGCAAAAGGTATTTGCTCATGTTAATCTACCCTGTGAATTAAAGCTTTTTACCCCTACTTTTTCTTTCCTATGTTTCTGATAAGCTCATCTTCCTGAAGTCACCAACTCCTACTGAGTGAGAAAGTTTCATGCACCTGTTTAGAAAATGACAGTTTTGTTTCCCTTTTTATAAGTTTTTCAGCTTATTTTAGCAGAATTCCTCTCACCACCTTTCCTGTCTCTGCCTAAGCTAAAAGCAATCTGTGCTAGACAGGTATTCTTTGGCACTTTAAGCATCCTTTTTGGGAAAAGAGTGAAGCAAATACTGGGGTGAGATTGTGCTGACTTATTCACACCAGATGCCTTGCACCTTACCAGTGTCTGCTTCTCTCTGTTACTGCAAAAAGAAAGTTGCGTTGATTGGTTCAAGATGTCTATCTTTGGTCAGTAGACTTCTAACCTTTATTTGCAGGTACTAAGTGTTTAAGTTTGACTGAGAATAAGAGATATTTGGCAATTTTCTGGTGGGAAAAATATTGTTGTGATAGTCAGCAGGAATGGATTCTAATAGATTTAATTGATCCTACTACAGCATAGTCCTGGTGTTTAGTGTTCTGAGAATCCCATTTTTTGAAAGGGAAAAATATATCTCTTCCCTGAAGTAGACTGAAGTGCAAGAGGAAGAAACCTTTAGTAGTGTGTCTTCAGTCCTGACTGAAATCCCAAATTTGAGCATTCTTCTGCTGAGCTTTTAGAAAGTGAATCTGCAGAGCTTTGCTGTACCCACTCTATCTGCAATAACTGAGCTTTGTTTAATTCAGCTAAACATGTTTAGGTGATGACAACACTATGCTCAAAACAGGACACAAACTTATCAAATATATTTTAGTTACCATCGTTTTTAAAAACACATTTTCGAAGTCTGAACATTTCTTCCCCCTATTATTATAAGTGTATGCATTTTACTGAAGTAGCAGCAGCTTGCTTTCCCTTATCTTAACTGTAAATGACCCTATTCATTTGTAGCTAAAATTGTCCTCCTCAGAGTGCACCGGCTTCAGCAGAATTACAACTTGCATGATTTTAGCTGATAGACTCTACTGCAGATACATAACCTAAAGAAGTAACATATTTCTGGCAATACATGATAAAAGAAGCACTTGGCAAAGGTCAGCTTTTCAGATGTCTTGTGGAAATCTCATTAAGTACAGTCTTCTGATAGGTCCACTTCTTCTGCCTCAGTGTCTGTACCAATTGTCCTGAATTTCTGATTGAAGTTTGGCATCTCAGTGACTTTTCTAACAAGTTAGAAGGTTCCAGTATAATTAAAATAACCTCAAAGTCAAATTTAACAGGTGAGAATTTTGATAAAATTCTTTGAATTAACTCTATTGTATGAAAGTAAAACAATCTTTAAATTATCAGTCCTTCTGAATGTAGCTAAGGCTGCTAAGATTTGAGTGAATGTCAGGTAAATTCCTAAATATTTGAACAAAAAAGCCTTGCTGAAGCAATTATTCTATATTAATGGGAACTATGCCAAAATGAAACCCTTGTACAAGCAGGGCCTATCTTCTTTTCAGTTTCCACTTTAACTCTGAACTTTCCCTTCATTTCAACTTTCCATTTGAAATCCTAACTTTTGTCTGCCATGACAACTTCTTGTTAAGCTGCTGTTAAAAGTCTAAGTTGGTGCATATGTTAAAAGAGTGCAGGTAATAGAGATCAGAAATAAAAGTAGATGATCCAAAAGTTGTGATGAACTCTAGGTCAGTGCTGAGGCAAAACTCACCACTGCCAGCATTGTTTCTGCCTACAAACTCCAGGAATTGGTTAAGCTGAGCCACTACAAATAGAGAAATGTTAATATTTATGTGGTGGTGTTTTGTTTGACCATCAAGCCAATTTTCAGCTGACAAACTGCTATAAAATAAAAAGATGGACAGCAACTAAAAAAGAATAAAATTAAGCTGTGTATTGGATATGAATCAGTTACAGAGTGAGATGACAAGCTCATTCTCTTTTGTGCTGGAGGTGGGGAAGCAGAGTCCTTCATGACCTTGTGGTTTCTTTCAGAGCACATTTGCTTTCCTTACATGCACAGCAATATGTGAGCTTAAGGGCTGGCTCTTAAAATCTGCATTACATTCCCCTTTAGGAAGTTGTAAGTTACAGAGAGTCTTCATTCATATTTTACAAGAATCTGTGTGGCTATTTTCTGATCTTGTACTTGTTCAGGATGCTTGATCCCAGATCCCAGCATTACAGAGATCCCTGCGACCTCTGCTGCATTGCAAAGGCCTCGGATTGAGGCGGCTGCCAGGAGGCTGAGCAGTAAGGAACACATCGGCTCCAGAGAGCTAAGGCTGAGTTCCATGGGGCACTGCAGGGGTTAAACTCGCTGGCATCCTCTCTGCTCATGTACAGAAGGACTTGTGTCATGTGAGCTTTTGGTCAGCACGAGCCTGCAGGATGCTCTTGGCCCTCTTCAATAAACTTCAGTCACTTGTGTTGTACTGAACTGAGAAGAAAAGCCCTGCAAATTTGAAACCTAAAGGTAGCCCCCATGAGACATTCAGCTGTCGCAAATGTAGTTGGGGCAGCTGAATGTCTGGTGAGTGCCCCAGTGGAGGCATCACTCCTTTGGGGATGTGCATTCCTGTGGAGCACCCTCAGCCTGAGTCACAGAGAGTATCTCCTGAGACACCAAAGGAAAAAAAATGATGGAGTCCATTCAAAGGCAAGTAGGTGGTAAATGTTTACATGGATTACAAAAGATGAAGTAGCCTACCAGATGTTGGAAGATGCAAGTACTTAATCCATGGGAGAAAAAAAAATGCAGGGATTTCTTGTGCTTCTGTAAAACTGTTGTCTGTGTATTCCAAGGATGGATACTTCACAAGACAACTGCTGTCCACTGACCCATCTTCAGTCTCAGCCTTATTGAGGGGTATGAGATATAGGAACAGTCTACCAATATGCTGGTAATTTAAATGATGGATGCTGATAAGTACTTTTTTCCTTCCTGCCTGAGCTTTACTCAAATTCTTCCATTAAAATATATAATTGATACCTAGACAGTTGCATTTTGATTTGCATCTCTTGCCAACCCAATATATCTTTAAGATAAGCCTTTCATACATTACTTTTAATAATAATGTCTTAAATTAAAAGGCTGCTTCCATCAGCATAATGAAGCAAGATAGCAAAGAAAATAGCTATGTGCCTGAGAAATTCATTAAAGTAAGGAAAAAAATCCATGAAAAAGGGATGATAATGAGAAAAATATTGAGCCTCAAAGATGACAATACTGAAAGGAGAGACTGCATTTAGGGCTTACTTACTGCATGGGAGGGGCTGTTTTCTCTTTCCAGAGATCTTGTCTTTTTTTTTTTTTTTTTTTTTCATTCTGACAAATCACATAAAATTTTGGCAACTTAAGTTACTTTTAAATTGCCATAGGCATATGGGAGTTTACTAGCACAAAACCTGTGCCTGATAGTGTTATCACAGATAATCCTTCATGCAACTTATGTAAGTGTTAGTTTTAATGATTTCCCTTCTTCCAACACTGAAAAACCTACAACTTAATAATGACAAACACCGGAGAAGGCTCAAAGAAGGCAATTTATTGTAATCAGGATATGCTTTCTAATTACCCTCCTGGTCTCTATTTAAATTGCAGATTGTGCTACTTATATCAATCTTAGAAATGCATTGTTCTTATACAATTCTTTAAAAAGAAATATTTAAAAAGGTGCTGAAAATATTATAGAGAATAAAAGGAACTTGCCTAGTGAGCACTAATGAGGGCACGTGCTTGCCTTTGAATTGCATTCCCTCTTCCTCTCCCTCCCATCTTTATCTCTCATCTTCAGCCAGCCAAGGCGGCGTTAAACAAGAAAACCAGTTCCCATCTGACTCCTCTCTGCCTGTCTGCTGGGCTGTGCTGCTGCTCCTGGCAGGCTGTGGGCACTCAGGGACACACAGAGTGTTTGCAGGAGGAGCTGACACACATCCAGCCTCAGACAGGTGTTGTAAACCTGCTCGCTGCTTGCCGCGACTACGCAAAGACAAAAGGCTCTGCCTGGGACAGAGCCACCCTTGGCTGCTGGAGCACAGGTGGTATGGAAGTGCTTTGTGTGACACAAGGTGTTAGAAAATGCTGGGCTCACTAACATGTGCTGTCAAGACCTGTTTTCTCCAAGCTGCCAGCCTGTCATTGTCTTTTGGGAACCAGCATGCAGCCAGGAAAAGCATTTCCATCAGAAACAGAAGCCTTGTTTATACTTCACTTTTGTTTTCTCCTACCAGGTAATTTCTCTCTCTAATGTCACCACGGGTATTATAGTAGAATTAAGGAACAGCCAAAATTTCTCTTTCATTACATAAAAAACAGTAACTAGACGAGAGAAAATAGGTTTTAAAAATGACAAGAGTAAAGGAAAGAGAAGCTTTCAAACCAAGCATTCCCTACACCTGAATCTGCTGAACATCCCAGATACAGTATAAAAGTCTTCCTCTTCTCTATGAAGTGTACAGATGGCAGTTGGAGGAATTCCTGGCCAAGGTAAAATCCAGCTTAGATGTAGCAAATAATACAAGTTTTGGAACTTTGTCTTTCTTTACATATTCTTCATGGAAGCAGCAAAGGGTTGTAAGGGCTAAAACTGGCCCCTATTCTGACCTATTTTTTCACCAGATCTGTATGTTTCATTAACAGTACCATGAACCAACTGGGTGACTTTAGCCCAATTTACAGCTACCCAGTGACAATTTTTATTTTTCCTATTGTTACAAAAGCAGCAACCTTGTCTTTACCTCTTACTGAAAGGCTTTAAAAGTGCAATTGCCATTTCTTTCAGAGTGTGGACACAATCCTGAGATGGTAGGGGTCAGAACTTGTGTAGATATAGATGAGGGTAAGGAGAGCTGAACATGGGAATACATCAGCCTTAAGGGTCTTCCTCTAGCACACACACAAAAAAAAAAAAAAAAAGGCAATGTGATTAAATACCTTAGAAAGTCTCTGAATGTCAAATGGTGGCACATGCCTCTACCCTGTCTCAACATGTAGAATTTTCAGGTTCATTTATGAGCAATCATATTTCATGTTCATTTGCTCAGGCAATTAAATGATTGCTGAAGATTTATTTTATTTCTTTTTGCTCTGTTCTTCACATGTCTCAGTGTTAAATGACAATTTTTTCTCCTGATACTGTTGCAGGAAGTTTTACCCTTCTGTTTTTAAACATTTTTGTATTCACACCAATTGTCCTTTCTGAAATGTTATCAGTGTTAAGCTGTTGTATTTGAATGACTGCAGGAAACAAGGATTTTGGGATTTCATCTTTGTTGTTAAAAATCTACAATTAGGCTATGAAAAAAGTCTCTTGGTAAAACTGCACAAGGCAAATCCAGAAATAAAATCAGGCATACAGTGGTTAATGCAAAAAATGAGAAAATTCTTCTCACAAAATATCTTTGTGCTGCTGGGCTTTCCATCTTCAAAATGTCTTGCAAAGGTTAAGTCTTTAAAATATATCTGTGCAATGAAGCATTATATTGGCACCATTGTTTCTTTCCCCTCAGTTAAAGTAGATGTTGAGTGTTTTAATGTCCAAGGCTGTGGAGAAGGACGCTCAGATCTAGGACTGCAGACTAAGCTGCTTCTGTGGTGCCTGAATTTCTCAGACTGGGCTGGACATTCTTCATTTATTCAGTCATCCTTCTGTCAGCCACTGCTCTCCTCAACTGATTGTCCTCTTTGACATATTTTCCTGGCTGGTCTGCAGCTTTCCACTGCACTGAGTGTGCTCAGATTGCCCCATTAAGCCTTCAATAACCTCACAGGTCAACCCTCACTTGGCTGCATTTCCCTGCTCCTACTTGAGGCTTTTTGCACTGCAGACTTTTCTCTCCTCCTGTATTACTTAAAGGAAAGGTCAGTCTGGCAGAGGTCAGCAAAACTCTGAATTCCAACCTGCTTTGCAGAATCACTGTGGAAGACCCAACTAAATGAATTTGATCTCTAAAGAAGGTACATCACAAACACATGTATAAAATCTCTTTGTGAGAAAGTAAAAAACAACTCACCATCTCCTGTGTCAGGGATCACCTTGGAAAAGCTGCCTCTGGGAATAGGACTGGTAGTAGGAATTCAATCAGCCTTAGCAACACTGGATACGGCCAAAAACCTGCAAGAAAGCAAAAAACCATAATATAAGCTCTGTAAATGATCATGAATGATGTCTGCTTCAGAGGAAGGAAAAGATTCTTCAGGCCTAAACTGTAGTTTTCAGGATCTCTTCAAATAGCTGGGAATGATTGTTTAAAGGCTTAGAGACCAGTGCCAGGAGCTCCCCCTGCTCAGAGTTCACATACGAGCATAGCTGGTGATGACAGAAATTCTTTGTAATGAGCTAATGACCAGCAGGGGCCTTGCAGGATTGGACACGCCAGAAATCGACTCCACTTGAGAAACACCAGAAATCGAAAGGTCTGACTTGTACTTTGCTGAAGATAAATGACCAGTTAAAGGAAAGGGGGAAGGAAGCCTGTGCTCTTTGGCCTAACCAGCAGTTTTAGTGTGTCTCAAGCTTTTGGCACCCGGGTGCATCCGTCAGGTGCTAATTGTCAACTCCCACTGACTGCAGCAGGAACCTGGGGCACTTGGCTTTGTGCAGTATTAACCTGCTGTTATTAGACTAAAGAGTAAACATGCCAGAGTATGTGATGTTTGAACTGCAAGGCATTGTTTCTTGCATTCTCCCAAATTCAATAATTTTTTTTTCCCAGTTAGCAGTGTCTCACAGCAAGCAACTGCCCAAAGAGAAAACATAATGCAAAAGAATATGCACTGTGAAAAGTCTGCACTGTGAAGTGCAGAAATATATCATTCTACCAAGAGTAGGCTGATTTAATTTTAAATATAAAATCTTTAAATAGCTAATGTGCTTAAAATGTAGAACATCAGATAACAAAAGCAGTTCTTGTTTCAAAGGAGAATAGCAGTCAGTGAAAAAAAATGGATAAAAAGAAGACAAAGTGACAAAAGGAATAAGGAAATATCATTGATTTTCTGGGGAAAAAAGGATAAAACCTAATAATTTTTCAAACATTATCAAATAACATGGTAATTTATCCAGAATATAATTATGCTAACATTTGGCTGTTACTTGGTATCAGATGAGTTCTTTCAGCTCAGAGTGTTCTGGGGCAGGTTTTGAGGGTGGTTGCAGACATGTTTGTTGGCAATATGGCTAATATCCCTGGAGGTGTAAAAGAAATGACTGGATGTGGCAATTAGTGGTGTGGTTTAGTTGAAAAGGTGGTGTTTGGTCAAGGGTTGGATTTGATGATCTTGGAGTTCTTTTCCAGTCTTACTGATTCTATGATTCTGTGGACTAGGCTAGGATGGTAGGTGATGTGGCTTCTTGAGGTTGTCAGGGCAACTTTGGGAAGTTCTGGTTTCATTATTGCTGAAGGTGAGAGCACCCAGAAAATCATGAGTTACAACATCAGTGCTGCATGTTTTGCAAAAAATTGGGCAAGTAAAAGCTTTTATACTTTTGTACCCATGGCACTGGTAGACATAAGACATTTTTCACAAATTAGGTCTCCTGCTTAGTACAGAACATTAACCTTCAAAATGTAACTTATTGGCAGTAATAGCAGAGTTTAAAAAGTAAAATGAGTGCCTGTGCTCTGTTTTTCCCAGCCCTCCTTTGTAATTCAGATTTCTCTCTCTCTAGGCAAGGACGGAATGCAGAGGGGCCAGCATGACCTGCCATGGGAATAGGCAGCACTCAGGACATAATGATCCACTTTGCTGTATTTCGTTGAGCATCCACCAGATGACCATCAGTAACTGACAGAGGTACAGGCAGAGTAGCACTTTTTTCTGGTTTTGTTTGGAAGTTGGTGTAACCATTGCCTCCATCCTTTTCTCTCAACACATTCCTTCAAATGTAGCAAAGCTCTGTTCTGAATGAGACTGCAGGAGTGCACAAGAGCTGGGATAATTTTAGGGTTATCTTAAAGTGCTCAGAAGGATTTCCATCTTAAGGGGTGAAAGCTGACTTCAGTTCTTGTTTGAGATCTTGCACCTTTATTCCCAGGTAAGAAGTTTTAAGTATCAGAACATTTAGGCAGCACCTAAACACCTCAGAGATTTTATTTGGCTTTTCTAACAAATAAGAAGTCTCTGTTTCTTCACAAACTCAAGGTCTCTTTGGTACATGCCTTACCCCTGCAGTCCATCCTTTTCCCTTTCTCTTCTTTTTCAGCTTTTGCATCTTCACATTTTTATCTTCATCTCAACACAGATCTTTGCATTACATTCCCTATTTCTATCCTGGTCCTCTTATGCAAAAGGGAATATTTCTGACATGCATGTGGTTCAGAGTCAAGAATTTAATTGTTGGCACTGCCATCCAATGACTTAATTCCTGTCTGAATGGGGAGAGTGACCTCTGAAGGGGATCTGGAGGCCCCCTGGCTGCTTAGATCACTATTTGCTCCCTGATATCTTGTGTGGAGTGCTGCCAGCCACTCCTGTGCAGGGAGATTTGCAAGCTGCCTACAAGCTCTTGTGAAGACCTTGTCTGAATGGGAAGGATGTGGGAGTCCTTGTTGATGATACAGCTGTATGGATGGATGTTTTACCTCTTCATTTATCATTATCATTATAATTTCATTATCATTACCTTATCATTTTCAGCTTAATTAAAATGTAAGCACCCTGGACCTAGAGGATCAGCACAGGAACTGAACAGACATCTCCAAGATAAATCTTACCTAGCTGGAAAGCAATGTTCATATGGATTTATGCTTTCTTTTATGCATCAGAAAAAAACCCGGGTAATGTTCAATGAGTTAAGTGAGGCTGGGTTTAGAGTAGTGCTAAATGCAGCCAAAGACAGAGAAGAAGGCATTACAAAACTGCAGAAATAAGGATTTTTGGAACTACTGATAGGTAAATTACAATTAGAGTAATTTTTATTATGGTACAACATCCCCACATAAGCAAAAAAAAAAAAAAAAAGGGGAGGGGGAGAATTACCCCAAGTCCTATTAACTCTCTGTTTTGTTTAATAAACTGAAGCCAAGCTTTTAAAAGATTTGCAGTTGTTTTGTACATATGAGGACTTAATATTTTGAACAAAACCCAAACCTCTTTTTACCCAATATAAAATAATTTCACATCTGCTCAAAATCCCATCAGTCTTAGTTTCTCTGTGGCAGCAGCTTCCTCTAGGAAGGTAGTGCAGCAGAAGAAATTCTGGACCTGCTTCCATCTCTGAAACACATCTATTGTTTCCATTGCTTCTCAAGCCTCATGGCACTTGTAGTTCAAGTCCAAACATTTATTATGCAGGTTGAAGTCTGCCAGTAACTAAAACCCAGAACTATCAATTCCAACCCTCCTTTCTTAGCAAAAACATTGATATTATGAGGGCTTTGGTCTTGTGAAACACAATGCGAAAAATCTCATGAAACATGTGGAAGGAAAGATTTTCTTGTGGTTTAAAATAGCACCTGCAACAATTCCATGAGAAGAATAAAAGTGACTTTCTTACCATGTGGAGAATACTAAATAAGACTTTTTGAAATGGTACCTTTTCCTAGGATAATTAGGGAAGAAAAACAGCTTTCCATGAATCTAACAGCTGTTTTAAAGGCTCAGCTGGCAGCATCATTTCCTATCATGCAGAAGATCTAAGTTCAAGATCACACACAAGATTTTGTCTTCTCAAGAGGCAGCAGGAAGTGAAGGTGGCATAAAGAAAATTACAATCTTACTGCAAAGGCAAACAGAAATTTCTCTGTGATCATGAGCTGAGTTTCTGTTTCCTGTACAAAAGTAGCAAGGAGTTAGAAGCAGATAATACTCCCTGGAATGGCTTGACATCCATAGCTGGATGAGAATTCTCTTTTTCTTTAAATTTACAGTGGCTGCATCAGATGTTCCAGAAAATGATGGATCAGTACAGTCCTATAAATCCCCAAACACATACGTAGTATATCTTTTCAGAAATAACTTACAAAACAGCCTTCCAGAGGAGAAGAAGTCTGCAATAATGACAGCACACTGACAGTGCAATAAAGAGGAATTCATTATTCAGACTGCAGGGGTTGACAATGGCCAGAGGGCAAATGCATAAAATAGGAAGAAAGAATCAGTGCTCAAATGTCAAAAACTCCCTGCCACAAGTGGGAAAAAAGAGAAATGTGTTCAAAATGTATTTCCTCTATATAGGAATGATAGTGGTGATGATAATAATAACATTTATCTGAGTATGATAAATATTGCTGAGGGTGAAGCATTATATGATATCATCTGTGTATAAATAAACTGTCCCTTTCCAGTTTCCATTGCCATAAAATTAAAAGAAACCTTTTCAATCTAGAAAGTGGCAGCAAAACAGAGAGTTAAATATGTAGGATGGTTGGTTTTGTGAGTAATCCTTGTTGACGGTTTTTAAGCTGCTGTTTAATTCTAGAAACAAATCTGATTGTTATAATTACTTCTTTTATTACCTAAAGAGGATAATACCTACTCACAAGTGCAACTACTTCAGTATGAAATTTTGCAGGCATAAACTGCACCCTCAAACAAAATCTCAGTCCTACAAAGGAACAGCAATGAGCTGGGCAAAAGCCCAGTTGTTTTTCTGGAGTTATTTAGTTCTAAAAACTTCCCTTGCAGTCTGTTTTTTTTATTTTTAGTTCCTCCTTCTTCGCTATTGAATGCTTTTGTAAGAAGGAAGGATTCTTGTTCTGTATTTTTTTCCCCTGATATTTCCCATATGAAGTTACAATCCTCTGATGGCTTGTATGAAGAGGATTAGAAACATGTCATCACCAACTGCAGATGAGGATTTAAAGGAGGGCTGGGCAGGAGAAGCACAAAGATGAGATTGCCTGGCCAGTCTTGATTAGGCTGTGGATGCTTTGTGCCTGCCTCTGCTGCTCCAGGAAGTTAGCCTGCCTCCCACATCTGTCCTCATCTTATGGCAAGGGAAAATTGTTGGTTGTTGAACAGGATGAAAGACTGGCTTCTTTACTGTTCCTAAAAACCCATTTCTGCCATGAGGACTACATAAAGTTAGTTGGCTCATAATGCACAAAGGAGTGTGAAGATGAAAAGAGGAATCTTTTAACTCAAGGAAACTTTTAACTCAAAAAAAAAAAAAAAGCAGATTACACTTGTGGGATTGTTTCTTTCTCCTCAACAGATTTTTTTTGTTGTTTGTATTAAACAGTAAACTGAGTCACTGTATCCTCACATACACCACACAAGTGTGGAAGTAGCAGTGGCTGAGCAAGCTCTCACCATCTGTGAGCATTCCCACTGCTTAATGTCAAACCAGCACCAGTTTGGCTAGTAAGGTTAAGGAATTACATAATTTAAGTGGAATTACAACAGAATTATGTCAGCGTGTGTTCCCCGCTCTTTTGCTTGGGGATGAATCAATTATGAACCATAAATCCAAGTAATGGATACAATATTTATAACCATTTAGGTTCCCAGGCATTGATTAACCATGACTGAGAGAACTTTTCTTGTGGAAATGAATGTTGGATCATAAAGGACCTGTAAGTTCCCATCTAGGGCTGTGAACTACTTGAAAGGACAATTTACTCTAGCCCTAGCATTCTTTGAAAGGTTGAAGTCTGAGGAGATAGCACACAATAAGGAAGGCCAAGTAGTCAGAGTTGCTTTACCCTCTTCTGTATGGATAATTCCTCAGTGAGTCACATAAGTAGAGGAAATTTAATGAAGATGCCCCTTCATCTACTTTAAAAAACCAATGCTACATTCTTCAGGTCTTGCAACAAGGTCAGAAGTGACTCAAGGGTTCCAAAAAGTGGTAAAGATGAGCTGGAGTGATATGAATTATCTTCAGACTTGTAATGGGAAGCACAGAGTTTTGTCACAATTTTCAGGACTTGTCTGTCAAACCTTGACAGATCAGGAATCGGAAAAGGATGATTTCTGGATTAAGACTGAAAATAAAGCCTGAACTCTACTTTCAAGGAGAAGGTGTGTTTAATTAATAAAGAAATATGCAGTAAAACTACCTTCTCTGCCAACAAAGTTATAACCACAATTCCACATCTCTGTCTCTCTCATGACAAATGTTGGGCTCTCGTTTTGGCGATAAAAATATCTTTTTCAAAGTCATTTAGAGAACAATCTGTGACTTACTTAAGGAAATAATGAAATGCCTCAGTCTCAGAATTAAAGGCAAATAACATTTTTTTCTGTATTAATAGGCTTTTGATGTAACCTGCTTGTTCTTGGTCATCTAAGTTTATGATGTACACCAGTGTCTCTCTGCAGCAAAAGTTCTGTTAAAATGGGTTCATTTTCTTGTCATTTAATCACTCAATCAGGGCACTTCTGGTGAGGAAAAATGGGGATTAACAGCCAGACAACTAAGTATGGGATTCAAAAAAATGTGTATATTGTTTCTGGACTGGTACAACGGGCTGTGTGCTTTCTCTTCCACAGACAAATGTCTTGCACATCAAAAGGTCATGTCTCTAGAGCAGGCAGCCCTTCAGTCCTGTGTAACATTCTTTCAGCAAAGTTATCATATGGCTTAAACTTTCCTGAAACAGTCACTGTCTTTTCAAGTATAGCTATTGGTGATGCAAGACTTAAAAGTGACAAAGTTCTTGGAAAATGAAAGGGAATCTTGCCATAAGCTTTATCAGTGGCTTGGCACCCCTTTGGAGACAGACAACTTTGGTGTTGATTCATCTTTACTCTGAGAGTTCTGGACACCACGCTGGCTTACAGAAACATGTTGAGACTGTTTAACTCCTTTCTTCCTGATGCAGGTGCTTCTGCTGGAAGAGTTTATGGGGAAGAGCTCTAGCTGTGAAACACAGAATTGGTGATGGATACAGCAGGGAGCCAGTAAAGGTATTTTATTATATTTTTCTTCCAGAGAAGGCCTATAGACCTAACATAATTTTTTTATATTATTCTTCACTGCTGTTTTCAATTAAATTAAATTTAAGAATCTCAACTTTCACACAATATTTTCAAAACTGGCTGGTGTTTGTGAGGCCCTGATGAATGCAGCTCCAAAGGATGCTGCTGTCAGAGGTACCTTTTGAAACAGATGTGTTTAATGGTGATGTGCAGTCAAAGAATTGCTCTCCATTCTGCTAAATTACATTATGTTTCAGCACTCCAGTCTTTAAGCCATATCCAAAAGCTGGATCTGTTTAGGGAAATTCACTGGCAGCCTGGCTGAGATTACATCTCAAGCACATAATTTTAATATGTAGTTATAAATCACTTCTAGCTTTCTGCATGTATAGTGTTTTCTGTTGATGTATTTGAGAACATTGTAGAGAGGTTTGTAATTAAATGAGGAAAAAGTAGGACTTCTTTTATGAAGAAATAAATATTTAATGCCATAGAAATAAAGGAATTTTGAAAATGCTGTGTACTCTTTATTTTGGCTTTGTACCTGAAAGTTGTTCAAAAGTAATTGCATTTCTCTTTAAAAGACAGTGGAGGGAGAAATAGCCAGCTTTCTTTTGCATTTGGAATTAAAAAAAAATATCAAGCAGAGAGACCACAGATTTAGGTAAAGATTTCTAGATTTTTCTACAACATTTTCAGGGACAAGCTCTCCAAAATCTTTTGCCAAGTCGTGTAATAAACCATATCTTTCTATGCATTAAAAAGTGCCCATGCTTCACAGTAGGGTTTAGCTTTAAAATTATGTACTAGGGCTTGAAAACCACACAGTTCAGTTTCTAGTACCAAATGTAGAAAATGCCTTTCTCTCCCTTGTCCTTTTCGAGCCCAGGGTGGCCAGTTTAGTGCTCTGCCTGTTTTTGATTAAAGGTGAGGTACCACTATGATTCAGCATGGTAATTACTGTATTCCAGTGTAAGTCACAGACCATTGCTGCTATTATTTATGATGAGACAAAAACATTCATTCACCCCTCTCCAACTACAGGCTGCAAATTCTTAATGGCTCGACTTTTGCTGTGAGTGAAACCACTTTATTTTTCATTTGCTCCAGTTGCAGAGATAGCTGCACTATCTGTTGTCCATTCTCTGTGGAAAGATTTGAAATTTGCCAGTGCTCTCTTTCACTATGGATCAGAAACCAGATAAGTTTTCAAAGTTAAGGATGGTCACTTGTACCTCATCCAGTTTCTCTAGGCTTAAATAAATGTGCACATTTGTTAGATTGCTCTCTCTAGAGAAACATTCTTTTTTCCTTCGTGGAGTTGGTGGGGGTATCTTGCACTTGAGCCTATATTGGCAAATTCCAAGAAAAAATGTGTGATAGACTAAGGAATTTATTAAATATGGAGTTTTTTGTGAAAAAGGTTTACTAGGCGTACTTCATTTTGTACCAGAACAGAAGTCTACACATAAGCAAAAACCCCAAAATAGCCTCCAGCCCCACAACTTTTTCTCCTAGAACTGTTTAATGTGGGAAAAAGCTGAGTGCACAAAGCCACTCCATCGTGAGCTAGTGAGTCACTGCCTTCAATCTGCGCCTCTTTGGTTCAGGCTGACATATTTGTAGCTAAACTTTTTAGGCTTGCCAGTTCTCTGGAGAAGATGTATATTACAGAAAAGTTGGGAATTTTCAAGATAGAGCTCATCAATTCACCATGTATAGCACTTCTGAGAAACCAAGCATCTAACAGTAGGGAAAGGGAAGGGAGAGGGGGAGCTACAGATCTGAGTACAAGACCTGCAGAAGTGTTTTCAGCTTGTTAGGAACTTTTAGGACCTAAACCTTCTTAGTATTTAAGTACCTGGCTTAAAGAAGCTGTAGGTAGCAGCAATGGGTGAAAGTCCTTTTTTAAAGAAGCAAGTAAATGTGTTCCTTTCTTAATGGAAAAATCCACACAATCTGTCAAGGAGTGGTAGATGGTTTTCAGAGCAGACAAATACCAATGGCATGACATTTCCTGCCTGTCCTACTAATGAACAGGACATTCAGTAGAATCCTAGAATGGCTTGGGTTCCTCAGAAATCATCGAGTCCCGACCCCCCTGCCAGAGGCAAGGACAGAGAGTAAGCAAGGAGAAGTCAGAGAATGACAACAGCAAACACAAAACAAATTTTTCATTGTCCTCAGCATCCCTTTACATTGCAAATGACAGGAATGTACAGGTAGAAGAAACACCAGTCTTCAAAATCTGAACATTTTAAAATGGAAAAATGCTATTGATTTTAAGTACACACTGTTCATGCAGAAGATTAGATAATCAGTTTTACATTGAGAATATCAAAGTGCACACAGAGCAGTTTTGGGGGGAGTGCTTGCTCCACCATAACTTTTCCACTATGGTTTATGGACAGTTCAAGAATTTGAAGCCAAGATTTGATGCTGCAAAAATTCAGATAAAAGCTGTGAGGTAAAGAGGAAATGTGCAGAACATCTCAGAGTTTCATATTCTGATTCCCTCAGAGAAAAAAAACATCTTTAAGAAAGCTGCATGCATAATGAAAAGGCAGACAAGTGCTTAATCTCATTATTTTCCTGTCCTAAACTTCAGGCTCACATCCTCCCCCTTGGCTTCTGAAGACAGAACTGCTTACTTTTCAATCATGAGTAATGCTTCCCTTTCGTAGAAACCCTTCTCCCACCTCTTAAAATAGTTTCCAATGTTGGAGCAAGGTAAAACCTCAGTCAGAAGTGGTGAGGTCTAACCAAATGTCTCATTATCCTCACTGGAGAGTTAAGGCAGAGCTGCAAGCTCAGCTAGCCAGGAGGAAAATAGTCTTAAAATATCAAATCTTCTAAGCTGGGAGATCGAAACAGGAAACATCCCAGGGTTTTTAGACAGACCCTGTTGTTTGAAGCCTCTCTTAGCCAATGTGGCACCTGTCAGGACGCAAGAGAACACCTGGCTGTGTGTTTACAGAGATGTGTCAGCTGATAGTCGTGGTTGTATCTCACTTCATGTGATGCAAAGGAGGTCTGGCACTTGCCCCAGCATGGCTCCTGTGGAGACTGTGACTGCCTCAAAACTGCTCCTAGCAACTGCTGCCGTCTCCATCTCTGGCAGCGTCTGATCTGCTTGTGGGGACTGGAACACGAAGCAGCCTTAGAAAAATGCACCCATGGCTGCTCTTCTTTGCCTGGGACAAAGTGACTTGAGCCAAGATTCTGTTCTGCCCTATTGGGCTTGTTCTCAAGCTATTTTGCCAGGGCAAGAGACACAGAAAAGCAGGCACAGCAATGGAGCAGTGCTGGGCAAGAAAGGGGGGTTTTGCTAGCCCTCAGATTAACCATAACCTTCAGGGTCTGGAGGATTCCACAGAAGAAAATCTGCATGAGCAATGCTGGAGATGTGGCAAATGGCTCATAACTAGCTATGGTCTACATGGATGTGGCTAATGCTGTATTGGGTTTATGATTTGTGCTCAAAGAGCCTAAGCAATTAGATTTACTCCTAAATACCATAGGACTCACGTGGCTAGTTGAGCAGAGAGGATTTCTGCTGTGGGAAAAGTCTCTGCAGTGACTAATTCTTGATTTAGTAGTGGGGATGGTAACAGCTGAGAAAGAACGTGCTCAGGGTGTGTCAGTGCTGGAGACACCATGGAAATCTTTGATCCCAAGGATGAGAGTCTGGTCTGGCCAAGATTTGGGAAGGGGAGTCAGAGGGAAGGATAGTGGTAGAATGCGGAGGAAGGTCACATTTCCTGCTCTGGCTGTTTTAGGGGAAACAGGAGGGAGGAGTGTGACTCCCTGCACACTGAGACTCTGCACTTCTGAGGCAGCTAAATGGAAGATGTGGGGCTCCAGCACTGGCAGAATTGAGCATACAGTTTGTAATGCCTACATTGTGAATGCCTATAGCTGATGCTGATCTGCAGACTAAGATTTACTGCTGGTTAGTGCAGGACCTTGAGGACTTCTGCTGACAAAACCCACTAGCATATGGATGCTTTTGAAAGAAGAAGGTGTTGCTGAACTCTGATGAAGGCTGCATTTCAGGCAAAGATTACATTTAAGGAGCTTGGCAATGAGAATTCAATAATTATGTTTATTTTTCCCTCCTAACATATTTGCTTGGCAGGTTAAGGGAAGGATTGATGATAATATAGAGCAGGTGGTTCCAGATGTGCCAGAAAGATTGAGAGGAAAGTAGGTACAAGCAGGGTGAATGCTGGATGCTGACAGCAGGAGTGGAGTTTTAAGGGAGGCTCCTCAATGTGAGAACAAACATGAGTAGAAGAAGGAAAGGGGAGGGAGAAAGTGTGAGGGAACAGGCAAAAGCCAAAGGGAATTTCCAAAGGTTTCTCTCTTTATCCCTGTCCTCATCCTCTGAGTACACCCTGACTTAACCCATGCCCTCTCAAAAACTGAAGGAAAAACTGAAAGCTACAGCTCACCTTTCTTTATGTTCACACCAAATGGTTTGATGCCTGATTAAGTGACCTGGCCAATTTCAGCATCCAGAGATCCGTGCGCCTTTTTCACCTCTTTTTCTCCTGCTTGTTAGCAGAAAACAGGACACAGCTGATTTTTTTTTTTAAGAGTACTTTTGTTCTGAGCATTTAAAGTAAATATTTTTATATTGTGTGTCTTAACATTTACAGATATTGGTCTTCATCATTCTCAAGCACAAGAATAGCATGTTAAAAAAGTATCAGCTACCGAAGATCATGAAGAAAATGCATATTTAGATATTAGGTATTAGATGTATCTATATCTGTGTATATATTTGCATATAAGTGAAGGACTGAGACACCAAGTGTCTCCAGATCTCAATAAAAGGTTTGAATAAAAGGAGAAGCAGGGTACTGACTGTGAGGGTGACATGATATTGTAACCTGAAAACTAATTAAGGAAAGAACAGAATTTAAATAACATTTGGATGCAACAGCAGGCAATACAAGGAACAGGTGTTTAACAAGATTTCTTTTGACTGTTTAACCTCTTTGCTAATGCCAAAAATCCCAAACTCTGTCAGACTTGTGCTTTACCTCGCGTCAGTAGTTGTCCTTTTGGCTATTTCATGACTCAGAGCATTTATTCTGCTGTTTGTCTCTAGGGACCTGGGTCTCTGCCATTAAGTGTTTTTGATCTCCATTGCATGTGTTGTTTTCTCTTCAGGGAGCAGTGGGATTGCATGGCTGCAAATAAGGCCCAGAGCTTGTGACTCTGCTCTGTGGGCTCATAACAGCATCTGCAGGAGAGATCGCCTCACAGAACTGGGTAGGATTTGTTTCCCAACACCTAGAAACCAGGGAAGGCTTTTCTTTGTGATCACTATAAAATAGAAAAGCATAAATAAGTGTTTTGCAGTGTTTCAGGTATTGGTACAGTCTGGAGGGATATCAGTGAAGAGAGTAGGTCTCTGACACCCTGCTGAGTGACTGGGATTACATAATACGCTTTATGTACACATCTCTTAAGAAGCTCCTTGTTTAAATGACCTTCTAGCAAGGAGCTCTTTCTCTCTTTTATATTCTGATTTCACACTGTTTCTTGAATTTAGAAAACGAAAATAAGCTCAGGTGATACCCGCTTTAACAGTCACCTTTTAATTGTATAAGTGTTTACTCCCATCATGACTTTAAAAAGTTTCTTGCTGAATTTCTTTTGTTCAGTGTTTGAAGTGAAGAAATTGTTAGAATAGTATCTCTGTAAAAGCATGCTTTCTTGAGGAGGGGGCTTCAACAACTTTAGACAATAGACAGAGTCAGTATTGGATGTCAGATTCTGCCTGCATGAACTCCCACCCCCACTCTCCTCCTACACACGTTTAGACCTCTACATGGGACATGCTTCTCTAACTCTTTAGGCTCGTTTTCAAAAATTGATTCCATTCGCTGCTGCTTCTTTTTGTTATTTTTCCTTTTCATCCTCCTCATTGCTTTCTGCCCAGCATGCAGTCCAACCTGCTGGCTGATGCTCTCCTTCCAAATTACAGGGTTTGACACTAGAATCTTCTGCAAATAAACTGATCTATCTTTTCACCCCATTCCTCCACTAGATGTATATATGAGAACTGTCTTTCTCCTGAGCCTTGTTCTCCTGTCCCTGACCTCTCTCTCCACAGAAGGGCTGGACTCCCTGTCAGGACACTGAGGGTGTCAGCACCCTCTGTCACCTCTCCCTTTGAGGGGCTTGGCTGCCCTGGCTCAGGGCTGGGACATTTGTTGTCAGCTCTTTGTTGCTTATTGGATATTATCTCCAGTGCTGATGGTGGCCCAAATTCTCCTACCAAAGATCCTGCTTAATCTCTTTCCCATCAGTTATGATCTGTAGGTTTTCTGGTTTCTTTTTCCAGTTTCCCTCCTTTTTTCATTTTTCCCTGATAACAAGTGCACCAAGGACACACTTGCAGTGTTTGTGGGCCACCCTGATCTCCAGGATGGGACTGCTTGAAGGGGAAAGACCATTTCTGACCTGAAGAACCTATCAATAGATATACCTAGCTCACAACTTCCCACAGATTCCTTAGCTTGAACGTATTTTCCAATCTTGAATTTAAAAGTAATCAGTAACACTTGGAAACAGGAGATCCACTGTGCAACATGGTCCAAATTCTTGCAGTGTCATGTCTGAAATCAGTGTTTCAGGCTCCATTTCTAAACTCCTGGGAAGCAGGAAAAGAACCAGGTTGAGTGCAGGATGCAAGAGACTTGAGTGTGGTTGCTGATAGATGGGTGGGCTTGAGTGCTTAGACAGGATTCAACCCATTAAGCAGACAGATGCTTTAATGTTTCTCACCCTAGAGAGGTGCTTCCTATACAATACTTCATCTTTTATGATCTTAATTAATACTAATTGGTAGATGATTGCCTCTAAAAGTACTGTTCTATGGAGAAAACTAATCTCTGATATTACAGTGAATATTTGGGAGAAATCATAAGGTGCTGCAGCCCTATGTAAATGATTAAATATATTGCCTTTCTCTGTTTTGATTTATATCTGTTTATATATTGTTTTCCTTGATAGTCTATATTGTAACTCCCACACCTGGGGAGTTTCATCACGTTTTTTAAACCATAATGTGTGGCTAGACAAGATCACACTTTTGAAAACTGTAATGAACACCCATTATTAAATAAGGAATATAGCTGTTTTCTTTTTTTTTTTTTTCTTTGCTTTCAATCAGCATACTAATTCTGCTTTTATGTAGAATTTGCTTCTCCATTTATATGGTAGGGTGATTTAATTTTTGATCTATTCCTATTAGGAGAAGGAATCCTCCTGCACACATCCCCAAGATCATCTTTTAGTGAAGACTATGATTACAGTAAAGTAGAAGCAGAGATCTTAGATCTTAGTAAACAAAATCAGAGGATGAATTAATGTTTAAAGCTGGCTCTGACACTGAACTTGCAATTCACTTATTATTTTTGGCAGCAGCGTGTCCAAACTGCCAAGACCATTCTTGGAAATCACAGCTGTGATGTGTATAATAGCTGAACTACAGGAAAGCTGCAGTTAGGTCATACTGCCTTGTCACTGCACATGAATAGTGCAAGTGATAATAGTTACCATTACTGCCTACTCATTTTGCGGCATGTTTTGTTCAGTTAAAACAATTCCAATTATTAGCAGCATGATAAAATTGCCTACTGAGCGCATTCCCTCCTGCTCTACATGTTTGACTCAGGTAAGGAGGGTGGTAGGGGTAGATCAGCCACAGCTGAATCCAACTGGGCCCTGTGGGCAAGGGCAGAGAAAGGTCATGGAGTGGGCTGGGAGGGGAGATCAGGGCACTGCCTGGGGCCAGGTGGTTTTTGGAGGCCACCTGGGAAAGGAGAAGTTTCAAAGTGAAGCTGGGGAGAGGCCAAGGTCAGTCAGAGCCATCGATGGAGGGGGAAGAAGCTTGCTGAGTTCTCTGTGCAGTGAGTACTTGAATGCATTTTCATAAGCAGGAAAAGGTCTCAGGAGTTTATTGTCAGCCAGAGCTGCTGGTCAAGGAGGAGGTGTTAAAATTAGAAGCTGAGCTGGAAGGGTATTTGGAAATTGATGCTTACTACTGTGTTTTAGTAACCTAATTCTCAGAGTAAGTTATATAGGGCGTGCTGCCAATTATTTTCAAACAGAGCTTGAAAAGTGCTCCTGGCCTGAGGTAAATATTATCAACTTCAGAAGAGCTCAACTGCTGTTTCAGAGCACTTACATAAACATACATTCCACACCTACAATTATTTGTTTTACAGGATTAAGTTTCTTTTAGATGCTATTAATGGTTTGGAAACCTGTGCCAGCCTGCTGCATGCACAGGCTGTTTGACCACAGGTGTCTGATTTAGAAGGTCTGCAAAACATCTACTTTGCATCTTTGCAAGCAGCCCAGGAGCAAATTGCTTGATAATGCTGTTACCAAGACAGGCCATATGTGGTAAAATGGCAGAAGTCATGGACAAACAAAATATTGTAAAAGCCTAAGTACTTGCAATAGTAGGTGATGTGATGCAATAATTGTCCAGAAAAGATTCTCTCTCTTGTTACAGGTAGTGAACTGCTTTTTTTTTTTTTTTTTTAAATTTTATTTTTTGTTTCTTAATTTTTTTTTGGCTCAGCTTTTTTTTTTTTTTGGCTTAGCTGGTGCTGAAATGGTTTGGCTTAGCCTGAGGGAAGTGCAGGGGAATTGCTGCTCCTAGACCTGGGAATTCAATTTTGTCAGGGAGGATTACACGTGCTCCTCACAGCCTGTTTTGAGCTGCAGCCAGTCAATGGGGCCAACCTTGGGGCACTAAAGCTGAATGCTGAAATACACTCTAGACTGAATCTCATGGGATTTGGGGCAGGAGGAAAGAAAATTTAGAAAACAAATAATGTGTCAAAGGCAGAAAGAACTTTCTTGCTCTTGGCAGGCAAACAAAACAAATTGTGATGCAGAGGCTTAATACACTATAGGTGCAATTTTTTAAAAAATGGTAATTGTTTTGGCTGTACTGCTGCAACAATAATTCAAGAACCTGTAGTACAGACTTGTTTTTCAGTCTGCAGCAATTCTTAGGTTTATAAATCCCTGCATAATGTGATTGAAGCATGTTTTAAAAGAGTTCTTCATTCCAACTGCTTTGTCTGGAAGATTGATCCAGAGTTTCATGCTGATAAGCATGAAAGCAATTTTTTTTCTTTGCCCAGCTTCCAGTTCTATCTGATGTATTACGAGTTCATATTTACTTGAATTTTTACTGATGTCTTTGAAACAGATCTTATTTTCCTGTTTGCCCCCTTTTGACATGACAAAACTGTCCAAGCTCTTGAAACTTTTCCATTCCTTTAATCATTTTTCTGTTCTTCCTCTGTACCTATTCTAACTTACATTATTTTTTTTCAGAATGTAAATGACCAGAAAAGTAGTCCAAATAGTATTTCAGTGAAATCTTTCAAAACAGTCTTTTTCTCTTCCAAAATTATCTTGCCTAAAGCATTTTCTGATGTCATTAACTTCTTCCTCACCTGCATCACACCAACAACTCCGAGCCAAATGCTGATGGACCAGTGCAACCTGATTTTCATTATTTTAGCCAGTTCTTTGACATAATCTCTATAGAAATAGTATGAATTCTTGTTATTGATCCCTAATAAAATAGTGATTAGGGATCAAACAATTCTGTCTCCTAAGCTGTACATTTTTTTTTTTTTTTTTTTTTTTTTTTTTTTTTTGTGAGAATGTGTTTTTGTCTCTTGGCATGGAAATCTGAGAGCTCCAGTCACGTTGGGCACCATATTTAAGGATAAAAGCATAACTCTTACTCATTGATCAACTAAAACCTCCACACTTTCCTGAGAATCATATAAAACCTAAAATGTGCCCCATGTAGGTTGGTGATCGTGGTTACAATAGCAAGACAAACCCTGACAAGGGTTTGGTTGCCAAATTCACTCTTTTGGATTAAAGTCATAAATAAAAAGGCAGAACAAACATAATAAAGTTGAAACAATACTCAGCCTTATAAAGCTTTTATGCAGTTAATATGTGCAAGAGCGAAAACAAACACGAATTTGAATATAAAAGAAATACTGTAAAGTGAAGAGATTCTGATTGTACAAACAATTTCATCCCTGATTTTTCTTTAGAGTAGGTGTTTTCAAAAACAAAGTCAGTGTTAAAAACACCACTGCAAGCTGCCATACTAGAGGATGATCTGGAAGTTTTTCCTACAGCTTTGTAGTGAAATGTTGCAGACCTTGTTCTGATCTCCTGTCTATAACCTGACCATTTATCAGGTAATGTTTAGTTATGGGGAAGCAACAGGTAAACGTACAAATGGCACAATCAAACAAAACACATTTAATTGCAAAAGCTTGAGGTTATTCACTATGCGGAAAGTGGACTATATCTAAGCCAAAAAGCCACTGTTCTGTTCCCTAATAATGACAGATTACAAAAAATTATGTTCCATGACTCCCACAAGTCTACATCTGATGTGCTTGCAGGGACTAAACACAAGTCACTCCTCAGAGAATACTGAGCTGTGAGGGATGCTGAAAAGAATGTGGGATGGAGGAGGCATGGGAAGATGGAGGGAAGAGCAGATCATGTTCTTCTCTCCCTGACGAGACACATAAAAGCTGAACAGCCCCATTCTACACCAACGTGTTTTCAGTACCTACATATTTTCAAAATGCATTAGAAAAGGATTGTTACTACGTCTGATGTGTGTCACCGAAGCACAGCTTGTCAGGGAAAGAAGAGACTCAAACAGCCTGAAGACAGAGAGAAGTGTGTTCTAATACAACCTTGTGCTCCTTCAGAAGCTTTGTGCCATCTATTCTCCTTGGTGTTTCTTGTAGTTGAAGGCATTAATGATACTCCAAAATATTATCCTTGCAGTGTCCAAAGACAATGTTTGCAAAGTATTTTGATGGCTGAAAATAGCACCAACTAAACAACACTTTTGCCACTGGAGAATGTGCAGTCAGATGCATGGATAATAGAAGGAGGTGGGCAGCTCTCTGTACTAGACAAAGAGAGCCTTGTGAAGAAAAGTTTATCTGAAAATTTAAGAGTTTTACCAGAGCTTTACAAATTCAAATGCATGGAAAGATAGAGAATAAATTGCTGTACAGAAAATTAATAACTGAAGTACTGAAATAAAATGCTTGTAGTGAGCAGAAATACTGTGCAAGGATGGTTTGGTGTGTCAAGAATTTCTTGTAGGAGTTATTGAAGGAGTAATGTAAGTAAAGACAATTTGGGCTATAACAAGGAAGTTAAGCAATCAAGAGATGAGATCCAACAAATATCAAATGTCAGAAATGTATTTAAAAGCCACAATAGTGGCAATATCATCTTGAAGGGTGTCATATATCTATCTCAGTTGATGGACAACTAATTAATCTTGTAATGCTAGAAGCTAAAACAATCGCAGACAATGCCAAGGGTGAGGTATTTTTACATCTGGAAGAGAATATGTGGTGAAATTAAAAGTTCTTCAGGTCAGCCAGACATCCTTTATGCTCAGTGTAGTACTCTTCTCATATTATTCTTCCTTAAAATGAACTTTTTGGCTTGATTATTTTTTAATAATTTTATTTAGGAGGAATAAATATTCATACAATCCCCATTCTAGTTTAAGTATCTTGAACCAGCTCAGCCTGTGACTGAGAATATTTTTACTGTGAGAGAGTCCCTTTACTTGAGGAAATTTAAATAGCATTCCAGTGATACAATTCTGAGAGGAGTGTGATTTTTATATAACCTTAATCCATCCATTTAAAAGAAGTGATGCAGTTTCTACTTTTAATGGGAATTCAGGTCTCCAGAAGACTTAAAACTTCCAGGGAAGAGATAAATGTCCTTAAATGTAGATACATAGAAGCGTTTAGGCTTGAAAAGACCCTTGAGTCCAAGCATTAACCCAGCATTGCCCAGTCCTCCACTAGACCGTGTCCCTAAGCAGCACGTCTGCACATCTTTTAAATGCCTCCAGGGATGGTGACCTCACCTCTTCTGTGGGCAGCCTGTTCCAGGGCTTGACAACTTTTTCCATTAAGAAGTTTTTTCCTGGTATCCAATCTAAGCCTCTCCTGGCATAACTTGAGGCTGCTTCCTCTTGTCCTGTCACTTGCTACTTGGGAGAAAATACAAACCCCCACCTGGCTGCACCCTCCTTTCAGGGAGTTGCAGAGAGTGATAAGGTTCCCCCTAAGCCTCCTTTTCTCCAGGATAAACACCCCCTGCTCCCTCAGCTGCTCCTCAAAACCCTTGTGCTCTAAAACCTTCCCCAGCTCTGTTGTTCCTCTTTGGATACCTGTAATGCAAAGATGTATAAACTATGAGGATTTTGGGGTTTTTTTTCTGCATTTTCTTTATGTTCAATAGTCTTTCTAAGGCGCAGTGTTTTACACCTGAAAGTAAAATGTCTGAAACAGATGAGAGGATTTTGTCTTTTTCACTTTATTGGCTACAAAGAGAGTGTGGGATGACCTGCCTGGATAGGTTTCTAAATTACATATGAAAATCTTGTCTCAATGGCACCAATTGGTATAACTTCATTAAAAAAATAGATTCATAGAAAATATATGGTGGCTGCATTATTATCTTTTGCATGAATATCTGGCTGGACTGAAAATTGGCTGTGATAAATCCAGTGTGCTTCAACGTGGATCAGCAATACCACTTGGCAAATCTCTCCTACTAAGCTAGGATTTTTTTCTTTTCTACTGAGGAAATGGGGGTAAGGGAGTTCTTTTATACTTAAACATGTAGTCCAGAGTCCACCTGGCTGAGGAGATGCTAGGTAGCTCATATTTTTTGCAGGTCTCTACTCTGAAACCTCCTGCAGCAGTAAAATACCTGAGGTTCTACTTTTGGGTGAGTTCAGAGCTCTGAGCAGAGCCTACAGCCCTGAGCTCAGCAGCAGCTCCTCACCACAGGCAGGAGCCACCACAAATGAAGTTTTTTAGGGGGATTGTAACTGTCCCAGATCTCTGCAATTGCTGTAACTGGCTGCCATTTCCACAGTCCTGGAAAAGATCTGTTCCCTAATAGTACATCTCTTTTGAGGGTGTATGCTAAACTACAATAGAGAGTATATGTTATTTAGTTAATGTCTCAAGTGAGAATTTTGGAAACTGGATATAGACCTTTCCTGATCTGTGCACAGTACACAAAGGAGTGTGCTAAATCTGAAATTACTATGGGTAAACAGCTCTGCATTAATCATCTTGCAAATTTAATTTAAAAATGAGAACAAGAGAACTTAAGCTTATCTTTCAGGTCTCTGAGGGGTTCTTTTTTAAACTTTTTGTTCCCTATTCCCCCTTTTCCCTGTTCATCTCCTGAAGAGTTAAAAAAAGGACCAGAATAGTAGATTACATTTGGCTATGGATCCAATGTGTTAATGCTTCTATCACTGCCATTACAGCTACTGTAGTTGGAAAATAAAGCAAAAGAAATATTCTTAAATTTCTCCAGCTGGTCTGCTGGGTTTTCTGACTCCACATTCTTCTTGACTGATAGAGACTACTTTAATTTGCACAATATTAAGACAAACAAACAAAGAAACCCCACCTCGAAAGGCAAACCCACCAGAACCACTTTTGGTAGCCATAAGTGTGTAAAAGTAGTGGCTAACTGTGCCACCCCCATCCACACCTGTGGTAAACCAAGAGGGAATAAATATTGGTTTATCCCTACAAGAGTCTTGTAATTTTTTTTTTCCAGCACATAACAGCAGAAGCAATGCACAGGCTAAATGATTTAACAGCTAATAAAATAGTGACTGTCCAAACCGCTTGTACAAATAAAAGGTTAGATCAAGTTCACACTGGGTTTTTTTAGACATACATCTAAAATGCAATAAGAATTCTAAAGGGAACACACAGTGCTTAAAATACCAATGGAAATGCAAAGATTCTGTTCGGCACCTGTGCTAAAATTCATGCTTGAGGCAATGCCATGAGAGAAACAAGCTACTGGCGTGCATCAAAATGAAAACTTCAGGCTTCTATTTATGCACATTGATGCATGGCACTGATGTGTTTTGTGCATCTAAAAACAAAAACCATTTTCTCTCCTCTTTGAATGTTTGAGGCCAGGAGGAGCAAACAAAGCCCTCTTTGCCACAGGGAAAAGAGTTCTCTCGTGGTTTTGAGGGGTTAGAAAGGATGGGGTTGGATCTGGGTCTGGCCCCTGTGCTTGGGGCAGTCCAGGCACCACCCCAGCAACCCTTTGTCCTTGTTCCACCCCTCAGCATGACATCCCAAACCCCCTGCTGACATGATTTTGGTATTCTTAACCACAAAAAAATGATGTCTTGGAAACCAGAGGGAAAGGCAAGCTGATTCCCTCTGGTATTTTTTCTCCTTTATCTGTGCTTTTTTTTTTCTTTTTTTCCCTTCTTGTCCCTGGGCTGTTAGGGAATTGGGAATTGTGGTTAAAGCTGCTTCTTCAGGCTGATGCTTCAAATCCAGCCCAAGCTAACCATGGCTGTTTCAGTGTACATAAAATTAACTTTTCCCAGGTTTCAGTGGATCCTGGGCTGCACCTCTTGAAATAATTGATAGTGCTGCCAGGACTCTCAGCAGACAAGCCAAAGTCTGGAGTTGTGATGTCCCCAGAGATCTTCCTGGAGATCTGAGCTGAATCATATCCAAGGGGCAATGGGAGGTTATTATGGAGCTCAGGTGCTTTTGTCTACATACATGTTTTGGAGGGGAGAAAAAAGCAGCTTACACAGATACATTCCCAGGTATATTCACCAGGTACTGTCCTGTACACAAACACTGTTAGCAAAATTTCTAAAAGCTTGTAAAACAGTGTAACTTGCTGCTCAGATATGAACTGGCTGTGTAATGCCTCACTGGATGTCTGATGAAAATGCTACAACTGTATTTTACTGATTACTTCTGGCTTTACAGAAAAGCTGACACTTCCTTTAGTTTTAAGCCACGAAGCTGTGTCCAGCTCTGCAGGCCATGGCTTCTGCCCCATCACTCCAGCCACGCTGCTAAAATCTTTTGGTAAAGCTATTTTACATTTCTCAGAGGATATTGCAAAAGGGTGGAAGAAAATAGCAGAAAGATGTAAGGTCTAAAAAATAAATGAAAGTAACACTGAATCAAAACAGCACCACCTCAATGGTCCTTCCTTAACTGTTGAATAAATAACCATTTATCTGAGAGCTAGACACACAGATGGCACTAACTCCCCACCAATGCATAGTGCAGGATAAATGTCACGTTAAAATAATGTATTAGTGTAAATTAACACGTAATTTTCCCACAAAGTTCACTCAGTTTGTATGAAATTGATGTATTAATTTATTAATATTTAATGCTTCTATTCTGTGAGCTCCAGTAAAAGTTTTCTGTAGACTGTTTGTCTGTTATTTACAGGCACATATAATTGTAGTTGACAACAGGAATGTAAAAATATTTTCAGGTAAATTTTACTCAAATAAAAGTCTCAGCAACTCAGAATTATTTGAGGATGTTGAGGAATATATTTTAAATGTTAACTAAAGAGTAGCTAAACGTATTTCAAACTGTCCCATCTGGCACAGCTGTAAATAACAATCTGTCTGTTTTAAACAGTCCTCTGTTGACTGTGTCAGCAAATGTTAGGATTATTTGCTACTAGCTGACAATTTCATCTTTGAGTGTATTTATAAAGTTCTGCAACACTGACACCAGTACATATATCATTTCTGGAGGATCAGTATAATGCTGAAAGAATCTTTGTGCAAACATACTTAAAGCTCTTCATCTTTATGTCTGAAAATGTTGATATGGATGGAGTTAGAGAGATTTATCATCATCTTCACTTTGATCCCCCTTTCCTCCAAAAAAAAAAGCAATAAGGTGAAAAATTCATGCATCTGGAGAAGTAGGGAAGACAGTTTCATCTGCCACTGAAATCACTTAGGCAAGAGGAACTGGCTGACTTCTGGATGTGAGTGGGTACAACAAAAATGTCTCACAGATATTGTGTGGCACAGTGGTCTTTCATCAGAGCAGAATTTATGGGTGTTTCCTAGCTACTGGATGAGTGGTGTGTAATGTGATTCCATAAATTACTGTGAAAAGCAGATAGCAGTACAATAAAAGTAAATACTGTTAGCAGGAACCAGTAAAATTTACCCTGTATGAACAAAGGAAAAAAAAATGGAGAGATCACCTCACTCCTGCTCATGAGGGCTTTAATTCTGACCTCACACTGGCAGGGATTCCTGACCTTTGTTCCAAATGAAAATCAACATCTGGCCCGCTGGGTTGGATATAAGACAAATATTATGTGGTAAAGTGTGTTTCATAAAACACATTATTCATTCTTTAAGTAGCAATTATCAGTTTGTTGCTTCCAGTTTAAAATAACTGCTTACTGTATCAGATAAAGAACGCTACCTGTGCTCAGGCCATGCTGTCACCCCTGCACAATGCACATAAAACTTTCTAGCTTTTTAAGGCCAAAAGTGGATGAAAACAAAAGTGAGAAGTTCAAGCACTAAAATTGACACTGTTTCTTAGAGAAGAAAGCTGAACTAATTGTCTAATTGTCTCTTTCCAAGCCCTAGAAACTTATTTGTCCTAAATTTTTTTTCCATGATGTTGGGTAAAGAGGAGGTGCTACAAGTGTTCAGCAAAGGGCAGAGTAAGGCGAATGTGAAAGCAGCACTCAGTCCCAGGTATCTCAAAAGCTGCTCTGAGAAGAGACTTTATCTAACATCTCCCACTTCGATGTAAAATTACCACCCACTCAGTATGTTATTTATGTGTATTCAAAGGCACAGCTACTGGCTTGCTTTTCAAACTGATATTTGAACTATTTTCTTTGGTGCGCAAGCCCAGCACAGGAGATGTGCTGACAGTAAACCAGGTTCAACATTTTCTTGCATGTCACTGGTGGTGTTTGTGAGTTCTGGTCTGTCCTGTCTGTGCAAAAAAATACTGGCTAGAAACAATGCTCAAGTGTCAGTGAAGCAACTGGGCCAGAGGATTCCTCATTAATGGTAATTATGCATGAGAAGGACTTTGCTTGATTGTCAGTTTGAGTTGGTAGCACTGACAGATCGGGGAAACCAAACCAAATTTAGCTTGCATATAATGTGTACTTTACATGGAAATAACTGACAGACAACAACTTAGAAAGTTCCTGCCTGCTGCTTGTGTGACCACTTTGCAGACAGAACCATCATTTAAATGGAAGTAGAAAGCACCACCACCCTCTCCTGAAGGTTTCATTGTGATCAAGTTAAATCTGTTTAGAATGGAATAGTTGGGTACAGAACACCTTTAAATGCATCATGAGAAACGTGTTGATAAACAGCCTGTCCCTTCTGTGAAACATAATTGGAGAAAAAACCAGCTTTAATGGAAGGGTCTGTGAAATTTAGTGTCTGTGAGGTAGCCACATTTAAGATAGACTGGGGTATTTTTTGTTGTTGTTAGGTTTATTTAAAAGCAGAATTTTCTTCCTGAAGTTGAAACTTTTGAAAGAACTGGTCTTGCATAAGCAGGAGGATTGCAAAACTAAAAAACCACCCTGGCCCAAAATCCTGAGCCCTCCTCCATGTGGGATAGCAATAGGGTAACAATGTCCCAGCAACCCTCCAGACACCTTCATGCTTCAGGGCTAGAAGGAGAGCAGATTCTCTGGACCTTCCCACAGCCCCCTGTTCTCTTGCTGCACTCTCTGGTTTGTAGCAGTGTCTGAACTACATGAAACTGAGGATGAGAAAAGTGATGCTAGCAAATTTCATTTCCAGCTTTGAAAAAAGTTCTGTGATCTAATTGAATTCCATAACTGCATATCAATTGTTATAAAGGCAAAAAAAAAAACCCCAAACCAAACAAGCCAACCACCCAACCCACATTAAGAAGATTCAATAGAAAATGGAATTGGTTTTAGGGATAAATAAATACAAGTTAGCTATGAAATGTCTCTGTTCAGTGGGTTTGAAGAACAATTGAAGTGCATACTTATTCAACAGATTTTTTTTAAGCTTTCAGAAATGACAAACATTAAAGTTGACTAAAAGGAGAAATTACAGAATTGAAATTTGTGGTGTGTATATATATATATATATTTGCAATTATTACTTAATAAGATGTATTCAGAAGTAGCGAAGATGTAATATGCACTGAAAATAGTAGACATGAAAGAAAATTGCATCAAGAAAATGAATTAAATTGGATTTCAAGCCATCCATTACACAGTGAAAATGAACTTAGAAGAGAAAGATATGGCTTGACATGCAAAATAATTATTTTAAATGCGTATATGCATTAAAAGGTTGTGTCAACATGCAGGCACAGCTCCAGTGACCTTGCCTGGTAGGGCATGGGGAATTTCGCCATCACACTGCTGCAGGCTAATTAGCATTGCTCTTGTTTTCCAAAAATAGAATAGTCAACTTTATTCTGTATTTGCAGAACCCTTTTTCTCTTGGACTATTGTGAAGCTTTTTAATAAGAAACCGTGAAGTGAGTTTGTGAAATGAGTCAGATATTTTAACTGGGTGTGTCAAAGCAAATAAAAAGGGACTTATAAAGTGATGTGTCAGTGGCAGAGAGAGCTGGCTGAAGAGTTCACAAACAAAATATACCCGAGTTTGGTTAAGCCCTTGGAGGGAATATCCCATTTACTTGAAACTTGCAAAGCATAACAGTAATTCTCTAAAGATACTCGTGCCTTCCCTTCTATTCTCATATTTCAGTACAGTCAATAATTTGGTTTAGGTCTTACAAACTGCATAAACTCCAATTAGAGTTAAGAAGTAATTGATTGAGAGAAAATAGTTGGTTGCTTTTCCCTAAGTGTGTCTCTCATCTGGGCAGCATGGGTAGAGTCAATTCCATGAGTGGAGGACGAGCCATGTAGGGATTTCAACCCCTGCTACAGCAGGCAGGGCTTGGCTTTTCCATTTCCTCCCTCCTCTCCAAGAACAATTGGCAGATCTCCATCTGTGTCATGCCAGCACATTCAACAGAAACCTTTGCCTTCTGTGAGAACAGAAAGAACAGACTTGTTTGTTTCTGGTCTAGGAATGGTCTCTCTTCTACTCACCTCAGGCCAATTCATCTCTAAATTCATTACCCAAACTCATCAGTCTCCATTTTGAAATACTTTTATGCCAATTACGCTTAGAAAACTGATCCCCAAACCCAACCTCATTGCACTGAAGGTTGGATATGTTTTTCTAACTTCATGTTGTGTTTGCTCTTATGGCAACATTACCCTTCAGCTAAAAAATTATTTTCCATTTTCTGGTTTTTACTTCAATTGTACGTTTGTTGACAGAATGCTTATCTGCCAAAGCTGTTACTTTGGCAAACTCAGCAACCTCTTTGCAGTTGTATGGTCACTTAAGAATGGATTGACACAGCAGAATTATTGAAAGTATTTGCTCTGCCTGCTATTTTGCATCCTGTTCTTTCTGAATTCTGCTGTGATTATTATTTGGTCTCAAAAGACCAAATAAGCTCCTTAGCAATTTTTTCCTAACCTGATTCCTCTTAGCCATTCTGCCTCTTGTTCCATGTTCAACATCATCTCCTCTGATTGAAACGAGGCACAGAATATTTACCCAGTTTTTGTACTGTACCCAGATTATCTTTAATCTCTGTTCTTCCAGCAAAACTCCATTGCCCACAGTTTATTTTAATATCCTTTTGCCAAGTCTAATTTTCACTGTAAGTCTGCATTTGTTAATTTCTAACACACAACTTAATTTGATGCTCAGTACCTTCTTGTTGGTTCTTCATACCCAACATCTGTTTTCATTACCACTGTTCACCCTACTGGGCAAGCCTATTTACACATTTAAAAGAGCAATCAAAGACTCAAATGATGGAAAAACACATTTCTTAAATGTGGTACTGCACTGTGCTTCACAGCTTCCAGGTCAGGTTATTCTAGCAGCTTGTTTTTGTTGTCCTAAAGGAAACTCTCATTAGACAGATGCAACATTCCCTTTGCTTACTTGGCATTGCTTAGTATGTACCATTTTCTGTGTGGCTTTCAGGCTATATTCTGGATGAAATACCCATTTGTATTCTATAAAGATTTATGTGGCTTTATGTAGCTTCTATATTCACTCCTAAATGGTGATGAAATGAAACTTTTCTATTTACTCCATGGATGACATTTATGGACTGAACAAAAACGAATGTGAAGTCCTCTGGTAATTCAGAAGAAAAACACAACAGTGGTATTGGTTTCCTCAAGAAAGACATAATTTTTGATGCGGTAGTGTAAAATGAACACTAACCAGAATTTCAGCAATAAATCAACTTTTATAACAAGGACAGTACATTAAGCATAGATATATTTATGCTAACACAGAAGTTTTCAACTCTGTTTTGTACGTGTGTTTAGGTAATTTCATTCCTCATGTTCTCCACCTGCTCCCACACATCTAATAACTCCTTATTAAGGTTGCCTTTTGTTGTCTCCCATCCTGTTTCTCTTGAATTTCCTTGAATTGCCTCTTTTTTCCTACTGCAGTTTGTTTTGAGCTCCTACTTTCAGAGAAATTTCTTGCTTCGACTGACCGCCTTCATAAAACTAAGCAGCTTTTGCCTTGAATATTTTGTGATAGGCAACTTGGAGCACTGTAAGGTCTCTTGCCACCTCGGTGTGAGGGGAGGGGAAGCTGTCCTTTGCAGCATCTGTTGCCTAGCAATGTTTCTCAGGTGCCTTTAGCTGTGCTGCATTGTGATCAAAGCTGGAAAGGCTGAGCATAAGGGAAAGCGAAAATGGGCTTGAAAAACACCGCAATCAAAGCACAGCTCGGTGCAACATTCATGATTTCTACATGGCAGTGGAGAGAGCCCAGCAACACGTGCCATTGTGTGCAATAGGCTTAGCTCTGCTTCCCAAGTGCACGGCACTCCTTGGAGGAGAGAAAGCAGCATCACCATCCAGCAGCTCTCTGCTGGACCGTGTGGCACGACTCTGCCTGCTCAGGAGTCAAACTGACAGAGCTCAGCCTGGATTTCTGTTCTGTTCACATCACCTGAGACATTTTCACTCACCATCAGGTGGCTTAGAACCAGAGCCCAGGGGAGGCAGCGTGTTTCATGTGGATTCATTGGTGCAGGTGGGATGGAGCACCCTGAGAAGCTCTACTGCTTTTCACCCAGGCATTGCTCAAAGATCCAGGTGTGGCTTTGCATGTACCAGACCATCAATGTGACCCATCTGAGCTATTTCACAACATTCCAACTCATCCGGTCCAGCCCCTCATTAAAGGTGGGAAAGTTCCCCATACCTTTACACTGACCCTGTTGTTTTAAGGCTTAAAAAATAGAAATTGTAGAATAAATCTCATGTGAGAAGGATTTGTTAATATAGATGATGCCCAAGTTACTGACACATCTCAGGCTAAGCTCTATTTGTGAGATGATAGTAATAACAACACTGCAGAACCTTGGATGCAGTGGTTAGTAGCATTCATGATGTTACAGGGAAAATGAGATTAATCATCCTTGCAAAACCAATCCTCTCAGTGACATCATCAGGATGGGCATATCTAGATTAAGACATATTGGCCCCAGCCTAAGATGGCATTTCCCAAAACTCTGTTCATGGTTTGGGTGTTTGGGTTATTTCAGTGTGACTAATAATTAATTTAGGCATTCATACAAGTGTTTTATCTATGAAGTGACCCCTGAATAGAAACATCAGCATGTACTCTGTTGTTTAAAAATTGCATTCTCTGTGTGGTAGATAAAATTCCAGGGATAAAGACTAGTAAATCATCCTAAAGACAAAACTTCTCAGAAAACCAGAAAGATTAGGGCACAGTAGCTAAAAGAAAAAAAAAAAAATCTCATGGTAATCTCTTGTCTTTCTTTAGAGTTCACAAAATAAAGGATTTCATCACCCTGTCTTGCAAAAGTGTGAGAGGGAAATGTGGTAGAAAGATGATTTTGAATTGCACTTAAAACTTTCAGCACTGCTAGAGAGTTAAGCAGATAAGTATCTCCCCCAAATAGCAACTGCCAAGCAAGACTCTTCAGTGTTTTTGGAACTTCACAATGACATTTCATATACCATGCTTTTGGCAAGTGAACAAAATCTATACCCTGCTGCTTCTCCCTTTCCTGATACTTCCTCAATTAGAAAGATCTTAGTTTTTTTTGTCCCAGTTTTATGTATTATATTCATAAAAAGAAAATGAAATTACTGTCATGGAAAAGGGTAGTTAGTAGCATACTTACCTAACTCCATGTTTCCCCCAGTATTTTCAGAATTCAGCCATTCTGTACTGCATGTGAGTTTCAAGTTTAATCTGATCATTTGTTAGATAAGATAATCTTTCAAGAAGAAAAAGAAGATAGTCTGCTGTTTTGTTGACTGGAGAAACTTCAGTTGAAAGTCTTGATTTGCAACAGCTTTTTTCTTAACTTTCTGAGCTTGAAAGAGCAGTTTTTCTGTCTCTGTTTGGTGTCTGGTTTGAAGTTTTCTCAGAAAGGTGTTTCTACAGTTCTTCACAAGAAAGCAAGGGAATGAGCCTTCAGAAGTAACAGATATAGGACTTTTAGTCTGAAGCTGTTTTTCTTTGCAAGGCTGGAGGAGGGAAAGGAGACAGAAATGGGATGGTAACAGTAGAATTATAGTTGGACTGAGAGTCTCACTGATCTCTATTCTGGTTTTGGGCTTGCTTGAGCTTCCACAAAATATACCTTATAAATCAATAAATTAGTGAAGGCTTTTCCTCCTCTTTAAACTCTGGAAGAGAAACATTCATCTCCCTGCTTTTGAAGACTTGCCTACAATGCAAGTTATGAGAAATGATGGTTTTATTTGAAAAATTTTGCACAGCAACTAATGGCCAAGATTGGTCATTCCTCACTACCCTTTTAAATCTGTGCTGCAATGCATCTTTGACACCACAGCACCCCCAAAAAATTTAGTCCCGTGATTGGTTAGTCTCTGTAATACTGAAGGGCTGGGAAAAATTTATGGGTGTTTTTTCACTCTCAAAGGGTGGTGAGAGGGAGCATAAGAAGATCTGGGAATGCTGGGACTGCAGACCAACATAAACTCAAAAATCTTCTGTATCATTCACGTGTCTTTTGCAAACCATGCCCATTTTCCAGCTGTTGTGTGCCAGCAGGGAAGGAAGGGGTGCAGTGAGATCCCCTTGGGGGTGCTGCTGTCTCTGGGTGTGCCATGGAATAGAAGGGTGGCCACAACAATCAGTGGCTTTGTCAGTCTGGACAAAGGAGGATAAAGCCTAAGGGATAGGTTTTGGAAGCTCTGCCTGCACCAAATAGACTTCTAGCTGCTCAGTTTCTGGGCTTAGGAAATCAGTATTCATTTTTAGGAATGGGTATGATGTGGGATGAAGTTATTTAACAATGGTATGAGTGTGAATATCTGCCAGCCACGTTTTGGACCCTTTTTGCAACCCCCTTTCCCTGTGACTGGAGCCCTGCTCCCTGGCACAGGGCAGCTGCGCAGGACCAGACATCCTGCTGTTCTCCTGGGAGACACATTCTGTCCTCTGCTCATCCACTGGTTTGTAGTGTCTCTTGCTGGCTGTGCAAAATACAATTGCAGCTGTACCCTCAGTGGCTGCAAAGGAATGAGATTTTGGAAGGGTGGAAGGACGAAGGTGGTGCTTGCTGCAGAGCCAGAGGTAACAGAGCAAGGCTTGTTCACTGGGTTTTGCACAAGGGCTGTGGCAGCAAGAAGACAACATTTTGCATGGGTGAAAGGTGTGTTCAGAGACACTTTACACGGCTGGTGATGCTGCCTCTGGTGCCCTTGTGGGTAGTTGTGAAGCCTAGTTGATCATAAGTGCCTCATCTTCCTAATTTTCATCTACAAGCTCCACTGAATCTTTATTACCCTGCCTGAACACTTTTCCAGTGTTTCTGAAGAAGGGTAGGGCATTAGTTTTACAGCCCAAGTGATTTTATGGAAAGCATTGAACTTGGGTCAACAACAACTCATCCATAAGAAGTGCAAGCTTTAGGGAACTGAAACATAAACCCTATCAGAAATGGCACAACCACCAAATTCAGTGCAACCATGTGGATGTGGAAAACTTTCAAATTATCAAATTAATTCTAGCTGTTGCTCTTCCTCTGAGAAGAAAGCATGATGTTATTTTTCTTTTCTAGAAGCTTTGCTTTTTCTCTCAGTGCTGAAGAAAAGTGAGAGGCTGTTGCATCCTGGAAGGAAGAGATTTCAGTATTCACTGCTCAGTGTGCACAGCCTGGGCATTGCTGTCTGTGAGGGGCAGGGCTTCACTATGGAATGGCAGAGGGTGACCATATGGTACCAAAGTATTTTCCAATTCTGTTTCTGCACTATCTTCAAAAGAAATTTTTCCATATCCCTGTACCCCTGCATCTTACAATTCTCTCTCTCTCTCTTTTTTTTTTTTTCTTTCTAATTTCTTTTCTCTTTTCCCTGATTTTATTTTATCCTCTCCTTCTACAAGGCCTCACTTTTTTCTCCTTCTTTTCTGGTCTCTGCCCAGACTTCAGGCTCTTATGTGTTCTGCCATTCCCTTTCCAGTTCCTGGCCCAGAAATCTGTCAGGTGTGCTGGAATGTTGCTGAGAGAACTAAAACAGTGGTAGAGTAGGAGAAGGAGTTAAAACCAAAGACTGGGAAGCTTTGAAACAGAACACAATAGTTATTGTGCTAATTTTCATCTCCATAGCAACACTAATGCAATGTTTTTCTCTCACTCCTGGAATTCCCCTCCAATGTCTCCTCCTGGGCTCAGCTTGGAGACCAGCACTGGCACAGGGACTGGAAAGGGTGCCTGTATGGCTTTGAATTTTTGGAAAATGGATGAGATTTTAAGAAATCAGTAGTAACCTTCTGGTGCAACTCTGTGGGCTGTGGGACAGATCTGACCAGGAGGTTTGTCACCAAGGAACAGAAAGGGACTTGTTGAGATGGCAGTGGCAACTGGTGCAGTAGACAGCAATTATTCTGTGGGGAGCTTCTCACTGAGGTTCTGTGAGGATGAGAGGTCAATGTCACTGTTACATGTGACCCCTCAGAGAGACACTCTTGCCTTTGAATGTATTATCCTTGAAATTCGGGATTAGGTCGTCTGAAGGTCTGAACAAATTGCGTAGCAAAAATATTAGACATTTTGCACTATTTTTTTCTGAATTCAAATCATTAGTAGTGTGAGACTGTGATTAATGCAAACTGAGTATCTTAAAATCTGTAGGCATTTTTACATATCTTACTTTGGGTAATGTATCTTGTAGAAGGTAAAGGTAGCTGAAGGCTCAGAGCATCATTCAAACTGTAAAGCAAACTACAATCTCAATTGCATTTTCTCCTACACCTGATATCTTGGTAACCATGCTTGCATTATTATAAGCTTTGGGAGTTTTTTTAACCCTCGTGGTGCCATCATACTGAGCAAGAAAAATCTGGGAGGGAGGAGACTTTTTGATACTCCACAAATGCATGTGTCCCAACACTGCCGTGCCATTTGGAGAATGCCAGAGGGCAAACTTTGAAGAGGCATAAGAAGCACCAAGAGGGAGAAGAAAATGTTAGAAAGTGCTGTTGTGACAGATGGTGAGATGGTAGGCTGTTCTCAGATGGAAACATGTTGAAGAGTTTTGCTTCTCCAGTCTGGACAGCTTCTTGAGAACAGGCTGGGGGCAAAAACATCCAGAAAGCCTCAGAACAGCTTTAACGTGTGAGCTGTAACTGCTGGTGGAAAAGAGTCTGTGAGCAGCTCTCTCAGTAGCTGAAGTGGTTGAGCATGTCCTGGTAGCAGTGCTGGATGTCCGTGAAGATCCATCAGGAGTCCTGGCTGGAATTCCTTGTGCCTTGGCCGAGAAACATTAATGCTGTCCACAAAACATGGGAATGCAGTGGTGATCTTCCTAATAATCCATCAGTGCCATTTGGAGCCAAACCAGCACCTACTGGGAGCCTTTTTTGTCAAGGGACCTTGACTTTTCTTGCAGTGGGGGAGTATCCAGGTGTTGCCTTCTTGGCTTCTGGCACTGCTGGATGTTACCATCAGGTCTGGCACTGCTCTGGCAGCAAGGAATGAGCACAGAGCTGTTCCTTTTGAGAAGGTCTTTACTTGGATTTCTCAGGTTTGGACTAAGAGGAGATCTCTAGGAAGGTGTGTAGTTCTGCAGCTGGAACGCTGTGGTGTTTAAAGTGGGAAGGTCACATGGGCACCCCATGGAAACAGGGAGCTTGCAGCTAAACTGAGGGCTCAGTGGAGGAAAGCTGCAGGAAAGTTAACTAAAAAAACAGAACTGCTTTCCCTGTCAGCTGACTGAAGCTAAAGTGATGTCATTTTCAAGTAAGTGTTCCATTTCATCAAAAGTTTATACTTACTACTCTTACATTCCCTTCTTAGCCTGCAGACATGAGGCATTTCTATCAAAAAAAATTAAAAGAGGAATAAATCTGGGCATCTTTTACTTCCTCCACTACCTTCTGTCCATCCTTTCTCCCATCTTTAAATCCCATAGCCTTAACACCCAAGTTAGAGACCTTCCTCTCCCCACATATTCAGAGCCTAGAGCGTACATGTAGCTTGTAGAGCACTGAGTGGGCTTAATGTACCATCAGGCTGGAACGTGTTAGGAGCTAATTCTGGGATGCATGAGCACAGGAATTGTCATGGGAACACAGCCTATAATCAAGAAGGATAAAAATTCCAGTAGGAAACCAGGCTATGGGAGACTTCCATCATGTTGCTCAAAACAACCTTAAAGAGAGAATTATTTTGCAATTATTTCAAAGGAGACACCATGCCGTGGAAACCCCTGACAAAGCAAATTGCCTGTAATTAATAAAAGAGGGAACTTTAAAAGAGTAATTTCTTCTAGTTATGTCCAAAGACATAAACCTGCCCTTCCTCTAGACCCACTAATGAGAAAAAAAAAACAAAAACCAAAAACATTTGGGGAGTCAGTTTCCCTCTGACTGAAACTCAGCTAGTAAACATTGTGTAAAAATATGTTTCCTCACTTTTTTTTTATTTTTTAACTGACAGAAAGGAAGGTTTGACTTAGCCTACCACATAGTCAGATACTTCCTTTTAATCCAGTTTCCTTGGGAAATAACAGTTACAAGATTGTGCCATTGTCAGTCCCCATGAGCTCCTTTTGAACTCATTGCCCAATTTCAACTAAATTTGCAGACAGATCAAGAGTCCCTTTGCCTTTGATGAAAACAAGCAGATACAAGGCAAGCCCCTGTTAATGGAAAGGCCACAGCATGTGTTCAACATATTATTAGACATTAGAGGGTCTGTGTGAGGGAACAGAAGGACTGAAAACTTTTGTAAGAACAAAAACTACAGCAAGCAAGCTTTAAAAGTGTCACTGCTCAGATAACTTTTTGGGAGTTGCTGTACTGAGCTCCATGATATAAGTACTTGTAATTGTTTTCTAATTCCAACCTGTGCAGGGCCTCCTGATAATTAAAGTGTCAGCCTTTCAGTGATGAAAAGCCCCATTGAAAATCAATGTTCAGTTGCCATTGCTGCTTGCAGAGAAGACAGAAAGGTCTTGTGAAGGTCTGCAGAACCAGCTGTGAAAGCCTTCTGTCAGCTTGGTGGGAGAAGAGAGCTGTAAGACCAAACCACCATTTGCAAATTCTCATCCTTTAAACTTAGGACTGGCTATAGAGAAAATCAGAGGCATGTCTTTTATGTGGAGGCTTCCAGAACTGCATGTCCTGCTTAGAACTTATTTGTAGGTATTCTGCCTGTTCCCATACCAAGAGAACAGACTGAGTGACCCTGACTCAAAGCTGCAGGGAAGCTCCTCACAGGAAGATCTGTCAGTGTAAGCAATGGCACATCCTCACAGAGCTCAAATGCCTTTCACCATTCAGTGTGGATTTTCTTCCCGGTTCTTTGTTAATCAGGAGAATGCTCCTCACCTTGCTTTATGAGTCAGGACAGTGAGACTAAATGGTGACACCAAGTTCACACATTTTGGCAGAGGATGAAGTTAAACCCAAACCCTCTGAGCTGTTGGCTGGCAGTGACTCTGAGAGCTGTGGGAAGGGGCAGCCTCGGGCTCTCTGCAGGGTGGAAAGCTCTTCCATGTGCTCTCTGACCTTCTTCCCTTCTCAAAGCAGCTCTCTGATTACTGCTTGCACTTTTCTGACTGCGCTTTGGCTTATCAGGTTTCCCAGAACTGACCATTATGCCATCACTTTTGAAATGACTTTTGAGTATAACCCAGTGCAAGACTTGGTATTACAAACCTGCTTACAGAAATGGCTTGCTGCCTTCCCTTAGAGCATTCATAAACTATGTCCAAAAATACTCCAAAGTAGTTGCTAATAGCCTAGATTGTTTCTGACTGCATAAAAGACAAGTAATTTCAAATTATGAAAATTAACTACTTACATAATTTGATTTATTCAGTTACAGTCTCTGTGAGGATTTAATGATGGTGCCTTATTCCTAGTTCTGCTGCTGAACTGACAATATATCACAAGTGTGATTCAGAAAGGTCTAGCAAGAATGCTGGGGTGGTATGAGGGAAAAACAGGTAGATGATATAGCAGAACTCAAGTTTCAGTCTCTGGCTTGTAATTATTCCATCTTTTTCTCATCATCTGTGTTTATCCTATTGCATTTTGACTTAGCATCTTCTTTAGGATCATGTTTATTATGTATATTAATATGTATATTTGCAATCTGATTACATCTTGTACTGGAATTCCTGGCTCAGACTTGCTGGACTTTTGCAATCCATGAATGATTCCTCTGCCTTGGAAATTACTTTCCTGTACCCCTACTCCACACAAGCAGGCACAGCCCCCAAAGCCAGCCCAGCTCCTGCCTCTTGCTAAGGAAGATGCACCCTGCAGGCACTGGCAGATGCTGGCATGGAGCACATTCATAAGTCCCTGACAAGGAGCATAAAGGGATGGTGGTGGTGTGTGCCTGTGTCTGAGAGACAGCAAGCTAACAGCAGGAAAACCTGTTTAAATAAGGATTTACGTCTGTAATCAGACCCAGAGCCCTGTGGCATGGTGTGTGGTACAGCCTCCTCCCTAACACAGGGAATCTAAATATGAAAAAGAGGGACTGCACTAGGAGTATTTCTATCTTCACAATTTATTTGTTAAGGTATTACCTTTGCTCTGATCTTCTACTTCCCACTGGCCTCTGCAATCAATCAGCTAAAATTGGGTAAAAAACAGACAAGCACTTGCACACAAAAAACATTGTGACTTGAGCAAGGGGCACTTAGAAGTAACTTCGAACCTAAATTTGCAAACAAACCTAAGGGATAAGAGTAGCTAGCTGGATAAACTTGCAGAAGGCAGAAACATCTTTTGGATCTCCTCTGTAGTTCCTTTAAGGCATTATCATCACTTTGATCTAAATTGAATTGACTCCAAGCCAGTTTATTGCAATGTATGAGCTGCTCCCCTGTAGATGCTGGAGATGAGGCTCCTGCCTGAGAGCTGGGAGTGACACAGTTCTCCCTCAAAGGCACCAAATGAGAGGTGAGAACAGATTCCTGTAGTTCCCTCCACCACAGAGACAGAAGAAAAATGATTCTCACATTCAGGATAGGTTTCAGAGGTAGATGAGGATGCAAAGAAAGAAAGGTATTGTTTACCCTTTCTTTTCCTCAACCAAACTACCTTCTCTTCCCTGGCTGGGAGGTGGCTGTGTCTGAGAAGGAGAACAGTTCTGCCCACAAGGCCCTCTCTACCCTTCCTGGCTATTTCCTTGTTGCAATTCAGTTCTTTCTGAGCTGGCAGCAATTGCAGGCAGGAAGAGTCAGAAGAAAGGAGGGACAAAAGTCTTCTTTACTGAAAGCAAGAGCAATACTTCTTGATCCTTGATTGCTACAGCTCTTTAAAGGGCAGAACATTCAGCAATTGCATTTGATAGGTGTTGGGCCAGAAGATTTGTAACAGGAAACATGAGGGGTATGATTTGTTCTCATTACCACAAAAAGAAGATTTTTGTTTCAGTTGGGACAAAAAAGTCTTTTATTTCCTGTCTTCTTTTATTACTTCACCAACTTATTAAATTCTTTATTTTTATTTTCTTAATATCTCTGCAATGCCTTAGCTTTTTAGGTCAATGACTCATATCTACAGCTGCATAAGAGCAAACCTCTTCATATAAATGGCTTAATTTTCAGGCTGACCATGTAATTTTATCATTCTTCAAATGATCTATACTTCTCTAGATTAAATGGATGAGTTTCCAGAAAGTAAATGTGTTTGGGCTGCACAGACAGAGCTTTATGTCGGGGTCCTGCCAAAGAAGTCTGCACAATATTGTCTCAATAAAAAATGAGAAAGTAAAAATCATTTAGTCATAGGTGTACTACACATTAAAATGCAGAAAAGGCATCACTAAATTATGTCATTGCATAAGTAGTTCCCTCAGCAACAGTTAAGGGAAGAAACTAGTTGGTCACAAGTAAAGAAAGTGCAGCTTTTCTGAAAAGAATTGGCAATAAAAAAGTCAGAATTGCACTTCTGTGTGAAGTAAGTTCTGATGAATTCAAGCAGCTCCTGCAGTTTCCAGTGCTCCTTCCTGTGTAAATGGTGCTTCATCCCATATGTATTTTCAGCACATCTCTCTGTCTGAGGCTTTAACTTAGGTTCTACGCTGTTGCACTGAATTTCAATCCAGATTTCTGTGCCACTTCCACCAAAGTACCTCCCAGATTTATGAGAGAAGTGAAGATATATGTACTGTTCCCTTCTTTCTTGGTTACATACCTCTTTGCTACATGGAAGTCAGATTTCAGCAGACTGATGCCTCCAGGTCAGAAAAACGGTCGCTTTGTCATCTTTCTGCATTTAAGTCCATTTTGATTCTATATTTTCCCAGATAAATTCAGGCCAAACTTGTTTTTCTAATATTTTTATAAAGAGCTTTGTCATGTAACTTTTCTGATGGAGCAGAGATAAGCAGATTCTAAAAAAGGCTTTGACTGTTATGAGCTGATTGGGTGTGTTGCAATGGCCCTGGTAACTGCAGAGGGTCACCAGTTTATCCTCACCACACACCCAAGAAGTCTGTCAGCATCGTTGCTGTGTTATCTGGGGAGATGAGAGGCAAACTCCCTGGCCCCCTATATCATCCTTAGGCAGGGGGCTGCCTCTCCCTCTGAATCGATGAAGTGAAAGGAACTGTCACACTTCCAACCTCCCAGACTGCAGTGGGATGGACATTCAGTAAAACCCAGGTGATACTGCAGCAGTGGAGACCACACGAGGCTTTAAAGGCAGAGAAGCATCTCTGAGGGTCTGCAGTGGAAAGCAGTTTCCAAAGAGAATCAGGACCTATCCTCCTCATTCTCCATCCTTGTCTCAGGATATGTCCAAATCAAGCAGATCCATTCTTGCAAGTGGATGCAACACAGACCCTGTGCTTCTGGAGTGTTGTTTTCCCATTTATCATGAGTTGCACCCACCAGCCTTCACAAACAGATCTCGACAAAGGAGAATTGAATGGGATTTTCTGCAAAAGCGCATTGAAAAGGAATGAAGAGTTTGCCAAAAATGGGTTCCTCTCTCCATGTGGATGTGAATCAAATCCCTTTCTATACTCTTTGATTCCAGCAGAGGTCAGCTCTGCCTGTGCTGGGGATGGACAAAGCAGTTCAAAGTGTGGGCGCCTGCACACCTTGCAACACAAAGCTCTGCTTGCTTCCCACTGCCCCTCACAGCACTAACTTCAGCCCTTTCCAGGCCCTCCTCTTAAATGGAGATAAAAGGGCTTTGAATCAGAGCATCTCTGTCCTCAGGACTGCCCTAAAATCTGGTTAGAGAGCTCTTCTTGCTGCTGCTCCGTGGCTCCAAGCCTGTTTGAGAACAGTCTGTAATGAGCAGAAGGAGCAGGAGACTGTGACAGTGGCCCTTGGTGAGGTTAAAACTGTTGCAAGGTGAAAAACTCCCAAAGAGCAAGAAGTTCTCTCTGGACTGTGCTTTCCAATTACTGAGCAATTAGGGAAACAGAAATACTGCCATCCTATTGCAACTATCTTCATTTGCTGCTGTACCAGGATTGTTAAAAAACCCCTAAAGCTGTACTCAACAATGTTTGGTTAAGGTTTGTTCTGGCAACAAAAATTTGAGCGTATCTACAAAAAATTTTACTTCCTGAAATGGCATTATTTTGGTGGATATATGGTCCACTAAAATTCTTATTTCCTCTATCAGTTACAGTGGTTCTTTAGCTCTTCAGAACACAAGACAATAAAAAATGTGAAGCTCTTCAGAGCACAAGACAAGAAACATTTTGAAGCTGAAGGCAGAATGTGTTGACAAAAACTCTCTAGTTTAACCATATAAATCTTCAAATGTCCAACACATGTTTTTATCCTCTCTTCTTTTTTAGAGATTAAATTATTGCTACATTGAGATGTTTTGTTAATTGCTATTAGTGACTGACAAACTTTACAGACTTTTGAAGGAAGAAATTAATGAGTGCTTTTCTGAAATTAGATGCCGTGCTTTCGACAGAAATCTTTCATGTAACCAGTGATGTGTGCCATTGAGACAGCAGCTGCTTCTGAAGGATAATATCTAAAAAACCCCAAAGAATCTCACTGTAAATCTAATGCCTGGTTTTCCTAAATAATACTTTTCACACTCTTCTGGTACCTTTTTTGAATTTAGCTTGTTAATACCAAAAAACAGATGAAGTTTCAGTGCATCTAAGGACCCCTTTTCTTTGTTCTATTTGGGAGGTTTTGTAGATTGAAATGACTGAAATGACCAAACGGGGTTTGCTTATTTCTTACATGCAGAAGAAATGAGTGCCATTAGTCTATCAAACTACCAGGGGAGCCAATAAATTATTTCAGCACAAGATCAAGGATAGGACTAATGAGCAGCAGACTTGACTTGTTACCTGAGAATTGAGAGGAGAAACATAAGCCCACTAGAAAGAGGTGAATAAGGTGCACCTTCACAGTAAACTTGCACTCTGTGTGCAGTTGTGCTGCCCAGCTCCAGCCTTTAGGAGTGTCAGATGAATGTTAGGCAAAGCAAGGAAAGCTATTTTTCATTTTAGTGCTTGTTCCTCCTGATGGCATTATCTGTTATAGGTCAAGCAGCTACAGCTGACAGCTTCATAGGTCATCATAAAAACAAGATATACACCCGGTGCTGTTGCCTCTGATTAAAGATCACATATCTAAGTGCAGATGACACTCCTGGCTTTTGGGTGACTACAGTGGATTTGGAATTCCAGTGTGAACAGCACATTGTGTCCCAATACCACATAAACACACAGCCCAGGCTGCTGTTCACGAGGGGCTGTGTAACTGCCTCACCAAAGAGCAAATCGTGTTCTGGAAAAGTGACAGCATTTGTGAGGCTCCTACTCTTTGTTGTTACAAAGGGATCTGGATGGTGCAACACTCACAGGTGCTGGCTGCCACTACAGACAGTCACGAGCAGGCTGCACACTTATGCCCTCTTTACCTGTCTTTCTTTGGCAGCTGGATCCTCTGGTATTTGCAGGCGCTCTTGTGGCAGGGAGGAATGATGAATCTGACTCTATGATTTCAGAAGGTTAACTTATTACTTTATAATACTATTACATTAAAGAATACTATACTATCATAAACGATACTAAAGAATATAGAAAAGCTTAATGCTCAAAAGATAATAATGAAAACTCGTGACTCTTTCCAGAGTTCTGACACAGCTTGGCACTCATTGGCCAAAGAATCAAAACAACTCACACTAGAATCTAATGAAACAATCTCCAAACACATTCTACACAGGAGCACAACACAGGAGAAGCAAATGAGATAAGAATTGTTTTCTTTTTCTCTGAGGCTTCTCAGCTTCCTAGGCGAAGAATCCTGGGCAAAGGGATTTTTGTAGAGAATGTGAATGCCACAGGATCCAAAGACAGGTATTTTGTAGGTCAGATTTGTCTTTACAGAGAGCTCAAAGCACCACTGACTTTTGTGCCAAAAACTAATGGATGCATCCTTGTCTGCTCATCTTGCTGTTTCATTTGGTCATCTGTCCTGTGGTAACTGCCTTGCCCTGGGCTGAGCAGAGCCTGATCTGCTTTTCCCAAGGAGAAATCTTAGGGTGTCTCTAGGCCATTGACAAAATCTGAAATGCAAACAAAAAAACTTAATCCTGAATCACTAAGCTCTAAACAAACAGAAAAAGATGTCTCTCTTGCTGAGAGCTCCCTGCTCCCTGGCTGAAGTGGGGCTGGTGCCCACAATATTCCTGTTAACTCCATCTAGAGCAGTGTGAACAAACAGCTGTGCCCACACTGTGTGGCCTGTAACACAGGGCCATGTGTCTGAAAGACATCATCACTACTCTTTAGAGATTTTATGGTTCAAAAGGCCTAAATTGACATGAGGGCTTAATCAGTGGATTGGTAGTTTGATAGCCTAATATCAAAAGGGGGATAAATTGCACATCCTTGGACATGGCACGAAGGTTTGCGAGCCCTTGAGAGCAGAAGATCTGCTGGAAGTGTGCTGGAAAACACTGTGCAGCACAGAAAGATCCCAATCTGGATTTGGTCCTGGCTATTGTGCTTATTTGAAATGGTCTCCTCAGCAAATCACCTCTAAATCCACATCTGGCTTTTGTCTTGAAAGGAACTGATTGGTTTTCTGCATAACAGGGTCCAAACAACTCAAACTGATACAGCTTTGATAATCAGAAGATAGGGACTTAACAGCAAATCAGAGAAGTGATAGTGTAGACACAGATCCTTATTATTAATAGTAAATGGTTGTTTATTCTAGATGTAAACATCCTAAAATATTAATTAAAAAAAAAAGCCAAAACCATATAATCACACAAGGCTTTGGTCTAGATGAAAAGAAACACATTTTGCCTTTCACAAAACAGCAGGGGCCCTTTTTGCCACTGGCAACTGTCAGTCTTCAGGTAATTTCATAATGAGACCTGCAGTACAGTCTTTGAGAAGAGTAAGAGTGGAATACAAGAAAAAAATTAAAAGACTTCAGTAAAAGGCAGAGTGAGAAGGAGCTTGATTTATGACCCTAATGTAAAAATTCTTTGTGTGGAAGAGATGGTAATGATGCCATTATGTTGGGCAAGCCCAATACAGAAGATTGTTTATGTAGATGCAAGTGTTAGGACAGAATGGAAGTCATTTCCCTAGGAAAGAAATCAACAGCCTTAAATGCATCTTTTACAGAGACCAAAATGCTATTAGACTTCTAAAGTTTGACTTTCTTCTTTTCTTGAGAGGATAATTGTATTATTTGCTTGTTTTCTCTGGTACATTCGAATTTTTTTCTGTGTCACTAAATAATGTCTGTCATTTCTTGCTCCAGGCTGCTCCCTTGGGTGGCCCCTGGTTCATTCCCTCACTGATCTGGGATTGTCACTGGCCCCATTATGGGCATCTTGGCTCTGTCCCCTCTGTGAGTAGTGCCTGTCTGGGGTCACCTGGGCCCCCAGCCCATGTCCCCCTTGCAGAGCAGCCCTGCCCTCCCTGCTCCCCAAGTGCCCAGGTTCAGGATGTGGATAGCCATGTAGCAGTTTTTCTAAAAGGATTGACCAGTGACATCATCAGGGCATGAATCAGTTCTGTGGTATTGCTGGGGTGTCGTCTCTGCCCAGCCTTTCATTTCCACTGTTAAATTTGCACTCTTGATTGTTCCTGCCCAAGAGCAGCCCTGATACTGGTTCTATTCGGCTGCATTTTTTAAGACAGTCTTTAATTCTAACTCAGTTGTTCCATCCATTTGTGTTCCTTCCCAACCTTTCATCACCTGCACACTCACCAACTTTAGAGGTTATTCCCTCAGCTCAACCGTTAATGAATAATTAAACACTAATTTTTATTAAACTATTAATTAAAACACTTCAGGGTACCCAGGAGAGTCTCCTGAACAATCACAAGTGGTGTAAGGTTTATAACTTGACAATAGTTATTATAATGAGCTATTTTTGATAAAAGCTTTCCAGACAATGGTACATACTCCCAGTATTTTCACCCAACACACATTTATTGCTTTGTGTCTGTGGCACTGTTAAAACTTGTGCTGTATTTACCAGGATTTATTATAACACTAATTAGAGGAAGATACTCTGATAACTGACTGGGCTGCATCTCTGAGTAATACTGATGAGGTCCAAGTTAGCCTACATCCTTTAGCGGTCGAGTTACCAATAAACCATGGCCTAAAATCTCTCTCAGGAATGATATTTTGATCACAGACCTCCCTGATTCAGTTGTCTCTGCTGGTTTCAGAGCACCCCCTTCTCATCAGTGATTCAGTGAGGCACAGTCATCGCAGTGAGGTGACAAACTTGTACTCCGTGGGCTCCACCACTGCCTACTGCACTGGTTTCTCCAAGCCAGGCTGATTTTTTATAATCTAGCACAAAGCTAAGGATAAGAAAATTAGTATTGATAGCTACTTCACCCCACCCCACCTATTAAATTTAGAGATAATCTTAGGCTTAATACAAAAAACTGGATGGGTTTAATGCTATCAAATCAACAGTGCTAGGTAAAAAAAAAAAAGAATGTGTTTCTTTCCTCCTAGAGGAAGGATCACTCTTATACAGTGAAAGATCCAATTATGGCCCAAATTATGGCCATCTAGAGACTAGCTAATGTGGTTACAATACAAATAAATCATCTGCACTTAAAACTGGAAAATGCTTGTTTTGATGTATTACAGCCACCCTCCAGTAAGTGTCACGCACAGTGGGGTCTGGATTCAGGCAGAAACAACAGCCCAGAGGATTATTGCTGCCCACACAGGAAGTTTTCCAGGCAGGGCAGTTCTTCCACGTAAGTGCAAGCAGCAGCACTCCAGCAAGCCAAAACCCAGGAAACTCGAACAGCGGAGGATGAGGACGGATGGGCTGCCTGACACCTAATTGCTGTGAGGCAAGAAAAACAGCAGGACTGGGAGGACAGAAGATGCAAGGTGATGCTGAAGTCATGTTCTGCTGCTGGCCATAAGAGTGATTCACTGAACAGCATGTCCCCTGTCAGAGGGAGGGAACAATAAGCAGGAACATTTGGCATTCCAGTCCATGAGAAGACCCAAGCCAACTGTCCTGCTCTGCTCACTCAGCTGCTGCAGAAAACAACCACAGACAGTTCTAGGAAGAAAGGAGAAGGAATATAACTTGACTAAAATGAATTTTTATTTCCACTGCTGTGATAAAGGGGGAAGGGGATGCTGACTCTTGTCATTTTGTCTGTAATTGTTATTGCAGACACGACTATGTTACAGGTACAGTAATTTAATACTCTCAAATTCTATTTGAAGGTCAAAGTGTTCTAACATCATCATATTTTTGACTGTGACTTACAGCAGCAGAGTTTGGAAGTTCTCCTCAAGTCAGGAGAACCTGCCAAATGAAACCACACTTCAATAGGCACAAAGTACCCTTTGGCAGAATTCCATCAAAATATAATCCCCTCTCATTACTGCATAAGCATTTCTGGGTGAGGTAGCCAGTTCCAACCTTTCTCACCCATGTCAAAAATCTATGTACTGGATCAGACATTTCTGTGATTCCTAGTTTTTGTTTCTGCTTTCCTTTCCTATTTCTCCAGCAGGCCCCAATGTTGCTTCACATTTCACCACAACTTTTTGTTCACTCACATGGGTTTTGTATTGGCCTCCATGGAAGTGTTCTGAGGGTTTGTGTACATATGTAAGCACAGACACCTACTTATTTATGCAAGTAGGCAGCTAAATCACCTTGGCCCCTCTTTGCACCTCACAGACAGCTCAATAGCAGGATTGCCACTCTGCAATCCAGTATTCCCTGTGGCAGAGAATGACTTTTTAACAGTTAGGGTCTTAGGGCATAACTGCTGTGTTTGTGCATGAGCCAGCTGACTGGCTGATTCTTTTTGGATGTTTTCACCATCAAACTATTCTGTTTTCCACAATCAACACAAAACCAGTTCAGTCAAAGCCTGAAAAGGTAACAGTGCCATTTAACATAGTGGAGTAATGGTTTCTTACAAAATACAATGAATTAGGCACAAGATTCTAGGAACAAATAAGAAAAAATCCCCAAACTTAGGCATTTTTTCACTTTGGTAAGCCTTGTCCTAAATTTGGGGGTGCTTGCCACTCAAAATTTTCAAAGCTCATGTTGCATTTTGACAAGAAGAAACAAACATAGTCAACAAGGCTAGTTTTCTCATATACTGATAGAGCTTTTCCAATCCTCCCATTTTGCAGAGGAGCCAGTGATGTGGGAGTCCTTAGGTTGGACTTCTTGTAGTGCTGAGCAGCTGATGCTTCATGGCAGAGCAAGGCTGTTTAAAATTAGCCATCCTGCTTGTAATTTTGGGCTTTTGACCTCTCCCCTGTGGCAAACCTGCAAATGCACACACAGGGATGAGCACCTGTAGGAGGCAAACCCAGTTTCATAACTCTTCCATTTCCAAGCAAGCTTCCCAAATTGCCATGTGACACACTCCTACTGCAGGCAAGGCAAACTCAAAAGTGTTTAGTCAATTCTTAGGATGTCTAGGTCTGTATATTTCACTGTACTCCCATATGCTTTTCTTCCTCCAGTAACTGCAGAATTGAGGACCTAAAGAGAATGTGAAGGAAATGACCTCCAATTCCATTCTCTTGCTCCAGCAGTAATTTATAACATGAATCATCCAGAAAATAACACTTTAAATTCAACATATATAATATACATTCCCAATATTTTCTAAAATGTGCCCTGGTTTTAATTAAAATATGAATTGTATAGGCAGAAGGACTTGTTCCTCTGCCAGGAGCAAATCTCCAGCCATGGACATCAAATGCCCATGGAAAAAATCCTTTGTTTTTTCATGCATTGAAACTTCCCCAAGTTTATTATGTTTGGAAACATAATGTAATAGCAGAGGGCAACATTATGTTTGACATATATAATCAGTTTACAAAAAAAAAATACAAACAGGGGAAACATTTTTGATAGAACCACTTTTTTTCACGCAATAGTTGCAGGATAATGGATCACATTGATCCTTTTTGCTAAATGGTATGACAAAGAAAATGAGCATTTGTATAAAAATGCCATAACAGTTGAAGCTCGAATTAGGGAGTCTGTAACCTTTGCTTGTGCTCATAAATTACCCTGCAGATGAGAATGTGACATTAAAAAAAAGAGAAAGGCATCCAAAGCCAAGAGATGCAACCCATCAAATACTGAAATGCTTTATGTATATGTGTACCCAATGTTAATCACTTTTGATCCTATAGTACAAATTGCCTCCAGCAGTTTCTAAAGTTATATCACAGGTTAAATGGACACCCACAGATAGAGATTAGTCATTTAAAAGACAAAGGTATAAAAACTGATTTTAACTGCTAAAGCTGTCTTAAAGTCAGTTTTTCATGCACTTTGAAGCTGTGCCTTTTTTACCCAGTTTCTGGGTGAGGGGTTAATAGTAGGGCCAAACAGTGAATCTGGAAGCATATAAGGCTTTTTCCCAATAAATACCTTAGAGAAAATTGGGGCAAAAAAGGTATTACGCTTTCAGATCAAGTAAATTCAGTTGTCGCTTTTAACAGCTGTGCATCAGTAAGTCATTAAAGATATCTGAATTTTAATCACTTGTGCCCTCTCAAACACTAGAACAGTGGTATGCCACCCTCAGATGTGGAATTAGCACCAAATGACACGAGCACCTGAGAGATGACCTGTAACCCCAGCTCAAGAGGGATCACAGTACTGAGGAGTCAGATTCTGCATGCAGTGGGTGCCTCCTGCCTGGCTGAATTCTGTCAGCCCTTTCATTTGCTGCCTGAGTGGAAAACACGCAATTTGGAGCTCTCAGGGAAGGAAGGAGGAGGAAGCATGCAAGGAAACTTGCTTATTTGCAGGTTTCACTGAGGGCAGTGAAAGCTGTAGAGACCAAAACTTCTGGCAATAATAATAATAATAGTAATAATAATAATTACAATAAAACTCCAAAACAACAAAAGCTTGATTAATTTCCTCTTAAAACAGCAGAATTTCAAGTAAGTCAGAAATCCTATTTTAAATATTGTATTAACGTTTCACAATGGCTTGAAGCTGATTTCCTTTTTCTCTCCTTTAACATTCCAGGTACCTGAGTCTCCACAATCAAAAAGAAGAAACTCCCAGCTATTTATGACAGGATTGGTGGAAATCTGAACTTTGCAGGAATTCCACCAAAGAGATAAGATGTGAATGGTAACTGTGAAGAGGCTGGGGTACCAAAAGCAGTTTACTTACACTACCTTAAAACAACCTGTACCTTTCCAAGTGTTCAAAAAGCAATAATCCTTGGAGTTGCTAATGCTCTGAGCAGCGCTGCTGACCAATCACTTAACCCCTTGAAGTTCTGTGTGCAGGAGAAAAGATGACTCCTAACTCCATATTCCTGTTTCATGCAACACTGCAAGAAGTGAAGCGCGCAGCATCAGCACACAGCAGTTTGTATATCATGAACAAAAATAATTTTTCATCCCTTAAGCAAAGTACTTGTCTCTTGGGTCAACAGATCTTAGAGTTTGGCAGACCAAATTAACCAGCAAATGCATGTTTTATCCCATTTTTAACATTAACAAGATAAATGATGGATGAACATAAGTTTTTCGAAGATTAATTTAAATACAGATGTAATCACAGCAGGCAGCAGTTCAGAGCAGAAGCTGTGCCAAGTGCACGTGAGGTCCTGCCTCTCTTCTTTGACTACTGAGACTCATTTCCAAGGCAAGGTCCCTAAAATACGTGCCCAACAGCAAATATTGTAAATCCCTCCTTCCTTTTTCCTTTCCCCTGCATTGTTTGTAATCTTCTGTGGATCAAAACCTCAACTCACAAGTCCTGCACTTGGACAGTACCAGGTGTGTGCCTGTGCAGGTGAATATGCTCATGCATGTATGGGTAGGTAGATTAATATATGATTGACTTCTCAGAAAGGAAAGAAACAAAGCCAATAAAGAGCAACAGAGTCTACCCTGAGCTAAGTTTTTCCCAAGTCAGGCTTGGAAGTTTAGCCCATATTTTACAGCAAAGTTCAGGTCAGTAATTTTTATCAACTATGAAACTGATGCTCTCATTTTCTCTTGTTTGATGAGAGTAAGACAGTCTTTTCTCCATGTATACATGGATTTTTTTTAAACTAGCCTCTCGATTTTAATTTTCCTCAGGTAAATATCTGCTGGATTAATAGTCCAAAAAGAAGAATAGTTTATAGTAGCAAGCATAAGTATCTGTGGAATTATAATACCTAACAAAGACATTTAATTTCCTAAAGTTGGTTTTCATAATGTGCAGAAAGCCTGGGGCTGTCCAGTCTGATAAAGCATCCAACCACTTCAGGGACTGTATAAAATGAATATCCTCTCAAACAAAAGCCTTCTGGATTATGAAGCTGTACAAATTGTGTGACCTGTACAAACGAGAGCATGCTTCTATCTCTGAAAAGGCAACTAAATAATTATAGGGCTAAGAAACAGTACTTGATTTGGTTTAGATGATCTCTTGGCAGAATCCACAAGTTGAATTAGGATGAAAACAGAAGACAGTTCACTTGTTAACATCACAAACTAGAGACATTCAAAGCCTAGTCAGAATCTCAGCTGTGAATGCCAGCATACAAAATCTATCAGCCTACAGGACTGCATGTGTGTAGCATACACACATCTTGGCTGTATTATTGGCAAAAATTAAAGGAAAAGCATACTCAAGAGGATGCTGCCACAGGAAATCTCATCTATGTTCAGGTTGGTAATGCAAGTAAACATATTCACAAGGCTGGTATGAACTAGGAACGTTTTCATTCCTCAGTCCAACTTTAGGAAAAAGCAGAAACAGTCCTCCTCTGTTCTGAACCCCAATATTTCAAGTTCTCCGGCAGCACAAGATCAGATAATTAACAAAAACCAAAAGATGACGAAATGAAGCCAGATAAATAACAAATATCTACATATATAAGCACACAGCAAGCAAGATAATGAAAAGTTAGCCAGATTTACCGTTTTAATTATCCAAGTGGGTGGTTTGTTTGGGTTTGGGTTTTTTTTTGGGGTGGGGGGGAAACGTCGGGAGCTGTTTTCACGAGGATTCGTCCATACGCATCCGCACCGCGGCAGGCGCCGGTCCCGGAGCGCGGAGAGCGAAGCGTTTCCCTCCGCAGCCGGCGCTGCCCCCGCCAAAAATGAAACGAGAGAAGGCGGGGAGGGGCGGGGAAGCGCAGCCAGGGGGAAGCTCCGGCGCGGAAAGCTCCCGCGCAACTTGCGGGAGCCGCGGGAAGGGGCGGGCGGTGCCGGGGCTGGGCCGGCGGGATGCCCGGAGTGATGCCCGGAGTGATGCCCGGCGGGATGCCCAGCGGGATGCCCGCGGCTCCCGGGATGCGCCCACCCGCATCCCCGGTGCGATGCTGACCGCGGACCCTGCGCTTGTGGCGGCTCCAGGGCTGGGAGGGGCCACACGAGTCCTCCGGAGTGGGGGTATTCTAAATCGGATACCAATAATAATAATAATAATAATAATATGATATAACAATAGGATACGCTGGTGTATCCTAAGTTGGGTGGAAAGGGTGCTGCCTGGAGCAGGGATGAAGGGGGAGGTCTGTTTCAAGCACCCGGCTTGTGTGGGATTTGGGATCTCCGCAAGTGCGCGCTGGTGGGTGAGGCTGTTCATCTGCTCCGAGGTGTTACGGCCGGGCTGTGAGGAAGGGGTGCCAGGGTGCGTGCGGAGGGCTGCAGAGGTGGACGAGCGTGTGCTCGGCTCTTCTGCAGAGAAACAGCGCAGCTGTCAGAGTTGTATATTTGCACCAGCAGAACCCGAAGTGGGTGACAGCTTGCCGAGGAGCTCAGGCACGGCTGGGAGTTGTGACCTGCCGTCCCTGGGCTGAGCCCCAGCTCTCCAGCACCCGCTGGTGCTCGCCCTCTCGCTGCCTTCTCTGCCCCTCTCCTCGGCGCTCCGCGCTGGGACTCGGACACTACACAGCTCTCAGTGGATGTTTCCAGCCCTTCATCCGAGAGGGCTGAGTGCCACATACACAACCTGTTTGCAGGCAATGCTTTGAGCTCCCCTTTGCATACTTCCATGGTGTGCATTTTATCCTGGTGCCAAGTAATCCAGAGTGCTACTCAGCATCCTTTCCTTTAGCTCATGATGTTTATTGTTTGCTTGGACCTCTATTTATATGAGTTTTTATTTCTGAAGCAAACCCAAAATGAGTTTCAGTGAAACCAGCCCCTACATCCCATTGCAAATATTTATTCCACAAAAGCTTAAAAGAGTTGAAAGTACTAGAAGGTAATTTCTAGTGTTGTTTATTAAGAAAAGCAAAGCCTTTAAAGACAGAAGTTCTATAAACTACCTGCATCACACTGCCATGTTGTAACTTCATCAGTCTAATTAGATGCAGTTTCCCCATGTCATTTGGTGCCAGCTAGGTGCTGAACTTGCTGCTTAGGGCTTGTCTTCTGCAGGCTTTTTAAGTTCCAGTTTTGTATGAGCTGAATGAACACTGTTTTTCCTTCTGCAGGTTTTGGCACTAGTGAATACAGTCTTCTCTCTCAGCTACATGCATCACTGGCTACTGTTTGAATTAATGTATTGTACCACAAGTGACCTTAGAAATGGCAGAAATAATAGCAAAACATTCCTGCTCTGTCCATTGCTGCTGACCAGTAAGAGTCAAGTGTTTATGATTAATCTCTGCACTGTAGTCTGCATCTGGTGTTAGATTGATGCCATTACACTCAGTCCAGCAGGAATGTGAAAGTGCCTCTCCAGAACTGACAATATAGTTTGTTTTTTTTTGTTTTTCTTTTTTTTTTTCTGTGTCTGAAAACCTTTAAAATACATTTCTCCTAGGAAAAACTGCCTGAGTGACATTGATGGTGGCATAAACTCTCTAGTAATTCCCGAAACAGTATGCAAGGGCATTGGATGCCACAGTGAGAACAAATAGTCTCTCCATCTCCTTCAAATATCTCTTTAGGACCTCTTGCTTCCTGTGGTGCTTGCTAAGAGTTTGCTCGTTGTTATTTTGTGTGCTGTTTTGGTTTCAAACTGTGTCTCATCCTCAGAATGTGCCCTGCTCACTGTAGTGACATCTTGTTCAGCTGCTGTGCCTCACAGAAATACATTTGATGGTAGCAAGGGGCTTTTTTGATCATATCAGGTAGCAATTTAAAGCTTATTTTTCTGAGCCAATATTTTTTTGTCATTGTCTTTCACACAGGAATGGTCATGCTGGGGCAGGCAGAAATTCTTTCTGAGTCTGTTGTTTTCTCTCCGAGGAGGGCTGGCAGTGGGTAGGAAAAGAGTACAAGAGCTGGGCAAGTAGAGCGAGGTCCTTGTCCTGGAACATCCTCTCATCTGGCTGAAGCTTAGGGAATGCAGGTTTGAAACACTGCCTGTGCCTTTGTGTCTTGAGGGATCTTTTTTAAGGAGTGTCTACAGGTGGTTTTTGAACACATTTCTGCTTTTGGTATCTGCTCTGTCACTCTAGCAAGGCATCCTACAGTACACGTAGCCATGGGGCTTATGGAAAAGTATTTCTTGATTATTTTACACTTCTTTCTAAAAATATGTGTCAAACTGAAAGTTAAGAAATGGTGGGAAAGTTTTACTTAGCTTAAGAGATATTTGTGTTAGTTTAGATAAAGTTATTTAATCCCCTGCATGAAATGAAAAAGAAAAAAAAACAGAAATGGGTAATTGAACTGGAAATGGCTGCATTCAGGGTTTATTTGGAAAAGAATGTCCACACATCCTTAAATCTCCTTTATTTGAGCCAGTCTTTTTGCCCTGAGTTTGCACAACCTGCTGCATTAAAGTTTTGATCCTGGACTCAGGCTCTAAGGCACAATGACACTAAAATGATAATAGTGGATTGTTTAAATGGTAAATAAAAAGAAAATTTAAAAATTATATGGTGGCTGGTCTCTGAGCTGATTTGTAAAGCTGGTGTTGGAGTAGAGCAGGGCAGGAAACCCTCAGTTTAACATCTTGTTTGAAATTCCAGTATACAGCTGTAAAGTCCAGATTGCTTTCCTCTTTCTCTAACTCTGCCTCCCATGATTATGTAGCGAAAGGTGGACTAGATCTTCTTTGTAAGCCACCATCATTTGTAAACTCTCCTCCCTTCCTGATAGTGCAGACTTGATTAATCTGAAACTTTTGGGGATTCCATCACATTTAAATTCCCCTTGTGCAATAAATCAGGTGGATAATTTCTATTTCCTGTATGGCATCCCTTTGCAGGCTCTTTCCCTTTCTGGGATGTTTCTTTCCTAGGAATGTTAAGAAGCTTTAGTTGTTTCCTGCTTCTTCATCCTTTCCCATTCACTTAGGTGGATCAGGTTGCTGAAGTTTGCTTGCAGACACCTTTCCTCTCTTCTTGGGTGATAGCTGCAGGTCTGGATGTTAATCAGATTGGGATGCTGGAGTATTTTCCCTCCTGTTCTTCCTTCTTACCTCTCTTATTACCTCCTTACCTCTGCTGATATCAGCTGTGACAGAGGGACAAAGGAAAGTTTTAGTGAGGGTTTTACAGTTGTGACACCATCAGATGCCCCCTGGATGCATTTGCTTTCTGGGGAGTGGAGAAGAGGCCCTGAACAGATTTGTGTGGATATAACCAAAGACACCAAACAGAAGATAAAACAGCTTGAACTGATGTAAGAAATTAATGTGGCAGATAGTGCTGTCAGAAAAATTTCCTCCCACTGGGTTTATGAAAGGCAAGTATAAAAGACATGTTTAGTCTCTGGGGCCACACTGTCTTGTGCAAGAAGCTCCTCCTTGGCAGTGGCATTTATTAGGGTGATAACTCAGCATTGCAGGGATGCACATCCTTTCTTGATTTTTACTGCTGTGCTCCTAGAAGAGATCTAGCTGACCATTTCTCCCTGCTTTTAAATTCCTCCATGCTTTTGCTTTCCTTTCAGAGCATATCTGTCTGTTGTACATGTCCTGACTAGCTCATGTGGGGTGAAGCGAGACTGAATCAGTGTGACACGGAGACTTGGGGCAGCCTCAACCCTAGGACAAACTCTGCTCAGAGCAGTGTGAGGGGTCTCAGTGGCTTCATGGACAGGAAAGATGAAAAGGAGCTGGCTGGACAGTGTTTCCATCAGAGCCATCTTTTGTAGTTGTTGCTGAGTCCAAGGATGACCTAGAGCCTGATCCCTCTCAGTTCTTGCCTTTTCTACTTTACCATAAATACCTACACATTTGGGATAAACTGCGCCATGCAGATGCCAGGGGTTAGGTGTTATTATTTACAGTTAGATGACAGGGGTTATGATGTTATTATTTACATCATGATGTCTAGAGAGGTGAGAGTTGACTCTGCACAGCCATCGTGCTGTGGTATGCCCTTAATGAGGGTCAGGGGAGCAGGGACAGACATCTGCAGTTTGCAATACCAGGTGCTCAGCATCTCTCAAAGTCAGACCATTTGTTTGCATCCTTTAATTAAAACACTCTTAGTTCACTTAAAGGCCGATTATTAAGCGAGAATGAAGATTGCTGCTTAGGAAAACAGATGATCATTTTTGCTTAATGAAATGCATGTGTCTCACTGCTATCCATCTAAAGAGGGGAAAATGTGAAGGTGTTTATTCCCTGTAAATAATATTTGCACTCCATGTATTCAAACCTGTTCTCATCACAGAGGCCAAGGCATTAAGCTCAAGGGAGCCCTCCAGCACATTTAGCAGCGACTATGGGGCAGGGCATGGTGTGTTACTCTTCTTGAAAGAAAACTGGAGAAGCTGAGGCTGCCTCTTGGAAAAAAAAAAAGGAAATGCCACACCTATTATGTCAGATGGTGGGAAAGGAGATGCCCAGCACCTGGAGAGTGAAGAAAAAGACTGGAATTTTAAAAAGCATGAATGTTGCCTCACAAAGGACAGGAAAAGCAGAATGCAGTGAGAAATCATTCAGAAGAAAAGCAGGGGTTTTACTGTTAACAGAAAAATTCATTTGAGTTTTCAGAATGTGGAAACTGGATACGACACACAGCTGAGAGGGAGGACAAGGATGCTTATATCCTAATTTATTATGTCAGCAAGGATTTTATTACCTCTTTCTTAGATTTAGTAACTTCCATTCCAGTTGTCCACTGGGACTTCAGTGGCTTTCTTCATGCCAGCATATACCAGAGTGTATATTCCTGTGCAGAACTACAGAAGCTGCAAAAATCCCTGTATTTTCCTCAGTCTTTCAAAAGTGAGGGTGTCCTCCATATTTTGTATATTTCTAAAGTTCAGATTCTATGAAATACAATTATTTATCCAAAGTGATAACTGCTTAAGAGGTAGGTGGATATGACAGCCCTCAGTTGACATGGAGGTGTTTGGTCAAAGGTTGGACTCAATGACCTTGGAGGTCTTTTCTAACCTTAATGATTCTAGGATTTTATGAAATCTATTTTTAATTATAACAAAGAAGATAGAAAAACTTTAGATGAGAGCCACTAGAAGTCTCGATCATTTTCACTGCTCCATTACTGGCTAACTACATTTAACAGATGACTTACTTAGACAGACTGCTGTCTCTGGGAATGCATGTTTTTTTATCTTCTGAAAATTGTATTTTCCACTTGGCTGGGGGATGCTGTTCTGTCAGCTGCTGTGATCATATTTGCACACATGCACACACACACAGACACACAGAGCCTGGTATCAGGGCAACATCCCACTGGAAAAGGAGGAGTTTGACCAGCAACAGGGAAAATTGCTAATTACAGAGAAAAATGGTGTACAATATCCTGATAGCTACAGTAATAGTGCCCTTACAGCACATCATTAAGCCCATTAAAATCCTATGATTTGATGACGAGGTAAAAAAACCCCTAACACATTCTGATCTTACTATACTCCTTCCCTTTGGATAGTTTAGAAGCATTTTGTTCAGACTCCTGTCTAGAAAACCCAGAACTTCATTCCCTCCAATGAGTTACCAGAATCATTTTGATAAGCACTCTGGTCTCTGCCCCAGGCTGCTGACCAGTTACTGGGCTGATTTTGTTCTGATTCAGATTTGTTAAAGATTTACTGAAATCTGTGGGGCTCAGTCACTTTCACTGAGACTGAGAATCTCTGTCATATTCAAGATAGTTTTAAAATGAATAAAAACTTGCTGAAGGGAATAACTGCCTTCACCTGATGTAAAAAAAGCAGGTCTAACAATGCAAATGTTAAGAGTACTTAAATCTGTTTTCTTCAGTAAAGAAAAAGTCATCCATATCAGTCATCAGGAATGACAAAGGCGGTTTCTATATCACCTTATTCAAAATGAACCCAAGATCAATGTTGGAGAAGAATCAGAAAAAGACAGCCAAACAGCAGAGGAGTAATAAAGCACGCCTTCCAAGGTGGCTAAATGGTATGCATGCATTTATTTCAGTGCTGTCAAGTCCAGCATCCCTTGCTCTAAGCTTTTTTTACACTTTTCATGGACATTTGTCGTGATTTTGACTGAATGAGACCAACATGAATTTTTGCACAGCTAGATCAGTATTTATCACTGTTTGCTTCAACCAAGTGCTGACTGCCACAAAGACTTCTTATTTTATCTTCTCCCCTTCCCTTACCCTTCTTAATTCAGTATATTGGGTTTGCATGGTCATGTTTTGCTGATGGGGGTCTGCAGGGGTGGCATCTGCATGGAGCTGCCAGAAGCTGCCTCTGTGTCCAACAAAACTCATTCCACGTGGCTCCAAGACAGACTCACTGCTGGCCAGGGCATCCCTCAGGGATGCTGGAACAGCCTCTGGGATTTGAGGAGGAGGAGGAGGAAAACCTGCACAACAATCTGTGGCTGGAGAGAGAGGTGAGAAGGGAAGAAGCAGTTCCTCAGACAGGCAGGTCAGTGGAAAACAAGGGGCAGGAGGTTCTCCAGGCTCCTGAGGTTCCCCTGCAGCCCATGGAGGATCCCACAGTGGAGCCTGATATTTAAATGTGACTTTGTTAGTGGATGCCTGAAATAAGGGAGAGAAAATTGTGAGTGAAGTTGAGCCTGAGGAACAGGACTTTGGTGGGTAATAAAACCATTTTCCCAGGTCAAATCTGTTTTGCTGGTGAGTGACCTCTCCCTTTTCTTATATTGACCTCTCTCTGTTTTCCAGCTGAGAAGGGGAATGATAGACCACCTTCCATGGGCACCTGGTGTCAGCCCACCACATCCAGAAAGATATTAAAACATTTCAAACCCAGCTTGGCATTAAATACCTTCTACTGCTTCTCTTCAAGAAATCCTTGTGTATGGTTGGCTCTGATTGACTAAAAAATAAATAGCTCACACAAAGAGAAAACATTTAATATAAGTTAAAATTACTAGATTTGCTCAGATATCTCTGAGTCTTTTTGTTTTCTGTTGCTTTGATTAATATTTTGAAAATTGCATTGAAAAATAAATAGCCTAGAAACATATTTATTGCAAAGGTTTTGAATTTTCCATTTTAAACAGCTTGACTGTGTTGCTCTTAAATAGACTGAGCTCAGGTGGGAAAATGGAAGAATAGATGAGACAAATATTCTAATGACTTCTAAATAAATGCATCTTTCCATGACAGTATTTGCTTTTAAAGATCCTACTCTCTGAAATAGCTTCTTGCATCATTAGTGAATAGTGTATAGGTGGCTGATTGTTCATCTTCTTTTGTGCAAAAAACTTGGTGCACTTGCTTTGAGTACAGACTATGGAATGAATGTGTTTGAGATTTTAAAAGTCTCTGCTTTCTAAAAAGCAGCTTTGCCACAAAGCTATGTCTCTTGAAATCTGTAAGGTCAGGGCTTTTCCCCCTGTTTCTTGACTTGTAAAAATGTAAATCATATTTTAAGACCCTCCCCCACTCACCTATCTATATGTTTTCCTCCATCTCTGAAAAACATATAATTTTGAAGTTCAGGTGAGTTTCAATCTGTAAAAAGTCCTGATGGAAGAATATAGGTGAAGTTTTGTGCTGTTATTTTTTACATAAATCACTAAATTATGCCTTTATTTTCAGGAGATATTTAAATGTAACTTTGTAAGTTATGATAAGATTGTCATGGGGAAGCACTAGTGGAGAGCAGGTTTCCAAAAAAAAAAGAAAAGATCAAATATGGATTTTTGTTGATTGGCTGCATGTTGGATGAGACCCCCAAGATCTGAGGCTGAGAAAGTTCATGGTCATTCACTACACCCAGCCTTATATAAAATGGATGGAAAACTTCTAGGGATAGCTGCCCTTCACCAAAGACAAGAAGACTGAAGAAGTCACTGGCACTTGTGCTTTTGCCATGAAAAACCTCAGCTAAATGTCCCATTGTTTCCCAATAGAAAACTACCTCTGTTAAGTTTTCTGCCTGGCATTACTCATCCCTGTGCCTCCCCTCTGTTTTTTTCTGACAGATGCTGGGCTCTCTCTGTCACCATGGAGCTTTGAACATTTTTCTTTCATACATTTCCTGGGAGCATCCACTTTCTACATATGTTTTGTATTCTTCCATTTGTGTTTCTCTGTCTCTTCCACCTTGCAAACCCTTACATGCCTCCAAAGCTATTAGGCCTTCACCTGCTCCCTCATAGAGAAAGATGGCTTCTGAGCATGTTCTTTCCTCTGATTCCTCTTCTGTGCATGCTTTTTTTGCTTTTTCAGTCTTTAATCTGATCCTCCACCTCTAAAAAAACCTTTGGTCTTAACATTTAGTAGGGACAATCTTTCAACATTGTGTTCATACCCTTAGGGTAGGTCTTGCTTCTTACTCCTGTTTTGTTTTAGAGTAGCCTAGAATCTTGATGAGAAATAGTGAAATATCAATAAGACATCTGTCACATCCATAATCTTGAGATTTCTTTGGTATAGGAGTGACCAGTGTCTCATTAGTTTGTTCCTGACATCATCTGTGTGGAGGTCAGCTACTGCTTTCCTTGAAATTTAAGCCTTCTTGCTTTGCATTACTTTTTCCTTTGCAAGGAAAAAGGAAGTCTAACATGAAAACTGAGATTCTTCCTATGTGCTTTTCCTGAACTTTTATGCACACAAACACACATGTATATATGTGTGTGTATATATATATTGTGTGTGTATATTGATATATGTATAATGAACATGGGTGTAGTCATGATATTATGAAAAATCCTTTGCTGGGATTTTTCATAATATCATGGCTACACATGGGGACATCATTCACCAGTCTTTTGGAAGGTGTTTATGAGGGAAAGCACTTGAAGTTAATAATAAAACACATTCAAAACTATAAACGCATTACTTTGAGTTCACAAATGTAACTGTTGATCTGCTTTGCAGGCTAGGTAGAGCTTGAGGCTGGGATCCAGCTGACTTTGTTATCAGATCCAGGTGGGAAACAGGTGATTTCTATAAAGCAACAGAAATGAGGAGCTGGGTTTGCTTGTTTGGAGGAGGTGTGGGAAGGTCTGAACTGTTTTCAGCCTGCCTGGGCTGGGTGGCCTCTCTGCTTCAGCAGCAGAGAGTATCCTCAAAAGTAGCGCCTTAGTGGCAACTCTAGTTCCTCTGGGTAAGTTTGTTTTGGTGCTCTGCAGCTGAAAGTTTAGTTATTGGAGGAGAAGAAGATGGGACTTTGGAGTTGGCACCTGAAGTGTCAGCATTCAGGCTGTGGAGGCTGGGTGGCCTCTCTGCTTCAGCAGCAGAGGGTATCCTCAAAAGTAGCACCTTAGTGGCACCTCTAGTTCCTCTGGGTAAGTTGCCAGCTTGTTTTGGTGCTCTGCAGCTGAAAGTTTAGTTATTGGAGGAGAAGAAGATGGGACTTTGGAGTTGACACCTGAAGTGTCAGCATTCAGGCTGTGGACAAAGGATGAGGCCTGGTGGATGCTGAGGAAAAGACGAGTACTGCTGACTCCACAGAGTGTCTCTGATCGATCTCAGCGAAGTCCAGGTAAGGAGATTTATGGCTGATACATTTCCATTTTGTCCTGGTTAAGTGCCAGGCATCACCAGTAGCACCTGGTGCCCATATCTGGAGGCATCACCTGCAGGGGAGATTTATGGCTGGCACATTTCCATTTTGTTCCGGTTAAGTGCAGAGAGTGCCTGGCATCACCAGTAGCACCTGGTGCCCATATCTGGAGGCATCACCTGCAGGGATGTGCTCCAGCCTCACTGTGTGCTGCCCCAGGGGCCTCTGGGGTGAACAGTCTTGTCTTGGCTGCTCGTCTCCACCTCACTGTTGCCTGACTTTTGAGGTTGTTTTAGGAATCAAAGCTTTGATGCATGTTGTGACCCTTGTATTTAAAGGGGAGGAGGTATCTGGTGTGGAAGACCTTGCTGTTGGTGGGTGCTGTGGCCTTGAATGGAAATGTTTGTGCCAATAACAGAGGGGTGAGCAGTCCTATTATTCCTCAGCTTTAGCTGAGCATGCTTTTGAGAATGTAAAATTATGTTTTGCCATTAACCTTGAGATAAACATTTGGAATTAAGGTAGTCAAATGCCTTGATGGTCTATTTTAACTCTTAGTGTATGCATTTTTGTTTTCTTTTTATAATGAACTGCTATTAACCGAAATCAGAGCCCATGGACATGATGGAAAAGGAATTAATTAGAATTTATGAAAATTTTTAACAGATGACATAGGAATATAATATGTAAAGGGCTTTGGTGTAGCACAAGAGAGGTTGGGCAAGAGTACTTGGTTGCTTTTCTCTGTAGTTGTAATTAATGACAGCTTACAGAAAAGTTGTGAATACTGCTGGAAATGCAAACCCTGGCTTTTCCCACAAGTATTTTCCTAAGCAAAACTGTCCCTTTGTGATAACTCTTTCTAATATAAGCTTGGAAAGAAACAAAAGATTCAGCAGAGTGGCACCTGTTGTATTACTGAGAAATTGCTCCTGAAAGGATGCTGTAAACTAATGAAATATTTTTAGCATCCTTCTGACTATTTCTGCTCTCCCACTGTTTAAAATTGACTTTCCTTTATGCTTTCTTGGAGAACTTGTGTATACTGACTTTTAGAATGTGCTGCTTATTGATGATGATCCAAGATGTATTTAAGAACACTTATTTTGCTGAATACTAAGCTGAAACATTACACGTTTTGCAGAAAAGACCACAAAACATGTTGTGCATTAATTATTTGATGTAAAACCCACCCAGCAGAAAACTGTTGGATGACTACTTTTTGTCTAAAAAAGTGGTGAATTAATTCCTTTGTTTCCATCTATGGCTTTTTCTTTCCCTAGTAAAGTGTCTTTATCTGAACTCATGAGTTTTCTCACTTTAAGCCTTCTGATTCTCTCCCCCATCCCACTGTGGGGGAGTGAGTGAGTGGCTGTGTGGGGCTGGGCTTAGCTCGTTAAACCATGATCCCCCAAAGTACAATTAGAAACAAAGACTGGTTGGGACAGAAACCTGTGATTACTTTAACAAAGCTCATAAAAGAATGTCCAGGGAATGTTCATACTTGTTTACAGGTTTATTACTATCATGCTGCTGTTGTAGTAAGCTCCTTTTCGTGAAAGGTGCGAACTGAAGAAGAACACAGTGTTCTCTTCTGTCTAGGTTTAAGTGAGTCACCTGGTTGATGCCTTTACAGCAATAATATAACTGCCTGATAATGGTTTGTAGCTTTTTCCCCCCCTTCTCTTTGACTCACTTAGAATGAAAACTGCAGTATTAAAACATGCAAGAATGGTGGTGGAAATTCTAATTTTCAAGACTGGCTTAATTTCAGAATAGATGTAGGTAAATGGAATGCTGTGTGCAATTAAAGTACTTAAAATTCAATATCTATTTCAGATGTGTTAGGGAATGTTGGGGTTTCTTTTCCAAAGCTTGCTCTGAAATCTGGAAATAGAAAAGCAACTTTTTCAATACAACGTAAGGCTGAACTTGCTAACTGTACCTCTATGAAACTTTGGCAATGACTTATTTTTATAACCCAATAAAATAGAATGCATTTTTTTCAATTTGTTCTGCTTGCATTGTTGCAAAGTACTCCCACTTTTTACGCCCTCAAGAGTGAAAAACAATTCTTTGTAAATGCTTTTCACTGAACAAACAGTTAGATATAAGTTACACCACTTGCTTTAAGCACCTGTCCAAGGATATGCACTGCTAATAGCTTTTTCCTAACAAAACTTAATCAATAAACATTAACTGTGGAATTGGAGAATGCAGGTTATTTGTTTTCTTGTGTATCACTAAATAACATTTTCGAGTTTGGTGATCAGCCTACCTTCTGAATTTAAATTTCTGCCAAGCCTGATTTATTATTGGGTTTTTTTCCTCAGAGTGGTTCATATCAACATCAGGGTGGATTTTTCTACTATACTGATATAGGAGTTAATAAATGTTATCAAAACTTGCAGAACTTGGTCAAATATATGCAAATATCTTACTTGTATGCAGCAGAATTTGCACACTCTATTTTGTGAATGTAAAACCCAAATGATGCTATTAGAATTTTGCTCAAGGCTGCAGCGCTACAAAAGAAACTTGGGAGACTTAGAGTTTTGCCAAGTTGTTTTGTTTTTTTTCCTATCTGTAAGTCTTGATGTAGCATGTATACATCCACCCCACTGTATGCAATATTCAATATTCTGTTACACTGTGCCTTCATAGCAGCATCTGTCTGTGCATAAATTGGTCAATGATTCTTGTGTTTTGCTCCAAATCCAGCACTGTCACTCCTCCAAGCTCAAGCCAAGGTGAGAGTTAGGAACTGCACTGGGAGTGTTTTGGGATTGATGTGCTGTCAGCAGCTGCAGGGAAATGTAAAGGCTTTTTTTGGGCAGCCTCTCTGTGAGGCTGCAGTTCCTGACTCTGCCCAGCTCCTCCCTCCACCACCTGTGTTCACGAATCTTGCCTCATCCTAGTGAGATCTTGAAGTGGTTCTTACATTAGTCTCTGAAATATTTATCATTTCTCTCAGCAGAAAACTTGCTTTTTTTTTTTTTTTTTTTTTTTTTTTATTTTTTTTTTTTTTCTTCCCTCTTCAATTACAGCAGAAACTCTGGGACCCCTGAATCCTCCACAGCTGGAGGGGATCTTACTGGGCCTTGGAGCCAGTGGGATGAGTGTCTGCCTAGCCCATGGAAAAGCAGCCCAGCTCTTCAGAGGAGCTGTTCTCTTCTAGGATTGTTACAATAGCCAGAGATCACTCACTGATTATTAATGCCTACATGAAGGTTAACTGTCCTAATTTCTCTTTTCCTATGGAAAAGTTGGAAATAACTTGTTTCCCAAGGAGGAGCCATACAATCCCCAAGTATCCGTTCAGGTGGAGGAATTCATTGTGTGGTATGACCTGGAGTAAATGTGAAATGATCAGCTGAACTTGCCTGATATGCAGAGGAAATGAATTTTCCTTCAGAAAGGCCTTAAGATGTGGAGGTGCTGATGGTTTGGGTAGGGAATTATGGTTTACACAGCTGATCTTTACCTTAAAGTTCTCCTGGTGTCCTTGTGCAGGGTAATAACAAGTAACTAAATACAACATGTGGTTTTTTTCTTTCATTCGTGGTATGTATAATCTTACTTTGAGTTCAGTGAGTTTGTTAATTACCTGTAAGTCTGAAGTTACTTACAGACAGATTTAATGCAAGGTAAATAAAGCACTAGGCATAATGCAACTTTTGGATAACAGCAATGATGATTTTGAAGCACTATGGAAGTCTCTTAACACTGCAAACTGGTTGGATTTTTTTTTTTTTCAATTACAGCAGAAACATAATTTTTCTGTATGGTTGTTATCTTAAGTATTTGAAATGCTTAATAGCTAACACTATAAATAAAAGCTGATGTTTGGCTTGAAAAATATATATTAATAAAAATGAAGCAACTTTATACAAAACTTATGCCCACAGACCGAAGACATTTATTCCTTTCATACTTTCATGCTTCCTTTCAGGCTTATCCCTTGTGTTGCCTGCTGTTGTTACCTTTCATCTCACTGACCTGTGCCATACTGGACATGCCTTAAAATTGTCTAAATGGTCTTTAAGAAACATGCAACAATTATGTGCCCATAACTTGATTGTGACAACTGCAAGATGCAGGTTAGGTTTCCATTTATAAGATCTGAAATAATATTTAGGGAATTAATTCTTGGCTTCTGATTTTTGGATTTGGAAGTATTTTCAAGAAACAGCAAAAAAAAATAAATTCTTTAAACCATGTTGATAGCTGCTACGTGTAATATTTCCATTTTTTAATCAGTAATCTAAATGGAAATTATTGGTTGCTTTTCTTCTCCAGTAAGAGTAAGACATTAGTAAGCAAGCAATGGTCTCCCAGTTTTGCAGATAACCTGTTTAATGCAGTTATTAACCACAGAAATAGGAGCAACCATCACCTCAGATCACAAGTATCCTTCCTACAGTAGTATAAATGGGACAAACAAAACAAATCTTTAGATGACAGGTTAAAGACAATTTCTCTTCAGCAAAAAAACATGTTGGTGAAATTCCAGGCTAATTCCTGAGTAAAAGGCAGTTTGAGATATTTGAGGGATAGAACAGTTATCAGAAGCTTTGCACAGTGAGGGGACAAGCTCCTCTGGAAGCTGCACTACTTGGGCCTGCCCAGGAGTCTGGCTGGGATCAGGGAAGATGGGTTATCAACCTGATGCTGCATTTCTCTGTTCAATTAAATAAGTATGTACACCATAAACAATTCTTCACATCTGGTGATTTTTGTTATGGTTGTTTGGTTTGTCTTTGTCATTTATGTTTTGTTCTTTTTCTTGTCTTCACTTTAGATTGGGAAGTTTGCCTTTAATAATAAAAAGTTCCTTTCATGATGGGGGATGTGTGTGTGTGCGCAGGATTTGGTTGTACAGCATGATGTGCAAAGCCAGGGTTTGGCTGGCACTGTGGTGCAGGAGCAGTTAAAGCAGAGATAAGATTACTTTTATTTTAGTGGCTGAGTGCTTTAAGAGCTTGTAGGTCAAGCAAAAGGCAGTTAGGAGGTAGTGTGCCATTTTTCCTGGGATGGTAATTGTGCTGTTTCCTGGGACAAAAACCTCTGTGGATCTCAAGGCGTGGTTTAACATGTTGCCAGCTGCTGAAGCACAGCCCTGAGGAGAGGGATTAGAGGATGCTTTGGATAAGGCAGGGCAAGGGCGATGCCTCGAGGAAAATTGAGTGTGGAAGATTCCCTGGCTTTAGTGTTCTCCTGGCAAAAACAAGGAGTGTTGGCTGTCTTATAATTGTCATTGAAGAGATTTTCTCTTTTTTTCCCCATGTGAGAGCTCACAGTGTTTGAGCAATAAAATGTTGGTTTAGTCTTTGCTCCTTAAGTGTCTGTGTGGTTCTTCTGGAACCACGCAGCCCTGGAACATCAGGGGTGGTGTTGGCAGAAGCAGCACATGACTGAGATACAGCCAACCTCTCCTGCAACCAAAATCCTCTCTTGTAGATGCACACGCTCCCTTTAGCCTGTGAACAGTTCTGCTTGCTGACTAAGCACTTGTGCTTCTCCCCTGCCTCTCTCTGAATTACTGTTGGCTATAATCTGACAGTCGCCTGCCGAAAGGGAATAAACGTTGGGCTATTTCTGCTTTTGTGTAATAGCCACAAAATACAGCTTGCAGTGCACTCCAGATTTGACTGCTTTGGAAGGAGGGAAAACTTGCTTCTTCAGGGAGACAGATGCCATTTATTATACAGGATATTTGTGATAAAGTAAAGAAATACTGCACTCATGGGGACCTTGACTTTCTTTTCTATTTTAGAATATGGATATTTCTAGCACAAAAAACTCTGCTTACAATATGGGAATGGAAATAATGCCAAGAATTAAGGATTTAACTCCCTTGACTTTAATCAAAGAAGTCTATCGAATAAAGAGAATCAAAGCTGTAGGGGAAAAAATGAAAATAGAGGCTTGCAGGATGGTGACTTGGAGATTTAAGAGGGAAGAGTTTTCACTATAAACTGTTAACAACAATGTTGCTGTGTGAAAACCACAGGGGCGGGTTTCAAGAAAACAGATTTTCTGCTATTGATGGGAACCATTTATCGTTTTGGGTTTTTCTTTTTGCTACTTATATACCCAAATTTAATTAGTGACAATGAATGCATCTTAGCTCCGTTGATATCTGCAGCATCCGTTTCCAGCAAATAGTTGTCACTCCTGTTCTTCACTCAGTACAATTGTTTTTCAGTGAAATGGTCTCTGCCCTCAGTTTCACAGCACCATAGGTGAGGCTATCACAGAGATATCTCAGTATTGTGCACTTTCTGTCTGTTTTATTATGGAAAAGATGTCGTATTTGGGTTAGCAGTAAAAGGAAAACAGTTGAAAATGTATGAAAGAGCAAGAGGAGATGGGGAAGCTCATAGTGGAGGACAGATTTATCATTTTAATGATATTTTATGGTGTGCTCCTGAATATGCATCAACAGGTTGTAAATAATCCAAAGAGAGGATTTGCACAGGCTCTGAAATGCTCTCAGTATCCCAGTTCAATTTCAAGCCATGACAAATAAGCATAAATGCTGCAGGCAGCGTTTTGCTCATCTCTGTAGCACTCAATCACTTATAAAACAGACTTAAAAGAAACAATGCTGTGAAACCTGGCTTAACTGACCACTGGGGAGGATGACAAAAAGTGGGAAATACCTTTTAATGGATATTTTGTAATTCTCTGGAATGCTTCATGGAGAATACTTTTTTGATATAATTTGTGCATAATTCTAAATGTATGGAAAATATGACTTATGGAAATAATGGCCCAGTTTTCCACCCACTAAAAAACTTTGTAAGCAGCAGTAATTTCACAGTGACCTCTTTCTCTCACGGAGGTCTGCTGGCTGTGTGAGGATGTTTGAAAATAGCAGTGATCATGAATTTGCAGAAGGAGTTTCTCTTAGGTGGCGGTTCAGACAGGACTTAATTAGAGAATAAAACTCTTGGGTCCTGGATAAAATTTCTGGTCATAACTGGGAATGGAGATCCACCTGCAACAGGAAATAGTGGTTTCCTGTAGTGGTAAGGCTTTGTTAGGGGTAAATTAGGACTGAGCACAAATATTCTGACTGCATCATGTAACAAGGATTTGTTTCTGTGTAACCATTGGAAAAGCTCTGGCTATTGCTCAGGATGGATAAATATTTTAATGCTTTCCAGAGGGTTTCATCATATGGGGCTTGCTGAAGTGACACTTTAAAAGACCCAAAATCAGCTGGGTTTATTTATTGTTATTCTACTAATAGTAGAAGGCAGAGGGTGTTCTGTAGTTGGACAACTGAAGAAGTCTTGGAAGCTGGAATATTTTCAGATTCATGTTCCAAATGAAAAATGCTTATTAAACAAATTGATTGAAACCCTTAGGTACAAAATGTAAATACACTAATGCACATACAATGCCTGAACACTTTGCATTATGGTTTTGAAAGCTGCACTTCCAGAATGACACATAAGATTGGTGAGCATCCTTCTTTCTAATGACTATTGATCGGCTTTGTGCTTCAAACCTTCAGTTCCTCCTTTGGGATAATTAATTACTGGTCAGGCACTGAGCACCTGAAGCCTGCAGTTTCTGGAGACACCAGGTTTTTCCTCTGCTCTGCAGTGGAGGGAGCACTGCCCACTCTGGTGGGCTGTGGGAGTGTTTGTGTCTGTTTGCAAGGGACTGAGGTGGTGGAGGAGTGACGGCCACCTTCCCCAGTGCCCTGTAGGGAAACAGGGAATGGGGAGAGAGGGAACAGTGTGAGGGCCAAGGCAATCAATGCCTAAGGAAAGGGTACTCTGTACAGGGATTTATAAATGGAGTTGTAAACAAGTCCTTGTGCTGGCAGACAGAGCACTTAACCATGAAACACATAAATCATACAAGCCTTTCTCATCATCCAGTGGCTGGATTCACCATGATAATTTTGCTGCTGAACCCCATTGTGAGGCGATGTAGCAACCACCTAATTCTTTGGTGCGCTTTTCATTGGCCTGTTCCTGACCACCTCCAGGGTGCCAGCCTGGTTCTGAAGTGTCCATGGAAACCTGAATGGACCAGAGGAGGCTTTCACTTTATTTCCCATGGAGTGGGCTCCAGACAGAGGAATGTGCTTCCTGTGAGCTTCCTAAAATCCTTGCAGTGTGTGAACGTGCATGAACACACACTCAACTGTCAATTTAATAAGAAGTTGACATTTTAGTTATGAAAAACCTGATCTGTCCAGTGTCTTGAATGTCTAGATGTGAAATCTATCATGCAGGTAAGTATCTGCTTCTCTGCCAGGAATTAAATCACACTGCCTTCATAAAATCACATCACAGAGAAGTTTGATGAAGTGCTATCCATTTTTCAAGGCCAAGGGCATGGTCACTTGGCTACAGTCAGTGTTTGAAAGAGCAGCTGCTGCTGCTTCATCTGTGAGATGGGCTGGCACCATTAACTCTGTAACCAAATAAATGAAGATATTTGCAAGAGCTTTTGGTTTTCTCCTTAGAATATCCAAAGGTCACACAGCTTCTTGAGGGTTGACTTCAGGCAATGTTTTTTATTGGTTTAAGGGCAAAATTTCATTCTTTGTAGGAAGTGCCCTTACTGAAGATGAGTAAAATCCTGACATGACAAAGTTCATTCTTGTTGTGTTTTGAAATGCTGGTGCTTGTGCTGGGTGATTCAAGGAGTGCTGGCATGTCTTGCCAATGTATAACACCCCTTTCAACTATGGTGTATTGATTTTTCCTGTGAACACAAGCAGGTCTTTAGGAGGACAAATGGTGGCAGGTGCTTTTCTAAGTTTGCCTGAGCTCAAGACTTTCAGTGAAATATGAATTTGTAAACTCATGAAAATACAGGTAGGAGAATAAACAGCTGTGCAACATAGAGGAAGATGGAAATTAATTGTGCTTGAAGGTGTTGATTGAAAAATAAAACAAGCCAATGCAGTTCAAGGTCAATCAACAACTCTTCTTTCTTTTTTTTCTTCACTGAAGAATTATTTCTTTCTGGCCTGAAATCTTGAGCTCTCAGCTGCCTTGATGTTCAGATTGTGACTTAAGCTGTTGAACAGTATGGTTCATATTTATTTCTTGTGCTGGTATGAAATCGGGCTGTTACTCCTTATCAGAAGGATTGAACAGCAATGTGGTAAATGTTGGATTAGATCAATATTTTGAAACTGTCATTTACAGCAGGAGGCTGCTGTGAAACCACAGGGTAACCCCAGATTTGTTATGTTTGTTGTAATTCTAATTTAATTACATGATTTATAGTTAGCTGAGACTTACATTGCTTTATGCCACATGTTATACCCTGCTGAGCCTTCCTGTAAAAATCAAACAGATGTTTCCAAATATATGGGTGATTAGGTTTGCTCAAAATTTTGCTGTTCATCAATTTTTATGCACAATATAATAGCTTTAATGGATTTGAGGTTGAATTACCATGGCAAAAGTATTCTTGGTGCAAATTGAAAAAGGTGCCTGTAGAACACTAATGCTGCTGCGTGGATATAGCACATGCTGAAATATCAGTCCTGAATAAATGAGGCTGGACCTATACAACTTTATTAATACTGCAAGATCCTAAACATGGGAAATTCAATGGCTCCACTTCATGGAGATCACTTACTGAAAGTATTTAGACTTTCAATTACAATATAAATATAGAAGTTTTTGTTTGTCTTCTGCCTTCTGATTTGATAGGGTCTTTTTTGAATGTCAAAGCTTTTCTCTCCACTGGCCCCATGTGTGTAAGACATGGTGACACTGACATGTCCTCTCTGGTGAGAACATCTTTGATGTTGGTAGAGCTGATTTGCTGATGCTTGGTGACCACTGCATAATTTGCATGAATAAAGATGTTGTTTCCAGATCTATGTACAAGTCCAGTGAGCTGCAGCCTTGGCCATCAGCAAAAATCGTCACTGAGTCACTGTGGAGGTGTGGATGCCTGTTGTGTTTTTTTCTATAAAGGAATTTAGATTTTGAGGACTTGTATGGATGTGCACATGATCACACATCTTTTTTTATGTGGTATCTTTGCTTCCTAGAGAGATTGTCACCTGTTTCTGGAACTCACTGATGAAGTTCATTTTATGTAACTGAAATATTTTAGTCCTCTTCCAGTAGCAGTAACATATTCTACCACTTAAGTCCAAGAACAATTAAAATAAGTAATTCTCTCTTTACTTATACAGATATAATTTCATGGTAATTTAAAATGTACTTGGATAATGGGGAAGAGCTCATTGCCATTGGTATTCTTCCACTGCAATTGACACATCCATTCAGGTCTTATCAGAGGTATTTATTTTAAAGTTTCATTTAGTGCTGCTTTTATTGGCTGTGTTAAGAACCTTTTCCTGTCATTCTTAATGCAATTAATTATTTGTCAGCAAACCTACTGCCGAGTTCTCCACCCATGTACTCAGAAGGATAAAGTAGTGGGAGAGCTTTGGGGGGCTTCCTGTGCTGTGTTAGTAAAAAGGAGAATTCAAGCCTGGTTCATACTCTGAATTGGCTGTGCTAGCTCAGTTTTAAAGGTTTCCTCTACTTATAAAAGGTTTCTCCATGAGCAGAAAGGAGCCAAGCACAACAGCCAAAAATAATTTTGGTTTAGCTTTACAATAAGTAGCAACTTGTATGTGTGTATGTATTGCTTTGGGTGCACGGAATAATAGCAATAGCTTCTGACTTTGAGTACAAGGTAACATTCTCAAAGGGAAGAAATGCTGAATTTTCTTGTTTTGCTTGCTTTCTTGTATCAGTTCTTTTCTCCTTCTTGTTCCCCAAATCCCTCAGTTGTTAGTTTTCCCTTTTGATTTTTCCCTTTTACTATGTTGTTCCAAAGAAAATGAAATACTTTCTTACAAGATTGGTGAGAGAGAGGCAGATTTGCAATCACAGTAATGAGAAGATGACACAATTTATTATGAGTGATAGCATAATTACTAGGAGATGTGATTTATTACAGAAAGCTAACCAGATACAAAGGCTGTTGGCATGAAGTCTCCTCCTCTTCACGAGAAGGACCAAAATACAAACTTGCAGTAAGTCAGCAGTTCTTCCCCGTTTTTACTTGGCATTTGCAACAAAAAGGTTTGTTTTCTGTCCAATCCAGCTCTGGAACTAGCAAAATCCAGGTTCTCTGAGAAATTTTAGTAATGCTCTGGAACAAGAGGAAATGATGCCAAACTTTTCATCTTTATATATATAAACCTTCATAAAGGGTTCTAAAGTTACTGTACTCACAACTTTGTAATTTTTCATGTACAGGCAGGGCTGCAATGGTATCTGTACAACAACACTTCTGCCTCACTAAAAAACATAAGACATTCTTCAACTTTGGTTTATTAGTGTAACACTTCAGTTATAAATTATCCAGATTCTGCACTTTGTGAGAATTTTGCTCCTTTTGTATGGAGGGTAACAATTTTATTTTTTTCTTATGAGAGATCTTGCCAACAACTTCTGCTCTTTCAGTATTTGCCAAATGTTTTCAGTCTCACCTTGATATATTGGCTACAGTTCTGAGATACTCCAAAAACCTCAATCTCAGCCTGTAATTAGTGAGGCCACAATTACCTTCCTGTTTTCCATCTGTTGACTGCTCTTCTAGAGTCACTTTCACAATATTCACCAACACTGGCATGTTTAATTTGCTTTATGAGTTGTGTGACAAGAAATAATTTTGTTCACTGCACAGGAAAGAGCTTGTGCTTGTCTGCTGTGTGTGGCATTAACCTCAGCCACACTTACCCCTAGAAATGTGTTTAGGGTTAAAATGGGAAAAAAAAAGTTGAATCGGGGAAAACATGCCTGAACAATGAAATGGTTTTGAGGACGCTTTCATAAGAAAGAAAGCAAGATAGAATGGTATTTTGTTTTGGTGTATTCAGTCATTAAACTTCACACCTGAAAGCCCCTGTCTGATACCTCTGCTGCCTGCGAGGCATTGGTAAATTATGAGCAAAGCACCCCATTAATTCTGGATGCAGTGAAGAACCTTTGGAGTGTTGTCATGAGATGAATGTATGGCTCAGACACCAGAGACCATCAGTGTGTCTCCAAATCTCTTTTGTGGCCTTTTTGTGTCTCTAGAATAGGTGAAAGCCCTACTGTTTCTGCCCTCACCTGTTTTTGGGCTTTTGAAATGTGTGAAATTCTGATTTTGGTCATGCTAATGCAAATGGATAGGTAGTAAAATGTGTCAGAGTGATGTTTGAACCTAGTGGTCCCTTTCCTGTCTGCTATGGCTTGTATAGATATGAACCTAAGGAGTTTGGATGAAAACCATTTATGTCTTCAAATTATTTATTTTTTTTCCTAGTTCAGCATCACTGTATGCTCACCCTCACTGTGAATACTGGTAAACACAATTTTGTCATACTTGAGTGTGGGTCTAAGGGGGACCAAAATCTTCTATAACAGGAATCCACTGATTTTTTCCACATAACTGCACCCACTTTTTCTTGGAAGATGTACAGATGTTTGTTCAATGTTTTCAGTTTAATACAATAGAAATTAATAAAAAACCTTTTCTAAGAGGGTTAAAGAGATTCTGTGTTGATTTAGTATAATCATTTCACAGTTTTTTTGTTGATAGTGATTAATCACATTCCAAGACTAGCCATTTTTACTTCCCAAAATATATTTATGAGCACTTTATAACAACATGAATTATAAGGTGGAAGATCAATTTTTACCTCTGTTATAGTCTCATCACTTGAAGATCTGAAAGAATTATGTGTAGCATGGAGAGAGGATGGTGTTGATGAGTGTATGGAATTGGAGAACCAGAAATTTCCATTTTAAAATAGAAGACTTAAAACCTTTTCTCTTAATTGAGAAGCTGTATAATTTAAATGAAAATTAGTGTGTTTGGATATAGGTTGCAAAAATAACTTGAGCCTGGTGGCCTTTTTTTCCCCAAATGTGTTTTAGGGTTACATTTTTCTTTTTGAGAGGGAATGATATTTTAAAATGTTTTTAGGGAGACATTGCAATTGGCATTTCTTCATCTTAAGCTCTTAAGAAAATGAATACTGCTGTGTCAGTGTTGTCTGTGCTGCTCAGTACTGTCAGAAGGTTTGGACAGTAGAGATGTATCTTTGGACTGGAAGTGACTGCCAATTTGAGGTAGTTAGCAATAAAATAATTTGCAAAATATTTCCTCCAGTGAATTTTACTTCAACAGGATTACCTGGTTTGTTTTGTCCAAGATAACTTACTTCATGCCTGAAACAAAAAGTGCTTTTCTTGCTGTCAGTTAATTGTTCCATTTTGAGCTTTTTTTTTTAACTTGTAGGAGTCTTCTAGTGCAGTGTTCATTGTCTTGCTTGTACGTAAATTAATTCAGTTCCATCTTTGTGAAGAGAGAATTTTTTTCACTTTCTCTCCAATTAACAATTTGGAAATTTTTCTAGTTACTGCTTTTCAAAATAATAAAAAATATGGTGCTTGTAATTAAACTTCCCTTTTTAACATTGTATTCTGCATGCAATATTTTGCTTGAATCTGTCATGTTTTCCTACTTTTGTTACAGCACATGCTACAATTTGTACCTTTCAATCTCAAGTTGTCAAATTAATTAGCTTGATTACACTGTATGTCATCAGACTAATAATGCACATCCTTGTCTATATCTGGATCTGAAAAGAGTGGTAGTTCAGCAATCAATATCTGTGGAAATATTTTCATATTTTATATCAGAGAAAATATTTGACTTGGAGATATTATGCTAATGATTTGGAAAAATCTGAAGGTTGAACTGGTGAATCCAAGAGCTGATCTGCTCATGCCATCTGCAATCTGGAAAACTGAAAAAACCATTTGCTGAATTTGTAGATTTCTCAACTGGGGAGCAATAAAAAGCCTTTTCACTTTCACATTTTTTGGCACTGTTTTCTAGATTCACTTGTAAAACAAGAGGTCAGAGTCTGGTGGAGTGTCTCCAGTATGAGTTTTCTGTGCTGAGGGAGGCTGAGGCTCTGAGGTTTCTGAGCCCACCTGGCTTTGAAACACTCCTGGCAAGGCTGAGAGCTCCAGACCCTGGGTGTGAGTGGGTAATCTTGCAAAGTGACATGGGATAGAAACCCTGGGTAGAGGATGTGTTGTCCAGTGTCTTACTGAAAACTATATTTAAGCAGAGAAAATGGTATCAAAATAGAGTAGATTCTGCTTTAATCCTTGCTATTAGTGACTGCCTGCTCCCTGATGGGGAAGAGGTTTGGTCATGCCTCTCAAGATGCTCTCACCTCTCTTCCCTGAGTATGTGAGAGCCTTCAGCAAAGTGCTCATTGCTTCTGTGTGGATCTTCTGAGATGTCATGGCAAGACGTGCAGTCAGACTGGAAAGAGAATGAAAAAACTCATAAGAAAATGAAAATCAGAGGGCTATGAGCAAAAGGAAAGATACAGAAAAAGGCTTTGAAAGTCTATTTTTGTGCCACAGCAGCATTTTAACCATGTCTAACTGGTTATGTTGATTCTGAGGCCTGGGTTTGTGCAGGTACCCTTTTTATTAAATAAATCTGTATAACTTTACTGAATCTTTAGTATTCTGCTACAGTCACTGAACAAGATCCTCTTGGAGAATCCAAATGTTTTTTTGGAATTAAACAGGGAAGAATGTCAGTTTGCTTTGTCCCACTGCTGGCGTCATGGCATGGGAGAGGTGACTGTATCTCAAGATACCCAACAGAGCTGTTTGCTAGTACAAGTAGCTGCTACTTGTTCAGTTTCTTTTGTACAGCTCACAAACACAGGGAGCATTACAAAAGAAGCTGTTGCTAAACAGCTGAAAACTTACACTGTACTTCAAATATTTGAAGCTGCTGTGAGACTTAAAGATTAAGAAGAGGTAGATGTGGCTTATCCACAGCAACAATACAAAACAAGTGTCTGTTGTAATTCAAGTGAAGGAGTATCCATCTGTGAGCAGCTGGCACACATTTGTGAACTATCCATTTATCAGGAGGGATATGGAAGTGAACAGACCCCTTGCTCCTATTTCAAATTATGTGGTGTCTGCATGGACTTTGTCATCTCTTCAAGAAAGGGGAAGAACAAAATCTGAAGATGGTACTGGCCAGAAATTCTGTGTGATCACAGAAATGTGGTGTTAGCTGCTGCAAGCTGTTGCTCTGAAGCAAATGTTGATAGAGGAGATGGTATCATCTTCCCTTTTGCTTAAGCAGCCACAGGAACTGTTTTGCAGAAGAGGAGGGTGAATTTTTGTAATATTTTAGTCACTTTCAAATCCTCCACTAAGACTCTGTATACAGTTTCATGGACACCTTTCCTGTAGGATGGTTTTAGTAAATTAAGCCATTGTCTTTGGTGGCTGACTCAGCCATGCCTGTAGAGCAGACCATGGTTTCCTAGGGCAGGCTCTACCCCAGTGTGATCCACTGGTATGTGGTAGCCGATTTCTGGCCATAATATATCTGAAATCCTGGCCTGCTGCTCCTGCCAGCTGTGTCTGCCAGCATGGAAAGGATAATGCTGTAGTAGCAGTTCTGCCAGTATGGAGAACATGGCCTGATGGTGTTTTAAGCTCTGGTCACCCTCAGCTGCTGGAAGAGCATTAGTTCTAAACATTTCCTAGTGCTGTTAGTGTGCAGATGGCTGGTCATTTTCTATAAAAAAATCATTCACACTGTCCTGAGAGAGGCGAGATGGGAAATGCCTGTGGGAGTGAGACCTGTCTTCCCTCAGTGAAGCATGGGGGATCCTCTGCCCAGGTCCTGCCCTACAGAACTGGCTTAGGGGTTGTCTTGGGACCCTGCCTTACCTTGCCTGGTCGTTGGTTTGCCAGAGACTTCTGTGTTGATTTAATGGTGCTTGGTTTGTGTTTGCAACTCTAAAGCCAGAGGTTTATGAGGTACACCCCAGGCTCTTCTCCTCCTCTTTGACACTGGGCATAGTGGCTGCTCTGCGTGAATGACCCAGTACGTGGAAGGAGATTTATCAAAGTAGCAGGCTTGAAAACACTGCGAAGTACATCTTGTTCCTAGTGATAGTGAGATTTCTAGGAGAAATGAGAGTTAAAGGCATTTGAGTTGATCGGGGAGAGATGCTTGTTTTCATATCTTAACACCTTAATCTTAACACTGTCTTATCATAGTTTTCACATCTAAACACCATCCTTCCCTTCCCACCAAAACCACAACTTGAGGATTTGCTAATCCTATAAATAAATCTATGATTAATATGGTTAAGCTTTGTATCCTGCCCAAAAGTCAAAACCACCTCTTTGCTTCAGGAAATACTTCGTGGAAAGCCAATGTGCTCTGGAAAACAACTCACTGAGGGGAGGCAAAGCCTCAACACAGCTTGTGGAGAATTTATGTTCAGAGAGCAAGTAGAGAAACAGTTTCTTTTGAGCCAGGAGAGCACAGGCTGAGAAGCATGCTGCCTTAGGCAGAAAGGCTCAGATTGCCAGCAGGAGTGTGTGCTGTGCACCATGAGGAGCTGTGTGTGCAGGAGTGGGGTTTAGCAGCTGATATCTGTGGCCCTTGGAGGTGTTTTGCTCTCCCCACACACACTGGCTCTCTGTCCCCAGGCTGCCTATCTAAATCCTGCCCGCAACCAGAAGGGAACTCGTGTGGCACTCCTGTGAACTGGGGGATATTTTTTCTTACTGAGTATTTTGATGCAATCGGCTCTTAACTGGAAAGACGTGTTCCAAACACTTCTGCTCGAGGAGAGCATGTAGGAGTTGGACCAAACCCCAGCACTGGGATAGCTCAGGGGACCTGAGCTGTATATGCCCTCTGCTTCTGTTCTTTAAAAACTGGATTGTGCTGCAATTAAATCTACTCTAAAGCACAGCTTGGATACTTGTGTCAGGCTCAGCTTGAAGCTGGAAGATGGCTTATCCAAGGAGCCTGTGCAGGGAGGAGAATGGAATAACCAACCCCAATTCTAGTTCAGAGGGCTTCATTGTCAGCCAGCTGTATGGGAGGGATTGGTATCACAGAATCACTAGGTTGGAAGAGACCTTCAAGATGATCAAGTCCAACCCATGGCCCAAGCACCTTAACTAAACCATGGCACCAAGTGCCATATCCAGTCCTTTTCTGAACATATCCAGGGATTGTGCACCTCCAGCACCTCCCCAGGCAGGCCATTCCAATATTTTATCACTCTTTCTGTGAAAATCACCTTCCTAATATCCAGGCTATATTTCCCCTGACGCAGCTTGAGACTGTGTCCTCTCTTTTGACTTGCTCTTCACTGAATTATGTTTCCTGTTGGTGGCCTATGCTTTTTTTCCTCCCCATATACTTTTTATTTTTATTTTACTTTGCTCCCCCTCAAATCCACAAATTCTTTATGTCACAGAGTACTTGAGGGAATAGTAAAGTAAGAAAGCTTTGATAACGTAAAGTAACTGCTGGAAAAACAACCATCTTGATTTATGATGGCTTCATGAACCACAACTATTGTGCTTTATAAGAAAATAAAGTTTTGCTCTTTGAAGATGGAACAGGTCTTCCAGATTTTAGCTTATCCTCACAAGGAGAACCTTCTCTGTGAGTTCATCTGCTGTTTTTAGCAGTTGTCACTTTTAGTAACTGTTGCCCTCGTATATGTTTCCATGGACAAATGCTGTATTTTCACTTATGCGATCTTTTCTGAGGTGTAGCAATGTATTGCTAGGCCTGTGTATAATCTTGTGCTATAACAGTCATTAGAGAAAGACACAGCTACAAATAAGGCTTTCTGACTTCTTTTTTTCTCACCTGTGTAACTGGTGATGAGGCCATTACATAAAGATTTCTCCTGGAATGAACCTCTAGTCATCAGAGGGACTGCAAACTGCTTGGAAGACGAGCTTTTAAGCTGTGCATTTGGAAAGATTGCAAGGATTAATATAACTGAACTTGAGAATAATGACACATCAGTGCTGTTGGGATAAGTTATTTTAAAAGTCTGAATCTGTCTGTAAAGCTTACGTGTTCATTTATTTTTTCATTAACATAAGAGACTAAATATCAATCTTTCCATGATAGCTGTGTTTTGTAGTGCTTTGTCAGACAGTTAATTTAAAGACAGTCATCTTTTTATCCCTATTTGATGGATGCATAAGGGACTGGAGAACTGCAGGCATTTTGATTTGTGCTTTTGCAGCATTAGCAGTATCTTGAAACATCACTATTTTTTTGCAATTTCTAAAGACGTGTGTTTGTGGAATTTAGATAAATGTTCGATCATTATAAAGAGCGGGGCTATTATAGAATATTTAATTCTAGCAACAGTCTCTGCACCTTCATTTCACTGTGGTATCATTGAGTCAAGTTCATTCTTAGTGTTCTTGTAGCAACAAATTCTTCTGCTCAGGAGGTTGGTCAGTTTGTATTCTCCTAAAAGAAAGGGTGAGAGATCTTCCTCTGTTCTCTCCTTCCTTCTCCCTGCTGCCCCCACCCCCCCACCCCATAATAATATTAAAATAATATTAAAAGAGTAAAGATAATAATAATAAAAGAGCTTGGCTGTAATACCTAATACACTATACTGAGAAAGACAAAACCTGCTGAAATGGATGGTGTGAGATATCTACCCTCAAGTTTGAAAAGCTTTTGTTTTAATTTAAAAAGGAATGAGGAAAATGGAGCAATACCTTATAAACAGGAGTGATTTTTGCTCACATTCTTATGTTCTATTTGCTTTTTCATTATATGAAGTAAAGCAAGAAGGGAAAGAGCTACATTGTGTCATGTGAAGAGTACTATGGAAGAAATACCTTTTATTTATGGTACAACGAAGATGATAGACCAGCAGTTGAAATGATACTGGTCAGAGAAATCATCTTTCAAGATAGAAGTCAATTTACTAAGTTCTACTTTTTGAAGTAGTAAGACTGAGTCATATGCAAGTATCTACATCTTTACAGTGATTAAAGATAACCATTTTAGCTTGCTCTGCTTCTGAACTGAGAACAGCAAGACAGTGGTACAGCAGCAAAATGATAAGATGTGTATAACATAAAAAAAGATGAGTAGGAAAGGGAGAGGTGAGCATGAAGCAATTAAAGTTTTAGCTGATCCTTACGGTGAAAAGCTGTTACCACAGAAATGGTGATTCTTCAGCTGCCAGAACACACATGCTGTTATTTTTACTCTGCTACAGTGGATGTTGTTATCATGCAGGAAAATATTTGACTCATCATGTCTTTGGGGAAGTTAATGATTTGGGCCATAATAGGACTTGTTTCCAGAAACATGGACTGTATTTCTTCAGTGTTGTAGTATTTCCAACTCAGTGAATAAACATCCAGAACACCCAGTAATTGTCACAAGACTTACAGGTTACTGCTGCCTGTCCTTGCAAAACTCCTGCTGTAAAATAAGCCTTTGCTTTTATCCAAGGGACCTGAGGGGAGCAGGTTGAAGTAGATAATAATTTTGCTGGCTTGAAGTACCAAGAGGACTTGTTCAGTACTTCTAGTGACCTTACCTTACTGTGTCTTCCTGACACCTGAGATGCAGATTCCTGAAAGCCATACAAATGGGTGTGGAGTCACTGATTGCACCCCTGCCCTGTCTCTGTCCCTGAAATGGGCACTCAGGGGAAGAAAGTGAATTCCCAAAAGTGAATGGCTACAAAAAGAGCCCAGCAACTGTCACTTGCCTATGCAACTCACTCACACATTTTTAAAAATGTGTGGAAGCTGACTTAAATTCTGGTTTAATGTAATCCAGCCTTCAAAATGGAGCTCAGGATAGGTAGTCATGCAGCAGACCTGGTAGGGGAGTGGCCCTGCTTGCAGGAATTATTATGGCATTGTCTTTGAAAGGGAAAGGGAGAAAACACTTTGCCAAATCCAGGCTGTGTCAAAAATGAGGTGTCACATTCATGCCTTTGGTCCTTCCTATTCCTAGTGAAAGGTATCTGAACTTGAAAATGATTGTTCTTACCATTGTGGGATTTCTATGATAGGGTCAAGTAGATTGATAAGGCTGAGAAAGGTGAGTTCACAGTAGCTTTGGGTTTGTGTGCAGACATGGAATTCATCCCAAGGAACATCTTGTGCTGTACTTGGAGTTGATGCTATTGAAAACACAGATACAAAGCAGAAGAAGACTTAAGGTTTCCACTTTATGAATAGACCAGATTCCCATGCTGTAAATAATTTATTTTTAGGTAAATGTTAGATAATTATCTTTAATATGGCCATGACATGAGTTCTTGCTGGCTGAGAGGCATCCTGTCAAGTCTTTAGGAGACAATAAATTCACCAATGGCAACCTGAAATGATGGAGTAAATTCAAGCTCTCAGCTGTGATACTCAAAGCAATAAGAGGTAGTGGTTGCTTTGTCTGCATTTATGTTTTGGTGTACCAATGCAAATCATTCAGCATCTTGACTTTGAGGGTTTGTGCATAAAAAAGTATTAATTGTGAGAGCAGTCATTAGGTAGAAACCCCAACTCACTTTAGAAGTATGAAGTACCATCAGGGAGAGTGTTCTAGTGGTGCTTAATTTTTGCAAATCTTTAGAGCAGGTCAACAAACAATGCACCTGAAATTGATATGACTTTCTCATAAGAGCTGTTTTAACCGGTAATGGTTCAAATGAATTAATCTTTCAAACAGTCTTGCTATTGATTTTATTCTTCTATTCTACAGCCTGGGAAAGAGAGAAGCCTCATCACAGTCTGCAACTTCCTCAAGAGGGAAGAGGAGGAGCAGGCACTGATCTCTTCTCTGTGGTGCCCAGTGACAGGACCCAGGGGAATAACCCAAAGTTGTGTCAGGGGAGGTTTAAGCTGGATATTAACAATGCTGCTGTGATACAGTCTTAGTTCTAGTCTTAGCTGTTGGCAATTCTTGAGTGACACAAGCCGGAGTTGAACATTATAATGTGGTTCAATTTATTGTTTTACTTCTGATTTCACACCATCTCTAGAACAACTGAGATGGTAAGCATCATTTAGCATCTGAGATGGTAAATGATTTCCAAGTGATTTTACTTGATCAACAAAAAGAAAGACAAATGCTGAAGTTAATGCATTGAACTGATCTTTATCTTGTGTAGGTGAACTATGGCTTAGTTTCTGCATGCTACAGCAAGAAGATATTAAACTGAAATCTCTGTTAGCAGTTCAATAAGCCAGGACTTTTCAATGTAAACAGCTCACTCATTTACCTCAAGAGATGTGCCCAGAGTGTTGTTTCTTGTGCTTTCCCTGTAACTGGAGACCTTAATACACTGCCAGATAAAGCAGGAGGAGAGCTGTGCTTCTGTGGGCAGATAGAAACAGCTCTGATGCAGAAATCCATCTGAGAAGCAAGTGTCCAGTGTTTTACCAGCTGATGCATGCTGAGCACTCCCAAATGAGGACATATTTTTTCTGATGTAGCCAAGCAGGCTTAATTTTGTTTGATTGCTTCCCAGAAGTTTGGTTTGCTGTCAGTCTCTCACTTTCTGCTGGAGTTTGTTTTTAGTTTGTGTGACCAGAATGTTCAGACTGCAGCTCTCTCAAGAACCTGAATCTGTGCTCTGCTGAGGTGTTTCTTTCACTCCAGCAGTTTTGTGTTGCTTATCTCTCAGTATATAGTGTTTGTCATGGCATCAGTTCTGATGTTTCCTCACAGTGGGTAATATTTCAGCCTATTATGTGGCTTTATGGTTTGTTTTTCTTTGTACTGTATGAATTCCAAACTGAAGCTGTTTGGAGAGAGTGGTGAGTGTTTTAGGTGTCCCTGGTGCATTTTCAGAAATGCTCTTGGAGGGCTTCTATCATGCAGAAAGAAGAAAGGATGGGTTTTCAGTGAAGCAGCTTCCTTGTAAAAGTGTAGACCACGGATTTCCCTCCTCATGTTTCTAAGCCACTTGTCCTTGAAAAAAAGGGAAAAATGCAGGCTGACACTGAAAATTAATGGCCAGGATATCATGGTGTACTGTGCTGCCAGGACTCGTGCAGCAAGCATCTCTAAGCCTCTCTTCTTTCTGTGCTGCCTCGTATAAATAAATATTCCTTAGGCCAATTCCCTTACAGGTCTGCCTGGAGTGCTCATGGATCTGTCCCTGCTGATTTGAACCCTAATTCTTAAAGAGCAAATGTATATGCCCAAGGCGCCAGTTTTATCATCATCTGGGATTTACACAGACTCTCTCTCCTTGTTTTTCAGCTTCTCCTCTGGAATAAGAGTAGCTGTAGGAAAAACAACTGAATCCATCCTGCCTCCTTGCTTTTAACAAGCAACTGCATTTCAATGAAGCCCCAGGGAGAGATTCCACAGCTACAGAACAGATGCTCTTTGCTCAGAATCTGGGGTTTTATTTCTTCTTTAGACATTTGAGATGGCTGCTTATCCTGAGGTGTCTGCTTGTTGCTTCTGTTACAGCAGCAAAGAGCAAAGATCCTTCCTTGAATTCAGAGAAAGTGTCCTTCAGCACAGACATCAGTTTGAGATATTGTGGATGCAAAAAACTAGGTGAAAGTGTCAGTACGGATGCTGAGCTGGATTAAGTGATGACTGAAAATACGTGAAAGTCTTTTTCATCTGAGTGATAGTTGTTGTCTTGGGTAATATTACTTTGCAAAACATTTCTCTTGATGTAGTCCAAAGAAATGAAGTAACCACAAGCTGAGCTTGTAGAGTATTACTGGTTTTTTTCCTATATTTCAACATAAAATAGCAGGGGACAGAAGGGAAACTTTTTTTTTTTTTTTTTTAAGACATGATCAACTATCAACAAAACAAATGAACCATGTGTTGTATCCTTCCTGTGAAATGAAAATACCATGCTTTCATAAGAAAGCTTGGGAACTGCTGGAGAAGGAAATCAATGCTGTATTTGAAATCCCCATGTTAGTGGCAGTCTGGTGGAGTTTGCAATGGTTTGGGTGAATTCTGAGCGTGGTGCTGTTTATAAAGAGTGCCTGAGGATTTATTGACTGTAGGTGCACTGGGCAGATTAATGGCAACCTTCTTGCAAGGTAACTCCAGCCTTGCATCCTGCTCTTGCTAACCCAGCTGGAGCAGTCAGCCATCTCTGCAGCACATGTGGAGTCCAAGCAAGGTGTTGTTTTAGTGAGGTCTTGCAATTACGAAAAGGCTTTTGTACACTTCCTGAAAGTTCTAGTTCTAAACTTCTCCCAATCCTAAACTTCCCCAGCTCATGGCAGTCATGTTCGAAAGATGCCTTGTAGTCTTTTTCAATATTAAGGTGTTGAGAAAGCTTTTCAAGCATTTTATGGATCTTTCTATTTCTGAAGCATTTTAAACCTCAACTATTTAAAGAAATTGTCCTGGATTTTTTCATTGCCTTTGGAGGCTTTTTTCCTTTTAGAAGAAACTTTCTCCCCATGTTCCCCTCACCTCTCACCTTGTGTGTTCAAATGACCTTCAGTAGAGCAGGAAATATATTTGGCTTCGGCAATCTCCTAGTTGTGCAACCAAGGCATATGCAAAATGCCTATGGAACAAAACTCATTTCTGTGTCTGCTTTTTTCCTACTGGTAGTTACTTCTGTTTTTTTCTTTTTTTTTCTTTCTTTTTTTTTTTTTTTTTTTTTTTTTAACTACAATATTTTACAACTCCTCCACCTTTTGCCTTTTTTATATTCCTTTTCAAGCATTTTCAGGCAAATGTTTAAATTCCTGAGTCATCTTGTGGAAGTGTTTCTTTGCCTTAGTTCTCATTTTTCTTCTTGCAACACCCTCACTGTGTTGCTCTTTTACATAAATTCATGCAGTTATGTGCTCACACAGTGTTAATGCTAGGTAGGTGAAACATGCTACTCTGAGAAATTAATTTTCTTGGAGAGATCCATCTTGGATTTAGCCAGGTGGACTTCTCAGTGTTGTTTCTGATCATGAAACATTGAAATTGCTATAAAGAGCAACAAATGCCCAGTTATGGGCCGCCTTTACTCATGTTGAATAGCAACCAGAGATCTTCCAGTGGTGTAGCCATCCACTGCCTGCCTGTTTGTGCAGCTGGATGCCTTTTGGAGATAACTTCCAATATATCCATTAGCTTATGTCTGTGAGGAGCATTTCTAGACAGAATCATATCCAGACATTGATCCTGCAATAGTGAATATCAGGAAAGGGACTTGGAGCTTTGTGGGACAGGTATAAATATCCTTGGATCTGCAGAAACGATGCCTTCTGCCTTCAAACTGAGCTGAGGAGCTTTGAATGCTCTGGGCTAAAGGGTGCCTCTGCATGTGCCTGGAGGGGCTGCACACACCAGCGTGGTGGTGTCGGCAGACTCCAGTCCTGCTGTTCAGGTCGTCTTTGTGTCTGTCTTCTCCTCACAATCCTCTGAAAAGTGCCAAAGTGTACCAAATATACCAGGGAAACTGACGGAGGATGGGGTCCTAAAGGAAGGTGGTAAGCTATGGGAGTAAAAATTACAATTTCAGTCACACCACAGAAAAATATCAGGTCCAGTTTTGGATAGTGCATGTTCCAGTCAGGTTTCTTGAACCCTGAGGCATCCTGTTTGCTGCTTAATAGATATGTGCTACACTACGGAGCTTTGCAAGGACCTGGCAAAATAAAACAACTGTATAGCATGTGGAGGATCAAACTGATCCTCAGTGTATGAAAGGTAATGTACAACAGAAGGAAAAATGTGTGCTGTTTACATTCTTTTTTTACTGGCTTCAGCCCACAAATAACAAATGGTTTGCTACCATAAAGAAACATAATTGCCAGCAGGTTGTGGAAAGAAGGAGGGAAATAGTGACAGTCACCCTCAGTGTGGTGTGCAGTCACCTGGAAAGCAGTGTGTGCTTTGCCAGCCTGCTGCTGACAAGAGTGCAGAGATGGAGGTGGAAGAAGCAAAAAAATAATTAGTGGTATGGAAAGATCCTGCTAAGAGGAGGTGTGCAGAGTCTGGGAGCATTCTCCTGGAGAGAAAATGCCTAAAAGAACCACTGGAGAAAGCTCCAAAATGGATTGTGTGTTGCTGGGCAATGGAAGTATTAATACTCTTCTGTCCCCCACCCTCTCGTGACTGCAGAATAACCCTTTCAGTTACATGGACAGTCACTTTGTTTGGTCAAGAAATGTGACAGGAAGCCTTCAGGATCCTGGGCAGCAGGTGAGGATCGCTGGAGGGGAAACATGGTCACAGAAGTGGAATTTGAACAGGTGATGTGAGAATTCTCCTGCAAGCAAGAGCTGCAGCGGTGCCATGGGTTGGGGCATGGTGGGTTGACACAGCCCTAATGATTCTGAGACGTGTGAGATGTACCTGGTGTCTGTGGTTTTGTTGGTTAAACTCTACAACCTCTGTGATCTGCCGCTTCTCTGGAAGTGGCACCTCCAGGTGCCACCTGGGTGGATGCTGCCTCCTGCTTCTTGCCTCTTCTGACCTGGAGGGCTCAAAACAGGCTGAAAGCTGCTTGCATTTTGTAACTTTATTTGAATTGCATGTTAAACGGGAAAAGTTCCTTATTTGGCTAATTCTATAGTCAGATGAGGGTTTTTTGCACTAAATCGCCTTTTAATAAAGTAATTTCCAGTTTAGAAATATGAGGGTAAGTGGTTTCAAAGCTTGTGCCCGTGGGAGTTGCAGTTCAGCATGGTCCATGTCGCTACAAGATGATGAAGGATGTTCCTACAGGCATGTGAGAAGTTACAGGAAATGTTGGAAATGTTAGCCCCAAGGCACTTCAGGAATTGCTGACTTGATTAATAGACTTTGTCTTGGTTCAAAGCCAGAGAAGACATGGAACTTCTTTTGACAGTGTTTGTAAATTATTTTTTTTTGGAGTGACATGAGTGATTTTTGGCAGGTGTAGTTTATTAACTTCAAAAAAAGGTCAATGTTTTATAGAAGAGAATAAAAGGCCTCCCAAAAATCTCTGAATATTTCCATGGCAATGACAGGACTTTTTTGTTGTTGTTTTGCTTTTATATTCTGTGTAGGTAAGAATTGTGTTTGTTTACACACTGTTGCAAAGCAAAATATGTTTTCCTTGTTTCTGATGCTGCTTAACAAGATGGTAATGGCATTTGCCTTTGGGTTTCTATCAGCTTTGTTCCTGGTCTACAAAAGAGTTAATCAGCCAAATTACTTAATAGCACATGAACACTTCTGTGACATAACAGCCAAATGAAGTATCTACTTCTATTAAAGCTTCTCTTCATGTCCACACAAAAGATATCACTTTTAATGTTTTATTTCATGATTCATAACTGCTTAGGAAGCAGTGTTCTTGGTGGTGCAGTGCCCTTAATAAGACAGCTGTCTGCTGCTCTGATGTGTATGTAGTATGTGCATCATATTGTGGACTTTGCTCTGGAGTACTGAGAAAATGAGATAAGAATACCTTGTTTGGTGATAAACTTAACTACCCCTATATTAATAACAACTATATTGTCAGGGCTGCTGTATAAATCCATTTGACCTACTTCTCCCCATAAAGCCACAATAACAATCTGCAATGTTGCTACATAAACATACTGGCTTCTCATGACTAGCTGCTGTTAACAAAATTCACTGAAGACATTTCTTTAGCATAAGTTGAACTTACATACTGCAGCTGAAAGCTGCTTTAAGACTGAACATCTGTTTACAATTGCTTGTGCTTTATTACTGCTGTGTGGAGAGCATTGTGAAAGATATTTCAGCACTGTCTGCCTTGCGCCATCTTCATGAGGTTTGGTTTTGGAAGCTGAGAACAGCCTGACCCCCTGACAACAAGACTTGCCTAAGAGGTTTTAGCCACAGGGCTAAATTTGCTTATCAGTTCATTTGTTTGCTCTGGGAGAGGCTGGCTGACCATTAAAAGGGAGTTTTAGAGTGGTGAAGGAGCCCTCCTTGAGCATCCTGGTGCTGCTGCCATGGGTGGTAGGGGGGTCACTGGCTGGGCAGGGGCTCTGGGCCGTGGTTCCCCTTGGAAAAAAGGCAGGGATTGTTGAGAGCCATCCCTCAGAGGGTGTTCAGCCGTGGTTAGAGAGCAGTGGTGGGCAGGCAAGGGTGGGATGAGCTGCCTGGGGCACTGTATTTGCTCTCTGCAGGAGGAGGGATTGCCATGGCACAGCCTAAGGCAGTTCTGGGGGCTGAGCCAGCTGTTCCAGGCAAGAACTCCTCTCCTGCTGTTCTACCTCACACCCTCCTCCACTGGAAGCAGGATCACTATAAAACACGTGGCTTTCTCATCTTCAAATTCACAGACACCTTTTTAACCAGTTCAAAAGTAGTTTTTCACTAGAGTAGTACTTTTAGCTTTTTATAAGTTATAGTAGAGGTGTATCAGAGGAGCATGGAAAATATTTTCTTATGTGATTTTTTTCTATAGAATGGATAAGGGGTAATATAACTCTCAGAGCTAATGAACACACTATGCATGTTTTGGCTCTACTGAATTGAGATACTACAGTTATGTTGCCTGTAGTAGATGGTTCACAGAATTTTTAAAATCCGTGGATGTGTTATAGCTGTAAAGTGCTCTAGTGCTTGACTAAGATGCTAAGACTCCTCACAGGAACGCAAATACCACTTAATATTTGTTTCCTTATTTTAGCACCCCATCTCTCCCTCAATAAACACAAAAAACTTTTTTTTTTTTTTTTTTTTTTTTTTTTTTTTTTTTAATGGTGAGTACATAATGTCTCAGGAAGAAAACAGCAACACCTCAAACGCAAGGAAATTAATTCATACCTGACTGATATGGTGTTTCCTCTGGAACTACAGGAGAAGAGCTCCAGCTACAGAAATCTTTTCCTTGGTATTGCTGAGTGGCAAGTGTTGCTGTTGTGTATGATGTGGCTCCTGCATGAGTAATGTCATGGCTTGCTGTGCCACGCGGATCTACATTTGCCTGAGGTGAAAAGATTTGGGCTGAGATTGTTGGGGAGGTTATGCTCACCAGATCAAGGCTGCAAGTCAGAAAGGAGACACCTGGAAATTTGTGCCTAGAAGGTTTTTGTAAGACACATTGCTGTAGCAGCAGAGTGCCTGTGCCTTTAAGAACTGCAGAACAGATATTGCTCTTGCTGTGTGAATTCACTGTAGCATCAGCATGAAAGAGAACTTTAGAAAAAGCCTTTTATCTGAAAGCATGGTCTGGCTCTTGAGAAGCATTGAAAACCCTCAAGTCCTTCTCAGAATCATGCAGACAGAGGGGGTGCTTGAGTGGCACTGTGATGGTGCCCACTGAGCTGTGTGACTCCTGCCATGGGAAGCCATGGAAACTAAAAGCTGAAGGAATTCATGGTGGTGAGGGAGAGACTCTCAAGGATTCTACAATGCAAAAAACCAACACTGCTTTTTCAGAAGGTTTTTGTACCAAGCAGCAGCAGTACTTGCTCAGTAGGAAAATGGGCACAGCCATGTCCTGGCTTGGTGCTCTTTAATCATTAATAGTGGCAAGAGGCAGTGAGGGCAGGAACCCCTTATACTTGACCTGATTCAGTGTGTAGTTGTCCTCTGTTTAAGTAAAAACAAGCTTAAAATGTGCTATTTCACACTATCTTGTTAAGCTGAACTGATAGCAGCCAGTTCCCCAGATCTTGGAGTGACTGCTTCATGATTACAAAAAATTGATATTGAGATCCCATCATTGCATTGATCTTTTGCCTGTTCACCTTTTAACCTCTATGGAATTGCCAGGTTGCTACCTCTTCTTACTCATTGATTACAAAAATTGAGTTTTTTGTAAGTGCTAAATACCTTTCAGAGTATCAAGCACAAATTGAATACTCTCAGCATAAACTAAATATTTGTAATAAGTTTGCAAATAGTTTTTGTTGCTTCAATTACTTGTTCTACTGGCAGAATTACAGGTTCTTAAGGCAATGCTTCAGCTTTTCCTGACTCCAGTGTCTGAGGTCTTGCTTTTATTGCTGTTATGAAAAAAACCCCATCTCTAATTTAACTAAACCAAGGCATGTAACAAATCGTTGTACCTGAAATACTGGTGGGCAAAACACTGATGAGGCACTCTGAACATTTTCATCCAAGCTCTCTATAGGAATTTGGGGAGTTGCAGACCTGACTGACAAATGACTTTGTGCTAGGACATCCTTTTGGAGATGGTGAATTCTGTGTAATATGGCAATGCATATGAAAAGGGTTGTCTCCAGCAATTGTGGAGACAACACACAAAATCTGTGTTTTGAAATTATTCAGCACTGGGCCTGTGAGACTTTGGGAAAGTCTTGGTACAATAGGAACAATATAGAAGACTATTTTTCTTCTCCTTTTCTCAAGTCTCACACTCCAGGACAGACTGTGCTGTACTGCACTGCTGCATTTCTACATGGCTGAGCTTGAATCTCTCCACTTCAAACACAAGACATGGTTTGCATCTGAATTGTGACAACCAGAACTGAGCAAGGCTCAATTAGGGGAGGCCAGACTGGATGTGTGTATAACTGCTGGGTTTAGGTAGCTCAGAGGAAAAAAAAAAAAAAAGAGCAGAAGGAAAGTGAAAAATGAGAGAGAGCAAGAAAGAGGCAGTGCCCACTGCTTCCCCTCATGCCCAGAATTCTGTGCATCCTGCCTAACTCACCTTGTAGCAGCGCTTTTTTCCCCTGGTTTCACTTCCAATTGTAGCACATCCCATTTCTGATCCATACATCCTTATACATCTGAAATGTCCCTGTTTCCTGACAAGGTAGGATCCTTCAGCCTTTGCCTGCCAGCTGAGTTTTGATCCTGTTTTCTTGCTTGTCCCTTCCCCAGGTGATAATTTTGCTACTCCATTGTTTTCTCCTGCAAAGATCTTCCCCATCCATCTCCTTCAGTCTTATTCCAGATCTGTATTTTCCTTTTTGTTTTTCCCAAGTGGCTTTGTCTAATCTTCTTCCTCGCTGCTACTGTTTTTCTCTTGGATATAGGACTGAGCCTGTACCTGCTCCTAAGCAAATGTTTGCATGTTTGTGCGCTGAGATGTGCCTGAGGATGCTTGAAAGAATGGTCATGTAGATATTTTGGAAACATCAGTTCAGTATCTGACCTAGAAACTACCTCAATCTGCCAGAGCAAGATGGAGCAGCAAGTTGAATTTTATCTGCTTGGTGAAAGCTGAGCAAAGGGGGGAAAAACATGCTGTTTTCCTTTTCTGATGTTTAAAAAGTTTTGGTTTTCTTTTTGTGCTATAGTATTTGAACAGACTGTTCACTGAACCCTTCAGCATCTTCTCATCTTAATTTACCTGAAACATTGTGCAGCTCTTTCTTGTATTTGTGCACTTGCAATGGCATCTAATTACTTCTATCCCTGGTGTGATAGTGCAGGTTTTTAGAAGTGAGACTTCTTTACTAGGTAATACGTGTGACAGGGCAATTCAGGAGAGGGGAGAAACTGTCAAAATTCATAGTGTGATCCTGTCACCAATGTCTTTTGGGGTATGTAACCACTGCACTATGCTCACTCACACAGTCCCTCTGCTGAACACACAAATAAGTTGTGCTTATGACCCTGCTTTTTTTAGAAGGTCTTTACAGATCATCATTTTAGGAGCAGATGTGGGGAACCCCCAAGCTTTTCTTTTTTTCTAAGTTCCAGGGGAAGTTATTTCCCTTTTGTACAAAATGCCTTGTGTCAGGGTTCTGTGCTGGTTTTGCATCGTTATAGATCCCATAAGTGAAGCTGTCATTCTGTGGTAGCTGTACCATCAAGGTATTGAATATTCTGCAAATCGTGATTTAATGTTTTTCTGTGGCATAGAATCTCTAATAAAACCGTGTAAAAATATATACAAATAGGAGGGTTTCTGTGTATTGGAAGTGCATTGTTCTGGTGAAGGGGTTGGCAGCTTTCCTGCACTATCTTTATGACAGAAAAAAAGGCAAGGGGAACTAAGAAGTCCTTTTTAAAGTTAACTTTCCAGCTGCTTGGAAATGTGCCTGGCATGGCTGCAAACAATTCTACTTGTACATATGACTCCCACCAGCAGAAGAAAAGCCTGCCTTGAGGGAAGGAAAGCCAATAGTGAAAGCTCCTGGGCCACAGAAAACTGGAAAAATTTTCCATTTCCAAAGGAAAAAAAAGTCACTAACTTGTCTGTAACTTATGGGGCATTGACAGAGGGTGCATCAGTTTTTGCAGCATGAAGCTCAGCAAGTTCTCAGCCCTGTTCCTACAGGTCACCCTAACCACACACAAGTAGTTGATGTATCTTCAATCTCTCTTCCTTCTCATCAAGTGTGTCCTTCCCAGATGGTGTGTTTAGAAATCTTTTATGCAAATTATGGGTTTGAAGTCAAAAATCAGGGAATAAAGTAGTTTCTTATTTTTCTCCATAGTGAACTTTGACTTGCCACTGAATAAATTTTTTCTTGTAGCATCATTAACACTTTTATAAGGCATCAAAAATCAATGAACATTTAAATAACCTTTTTTTCAGCAACATGAAAGCATTGATATGCTAAAGCCTAATTTTCAACTGCAGAAGATTAATCTTTCAATTTTGTTTCATCATCCCCTTGAAAACAGATAAAAGTTTTCTGATTCAAGAAACTTCCTAGGTTGGGACCTTTGTACTAAGTTTTTAATTTAAAAGATATGCTTACAGAAATTTTAGGTAATTTTTAGTTTGGTGTGTGCATAGAGAGTAAGTTCTTTTGTTAAGGATTGTTGCTTTAAACTAACCTGTAGGGCTTTGATTTATTCTGGATGATTTCCTAGTAAAAGTTCTGTTTTCTTTGGTTTAGGGTGGAAATAGCACAATCAGGGCAAAGAACTTTGTGAATTTTTTTTCTCCATAACTAAAGTTTTGCTTTACCTGACATCCTGAACTTTGTAGCTATTAAAACAACTTGGAGTGCTGGGATCAAAGGAGTGACCTGCATGCTGAACTTGCATTTTGTGGAGTCAAGTCAGCTGGACTTGGTCATGTTTCAGGTTGAGAGACTTCATATGCACAAAACAATTTACCAGGGCAAGCTTTGTCCTTGAGCACAAAACCCTTTTTCATTCTTATGAATTTTCTTTTTACAATATAGCATATCTCCCTGCCTCCTCTGTGCTGAGCCTTTATCTATATTTTTATCAGCAAAATGGTTAGAAATGTACAGATACTGGTTCAACCAATGATTTGGATTCAACTCTTAAAAAATACCCTTAATGTAACTTTGCTCAGGAAATGCATCTGAGTGGGCTGTTACATTATCCAAGGTGTCACAGACAGGAGGGAGTGTAATGATGAGAACAGATATATTTTGTGACCTGAAACTGTTCTGGCTGTCCTATTTTCTAGGAACATAGGGTATGGGTTCAATAAAGAAAGACAGGAAGGTCTGCATTTATCTAATCACTAGGTTTTAAAAAAAGTATAGCTGTACACTCTAATTTCCTGTTCAAATATTGCATGCCCAGTTTAATTTACCATCCTTGAGTAAATTTTATTTCACTAGCTCTAGTTAAACCCCAAGACATTTAACTATTATGAAAGCATATAGTTGATATTTTAGAAAACATCAGTTCAGGTTAGGTTGATATATTGGGGAGAGAGGGAAATGTCACTGATTGGTAAAAGCACTATTTTCTCTTCAGATGCAATTTCACAGTTCTAATACCAGGGAAATACTCTTTAGATTCATGGAAAATAGAAATATCAGAAGTCAAATTTCAGAGTATGTCAATGAATGGTACAAAGCAATGTTTTTCAGCAGATCTTCTGCTCCTTTAGAGAGAAGTCTCTGTATATTTTTTCCAAAACCAAATGAAAGATGATGTGTTCTTTATCAAGATCCTTCCAGCTCTATCAAAAAGAGACATTCAGGACAGTTAGTGCCTTTCTGAGCTTCAGTAGCAACCTGCTGGAAGATATGGGAGGGCTGGAGGAAAATGTTTGAGTTCTGTGAAGCCACTGATCCCTTTCTTATGGAGACTGCACTGCATTTTCGATTTTGCACAGGTCTTCATAGGGCAATTTCTCCACCTTCCATTCTTTCTGGGCTATTTTAGCCTGCTCTGTGCATGGCATGCAGAAGAGGCATACACCTGCTGAAAATAGCACTCCTCAGCTTATACTGGGACTGCATTTAGTAGAGTCTTTTTTCTAGGTAAAAATTACTGAGTAATTGCTGCTGTGAAGGTTGCTCTGCAATATTGTAGCTGAAGATTCATATAGGACTGCTCTGAAGTTTTTCCCACTGATGATCATATCATTGATGATTCCCATTGATAATCTCATTGATGATATAAGAATCTCATTGCAAATAAAATTTTAGGCCTCAGATAGATGCAACATCTCTGAAAAGACACTTTTGGAACTTTTCTCTTAAAAAAAATATAAATTCAGCTATTGTTAGAGGAAAAAGCAAGGAAAAACTGTTAGAGAAACATCTTCCCCTTTTAATCTCACAAGAGAATGTTTGATGACTGTGCTCTGTGTTCAGAGAACAGGTTTATGGAGCTTTTGCTTCAGCTAAGGAAAAATTGCCAAAGATGGATGTTTGTGTTTAAGTGGTTCACGTTGTTGTCATGTTTCCCGATTCAATATCATTTAAAGGGCTCACTGGCTGCCTCTGATATTTCCTTAAGTCTTTATGTCATTGGAAAGGTGAATGCTAAAGCAAGAAAACTGAATTTAACTCAGTGGGAGGTTTTAACCATAAGTATGTTTAAACAAAACATTCTGAAAATTCCTCTTCCTCCTTCCTCCGCTCTTCATTATAATTCTCTTTTATTTAAATGATCTCAAAGTGCAGCCTCGTGTGTGTGTTTCTTTGCCAGGATATCCTGGGACTGTGAACCCAGGAGCAGAGGAAGATTTTACATAACAGGCAATAAATTCAGAGAGAAACTCGCTTTTGTTGTGAGCCATGCTCAACAACAGAAAAAAGCTGACCTTGAGAGGATGCCTGGTCATGTCCCTTTATTTATAGGGAGCTGTGGGTAGGTTGAGAACCCCTGGAATTACAATCTTTGCTGCTGGGCACCCAGTGGAGTGCGCTTGTGGAAAAAGTGCACTGCCCATCTTCCTTCCCTTGACCTGAAGATTTTACTTGTTGGGATTTTATTTCTTTGGTAGTGCAGTGTGGTGAAGGAGGGAATCTTCCCCACAATAAAACTGGACAATGACAACCTTCAGTATCACGTCTGAGACAAAAATGTAACTCAAATATATTTGCAGTCCCCAAATGGCCATTCATTTTATTGTTGCTCACCCTTAGACTGAGGCACATGCTGCTGTCCTTGTTCCTGAGACAGTGAAACTGGAGGTTAATTCATGTCCATGTGGTGCTGCTTTCTCCTTCTCATGCTCAGACATTCCTGTGAATGTGACTGTATTGTTGGGATTCATGCCGGAAACCCCTAAATTTGCAGCTTTTTTTTTTTTTTTTTTTTTTTTTTTTTTTTGCCTAAACAAACTTAATCTCGTTCCCTGTGTCCCTGCAGCATCTATCCATCCTGCAAGCTGAAGATCCAGTCTGGACTTTTTGCCATTCTGTACCCCAGCCCTGAACCTCTGGCATTTCCTGAAGCCTTTGCCATTGAAAAGGTGAACACTTATAGTAAGAAAACTGAATTTAATTCAGTGGGAGGGTTTTCCTCCATTCCAGATCCCATCATAAATCCAATCCGGGTTTTTCTCCATTCTATATCCCAGCCAAATCCAGTCCAGGTTTTCCCCCATTCCCAATTCCAGCCTCGATTCATTCTGGATCTTTATGTATTTCAGCATCGAGCTTGCCAAACCTTTGCTATTCACCTTCAGCTTTAAAAAAAACAAAAAAACCCAAAAAAACAACAACAACAAAAAAAAAAAAAAAAAAAAAAAAAAACAAAACCAACTTTTAAAACTTTTTTCTTTTTTTCTTTTTTTTTTTTTTTAAATACGACTATAGGTTTATGAAGTGTTTTGAGCCAGCTTTATGACCTATCAGAAAACAAACCTGTTTTAACTTGGGGTGGGTGATCTTTGCCTTACTCTCCAAGGCAGCACAACATGAATAAATGTTGGGTTGCTGCACAGTTGTGCTCTCTTCTTCCCAGTTAATTGAAATGTTAATTGATATGTTGATTCCTGTTATGGACACTTGGTGGCAGATACATTTTCACCACAGGTAGGGAGGAGGTTCAGATATGTGTTTTTGTGGCAATGCAGCTCCAGATTGTGATGTGCAGGCTCTTATCCATTCTTTGACTCAGGACTTTAAAAAAATTGGGTTTCTTTACAATTATGGTGGTATGGGATGTATGCTAAACTTAGAGCAGCTACTTAATTTACAAAACCCAATTAATCTACCTCAGTTAATATTCCTGATGTAGCTATCCAGCTTGAGCTGCCCGCTTTAGCTTGGACAGCGCTTCCTTCCAAGTATGTAATCTGAAATGATAGTTGAAAAAACTATGTGCTGTATTCTTTTTAAGGATTCTGAAGTTATTGATTGCATTTTGTCTTGTTTTACCTTTGGAGTGAAGAGATTGCTGGTTTTGTATATCCCTAAGTTACTTTTGTCCTTGAAATCTGAAGGTTGTTTACAATTCCTGATACTCAAATGCTTTCCTGCTGCTTCCCATGAGGAGGGTGAGGGTACTGGGGTGTACTTTTTCCCCCTGGATGAGTTAATACAAATAATTGAACAGACTTTCTGTAGCTTCTAGGGAAAGTGCAGTGGGTTTGCTTCATTTACTCAGTTCAGAAAGAACTTGTGCAGAACAGGGGTTATTCCAAAACTCTGCCTGGCTGCGTCTTTCCCTGTGAGCCTTGGGGAATGCCTGTGCTTGAGGCAAGTGCTGAATCAGGCCCTACTTGTTCAGCACCATGTCTTGTGGACTCCAGAGACAGGATGCTGCTGTGGGCTGGTGGAAGCCCAGCACTGCATTCCCACCTGGATCTGATCTAGTAATGCTTTGTCCTTACCCAACACTGTGTTTTGCTGTTGTCTTTTGCTTTTCTCTCCTTTCCTCCCCCCCATCCAGGTTGGTGCTGAATCTTGCCAGCAGTATTTCATATGAGCACATCAGTGCTCTGTTGACATCCTAGGATCTGTTCAGACCCACAGCTTTGTCAGTGCTGTCATGCTGCTAAAACCAGCCACCTTCTTGTGCTTCTGTTTCCTGGCTTTTTCCCTCAGGATTTGACATCATATGTCTTCTGGATATTGCTAATGCCAGTTCTTTATATAGCAACTGCTGGGTGAAGTCAGGTGGCTTCTTATCTGTTTGGTTTTTTTATAAAGTACAAGTTGGATATTACCAGAAATCTTCTAGTGAAGTTGCAAAAAGGCAGATATTAAGGGACTCATCTGGTGTTGTTGCAAAGACCTCACCGTGGGGGAGAGGGTGGAATATAAATCTTGCAACTTTCAGAACCAAAAATGCCAGCTTTTTAACAGTCTGATTATGGAAGTCCAGTGGACATGGACACATGCTGTGATTTGATAGTGATTTTCATTGAAACAGAAAAACCTCAACTTGGTGCTGACTCACCTGGAGTTAGAGACAATTATAGATTCCTCCATGTTGCTTTAATGGGATATGAAGTAATTTGGGACAGACCTATCCTTGTGAGAGAAGTCTGTGCTTGCAGTGATACTTGAGAGGTGACAATCCAGGCATTACCTAGGAAGTTGCTCTCCTCTTAATTAAAATCCCAGCTTTCTTCCATGGTAAACTGATGGTGATGGTGACTTTGGTTTAAAAGAAATAAATGCATAGCCTTAACCTGTGTCAGAAATGCTTTGAATGACATTTCAGTGTCCTCTTTGGCTGCCCTGCCTTGATAGTGTTTGGGATAAGTGTGTTTGAAACAGAATGAAGTGAGTCTCATCTCAGGAGAGCAGAAATAATATTGCTGTATGTAGCTGCTTTGGGCAGTCACAAGTATAGTTGATACCTACTTTTAAATTAAAGGAGAATAGTGAGGATAAAAGTACCTTGTTTCATGCTAAAATCTTGATCGCTTTCTAATTTAAGTGCAGATATTTAAATAAAATAACACAATAATATATTTATATAAATATATATAAAAATAAATAAAAATAACCCTGCCTTGAATAACTCTAGAGACTTGTCAGGTGGCTCCTGGCTTGTCAGGGGCTTCCAGTGCTGGCTCACCTCCTACATGATGTCTTGTGTTGGCTTAAAATTGTTACAGAGTGAAAGCTCTGTCCTTGAGCCAGACATCTTGCTAATTAATTATCTTTGCTTTCTAAAGTAAGTACCTTCATGTGATATGGAATAGTTGCCTGTAGTTTTTAGAATTTGGAAGGTAGATTTAAAGCCCTTTATTACCAGAATTCTTTCCTTCAGTCAGTGCAATCCAATCTGCCTTGATCCATCTTTAGGTTAAACTATGCAGGTTTAACCTGTACATATTGTTGTTCTGGTAGTTCAGTATATGATGAAATGACACATATTTCTGTTTGAATCACAAGGTATAAGCATCAGATTTTCATTTTCTGCTTAATTATAGGGGACTTTTGTCCATGCTTTTCTTCATTTTCTGGTGCAGAAAGCACTGTGAGAATGAAATAATAATAATAATAAAATCCAAATTCCCTTATTTACTTTTTCTTTCTGTTCCCTGGTATTGAGATGTACCTTGAGACCTGAAAGAAATAAATGTTAATGTCATCTAAGTGACAGGTGAGGTATGATGGAGGTGTCAGGTAGGAGCTGCTGTTCCTGTTAGTTATGTACAAAGTCAGATAATCTGGTATTTGGGGAGTACAGCTTGTGCAAAAACTTTCCTAAGTATAACAAGATAAATCAAAATAGTCTTAGACCATCAGCAGTCCCCTTTCCACAAACTTAGAAAAAGAAAAAGAAGACAGACTGCTTGATTATGAGAAGAGGTGGGTGGAAAAGCATTTAACTAGAAGGCAGGAGACAAGGATTTTCTGAGCTGAACAATGTGATGTCCCTGTGCCCATGGGGTGGGGTGGAAGGCAGCCTTGCAGCAAGCAAATGCCTGTCTTACTGACCTCAATTAACATTCCTTCTGTTTGTGCCAGGAATGGGTTTTGCTCTTCAAGCCTCCTAGGGGCACGTCAGGTGAAGAGCAGACAAATGTAAATGACCTCATTTTATCACTTGGACGGTGTGAATGCCTCAGAGCCCACCTTTAACTGAGTGAGAAGGCTGGAAGGAAGAGCTGTAGCTCTCTGTGTGGTCCATGGGGAGAACTGAACTCCTAGGCTGCCCCAAATTGCCCTCTGTGTGCTTCACAGGTCACATAGGAGCATTGAGTTATAGCTCAGCCCAGTGCCAGTGTGAGCCTGCTCTTCATATGCAATGCATCTCATGGCCAACCCTGAATTTGTGTCTTTTAAATTATTTTATTTTAATTATTTCTGGTGCTCTTTTATAGGGGAGGTGTGTTTTACAGTGAAATAACAAAAAAAACCAAACCAAAAATCCCATTCTGGGTGTCACTTTGTCTCTGTAATTCATGAGGAGAGACTGTACCTATAAATCACAAAAATGTAATAACTGCAACCAGAGAGAGCACTTGTGTAAGCTTGTAACATAAAACTATAATCTTTGGTAGCCTAAAATTCAGGTTAAATACTGTGCATATCACCATTATATGAATAGACTGGCTCTGACAATAAGAAAAATGAATGCAAGTGCAGAGAAGGTCTTGAATCAATTTTCAATCTGCTTTTGTCTTGGTAATGCTTTTAACTAAAATTACACTGAAAAGTGTATAAATGCATTGCTGAAATATAGGTCATCTCTGAAAACTACCAGGTGGTAGCTTAGCTTTCTCTAATTCAGCTTCCATATATTTGGAAGAGATACTTTTTTTCTTTACACGTAAACAGTTAGTTTTGGTTGCAAAATATTGAAATGCAGCAAGGAAATCATAGACAAATTTATTGTTCTACTATGGGAATGCTGCTGCTGCACAAATAACTTGGATTCACTCACACTTTATTTCTGAATTATTTTCAACCCTCAGCCATAGTTAATTGTTTTATTTTGTTATTTATTTAATATACCTTTAAATAGGTAAAAGAATTACAACAGGTTTCCTTCAACCTCAGCCTTGGCAAGTGTCAGAATTCCTAGCTGGAGACCCATGACAGTGTATGAAATCCTTGCTAACCATAGTTTCACAAGTCCTTGAATTTTTATTATTTTACAGATAATGAAGATGCAGACAGAAGTTAAAAATTAGTATCTTGCTCACGGATCTTCATTTTTCTTCCAAATACTTCCCTGCTTTCTCTACCATTTAAGCTTATGTTGGACCCCAGCTTCTATTAAAGCTCTCTGATACCCTTTTCTTTTACCCAAGATTCCCATTTGTTGTTTGCATTACAGAAAACTTAATTTCACTTAGACTTAATTTGATCCATCCAGATGGATTTATTTTCAGTGTGGATCATGGGAAAGGACAGAAAGAGATGCTTTCAAATTGCATCATATATAAAAAGGCTCACTGTGGATAAAGTCCTGGTCCCAAAAGATATAATTTCTCCCATGGCTGATTCCCTCAGGTATTAAATACCTTTTTCTGTTGCAGTCCATTTGCCTGAGTGACATGGAATATCATCTTTTTTGGGACACCTTACCCTCACACTTGATAAGAGTCACATCCAGCGATAAAGGACTTGTGGTTTTTTCCCAATTTTTTTGTCAATGCTTTGTTCCTCAGCAAGTAATCCCAGCTGGTTTCCTTACCCTCTAATTCCACACTCTTGGCTCCATTGTCTCAATTTACAAGAACAAAAGCTGAAATCTTTTCATGTCTTCTGCGTTTCGCTCAGGGATAGGGATCAAGTCATAGTCATCTCTTCTGTCTCCTCCTCTGGTTCTGGTGACGACTTTGATGATGACCCTAAAAGTCACTCTTATGATGGTCCTGCTTCTTCCTCCTCTTTACTCTGCCTGTCCTGCTTGACTCTTTCTGGTAAAGCTTTTTTACTGAGTGACTCTAAAATTCTCCACTGCTGTAATTGATTTGGAGGACAAAGAAGGAAAAAAGAGGGGGGATAAAAAAAACCAATGCACAATGCAACTGCTCACCTTGTGCTGCCTGATGCCACAACCCCCTTCCTGAACCCAGGCTGGCCACCCTTCTGGGCAACTCCCCTCAGTTTATATACTGATTTATATCATGTTTATGATGTTCTGTGGTGCAGAATATTCCTTTGAGCATTGGGTCACCTGTCCTGGCTATGCTTCCTTGCAGTTTTCTTCTGTGCACCTCCTCAGTGGCAAAGCATGAGACAAGGGAGAAAAAAATTGTCCTTGACTTTGGATAAACATAACTTAGCAAAACCCCAAAACATCAGTGTGTTATTAACACCACTCTGAATCCAAAACACAAAGCGGTGCCAGCTGTGAGAAGAAATTAACTCTGCCCCACCTGCAACCAGGACAATATCCACCCCTGCTCTACCACCTGAGATAGCTGTCACATCATATCCCAGTTTAGGAGTATTTTTTTGGGGTATATATACCAAATAGATATAGACATTTAGCAAAGATACAGGGTTGTTTATCTCCCTCTTTGGAAAACTGCACTCAGAACACCTCTAATGACCGTGGCATTCTGCTTAATGAGCAAATGGAGTACTGGGCCACATCTGATAATGAAAAGGAGACAAGCTTAATTAACTTAGCACCCAACTAATCAGCAGTTAATGTAGCCCTGAAAATTGATAAGTTATTTAGTCGTGGAGGGTTGGGGTGTGTAGAGAAGGGAAAAGCTGGCCTTTTTTTATACCTTAAGCCAGAAGCAAATATAAATATCCAACCGAAATTGATGTGACCTGGAGGTTTCTGTCAGTGGCGTGCCCTTGATTCATGCTCTCTTCAGCCATCCAGAAACTGTTTATAACTCTAGAATGAAGCTTTGTTAGCTGAAATCCTGCAGGCAGTTTCTCTGGAGGATCTGTTTGATTATGAGCAAAACAGCCCTGCCATATGTGGACCAGCAAGTTACTTGGATTCACACTGAAATAAACCACCTAAAACAGTGTTTTTCAGTTTCCCCTGTGGGAATATCCCAGAATAGCTGCTGGGATTTTATTCAAAGTAAATATTAAGTTACAGGACCTGACTGGATACCTGCAAATATCTCTGCCCTGATTTTACTTGGATACAGACAGTGATTCAGAACTAAATATAAGATAATTTCTTCCAAAATCTTTCCCTCTCAGCAGGAATTTTTCTATTGCTCAGAGGAATGACTTAGTATTTGGAGCCCAAACGGTGATGTTTGAAGAGGCCATCAATTTATTTTCCTGCACCACAAGGGATAATCGATGGAAATCTTGCTTCCACTGTTCCTGTACAGAAATCACAGGTTAACAGAAGACTGTACTAATACAACAATGATTCTCTTGTCCCACTTTTTCCATTTTATGGGAGCAGGGCTTCTTTTTGACAATTTTTTTTTCTTAATTTTGAAATGTTAAATGGTTTTCACACAACATCTTGATCAGCAAGTAGCAACTAAGAGGATATTTTCTAGAAGATTTTATATTTATTGGAAGAGCAGAGAGCTAAATGTGCTAAATGAAACAGTAGCTATGTGCCCTGAATCAGGAGGAACAGCAGCAGTGCTTGGATGTTTGTTCCACGGCCTTGGAGTTGCTGCCTTGCCCCTGATTTTAGCAGTAGGTGTCTTTAGAGGATGCTGAACTCGCCACACTTTTCACTCCAGGGAAGCAGTCCTGGGAATTTCAGGCATTCTAGTGGGATGGATGGGAGTGGGGAAGGTAAATCCTCTGCCTCCATGTCAGGCCTGTGATTCCTTGCAGACTTACCTGACACGTAAATCCCTGCAGGTACAAACTTTTGCTTTCCTTTTGTTGAAAAACAGAACATCCTCCACAGAATCTTGATAATGGGGAGCCACTGTTCAAATACAGAGGGAATCTACATTCAACTTTCGCCTTTATCTCTTTTAATCTGCTTGCTAGTGCTGTCTGTAAAATTCATCACAGTTATAAAACAATGAATTTTGTTTTATAAAACAAAACCGATCTTTTTAAAATTGTGTATGGGCTAGAATACTCTTCTCAGCTTTTGATTTATTTCAGTGCTAGGCTTTAGACATGATGTTTTGTGAGTTCAGGCTCTGCAGACCTACCTTAAATACATTCTGTATATATTGCTCCAAATAAAAATCCTTGATCTTCCATTATCAAACTTAATTTAAATTGGCTTTTAACCTGATCACCCTACCTCATCTGATGCATCAGCTGTGAAGAATCTTGACAAACTTCAGGGACTTGGGAATTTGCTTATGGAACAAAGGGGAGCTTTGCCAAGCCCCTTCTGCAAAGCATCCTGTAGCCTTCCAAGTGACAGATTTTACTTGGCAGCGTTGGATTTCTATGCAGTCAATAATGTGCAAGAAAGGTATTGAGAAAACATCCTGTCCTCTAAGATGAATGTTTATTATAGTGATGTCGGACATTTCAGGTTTTTGTCAGATCAGTACTGCAAAGTGTGCATAGACACTGACTGAATCGTTAGCAGGTTTTGTAAAGAATGCTAATGCAGCTGTGGTGGTCTGAGAACAAAAGCAAGGCAAAGATTGCATGCAGAAACAGTACTTTTAGACTTACTGATGACTAGCTCTTTCCTGTAGAGTTTCCAGAGTAATGCATTTCTGTTATTTAAAATATTTGGACTAGGGATTTTCTGTAAACACCTGTAAATATGAAAGTTGCTTTAAGACAGACCTTGGGGAGAATCCAGATGCAGCCTATGTGTTTCAGTTGTTACTCTTCACCCGCTCTGCTTTGCTAACCGTGGCTTTAAGCAAGTCCCAGTGGATGTGGGAAGTGCTGGGCACTTTGTTCTCTGTCACTGAGTTAAATAATGTGTGTGGTGGAGGAAGGCACTGAGGAAAACACTGAATGCTGTGCTTTTCTTAGATATTCCTAAGACTCTTTCTCTCCAAGTATTCTGTAGTGAACAGTATCCATCCTGCTCAGAGTGGCCTCTCTCCCAGCTGGTGCTCGCTGTCCCCATTGCTGGTGTTGAGTGTGCTCTGCCAGACTCTCCTGCTCCACCCTCAGTGGGCATCAATTTTGATCCTTATGGATGAAATGGATTATAAAGGAGGAATCTCTGTGTTGCCTTGTTGTTGTTTATCACCTTGCACAGCCTGAAAATCACACAGATTTCCTGTGATATTTGATGGTCTCAGATTGAACGGCTGGCAGGCTGTTGCTGGAGAGAATCTGGAAGGGGGGCAACACCTCCCCCCTCACTGCCACCAACATCCAGCCTTGGCAGAGCTGAGCTGCATCCTTTTGCCACTTCCATGGTGCAGGAGGGCACTGGGCTGGGTTTGGGTGACCAGCTGCTCTGGAACACCCTTGGGAAGGTACCTAAACTTAGCCTACACTAAGTTTCAGTTTCCTTGCCTTCCCGTAAAATTCTTTAATGGAAAGTAGCATGTCAAGGGAGCTGTGCCTCCTACAGGGACAAGAATACAGAAACCAAAACCTCTTGGATGCCTTCAGCGTGCTGTGGTCGTCTTCTGCAGCAGCAGCTGATTTGAGATTAGAAATCAGATCTTTCTCAGATGGACTGATAATGAGGTAAGAATGATTGGTTGTTCTTGTCTCTAGGAGGACTTTTTCTTCTGTGCTGTGGAAAAACCCAAATATGCAGCCAAGTGTAAGATAAGAAGTAGGGAGGGTGGGTTTTTTGCAGTCGTGTCAGTAAACCTCAAATGAACACCTACTAGAAGTGAGTCTGTTCAATGGTTACAGTGATCTGATAAGGACTGAATTATAATTAACCCTTAGGTGTCTCAGGTTGGATTTGATATCGCATGTTCTCTGTCCTGTATGCTTTGCTCCCAGTATGTGGTCTTTCTCTTTGCTTCACTTGGCTAAATGAACAAAAGTCATTACAATCCAGGAAGAGCCACCTGAACTCTTTAGAGGCAGCCCAGTTGCAGAGAGAAGTTTTTGTAGATATGAAATCTTATTTAGAAAACTTACACACAGTATTGTTGGTTTAGAATCATATCCAAGTACCTACATGCAAACATGTTTATGAGTGTGTATATAGATGTAGTTTCTGTTTGCATAGCATGGCTCCTGAACTTTCGTGTTGTCATAACACCATTTCCTTAATAAAGGGGTCCTTCATATTTGTCTGCACCTTTCTGTATTAATTCAAGCCAAACATCTCTGATTAAAGGGTGTAATGTTCAAGATGAGTTCCCATAAGTCCTTAATACCATATTAATCCATCCTTCTGGTTGCCTCATAGATTTGTGAGAAGTGCCATTTCTAAGTCTGATCACACCATCCTGTGGCTGCACACCTGCTCTGAACCTCTTCAGCTCCTTTCAGCTGATAAACTCCCAAATTTCCAGTTAGAGACTTGCTATTAGTTTGCAAATATTGCAGTTGTGACTTTGTGTGGGGTGTTAAGTGGCTTTTAGTTGATTGGAGGGGTAAGGCAGGGAGGAAGCTCTTTTCTCTTTAATATTTCTCAATAGGTTGTTTCCTCAAAATAGGTTTTTTAGCATGAGATGCAGGAATTTGCCTGCAGAAAATGTCCTATTAATTTAGAGGAACTAAATATAGAAAAGACTCCCACTTCCATTGTCTCTTTTATTCTGTTCCCTAAATGCCCCAGTTGGATTTCTAATGAAATATTTCCTCTAGCTGTCAGGAAAGTTTACACTGGGATCATAACTTTCTGTTTCCTAGCAACTCTGCATCCTCCTGCTCATAAAAGAGGGTGGCTTATAGTTTTAATTAGTGTAATTCTAAGCCATGGCCAATGAAAAGCAAATGCTGTGGAAGAATAAATGTCATCCATACTTTAAAGAGAAAGTAAAAAGTTCACATCATAATTACTTATCTGTTTTAGCACTGCATTTAGCTTTGATAAAATTAGTATTTTTTAAATATTTCCTTACATTTAAAATTAAGTTTTTCCATTATGGTTGGCAATGTTGTTATGACCATTTGGCTTTGGGACAAGGGATCACTGCAACAAAGGATTTCAAATGGACTACATCCCTGCTCTGCAACACCTGTGTAATTCAACTCACCAAAATATTTGCAGCAGTCCCTGCATTGTGATATTTTCTTAGCCTTCCTCATGTGTAAAATATTATGCATTGAAGTATTTTTCTCCATTCTCTCTCAATTCATTATGTCATTAGCAAGTTTTGAAACTGGAAGTTTAAATAAAATATTTTTAGCCATATTATAGGCAGCACATGGATGGCAGCTGTGTGGGAATTCTGCTTCCCCTAGAAATTTAGGAAGATTAGGTTTAGATTTCAACACCACAGCCAAAAAACACTACTAGAGAATACTTTCTTCTCTTTGTCTTCTACTACTCTTAATAGTTCTTATTGACTTTAAACAACTGCTCTTTAAAACTATCCTATATGAGCTCCCTCATGTGTGTATGTGCTTTACCATTGCTCTTAATTATGAGATCATATGTTTCTTCCATGGATTTATGGCTCATGAAATTTGTAAGATGGATGACATTCAAAGCAAGTTTATATTAGTTTTACATTTTATGCTTTAAGGTGGTCCTCTGTGTTGTTCACATAGACTATTCAAATCCTGATCTGAACAGAAAATACTTGTCCTAACAATAGTTTTTGGTAATGCTTTTATTTGTGGTATCTTACAAGCTTTGCTACCACCAATGTAGCTATTTTCAAGGTGATGTCCTCCTAGTTTAAGTAAGTGGAATGGAGAGGCAGAAATATCAGGATAAAAACCTCCACTAATTTGAAAAGCTTGAATAAAGGCCCCAAAACTCCATCTTCTGTGCCTAAAACACAGAGAACTATGCACCTTTAAAGCAGACCTCAAGTTCAAACTTTAAAGGGAGCCTGCAGCTGCTGCAGAGTTGTTGTACAAAAGGGTTTTGCTACGACTGCTTCATCCCTCAGCAGCCCCATTCCATCCAGTGGCTCTCCCATCCAAAACCTGCAAAGGCTGAACAGAAGTCCTGCTGATCCCTGTGTCAGGTCACCTTCAGTGGGAATGAATGGAGCTGTCCCTTAGCAGCCAAAGGCTTTCATGGAGTGAGCAGTTCCTCTACTAATTCGGGAGGATGTGCTCCTTGCCAGTGAGGCTGAGCAGTGTCTGCTGGCAGGGGAGGAATGGTGCAATACAGAAACCCTGAGCTGCAGCGAATGCTGAAGGGGGTGGCATTCACATCCTCTGAACAGGATTCCTTTGCCCAGGGTTTTTCTCCTGGGAAGCTGAAAGGCAGCGAGAGGCCTCAGAGAAAAAGGAAAACAATTCTTATCTCATTTGCTTCCCCTGTGTTGTGCTCACATGTGGAATGTGTTTCGAGATTGTTCCATTGGTTTTTGTTGTGACTTGTTTTGTCTCATTGGCCAACCAGTGCCAAGCTGTGTTGGGACTCTGGAAAGAGTCACAAGTTTTCATTATTATCTTTTTAGCCTTCTGTAAGTATCCTTTCTGTATTCTTTAGTATAGTTTAGTATTCTTTAATATAATATAGTACAATAAAGTAATAAATTAGCCTTTGGATAAGATGGACTCCTCCTCATCATTCCTTCCTTTGTTGGTGGCCCTGCATTTACAATAGAAGGGAGAAGCACAGGCTTGTTCCATCACAGCTGCTGCCTTGGTGGTAGAGCCTGAACTTCTTGATAAGCTCTTTTTTATCCACACAACACCCAGGTAAAACAAATCATTGCTGTTATTTCAGCTGTACAGGTAGGGATGTGCAACATAATTGAAGCTGTGTAAGAAAGTGTGACGAGACAAGTGCTATGAGTTCTGCAATTCCTCAGCTGTAATTACAGTAATTACAACTGCTGGTAGCCTTGTCACCATCCTTTCCTCTGTCCTGATACCTCAGTCCTTCCATTCTGCGCTCTGGGTCCCTGTGCTCTCTGTTCTCCTGCCTTCCTGCAGGGAAGGGCACTGCACTCAGCCTTGCCCAGGTGCTGAACTGCCCTGCCTTTAGCTGCTCATTTTGCTGTATACCACAGTTCCAGCCTTTTGGGTTTTTAAGTTTATTTCTGAAGTACAGTAGAACTCTTGCTCACCATTGAAGGGTTTTTAACTTTGTTTCCTGAAGAGGCAGCACTATTGCAAGGTGAACTTAGTCATTCTGCCCTTTGTACTATAGCAAATTTTAGACAGGATGTGGCTGCAGAAGGAAGCTGTTCTGCAGTACTTACAGCACCACCAAAGCATCCACTTGTTGAAACTGTGTTACCCTATAATTTTGGAAGTCGGGGGTTAAAATTAGTCTCCTAGGTATGAAAGCTTTAATGGCTCCAACTATTTTGCTTCAATTTTTTTTTTCCCCCCTTCCTTTGACTGAGTGAAGTTTCATAACATGACTGCACTTCAGAATTTGTAACAAGATAATATTGTAGGCAAATGAAGAGGGGTAATACCTCTACAAGTGCTGTCTTAAGGTAATGAAAGACAAGTTTTTTTAAAATTCCTTTAAATAGGTATCTTGTAGGCATTTCTCCTATCACTTTAATTCTGCTGTGTGGAAATTGTTAGCTACAAAACACCCCCTTTTGTTCTTTTAAACTTTAGGTAGTTGCTACAATATGGGGGTAAGACTCTGAAATGTGTCAATTTCTGTAGCTTTATACAGTGGGAAATTCATAGGATAATATCTATACAACTTTACTATCAGGGTTCCCATCCACACAGTCTCTCACTGACATGAAAAGAAAATAATCTCTTGCAGACAAAATTACTGCATATTTGTAGTTGCTTTCTGTCTCAAATGACTTCTGCAATAACAAAAAATAAGGTAGCATGTTTCAAAAAGGGCTTTGGAAGCTCCTTCAAAAGTCTTCTCCAAAGCTGGGAGGCAGACACCGTTGACCCAAAAGCACCTTGTTTTGTTCAAATGCTCCATCTCCATCATCTCATCCCAATTTTGTTGCTGATCTAGAAGTAGGCAGACAGATGGGTACATGACCTTTTGCTTCTTTATTGCAGTAAAAGGACATCTCAAGTACTTTTGTTACATCTGTGATCTATTTACTCAGCTGAGCAACTCGTGCTTTCAAATTGCCACCCATTTCCTTGTGCTTCTATTTTCATGGCTAGGAAGTAAAACATAATTTTTTTGGTGCTGCTGCTGTGTTGTGGATGGTGTTTCTGTTTTTGTTTGGATGTTTTGTTTTGTGTTATTCAAAACTATGTATCCATGTACTCTCCCATCCCTGAAATCAAGCTGCAGTTTTGGATGCTTAGGAGCTGTGAAACTTCATGGGTGATTTCAGTGTAAGGACAAATTGTTCCTCATTACAGGACTTCCAGCAAGGCTGCAGTGCTGCACCCTCTGACAGAAGTGTATAATCCTGCCTGTGAGATGTTAACAAAGTAATTGATGTTGCAATCCCTTTAGTCCACTCCAAAATGTTTTAAAGCCAGGTATTTGATCATATAAGCTGGCACAATACTCCCCCACTGCAAAATCTTGCAGCTGAACATCAAGCAGGACTAATTAGCTTTCAACTATCTGAAATTACTGGTTTTGTGATGTCTTAATTTGAGCTAGAGCTGAGGAAACATTCTTTGTTGCTGAATCTAGTCAGGCGGAGTTGATGGAGGGGAGAGGAAACTTGCACAGCTTTGATTTCATCATGACTTACTGTACAGAGCAGGATCTATACAATTATACTTGCAGAGTAATATAGGTGTGATTTACAGGCAAAGGACAATTTCCTTCAGCATTTTAAACATATTTTGTTACAAAAAGGTGCCATCAACTCTCTGGATCTTACAGACTTGGAAAATGAGACTGCAGCACCCAGTGCTGACATTCATTCTTCAGAAACATCTTTGGAAGAACTTTGTGGTTTTCCCATTTCCTGGTTTGTTTGGGTTTTTTTTTTTTTTTTATTTTATTTTATTTTTATTTTTTTAATTTTTTTTTTTATTTTTTTAAAGATGTTTGGCTGTTGTGGAAGTGTGAGTGTGTTATCTTTAAAGAAGAAAGCTTAATACTGAGCAGACCTGCTCAGTCCTGACTGCTGTGAATGGTTTTTGAATCAGTTGGACAGTGAAGTCCAATGCTTGAAAAGAAAGAGCTGCCTTCCTGTAGCTTCAGATGGAGGTGGTCTGACTGGAGGTGTGTGCTTGCAATGTGCTACATACAGGGAAGAAAGCAGGGGGTTAAAATGCTCAATTTAACCAGATAACATTATTTAGAGCATCTGTAGGTGCTTCTGAATTGCACAATGTGTTGGGTTTGCATGGCCAGGTGCTGGTAGTGGGGGCACCTCAGGGGTGACTTCTGTGAGGAGCTGCCAGAAACTCTCCCATGTCCAGCAGAGCCAATGCCAGGTAGCCCCAAGATGGAATAGAAATGGTGATAAGGCCTGTGACAACATATTTAAGAAGAGGAAAAAAACTTATTAGGCAGAGATAATTGTGGCCAGCCAAGAAATGTTTGAAATGTCCAGCTCCTGAAATGTTTGAAATAGGCTCTCTTTTCATTCTCTTTCCCTTTCTATTATTCCACCCATTTATACAGAAGTGCTTCTGAAGAGATGTCTGGGATGAGATTTTCCCACTTTGCTAGTACATGAGGTTTTTACCCAGTAGGTGTTTAACATTTGTTGGAACAATCTAAATGTAATTTTTCTTTCTCATCCTCTCTGATGTCTGGCTGCCAAGCAGACATACCTATTATTCACATGGTGTTAATCATCTGGGCTGGGAGATCTGGACCAAAAGATGAGCAGAGCAGGGAGAGCTTTGTGTGAAGAGCATGGGGGTGACAGTCACACCTTGTGCTGTGCTCTGGTCACAACGGGCAGGATTCACATCACTCACCATTGTATCTGCACAGCACTGATGTCTGCATCCAGCCAGCTGAGGCACTTCATAGTCAGGGAAAAGCCATGGATGCTCTCAGGTCATGCTTTGTCTGACCTGGGTTAGATCTGGAGGATGCTGGGACAAGATGACTCACTCCCTGTGAATGCCCATTTTTCTCCACTGACTGGAAAGAGAACCAAAGGTGACTTTGCAGATTTAGACATCAGCACTTGGCGTGATCCTTCCTAACCAGTTCAGGTTTGTCATTGTGAAAGTAGCAGTCTCTTTCTTCAGAAAATGGAGCAGCATTTCTCAAGGAATGAAATGAGATGTAGTTTTGCATTTTCATGAAAGTACAGGCAGAAATTTGTTGATATTTGTGCTGTTCAAAGTAAAAATGTAAAAAGGGGGACCAAAACTTTGCAGTGAACTTAAAAAATGTGGAACAATTTTCAGTCTTCATTTCCTGCATCAGCTGAGACATCTTTGCAGTGTTGGCTCATGCCAGGAATGGGACTGCTCTCTGTTTTTTACTGCATGCAAGGAACGTGTTTGGTTTAGCCAAAAGTAATTTTAAAAATCCAGTAGAGCCCTTTAACACCTATCTTTTAGCCGTGGAATTCAGTGAATCAAGTAAAATGGGTATTCATGGGAGAGAGGGAGGGATATTACAGGTTATTGCAGAAATGTATCTTTTATCCTGTTTTATTTTCTTGTCCATTTACTGGGTACTGAAGAAAATACTTTGAACCTAGTGAGAAATCTGTTATTGTAGGTGTTATGTGATGGATTTGTGGCTAGTAGGATAATATGTGAGGAGGGAGAAATTTTAACAATTCCAAAGTAAAACGGATGTGCCAGGAAGATTAATGAAGATAAAGGGGCTTATTCTTATTAATTTAAGACAAGAGATATTGCTTTTCATTAACAAAATTTTTGATGAAAATGAAAGGAAATAATTCTGTGTGGAAGGGAATAATTTGTGTGAAAATCATGCCAACAAAGCAGCAAAGGTTTAATACAAAAGAAGTGTCTTACCTGCTGCTCAGCCACTCTAATTACAGTAGCTTTTAGTCACCTATCAGTAAGAGAGCTGTTAACCTTTCTTTCTCTTTAGGCAACAAGTTGAGCAAAGATTTTGAATCTAATTTTTTAGTGTAGGTTCCTCTGAGGTTTCTAGGTGTTCCTGAAATCTTGGTTACAGCAAGAGGAAAAATAAGGTGCTGATTTCACTGGTACTAAGCTCTTCTCTCATATTTTTCTATGACTCCTGTTTCTTATTCAGTGCAGACATTAGAAAATGTGACATAATTGGGTTTGTGAAAATGGATTTGTTTTTAAATGTGCTGTACAACAAGATAAGAGAAAATTATGGAGACTGAACATACGTATACTGAAAATGACTACTTGATTATTGATAATTAATAAGATGTTAATGCTAATAATTGTTGCTTTGATTAATTTCCAGCAAGATTGAAAAGTTGCTGTCACTTCTGGCAAGATCACTTTTGCCTGTTTGATGGGCAGGGGTTGTGAATCAACACAGAGTAGGTGAAGATGTTGGCTATTTTTTGTTAAAATAGCTATGAATTGAATTCATCAGGATTTTTCATGATTACTCTGACAGTAATGTGGAGTGGTAGAGAGTACTTCTGGTTTTATACCACTGCTTCAGAACAGCCAATTTTTGGGGCTTGTGATCCTTGTGCCCTTGCCTTTGAAGAAACCTTTCTTACTCAGGTGTCTTAAATTGGCCAAAACGTTTCTTGCACTGGGAATTCAGAATATTCCTTTATTATTATCCTGGCTTGTGCAAGCTCTCCAGACATGGAAGCTTTCTGCTGAAAGGATGGATGGATGGATGGATGGCTGGCTCTGTCTCTGGGGGCTGCCCTGGCCACCACAGGTGCTGGACTGTGCTCCCCAAGTGACAGGAGGTGGCCTTGATCTTGTTCTCAGTTCTAGTGTTTTTTTAGGGGGGCTGTCTCAGGTCAGGCTGTGGGCAAGAATGCTTTCTGTAAGGAGCATAAGCAGGGCCAGCCCTCTTCCATGATGGGGTGGGCAAGACTGCAGCCAGGGAGAGATGTGGGTATTCCCTGTACAGCCACAGCAAGGAGTGGCTGAAGTCTCCTGTGAGGGTGAGGGGCTGGATTGGTGTTGGGGCTGCTCATAGAGGTGATGGTGTCCATGGGAAGGGGGCTGCTTGCCTCCACACACTAGGAATAGAGGAAGAAGTTCTCAGTTCTGTGTGAATCCCATCATACTGCTGGTTTTGTTGAGAAAATGCAAGATTTTTAGTTCAGGGTTGTCACCAGTTTGATTAATTAGCGTGATTACTTGCAACTGAGTTTTATTCATATCTAGACTTTCTCTAATCCTTTATCCTATTACAAATGTGTATTTGATTAGCTTCCTACTTCATAAAGCTGCTCATTCAACTGTTTCCAAGGCTGCATTTTGAGGGGAAAAAAACCCCTGGCAAGTCACCTCACTGCAGTTGCATGGAATTACACAGAAGATCCTGAGGGACTGAGCCCTTCTCTATCCACTACATAGAATATTGATTTTTGTGATCCAACTCTTCTGATAAGCCATGCAGACAGTTAAACCTTGTCCTGGAGCTCTGTATATGGACGCATCATGATGGAAAAACCTGGCATGTGGGACACACAGGCAGGGCCTCTCTAGGTTAGAAATGTTTAGGTTTTGGAGCTGATCTCTGTTTTCATCTTGAGAATCTGCATCCAGAGCCTTCTGTTGGTTCCTGTTCTAATTTATTTTTTTCTTGCAGAGATATGAGATCTTTCCCAATGTACATATTACAAATGTTGTGACAGTGGGAACCTGCATACTTCTGAATCCAAATGCTTTTAAACCAGTACTTTGTGTTGTTTGTGAAGACCATGTATCCTCTTGTAGTATTTATAATTACAGGTTATACATACTTGCATTTGCATTGCTGCTGTTGTGCTTTCTGCTTATTTAATTGGAATTTATGAGAGAAAAAAAAATTTAGGGATTTAGTGGGCACTGCAGCTAGAAGGTGCCAATCTCTTGATAGTGGAACTCAAACTGTTTCTATTTTTATACTAAGTTGGTGTGGTGGCTTGACCCCATCTAGCAGCCAAGCTCCCACCCAGTAGCTTGCTCATTCCCCACAGGAGGATAGGGAAGAGAACTAGAAAACTGAGAGGGAAACTTGTGGGTCAAGATAAAGAGAGCTGAATAACTGGAAAAAAAAATGTGTGCAAGCAACTTGAAGCAAGGAGTTCATTCATTGCTTCCCATCAGCAGGTAGTTGTGCCTTATCACATATGGTGGCTGCTTGGAAAGGAAAGTGCCATAATCAAAATGTTCCTCTCTCTTTCCTTTCCCTGAACTGTAATTGCTGAGCACAATGAGAAGTGGTTTGGGATATCCCTTTAGTCAGTTCAGGTTAACTCTCCTGGCTGTGTTCTCTTCTGACTTCTTGCACCACTGGGGACAGAGTGGAATGGAGAAACCTAACCCCAAACCCCCTTTCCTGCTGTGCTGCTGAGCAATAGCCAGGGCACTGGTGTGTGTTTACGTGGGTTTAGACCTAAATACAAAGCACAGCATCCTGCAGGCTGCTATGAGCAATGTTAGCTCTGTCCCAGCCAGACTCAGTACAATTATGTACTCTAATTGTGCAGTTGTTTTACTGTCTGTTCATCACAGCTCTACCTGGTAATTTGGCTTTCCTGCACTTCTGTGCACATTCAAAGCTCAGTCAGTGTTTTTTGTTTGTCTCCTCGAAAATGACTCGCCTCTTTTCTTTGAATCTGTCACTGAAATAACCCAAAGCTCTCCATGCCAGTTGCTGCTTGTCTGATCAAGCTGCACCCACTGAAGGAGGAGAGGATGTGTCTGATAATTCCAGACAGATGGGGTGGTCTTGTCACAGAGGCTACAGAGAGTGGCAACCAAACAGATTAAACTTGATGAAGTCATTGACAGACTCGCACAATTAACATACTGATGCATATCTTTCTTGCTTCCATCTGCCAGCATGCCTAATTCAGTTCATTACTGTGAAATTCACTTGACATCCTGGGCTGATTTTGTACCATAATTTACCTGCTGTGCTACTCAAGCTTTTCTTGAAACAAACCCTTTGAATCAAAGCTATTTGAGTTCTGTGCCATGATCCTTTCATCTTTAGAAGAAGTTTTACAGGCCTTAAAATTGCAACAGCAACCAGCTCAGTATCACAGTAGCCAGTGACTTAAAGGTATTTAAGCCCTGTCAGATATTAATCTTCATAAATGTGAGTAGTCATCATCCTAATGGTTTTAAGATTTTTCTGGTAGTTTTGAAACCATTAAGTAATAGCACTGATGTTGCCCATGGAGCATTAGCTGCTACCAGGATGCTCTGACCAGAATGTAGAACTAATCCTGGAGCAGCTTGTTTTTCATATGCAAGGTGAAGCAGGGTCACTGCTGCTCTGAAGAAGCCTCTCATACAAGTTCTGGACTTATTCCTTGTGCTTTGAGTGCAGTGAAATACAAAAGTGCAGCAGTACAAAATAAGTTGGTTTGTTGCACTTGTTGTAATTAAACATATTTCCAGTTGCAAGCTGTGATGGATTAAGTTTCACTTATTCACTGAGATCCTTAATTGCAATCTCTTTAAATGATACATTGTTGGTTAATAAGAAACACTGATAAATGAATGATGTTGATCAAGAGCTGCTGGCTTGTTTGGGAAACACTTTGGGATATCACTGCTTGGTAACTCCTCAGGGAGCCGTGCAGCCAGGGATGGCTTAGCAGGAATGTGATTTCACCTGAATTAGCTGAAAGCCTCTAGAGAAAAAGGCCAAACCTCTGGGAAATGATTATTTCATCTTTGCAGTGTCTTTATCTCTTTTTGGAGCTGGGCTGAGAGCATATGTCTTTCCTTATTTCAGGTATTATTTTGGTATTTAAACTAATCCAGCAATACTGGTTTCATTCATGGCTCCAGCTCACAGGCATGAATGGTGAGGGCAGCTTTGGGGATTGGGTATTGCTGTTCTATTCAAAGTCCTTCTTAGGCTCAGGACTTCACAAAAAGGGGAAGAAACCTTTTCCTTGGCTGTTTGCACAGGACACCCCAAGAGTCACACCATGTGCCTGAGAGCAGCATCCAAATGACTTCTTGTACTGTCAGGCTTGATGCTGTGACCAAGCAGCTCCCTGTGCAGCATGTTTGGTGCTAAGCAATCCCGAGTGAAGAACATTGTCCTGATATTCAACCTAATAATTATCTGATTTTCCTTATTTTTTTTTTTAATGTTTGTGCCAACTTCTTTATTAGTAGTTTGATTTTTTAATATTTTTTTTTTAATTTAAACCTAAGACCTTCCTGTAGCCCAAGAAGTTCCTGTTTTTTCTAACATGGCCAAGTAGGAACTCAGCTACTGGGCCTTCAATAGCTGGGGAGAACTTTTCACTACCAGGCCAATGCCTGCCTTGAAGTTAGGACTAACTTCTAGGGTTTAACGTTAGAGGTTCTTGAAAATGTCACTAACATGTTCACAAAAATCCCTACCCTTACATGTCAGTGGTTTTGGATGGAAAACTTTCACCCTGAACATATCAGAGCAGATCTGCCTAAACTGTAACGATGGAATAGAAGCACACAAATAAAAGCTTGTTCAAGTAGCCAGTGACTTTGTGCGTGTGGAAGCTGGGATATGGCCCCGTGGTCTTACAAGAGGACTTGGAACAGCCTGCTCCTGGTACGAATTGATAGAACTCTGTGTTCAAACAGTTCTGCTCCTCCTTTTGTTCCTCAGTGCTGCCCTTACTCTTACGTTGTCTCGGAAATATGAAAAAAAAAATTAGAGGAGAAAAATAATGCCAGTATAAATAATTGTTAGAAGTTTCTACACTCTGGGGTCCAGGCAGAGCAGCTGGTATTTGACTCTGTGGTTACTTAAAATGCCAAGCCCTACAGAAGCAGAATAAAGCTTAATATAATAAGGGGAAAAGAACAGAAGATTTTGTACAGGTGGTGGATTAATTTGAGTAGTTATCCCAAGACAACCATATTATGGCTTCCATAGTCTTAATTTCTTCTTTTTTTTTGCGTTTTGAATCATAATTAGGGAACACTCAGGCCTGCCCATGTGTTAGATGGATCTCTAATGAAAAGGAAGAGAAGCATTTGGAGGTTACTGAAGCAATTAGCATCTCACTTTTTCTCCATTGTGTCAGCTACCTTACTTCCACAGAAACTTTGGCTTTCTACTGTACAAGACAGATGAATGGCAAAACACCAAAGTTACGTTTATAAACACATTATAAATACCCAGATAATTTCAGGCTAGGGAAGTCCTTCCAAGTTTACCTCACGATTAGTAAGCTGCTTTTAATTTTGGTTTTCAGGCTCATAAACCACCTTGCAGATGTGTGGAGTAGGATGCTAGCTTGAACTCTGCTCTCTGCAGAGTCTCCTGCAGAAAGCCAAGCACTGACCTTCCCCTGCCTAAATTAGGAGACAGAGGGAGAGTGCTTGTGCAGGGCTCCTAACTAAACTTGGTGAAAGAAATAGTATGAAAAGATTCAAGGTTAGAACTGCTCGATTTCAGTTCAGCTTCCTAAATTTGAGGAAGCAAAAAACCTTCACAGATGGGTCATGCTAAGCACTTGGTTGCCAAGCTTTTGGGAGTCCTAATGGTGATCCAAATCCTAAGATTAAAATATTTGCTCCTCTATTAGCACTCCTTGCCTTTTGATTTTTAAAAAAAATATTATTACAGTTTGGGTCAGCTTTCAGACTTTGCTGATTGTCTATCAGGAGATTTATCTTAGATAATCCCAAATCTTTAAGGATAAACTGTATAAGTAGAAGCAAATAAGGAGAAAAATGGAATTAAAGGTAAAATCAAGCCTCATGTTCCTTTATTTGATTCAAAGGATCTGTTTCAATTTTGGGTTGCTTTATATATCTTGATTCCAGCTGAGCCAGTAATGTGCCCATATTTCTAAAAGGGGACTCCCTCAGAAGGGCAGAGGCACAGATCATGGGGGGATTTAGGCTGAGCATGTTTTATAGCTTCAGAGAAGGCTTCATTGGAAACTACATTACATGTTGCTCTGCTTTTTGTGACTTTTCAGTGGCTGGTCTGTCTGGTATGAGAAAGTTTGGGCCCAAACCCCGTGTTTTCTGATTACACACCCTAGGGGAGTGTCCTGGATTAGGGCAAATCTGGGAGAAAACCTCCAAAGGGGCCCTACAATACATAACATCCAGCACTAACAGAACACACGATTGGGGATACAAGCATCAAAACCTCACCCTAGGACAGGGAGTGAGGAGAAGGGAGTACAAATGGAATAAGAAAACTGGTGACCTGACAGGTTTGTTGTTGATCAGTATGACAAATGTGTTGCTCTTGCTCCTATGTCTCCAGCTGGATTTTACATTGATGGATAACTCCAATACTGCCTGAAATCCTGTTGAGTAGGGAAATCTCCCCTTTTGTGTCCGGTGGCAAATGACACCGGAGCAGGCAGAGATGCGTTGGGTGTGTACAGAGCACACTGGCTCATCTAGTTCCTTCTTAACCCAGCTGTAGCTTCCTTCTAATAAAGAAAGAAGGAAGAAAAAAAAAAGCATGCCCAAGAGATGATTGAGGAATATCAGCGGTTGTTCTTTTTTCTGCTTCTATAAAGATGGTTGTGGATACAGGTTTCCTCTGAGGAGCTCTCAGTGTGTATTCTGTTTGGATTTGGGAGATACCTTTTGGGTTGTATTCTCTGCATTGTGTGCTGGCTGTTTGTGTTGTTAAGCAAACACATTTCTGCTATTTTGAGATGACTTTCACCTGGTAAATATTGCATGTTCTTTGGCTGAGATGATTCTCTACAACAAAGGGGGCTATGCTGTTTGCCTGGAAATGTTTGTTCTGGAAATGATTTTATATCAAATCTGCTCCAGCCTGACTTTGTGCTCGTACACATTTAGCAAAAACCTGGCCCTAAGTGTTCTAAATAAGGTTAAGAAAAAAAAATCAACACACTTTATCTCTGGCAGAAATTAAGTATACTGATAATCCCTAAAGAACCTATTCTGCCCCTTGACTTATGTTGCCATCCATTGAAATAATTTTAGATATAGTGTTCATTGTGATCAGAGATGGTACAATCTGGGCATAAATCAGAATTTATTAAACAGAGTCTGATTTAGCTTTGCATGTGAATAAGCTTTGGGCTGGTTTATCAAATGAAAATAAATGATAGCATTTAAGAAACCGGAAACAGGAATTTACTGTAGTAGAAAAAATCTGCAGACAAGAGTGGGCAGGATTATTTCATGTGGGTTTTAGTCTCTTCATCAATGCCAATGTTACTATCCTCTCAGCAGTGGAAAAAAAGATTAATTTGGTGTAAGATGTAGCAGAACAACAAACAAGCTTAGGACAAATAAATAGGTGTGTTACGTAAAGGATTACCCAGGGTTCTGTTTCTATTTATGACATCTGGTCTTGTGAACTCCAAGTGGTACAGCAGTGAGCTCTGATACATTTAAATTATTCTAGGTTACTTAACATTAACATTTTCATAGTGACATTTGGGACAGTTCTGCAAGAATAAACATCAGCTTTATACAGTCTCAGGCAGTTATTGTAAAGATTTTATTGTAAAGGTACTAAGATTTTAATGAAAATTTCATTATTTTAACAATTTGTCATATTTTTCTACTATTTCAAAGTATCACATTACTCAATAACCATTTTGAGAACAGTTTTATAAGAGAATTGCTATGACTCCCTTGACTTTTTCTCTTCTGTGCAGTATTATGTTGTCGGAATGTCCTCTGTGACTGAACCCTTGTTTTGATTAATGTCTCACAGTTCACATTCTCATTTAAAAAATAAAAAATGAAATTACAAACGGAACCAATAACTTTTTCTAGAAATATCTTTGGACTATTTGATTTAAAAAATTACTTCTGCCCTATGAAAAGCAGTCAACTAATTATTGCCACATTAAAAACTGAATGCCATTCAAAACCAGATGACATTTTTGTAATATAAAGGGTAATATGCATGAGGTAAAATCTAGAAATAATTTTGGCCAATATTACAATATAAATAATTTAGATAATTTTTCTAAACACACTAAATTCTGTTTAAGTTATGAGCACTTACTCAAAAATGAAAAGATTAAGACAGTGATCACTTGGAGGCTTTCCTGTCTTCACATTGGAAGATAGAGATATCACTGTTTATGTTATTAATTTGTCTCTGAGAAAAGTCATCATTATAGAATTAAGGGAAAATACAGCTGCCAAAGGTATTGCAAACTTCATTCATCAAAAGCTTTTTTGTGTCCTGATTTTAATGCTGCTTACAAGGTGAATTACTCCTGCTTTATTTTCTACTTCTGTTGTGAACTAGTAGTTAAAAAAACCCCATTCTTATTTAGCAATATTTTTATAGCTGTTGTCCAAAACTAAAACAGCAAACCCTTGGTGATATTTGCAAGAATGTAGGTGAATGAGCCTGCACTATTTTGAGAGGGGCTTAGGCTGGGATTCCTACATTGCTCTTTTTTTTTGGCTTTCTAATAATAATTTCACTTGAAATGTTTACCAGTTGTTTAAACAGGACTAGGCATAATAGTTCTATAAATATCATGGATCATGTCTTGAATCCTACAGAGCAGCTGTTCATGGCTGTATGAATAATTTACTGCTTAATTACACATATTTCTTTAAACTACTAATTCACAGCCGTTTGTTGTAAAGCCTTGAGTTTAATACCACATGACACTGACTCAAAGATCACAGGACTTTCTGTGACATTTGGATTGTTTTTCTTGCTGCTGCCTTTATTTAGGAAAAGGTAATCCGGGGTTCATTTTTATCTTTCAAGAAGCCAAGACTGATTTTGTGACTTGTTTCTACCATTCGTCTCCAAGTGTCACCTACTGAAAATAGTGTCACCTACTGAAAATATTGTAACCACAGCAAAACAATTTGAAGACAACTTCTGGCAGCTATAGTACAATCTTTTATTCCTTTCAGTTGTAATTTATCCAACTGGAACTATTCTTATTATTAAAAAAACTTAAGAAATAGAACTGTCTGGATAACAATGTGAAAAAATTCTATTTTAATCGCTGTCAGTCTAAGTTTAAGTGAACTGAGTGCAACATTTTTCTCATCTCCCTAACACATGCAGATAGGTTTTAATCCACTGATGGCAATATTCTGAGACATTCCTATAGCAAAGTTTTTTTCTCAGAGTTTCACTGCCTTCTTCCCACTCCCTTCCCCTTCCAACCAGCTTGATGAGGGAAAACTTTCTGAACCTTTCCAAAGAAAAGCCAAAGAGTCAAATTATGTGTTAGGTAAGAGTAGGTAGTTGTCATGTTGCTCTGGCACATAATATTAAAACATGGAGGATTTTTCTGAAATGTGAAAAATTGGTTTTCATGGAGATTTGTTGAGCTGAAAAGAGATTTGCTCATGTCTATTATTACATGACTATTTGTGCCAAGAAACTGATTGTGAAGGACTTGTTTCCCATGCAGAGTACAAAAGCCTGAGAAATCATCTGTGTATGTAACTATATTTCCAGTGGTCCATTTGCATCTCAGTGACATCAGTGTGTGGGAAAAAGCACTAGTCTGTACTCTAACAGAAAATTTCCCAAAAGAAAAGCAAAAATAGAAAAGATGTCTGCAGTACTGTCAGTGCCACAGAATGGTACCATCCCCTCCTTGCTGTGCTGCTCACATCCAAAATGAGGGAATATATTGCATTAGGAGATGTATTATGCTCACATTAGCTGGTGATGTCATTATTTACAACAGAGCTACTTCGCAAAATTGGTGCTGGTTTCTTGGGTTTTGGCTTGGACATCCTGGTCTTGAAATGAGATACAAAGCAGCTTTATTTGCTGTTTGGAGCAGAAATAACAGGATTATTTCCTTGCTGAAGCTTTCCCAGGTGCTCAGGTTTTCAGCTCAACGCCCAAGGGCTTCTCATTGCTATGCCAACTGTGGTGATACCTCCAGTAAATTAATGAATAATACAGCTCCTACAGGTGCACCGGAGAATTAGTGGAGTTGTTAAATTAACAAATAAGAAAATATTGTGGCTTATGGCAGTCTTGGACTGTTGCTGAATCTGTGAGTGTACCTCTTCCCAGTTTGCTCCCCCCTCCTCCTGGCCTGGAGTTGTGACAGGTTTTGCTTCAAGCGTGTAGCAGCAGTCTTTAGAGAGCTGCTCCATGTGCACATTGAGATTTCCATAATCAAAGCCACAAGCCCTTTTCAGATCCTCTTCTGCTTTCTGACCCTGTTACATGCTCTTTTGTTTCCACAGGGCAGATATTTTGGAGTTTTTATGTGTCTCAATCCAGGAGGCAAAAAAACTCCCACCCTGGCATTCACAATGCTTCATAAGCACTGGATCAGTTCTGTGCCATCTTATTTATTCCAAATTTATGTGCAGTGTGGCTAGTTATTTTAAAAAATGGTGAGTTAAAAGCCATGAACTTTGTTTTGACTGGAAGCTTCAGTATGTCAAAACTAATTATTCTCAAATTTGCATGAAAATTTTGACCTTTACCAGGTGGAAATATAAATTATTTTCTTCCTGATAAAAAACCAGGAAACTGATTTGCTGAATTCAAATTAAAATGCTTTAGATGTGGTTTCATTTGATCTTGCTTTGCATGCAGCTTCCTGATACCTCATGTGCACTGCAGATAGGGCATACCCATTATCTATTGTTTTATTCTGCCTTATTCTATATCATTAGCTAGATTGAATTGCACCTTGGTGTACATTTATCCACACACACTGTAAGCAGTTTAAATGGGTACTCTGTAAGAGTTACCGTTTTGTGGAAAATTACTATTTTTGTGGAGTTCCTGCCTGCCCTGTGAAGACAGAGAAGAAAATGGGAAAAGATTCAAACCCCCCAATTATTTCTTATAGCCCAAGTCTTTCTAAGTTATAGACTCAGCATAATCTATATCAAATCATGGAATGCTGATGGCACAAAAGTCCAATTTGTCACTAAGTTCTATTTTGTAATTTCAGCTGAATTTTAATCCATACCTTTCTCAGTGGCTCTTTCAGATAAACCCAAAGGAGCAGCCTCTTATCAATCTATAATTTACGAACTGCACTTTCCATCTGCTGTAGGAGATGGCAATGTTTATATTGATTATACATTGGGCAATGTAAACACAGTAACTCTTGCAAAGCTGTCTTTAAATAAGTGGCATTCTCAAAAGTGAACAGAACTAGATCATGGTATGATGTGATAATATATGCAGTAAAATAGAAAAAAGAATATGGCATACTTTAGGCTGAAGGAATGAACTTTGAATTTAAGAAACAATATACTGGAAAAAGCATTTCTGTGGTAAGACCACTTCCAATTTTTATTTTATGTTTTTATCCTTCAATCTTGCTGGGTACTCCCAACATTCATTAGCATTCACTGAATTTGTTACCAGTTCTTTTTTTTGATTTGGTATGATTCAGAAGTTTTCTGAATAGTTGTTGTTTTACATCTTGCAAAAAGAATTTTAAAATTGTTGTGGTGGTCTTAATGATTTATAACATATTGGTGGAATTTCTGAATGCATTCTGATTATTTGGGCTCACTAAAAAAGTTGCTTCTGTAAAAAAGTTCTTGTGGAGAAGTTATTTTCTTTTAAGGATGCTGTCATGATTTCCATGAAATTCAGTTGACAGGTATTCTGGAAGAGAGTATTTTAGTTCAAGCTCAAGGAATTTCAGTTTGCAAGTTTAGATATTTTTAGTTCCACTAAATGGGCTGGAAGCTCTGCACTTTCAATATACTCACATGGTGTCCAGGTCACTCTTTAGTAAGGAGTTAATTTTTTAATAAGCTGGAGAAACAGCAGTGTGGTAGTAATAAGGAAAATACATCAAAGCCATGTGCAAAAATATGAAAGCACAAAAATTCTGTGAGGGAAGCGAGGCAGTCTCGGGGAGCTTGTGCAGCTCTGAGACCCGAGGCTGTGAGGTGCTGCGTGGGATAAGTACAGCACAGGGCTGAGAGATGCTGTGAGATGTTATGAGAGCTGCTGGCTGTGCTGGCAAACATTGTCAGAGGGAGACAGCGAAGGTTGGCTTTGAGGAATAATGATTTCTGTTTCCTAAACAACAAGGTAAATAACTCTTGGAAAGCAACAATGCTGAGCATTCAGTGACTATCACTCTGCAGCTTTGGCACTTGGATCACAAGATCCAGAACTTGAAATAATCCACTGTGTTTCAGGGGGGCAAACATTTTTCAAATGTGAAGCTCAGGTAGCAATATTACTTATGTTTTTATTCTTCCCCTAATGGATAATGAGTAACAAATTCAACTTGCAAGAAAGCTCCCATCTTCTCAGCCTCAAAATTATTCTATAGCTCTGTATTTTAAAGGGCCTGCTATGATTTTAACCTGGTATTTAATTCTTAAAATGTGAGATTAAACATTTCCTAGTGTCTCACAGGCAAGCTGACACATAGATTTTCCACTGTCTGGAAATATCAGACAAATGTCATTGGCCTGAATCCTGGGAAAATTTACCTGACAGATTTTGCTGTATGTAGCAGCCTAGCTATGGATTATTTGAAGTATGATTCTTGAACTGCCTTGGAGTGCTCTTATTCCTTCTTATAACTTTAAAATGTCATTTTAAAATGAGTTAGCAAGGATATTGTTTAATTTTTGCTGTGAAAACACAGCTCATTGTGATGTGACTGATCAGAGGGATGATGCTATTGCAATTATTTAGTAAAAGATTTAATTTCTGTAATGTCTTATGTGATTATTTTGCAGATGCCTTAAAATTAAGATATGGGCAGACAGGGAGCCTATCTGCTGGCATAATGTTTAAAGACTTGCAGTGTCTGTAGGCCAAGATTAGACCAGCCCAAGTCTAAATGTGTGATCACATGCTGACAGGGAGAAAATTGAAGTTTGGGAGTGCATCACAATGTGTGAAAGGCTGGTTGAGATGTAGGTGGGCTGTGGTGATGCTGGGGTTTGAGGGTGACAGTTCACACTCATTTTTCACCCAGTTTTGGTCCTGTGTCTACCCTGGGCTGGCTGCTTACGAGGTTGGCTGTGTTTTCCTGGGTATTTGAGAGAGTTTTGAAGTGTTTCTGGTGTATCTGCCAACAGCTGAGCAGCGCCTGGCTGAGGACTGTGCGGGCTGTGTGGGGCTGGGCTCTCTTCTGTCCCGCAGGATGTTTAGGTGGCAGGTCCTAAACATCCTGCAGGGCAGGATTGGTCCTTTCCACCAATTCCAGGTGGAAAGATCAGTGAGAAAGGAGGATGTGAATGGCAGGAATGGGGTGATGGGGCAGAGGAAGGAGGAAGTGAGATGAATCAAGGTTGAGGGATGCAAAGGCAGCACAGTGACCACTCAACCATCCCCTGCAGTGCAAGAAGGCTCAGAGATGTGCAAGTGCAATGTGCTCAGGGAGGAGAATGGAGTGTGACTGACCACAGCTGTTCCAGAAAATAAACCCCAAACCACCCTCACAAAAAAGTGCCAAAAACCCTCCCCAACCCAAAACCCCCAAGCTCCCAGTGAGAAAAACCTCCAAACCAAGTAATCAGCCAGTAAAAAACCCAACCCAGCCCACACTGAACTTACCTCAAAAGAAAGGGAACCAGAAGGTGGCCATTGTTCTAGATTAACCAGCTGTATCCTTTGGGTGGCTCAACTGATTGTGCAAATGCTTTTGCCCAGGTTAATTGAAAGAGCCACCCAGATCAGCATGGAGGCAGTCTATGCTTGGCTCAGCTCAATAACAGGGAATGAAAACTAAGTAACAGGCAAAGAAAAGAAGTCCAGTGTCATGATGATCAGGCTGCTAATGACACTTGATTTATATTGATTGAACTGTATGGTGCAATATTGTTGTGATTTCAGTATGGTGATGTATTACACCACATCAAAATACTGTGTAACATTAAATATCTACAAGTCAGTACATTTGGGGTTCAGCCTTAAACCCTCCTTGTGCAGAAAATTTTAAAGGAAGCCAGTCAGGGTGCTGGGCTTGGGCAGAAATGGAGGCTGTTCTATGCTCAAAGGAAAATAATTGTTGCTCAACTTTTCTGTAACTGTGTTTTCCTATAAATCACTGGTGTTTTTCTGGGGATTGTCAGCTCATTGATCATATTTGCTCCATTTGCTTTTATATTACCTTAAATTGCATTGATTTTTACTTATTTCTCGTTTAGATCAAATCAAAAACCTTTAATATGTTTATGGAGAGGCTTTCTGAAATCTGATGCTGATCTGGGTTAGGCTACAGGTTATTCCTCCTCCTAAATACACTAAGCATTAGTGAAACATCAATGAAAATAAAATCAATCTTATCAAGTCTGGCCAATTTTTAGGAATTTCTGAAGCCTTTTATATGTGAAGGAATACTCCTTCTTTTAAAATCCATTAAGCAGAGCAAATAAGTGGGTTTTTTTTTAATACCAGACTCTTCTTTTATTCAGCATCTTGCTTTCCCTAGAAGCTTCCCATATTTTTGGTCTTCATTTGGAATATAAATCATATAGTAAACAAGAGGGTTTTTTTTTTTCCCAACTGCTGTGCAGGTCTCAAAGAGTCATAAAAGTCTATTTATCAGTGCAGTGATGCAGGCCAGTGACATATCAGCCAACTGAAACCCCTGTTCTGGCTTTTTTCCTATGGTAGGGGCTAGTTCCAAAAAGAACAGACAGAGCTACCAAGCCTCTAATTCCTCCTGTCTGGGAAGGGAGCAGTGTCATGAAGAGGAAGAATAAGAAATATATTTTCCACTTGTACCATTATTTTAGACAGGACTGCTTTTTCAGTGAAAGTAGAGAAGTGCTATGGAGAGAAAGAGACATGAAATTCTCAGGGATGGTTATCAGAAATTGTAAGCTTGGATGCTCAAATGACTGACATAACTCGATGGCATAGCATAGCTCTGAGTGTGATTGACATGCAGTTTGAGATACATGCTGATATATTTGTTTCTGAAATGTAATATAAAAATTCAGACCCAGCAAACTTATCTGGGTTTACATGTAGTTAAAGTCTAAATTAAGTGATCTCTGTCAGGAGTGAAACAACAATGGTTTACACTTGTATGAAATTTGGGTGCTATCACCTATCCTGTTTAGAGAAGGGTGTTTAAAAAATGCAGGGTTGAGGCAGGGAGAAACCCAACTTATTCACCTTTAGGTTTGAGATAGTGTAACTATAGAAGTTATTTTAAGACCGTGTATTCAATTTTTATCAATTTGTATGGAGGCTTAAAAATAATTTGGAATATATGAAATGCTGGCTCATTTTAAGGCCGTGTCACACTTCAAATAAACAACAAATTTTATCAAAGAAGATTGATTTAAATATAAATCAATATATAAAAATGAGGCCATACACAAATGCCAATGCCCATTTTATCTTTGCCATGAAGGCTTTAGGCTCTCATACAGATGCCAGTGTAGGTCCTGAGGTAAGTCTTCAACTTGCCAACAGATTGTGCCACTCCGTAGGATGGCTTATCCACTTGGATTTATCATGGCCATGAAAAAGCTGAGGAATAGATTTCCTTCTCTCCCAAGTGCTGCTATCAAGGGCTCTGTGTAAAAACGGGCTTCCCTGACCAAATAGTTGTTACTATTTCCTGCTAGCTTGTGTTCATCCTCCAGGCTCTAATTCCAAGGTGTGAGAGCTTTAGGCCAGGCTTATGGTATTGTAAATTTTTGGTTTGATGATAAAGGAGAAAGAAGGGATTTTTCTTTTCCTTGTGGTCCAGGAAGCACTTAGTTTGGGGTGCTAAAATCATGAAAATGATGTTTATACAATGTAATCTGTTTTCAGAGAAACGGAAGCCAAAGTATATCCAATAACTTCAGATGGTGGGCCTGCGTCACTGGAAATAATTGCTTTTCTGTTTTGCTCTAGGATGGAAGAGCAGCTGAATTGAAGTGCTGGGTAGCTCTTTGAAAAGCAGCATATGCTCTGTAATTTATATCTTCTTTAAGCAACTGGTTGTGCAAGATGGTTTGCTGTTTGGCCTGTCTCATTTTAATGACAGCAGCAGAGAGTAATGTGTGTTGAGGTTTTGATTAGCTGTGCTCTGAATGTGTTCTCAGAGTGCAGTTTTTTTGTGCTGCTTGCCTTTGCATGGGCTCAGGAGGAATTGCTTTCTGAAGCTGCTCTGCCTGCAGCTCATACAGAGCATCAGTGTCTGTGAACTGGTGGGTCTTGTCCACCTCTGTGCCACCAGCCATGAGCTGGTCATTTTCCCATGTTCTTATGATGAAATTTAGCTTTTATGAAAAGCTTTTTTGGAACAAAATAAGTCAATTTCAGCATGTAAATAACTCTCACAGTAGTTTTGAGTGGTGTTATTTTGCTTTGAGTAGCTTTGCCCTGTGAACGTGACCCCTACATTGCACACAGGAATTTTTTTCTGTCAGAATGAGTCTTTCCTCTTTAATCTTGAGCCGTATCAGGAGAAATTTGACAACATACACGTTGCTATATTCATTCTTGTAGAAAAAACAGTGACAGCATAGGCTAAATTCAATCTATGGAATTTCTCTTTTTTTAGGCATATGAGCTGCACTTTTCATTAGATTATCTTTTTATTCTCTTTTTGAGAGACTTAATTTCCTTTTCTGGCACTCCCTGTAGCAGGTAATACGTCAAAGGACTGTCCTTTTGGTCCTCTTTGTATTTCCTTCACAAGATCTGTCCTCTTGGTCCTTTTTGTATTTCCTTCACAAGATCAATAGTGGTTGTTGTCTGTGAACAATTTTGAATAGAGTAGCCTGATTATGACATATTATTTTCCTGTAATGCTAAATATGTCATTAAAGGTCCAAGGGGCTGCTCTGGAATGTGAAGGGACATTTGCAGCTCAGAAGAATATCTCCACTCCCAGACAACTAACCAGTCTCTGCCAGCAGCAGTGTGATTAATGACACTCCTGATTGTCCACATGTATGATGTGTCTGGTGGGATCAGCAGAAATCAGGGCTCCTTGTTTGCTGAAGAGACAAGAACTAACTTAGGATTTAATTGTGTCTCGACAGTTTCAAGTGGAAAAAATAATAAACATTAGGTCTTAGAATGTTTTTAACCTGGAGCTGTTAATGAATAATGTTGTTATTATGAGATTTTTTTGCTAAAATTAATTTCATCATCTTCTTGAGACTGTTTTTTACTGATTAACTAGTAAGGAACAAGTTCAGAAAGTGAGAAATCTTCAAAACATGCTTGAAATAATAATGATGTACCTTTGAGGATTTGTTGAAGTCAATGCAAGGATATGACAGAGTGGCGTCTTTTATTTGCATAATGCTGATTTTATTAAAAAGAAAAAAGTATTTCTGGCTAATTAGAAGTGTGAACATAAAGTAAATCCATGAAGGATGTAATTTGATTGGTACTGTTAAAATTAAAAATGCTTTCCTTTTGTGGAACAAATGGGATATTTTATATTTTTGGAGAGTGTGGGACTTCAACTGAATTACTTTGAAGACCTGCTTCACATAATGATCAGCCACCTGCTTTCAAGTTACAGCAGTAAATTTTTGTCATATTTTTGCAATACTCTCTAAAAGGGTGAAAAAGGCTGGAATAGAGAACCAGTTGTCTTGAACACCATAACACCTCCTTATTGATCAAATTGCCAAAACCATTACTGCAGCCATTGTAAACTGGCATTGTAATACTTGAAATGTGACCTAAAGTACATCAAAGGGGTTTTTGAGCTCCAGATTGAGCTGTCTTACTGGGACATTGGAAAGATTTTATCACTTGAACTGAGAATTAGGCTGAAGCCTGTTCATACAAGGGTAGGTTCTAAATGGGAGAGCCTTCAAAAGTGCTGTGGGAAATATCTGTCAGGACTCTGTTTCCTAATGATTCATGAGGAACACTTAATGCCCAACTGCACTTTTTGCAGTCCTTTGAAGTGATCCCTTCACTGATTTAGTGTGGGTTAGTGCCAGAAGAGAGTTACACCTTCCCAAATTGTCCTTGACTCACAGCAGAGTCTGGTTCTGGGGGACTGCAACAATGGTGTGAACAATCAGCAGGTCCTGAGCAGGTTTTGTTCAGGTGGTTGCTTCTCTTCTCATCATTAAATTCCCCTTTTTGCTTGCCTACACTTAGTTCCTATTTTTAAACTAGGTTAGCATTATATCAATACAGATGGAATGGATTCTATGCTATATATTCCACAGCCTGTTCCATTTTGTGTCTGAGTGAGCAGTCTGTAGGATAAAGGCACAACACAAGTTTGTGGCCAGCAGAGCTGCATCATATGTAGTCTCTAGAAAACAACCACATCACTGAAGTTACTGGGACAAGAAGGTAACAGGTAAATCTCCTTCTTTAAAAGGCTTAACATAATAAGGTTTGCTGCATCTTCTGTTTTCACTGGCAGAACAGACTTTTTTCACAGATTTTGGGGCAAAGTTATTTTGGATCTTGAGCTTCAGAATCTGAAGTGCCTTTGAATTCAGGCATTTTGTGAGTGAAATGGAGAGATTGTGCTGTTAGATTTCAAGAGAAGTTGTAGTTTTGCTGTTTAAGTGATTAAGTTGGAAGATTAGAGAGCACCTGTCTGTTTTTGGTGTTGGGTGCTGTTTGTGTTTAATGTGCTCTGTATAAGATAAAGGCCTCCTGCTCTCTGACTATTTAAATCTGAAGACAGCATGAGTCGTGGAATAAATGAACAGAGAGAAAAAGATTGGCAGTAAAATAGGGAGGAGAGAACTCTAGGAACTTTCTGTGGCACTGTGTACCTTATATCAACATAACAGGACCTTGCAGGGCCATTGCAGGGCTGACAAGGAAGAAATTGTGTGGGCGTGTATGTAGCCCATAGATCTGCTGAATGTAGCTTAGGCTGTACTGGTTTGCTCTGGAATAGTAAACTGCAGAAAGAACAACTTTTTCTGGTTTTGTACATCATAGTTGTCTTCTATTGTCCTGAGTGTGTGAATAGATATCGGGTTAGAGTCTTGGAGAAGTGGATTTTATGTTGCTGAGCTGTAACAAGCAGCAGTTGTTCTAAGGGCACTATTTTTTTTTTTTTTCCATACAAGATGAGTAGCAAGAAGCATTTGGGGAGGGGTGTGAGGAGCATCCACATGTGGAGCACATCTGCATCTAATCCAGGGTAAATGCTGGAACCTTGTGCCAAACTTAAATGCATGCAGACCTTGGGAATAGCAACAGGAATTAGAGATTTCTGTTTCTACTGACAAAGGATATTTATCACAGCGTTTCACTGCAGCCCATTCTGCCCTATTTCATAGTGTCTAAATCCCTAGACTATGAAAGTTCTGCTACTCTCCTTTCCTTGGCAAATAAATAGGATATTTAATATCACGTTTGATCAGGTCAGCTGACAGCAACACACAAGAACTGGCTGTTCTAAATATGGGGTCTTCTTGCACTGAGAACAAAGCAGTAGTTGTGTTTCACTGGAGAGTAATAATTATACCATATTTTAAAGCCAACCAAAATTACAGTGCATTCTCAGATTTATTTTTTTTTTTTTTAATATCAGAAGTTGGGGGTTTTTACTCAGTATTAGTCCTTGTTAACTTTGTATATTGTGTGAAACTCTCTCTGCTGCAGGTCCAAAGGCAGCAGTAGGATCAGTGGATGGGATTCTCCCTGCAGGTAGCAAGTGCTTCAAGCTCTGAAGGCAAAATTCTGTTTCATGCATGTTAGTTTGGCTTAGAAAATGGATGAATACAAGCTTTACAGTGGGTTTCAATTTAAAACACAAACCTGTGGGCATGATCCATCCACATTGCCAGATTAGAATTGTTTCTAGCCAGGAGAAGTTTGGCCTGGCATGACGAAGGAGCACGTGGCTGAAGTTCTGGGGAAGCCTTACAGAGTGCTATAATTCAGTAGGCACCTCGTGTATTCTAGGTCATTTTAGGGTGAATGAAGGATGTAATCTGTCTGTGTTATGCTTACAGAGAAACCATTTTTCCAAGGAGCTGTAAAACTGAGGTCTTTATTACCTGTGATTCATTGTAGCTATTTTAACACTGTCTAAGAAGTAAGATTTGACTTTAATATAGAACTTTGTGGTTTGAACAGCTGTTTTCTGCCTATCTATATTTCCTCTCTGAAAACATTTCACCTAGTTTTATGTCTTGAGATGGAAGTTTGTTGTAATAATGTTGATATTGACTTGCAATACGTCAATTAAGCCATTAATTTGTACTTCATTGCAATCAAAGGCCTTCTCAGAATAGAAGTTAATTTATCTCCCTTCTACCCTGAATACTAAATAGCCCACAAGATCAGCACAAGGTGCAGAAAAAGTAAATAATCTTGAAATAACTTTAGTTATCCACCAGGATTAATTTAGTGTATGGTGTGGTTTTGTTTTCAATAACTGTTCTATTAAACTGAGTTCATTTATTTTGCTGTGTCTGATTTTTACACACATCCCTGTGGTGGAATTTTTTCTTGGCAGAAAGGTTCACTGCTTTAAAAAACTGCGAACCCAAAATTCTGAGTTTTCTGGGTAGGCTCTAATAGCGGTATAATTGCTCTGAAGTCAACAGAAATGAAGTGAGATGTATTAATTCGGGAGTTTCTTGGGTCATGCAGATATAAAGAATTATGTACTTAGTCCAATAAAATATTTGGTCCCACAGTGAAAAGGTACAATGGAATTTCTGTCTTTTAAATCTCCTTTTGGTACTTTGTTATCAAGGGTAGTTTGATACCATCTTGAGAAAAAACTTTGGTGAAGGCTCAAAAACTCTGTGTAACCAGCAGATACAAGAGATCTACAAAAATGAACTTTTTAAGCCCAGCAAGAAAGAAATGAGAGTGCTGGGAAGATAACCTTGTGAAAGGCACAACAAACTCAAGTATAAATGAGAAAAAACTCAGGTATAGCTGCTGTAGGACTCCTTCCTCATTTTCATCTTGTAAAACTTAACAGCTATTATTTCCCAGGATCTCATTTTTATTTGATGTATGAAGTCTGCCCTTGCATTTATCTTTAGAATATTTGATTGCTGTTTGAACTCGTGCTCTGTGGGAATAATCCCAGCAAAGGTACTATAGCCCTGCTCAGGTTTTGGGCTGCTGCTGCTGCAGAGCCTGGCTTGGCAAGCGATTTTACAGAGTTGTCATTTCTCTAGGGAGTTCTTAATCTGAAAACAAAACATTGCTTGTGTTCTGTTCTCATTAACTTCCAAGCTACCACCTGCTTTGCCTTGAATTAGTAATGTAATTGCAGCCAGATAATGTCTTTATAGCAGGAGGTGATGGAGGATGGCTCGTGGCGTCGCTGTGCTCCCGCAGTAATGAGGGGAGCAGAGGTGTGCAGTGGGAAATGCAACTGTTGGTGTTCACAGAGGGTGCCAGTGCTCTGCCTCTGTCACCAAGGACAAGCCTGAGCACCAGAAACGAGGGAACAGCCTCCAAGTGAGACTCTTTGGGGAAATATTCCTTTAGCTGGTATTCTCTGGTGATTTTTAATGTACTAGCTTGTATGAGAGCTTCTCCTGTCAACAGGGGGAGACCTGTGTGGGGTCTGCAGACATTGTTTGACTGGACACTTCATGAAACTTGAATCATGCTTGCATTGCTTTTGGGACTAGTGCAGGTGAACTAGCAAGAGTAAAAGCAGCAGGTAAAAATAAATACTTAAAGGCAAAATTTATCATACACAGGCCTTGTAATTAGGAAAACTGCCTGCAAACAGAGCATTTAATGAGAGTTAAATTCATTGGCACTGATTATTTTGCATTATTTGTATTTATTTCTTTATCATGATCTGTTTTCTGCTGGGAGAGGCAGGGATGTGTTTTAGAAAGTTCATGTAAATATCTGTTGGAATGAACCCTCTGTGCTCCTGCTGTTGCCAGGTAAGCAGCAAACCAAAAAAGCAGTGCAAGAGCAGAGCATGTTCACATGTCTCTGGTGCCTTTGTGCTCCCTTGTGCTCCAGCTTCTGGATAGTCTGCACCCAGGTGGCAGCATCTCTGAGTAAAGTGGAAATGGAGGGCTCATCTGGGCTTCTCTACAAGGCACCCAGTCAATAAAATCCCTCACTGACCAGCAGGCTGGCTTTGCATTGATTCCCTATGCAAGTCCAAGAGGAAATCTTGTGCTGCTAGACAGGAAGTGTTTAAGAAATGCCAAGAAGTTTCCACGAATCATTTAGTGCAAGGTAAACAGCACCCCAGGATGTATTTCATTCTAAACAAAATAAATTAGTCTCTGAATCCTTTTTTTTTTTTTTTTAACAGGGTCCCACTGTTAAAAAAACCAGTGAATATTTTTATTGATGTGCTACTATGAATATATTGTGGTGCCTTGACGACAGTGTCACTTTAAAGGAGGTATTTTATTACTGTAAATTATGTTGGAAGCAGTTGTATTTTTGGAGGATTCACCGCTTCTTTCCCCCATGTTGTGTGTGTTTTAATTTGTAGTAAAATCTGTAGCCACTTGTGGTTTTTACTCTCCTAATGTGAAAAATACAAAAGCTGAAGGAAGCTTCTTAATGGAAAGCCAGCCTGTGATGTACTTATTTCAAATGCAATTGAATTATGAGAATGGAGAGATAATCCTTTCAAAAATAACTTTGCACACTTGATAGTCTGTGTTTTTCTGCTGTTCTATATAATTGTTTCCTACTTTGTGACTGTCACCCTCTAGGTAATGATGTTGAAAGTTGATTTTTCCCATGGCTTAAACAGCTTGATTCTCCTCACACCAGAAGGAAGTAACTTTGTTCCATGGCACTTGTTTTTGAAGATATTAAACCTTTGAGCTGGTCAGGTCTTGCTGGGCAAGGTGATTATCTCTTTCCTCCTATTTAAATCAAAATTGACCATTCAGAACATTCTCATGAATACCCAGTTTGCTCAAAGGGAAAACCAGTTTGAGTGGCCAGAGTGTTAAGGCTTCAACCTCTCATGTTTTTCTTTGTAGGACAAGCTAATATACAACTATATACAACTAATATACAACAAGCTAATATACAACTATTCCTTGCCAGTCCTAGCTGTGTGAAATTATATGGTGTAACAGAGTCATTTGATGTGCAACCTGTCTGAGCCCATAGCCTCCCTTTGCTACTCCACCTGAATACATCCTGCCACCTGGAAATGTAAAGTAGATTTATGTTTCAGCTATTTCCCTCAACTCTGGCTGCTCTTACAGGGTGTATACTTTATGTCTTACATTCTAATATGGTCAAGACCTCGGCTTCATGGTTGTGGAGCTTCAGGGTTTGAATACATTTTTTTAAGCCTTCAAACCCACCTCCTTTCTAAGCAAACATCAATGTCTAATTTATCTCTGAGCTGCAGATTTTCGGCACTTGCTGATTTGAGGCTCTTATCTTTTTTGTGAAATACTATTATTGTTTTTTAACTAAAACAGGCCCTGTATATTGAAAATGATACAAGATTGCTAGTGAACAGCCCAGCTGAGAATAAAATGTGAAAGAAAATTGGCAGTAAATACAGCAATTCCAAAACCATCCATGGCAAACCATATCCACCTGGGAAGGTAACAGTTCCACTCATATCTAGTTAGCTTTGGATGGCTTCCCAACTCCCAGTTTTTTTATCTCTGCATTTGTCCCATAGGCTGTGCAAAACCCCTGCATAACACTATGAAATTACAGAAGAGTTAATCCAGAAGTGATGTTGGAATCCAGGACTTGCTTTGGAAAATTTGTCATTCTCCAAAGTGGAAAAGTTTAACCACATTTTCTTGCACTCTTCTTTATTCCTAAATTGGTCACTACAGAGAATAGCACTTCTGGTAACTTAAATGCCAGAATAAGTGGTAGGAACTTATAGAAATGAAACATTACCTTCAGTAATTGGTGTAACAATTCCTATGCAAGCACTTCAAAAGACCTGCTTAAATCCAGAAAAAGACAATCCCTTTTGTGTGGGTAGAAAAGGGTTTGGTTTGTGTTTTTTTTTTTTTTTTTTTTTTTTTTTTTTTTTTTTTTTTTTTTTTCCAATGGTGATTCTCTTGAATAACTTAGCCTCTGGAAACACCAAATAAAATGTACCATCCTGATTTTGAAGCCTTTATTTGCAGTCAGAAAAAGACCCCAAAAAATGGTGATCAGGACTGGAATTGTAGGTATTGACCTTTACATGAGCAAAACTCAGAAGTGTCTCATGAGCTGTCTGATTCAAGGAATAAAGGGCAGGGTTACTAGACCTTGTTCATTGATATGAATGGGGATACGGACCTTAGAAAAACAAAAGTGAAGGTCTTGCATAGTATCATTACTTAGTTGAATTTATGTCAGTTCTTGAGTGATTATCCTGATAAAAGGAAAATCATGATCTTGATTTTACATGATGTTACAGATGTTTCAAATTAATGGTTAAAACTAGAGTTTCTCTAAATTGAAATCTTTGACTACAGAGTAGAAAACTTTGACTACTTAAACACAAGATACTTTCCTAAGAATATCTTTGTCTTTCTACCAGCTGTTCTTTTTATGCATGTGTTGGGTGCTAGGTCTGACTTGTGACCTGTAACTAAAATGGCTTTGCTTAGTGTGCTGATCTAATATAAATTGGCAGCCTTTAATGATGACCAGTGAAAGATGTTTTTTGTGCTACTTTTCCTTAGCAGAAATACAGATACATATTTGAAACTTATTTGTCCATTTTAAGTCTTTCACTGTTTTAATGGTGGTGCTTTCCATGAATTAACAAAAAACCCACTGTCTAGCAATAGGAAAAAAATATTTTACTTTATTGGAGGTTAATTAAAGATACTCTAATAGTACATAGTGTATTTCTGGCTTTGAATTGTGAAATACATCAGAGCTCAAATAATTGCCTCCTCCTAAAGGTAACTCTAATGTTTTCAGTCAATTATATTTCACGTGACTTCATGTGAAAGAGGAAGCAAATTTGCCTGCTAGCAGTAAGAATGGAAATTTTTGTTCAGCTTTGGGCATTTGAATGTTTCATGGGGTCTCCATTTGTGGCAAGTGACATGATGATACAATAACATAAAAGGGTTTAACTACATATACAACAGGTCCACAATGAAATAATTTCATGAATTAATGCACATAAATTACTGCAGAATAAGCCTAGTCATGGCATTCATTTTAGCGCCATCAAAAAATGCCCTTTCCATAAGCTTCCTGAAAAGGGGGAATTTCAGTAGCATCACTACTTGTCACTAAATGGAACAGTATTTCAGGAAAGCTCTGGAAAACAATTCTCTCTTTATCCCCTTGCAGAAGAGAGTATCTCTTTCACTTATTCATGGAAGTTTTCATCAAGTAGGTTATTTCCTCTCATTAGATTTTATAGCTGCTCTTAGTTTAGCATCTTACTAAAGTGCGAGCTCTGTGCTCCTGCCCTTGTTTGTTAGCCTCTGCCCTGCCTTAAAGTTCTGTCCTAACTGGGTATTTTCCTTCTACTGATATTTAAATTTAATAATATTTAAAATTAATTACTTGCAGCTATATAGTGAGTGGAATAGAATAGATAGACTGCCTGCTGTTTGATAAATGGACATTTTGCAACACAGGTCTCCACTAGTACATTATTCTCCTCAAATCATTGAGCTGAAAGGCTTGGACATGAGGTTATCCAAATATCCTAATCCACAGGATGTCCATTATGCTCCCACAAAAGACAAATTAACTAGATGAATTCACTACTCATCTACCAGTAGCCTGCAATGCATTGTTTTATATATGTGTATCATGTCCATACTGAGGTGCTTCCATAAATATTTGTTTGCAATTCTGCTTGTGTTTTGTTAGGAACTGTCTGAAACATAAATCTGTTTTGAAAAAAAAAACAGTATTACCTAACCCAATGTATTTTTCTGTAAGTTTTCAAAATATTTCTTATAAGAAAAGGTGACAAGGTGAAATGGGGGCTACAACTGCATTGCAATACATGGATACTGTTTATTCCAAATTTATGTTGGAAATTTTTTGTTCATTCATATCAAATAAACCAGTCATTTTATTTTTTTAAATAATAGCATCAGAAGACTTAATGGTGTGAGAGGATAAAAAGGCAGGTAAATACAGACACATTTCAATCTGATGCTGTGCTTCTACATGTCTAATTCCTCAGAGATGCTCAATTACACAAACAAGTTTCTCAGTAAAATCTGGGGTGTTTTACACTGCTGGTGGCCATGGAGCTTCTTTTCTGCTCGGAAGTGAGAGATGATTAACAGTACACAGATTTTTATGAGTGTGCTTTCAAGTGATGTGATTAAAAGTGCAAGAAGTGAGCATGAAGATATAAGAAGTCATGATGGGGGGCAGAGGCTGGAAGCAGCTTCCATTATCAGCTCCGTATTCCCTGGTGTCACAAACTATTCTATTGCTACACAGCTCTGGCTGTGGTTCAAAAACATCTCTTGAGATGAGTGGCTCCGACAAAGTAAGATGAAATGTGTATTTAATAACACAGATTCCTACCTGTTCTTGAAAGGAATCACTTGTTTTGTTTGTGTCTGCAAACAGATTTTCCCTTTGGCTCTCTTCCTTATCTGTTCTGCAGCTTCTGAAGTGCCAAGGTACTGAAGTGCCAAGCCAAACACGCTTGGTTCCCTGTGGTACAAGTTGCTTAAACCAGAATGCATGGAAAATTGAAATTTAATAGATTTCACTCTCTAACAAAAGAGGGGGTTTTCTGCATTATCCACATTTCAGTTCTTGGTAAACATGCAAGAATTGCTCCAAAAAGCCCTTGAGCTTTTGTGGTAAAAGCTGTGTGCATCCTATTAAGATATAGACACAAAAAATACTTTTACACTTCCCTAGAAAATAACCCCTTAAGCTACCAAACTCAGAGATATATTCAATCTTTTTCTTTACCCAAGGAGGGTAGAGAGAAAAAAAAGCTTTGACAAGAAAGGTTTACTATTTTGGAATGTCGAGGTCTCTAAGCTACTCTAAGTTGGGCCAAAATATTTAGCAAGCAACATAAACAGGAAAAAAAAGTGCAGTATGTTCAGAGTGGGGAACTTCCAACAAGTTGCTTTTTTTTTTTTTTTAATAATTCTAAGAAGCAAAAAAGCAACAGATGAAACTTCAGAGTTAGGCTGTTGACTGTGGTGCAAATGTTGGTTATTTTGGGATGTAGTTTGTGATGACAGAGAAGGGTCTGTGCCAAAACAAGATATGCAATAGGAAATAGAGGAAAAGTTTGCAGGTGGGAGTGTGGTAATTTGAAGCATGGATTGAGTCAACTCCTGGCTTTCTCCTCTACTACAGACTCTCTCTGCAGTGCCGAACTAATCTGTTGGTGTTTGACATTACAACTAGAACCCATTCCCTGGAAACTTACAGGGACAGCTGGTAACTTTTGAGGTTTTTTATTTCTTCCTGTTACTAAAAAAAAAAAAAAAAAAAAGGCAACAAACCCTTCCAACCCACTTGTCATACTGGAAGTCTGATTTGTGTGAACTTCTCGTACCACTTTTAAAGCAGTTTTTGTGTAGAACTCTTAGGGGTGAATTGTTGCAAACCTTCTCCTTAAATGATTTGATTGAAAATAACAAATATTTCTTATCTGAGTCATCATCTCGGTCACTTGATTAGCCTGATGTTTCAGTCAGGTCTGTTCTCTAAACAGCATCAGTGACATAGGGCTGACACTGACAAGTGACATTTTATTCACTTTTTGTCCTATAATTTGTTGGCATTTATTCAGCTCATTCTGTATATATCCCATGACAATGTTTGCTTTGAATTTTAATTTAGGGTCACCTTGAGGCTTTAATGAAGGCAAAGCATTGCACATTACATATCTGATGCCCTGAAACTCAAGGGAAAAACTAAAGTTTGATCAAACAAACTCCCTGCAATTACTGTGGGGGAAGAAAAAATTGTGACTATGTGGAAAATTTCCAATATTCTAAAGTTTGCTGATAAAATTGATGGTTTAAAAAAAGGGATTTAGAGATCAAGTGAGATATTAAGAGACTTAATCCCTGTTTTAAGCACTGTTTGATTAAGAAAGAATGAAATGGCACAGGCTGCTCAAAGGGCTTGAGGCTCCACACAGCTTGAGGCTCTTTCTATTCCTCTTCTTGAGTCTTCTGAACCATTCAGGTATCTGGACCTGGCATCCAGAAACTGGAAACTTGGGGCATTTCCCTGTTTTTACTTTATGTCTCTACTTCTGGAGAAAAATCTCTTGCTTCAGTACATGCACTTGGCCTTGGTAGGGACTTGGTTTAAAACCTAAACTTTTTATGTCAGGTTTGGTCTTTGTTTCAAATTGCTCGCAAGTAAATCCGGTGTTAGAGATAAGAGTCAGGATAATGGGTAGAGGAGGAAATGACTAACAGTGCCTCATGCCCTCTCACCGAGGGAGATTAATTATTCTGGGAAAATGAACAATGAAGGTGCTGATCAAATGGGGATCTGATGGTACTCAATTAATAAACTTACAAAGGAAAATATTACAAAAGAAAGACCAAGAGGAGAGAAATATAGGTCTCTCTCTGGAAAGTTACAGCACTGGATAAACTACAAATGTCTGGGTGGCCAATTATTTTGTGAGCATTATTTTAGAAACTAAATGAAATCTAGGGCTGTAGCCTTTTCCATTAAGTGAATGTTCCATTGTTTTAGCATTTGCAATGATCTAGTACGACACAGAGGTTATTATACTCTTAAGTATTCCTCAGCCAGAACTATATTACTGAGAATACAACCCCCAACTGCATTTTCAAACTGAAAAATACCCATCACAAGCCATGTATTTCTTGGCATCAGACAGACTAGGTATCTTGGAGCAAATTTCCTTGCTGGGGCTGATCCTAGAAACAAAACTTAATGTCTTTGTGTTGTTTGACTTTTTATTTTTAAGCTTTTTTTTTTTTTCTCCCTCAAGATTGGTTCTTCTCTGTCACACTTAAATTGTTAAAGAGAGTTGCAGGAGGAATCCAAGATGTATGGATAATAGTCTGGCTTGTTAGAAGTTTAATTTATATTTGAATATGGAGGAGGTAATAAAATAAGATTGTTAATGTGTGTTACTTTCCTTGGCAGAATAAAGTGACTTAATTACAGTGTAAAAATATTTAAAAATATGTTTTTCTGTATAACTGCAATAACTATTACTTGGAGTATATTTCTATTATTAAACTTAAAAAATTGTTCATTTATCACATTGGCCACATTGCTGGGATAATAAGTCTCTCAAATTTTCTATCAAAATCCCTAATACTTGTAGTGACTTTATTCATATTTCAAAAAAGTCTGTGATGCCAAAATAACTTTATGATCCTCTTTACTTCTTAGTAAGAGAAAATTCATATTTATTTGAATCAAAAACAAATCATCATGCCAAACCATGAAGTCTTAACCAGACTGGCTTTTCAAGAACCCAGTTCCTTCCTGTTTAAATCATTATCAGAACTATCTTAGAGATGAAGCTAACAGGTTAAATAGAGACTTGACAACATTTGTGTTCAAATCTTTTATCTTAAGTTTATAAAGGACTTCCAGAATTCTTAAATTTTCTTTAATCTATGTCTAGCAAGTAATTACAGATTTTTTTGCATCACTAACTCTTTGGATCTCTCCTACCGCTTTAGCCGTTTGATTAAACTATCCATATATATAGTTGGCTTATGGCTGTTTAGTATTCAAATGTATTTTTGTGCCTTTATTTGGTACCCATTATTTGTTAAAAGTTTTTTTAAGGATTCCATCACCTTAAAAATTATGGGTTGTAATGAGCCATAATCCTTTTGCTTCTCTGAGAGAGGAAAACTCCCATTATAATTATCAGGGTTTTCATAACAACCGGTGTAAAAGATTACTTTTTTCTCAGTATTTCTTTTAATATTAAATGCCTAAGTTGTGAATTCATACTATGAGATCATTCAAGTTAGAAGGGACATGTGGAGGTATTTGGTTCAACTTGCTCAAGCCATGGTCAGAGCATGTTGCTCTGGGCTTTATCAAGACAGGTGTTGAAAATCTTCACAATTGTTCTTGTCAAACTGCTCCACTGGGACATACTTCCTCTGAAAACGTTTCTCCTTATGGCTCATTTGAACTTGCCATGTTTCAGTTCACTCCTTCATTTCTTGTCCTCCTGCCAGGCACTGCAGTGAAAAGTTTGGCTCCAGCTCCCTGACACCTTTGGACGCTGGTAAATTGCCTTCAGATTTCTGAAACCAGCTCTTCTCCAGACAGAACAACCCCCAGCCCCTCAGCTTCTCCTTCAGGGCGAGAGCTCCTGGCCCTGAGCAAGAACCCTGGTGACCTCTGTCAGTGTTTGCACCACTTTGTCCCTTGGTCTGCCACCTGTACTCCTGCTGTGACACCTGAGGATGCTGCTGGACACCTTTTCTCCAGAGCACAGGGCTGGCTTGTGGCCAGGTCCTTTTTTTAGAGCTTCTTCCAGCCCAGCAGTGCCCAGGCAGGGGTGGGGTCCTTTTTTCCATGGCTTTCTACTTGTCCTTCCTTAAAATCATAAAGGTCTGTGTTGGCCCAGAGAAGCTGTAATTGCCTCATCCCTGGAAGTGTCCAAGGCCAGGTTGGATGGGGCTTCCAGAAACCTGTTCTGGTGGGAACTGTCCCTGCCCATGGCAGGAGTGGGAACTGGGTTATCTTTAATGTCTCTTCCAACCCAAACCATTTTACAATTCTATGATCAGATGGCCAAGACGGCTTTTTGAGAATATTCAGGTTTGGTGTAAGCTAGCAGGGCTGCTTCTGTGAAATAGTATGAGCAACACAACCTATGAATACACGAGGAGTGCTTATATGAATAATTCCTGTTTGATGTTCATGGAGCACAGTTTCAGGCCATGGCTCAGCTGCCAGGCTGTTCCACTGGACATTGCCCAGACCTTTCTGCCATTCTGCAGCTATTTAAGGAAAATAGAATGAAGATGTATGGAAGAAAAGGAATAAGGTCTGATCCAGTTTTCATAAGGTCTGATCCAGTTTTCATAAGGTCTGATCCATGACAATATTACTGAGAGCTTATCAGAGGGTTCAGCAAGGAGTACAGTTGAGGGCAACTTGTGACTCTGACAAGGAGTTAGGAATCCTTCAAGAGTAGCCTTGGATGGAATCTACGAATGCACAGACATAACAAATTCAAATACTGGGAATTAGCTGCTGAGTTCCCCTTAAATGTGACAGAGAGGAAATGTGAGGAAAAATAAAACCACAAATAGGTTAAATTATGTGCTGGTATGAGTAGGTGCAGGTCCATTAACTTTCCTTGCTTTGTATTATTCTATTGTTTGACCTTGAAATTTTGGTTTATCCACACAGGAAACAATCCAAGACCTGAAGTTCTCTTCATCTGCAATTCAAATTATCTTAACTACTCTTAAAAAAGATTGCTTTAGTGGTTAAATAAAACTGTAAAATTATATTGTGTGTTGCAATTTTACCTCTCTTTCAGCAGGTGTCTTCTCTGATGAATTATCTAGGTTAAGATTAATTATTCCCCTATTTTTCCAAAGTAATTATAGTAATTCACACAAATCTATCCAAAATTTGCAAGCAAGAGTGAAGTTTGCTGTTTGAACAAACTTCCTGCCTGGTTTAGGGATTGATTTTGCTTTACAAGGAGATGATTGTAGCCAACATAATGTGTTGGTTTTCTTTAATGGGGCAAACTTCAGTACACAGGGCGCTCCCACACCAGTGCAGGCAGCACCTTGTTTGCACAAGAGTCCAAATAGCTGCCACTAAGAGACCAGACTGAACAGAAGTGATTGTCACTTCATTCCACAGTAGTGATTTGAAGCTTTCATCTCTGAAGCAAGTGTGGCTCAGATAAGTTCTGTCTGGTTGTCACTCAGGCTAGTTGGAGATTTTCCCCTTTCAACCTCTAAATATTTAATTAGTTGAACACACAGAGCAAGGGAGACTGTCCTGCTGGCTTTGTGGGAAGTCACTCTGCAGTGTGGTGAGAGATTCTGTGTCCTGTTCCTGCTCTGTCAGGCATAGGTCTAACCCTGATTAAGTCGACTTTGAGGGACCTCCCTAAAATAGCTTAACCAGGTTCTTCAGCTTTCTCTTTTCTCTCTTAGTCTGTGTAACAAACCTTCATTTAAACAGAAGTAGTTTTATCTTCTTTTGTTCCGTGTTCCTCAGCTCCTCAGGAGAAAAGAAGGAAAAAAAGGAACATTATGACCAACTGCAGCAGTTACCTCTTTTCTTTAACTTCACAAAATGGGTATAAGATGAAGGGAAGTTGTAATATCAGAAAAAGACTGTGATTAAATAGCTGGGAGTAGAATCTGAGCTTTAATTTTTCATTATTGTGCTGAGAATATTTCCATGTTCATTTTTATTCTCTACAAATCTTGGAGCATATGAATTTTGTGCTGCCCTCTTTTTTTTTTTTTTTTTTCTGTCACGTTTGCTCATAAGTTCTTCAGTGCACAGAGGGATTTAGATGCATAGAGAAATATTCTGCCTCTGATAAATTCAGTGTATGATTTCTCTGACCTCTTCTGTATGCTTTTCATGGTAACTTCAATGTAACATTTTATGAGCAAATCATAAACCCTGGATTTACTTGGGAGGATAAAATCTCCATTCTTTCCTAGCTCGTCTCTTTGCTCCAATATCAGACGAACAAAGGAAAATGCTACTATATCAGCTTTGAATGGTAGTGATGCAATATGCATCTGCCCTGTGAAACTTCCCCTGAAGGAAATTGATTTCTGGTGGGTGGAGTTGCTTTGGAATAGTTTACAAGTCCAAAGAAAAACAGCAGCAAATGCACATGAGGTGCTGTGACAATGCTTCTCTGTGCTTAGCATAAAAGTGAGCATAGTTAAAAATAAATAAAATTGTTGCTCTGAAAGGAAAGAAATTCCTTTCTGGTTTACTGCATGGCTGCACATCTGTAATCAAGGGGAAGATTCATTTGGAAGCGGGGTTTCAGCTGGGGCTTCTGCTGTCTCTTGAAGAGTCTGCAGGGTGAACATTCCCACCTAGCGGCTGGCAGCAGTGTAGGTGAGAAGAACTGCACAGCACCGAGTCTAGGACAGGTGATTCCTTCTAAAATTCTGCTCACCACATGCAGAAGGCTTGAAATCTGAGAGAGACCTATCAGGCTCTGTCCAGCCTAGCCCCCTAGTATTTTGTTGTGCTCAGTAGATATCTTTAGCTTGAAAACCCAGAATGAACACATTCATCTTGCAATTGTGATCAGAAATCCACTGGCCTCAGAATTGTTGCAGCAGCTGGAACTGCTTCTCTCCAGCTGCCAAGTATGTTTTGCACTAAGGGGAACCAGCTTTAGCCAGGGCTCTGCCTGGTGAGAACAGAAGGACTGGCTGAGCTCTGGGATGGAATTTATTTGATTTGGCCCTTGTCAAAATGTTGGTTAAAAACAGGAATTAGTTCTTATTGAAACTTTAAATCACGCTTTTCTATAACCTAAATAAATGAACTCCTTACGAGGTTTAATTTCCCTCATGCTGACAATCCAATTCTGTCACTTGCTGTTGTGCTGCGTCATGCATTGGCTCATTGAAAAGGCAAGAAACTGGAAGAGATTGTGTGTCTGAAACAGCTCAGATATTTGTGGTTTGACTAAGGCTGGCTTAAGTAGGCAGCAGTCCAAAGAGTAGGTTTTATGCCTTTTTTTTTTTTTTTGTCCTTTGGAGATGAGCATCACGTACTATAGCTTTGTTCCCTGCTGGTGCTGCTGCCACCACCACATTTTGCCTACATCCCTGGGGAGTCTGGAGTCACTGGGACTGTAGTAAGTAAGCTAGTAAGAGCAGCTAGTAAGTACAGGCAATTCTAGCAAGAGGAGCAAGCTAGAAGCTGAAGTGGAAAAGCTTTCTTTTATCACAAGTGTGATAAATGGATCAGAAACGGGGATAAAAATATCTATATCCACTCTTATGTCTCGGTGTGTGTGCTTAAACCAGGAAGAGTAATGCTGGGATGGCAATTGAATCAGGTCAGGAAAAGGAGGCAAAATATGCTTTATGAATACTGAGAACAATTCTACTCATGAATTTATGTATTTTCATGCTCACTAGTGTAGTCTCCAGAATATCTTATTGTCAGCTTGTAGGTCTTATGTTCTCATGGACCAATTTTAAGTCTTTTGCATGCTGCACATGCTCTAAACTGTAAATGAGTTCTGTTCTGTAATACAAATATAGCTATTTCCTCTTGAGAAGATCATACATCTACCCAAACATCTTTGAGTATATGCAGCAGGAAATATCTGGAGTTTTGATAATGACATTCAGAGGAATTTTATTTCTATATAAAATGAAACATAGTGACTACAGATACCCAAGGGAGTTGGTAAGTATATAAAAGTGGGGGAGGGAATGGCTTTTAAGCAATCACAAAGTTGTTTTTTCAGAAGAGTTGGTACCACATCATGTTGTTAGTTCTGAGAGATTTAACTTTCTCAAATGGGCTTTGTAATGAAAAGGACTTTACAAATGCAAGTAAGAGCCTTTGCACATGAGGTTCTGTAGCAACTGATGGCAGGGTTGTCTTTTAGGTGTTGATAATTGTTCAGTCACTTGCAAAGAAAAACTCTAGAGATCACTGTCTGTTCTACATGAAACAGGGCAGAGTAAGTTGCTGCTTCCTGAGAGCAGCATTTCAGTGGGGGAGAATAAAATGGGAACAAGTCAATAATTTTTTTTTAAGCCAAAATGTATAGTTTTCAAATAATTATTTTCTTAATCTGCCTCCCTCCAGCTTTGCATTGTTCAATTCCTGCACCCACAAATGGAGGAGACCTGCAAGAGCAGACTGGAAACTTGATGTTTTTCCTTCTACGTTCCACTGAGACTCTGTTTAAAGTCAAAAGGTTGCTGTAAGATAATAGTCTTTAGAAAACTTGGGTGTTTTTTGGAAACAATTGCTTGTAGAAAAAAATAGCAAAAAACTATATGGCAGTATATTGATTATTGCACAGAATATGTTCAGGAAGTCGAGCAGCTAATTTTCTATCTATACAAGAGAAAAGGCTGAGAAAAACTGTTTAAAGAGCAAATGATTTTAGTCGAAGATTAGATCAAACTCTGAAGAGCCCAGCATTCGCTCAGGCCTTGACAGCATATTTCTGGTTAGCCATTTAATGTAAGCCTCTCCTCAAAAAGTAGATGCCAAAGCTTTATTATTTTAACATTTCTCGGTGGCCAAGGACAGTAGTTTCCCGTAACTGCTGAAGAGACAGCATGAATAACCTCCCTTGTTAGTGAAGGAAAGGTCTCTTGAACAAATGAGTCAATAAAGCATTAATCTAAGAGGTCATTTGTTCTTCTTGATGGCAAATTCTTTATACATGGCATGTGCAAACAGGTAGCAGTGGCTGCAGAAAAATCTGAGGTTTCAAGAGTTTAAGGTGATGGATGGTCCAGTAGTACAAGCCTTCTTATACTGAAATTGGCAATGTGTATTAAGTAATTCCTTATTATTAGCTGAATAATTATCTGTGATAGAAAACCATCTTTCTTCAGCAAAGAAAAGAGTGACTAGCAAGGTGACTTTTTATACATGAGAAAACAGCTAAACTGTTTCTGATACAGATGCATCCATCCTAACTTCACTAGAATGTACTCAGCTTATGCTTTATTGACTCCTGCAGGGCTTGAGTACACCTTAAACCTTAAGAGGCTACTGGCTGCTGAGTCAAAAAAATCAGTAAGCCAAACCTTGTGTGTTTAGTGCTTACTTGAAAGTCCTTTTCTGAACTGAAATTTATAGCAAAGGCTGTTTGCAGCTTCTGCAAAATTGAAGTCAGTTTTGTAAATGAAAAGTAAAGCATGACAGGTTGTTAATTTTGGATGCAAAATTATATTTATGGTACTATTTGGTTGAATTTTTTTTGCCAAAAACATTTATGATTTTTGGGTGCCTTTTATAATTTATGACTGAAGGCTACTCTAGCACCCACTGATGCCATAAAGACCTAGAATGTGACTAAAAACTGGGGCCGAGGCATGTCTTGGCTCTATACCTTATAGTTTATTAACATCTACTGTTCTTGGTGAAAGAACTCCATGGATTACATTAGGTAGTGTCTGCTGGAAAGTGAAGCAGGCAGGACCTGGCTGTTATTGATCTGTGGATCTGTACCTTGGACTTTTGCCAGCAGTATTTAATGGAAAGGAAGACTGAGATAAAATCACAGCCTTGTGAATGCCAATGTGTGCTTGAAGCTTTGTTAACCCACTTGTTTTGAATCTCAATGAAGCATTCTCACATAAATAAACCAGATTATTATAAAACAAATGAAGCAAAGATGTATTTTATGTAACTGAATAGCGGACTGGACTATATTACTGGTCTGTAAGTAGTTTAGCTGTCTGTAGTACCAAAAAGGAAAAGTAATGCATCTGAGAGTGCAAATAGTCTTGTTAGAACAGTGTGAAGAGAGGGATGGCAGGTGAAACAGAAAAACTTTTCTGCATAGTCTGTGTTTTTGAATTGTTTTGTTTTCAGAAGGACTAAAATGGAACATAACTGAATATCAAGATGAGTCATGTCTGTCTTTTGTTTGGAAGGATTTGTCCCCAACAACTGATAGCTTTGGTACCAAGAAGCCTGTCACAGGATAAATCCTTTATTGCCTGAATATCAGCTCAATACTGGTCTCTTGACAACCTCAGCTATTTCATTCTTTTTCTTGATTGATAGAAGACCACCAGATGGCCCTGTCTGAAATAGCTGGAATGGCATAAATACCTAAAGAGAAGGGAGGGAATGTAGGGAAATACAGAGCATAGATTTCATTCTTACTCTTATTAGTCTTTTAGGCCCACTTCAGTTCCTGAGGATGGGGTGGGTCAGACCCTTTTGCTCTTAACGGGAGAGATAAACACAGATTTACAGGTTTACTGTAGCCATTGAACAAATCTGATACCTGACATGAATCCCATGGGCATGGGACTTTGGGAATGCAATTCGGTGACAGCTCAAGGTCAGAGGGGTGGTTCAGGTCCCAGTGAGCCCATCAGGGTTTGAGTGAAGCCATGGGGAGTTTTTTGGAACTCCCTGGCACAGATTAGCAGTGGGGAGTTTAAAAAGATTTGTGAGCAGCAGCTTTTTAAATTGCTGCAATGGCACCCAGAGTTATCCTCTCTAGAGCTTCAGACATTTCTGTGGGGATTCTGGAAGGAATTTTGAATGAGTTGGTGATGGCACCTCTGAGTTTTTTAGATGATACAATTTATTTTCTTATTTTCTACAGACAGGAAGGGTGAGTTTTGTTCACATCTTTACTGCATGGTCCAGCAGGTCACAAGACCCCTAGTTACAAGACTTTTAAAGGATTTATTGACCAATAAAACCCTGCCAACAAGGGTGTTTACGTTTTTGACCCAATCCTTAAATATTTTGTTTTATGGACTCATGCTGCAGTGTAAGCTTTCTTAGTCAATCATATTATGACACACAAACTTATAGTGCTGCATTCTGAACTTCTTGTTTACCTTTGTAACTACTTTTCTTTTTTCTATGTCTTAAACTCTAAAACTCTACACCTTCCTCTTCTTAACATGTTTCTGTTTTAAACTATAAATTCATGTTCTTGCTTCTATCACCTAAGTTTAGAAATCTTTTCTAAGGTTTCATATAAAATCCCATATTTAATTTTAGGCTTTGGTTTGTAGACCCGAAATTCTGAGAATTCCCTGCATTTCAGATTCCAACACGTTTCATTTATCATAATTTTAATTGAGTCACTTCAAGTTTTCTTTCTCCTCCCCACCTCTTTTTTAAACCCTTTGGCATTAGGGGAGCCAATCCAGGTTTGAAAAAATGGTGTTTCCTGGTACGTGGCATAGCCTGGAAGAGCATTTCCCCAGTACCAGCTTAGCAAATTGGCACCAAGGTGCAGCAGGCAGCTGTGCTTGCACACGTGGGTTTTCTAGCCTGAATTTCTTGCTTAATTAAAAGGCAAATTAAATGTGCATCACATCTTTTGGTATTTTTAGCTGCAACAAGAAGAGAGCGCTGAAGGCCTTTGAAGAGATTGTTAAAGAGTTTTTCCATATGATAACAAACTTTATAGAGAAATATTTCAATATTAGCAAAACTGAAATTAATGTACATATAGCATTTTCAGTATGTTATCATGCTTTATTTAATACCCACACACACAAAAAAGGCCTCCAATCCTTGAAACTTTCAGCTGCTTGTCAAATTTTGGGTAGTAAAATAAAGGAAAAAGAGTAGATGTGGAAGATAAAATTAATGAAGATATCTTTGTAAGGCCTAAAGCATCTGAGATGTCACAAAGGTTAAAAGATTATTAGATTAGATGTTCACTAATGAAGCTTTTTGTCATGCACATGGAAACTCTAGAAAACTGTTGCATGAAAACAAGCAGAACTTGAGCAATGCAAAGCAAACAAATATACAGGCCTGGGGCAGAAGGAAAACCTACCCTGAAGTGCATGCAGTAGATTTTGATTCTAATGCTCCTTGTAATGAGATTATTCCATGATCCTCAATAGCACTGGCAATTAGTCAGGTTGCACAGAAATTTGTGATTGGTTCACGTCCAAATCACAGCCCATAAATTAAAGGAATGATGCAGAGTGATTTGCTCAGTTATGCTGCTCAGTAATTTCAGCACCCTGGATCATCTGGATGAGCTTCAGTTCTTGGAGAACAACGCGTTTGGCAATTTAAAGCCGGTTTCCCTCTATTTAAGGACACGGAGGTTAGAGAACCCTTGAAGGAGTGAATGTACAATGTGCAGAGTAATTGCTTAATGGAGGATGTAGTGCACTTGATGGAGACTTGTATTGATTAGTGGAGGGGGAAATGGCGTTTTTATGGAAGTCGGTGGTGTCTTCTTGCACTGTACAACTTAAGCACTGCACAGTGTGTGATTTATTTGAAGCTTCAGGAGAACGGAGAGGTTATTCAAGTCTGGAAAGCTTCATATGGAAAACAGTTTTACAGTTTTATGTGTATCCAAATAACCCAAATATACTGGCCTTTTCTCACTTAAAGCTCTGTTTTAGATCCTGAACTTGAACACATAGAACCAAGAAGGCTTTTGTCTGAATGGTTTTTGGGATTGATGTTTCTCTTTGATAACAAAATCTCAAAAGATACTGTATTTGCAGGGACCCTTGTGGCAGGGAGGAATGATGAATCTGACTCCATGTTCTCAGAAGGCTAATTTATTACTTTATAATACTATATTATATTAATGAATACTATACTAAACTATATTAAAGAATACAGAAGGGATACTTACTGAATGCTAAAAAAATAACAATAAGAACTCGTGGCTCTTTCCAGAGTCCTGCCACAGCTTGGCACCGATTGGCCAGTGAGTCGAAACAACCCACACCAGATTCCAATGAAACAATCTCCAAACACATTCCAAAGGAACAAAACACAGGAGAAGCAAATGAAATAAGAATTGTTTTCCTTTTTCTCTGAGGCTTCTCAGCTTCCCAGGAGAAAAATCCTGGGCAAAGGGATTTTTTCAGGGAATGTGAATGCCACAAAGATAGATTATTTCTTAGGAATAAAACTAATTTAAGGTAACTCTAGGCATTTATAAAGTGTTTATTACTTATTCATCTTTTGGCTGGGGTATAAACCCACTGATGTGAAGATAAATTACTGAATTAATCTCACCTACTTGATTTTGTAACCCTTGGGGCAATGCCTTCACTCTTTACAGGGTTTGTAGATGGAGTTAAACACTGTCCAACCAAGAAATGCAGCATTGCAGGTGTTCTGCAAGGAGAATCAGATTAATTAGTGGAATACACATTTTTAATTTTTAAAGGATTTGCTGGCAATAATATATGTCCAGGAACAAAATACTAAGCTTGTTCAGATTTTCAATGAATGGTTTAAGCCCAAAAACAGTAGAGAGAGAGGGGCTGAAATTTATTAAGAAGAAAAATTATTTTCCCACACATTGTATGCATTTCATTAATATGTTAATTTACTATTTCCCTCCCACAAAAAGTGCAATCTTTTCTGAAACACTCTTCAGACTGGAGAACATTTATTTAATGAAGGCTGTCTGAAAAATAACCAAAACTTCCCAGTCCTGGTGGTCTCCTGCTGAGTAAGAATCCCAATTTTGACTCTTAGCTCTCTGCCCACAAAAGGCTTCAGGAGGACCACACAACTAAATGGAGGAATTTACAATGGAGGCTTTTGTGTCTGAGCTCTCACAGATGGCATCTAAAACAGAAAGAGGGGATTGCATTCTAGCACTGCTCCCTGAACAAAGGGTGGGCTAATCCACAGATGAACATCTAAAACTGGGTGAAACCAATTTCACTTTGTGTCCCACCCAGCTGGCTCCTTACTCAACCACCTGAGCCATGCTCTGTCTCCTTGGCTTTGTGTCCCACATGGCTTCAGTCCTGCTCCACCTGTCTGCTTGGCCATCCATCCTGATTTTTGTTAAAATAATGCACCCTCATTTCCACACCTTTTGGGGATTCAGAAGTGGCAGGCTGGTCAAGGACATTAAATGGCATTTCTGTTCTTGCACCTCTCTGTGCATGTATCAAGGAAGCAGAGAAATTCCTGCCCATCCCTTGCGGCTCTGCTCTCTGCACTGCAGGAGAGTGATGGTGTAAAAAGGTCAGCCTCCAGCTTCCCCAGGGAGCTGGAGCTTGTCTAATGCTCCTGATGGCCCCTGGAAATGAGTTGCTTTTGTCATGGTGTCTGCTGACTACTCATGACCCCCAGAGTTTTGAAAGTCATTTGACTTGCCAAGTTTGAGCAGACGAAATTGTGTTTCCAGCATCAGGGACACACTCTTCCTACCCATCCTTCAGTGCCTTTAAAGTAGACATGAGAGGTTGTAAATTAGGGAATGTTTTATCCTTTCTAAAAGAACTGGAGCTCTTTTATTCTGATTTTCTTCCTGAAATGGCTGACTCCTGTAAAAAAATAACCCCCACACTACCTAAGACAAGGAGAAAAAAACCCTCCTTACCCCAAAAATTCAGCTTTGGACAGAAATATGACATAGATAGCAGCAGCCTCAACAATTTGATCTATTAGTTATAGAAGAATAAGAAGAAAGAGTCTTACACAATCTAATGATAAAACAAGATTTTTTTTATTTGATTTCTTTATATGTGCATATTTATAAATGTTGTAGTTCAAGGCTGAAACTTTTTAAGTTACCAGTCCTAGCGGCAGAAAACCATAGGCTCTAGGTAAAGCAAAACTGCCCATTAATTTAGGATTATGCTTATCAAATGGCTTAATTAGGAAAAGTCTTCACCAGAAGATCAAGTATCATGATGTATTTAATCAGGGATGGTGAGGAATATTGAAGTTCAGTGCCTTCTTCTGTAAGCACATTTGATCTACTGCTGTCCAACTCCAAAGAAAAATCCCTAATCTCTTTTATATCAGATATTCTGGTGTTGGTTATTCTGGCATTCCTAGTCCAAGCCTCTTTAGTGTCTCCTAATTTAGCATTCCTTTCCATTCACCTTTGATATTGAGGGTGGAGAGAAAACTGCTACCCATCCCTTTATTTCTTCATTTTATTCCAGGTGGCTGAAAAAGAAATAGTCTGATTCAAGTTAGGCAAAAATAAATGTTAATAAGGATTTCCTGCTATTTGAAGTAATCGGTGGTATTAAATAATATGAGGATAATGGAAATGGTTCTATCGTTAATTCCCCAGTAGGTGTGAGTGATAGATGTTCTCCTGTAAATGTGCATGCTGGGAAGTTCCCTTTTATCTTAAGAATATGATTGATTATATTCCTGAATAGAGATGTATTTCTCTAAGTAAGCTGAACTGTGAGAAATGTCTAATTATCACCTTTTGATGGCAACAATTAACCTTTGTGAAATCGTCTGTTAATAAGATGTATTGCACAAAAAAATTATCTGTATTAAAAACCTTTGTTAAATCTTTTAATTCCAACTGCCCCCTACAAGTTTCTATTTGCATTGGAATTGTGGAACATAATTTGTTAAAAAAAAATCTCCTGTTTAATGAGAAGTTAAAATATAGCCCAGAGGAATCTCCTGTTTTTCTCGTGCTGACTTTTTCAAGCTCCATTTTGGTGAATTATTTTTTCAGGATTAGAATAATGTTTGGTTTTGTCATGTATATAGTTGCTCACTATTCCAAAGAATTTAGACAGGAATATCCTTTTCCAAACAGTAGGATGCTTTTAATTGCATCAATAGGGCTTCTGTACAAATGTATTTGTTAGGGAAAGGCATTTTCTTTACACTCATTTCCAAGGGTGGTTGTTCCAAGGCCCTACAAAACCACTTGCAAAGTGAAACTTATCCTTTGCCAGTGTACAATTTGCCTTAAATCCAAATACATTAATAAGTGGGGGGTTTTTTTGGGTTTTTTTTTGTTTTTTTGGGTTTTTTTTTTGTTTTTTTTTTTTTTTTTTAGTAAGCAACAGATGCCAGCTCTGCATAATCCTGTAGAAATCCACGCATATTACATTTCAGAAGCTTCTTATGCTTAATTAGTGACGTGAAGCATCTTATACCTACCTTACACTTCAGTCATCCACAGAACAAGACTAAAGAATTAATTTGAAATCATTTATCTTCTTTTGGGATGCCTCTTTAAAATTATGTACTGCTGCCTATATTTGTGTTGTTCAGTTGTCATACCTGTGGGGCAAAAGACAATTTGCTTGTAGACAAGTAAAGAAGAGGGGGGAAAAGCAACAAAAAATATTTCATCAACCAGAGGCTTTAAGATAAGGAGGTTCCCTGTGGATTGCACATCAAAGGTACAAACAGGCTGTGAAATAGGAGGTTGAACAGCTTCTAACAAACTGTTAATTGAGCCAGAAATGAGGGTGTGGAAGTGTGGAGTGAGACAGTGATCCTTAAGGCCTGACTGGAAAACCTTCTGCTGTGGTCACACATCGGGTAATTAGTAGCTCCCCTGGTAAATTCTGCAGACCTGAAACCCTTAGTCAGAGGTGAGCTCAGTCCCTGGGCAGCAGGAGGCACTTTTTAGGGTCACCAAATAAGTGCCTCAGCTGATCCTACAAATTTTGATGCACACATTTCTACTACTCTGGACCATCATACCAACAGAAAGTATGGATTGTTTCCTGCAATCTCTGCCATCCCCAGCTTTAAGAGCACAGCATGATACAAGTCTTGGCTCCTAATAATGATTGTGCTTTCACAGCGATTGTGCTGGAAAATTTTCTTGCAGTAATTTTCTTATGATGACACCTCCTTTTCATATAGCATGGAAACACTCTACTGTAAGAATAGTTATATTGAAGTGTTTCTTGAATTTTTGCTTAGATCAATAAAATATCTCAGACTGCTACTGATCAGCAATTGCTTTGTAAGGCCTGTCAGTGCCTTCAGGGCCCTGATCCTGGATTTATTCACCCTAGAGAAGGAAGGATTTGGAGAGGTTCTGGTTGCTGGGGGCATTAGAGAGATGGTGATATGAGCTCCCCTTGGCAGGGCGCAGCAAGGGGACAAGGGGCAACAGCCATAAGTCATGAAAAGGCAAATTCCAGTGGAAAATAAGAGAAGTTGTGGGGAAAGGGGGGTGGATTTGCTGTCAGAGAAGTCTAATACTACAGCAGATGCCCAGGGAGGATGTTGAATGTCCATACCTGGAGGTATGGAAAACTTGAATGTCTGAAACTCTGAGCCATTTGGTTTGACTTTGAAGTTTGTCTTGCTTTCAGCCGCAGGTTGGACTGGATGATCTCTAGAGACCTTTCCACCAGAATGATTTGTGGTTCTCATCCCAAATATCTGGACATGTGGTCAAGTTCCCTGGTAGGGAGGGAGAGGGTATATAAACCAGCATGTTCCTTCTTTAAAAGTTTAAGAGGAAAAAGAAAAGACAGAACAGTTACAGGTCCCATTTTGTTCTCGTGGGAAATAAAAGTGTGCTTGAAACCAGACTTACAGATTCAGAAAACTGTTTCCAACTGTACTAAAGCAGCAAAAGAAACTACTGAAGTCTCAACTTGCTACTCTCTACCAAAAGCAAGCAGACTTGTGCCTCGCCTTTTCAGTGATTGGTGCTATTCAGCACAGGAATATGAACAAAAAAATTGCTTAGATCTTCAGTTTTAACTCATTTTTCCAATGTCGCTATTCAGCTATCATCTTCAGTACTGCTTATTATACTTCTTCCCAAATCCCTTAGCAAAACTTGAAAGTAATCTTCCTCAGTATGGCTCATTGCCACCCATGGTCATCCCCAGGATTAATAGCATTTGTGGTAACTGCAATAAATTGGACCATTTCATGTTACCATGGCATCCAAGTTGAAAGTAGCAATTTCCCCCCCCCAGGTTGGCTAAAGATACTCTTGCAGGTAAAAGATATAAACTAATATTGATTAAAAATTTTCATCTGTGTTACACCAAAAGATATTTTTCTACATTTCTAGTTCTCTGTGATAACTACCTGGAATGTAGGAGTATTTCATTAAAAAATAACTGGAGACAGATGAACTTCCTATTTGAGTCTATCAGTGATTAAATGAATTTGACATTTTTGTCTTGAATGAAAGCGAATTTCAAGTGCTACTGTGAAGAACTCTTACCAGGTGTATAATTGGAGCTTGTCAAACAAAAACTTCGTTCTATTGCTGTTTATCTTCTAAATTGAAGCAAAACTGTAACAAATGGCAAACAAAAATCAACAAAAAGACAGAATTTGTAACTAAAAGAACTCTGTCATTTATGCTTTTTATGGACAGAAATACTCTGAAAAGTCTATAAATGTCATGAGATTGTTTTCAGTTCTGCCTGTTGTACAGTCTCTATTCTTGTGTCAAAATATCCACTGGTCTCTCTTAACTTATGCTGTAATATTAACAGCCCTAAAAGTCTGTCATTTTTGCAACTAAACGTATAAAGTGCTTTCTTTCTGTATTCAAATGACCTAAGAAAAGCTTTTTGCTTATAAAGAGAAATTTTGGGGGATCACCTGTTGGAGGTTTAACAGGAGGAACTGAGAAAAAAATTAACAAAGCATTAAGGCATTAATTAGATATTTGGTGTTTACAGTACTACCCAGATTCATGCATGATCCCAAGCCTGTTTTTTGTGTCTGGTGCAAACAAGTGGGGTCTTGCAGCAGTGCAGGGCTGGATGAATAACAATTAATGGTTCTCATCATAGCCAATAATTTGCCTTTCAATGCTACTCTAACCATAAACAGTGGTGTAAGGAGGTTCTGAGGTTTGCATGAGCTCTGCTGTGGTCATTGCAGTGGCATTTTCCGTTGTCACAACTGTTTTTAAAAAAAGTCCACAAAGTCTTTCCTTGGCATTGAGTCAGTTTTACCTGACTATATTTGCATGCAATGATTCTGCCTCCATCTTTTATCATTTATGCTGTAATATTATAGTGCTGGAGCTCAGGATGTTTATGTTTGTTTGAGCAGAAGATAAAAAAATGCAAAAGCCAACTGACAGGGTAAAAAAGCCACCCTTCATCCCACACACCTGTGTTATATTATTATGTAGACATCTTTGGTTCTTCTTCCCAATCTTTGAATTCACCATTTCCCCCTCTAGCTGTTTCCATCAGTGTCCATGGGTTTTGTTTCCCTCTTCTCCTTCCACGTTGCCATTTTAAACATTTGCCCTGTGTTTGTATGGGAATTCTGGGAAGAACTCATGTAGTTTAGGATCCTCTGGGAACTTTTTAACATTGTGTGCTCCTGTTTCAAGGCTTAGCTGAAATCTTCCTGTCTGAGCTGCAGCTTCCTCATACAGCGTTTTTTCCCAGGTTGTCTGACAAATGCTGTCCAGTAAATATATTATCTTGCCTGCTGTCATGCAAAATTACTTTCCTGCTTGTCTTCTTAGTAAATATTTTTTTAAGAGAGTGGTAGTTGCTAGGATAGAGAAAGACTGCTGTATTTTGAACAGATTTTTTTATTAAGTGTTTTAATAGGTTTGATGTTCCTTTGTTTCAGTCAAAGAAATGCCTCTGCAGTGAGTTTGGATGGCACATCTCACCTGGAAACTGTTACTAAGTGAAACTTACTTTTGTTGAGGAATAATTTTTGTTGGAGCATCTATCAGTAAGAAAATGGGAAGCAGAATCACAGACAAGGAGGCAAGAAGGCTGGGAATGGTGGGCTGCCAGTAGTGTGGATTTGTGTGAAGCATTGCTTTAATTTATGGAGCCCATTTAAGGCTAATTCCATTATAAAGTTACCTAGGCTCATCTTTGATTTATTTTTGCTTTTTTGGAGAGGGAAACCCTGTTGGCTGTTTGCTCTTTATGTGGCATTATTTGGTGTGGGTTTTCAATTGTTGTTTTCTTAATGTGTTTTTTTTTAGCAATCTTTTTCTTTTACCAACCATCTTAATTGAGCTCAAGTTTCTTTACAAAGAAAATATCCTGATGATTTGATGGCAGCATGTGGGCATGGATTTGTGGATGAAAGACACAGCTTAAACCTGTGCATTAGGCATAAATATCATAACAGCAACAGAATTTGGCATAAGAGTGCAGCACAAAGATATCACCTGCGGATGATTCTGTCAGCAAACCAGAAAAGGACAGCCTGGGGTGAATACAGAGGAATTTGGTAAAAGGCCAGCTCTGGGAAAAAAAAAAAAATAAATCTGACTGTCAGGAACAGAAAATCAGAGGAACAGCTCACAGCAGCAGTGAAGAGGTGCACCAGAGGTGACTTGCTGTAGAGGGTCAGCGTTAAGGAGTGTCTGAGGCCACTGCCCTGATGGTGCTCCACGCTGGAACTTCCTCAGCTCCAGCCTTCCCCATCTGGGAGCTGACTCTAATTAGCTCCTGCCCATGCATGCCAGTGCTGCCTGCCTAACTCCTAGCTCATTCAACCCCCAGCCAGGTGAGAAAGTGTGTAATTGCCTTCCCTCAAGAGGCAGCAGCTCCTCGAGTGTGAAGAATTCATGCACACAAATTCTTGAATTCTCAAGGAGCTTTTCTCAAGTATTTCTACCCTTTTTCTGTGCTAACACAGTGGTTACAGCTGGCCTGGGAGTGCAGTACTGCACTTCAGGATGGGAATGAAAGGAAATCTTGAGGATGGGTTGCAAAGTCATCACAGCCCCTTCTCGGAATGAGGGAAAGCAGAGTCTGTCTTCCCATTCTGACAGAGTTTTCTGTTACCTTTTTGTAAAAAATGGTCTTTTACAAAACCATCTTCTCTTTCATGTCTGGTTCTTAGATATTTGGAGATGAAATAAGAAAGTTTGTTTCCAGTGGAAGTAAGAGCCTGAGCATTCAGTGATATTGTTCTCTTTGTCTCCAAACTTATGAAGACATTAATTTTGCCATTTGAAGACCAGCCCTCATAAGAATTACTGGTCTTTTTAATACCTTTTTTTTCCATTAGAAGATTCATTCTTGCTAAATTCCGTAAGGAGTCTAATTTATTGAGACTTTGGGTGTGAAAGGAGATCATCAGGATTTACACCATGCAAAAACATCAGGACTCTGCCAATGTTTATCTTCATGGTCAAAATTCCATGATAATGAATCTCCTCTTGAGAGCAAACTCCTCTTTTTCTTCTCTTAAGCAAACCTGAGTCTATAATCTCTAATCTCTTAATCTATGTATATTAATTAATTGACAAAATGCAACTTGTACTGTTTATGGTTTTTTGGGGATCCTTAATTTTTTTTTTCCGCTCAGGATGTTAGAGATGTTGAAGTAGGCTCTGTGTGGTTAAACGTTGCAGGTTTTATCTATTTCTCTTCAAAAGATATAATTAGCACAATGCTGTTTTTATGCAGGAGGACCACAGAGTTGAACAGAGACAACTTTTGCTGGCTTCGTGCTCTACAAAGCCTTTGAATGATGAGATTTCCTTGTACAGGACAGCATTATTTTCTGTGCACTGACATCAGTGGGGGAAGTTGCCTTCTTGTTCCGATCATTACTTAAAACAGGCGATGGCTCCTGGTGCTATTTGTGCCTTTTGGCCTTTAAACATCTTTTGGAAACTGGGTTGTAAATTTTTGATAAAGTTTAGTTTACCCATTTCCAGCCTTAGGGCTTTGCTGTATCTTCTGCCACAGGTCTAAGTGGTATTCCTTACTTTTGATAAAGAGAGGAAACTTGCCAGGATGGCATTTATGTGTGTTGGATGCAGGCTGGGCAGACTGACACGGCCACATTTCTAGCACAAAAAAAAAAAGTACTGAACTTAGCAATTTGGGGTTCAAACTGTTGATAGGAACAGAGAAGAAGCAGCCTTTTCTTAAATATTAAATATTTTCTTAAATCTTTTAACTTTTTAGGGGTGCAACACAATATTGGCCATTTCTTTCTTTCTTCTGCTGTCTGTCCCTGGTGTTCTCCAAAGGTGCCCCAGACTTGTTGCAGATTTGCAGTCCTTTCTTTTTTCTGGCTTTCTGGAAGGTAATAAGAGCCCACTGAATTAGCAAGGAAATTGGCTTTTCCATGCAGGCAACTCGGCCCTTGCTCACGAGAATATTTCCCAAGGAGGTAGAAGGGCAGATAACAGAACACTGTGCAGTACAAGACACAGAAGTACACATCTCACAAAATTATCTGAGAGTACAAGGCTCAGCAACTTTTTCTATGAGTCTAAAAAATCCTTAGCTGTGACACGTAGCAGCCTTCCAAGCTGCACAGCATAATTATTTTCCTCCTTCTCAGTCTTCCCCTCCCAGCACAAGATATGTTGTATTTGACACTTAGGAGGGAGAAGATACTCAGCAAAAATCTCACATTTTTGCTGTGTAGAGTATTTAAGTCTTGAGCAAAGCTCTTTAGGATGTTATTGTCAAAGATAGAATACTATGTAAGTGCAGAGAAGCATGCAACATACATCCAATTTAGCATCTTACTCAGAATGTATGTTTTAAAGCCTCTGTAGCAAAAAGAACTGAAGTTGAGGTGACAGAGCTCTTATAATCTACAGTATAAATCAGGAAGAATAATTCTTACTGCATATGAGAAAATGATATTCAGGTGTCACTCAGCTTACTTAAGATATTTGACACGATATTTGAAGCCCAAAAACATCCCTGGCCAAAAAATTAAATAATATTTTTTTAAATCTGTGTATGAAGAACCCACTTCTCAGCCTGACTGGACTGAGACAGGAACCCTAATGCAAGAGAGCAGTGATATCTACCAGTAGCAGTGCACTAAAGAGAAATATGCATTAGGGAAGGTGAAAAAAAATTGGTTGCCTGCAGAGTAATTAATTTGGCAGAAATTGTTAGCAAGACCAAGTGCTAGCAAAACAAGAATTTTTCAAGAATTGTCTGGAAACACATGGACATTTTTATTTTTTTTTCCAGCAGTTTGAGTAGTGTCTGCCATGATGGATATCTCACATGAAATCCAGAGCTCCAGTTTTAATGTGCAGGACTTTATATGGTATTACAATATAAACTTTCAGTTTAATACTGCTTTTTATTCTTGAGAAAACCCAGGCTTAAAAAAATACTGTCAACCTGAGAAAATTCTTTGCATGGTGCCTCTTTCAGCTATTTTCTGTATGGTGACTGAAATACTGTGCACAAAAATGATTTACTGCTGGAATCTGGGTTGATTTGCAATCACTTCAAATTTCAAGGCAAAAGGGGATTGGTTGGGGCTTTTTTGTTTTTGGTTTTGCTGGATTTTTTACTACTCTGAATACACAAATATCTTGTATGCTTGAATTTGAGCCAATTCTGAATTTAATAATCAATTACGTTATTAATAATTTTCACTGCTGGTGGTTTGCAGCATAAAAAGAAGTAATTAAATCAAAATAGTAGTAACCAGAATGTTGTACGACTTTTGAAGGAGTCCAAATGTCAAGTTTATATTTCTGTTTTACCCTATAAATAGGTGTTGAAATGGTTGCAGAAGAAGATGTTTTGAAAGTTTTATATTCCTCTAGTAAATGAACAGGAGAAAATCAAGAAATATTCTAAAAAATCAGCTACTTTCTTTAGATTGTGCATAGTTGTTTTAGGCATGCTGTAATTTTGTAAATCGGTGTATATTAAGAAGAAGATTTTACTCACAATTTTAAGCAGAAATTCTGTAAGAGCTTTGACTTTTTGTGCTATGAAATGATCCACACCAATCAACTATTAATCATATATGTGTTTTTATAAAGAATCTGAGCCTTCATTCCGAGAGGACAGTTTGGCTTTTAAAAGTGTCATTTTAATGCTGGATGGATAGATCTGATCCATTTTCCTGTGCTCTGTGGGAACCACAGTATGGACGTGGGGTTCCATGTGGTCCATTAGGATCACACTATTCAAAATTCCTCTCCCAAGGGGATAAAATTGACTCTTAGCTCTACCAAAAAACTGAGAAAATATGATTAAAAATGTATTTCTCAATGTTCATTTGGGTTTCCCACAGAACAGACAATTAACTGTGTGTTGTGTTACATTTAAATTTGCAGATGTAAAAGAAAACTTTCATGTTTCAAAATCAGTGTGTTCCTAGTAATGGTTTCAAGAAGTGCAGGAAGAGGATCCATCTAAGAGATGTGCCTTTTCCACCGTTTACATACCCAGCAAGGTGTGGATTAGCTGGCTAATAATTGCTAAGAATTTGAGTAATTTAAAGCAGTGTGATAATACCTTGTGCAGGATTATATTAGGATAGTTACATATAATGTATAATCCTAATATAATATATTTGCATCTGTAATATATCCTAATAATATTATACTAGCATCTTTCTTTAGGATTACATTTAATATCCCCACCTTGGAATTAACTAAATAGGGAATGGCTGAATAGATTTACACTGGAGAAGCAGGGCAGGAAGCAATAACATGGGTGACCTTGCTAATGCAAGGATCAGAATGGTTATGAGCTCACCCCAGCCTGCTGCTGCTGTTATTTACAGCAATATCCAGAGAGACAGAAGCTGTATTTCTGCCTTATTTTACAGACCTACAATCAGGTTTGCACTTTAGGGAGGTGATCACAGATGTACAAGCAGCATGTTCTTTTTGTTATTTATCTAAAACCACAGCTGTGTAAGTATAACTGATTTTGAAGCCATCAGTCAACTTCAATTCTCATTTCCACTACAAAAGCTCATTTAGTTTGTTGTCTCCTCTAAAGAAATAACTTGTTTGTTTATTTTTAGAAAAGGTTATCCTTTTCACAGTCAAATGGGAATCTGTAGATCACTTCCCACTCTGGCCTTGGCTGTGACACCTGACCTTTATTTGGTCAAGTGTCAGTGAATGTTATGGTCTCCTGCTTCTTACAGGAATTAACTTCCATTCTCAGCTCCTGACAATCTGTTTTGTCCATAGAGTTGGTAGGTGTCCTAATAACCATGGAAAGAGTTGAGATAAAAATATCAATGCCACTAGACCTGATCACCTCTTTCTTTTTTGCATCTATTTGTCCTGTCAGGAATTTAAAATAACACTTTCTAGCTGTGTTTGCTGGCTGTTTCCAGTGTAACCCAACATGCAGTGGTTAGTAGCTAGTTGCCTTCAGACTGTGATGTATAAAAGTCCACAACAGCTCTCAAGTGGAATGCTTTGTTACCTCCTAGGACATGTCTGGAGAGGGTTAGGAGGGTTTGTGTGGCTTATGGAGGACATTTGCTGTCACTTCAAGGCAGACAGTGAACCTGCTTCAGTGCAGGCTCTGAGACCACAGCCAAGTTTAGGGAAGAAAATTAAAATATTCTGTTTTGTCACACCTCCATCCTGAGCATTTGCCACTTTCCTGCGTGCTCTGTGATGAACAGGAGATGGCCACAGCTTGTCTAGACATAAAGAGCTCGCTGGAAATAGAACACCACCATGTGTTTGGCTTCTGGGAGGTGAGTAAAATATGTGGGAGATCTCTACAGAAAGTAATGACCACAATCTGGACAAAGCTGCTTCTGTCCAAGCACGTGAACATTGACAGCCTGGGAAGCAGGTATTGGCCATCATCTCTTGACTGATGCAGGCAGTTCACTAAATTTGATGTGGTTTGGACTCCAGGTTTCAGTAGGGCATGATGGCACTTTTTGGATGTGCTGTCTATTGCACAGAAAATGAGAGGCGGAGGCTTTGACAATGACATTTGCAAATGAGAGGATTTGGGCTAGAGAGGAAAGTGGTTAGGTATAGCTTGACTGAAGCACTTGAAACCTGAGGGTTATTCAATTAATTTTTTGAAAAGCAGTACAAGGGAATAAATACTCTTCAATAAAGCATGGAGTCATCTCTCCCAATCCAGTGCTACAGGACAAACAGACATGGTTTTGGTGTGGGTGTTTTGTTTGTGTTTGTGGCTGGGTTTTTGTCAGGGGAACACCCACAGGCTTTTCCTTGCTGGCAGTAAGGTGCCATCACAAGACAGGGTGCGTCAGCAATATAGAGATTTTTCCTTACTAAATATATATATATATATATATATATATATATAGACAGGTTTTTTCATTGCCTGTACTGTTTATACCTGGAATTAAGTTCCTTATGTTTTTTTCATTGCCTATACTGTTTATACCTGGAATTAAGTTCCTTATTATTTGATTTGGTACAATTGACTTCAACAGGAAGCATGATATTGTTATAAAGTACAAGTAGAAGAATGTTTTGTTATGTTTTCTTTTGTTTGGGATTTTGAGCTACTTTTATTTTGGTAGGGGGGAGTGGCGAGAATTCTAATGTGTTAATTCAGATCCATAAGAGAGAAGGAGCCTGTATTTGTAAATCTAAGACTGAATAACAGTGGGTATTTTTCCTCTTGAGTGGCAGGCACACTTAGGCATTGGGGACACACAACTTTCTACTTGAGAAATTGCACCTGTAATTGAAGTGTGGCAGTGTTGCTCAACCCTGGACATTTCTAGAAAAAAAAGAGAAAACCTTCAAATTCATAGATGTGTCTACCACAAACCAAAATTGTAGAAGCAAACTATAACACACAAATAATTCTACTCACCTGGAGTGCCCAGAAATTTGATTAGAATGACTTTACCAGAGAGTTAAATGAAAATCCCATCCTTGAAACTGCCTCCACCACTCCTCCATCATGCCAACATGACCAAAATGGTGCAGATCATGGAATCACAGAGTGGTTTGGGTTAAAGGGACATTAAAGATCAGCTGGTTTCAATCCATCTGCTGTGTTCAAGGGCACCTTTCTCTGGAGCAGGTTGCTCAGTGCCCCATCCAGGCTGGCTTTGATGTGTGCTGTCTTCCTGAAATGTTAATTTAAACCACCCTAGACAGTCCTCCTGTCTCCCTTTTGCACCTGTGGTAGGGTGAGGACAGAGCCAGGGGCTTGGGACTGCCCTACCTAAAGGGGTTTAGGAACCTGAGGGCCAGGATGCCTCCAAGGGAGAGGGAATCCAGCCAGGATAACCTGCTCATGAAGAGGGCAGTGGAAAACAATGCCTTGTATTCTTTCTCTCAGGCAGTGAAGAAGTACATTTTTGAGATCTGGAGTTCTAAGACTCTGAAATGGAGAAGGTAATTTTATTTATTGCCTTTTTTATTACATCCCACACAGAAGATGACTGCAGGCAGACACCTGTTGCTGAAGCTGCTCACTGGAATTTCAGTAGCTGGTATTAAATCAGGGCTTATTCTCAGACTGTATAGTACATTTTTCTTTACTTAAAGAGAATGACAAGTTATTTTGCAGGCTTATTTTTTAGCATCAGCTGTTACAAACTTCTCTGCAGGATTATCTCTGTTTATAGAGAATTCCTTGGCAGGACATGGCTGGCAAAAAAAGACAGCTAATGTAGTGCTAAACAAACTTAGCAGTCAGCATACCCAGAGCATAGCACTTACAAACCTGCACACATTCTCAATATTACAGTGGTTTCTATCTTGATATATCCAGTTATAACAAGATAAAGGCAAAAACCAACCATTGCTTAAAAAACACGTGGTCTTATTCTTTTTAATTGATGAAGTTTGGAAATAAAAGAAAATGCATCAGATATCAGTGACCTCTGGAGAAAAAACCCCAAACCAAGCTAGAAAAATTATCAATCCAACATAAACATTTTCTATATGACTTTCTTGACATGTCTCTCTGTGTGTATGTGTATATATATATCTATATCTATATCTATATATATATATATATATATATATCTGTAGATGTTTGAGTGACCTTCATTCAAAAGGAAATCATTGCAGTATTGAACTTGAATATTTAGTAGAATTATATTGCTTAACAGTGAAAGCAGTAAATGTGTTTACTGCTTTGCTTTGTTTCCCCATTGCTGCCCATGTTCCGAGGCACAGCAAAGAGCATTTCATCTGTAGCAAACAGAAAATGCAGAGATTTGTGGCCCTGTAGTCTTGCAGAGTGGGAAGTTTTCCCTGCTGTAGTTAACAGCTCCCTTGAAAGGATGTGAAGTGCTACAACACTGCTTTCATGAAAACCGTGAACAAAGAAGTCAAGGCAAACAACACAGAGCATCACTGATAGACTTTGCAGAGCCAGTCTGCTGTGTCTCTGCAGCTGCCAGGGAGCAAGGAGTTGTAAAAACCCATTTCTGTTGAATTCCAGTGGGGTGAAGCTGTAGCAACGTGGAAGCACAGGTTGGATTCACCTCCTCTGGGCGCTGGCTTGTGGCTGTGGCAATGAGCACGGGCCCAGGAAAGGAGAAGGGCAGGAGCTGAGCTCCTGAGGGACGCAGAGAGGCCTCCTCTTCTTCAACAGAACCTTCTGGGCTGGTCTGTTCACCTTCTCCATAGAGACCTAGAGGATTTGCAGCTTTTCAAAGTACAGGCTTTTGCTGTCCTGCGTGAAAGTGCTTCCTCCATGAGCACCATGTCTTTTGAAACTACCAATTCAAACTTTCTGATGTTTTTTGAATTGATAACCTGAAATTTATGTCTTATATTATCTAAATATAGAGTTTGGGTTATAGCTCACCCTCTGTTTTCAAAATCCTTGCTGCTTCTACTTTGTAAGTAACAGAAAAGAGTAATTTAGGCAGTTAAAGTACCCTGGGCTCTTCCTGTGACAGATTTCAACTTCTGGAGTGTAAAGGACAGATGCTCCCATTGGCCTCTGTTTTGGGGAGAGGAGGAGGAGTACTTCAGCCTTTTCATAAAAACACTTTAAGAGTTCATTCCATGTCAGTTTTCCTGTTCCTGCACATTTCAGTAGCAGGGGGTCCCATCCATGGATTCCCTCAAGTGTTTTTCCCTGTGTTTGCCTTCCATTGTTTGCTTATTAACTGTAATTAAATATGAATGATGGAAATAAGATAGGAACAGGTAAATGTCCTACCAGAAATTATTGAAGAAATTAAAGTTTCTTTCTTTTTTTATCTTTCCTGAAAGAAATGAGTTCCCAAATGTCTCTTCACCCGGGGATCTTAGAGCTTGCCAGGAATAAAGGTTTCCTTTCAGAAACCGAGCAACTGGAAGCCAGACACGCAGTTAAAATCCCTTTCAGAGGGTATATAAAAGTCCTAAAAACCATCAGTCACTAATTCAGGTGCCTCCCTCTGCCACTAAAGGCAGTGAGTGGTGCTTTGGAACCAGAAGCTTTTTCATGCAGAGATAGTAAATAGTTTGCTTTTCCCCTTGAACATCCTATTTTTGTACTTTGGGTCTGTATTCATATTGGACTGCATTTGGGATGGCCTGCAAACTTGCTCTGCTCTCTGGATCTCTGCTGAGATTTTTGATGAGAATGCCAAAGTTTATTTGGAGTTTTGCTTGTGATCTGGATACCTGCCTGTCAGGAAATTAATTGGAACAACTTGGGCTTATAGGGATTGAACTGAGGGAGAAAAACAAGCTGTCAATTTCAATCAGTGCTTAAGTCACATTTTTTGATTTGTACACAAATGAATTTTATAAAGTCCAGATTCTGAATTCATTGAGAATAACATTTATGGGTTTCACTGGCAGCAGCACAGGCTCTATTTCTGCACATTAAAAACAAGAGTGTGTAAGAACATGCTAACAGAGAATCAAGGCTACTTCTACAATTTTTCCTCTACTGTTTTCCTGAAGAGAAAGCAGTTTTTTAGAGACTTGACAACTCTAGTCCACAGGCCTACAAGACATCCTTTAAGGGAAACAGTATCTTGTACCTTTTCTTGGTTTTGTAGTTGTTTGTTTGTTTGGTTTTTTTTTAATCTATGGCTAGCTCACCTTCTGGAAAACACCTGTGTTTGCAGCTTTGCCACAGCATTTGCTTTTAACAAAGAAAATATTAAGCAGGAGTTGAAATATTCTCTTATCTTTATTCCTGGTTTTGCATTTTATTTTGCTCCTGTGTATGGGAATAAGATTTTGGAGCAGGGGCTGATGCAGCAAGCATTTCAGAGTCCACCTTCTGTTTTATGAACCGCCAGCAGTCCATGAACTACGGGCTCAAAAACATTTCAGTGCACTGGGCTGGAGCAGTTTAACCCTGTTTAACCATGCAGAGCAGCAAGATCAAATTTTGGCCTGATGTCCAAAACTGGAGAGAAATAGAGGGAGAAATTTGACTGACTATATCTGCTGGTGTGCCATGAGTCCTGATTTCTTGGCTAGTGGGGAATAGCCAGCTCATTCCCTGCACCACGAGAGGTGAGATACTTTTTGGAAGGTACGCACACTGCTCTGTGTGTCCCTGTGACCCTTTCCCTACGTTTTATCCAGGTTTTGATCCCTAAGTAGTAGGGATTGTTTTATAACGAAGTTCCCAGACCTGGTTATTTGTTAGGAGTATTCATTTTCTGATTCTCTTTCTTTAAAGCATTCTGGATGCAGGTGCAATTCTCTGGAATTTTAATTATTTTCTTTGTGAGCTGGTTACTTTCCCAAATCACTGAGATTCAGAAAAATATTCCTGGGTTTGACATAATCAGTTGTTGCTTCTACAGTATGCATTTTTTCTGGTACTGTTTTTCAAATCATATTACTGAATTTCCAGGAGAGTAATTTCTGTCCAAGGTCTCTTTCCAGTGCTCAGAAAGGATGGATGTTTCTAACTCTGTAGTTGGGAAGAGATCACAGTGCAAATGAAAGGAAAAGCAAGAGAGATCTCCCTTAGGAAAAGGGTTGGGGAAATTAGCCAAGGTTCAGGAGCTTTCAAATCTAAGGACATCCTCAGCAGGGGAAACCTGAGGATCACAATAGTAAAAACAGGACAGATGGTGTTCCTTGTTAAAACCCTGGGAAACTGTGCATTTCCTAAGTATCTGAGCTCTGATTATTATTCTCCCCTGTGCCTAGCAGCATGTCACGCTTTCCTGATCCATAGCTAGAAATCACAATCCATCTGAGAGGTAGTGGCCCTCCAGCAGCAGGAAAACTGACTGGATTTCCTTGAAAAAAACCCAGCTCATTCAGCTGGTCATGCCCTTTAAAATCATAGTTATCCATCTGTAGGAACAGTCCATGGAGCAGCAGCTCAGGAAGTTGTCATCTACAGTCACATAATGTAGAGTCAATCCTTGCTGTTCCCATGTTTTATGCTCTGGAAGAGAATTGGGAAGTGCCATTGTCTAGCCAAGATAGAATCAACTGAAATATATTTAGATTCCATCCTGGCTTACTGAACCTTGAACTGATGAGGTCACTAAACAGCTGCCTGAAGTGCAGTGGTTTCTCTTTTTTGATGTCTTTCCAGGTGGACGAATATCAAAATCAATGTCAGAATATCAGATGAAGCTTCAGTGGAGGGAAGAGATATTGTATTAATATGGATGCCATGCATGAGAAAAATATTACAGAATAATGAACGTAAATACAAAAACTACTGAAGTAGTAGGTTTGTTGTCTTTTATGCCTTTTTTTACTGTACATAAATTCTGTTTTCAGTCCTGCCTGGTAAGATGTCAAAGAAGATGGAGATGTGAAGAGCTTAATGTGGTAACAGAATCAAGAGCAGGAGAGTTTGACCCATGGGAAAATTAAGTTTTTCCTGTTGTTTTCTCACAATTTTTGCTATTGATATGTACATCAGATGCTTCTATCAAAGGATTAAATCAAATACTTAGAGGCTAATTCTCTCAGCTTTATTCAATCATTCAGCTTGATTTATTGTTCTTGGCTTATACAGTTCTCATCAGTTAGCTTATTCTCTCAACAGGTGGTAACATAATTAAAATAGATTTTTATTGCAATTAAAGCATGAAGATCTTTCTGTTTGCCAGGAATCATTCATATTTTAAACCAGTGTTTAAGAGGAGTAAAAATATTGGGGGTGAGTGGTTATGAAAATGGCTTGAGAGTGCTGGAGACAAGTTTTATTGCTTGGAGTACCTTTCTGAAGATGCTTTTTTATTTTTCTGGTGAGATGGAGGGACATTTGATAAGCATGTTGCTGGGTTGTTTCTGAACTGGTGATGTTAATTGTGCAAAGAAATGTTAATGGCTTTTCAGAGCTCCGGGGAGGGAACTTTCACTGAGAAAATGTGTGCATAGGCCTGCTATGCCTGACCTGCTTGTTCTGGATTTGTTTTGTGGTCAATAGAGAGAAATAGGCACTTTTTGTTCCAATTCAACTCATCTGGGGGGAAAAAGAATGTAGTCTAAAAATGGATCAGACAATTGGGCCCTCAAGTACTTATTTCTCACTATTGATTACAAAGAGAGTCTGAAGCTCCAGGCCCAGCTGCTGGCATCTTCACTGCAGATCTCTAAAGTTAAGTGAAATAAATCAGCCTTGGAAATAAATGGAAAATTAATCCCCCTGTGGCCACAAGTTGGTTTGGTTCCCCCTGCCCCCCTACTCTTCGCTCTGATTTTAACTAGGCTGGTTTTTTGTGCTTTTGTCCTCCACCCTGAGGTACCCACCCAAGACTAGCCAGAGGGCTGAAACCAAGCCCTGCTCCTCTGCCTTTGTATCTTTCTTACAATCTGTTGGGGTTTTTGTGTTGTAGGATTTGGGGTGGTTTTCAGTGAGCTGTTTGTTTGTTTCTGCTTGTTGTCGGATGGTTAATTTGTTTGAACAAATCAATTCCTGTAAATCCTTGTGAGTTGCCAGCTCTGATGGGCTGAGCTCACACTGCATCCAGGCTGAGCTCTGGGCTCAGCTGCTGGTATTTTGTGCGGTCCAGCCTGGAATAATCCATACCACTGGGAGAGAGCTCTTGGTGTGCCAGCAGATGTGCACACACAAAATGCAGCTGCAGCAGCCTCATCCTGCTGGGAAACCGGGAAAATGCTTTGCTGGCGCTGCTCCCTGCTGGCAGGAACAGCCATAACTTGTTCTTTGCCTTCCACGGAAGCAAAATGAACAGCTGAACAGCAAAACTAGAGGAATATTTCAGGAGTATTTCCTCTGATTAAATTTTTTTGTTTGTTTTTTTGTTTGGTTTATTTTGTTTGGTTTGGGGTCTTTTTTTTTGTTTGTTTTTGTTTTTAGGGGTTTTTTTTTGTCTTTGGAACATGTTTTGAGTGTGGCTGTAGTTGTTGTTTTTCTCAAATATAATTTGTGTGGGTGTGCTGCTGTTCATTTGCAGATTATGCAAATCACCAAATATTCAAAGAGCAATGCTTAAATTTTATAAAATGCCAAGACTCAGTTCTAGTTTATTGAAGGGTTTTTTTAAGCCACTTTAGCAACTGAATTTTCAAAGGGACCTGAAAGGCCTGAATTCGGCAATCCCATTAAAGCTCCAGATTTTAATTTGCCTATAGCAGCTTTGGAGAGCTCATCCAGAAATGCATTTCAAAAGTTAGTCAGGATGAAAACAGCAGTGGTCTGTGCCCAGAGTCAAAGCCAGGATGCAGAAAAATCTTATGATACACAGCCTTTATTTTGTCTGAGGTGGGTGCCTTTCTTGTTCATTTTTCAGTTTCCCAGTGTAACACTCTCCAAAGCATGACTTGGGTGGCAGGCAGAGGTAGGTGCTCCGGATTTCCTCCTGGAATTAGGTGTGTCCACCTCACAGCCTGTACTGTTTCTGTCTCAAGCCCAAACACACCAGCTGTGGTGATTTGCAAGTTGTCACATCAGCAGTGCTGCTGCAGCCCCTGTCCTGTCCCTGCTCCAGGGGCTCCCTTTGCCCACCTTGAAGATTTCCTGCACCATGTGGCATTGAAAGCTTATATCCATGTTCGAATTCAGAGGTAAATAGTCCCAGAGGGGTGAGGAGATGTGTTCTGTGCTCCAAAAGGTGTGGGGTGTGTGACAGCTCTGTGCCGGCCGCTGCCAGCCTGCCTCGGGGACTAATCTCATTGTCTTCTGCATAACACGGATTTTGGCACAGCGCAAGAATTACCAGCTGTCTCCTGGCAGTTACTGGTGTCAGACCCTGTGGAGTGTGTGCCATCTGCTGCCTGAGCAGGGATTTGATATCCTGGGGAGGGGAGCTGGGCATAGGTGAGGTCTGAGACATCCCTGTGGCAGCCACAGGGAAGGGGAGACTTTCCAAATGTGAGGAGTTGAGTGTTGCCTTTTCCCAACCTGGAAGGGAAACACGAGATAATTTTAGTAAGGAGGTAATATAAAAGGAGATCTTTAATGAAGACCTTCAGGACAGTTATGGAAAGATGCCCACAAAAGCCCACCCCTCAGGAGTGAGTACATTTTTATAGGTTTTAGAAAATTAGCATAATTGATAAAAAAGCACCAATTAAGAGGATGAGCAGTGATGCAATTCCCCCCCAGGCCAAGCCCCTTCTCTGGAGCCCCCATTCAGCACTGGCTGTGCTTTTTCCATGAGAATGTATCCCAAAGAGTTGTTCTCAGCCTTGCCTCCCAGGAAGAACCAAGATAGCACAGAGCCTTGCACCTCCTGGGGTTTGGAACTCTGGAATTTGTTTTGTCTTTCTGCCTGGGGAAAGGCCATGGAAAATTACTGGGAAAACTATTCCCTAATACAATTGGTGACAGAGTTACAAATATATGTGTGAAGAATACAGAGAACATGTAAAAGAAAAAAGGCAGAACCCAAATGGCATTGTGAGGACCTGCAGAGGAGGTGCTTGAAGGGACTTGACATAACAGAGTGGTTTTACTGAAGGCCATGAGGTCTGTGCTCTCTGGTCCTGCTCCATCTCATTTTCCATGCCTCCCTTTGGATCCTAAGCAGGATTTAATTTTCAGGTGGATTCAGTTGAATTGTGAGTATGGGCTCATGGGACACTTCTGCAAGGGGGACCTACTTCTCCCCTTTCTGTGTGGGTATAAGGACAGGGAGCACAGGTGGTTCCCTCTGTCTCATTTTTTTGGTCTGTTTTGTTTTTGTGGTTTTTTTTTTGTTTGTTTGTTTGTTTTTTTTTTAAGTTTGGTGTTGCTTTTTTTCCCTTCTCTTCCTCCAGTTCATGAAAGAATTGTTTTCTGCTTCTCTCCCCACCTTCCCTTTTGAGGTGTGTGGGCACTGAAGATGAGGCAGGTGATTCCTTGGCTTTTAGCTGTTTCTGTAAAGGCATTTGAATGGGTTTTCTTCCTTTTTGTCAAGACTTTTGAATGTCTATTCATTGAAAAAATGTGTTAAGCTATAATCTGTTGTTGAGACTGCCCTAGCCTTTGTCTGTGATGTTTGCTATTCTATAGTTGCCTGGCTTTGACACCTCAGGATCAGATTTTTTTCTGCTTAGAGGGAGTCTCAGATGAATATTTATGAATATGACACTTTTACCAATTCCACTTTTATGAGAGAAGAGCAAGGAAAAAATGCTTTGATCATCTTTTAAGAAAACCCACCAATACAAAAAAAAAAAAAAAAAAAAAAAAAAAGGCATCTTTTCAATTGTATCTATTTTTCTTCATGTTCTTCATGCTCAGAATTTGGAATACGGAGAGGTGCCTTTTAATGTGGCTTTGGAAACTGGCCTGTGATTGAATGAAATAACATTGAAAAGACTGTAACTTTCTCCACAATAACAAAAACCCCAAAACCTCTGCATGTTCAAAGCATGCAATAATCCATATTTATGAATATCTTCAAGAAGGTGATGAGCAATGGTAACAAGACAGAGATATGGCAATATAAGAAAGAAGCAGGCTAGAGAATACAGGACAAAAAGAGGTCAAACACATAAAGAATCAACAGAGAAGGGCATGCATGTTTGTGCCTTTCCCAGAATATGTTTATTTTTAAGTGTTTAGGTGAAGGCACCCTTAGTTTTGAGGTACCCACATTTTGACTTTTGCCTTTGCAGTTGAGGAGTGTGCCTAGGCTGGAGCAGAAAAAGGCTTTGATTTGCCTGTAACTATTAGGTCTGTGGTAAACAATACAAGTTGACCTATTAATACACCAGAAAAGTTACCCTGAAGATATAACTTTTTTCTTTTTTATTTTTTTAAGGAGGATGTTATGCACTCTCACCTGTGCTTTAAGGGTGGAAGGGAAGGCAAATAATTTTTTCCTTCACTGAGTGCAAATGAGGCACCTCTGTGAACAACCTAAATAATTACCACTGAAGGCCAAAAACTCTACTTTCTAAGAACTTGACCTGTATATCACAAAGGTGAAGTATTCAGGCAGAGCAGCTTGTGGGTGGTGTTGGGAAAAAAGGGTTGTGGAACACTTGCTAAACCTGGAGGTCGACAGATGGGTGATCTCAGTCTCCAATTCTGACTACCACTCATTATTTCATGAATCATAACCTCAGTTCTCAAGAGAAGCTTCTAGCAACCCTTGGGTACCAATTTCTCAAGTTGTGGGGTCACTGGGGGCTAGCACAGCACAAAGAATTTGTTGCTTCTGCCTGAAGCTGACATAGAATTAAATGAGGAAATAATGAAACCAACCTATAATTAAGTTTTATGGTATCTGATTGAATGTAAGCACTGAAACCTTGCTGAATTGTTTTATCCCCTGTTGTTCTTAAATGAAAGGAATAATAGTGCAAATAAAAAACTAAAATCTCTGTGGGGCAATTATTCTGGCCCTCTATGGAAAAACAAGGTGAAACCTAGATGGGGTTGGACATTGGATTGTCTATGACAGCATTAATTTATCTACTCTGCTTTAGTTTGAATGGAGATGCAAAATGCCTGCTGACACAAGGAACCCTTACTTTTGATTCCTGATGTACCAAAAATTCAAGCCTATGCTATGGAAAGAGTACAATGCAGAGGTGTGTGTGTGAAGGACACAACCTTTTTTAATTGGTATCTTCATAACAATTGATTCATTTTTATGCTAATTTTTTTCTTTAGACAGAATGCAGCGTGTTGTAAAATCTGCAATTCAATACATACTGAATGCTCCAGCTACTTCTTTTTATGAAAGATGAATTTTGATATAGATTTGTTGTGCCTTTATTTTTCAATTAGTAGGGAAAAAAACCTAAGCAATTACTTTTATTAACTTTTTTTCTTAGTTATTTGATATGAAAGTTTGCCTGTCACATGTGTTCATAGGTCCATGTTTTTTCTAGATGTGATCTTCACACTGAAGTATCTGAGCATCTTTGTTATCATTGCCCACCATGGTGGTATTAATCATCATCATGTTGTATTAACTTATTCATTAATTTAAAAAAATATTTAAAAATTTAATGCAGGGAAGAATGTTTCTGAGGAGCTAAAAGGGAGTTTAAATGAATGTGTAGTTTGCATTAGAAATCTGAAAGTAAATGGGTACTAAATAAGTTTAATTTTGTGATTATTGTGTTAAAGAAGTTGCTAAGAAAGCTTTATATGTTGCATAAAACAATTTTATTCCTCCGTGAAATTTATTTAAAGATTACACTTAGATATGACACTGAACCTCAACTCTTGCTCATTTTTGAGGTGTTTTGAGGTGTCATATTCAAAGCTACAGCTCTCACCACCAGAGAACACAAAAGGGCAGCAAACTCTCAAAATGGAAGGTTCAAACAGTTCTTTCCTCTTCACAGCAGTGAAAAACTAATAATTCAAATATTAACTCATGTAAAATTTGAATTGGTAGAACAACAGTAAAAAACCTTGCATGACCAATGGATATTTTTAGTCTGTATTAGTTATTCTGACCTAACACACCCTGGTACCAGGGTGTGCTTCCCATGATATGACCAAAATGTGTCCTAGGGTTTATAATTTATAACTTCCACTATGCCATTTTTTCCTCATATTTTTGTTTCTATAGCTTTATTCAAAATTGCTAATATTTATGAAAATTCTAAGAATTATTATTTAGAATGTCCTTTCGTGGAACTAAAAGCATTTCTGTTTCCAAGGAGGCTTTACAGACATTGCGCATCTTCTGTGTTTCAGCTGTAAGAGTAATATAAACACAGAATCAGCTCTATCCCTCTCCCTGAAGCTAAGCTCTGAAGTATGAGTATCCATTTGCATATAAACAAATATATGTTGCAAGTTTTGCCCTTTTCCCCATGGATTTCCTATGTTTAAAAGATGATTTTCGATTATAGAAAAATTCTGATCTTGCAGAAATCACCTTGTGAGAGCAAAGCATACTGCCACAATTTCTTTAGGTTAGTAGTAGCCTTATTTTTAACATGCAATTTAATGTAAAAACATGGAAATTCTCTCTGTATTTTTGAGGTATTTAAATCGAAACTCACACTAAAATGGTGTCTTACCTCCCTTTTCTATGACAAATAGTTTTCTATTTCAGTATAGAACTCCTATGCAATATTCCTTTCTAATATCACTCTGGTAGCTTTTGCTACAAAGGGGATTTTCTTGAAACAAACACAATCCACTGTGATAATTTCGTGGTTTTTATAATCTTTAACCATTGAGCAAACAGTGAAAATTTAATAAGCAATCTTTACCTGAGAATGATTATTTAAAGCAAAGCTATTAATAAATTCCTCTGACAGGTGGAGGCACTTAGTAATATCAATCAGTTCTCTCTTTAGATATGAAGTATTCATTTTATAAATTTATTTATTCTCTATATAAAGTTTGTTGCCTCTTGAAAAATGGCTTGCTATTGGGAATACATCTTGCTATTCATTTAGAAGAATATTCTGTAGGTGATATGGACAAGATTTCAGGAGTTTGAGGGAAAAAAGAACAAGTGGTTATGTTTTGCAAACATGAAGATGAGGCTGAGTTTTGGATTAAGAAAGAGATTAAGAGATGGCTTTGTGGAAATCTTCTGTTCAGGTACAGTGTTTGCTATGTGGAGATGAGAAGTTATCACAGGCGTTGCTAGAAATGCATGTTTTTTTCTGTAATTCCTTATTTCTTAATTATCTTTCTCTGTTAAAGAGAATTAACATTGTTAATCTCTGTTAAATCATTTGGGGACTCAAAGATAATTTGTTTCAGGCTGGTACAGAACAGTCATGAAGGGCAGAAATAGAATTTAATTGTAAGAACTTAATTAATTGTTCAGGTTGCTTGGCTGATGATCTGCATGAAAACTGTAAAGCAGAATAAATGCCAATAACTGTGAATCATCTCAGCATGGGGACGTTAAAAAAATAAAATGTTTTTGGGCTTTTCCCCCCAGGCATTTTAAAAAGTCACCATGCTCTCCGTGAACTGAAACAGAGAAGGGAGATCTGATTTCATGCTCCTTTTGCTCTTTTGCTCTGTGTTTGGGGTGCAAAGAGGGAGGCAAACACCTGCATGTTCCTCTCTGCAAAGGAGCAGTCAGGTGGGGCACCAGCTATTTTAAACAGCTCCAACAGGACTGGAACTGGAAATTTGGTGTCTATTCATTTCTAAAAGTAGATATTTAGTCAGTCTGAGAAAATCCAAAGGGAAGTTCTGGAAAAATTCTGCTTAGATTTTATAAAACTAGTGTCAAATAAAAGTAATTGGAATATGACGGTCTGATCAGTTTCTAGTAAATGCTAAGTGGCAGAGACAATGGTGGTGGTGATTTCCTTTAATACAGTTTTGTGACAGGGAATGTCCTGGGTTTTTTGTAACTTTCTCATTGAAGATACAGTAATACCCCACCCAAATTCACTTCTAGTTAAATATAAACAGGTTAGACTATGCTTAATCTCTGAAAAAAATGTGCTAATATAAACTTTGTCTTAGACAGGCCAGCCTTTTATTTAATATGCTGTATATTTTTGTTCAGCCTGTAGTTTTAAGTTTTACTGGGCAACAAGAAAAACATGTTGCTCTCCAATGCAAATGACTTTGCACCATGTGGTTGAGTCAACTGAGTAGCTGGAGGGAGTTTGGAAAAGGGAATTATAGCCAGTTCAAAGTCAGGGGGAAAGCAATGTGTGAAAAGAGGAGAAAATAACAAAGTGAATTAATAAGGTAATGGCAGAAAAGAAAAAAATTTCCATGTTTGTTTGATTCTCTAAGGAGCTTTGGGAAGATGCACCCAGCTGAATTATATTTTTCAGGGTAATATGTTTTGTATAGGTCTGTGGCTTCAGGTTTTTCTTGTGGTTTGTGATGGATCATGTCACAGGAAGCTTAGTAAAAGCAGCCATTTATTTTCTTTTTTTTTAATTTTAGATTTGTTATTTGTTGAAGTTTGTTGAGGACTGATGAAGTCCACACCTGGAAATACATTTTATAGTGCAGTGGTGGGATCATGGCACCACTGTCAGCATAGACCTTGAGACCATAATGAACTCAGAGGTGATATTTACAGATCATCTCCCTGTGCTTGCTTCCCTTTTCCTTCTGAAAATACTCATTCATACTGATCTGAGGGTGAATGAGGAGGGGGGTTTTCTTGGAATTCTTCCTCAGGCAGTGTTATGTTTTATTCCTGCATCTGCCCAGCTGTGGTCCAAATAAAAAGTTAGGAAAAGTTAATATTTCCCTGTGTATGACACTTCTGGAGCATGGAGTCTGCACAGATTCCTCTGTGTTGCTGACTTGTTATTCAGCATCACACATTGATAATTATTATTCTTGTAAAATGAAACCCCAATAGTTTGATAGGGACTTATGAAGAATTTTATTTGTGTTATGTCTTAAGTTATAACAAGGGCTGGCCTATGTTTTTCTTGCAATAACTCCTTTATTTCCCCTCATCCACTGCAATATGCTGGAAAATGGTGCATAAGGTATAGGGAATGGTGGTCAGTTTGTGTTCTTTTTCCTTCCCCTGCCAGGGGAGGCTGCAATTACAGGTGGAGGAATTTCACTCTGGTGAAATCCTTGCTCACACAGGGAAGGAGTGCATAGAGAAAAATCATGTTTAAAATCCCTGGGGGGTTTGTGTGTTGTGCTCGGTACCCTGGGAGTCCCCTGAATTAAAGCAGCTTTTGCAAGAATGTCCTGACAGAGATCTCATTAAAAGCCCAGCTCCAGAGATCTGGAAGGGGAAGGAAAAGGGTATGGCCTGAAAGCATCCATTCCTTGAGGGGCTACTTCAGGCACTAAGAAACAACCTGGGGAGTGCTTTATTGCTCTGGAAAGGAAAAAAAATCCTCCCCAAAAAGGGAATTCCCAGTAAGTTCTGTGGCTGCTGCACCTCGCATGCGAAACGTCAGAATTCCTGTGTCTCGTGCTGACGCTCCCTGGCTACCTGCGGCCTCACAGGCTGGCCAGCAGCCCTGGAGCAGATGGAAATTGGCCCACTGTGCCTCCTCCTGGGGTGGTGGCTTTCCTCCTGCACCACTGCCACTGCAGGGCAGCCTCAGGTGTGGTACAAAGCAGAAGGTCACCACGACTGGGCCAGGCTGAGAACCAGGCTCCTTAACCACAGCTACTCCTGCTCTCCCTGTCTGAGAAGAAAGGGAGAATGATTTCAAAGGTCTAAACGCTGTTGAGTTAAACCTAGGATTTCATTTCCCTGCTGTGAATCTATGTAAAGAGCAGAAGGACTCCCCCTCTTCTGCTTTCCCCCGCCCATGCATGTATTTCAGTTGTGCTTTTCTTGTTTTAACACCTGTAAAATGGCGTGGTGGTTTATTTTTTTAATATCTACTTCTTTAGGTCAGAGCATTTGTCGATGAAAAGAAGCTTTTATCCATATGTTAAATGTACATGCTGTCAGACTTAAGTGCAGCTCTGGGATTTAAAAGGAAATTTCAAAGCCCTGTTGTTCCTGCCTCTTATTGTGGTGTCGGTGTGGTTGGGCTCTTCAAAGGGATTTAGCAGAGCAGTGATGTTGTGAAAGGGCTGTAGACACAGTTCCAAGGAGAAGCATTAAAATATTTGCCTTGGGGAGAAATGAAAACATCTAAATGTTTTCAAAGAGTAAGTAATTCTTCTATGCCCGTGCAAATTGTAAGTAACAGGTGCTCCAAGCACTATTATTTGAGCCGTGTTTTGCTCTGGGAGTTCCCACTTTCCATCTTTTACCTGAACAATATTTTAAGAGGTGTGCATATAGAAATGATACAATTTTACTTCTCACCTTCAAAAAAGTCAGAAAGACCTCTTTCCCTAACCCCCATTCTCATTTATATTTGAAAGAAAAGAATGCTCTCTTATCTGGCATCTTGCACAGAGACTGAACCAGCTCAGATCTTGGGCAGTGGCGTCTGAATTCTGAGGAATGGACTTACAGGGTCCTTTGCCTGTGGATACACCCCAGAAAGTGCAAGTGGAATTTCTGAGTTCTTATCTCAGTCTAGTGAGAGGTTTTCCCCATGGCATAGGAATATATTTAAAAGCTGTACACTTTTATAAGTGAAGATCTGATCAAAATGTCATCAATAGGTCTGGCTGCTATCCCCAGGCTGGTCTCTGATTTCATATTCTCTTGGGCAAGCTATTTAACACATGGTTTCCTCACCCAAAATATTCAAGCAATACCTTTTGGGGACAAAAATGAGATCTTTCGGTGACAGGAGACACCAAAGGGCAAAAATCATGTTTTACCACAATGATTATTCTCCTCCTGAGAAGGTGCACTTTTCAGTTTTAACACTGCTTGGTGATGATTAATCGAGTTGTGCGGATTAAATTTTCAGTGAGAGTTATGAGATACTTTCCTAAAGAATAATGCATTTTAAATGTTATGTGAGATTTAAGAATTAAAATTTTATCTCATATTTCAAGGAATTTTAAGTGACCTTCAGACTGAGCCAGCCAGCGGTTTGAATATGCTAATGAAATCACTTTGCTGGCAAGATGTTTTGTTTGGTAATGAAACACAAAACTGCTGACCGTGTTGAGCTGCTGCTGTTTGTCTGTCTAAGACAGGAATATTCATCCATGCAGTGTGTGCAGGCAAAGTTCAGGGATGAATATAGATGACCAGGATTTTCTGGGAGCTCATAGAATGGTGTCCTGCGGGTTTTGATCTTTGTAACCAGCTGATGACCTTTATTTTACACTGATAATGAGAGAAAGTGGTGTTACTCTATCACTCCTCTCCATGAATACAGAAAATAATTGAGTTCTCATCACTAATAATTTTAGTGAAATCAGAAATCCCGCTTAGCCCTCATCTTGTACTTTTACTGAGTAATGTTTGTGAAGTATTGTGAGAATGTTTACTGCTTAATTCACTGCTCAGTGAAGATATCGAAGTCTGATTCCAAAATTTTGAATGAATTTCAGTCTTTTTGGGGCTGTTTTCTGTTTGGTTTTTCCTACTTGGTTGTTCATTTTCATTAGACTCAACCTAAAGTAATGTAAGTAAATTTCCAGGTTGAAGTATGAAAATTACAATTGTCTTGGTAAAAAAGAGCAAAATGTATCTGCACAGGTTGTGATCTAAAGTATTAAAGTTGTTTAAAAAAATTAAAATCCAGACCTCAGAAGATTCAATTGAATTTTAAAAAAATCCACAGATTTCCTTTTTCTCTTGTGTCTTTACTACTGTAAATCTTATTAAGTAACATTGTATAAATTATCACAAATCTGAATAAATTCCAAAAGAGTGGATATCTGAAGTTGCAGTTTGTCTGGGAAGTTTTCCTCCCACAGTTTATTCTGTTTGTTCAATTTACCTCATACAGTGCTCACAATGCTGCAGATCAAAAAACTTGGATATTTTTAAAATAACCTCAAGTAGTTAAAAAAAAAAAAGATGAAAGCTCATGGAAAGATGCCCAAAGCATTAAGAGAGAACTTTGATACCATTTTTGAAATTCTGAATAAATTTTTATCAAAGCTGAAAGTTTCCATTTAAATTTGTTGATTTGATTTGATGCCAAAACTTCTGAAACTGAAAATTTTGCTTTTAGTTTTGGAACAACTTTAGAGCTGAAAAGTGTTCATCAGTTCTGCTGGTCAGATATCCAAATGTAGCTGGGAACATATCATCCAGTTTCTCTTTCGTGTGACACACAGCGAGGGAGGAGTGGGGAGTAGGGACAGGAGGCACGAGGCAGATGAGCACAGCAGAGGCTGATTTTTATTCCAGGAGGAGAAGAAGGGGGAGAAAAAAAGAGCATCCTCATTATTCAGTACATTCCCTGTGAATTCTACCACATCCTTGTCCCAAGCTTCCAATAAAATTGACCAATGGGCAAAAGTATTAATCAGTCTCACAGAACCTTATTCCAGTTGTTGCCTATTATGTGCCCCTCACACTTCCCTGGAGAGGCTTGGGCATGTGAGGCACACACTCATCTCTGCCTGTGAATAATGAAAAGTGCCTGGGCTAGGAAATTTTCTTGGATATTCCTTTTATTTAAGTTAATTTTTAAGAGCTGGAGATGGGGCTGCATATGTGGCATGGAGATGCTCATGAGGATTGTCTTTCTATAGCAGAAAATTTTCTGTGACCCACCAAGGGCTGGAGCAACACTGAGACCATGAAGTTCTTTTCCCCAGGGTAAAGCAGAAGGTGCAAGCTGTTCAAGGTGGCACAGGCTGTAATGCCAAAGGCATCTTGCTGTGGTAAAGCCATGGAAGAATGTTTTGAGCCTTTAAATGTACTCTGAACCTTTCAGGATTTTTGAATTCTACAAGGAAATTTCTTTCAAGGAAACCCTTTCAAAAGATGGTGAGGGGTGGTATTCAATGCCCTGTCTGGGACCTAAAAAGAAATTTTGTTTTTGGGGTCATGTGAAGTAAAAGATACTTACAAGAAAAGTATCGGGGGGGGGGGGGGGGGGGGGGGACATGGACTGCCATCATCACTGTCCTTTTTTTTGTTGTTCAATTGCTTGATTATGTAAGCCCATTTTCTAAGAAAAAGTTGTGTTCAGTGGATTTTTGCACTGTGGGCAGGGAACTACCAGTACTAGTTTTACTGCTAGTTAAATTCTGGCTTTTCTGACAGAAACTTTTCTTGCCAAGTAATAAAAGGACAAAGTCACAGCAGATATGCAGAGATAGATGATGTGTTCTTAGGTGATGTGTAATGTTGATAAATTTCAGTTTCAATGTGGTAGATATTCAAATGGGTGGTTCCAAGGTATTTTCTAGGGCCAGATTTGTTATCTCAGCAATCTGGCTCAGCAGTTTTACCCTGGCAAGCAATTTCCCTTAAGTTCCTGAGCTTTTTTGCCCTGCTGTACTTACACTCATTCAATTTTTTTCTTCCTTCCATCTTTGTGTTATCTCAGGGCATTTCTGCAGCATTTCAGATGGAAATGGTCAATTCCCCTTATTTCCTTATTTTTAACCTCTTTTACTTTTTAAATAAACAAGACTTGTTGATTAACAACATTTGGGGAAAAAGTGTTCTGCTAATGAAAGTATAGACTCAGAAGCAGGGGATGCTTATTTTGCTTCATTTTATGTAATGTGAAGGGACCTTTAAAGTGCATGTGCAAGACCCAAAGTACCACTTCCACTGCATTTGTACAGGAACATTTACCAAGGCTTTGTGAAAGCAATGTTTTGTCTTATGCCTTGAAAAGCAAAACTGGGAAAGAACTAATGGTTTGGCTACTGTAACATGATGAAAACTTCCTGGAGTTACAGATCCCCTTTCTGAAATGGCATAAGAAAAATGGAAGGAAGGCATTTGGAGAAGAATAAAAGCACTGAAACTCTAGGTCCCTGAAAACTCTAGATTTCTAGAAATAGCATTGTGTGGATTTAAATTTGTAACTGGGTGCATAAATTTCTTTCTCTGTGGAAAAGTTCTGATTTTCTGAAGGAAACCACAGGGGAAGAAAGACTTTTGCTACTGAAGTTATTGTTACATCATCCTGAAAAAACTGAAAATGAGTCAATTGCAATACATGTGAGTTTTAAACCTGGCCTTTAACAAATGTGAAATCATTGTCAGTAGTAATATTTCGTAAATGCTTTAAAGTTGTTGAGTGCAAGTTGATTTTTTTTTTTTTCCCCACATACTTGATTAACTCATTCCTGGTGTAGGTCCCCTGTCTGGTCCCAGTCATAACTGTTTGCAGTTATTCTCCTACCATGTTTTCCACTGGAATAAGTCTGGAATGAGCTTGGATCGCTTAGGTGTCAGGGTCTCCACCTGATTTTTGCACTATTTGCAATGTGAATAATTTTGAGGACCACCAGTCTGACTGGGAGCATGAAGAAAAGCAGTGGAATTTGTAACTGTTCTTTCAGGTTGTAGCCCTTATAGCTGAGTTTAACCATATTTTATGATGGGAGCTGCTGCCCTGGCTCAGGTTGTTGTTTGAGAGCCGTGGGAACACCACCTTTTCCTGCAGATAACAGATCATGTCTGTGCTGCACGTTCAGGGGGCTCTTTTCTGCAGAGGTGATCTAAACTTAAGGACAGGTGGCTCAGAGAAACAACTAATCTTATGTTCTTTCTGGTCTTTATCAAGTAGTCCCACTTGGTCTAAATCAGGCTTTAAGGCTTTTGTTTGCTCTAATGCAATTGCACTCATGTTTTACTCAGACTCCAGTGAGCCAGACTTTGGCAGCAAGACTGGATAAGCTTTCTATAGGTTTTTAAAAAGCAAATTGCATTGTGCTGCTCCCTGGGAAAGTGTCTTCCTTGAAAATGTTTAATACACCCTCCCTCCTCCCATCAGTTGTGAAATGAAACTATCCCTGGCATATACTGACAGTTTGTGAGTCAGTTTGTGTCTTAGCTAAGAAAAAATATTGATTTTTTTTTTCCCCCATGCACAGTGTTATGTACTTAGAGATGTCTTTTTCATTTACAGTGTGGGAAGTAAACCCCCTCTGCCTTGGGGGGATTTCAATGACATGAACATGGTCATTCCAGTTCAAGGACTTTCTGCACAGGAAAAAGAAGAAGAAGAATTGGGTAAATGTGCAGAAATGTGCAGATCTCTAGACAGCTTTTACCCACTCCAGTGAAAAATAACCATGAAATTATGATAGAGTTAAAACCTGGGAATTTCAGTATTCTGAATAAAACGAAATGTGACACAAATATTTACACGAGTACATTGTACAAAAGTGTATGGGGTGACAGGATGCAAATTGCAGTATTATTGGGGAAAAACAGAGTTGAAGATCATCCCTTTCATGTGAAGTGAAGGCAAAAATGAAGCTCACTTGCCAAAGAACCACAAGTTCTCTGAGATGCATTATGGAGATAGATAAATAGACAGACAGACATCTACACACACACCTCTGCAGAGTGTAAATATATAAGTGAGTGCCTGTTTCAGTGGGATATATTTCATCTGCAGGACTGTCCTAATGATTTGGCTTGTAGAGACTTCCACCTCTGCAAACTCTTTATTTGAACAAGCCTTATAGTTTTCAATTTGTCTACAAAAGGGCTTGGAGACCTGGGAAAAGGAATGAATGAATCAAAGATGCTGCCAAGACCTGCACTGTGCCAGATTTTTTTTTTTTTTTTTTTTTTTGTAATTTTGTGGTTCTTGGCAAAGGTGAGGCTGGAAATCCATGTTGCTGACCAGCCTGGAATCATCTCTTGGGAAGAGAAATGCTGTGCTCCTGTGGAGGAAAATGATGGTGTTTCCCTGCCGATCTCATGGCCAGACCTAAGATCTTACAATGGGATGCTATTTCTGAGCTAGGAAAACCACATGAAGCGATCTTGTTGCCACTAAAACACACAGCTTCATGCTGTCTTAATAACCCTCAATGGGTTTTTGATGGTTTTCTTCATTATTTTGAGATTCAATCAGAAGAGATTTATGGGGCAAAGAGTCAGTCTACTGACATGGACTAAGGATTGGGATTCAACCTAAGGAAAGATATTGAGGTAAACTCAGAATTATCCAATAAATCTTCATTTCCCGCCATCCTCCTTATAGAAGTAATCGCCCCCCAAAAGGCCAGTTTAACTGAGGATTCAGCAGGAAGCAGATGGGATTGTGACATTTACCAGCATCATGCCACCATCCAAATGGAGAATGGACTCTGGGTTTCAGAGCAGAAAACTCCCACTGAGCTTTTGAGAGCACTTGTAGATATAGAGAAGGAATTACCTCTTTCAGTCAGTGGCCTGAAATTCCTGCCAGAAGCTTTCAGCTGAACTGTGTGCTGTGAAGCAGAGTCTGAAAACTGACCAAGAAATCACAATATAGGGTAACTTTGAGTCAGGCAATCTGCAGCCTTAGAACAGTATCTGTGGAGGGTGCTAACAAAGCTTTATGAGAGGTGCTACTTGTATTAGAAATGAGCTCTGATGAATGTGAAATTTTTCAAATACCTAGTATTGGTAACAATCCAGCTTTCCAGGATCCTGAAATATAATGCAAAAAACTCCTTATTTGAAACTGAATGCAACTAGAGAAACTTGGTCATAATCAAAGTGAAAAGTAGTGAAGTTATTAGCAAGAAGTAGGCGATATAGCACAAACACGCAAAATTAGAATTTTTTTATTCAGCACTATAAAACACAATAATGAATAGTCTGGGCATGAAAAAACTCTTTTGAAGCAGTGTCTGGAATGCTGTCACAGAGCACCTTTATACTGCACTCTGAAGGAAAGCTCAGTGCCTTGTGGCTCCTGACTGAATTTACTTTCCGAATCCTGATCAGTTCTGGGTTTTGAGGGTGAGCAACATCCATGAACCCACAACCACCCCCTCTAATGATCTCCATAGGTCTGGAAAGCCTGAGCACCTGGGCAAAGCTGGGTAAGCTTCTCCTGACCTGGGCAAGAAAGGGAAGTCTGGAAGTGAGCACCATCCTGCACTTGGGGGCAGGCTGCAACTTTGCGTCTAGACATGAGTTTACAGTGAAACTGTAAATTTTACTGAATCACTATCTACAGTGACACCTGTTGGGATTTGAGAAAAAGGAATTGTCAAAGACAGGGATGTCAAGTTATTCTTTTTCTCCCACAGCTTCAAAACTCTGGTGTGTGGAGGGGACCCCATGTTAGATTTATCATGTCCCTTGCTGAGGGGGAAAAGGAGGTGAAAATAACTAAAATAATTTTTGAATATGAATCCACAGACATTAGGATACATTGAGCCAAGCCCAAAGTAATGCAGATGGGGTTCATTTGATGACAGTATCTTCCATAATATTGCAATAATTATTTTGATGGGTTTTGTATATTTTACAATCTGAAAGTGCCTGGATAAGCAGTAGATAACCACTGTTAATGACAAGTGCAGTTTGACATGTCTAGTAATTCTGAAATTTCTTCCCAATCTTAGACACAGCCTTTCCCAAGACCCACTTAAAGGATTCTACAGAATGGTTCAATGCAATGCCACTTTTCTGCAGTAACACATGAAAAATGGTGCAATTACGAATATGATTGCTCCCATCCCATGTATCTGAAGTTGGTTTTGTCAAAATTCTAGTTCAGACATTTAAACCAGTTTCAATATGAAACATACAAAATATATTGTCATCTTCAGATAAAATATGACCAAACATCTTTGGTACCAAAAACCAAACCAAGCCCACCTTTATTGCATCTACATAGAATATGTGACTATGGTGTACTACAGCATTTTTCATCTTTTTTAGGATAACCTGTATGCTCTCTATCATGTTCCAAAATTATTTCAGTCTCATGTCAAAAATTCACTTTTCTTCTTTGAGTAAGAATCATGATTTTACTTAGGACCTTGAGGAGGACTTCAGATGGTGCAGTAGTATAATAATCATAATAACAGTTTTAAGGGACACCATGGACCCTGTCAAGAGCTCATCTTAGATAAACATTTAGCACATCATGCTTATGGAAAGCTATCTGTTCAAAACTTCCTTCTGGCTACAGGTGCTTCATATTACACATCTCTGATTTATACTGGTATAGGTCGAGACAAATGATCACTGTGCAACTGCTGGGAATTAGGTTAATTCAGATTATTTTCCTATAGGTTCTTGACTATAGCAGACTTCTGTTTGAGCCCTCAGACAGGTTGCCTTCCAGACAATTGCCTGGATGAGATTTTGGAGGCAGGTGTTAACTGTGGAAACTTACTTAGTATTAAACTCACTTGTCTGTTGCCACCGACTCTGGAGACGATACTTTAATTTTTTTTTCTGGTCATTGTCCTCCACAAAAGACCTAATTGAAAATATCTGTCAAATCCTGTCTCTGGTTTCCCTCTTCTTCCCCCGCCCCTCCATTAATTGGACACGTATTGTGTTTGTGTGGGAAGGAAGGAGGCTCTGTACCAGGGTAGTAATATTGCTGGGAAAAGAACATTAAAATGGATAAAGGGATTTCCTAGTGGTATAAATACCTGCACACGACCTCCCTGTGCTCCGGAGCCCTCCTCTGTGTGTATACCCAGGTAAAATCCTGGAATAGAGTTTGAGGTGCCATTAATCCTGGAGGATCTGCTCTGGTAGAACACGGGACAGGCAGCTCTCTTGCCTCTAGGAGGGTATGAGCTGCCAGGCATTTGCTTCCTCAGACACCTTTGTGCCCTTGAATTCTGACTCTTCTCCCTCTCTACCTCTGATAATGCATCACAGCGCTGCAGAGTGCCTGCAGGTCTCCAACCATACCACCAATGTTGTGTCTACAGGTACTTTTTGAAAATGCTCTTGCTCTCATTTGTAATTTTTGGGTGATTGATAGATGAGTTCATTGAGTTCTCAGTGTTTAAAGTGTTCAGTGTCATGTATGATTGGGACTATGCCAAAGTAGAAACAATTTCACAAAACTCTGCTTATGAATGAATCAGGAAAAGCACAAATGTTTTAGCTAAATACGTAATTTTCTTTAAGCTTGTTACAAGATTAGACTCAAATATGCTGCCAACTTAGAACAGGTTCAAACACTGTCTTTAATATTACTACAATCAATGTAATACAATGACAACTTTCATGTAAATGAATTGAAAAAGTTGTTTATTATGTAACCATAATTAAAAAAAATTATAAATTATCTTAAATAGGAAACACATTTAAAAGACCTCAAGTGTCAATATAGCTTGAGGGAGTTTTAAACAAGGAAAAACTTTGCTTTGCAAGGCATATTGCAAACTGAATCAAGACAAAGGTTTAAGTGTGGTGTTCAAAATGCGTAGTAGAAACCTTGCCGGTATTTTTGAATCTTGTATGTTTGTGTATATAACAGAATTCGATGCATTTAAATATTAGGGCTATTTAATCACTAAATATCTGAGCCAAAGAGAGTTTTCTTACAGCATTAATACTGCAGAGGTGGGATTCTGGAATACAGGAATTGTTGATAGAAAGCCTTCAGGGAAAGAAAAAGAAATAGTTGATTTATTTGAAACTGCATTAACATTAGAATTTCATTTGGAGTCTTAACAAGAAAGCAAATTTTTCCTGAAAAGCATTGGTAATAAAGCATTTTAATGAAAAGAAAAAGCATGTATGTAGTGAAAACGGATTATTGGTAACAGAAAACAGGATCATCTTATACATTAAGCAAGAGGTTCAAAATATCCCAATACAGCTGTGGGTTAGCAATAGTGGCAGGGAACAGGAGAATTTAAATTTTGTATGAGGTCAAATTTATGTGCCTGTATCACAGCAGTATCTTCTAGATTCCTCTGACTTGTAATGGAAAGCACACGATGAGGGCTGGCCCAAAGCATCTCCTTGCCTGCCACAGGTTTGGTTTTGGTATTTTGTATCTGCCACCCAAGGACAAATGCCACTGCAGTCAGTGGAAATTGTGATTGTAGAACCACGTCCAGAAGATCTTGTGGAAAAAATGACCCTGGGAAAGCAAAAGCAGAGGGTGGTAGCTATAATGAGTCAAGATGTACAAATTGCATACGTAGATTAAGGAATTGTCACAAAAAGCGTCACTTTGAGCATACATTAGGACTATTTGTGTACAATATAATGGTGAAAGAATTTTGAATAACAACTTATTTTAAATGTCAAAAGTTTTAAAAATGGATGTAACAATTCTCCATCACAAGAAAGGTGAGAATACTTTCGTTCAAATACTATGCTGTGCCATTCAGCTGATGTTCTGCAGTATCATCAACATTTTAACTGCTATTATTTCATTTAAATAGCATCATCCTCCCTATTTAATTTTAAGTCATTATTAGCAAGTCAAAAATTGTATTTTCATCCATAAAATTTATGGTTTGTGGATTATGAAATAGTGGAAAATGCAACCAGTAAAGACTCAGATCTTAACAGAAAAGTTGAATTGCGCTACATGCACTACAGTTATTAACACAAGCTTTATTTTCACTGCGTCTCCATCAGTATAAACATGTTTGTCTTAGTAGATTTTATATCTGTGGAAGTATATTTAAACAGTACAAGAAGTCTTTACTGTTATGATTACTGATTTAAAACCCAAATATTCTAATCCCTAATTAGACTGTTTTGAACAACAGGAATGTGTTCTTTAAAATGTGGTCTTACATATCTGAATGTTCATGAACATTAATTTTTAATATTCTGTTTTATTGCAGTTGTTAGAGGGGGCAGTACATGCATTTCTATTCCTACTTATACATGAGAAACAGCCATATCTCTATATTGCATTCAGCAAAAAATTGTCTCATTCTTCAGGTACCGGCTATTACTGAGCACGGACCTAAAATACCCCTGTGAAAACACTAGAGATAAATTAACCGTGTGTTTGCTTGTGCTGGTGATGGAAAATATTTATTTAAGCCTGACTTGTTAGAAGAATCCAGAATTTACCATCTAGTTTCTCTACCACCTCGCCAAAGCACTCTGAAATGCTCTTTGTTGCTTGGCACTCAAGAAATTGTGATTTTTGGACACACCAAAGCAAATGTCCCAAAGTGTTGCTTTTGGAAACCCAGGCCTTCATTCGCTGCAGGGTCTGCTTGACAGTGAAGGCAATTTCCTGGGAGCCTAGAATTAATTTTAGTGTGAGATTGAATGAACCAGCGTGTGGAAGTTGCGTGAGGAGAGGAACAGCTTTCCTTTTAAGAGTGCAATGCTTCCCCTGCTCAGCAGTTTGTGCAAACTGGGTTATGCCCGTAGATTATACCAAAAGCAGCTCAGCAAGGGACAGCACGGCAATTCCTAGTCCTGCCTCAGAGGATGTGCCCCTATTTCTAGCGGCAGTTCTCCCTGTTAACCTGATGGCTGTGACCTGTGTTAAACGCTCACAGGAGAATCTACAACTGCACAGAAGGCACTGCCTGCCTCACACTTCAAGGCTGTGTCTAGAATCTCGAATTCTTACGAGTCCCATCTGTTTTCTCTTTGCTCCCAACTCGTGCGTGTTCGTACGTTGGCTTTGCCGTGGCGACGCCGGGACACCCTTGGCCAGGCCTGCACTACTCCGTGCCCTCCTGTCACTATGGGAATCAACCTTCCACCTACGGGGTGATGGCAGGTAAGGGGCCAAACCTCAGCTGGCTGAGCTGTCAGAGTGTGGATCTCAGCCAGTTGTCCTTCTGAGGGACCAATCCAAGGCAATCGTTTAAAGGAGATGGGATTTGGATTGATGTGTTCGAAAAAGGATTGGGAAATTAGTGCCCAGAGTTTCCCAGAACTCTGCATCTCTTGTGGAATCACTCTGTATCTTTGTCTCCCTACAAAGCTGGGAAAGTGCTGCTCTTTTTGCACACCTCAGGCCACTTCTCCTGGTGATTTTTGAGGGACCAGAAGTGACATACCTGACACACCTGGGTATGACCAGTACCTGGGCTGATGAAGCCCTGGCTGAAGCTATAAAATAAAATGATGGCATAATGAAGTGATAGCTGAATTAATCAGGCAGCTCAGCCATGTGATCATGGATTTTTACACTCATGAATGCATCCTGCTCATTCTTCCCTGTCCTAGGCTCAGTAAGAGTGAGGCATTTATATTCTGTGCAAGCTTAAGCAGCAGTCAATGAGATAATGACATGAACCAAGTTAATGTAACTCCCAGGAAATGACTGGGACTTGGAAATAATCCAAAATCAAACTCAGAATTTTATTTCATTTAAGAATTAAGGAAATGCTAGAGTAAATCAGCATAGACTAATAGGGACAGAGTGTAGGCTTCCTTCATGGTGTGCAAATTTCCAACTTCTTGTATTTCATCATGCATTTCTGTGTCTTTTGAAAACATTCCTAGCATTGTCCAGGTCCCTGGGGAAAGTTAATAAGTAACAATAAATTACATTGCTCAGAAATTAATTTTCTTTAATTCCAAAATAAATACATTTTTATTTTTCTCTTTTCTTATTTTCATCTTCTTTTCTTACTATATTTTCTTAGGCATCAAGCCTGCAACTCCAGAGATGCTCTCAGCAAGTCTCTCCCAGACTCGCATCTTACAGACATGCAGCATGCCCCACCCCAACGTGGTAAATGGTGTCAGCACCTTGCAAAGCAAGTCCCCCTATTTTGAAGTATTTTTCATTATTTTTTGAGATTTTTTTGGTGGTTATCCTGTGCGGAGTGTATTAAATAGTTCTATGCGGTTAGAACCTCCAACACTGATGGGAGTAATTGGGGCAGTGAAGAAAAACCTAGCTGTAATAAATGGAGGCAGCAGTGGGAGGTTAATGAAATTCTGAGTTTTTCTACACAGTTTTGTGTAGTTTAGAAAATGGGGAAGGATGACCTGAGAACCTGGAATTTACTGGCTGCTCCAGATACACTGAGGAGTGTTAATATTTCTGCAATAATTCACCCCGTGCCTCCCTCAGGTCAGAGTTTTTAGTTCTACGTACAGTATCTAGAGAAAAATCAACCTTCACTCTTAACTGAATCTCCTTGTTAAGTCTGACATTTGGGAACAAAAGGTAGTGAAAGATAGTTCTTTTTTATCCTTGAGCAATTTCTTTTTTGAAGGATCATTCTGAATGAGTTCTGGTTTTTTTGGTTTTATTTTTTTTTTCTTTGAGCTCTTACCTATGTACTTTCCTCAAAGAAATTTTATGCTGCAGCTAAAACAAGATAGTATCTTGTCTGAGCATCAAATGGCATCTACATGGAAGTATTCTTTGTACCAGAAAATTGACACTGGCAAATTTTAAGTGACTCAGAATTACACAGATCCATTGATCTTGTTGTGCCACTTCAGTCCAGCTTAGAGCATGGATTTTTATCTGTGTAAGTTTAGGCCATTTGCCTCTTATTTAAGTGCTTCACAGCTGGCTAAATGACAGGATGCCTGTGGCTGGTAAAGAGGCTGTTGACAGGTTTCCATGTGCTGGGACAAAAAAGAGAAAACACATCCCAGGAAACGCTAATTGCTGGATTCTCTGGCGTGTATTATATAACTAAAATTGCGGGCAGGGATGACGAGGCGGCGCGGGGAGGTTTTCAGTGTGCAGCAGCAGAGAATCACGCAATGAGCCTTCTCTTTGGCCTTGCCCAGGTGGCCTGACGCCCTGCCTGTACAAGTTCCCGGAGCACGCGCTGGGCGCCAGCTCCTGTGCCCTGGGCCACGGCTTCACGCCGCTGCCCCAGCCGCTGCTCACCGACGAGCCCGCTGCCGCGGACTTCAAGCAGGAGTTCCGCAGGAAGGGTAAGCCTGCGGAGGAGCCCGTGGACATGGACTCGCCTGAAATCAGGGAGCTGGAGAAATTCGCCAACGAGTTTAAGCTGCGGAGGATCAAGCTGGGTACGTGCTTCATGTCCACGGACAAGGGGCTGGAAGAGTCCAGTGAAAGCCCAATTGTTTCTGAGTGTTTTATGGCCTGGCCTCTGCTGTTGTCTGAGCACAACTCTAATCCTGCCTTGCCCTGCAAACTTTCTCCATTCCTAGAAGACTTGCATGGAATTAATGAATGTCAGCTTTTAGTTTGCAGAAAGGGACTTGAAACTTTCCTGCCCTTTAATTATTTGTGTTAAATGCAGAGAAAATTTTTTTCTGTTCAATAAATTACACTCAGTGTCCGGTGCAATATTTTGCACAACTCCAAATTATCTGCAACTTCAGGTAGATAGCCCTGATAACTATCTCACCTCCCATACCCATTCTTTTCCCCAAAGACTGTTTAATCTGATGGTCTGCTGTCATTTCAGTATACACTGAGTGACATCCATGGGAAATCCTTCACACCAGTAGGAAGCTTCTCTTCCTGGTTTGTTTTTTTATTGTTCCAAGACACAGTTGGGAAGCAATTGATATCTTTGTTGCTGTGAGATAACTGCTGAGGACAAAGGTGGGCTGAGCCCTGTCGTTCTTGGCATTATCACTTATAACATTGCATCAGAATTGTAGAGAATCCTTTTATTTTATAAATCTAAAAAAAAAATATAAGATTATTTGCAGTACGTGTGCCCTATTTTAACAGTTAGAAAGTCAGTATTTGCAGTCTAAACAGAAATAAAAGAAATTAGGGTTTAAAAAATTGTTACAAACTGGCCAATTTTCCTGTATATCTTGTATTTGATGTCAGCCACAGCGATGGAAAGTGTTTGCCAGGCCACACATAGTTAATCACTGCATCTTCATCCAGAATTATTGAGGGAACAAAACTTGCTTTGGTGTAAGAAAATCACATGGAACCTGTAAAATGAAAGAAATGAAATATGCACAAGAAAAATAATCTCAGTTTGAGCTTTACAAGACAAAACAGTTATGAGTCTGAGAGATACAGGGTTATTGCAGTAAAAAAGGAGCTTAAAAGGTGCCTCACGGGACAGCGAGTGCCTAAAGAGATCTTGCCTTGTCCTGGCACTGAAGCAGAAAAGGGGGATGAGGAACCAGCCCCTCAGCCATGGCAGATCCACATTCAGAGAAATGAACAGTGAGCTGTCGAAGCAAAGTCAGAGTCTGCATGGAAACTGCAGCATTTCTCTGACGACTTCAGCTTAGTTGTTGCAGCAAGTAGCAGGAGACCAGCAGTGCCTCTAGGGATTAGTTCATTGCTTTGCACCATCTACAGAAAGACATGGTGTGTCTGGATCCTTCTCAAAGGGCTGAGCATCTCAGGGAAAGTAATCCTCCTAGAAAGCTTCAAAGTTGCTTTTTCCCCTTTGTTTCTGGCAGGCTATACACAAACCAACGTTGGGGAAGCGCTGGCTGCTGTGCACGGCTCCGAGTTCAGCCAGACGACGATTTGCCGGTTTGAGAACTTGCAGCTGAGCTTCAAGAACGCATGCAAACTGAAATCCATCCTGTCCAAGTGGCTGGAGGAAGCAGAACAAGTGGGAGGTAGGGAACTGAAATCCTCTAAATATTGATTTGCACTTCAAGCAGAATCCCATGTAAATATTTTAGGGCTATTATATGTCTTCTGCAGACTAAAGATTTTGTTTTACCAGCTTTAAATGCTGAGGTCTGCTTGTGTTAAAGTATAGTTATCTTTTTTTTGGATGAGCATGGAGGGGAAAACTGAAATTCATGGAGTGTACAGAATAGCAGAAATATCTCCCGGGCTGCTGGAAGAAATTTCTTCCAGTCCCATCCCAGAAAACCAGTTTCAGTCCTGTAGAGAGCCAGAGCAGGATGTGCAGGACAGCCCATTTAGCAGTGTACAGGGATTTTTCACTAGCCTTTTGCTTCTAACCATTTCTGCCTATAACCATTTTTAATTGGAGGTAAAACAATGACCGGACATCATAACAATGGAAAGATCCTGTGTGTGATGCTTCTCTTATTCAACCGCACTTTCTCTTGTGTTTTCTTCTTCCTTCTATTTTTTGGTTTCCAGTCCCTTTGGAATGTAACTGCCAGCTTTTGTTGTTTGGCTGCTTCTTTTTTTTTTTTTTTTTTTTTTTTTTTTTTTTAATACAGCTTTGTACAATGAAAAGGTTGGGGTGAATGAACGGAAGAGGAAGCGCAGAACCACCATAAGGTAATAAATGTTTAGGTTATTGCAGGTTAGAAACAATTTTGGCTAAGATGCTTCTTTTCCTTCTGTCAAAATTGAAGTGCTCTTTTCTATTAATGAATACCCATATCTTGGGCATCTAAAAGTTCCAATATTTAGAAATATTCTAATTTTAAAAAAGCCAGCATCACACTCCAGGCCCCCAATTAATTCCAAAGTATTATATTTCATACTTTTTTCAAAACCTAAGAAGTTGTTAGTCAAAAGTAATGATATTTCTATACTTCTGTATGTGCAGAACACCATGCTATTATTAGCCTGTTTTGTTAAACATTAATAAATATTAAAAAACTGACACATAAATGAAAGACCAAGAGATGAAGTTACTAGAACTGGAGCAGATACTGTATTTCTGTAGCAAATACCTGCACCTCACTTCCAGAATAATGCATTAAGTGCCCTCTTGTGTCCAAAGAAATTACAGCTACTGCTGAAACTTCTGGATGCCTCCCAGTGGCACACAAGCATGTCACATATGTAGTTTTTCAGAGTATGTAACAGAAATTGCAAGCAAATTCTGTCAGGAAATAAGAAAAAATTGCAGTATTAAATTATTCTGTTTAGTGAACCACTCAGTTTTGGTCGCTGCTGTCTCTGAGGAACAGATGAGGGCAGACATTTGGAGAATGTGATGATGGCTAAAACAGCTGGCCATAATCTCTGTGATTTCTAGGAATACTCTAGTGCTGTCTCTATAATCAGTGAGATGCAAAACATACAGTGTTTTCCAAATCTAAGTGATAAAGTTCCTCCTCCCTGTAAACCCAAAGGATTTGATACAACCAGGTAACACCACTGATGTGCATTTGCTGGGGCAGAAGGGTGGTCAGGCTTGTTCCAATTCCTTTGACCCCACTCATAATTTTCTTAGTAGCTGTGTCTCCTAGATAATATCGAGAAACACAAATATATTATGATTAACACTGAAATTGCACTGAACTTGATGCTATTTTTGCCTTTAAATCACCCCATGCCAAAATTCTGTATGGTGTCACGCTGCTCATGTCAGCAGGGAGCTACAGTGTATTTTTAGTGCTTTGGGTTCCCTTTACATAGAGAAAGATGAAATACACCAAGTCACTGCCTTCAGTGTTGTTACTTGATCTTTCTCTTGAACTAGTGGTGAAAGCCTGAGTGTACAGAAAAGTTTTTAAAGGTGAAATTTTACCCCTGTATCCAGCATTGCTGCCAAAGAAGCCCTCGAGAGGCATTTTGGAGAACAAAGTAAGCCGTCTTCTCAGGAAATTATGAGGATGGCTGAGGGGCTCAATCTTGAGAAGGAAGTCGTGAGAGTTTGGTTTTGCAACAGAAGACAAAGGGAAAAAAGAGTGAAGACCAGTTTACACCAGAATGCCTTCAGCTCTATTATCAAGGAGCACCATGAATGCCGGTGAAGCTTTTCCACGTGCACTTCTGTTTTCCTTTTTGTAAATATTGTAAATACTGTGTTGTTAAAAAAGAGAAAAATCGGTAAACCACTCGTTCCTCCTACGTGCTACCAGCAGCTGTAGCATGAGAAAGATTTTGCTGTCATTAATTAAGGCACAGTGAGCTCACCAGGACAGAGGTGTCACACTGCTCCTACCGCGTGCTCTGTCTCAGCCCAGCACTTGACTGCCTTGACCCGGTGTCATGTAGAAGTGGCTTGGATAATGCTTGTTATCAAAGGTAATTCTTGCTAATTTGTCGTGTGCCTCAAAGTTTGGTTTGGGTAGGCTTAGCTGTACAAACAGGAATACAATTTATCTGACCTTAGGACTTTGTGGCCTGAGGGGAAGAAAGATAGTTATTGGGGGTTTTATAACATTGGTCTTTCTCTGCATTGTACTTTTTTCTGATTAAAACCATATGTAGACATCCTTACACCAGAGACGGTGTGTTAAGATAAAAAGTATACAAAAGAAGAATTTATTGCACTGCATATTCCCCCTCTATTACACACCACTAATTGAAAATAATCCCTTACTTGTCATCCTCCTGCCTAGAGATAATTGAGAGGAAAAAAAAACAGTGCCAGAGCTCCACCTATCAGGCAGGCACTGAGAAAACTGAATTAATGACTGTAGTACTCACCAGGGATAGATTATCCAGCCATCTCATCAGCCCTGCTCATTGTTGTGGGAATTAGCCCATTACCATGTAAGTATTTTGACTGTTTTCCCAGGACTGAAATTAAGTGAGTACACGCAAGTAGTACTGGCCAGATGCATTTTATTTTTCCATAAAACAAACCTGATGATTTAGAAAATGTCTATATAATAGGCCCACAGAAAGCCAGGGGAGTTTAATGTTCAAGACCACTTAGAAGCAGCATGTACAAGTTAAGTGCTCACTCTCCAGTGTACATTAAATTAACTCTGATACTTATTACAGTGACCGTAAGCATATTCAGCAATGGAAATCAGGCTCCTGGATTTCTAAAAAAAATACATTTTTATGGATGAATGCACCACTTTAAGCCCCTAACTGAGAAGAAAACTTCAATTTAATAACTCAAAGGGGAGAAACTGTGGCCATGTACTCCCTTCAGGCTGTTCTCATAGCTATAGCTCAGCCACTATAGCAGAGACCAAGGTGCATACTTTTATCCACCACAGGTTATCAGCAGGTCATGAACTTCACAAAAAACATTCAGCTGAGAGGATCAGCACTCAGCAGAGGTGGTGGCATGCACTGGTGTACCTTTCACGTGATGTGGTCAAGCATTATGTATGTTGAAATCACTATCTGGTATATAAAAACTTTATTTATATTCTAAATTATTTTCTTAATTATAAAAAGCTTCCTAGAGATGCTTTCAACCTGTACTTCGCAAGCTCCTCATCCAATAAAGTATTCCTATACTTTTGGCACTCCAGGCAATGGTTTGTAGTTCTGTTTTGGTAACACTTTACTCTTTTTCAGCTGGGTGTCATGCTGAAGTGTATTTTAGAATGCTCTAACAGATAGTTCCAGAGCAGCCTCACTGTAATGTGGTGGTCTCTTGCCCCTCCAAAAGTCGCACAAGTGAAAGCTAATTGCAGAATTAAATAAAATGAAAGGTGACACATAACAAAATTGTCTTGCAAAGGAATGACAAAAGGCCAACTGGAGGAAGCAGCCACCATTTAAACCCACCTACCTGTTGCCACAGAAATACAAAGGAATTAAAATTATTTAAAGAAGAAAAGATGGATTAAATCAATTTCAATGGCTGCAGCTGGAGATTTATAGAAAGTGGCAATTAATTTTTTTTTTCCTCTGGGAACAACTTAATTACCACCAATTACTCTTGACTGGGGTGGGGGGGAGGACCCAACCTGCATATAAGGCAGGATTTCCAAGGAGCAGCACTGTAAAAGTGCAGAAGTTTAGTTGGTCATTCAGCCAAGCTGGGCTGTGCCTGTTTTTGAGATATTTGTGGGGTTTTTTCCTTGCTTTTCTTTCCCGGTGGTAACTTTAGGCAGGGTGTTAAAACCACACTAGAGGGCAAAACAAGGTGCTATCACAATGTTTAAATCTGAGGTTCAGCTGTCTCTGAAGAACTGTGATGTGCTGTGCCCTCATGTGAGGGACACAACCCACCACGCACAGGCCAAGCTGCTGAGCAAAGGTGAGTAACTTGAAATGGCTCTCTGCTAGACTTAAATGTGTGCGCATTGGATGCTTTTATTATAGTGTTTAGACAAGTAGTTATTATTTACGATCCAAAATTGTTCTGGAAACTAATATTTAGATTTAGTTTCTCAATGTGATCAGTTGCATCTTAGCAATAGAGTCTGCTCAATTGTGAACTGTACTAAAAAAGCTGATGAAGGCAGGCTGTTCACTTTCCTGCCTAATATAAGAACTAGCAGTAAATACGGGAAGATGGAAAGAAACTTAAAACAAACAAACAAAAAAAAAAGTGGTTTTTAACATGCTTGGGGAAAAAAACATCAGTGGAAAGAAACATGTGGCTGTCAAAGTTCCTTTGTATGGAAGAGTTCTCAGATGAGAAAGCCACTTAGAGCTGGTGTGTGTAGAACTTGCACAGGGCTCTGGAGGTACTTTATTTCTAAAACAGATTGAAAGAGTATTAAGGGAGGAAGCACCATTGATGCTCACTGTGTTCTCACTGCTCCTCTGGGAATTGCTTCTGGACACTTGAGGAATAAGACTCTGGGTAGAGCCATTTTTAGGTGTGTGCACAACTGTGTCATTGCTCCCGGACGGAGACTCAGACACAGTTCCTAGTTAGGTGCTAGCAAGGATAAAGGAGGGTAAGGATTGAGTGGTTTCACTGTTTGTTGTTTTTTTTTTTCAATCAGTGTGATTTAAAAGGAATTTGTATCTAAGCAGGGGGCGCAATTTTTTTAGTGTGATCCAACATACTGACCATAATTGCAGACACATAACAAGACTGCAAACCTACAGCATTCCTCACTCTGCTACCCGAAGATTTTTACACAGGAGCTGCAGGATTGAAAAGGTAACCTGTAACAAACCACAGGATAGATACTGACACCAGCTCTAGTTCAGCAGTCCTAATGGCACCAAAAAAGCAATACCTTTTTTCCTGTTCCTCAAGGACCCAGAGAAAAGAACTCATTATGGAATTATGCCCAATTTTGACAGTTATTAAAAGGATCAACTGCACACCTCATTCAGCAAGGACACAAGCCTTGGTGTTCAACCAAACTACAAACAACCACTAACATTTTATCCCTGTGTTCACATTATGATTTCTCTTTCAAGACCACAGACCAGTACTTGGGCATGAGGTTCCAGACATGGGAATGCAAACTTGAAAAAGTCTTTATTGAATATTAAATCAAAGGCCCATGAGCTTCTACAGCAAATATGATGATGCTTTACCAAAGCAAGTCAAAGGAATATTTATCAGAGCTCAGAAAGAAAGCCCAGTAAGAGACAGATGTGTAACATTAACCCTACAGAGGACAAAGTCATTGTGGGATAAAAAGCCTTTTATTAGATTTTTACAAAATAACTTGTAAAAAAAAAAAATCACCCCGTATTGGATATATGCAATATATTAACTTACACGTTCCTACCCACTACCTGACAGATTCGGTTTTGTATTATTTCTTTGAAAGAGAAAGAACACCTGCAATTCTAGGCCTAAAACCTGACGAAGGCTCTCCTATGAGTTCTCTTTGCTGGCTTCAATCCCAAACAGTAGATGGTGCAACAATAGTAGATTCTCTGAGGTGTCCTGCTATACTTTACCTAGCAGCAAAGTCTCTTTATGAGGTTTGTTCCCCCGCAGTTTTCCTGGTTTTGCTTTTGGCAGGTATTTTGATTTTCTCTTTTTAAAGCCAAAATGACTGTTGTTTCTGTTCAATGACCAGCACCGCTACATCAACACAGAGGGGCAAGTATCTCCAGCAGAGTCAGGGCTGAGGAATATCACAGCATCCAGGAAGTAATAACTGGGAACTGCATTCTCATTTTGTCTATTTCCAGTATCAACAGTTCTTATTCCTTAGCACAATGCATACTCCACATAAAGCTAGAATTGTGTTGATGCAGTTCAGAGATCATAGAAAAACCTTCGCAGAACCAGAAAGTTTTTATTATAGTGTTTAGACAAGTAGTTATCATTTATGATCCAAAATTGTTCTCAAAACTAATATTTAGTTTATCAATGTGATCAGTTGCATCTTAGCAAACAATACAATTACACAGTTATCTTCCATTAAGAAGTACTGTAAAATATATACAAATGTTGCTTCAGGCAAATGTCCTTTTTTTCAAGTGCACAAGTTGCATTTCTGAATGAGCACATCTCTCCACTTCAGCACTGAGACCCATCAAGCATACAGAGAGGTCTCACCAAAGCATTTTGTAAAACCATCTTAATTATTAAGTTTACTCACCTTTCAAAGACTCCTTCTGAAAGAAAATCACAAAGGTACAAGATTTATATACATAAAGGCACAGCAATTCTGTTGAAACCAGTTATGTTACAGTACAAGAGAGTTCAATCAGTGCCTTTCATGCAACAAATTTTACTAACAAATGTAACTCCTCTTCCAGAAAAATTAACTGCACAAGGAGTGTATCCTTCCCTTCTGGTAAGAGGAATAACAAGCTAGTATTTCATCAGCTCAAAAGGAATTTTGAAGAAATACATAAAATGCTTTTTCTTTCTGTCTAAATTAGCTAGACATTCAAAGCTATTTCTCATGGAAAAAAAAGTTTCCAACTAAGAGCCAAGGTGAAGTTCATTCGTGCTAAGAGATGACAGACTAAATGTTTCTCTAGTGATAGTTTTGTAAAAATGATAAATATTACATAGGTGCTGTCCAAGGAAGGGGCATGACCAGCCACAGAATAGCCAGTTCTACAGACAGATCAGGAACACAGATGGAAGAAAACTTTGAATCCAAAGGACCGATCTGGATCGGGTGTAAGTGAATTTATTGTTAGAACTACACCCCTGGTTGGTTCAGAGTCAAAAAGACTCCATGCAATGGAAGAAAAAAAAAAAGTATTTTGCTCTGCAAATTCATCTTCAAGTTGCCATTTCTGAGACTTCGAGGTTTTCCTAGAAATCAGTTGCATTGAAAGAGCATTTGCACTTTGTACATGCGTGTAGAGCTGAGCACCCAGCAGGCAGACTGAAGTGGATCAGTTAATCCACGCCCAAGGCTTTGAGCTGGCGCTCGATCTCCTCATCCGATATGGTGGCGGCGGTCGACGCCGATGCAGATGGCAAACCTCTGGCAGCTGAGGGAGCTTTGGCCATCTGGAAGGAGACACAAGTTTTCTTCAGAATAATGCAGGTTATGACAAGCTGGCTTTTAGAATAAACTATTTTTAAAAAATGGAATGCAGTGGAAAAATCGCAAGAGCTGTGCAAAAATAGCCATACCTTGCCAGAGATTTCAATCCCGATCTCGTCAAGCACTTGGTTAACAATATCTTGGGTTTCTTCCTCTTCATCAGAAGCATCAAAAATATCATCCAGAGTATCATTAACTTAGAAGAAAGAAAAAAAAAAATCCAGATTTTATTAAGCAAAAAGGTGACTAATGTGGCCTAGTACCATCTTTCTACCCTCCCAGAGCACAGCAGTGATACCATGGTGTAAGATACCAGCAGAAGGTACCTGGCTGTTAGAGAGGCTTTCTTAGCTCTGCCTTGCAAAGCCTGTGAGCACAGCCAGGGCAACAACAGGGTAAGGCATGGCAGTTTTTATAAAAATGTTCAGTTCCACCAGAAGCGTTCAGCTGCTGTATCTCCCCCTGCATTAGGTTTTACCATTTCTGCAAAACCTCACCTATAGTTTCATAAAAATCCCCTTCCTCTCTTCTTCCTCCAAGTACACTGCAAAGTTGCTAACTGCTCAGATAACTTGTGTGCAGTTGAGGTGTTTCTATCTTGGTTTGAGTCCATGCTATTTAATATGACCAACAAAGGGGCAGGGATTGGGATGGGGAGAAGACTGTGAGCAACACAAGGAATTAGCTGACAGTGAACACATACATGTAGGAACAAGGAACTTGCTGCCTCCCCAGAAAGTTGCTTATGGCTTAATTTAAGAAAAAGGAGACAGAACCATATCATACCACCATGTGCAAAAAGCTGAAATTATCAGTATCTAAATTAAGACAAATTTTCAAGTCTCCCTACCAGTTATGCCATCAAGACCTTGAATGGGTCTCAAACCCTCTTCCCCCCCAGAATGTTCCTTCTAAAATTATGATTAATGTTTTGCAGAAGATGGGAAGGAACAGATTCTAGATTTAATACCTAGAGCTTCTAAAAAGTCTAAGGCTCATCATTCCTACTCAGACATACATTATTTTGTTTGCTCTACATTTCTGCTGTCAGTCTCATTAACTATAGAAATAAACTTCAAACATCAGTGGTTTTAGGCTGGTTCTCCTCTGCCAAGAGAAGCCAGTCCCCTGCAGAGCAGAACTTACTCATCTCTTCAGTCATTTCCATCTTCATGTTTTCCTTCTGGAAATTCTGCATAGTTTGTAGTGTCTTTTGTGGATCCATTTTCTTATTAACTGCTTGCATTGTCTATTAATATGGAAAAAACTCTTAAATCATACAATGAGACATTAGTAAATATCAGTGCATTCATTAAGAAAAAAGCTTTAATCCAAATTTCACTTTCCTTGTCTCTTTACATCCCATGAGAACATGAGGTAAGTGACAGATCAATAGTACAGCCTGCACTTAGTAAGAAATATTGCTATCTAGTGTCCTAATAGACAGAATTTTAAATGTGTGCATCTTTCTTGCACCATGACCCTCTCCTGGCCTTGTATTAGGAAAAATCCAACTGATCTGAATGAAAAGAATGGAGAACATTTCCTAACTTGAAGGCTACACACATTAAAGAAGTAAATGGCTGCAGGTTCTTATTTAGAAAGGACAATTTATTTGAACCACCATTGGAGGACAGGCCTTAAATTGTTTCTTGATGTTACAATTTAATGGAAAAATTACTTTTCTCTGGAAAGAAAATATCCCAGTGTTGAGGAAGTACTTGTTTAGGGTGCACTTGTGTGACGGGTGGAGATCTTGCTGTGACAGTGAAATAAACTTCACCCATTTTACTGCCTTTGTGGGCACTGCTATGGGGTACTTCCCTCTTTCCTAAAAAGCAAGTTACTGTGGGATATCTAAATATAGACATAAGTAATTCAAATGTAAAATTTAACCATCTTTGAGAAGATAGAAGACTTGGTTAATGAAGAGAGATGGTATCAAGCCACTACAGTCTTCACAGAAGGGTTTCTGCCTTCATGTCTGAGTTTCTTCCAGGTGCTTATGTCTATGATACTAATGTTACTTGAATTTCAAAGACTGTGCTCATGGTCACATTATTTGAATTTAAGAAGTTGTTCTGGACTTGGAAGGTATTGGTATAAATGGATGTCAAAAGTATCTGCACTGATAGAGTTTACATATCTTCAGCAAAATAATGGTCAGACGCATGAATAAAATAAACAGGCAACTTAACTGGACTTTACTATATTCAAAATTAGCAACATATATGCTAAGAAGCATACTGAAAGTACACATACTTGAAAGCTTTGCATTCACATATTTGCCTTGCTTGTTATGGCAACTGATCCCATACATTTTTCACTGATGGTTTTATGAGATTAACAATTCTTTAAGCTTCCCATGTTAATAAGGCAAAATATTCACTTTAAAAGTGATCAAAAGAGTTTAAGACCTTTCTCTCCAATAATGTTACACAAATTTTACATACAATTACCTGCTGCTTAAAACTGTTTTTGGATTTTTTTCCTACTGACCTAATCTTCATAACTATTCCAGTGACACTTTGCTTTTGAGAAATGTAATCCAAGATCTATCATAGATAAAAACAAGTCACCCAGGTAATAGTCAAAAAGCAAGACTAACTTGTTCATGAGTACTGTTGTAAGAATACTGAGTAAGGTGTTGAACCTGATCAGTCAGACAAGCCCAATTTGTAAATTTGCTGCAGAGCCACAACTCTGTATCTCAGCTCTGGGCTGGCTGGAATCTGCCCTCATGCTGTGTCTAAAAGGCACCTGATCACCAAGCCTTTGTGGTAATTCCTTTCTGCACTGAGTTGCATTGCTGTGGATTTAACTTGGACTGGGATCAAAGCCCAGCTTGGTCTGATGCACACTCATTCTGCTTCCTGCACCTTGAGCTGAACAGTCCTCCTTGTCAAAAGTCAAATCCCTTTTTATCAATTCAGGAAAATAGGGGAAGGTGACACCTAACTCGGAAAACTGAGTTTTTTCACTCTTTTATGAGATGAGATCTGGGAGAAAACTTAATGCAATACTCTTTCCTGAGAGAGCACAGAGAGAATGACTGCAAACTCCAGATTACTTTTTTTTAGGAATTTTAGATCCAAAGCAATAACCTACTTTTTTCAAAAGCCATAAAGCTATTGTGACACACTGCCTTGATTTCTAGATGAATCATGCCCTACTTTTTCCAAGTAAAAACTGCCTGTGACAATAAATACAGGCAAGGCACTGCAGCAGCAGGGTTTGGGATTTTTTTTATGTACTAAAAGAGTTCATTCACTAGCATTAGTTTATTTTTATCATGTAAACATTTGACAGATGTCTACACCAAGAAAGTATGTATGGATAGATTGACCAAACAAAAGTGTAACAATATAAACCCAAATTATGTTTCCCTACTGTATCCTCACCAGCCCTGTGCAGTGAGTTTTAGCCCTGCAATTACCCAAAAAACCAGAATTTTTGCAACCATATGCTGCATTTGAATACAAAAAAGAATATCTTGTAGTGCCTTACTTTTGCTGTGGCTGACATAGCTCCTGCCATCTTCATCTGCGAGTTCATGACCTTGGTTTGAGTGGACATGGAAGTGACTTTGGAGCTCACAGCATAGGTTCGGTTCTTCTGCTTCCGCAGCTGCACCAGCTGCTTTGCCAGCACTTTGCAGGCCTCTTTGTTACCAGTCTTAGCCATTTTCTTGATTTCCAGTTCCTGGGGAAAAAGGCGTGAGATTAATTCCACAGAATTTCCATTCACGCAAAGACTGTAATTAAGCCTTACCACTAATAATTAAACTCAAAATTAACTATCCTCTTGAATATTTTCAGACATGTAAGATATATAAATAGCTCCTTGCTTTTTAACAAGGCTGTTTAGCAGAATCAATGTCATGTTGGTATGATATGACCACAAGGAAAAAACTCAATGAAATTGAATTATAGTGTGGTAGCACACGGTTCCCACAAAGACTTCAATTTCTGCGTGATGTCACATTCACTTCTATGTGCACATTCAATTCCTTATCTGGATAAGCAGCCACACTTCAAAAAAAGCCCCAAAAACTGAAGGAATTATGATGTCCAGACAACTACTGGTGCCATGACTCCAATCAACTTTGATTTCTTGCAATCAAACAACGTCACTCATGTAAGAAATGGAGAGCTCTTTTAAACTGTTTTTCAGTCTCAAGAGAACCTCACAGCCTTTTTGGGGGAGAAGTAGATAAAGTCAGATGACCACTAATGATGTTAGTTAGATGACCAATAAAGTTACATGACCAATAATTATAGGCTGTTATAATTTAGCTGGACTTAAATCATAATAAAAATAGCATAATTTAACATGTGCTTATGCTGTAAGAAAGACACTTCTGTCTTAGAAAACCAAACCCCAATCTGTCAATTCAAAGAGAAATAACAATCTGTTTAGCCCAGAGGTACCAGGAAAAAGCCTGGCACAAATAATCTTGGCATCTGGGATTCTTCAAAGTGTGCCTTCTGATTTGTGACTTGGTAATGTACAAATTGCAACTACTTTTTCCTTTACAGCCTTTTTAAGCAGGTCTTGCCACAGTGGCTCAGTTTTCTGTACATGTCCATTTGTACATTTTGATTTTTGCTTTTTTTTTTTTTAATTAAGTAAAAGCAGTTTTTAAAGGCCAGCTTTCTCCTGGATTTTTCAGGATAATATGCCTGCTGTAAGTATGCAGTTGCTTTACTTTATGTACACTGGTGATCCAGAAAACTGCACTTATAAGAAGCTACAAAAAGATAAATTCTAGTCCCCAGGATATGCAGAACAGTCACCTTTAAAGGCAGATGTAAACTGGCCCACTGCATTACCCTGACTACCCGAATAGTTCATAGTTAAGTTTATTTCAGAGATGGCTCTGGCACAAAATCCCCTCTGCAGATCCATAATTTCTAAAGGGTGTGTCATACACACTATTTTTAATCCAGGAAGGTACAGAGTGGCAACGAAGCAGCATGAGACTGTTCAAACCTTAAAGGCCTGAAATAGAAGTAAAGCTGTGTTCTTTGAAAGTAGCTCACAGAAGCCACAAAAATTCCTGTAACACCACCAGAATATTATTTCCTTTTTTTTTTTTTTTATTTACAGTATTGGGAGGGTTGGAGGGATTAGTTTGTACCTCATATTTTAACAGCAAATGTTTGAAAATTGGGATTTTCTCAGTAAGCTGAAAGACCTACAGAGCTTTTATAACCTGATTTTTTCAAAGCAAAACACAAATCACTGCAGATAATCCACCTGCAGAAATCCAGCCCTATATACAGATGATTTTATTCTTAATTAAAAAGATTTTGGTTAAATTTGGGGTACCATTATCTGCTTTTGAGAGGTCTGGGGCAAGCTTACTGAAGTCAGTTATGTTCTTCTGGAAAAAAATCAAAATTCATATAGTTATATCAGGTTACTGAACTGAAACAGAACTGTCTGCATACATTAAGGTATTTTTATCCATAGAAATAATATAACTACATAACTTGGTTTTCTCAGAGTAGTACTTTAAAATAAGGGGGGAAAAAAAGATCTTTCTGGAGAAAGCACATAATGAAATGTTTTGATATTGACTGATAAGCCCCTGATACTTCTTCACCTGATCTGACACTGAAAATTAATATTTATTATCATTGCTACTCCCATTCCAGCAGCAAATTTTAACTTTTTCAAAGACATATTTCACTGCTCCTTTCTTCTTCTCAGAAATCTAACATTTCTGAAACCACTTAGTGTGGTAAGTAATCAACACTTCAGCCTGAACAGTCACTACAATTAAGGTTATTTCCATATTTGGAATATTTCATACAGGAAAAAATGCCTTATTTATGAGCAACCTACTATGTTCTAGATGTCCAAGGTTTTCAGAAACAGTTTCTCTGATCTTTTAGTTTATTATTCCCAGCTCTTGGAATTCATGCAACCTGCTGCCATGAACTACCACCTCAATAGCTGCTGGAATAGGCTGGATTCACACAGCTTTTCCCACAGTCTGAGCATTCTTCATGCATCAACCCCCACCATCTGGCACATCCATTTCTCCTCTAATAGTGCCACACAGGTGCAGCATTCAGCCACTGAGCACTTGAAAGCTCCCACACAGTAAGTTCTGAAAACATCTTAATTTAGGCAAACAGTCCTACTATTATCAGCTAATTTTAGGGAAGTTCTGTCTGAATGAAAAGAACAACTCTAGGGGTACTCATGATATCCTGTGGTTTTTCAAGCACTCTCACTGGACAGTCTGGTAACACATGATAGCACTTCTTTTAATTTTTCCACAAGCCAACCGATTTACAAACCTTTTAGAAAAAAAAAAAAAGTTCTGAAGGACACAGAATGCTGGGAACTGTAGGGAAAACCCAATGTGGTTATTTTAACTGAACACAATGTTTCAGGATTTTCCTGTGTAAAAGGCTAAGAATCACTTTTAGACAGTAAATACTTTCCAACACAATTTAAACTGAGAAATGAAAAGGGGAAGACAACTGCTTTTAGCATTTCATTATTATGCACTGATTTCTATCTTTAACATTTTGGAAGTTTTCTACCGCGTGTGTGTGTTTTAAAGAGCAAAATAAAGTTACCTGTCATACTTACCAGTTGTTTTTCCTGTTTTTCAAGTGCTGCTCTATCTCTGCTTATAGCCCTCTGTGTACCTCTTAACTCTCGATTTTGCTCTTTTATTATATCTGGAAAGAAAATATTGATAGCTGGGCAAAGTTTTTCAATACTCCATAAACATCTGCTAAGCACCCTGCAGACATGCAGCATGTTTGACACCTCCCTTTCTTCAGAGCCAAGTGTGTTTCAGATACAGAAGATATAAGCAAAATACAATTTGGTGTATACAACACCATTATGTCAGCAGTGTGGGCTATATCCTGTTAAAAACAAAAAAAGCTGTTTTACCTAGGATGTTACTTTGCACCATAACCATAGTAAGAGCCTTAACCCCACAGTAAGACATCTGTACACACATTTCCTGCAAGTCCAGCACTAACTCAGCAATATCTAGGTCACTGCCATCCCACTGCTTTTCCCCCAGCCAGGCCCAACTGCAACAGGTAAGGCAGCCGAAGGAGCCTTGATTTAGGAGATCTCAGAGCAGGTGAGGAGTTCCCAGCTCCATAAAACAGTGACAATAATCCCAGGTGCAAGTCTTGGATCCTGCTCTTCTCTGTCCTTATTCTGCTCTGTGGGAGCTTCCTCTCCTCCACATCTGCATAGCCCCCTCTTCAAGTCAGTCTATAAAGCAACAGTGTTTGAAACTTTTCAATTAAGAGATGCTTAAGAATAATAAGGTAGGAAATTAGAGGCCTTTACAATAGATTTCAGTTTACTGACAACTGACGTAGCAAGCAAAGCTTGAACACTGTCAGGTGAAACCTACAGGAGTTTTGTGCACTGTGCTATTAAAAATTATATACTGATAACATCCTCTTATTAAAGCAAGTATTATTTACAGTCTAGGCATCAATCATGCTAGCTGCAACTAACTTTTCATAGGATTTACAGCACGTGCTTGGGCGTGATTCACCTGGGCAAAGGCAGAGCAGGACGTCTGCATGTGACTCAGCATCCTCTGACCTCTGTAGAGGGAAGCAGCTCTTATGGAGCAGAGATTCAGCTACTCCCACTCTGGGTGGGAGTTTGAAAGGAGCAGACTGTCACATAAACTTTCTTTAGAGCTCATGAAGGATAAATTCTAGAATCACAGGCCACCCTTTTCATTTTTGAAGGTTTGAGGCAATTTTTCTACAAACAGCAAGAAGCATTTGCATTCTTCATTCCTAAAGCCAGACATACTGTAAAACATCCATTGCTGGAATTATTTCAATGTTAATAGGTTTGAATCAGAAAAAAAATCCCAAACCTTTAGTGGCATTTAAAAAACAGAATATACATTTCCTCTTCCAATCTTGCTGGAGATTGACCAGGTCTTGGGCAAAGAAATATATATGTTTTAAAAAATAGTGTGAAAGTGACACCTGTTTTTACAATGCTACTACTGCTGTGAGTACTACAGAAAAAGCATCCTTGGGAGATGCAGACTTTTCAGTGTACAATAACTAAGAACTAAAAGATGGCATGGAATATAACTGCATTCTTCACACTGGCAAAACAGCAGAGAAAATAATCTTGAAAATGCTACAGGCAAGTAATTTTGAAGGTAGATAAATGTATACTACTTGCACAGCTGCACTTGGAGAATTTGAAAGAAAAAAGCTTAATAGCTACATACAAGACTGGCTTTTCTAACTACACTACTTAAAAAAAAATCCTTAGTATAGTGAGCTTGAGAGGTAGGAACTTCAAGGTGACAGCAAACAAGAACAGTACTAGGAGACAATAAGAGAAGCACGATGCTTATTTCTGTAGTTTCTGATCCCCCCAGTGGCTTAAACTAAAGACAGCAATAAACTGAAAACAACTATCTGCAGTTATGGACTGTTTAATTTGTTTTTAGAAGTGAAGGCCAAGATGAGAACTTGGTTCTTGTTTGTTTCTGATAACTGAGGAAAATTCCCAGCTACTAGAGCAGACAGAATACGAGAGGTTATTCTGAGATAAGTCTTATGCCATTAGCCACTCCTGTGTGTCACACTGTCGTCACACACACCAGGGCAAGGAGGAAGCATTCCTTAAAACAGGCTGGACAAGTGACATCCAGCAGGGCTTGATCCGGCTCCTGCAATCCTTCCTTGGTCATGGCAGCTCAATGTCAGCTCCCTCTCTCCCCTTCCCAGGTGCCGCATCCGAAATGGGAAGAGCCAGGTGGGACCTGTGTGTGCTCCCTGCGGTGACACACAATTGGTTGATGTGCAGCGTCATTTTTTGCGAGCCCTTTTCAAACGCCGACCCACCAGCTCTGACACGGGGCACCCAACACACCAGAGAGCCGAACCCGGGGCTCGCCAGCCCTGGGCCACGACACTGGAGGGCTCAGCATCGCCCAGCGGCCTGCTGGCAGCCAAGGCTTCCTTCGGGGCTTTACTTGAGGGTCGTTATTCCTGCTGAAGTTTAAGCGTTTTGGTACCAGACTGGCTACAAAGAACCAAGACCAAGTTGTTTCCACAGTGGCGCGGAGCCCAGGGCCGGGCGGCGGCGGCTCCGCAGCCTGGACGTGGCCCCCTCACAGCGGCACCGCTCGCGTCCCGGCTCCCCCTGGGCCCAGCAACTCCCGCCGGGCCTGTTTTGTGTCCCTCCCTGCCACCGAGAGATGCTGCTCCTCCTCCTCCCTCATCCACGGCCCGGGATGGCCGGGCCCGGCTCCCACCCCTCCCGGAGCGCCAGGAATCCCCCGCCCCGCTGTGCCAGGGCCGGCCCGGCCCGGGGGCTCTCCCGGAGCGCCGCCGGTGAGTCACGGCGGGCGGGCCGGGGCCTCCTGCTCCGCTCCCTGCGAGCTCCCGCTCCGCCGGGACGCGGGGCCCGAGGCCGCGACCCCGCCGGGCCGGGCCGCGGCTCCGCGCTGTGCCCGCCCACCCTGCGGGCTCGGCCGGGGTGGCGTGGCCAGAGCGAGTAGCTGGAGTGGCTCGAGCTCGGCTTCTCTTCCTCGCTGTGGGGTTTTTCTGTCTGTCCGCCCTCGTTTGACCTCCCGGAGCTGCGGGAGAGGCGCTGCGGAACCGGCCCGGCAATCCTAAGGGCGAGCCGGGACGGGGCGGGGATGTCCCGGCTCGCCGCTCCCTGCCCCGCTCGGTGCCTTGGGTTCTCTTCTTGTACGTGTAGTTATTAAAGATTAAAATGAAAACATACCAAAATTTAATTCGGCAGCGTGGTGCTCGCCGCTTGGTTTTCTGACAACAGCGGTCTCGTTGGAAATATCAAGTTTTCACTGTTTTTCCAGTGCCCCTTTAGTTATTTTTCACTGGCTGAAATCTAGATCGTGTACACAGATACTATGGGAATTCAGCGAGCTTCTATAAGGAAACCTGGTGCGTGGGCATATGGAGAGATTTGGGCACAGTTAAACAATTAAACACACAATTAAACACAAAATTAAGCGGTGGGATCGCTGCCTGTCCGTGACAGATGAACCATGGGGTTTGGGATTTTTTGTTCAGGAGCATCCCGGCTCTCACCCCAAGCCATTGCTGAGTCTGAAGAACTGATTACACATTAGTTTTCTTGGATGTGCCTTTGTCTGAGAGTCACAAGCACTGCTGTACACAAGAGTATGGAAAAAGGAATAATAATTTTCTTGGTTTCAATATGTAATTACAATCCTTAATTTTTAATAAGGTAGTTTATAACGTAGCTGTGGTTTCATCATTGGCGATTGCCTACATATGCATCATGCCCTTAGAAAATAAAAAGAGGGCCTTTATTAAAAAAGACAGAGCTGTAGGTTTGAATACTAGCTAGATATAACTTCCCTTCTTTTGAAATGTTGGGGATGATTATGTTAATGTGCAAGGAAAAAAAGAAGTGACTGGAATGTAGTAATGCATTTTGATGGCTAGATATAAATTCAGCCTGGGAAACAATCATAAGTTTATGGTTGCAGTACCCTAATAAACCACACTTATAACCTTGCATGGAGAAACAATCTATTAGAATATTGTAATAGCAGTGTAAGGATGTAGTGGGCATGGGAAGGTACAGATTATGTGCTTGCTGTCAGTATTCCTTGATTTTCTGAAAACACCGATTTTGTTTCAAATAGCAAGTTTTTATTGTTTTGCATGTGTCTCTTTACTTATTTTTCACTGGTTGTTACAGGCTGAAATCCGGACCATGTGTGATGACATCGATACTGAGGAAATTTGGTGCTTCTCTATGAGGCAAGTTAAATAAAATACACTTCAGAAGTTTATTCCTGCACCCTGTCCTCTTTGTTAGGTCAAATCAGTCTGACATGGGTTAGTAAGCAAGACTGAAATCCTGGTTTTGAAAATGCACAGATGAGGGGGAGGAGAGCACTTGTAATTTAGATTCAGATCCCCACTTTCCTTGAGAGAGAGGCTGGGCAGCTTAACTACAGCTTACTCTTAAATTGTGCTAATTAGCTATGAGACCAGAAATGCATTTTTCCATAATATTTCTTCATGAATGTTTAATTGTGATGAAATAAACAAAGATGTCCATAATAGGCTTCATGACTGCAATAAATACAGGATGTCTGAGCTATTGGTTGCCAGGACTTACTTTTCTGTGTTGTAAGCCTGAATGCTGGAATGCTATTGAATGTATTGATAGTAGTGATAAAAGAAGCCCTCAAATTTATCCTTTAAATTAATAATGCTTAAATGTCAGTGTTTCTTTTAGATTCTGACTTGGTTCATGATCTAATCACCAATCAAAATGTAAAAAAAATACCTTAGTTCTTTATGCTACAGACAAATTTTAAAAATCAGTCAGAAGGAGTAAATAACCTTTCCGTAGTGACTATATGCAAATATCTCTAGTAAACCAATGCAGGGACTCTGTGTTTTCTGTTTGTTAGATTTAGAGTGAAACTAACTCAAAAACTGGTTTAGCAGAAGGATACAATGCCCTGTATTAATTTCAAAATTAAAATCTTCAAGTCGAAATATGAAAAATGAATGGGTAGCAAAACCAGATTAAAGCTAGTGTTCAGTGTTCCAGAAACTTAGAAAAAACAGGAGGGAGGATTTGCTTTTAGAAGTAGTGATAAGCTATTCTAGCATTGGAGCACTGGAATATTTAAGCACATAGTTAATTTAAACCAGGTGATGAGGTTTAGGTGGTCAGAGGAAATGGCTGCTATGAAGAGACCCTGAAAAATTGGTGCTTTCAGGTACTGCTCTGTAGAATAGTAATGTGTCAGATTTGAAAAAAAAAAATCCTTTCCTGACCATGTTCTTGGGAGAAAAAAGGAGAGGTGAGTTTTCAGATGTGTGAGCATTGAAGAAGCTCTTGAGGTCATACTTTAAATCTTTTTAAGATTTCTGGTTTCATGAAGGTTGTCAGTGTTCCCTATCTCCTTTTCTAGTGTGAGTAAAATATTGCAAGTGAACTTTCACTGACAACTAAGGCAGATTGTCTTGGGATGCTTTGTGGATAATGACCCAAATTCAGCACTGTTTGATCTATTTTGGGCCTGTCTAATTCCTGCTCTGCAGATATAAGGAAATTAAATGAGGCTGTGTGTAGTGAAGAATGAAGTGGTTAACTTGAAAATTACAGAGGCCTGAGAAAGATAAATGATCAAAGACTGTATAAATGTATTGCTATATGAAATGCACAGCACTTTACATGTAAAATAAAGTTATGAGGAGAAGTGTCTTTGGTGCCTCAGCAAGTGGCCACTTTCCAAATTCTGCAATACCTTATCCTGGAGGAGCTCCATGGGAATCAAACTGTTTATTTGCGTGAGGGTTTGTGAGATTGTGCTCAAGGCTCCATGACTTTATAGTTGTCATGTGAAGGTGGGCTGAACTAGGAGGGGAGCAAAAAGGAAAAAGCAGGGAGAAAATTCCAGACCCTAATGAAGCTCAGGCTGCAGTTCACCCCAGCATCTGGATCTGCAGTGGCACCAGGGGAATGTGACTGTGTTCAACGTGGTGGTGGTGTTAATGTGCGGCTCTGCTGAAGTCTGGGTGTGTGTCATCCTGTTATCTCTAACTGCACTGCCCCCATTAGTAATGGAACCTGGCAATGGGAGTGTGCTCTTCATGGTGGGGAGCGCATGGAAATACAGAGGCACAAAACCTGGGAGGATTAGAGGAAGTTGAAGCAGAAAAGAGCAGGTGAGGGGTAGTGGCCAGCACAAAGCCGGGGTGTAAATATTTGAAGAGTAAGGAGTTGGAAATGGTAGCAATAAATTAAGACAGCCCTAGGAAAAAGGATAGAGAAGGTGAAGAGGAGCTGTTGGGGAAATGCTATGGCTGTAAGATGGTGGAAGTTTCCTCCACTGCTGCAGTTCTAGAGGGTTCAAATGAGTTCAGATTCATTTGCCTGCTTTGTTAAAAAAGAAAGCACTTATTTATTTGTGCAAGTGTAAAACCAATATTTTTTACAGCATATATCACCCTCACCTTGCAGATTTAGACACTTTTCCAGCAACATTTGTGGAAAGCTTGTGAAATTGGAAAATACCTCATTTGTAGGAGGAAAACGGGGAGTCACATCTAGCAAATACACAGGTATGAAATAACCTTTATAAATGCTGAAAGTAAAATTATTGAAATCAATTTCATAAGAGAAAATTAACTGTCTACAAATAATGCCCATAGTGAATTGCTGTCCAGTAAGAATAATGCCACAATCAGTGAGGTGGCAAAGGGAAACAAGTCAGTAAGCTAAAGATCAGTGGATTGCCTATTTGAAAATAGCTTATAGTTCTAAACATTTTAGTTTTTAAAAAGTGTATTTTTTATTGATCTAGAAAAATATTGTGGAATGTGATGAAGCTGAAATATATGAGAATGTTTTACTTTCCTTCTGTTCACAATTTAACTTGAACTGGGCAGGTGTGTGAAGCAGAGAGTGGTCTTATTCATAACTTAATTATTTGCTTTCCCTGCCTAAAAAGAATCAATTGCCAATAGACTGCTACTCATCTAAGCTCTACACCACACAAGGTGCAAAGGGTAGAGGGTAATACACATTTAGGTGTGTAAGCATGGCTTGATTTAATTTGTTGTTGTGAGTACTTGCTGACATCTATGGAGATTGAGATTGTCTTTTTATGAGAGACGGTATTTGTGACGTGCATGTTTTGCTTGATACTCTGCTGAATTTGCTTGACAGACCTATGAATAAGTAAAAACCAGCAAGAATGAATTGAGGGAAAACTGTATTGCCTGAAATGTGAAACGTTACTCTAGTTTGCTGGAAAGCATTTAGTGAACTGAAACCTTGAATGTATAAAGAATGTTGTCTTCATCTCAATTTTTTTTTCTCCTAAATGCATTTGTGAACAATTCTGGGGGCAGAAACCCCCAAATCCAGAATACCACCACCATTAAAAAAATCCTCAACAACAAAAAGAAAACTGCCAAACTCCCTCATTCTTAATATATGTGAGGGTAGGCAAGTTTTTTTCTGTTGCACAGAGTTAGCCTAACAAAGTAAGATACTTATGTATGCAAGAGTACACCTTACTTTTAGTCACTTTCAGCATCTTCTTAATAAAGTAAGAGTACTTTGAACTGCTTATTATGTGCATGAAGTTCAGTACTTTGTGAAGCCCCCTAAAAGCTTACCCCCTCCTTACAGAAATCTGGTCTTAATTATCACCTTGATTGGTGCTAATAGGACACTTCTGACTCACAGACTGCATCTTTTATAACCTTCACGTCTGATTACAAGGTTTTTCCTTCATGGAAGAGCAAATGCTTCACTATAAAGTAGTGCCATTACTTTATACAAGCAGAGTCAGTTTTGCTTCAGTAATCAAATACAGTAGGACATCATATTTCTGTAGGGCATTCATGAAATCAGAGGTTATACTTTTAAGGGCTTTTGCTTGCAAATATCATTTCTTTAAATGACTTTTCCCAGGGAGAAAAGGAAATCCAGGGCAGCAACAAAATAGGTAAATACCGTTAGCATTTTATCACAAGCTTCAAGACTCCTCAAGGCATCAACTTGAAAAAAAATAGAGTAAGATATTATGGGGAGGATATTTATTATTACAAACTGCAAAGTCAACAGGGACTGCTAAATGTTCTTGCAGTCATAATAGCCTATCTCATGTTAATTCTAGCCCAAAGCTCTGTGACTCTTTATGTGCAGAGATAATGGGGGGTAAAACTGTATTTTTAGTTTAGCACTAGATTCCTCCCAACCATGGAAAATAAATTAAGGAGCTTCACAAACTAAAAATGATTTGGGCTTTGGAGGAATTCCCAGCAATAATATACAAGACTTATTACCCTGGGTAGTTAGAGGGTCCCATATGTTTATGGCTGATAGTAGTAATTTTGATGGAATATTGCCTCAGCAACTTGTTTTCAAATAATTTGCCTGCAACCCAGATCTGTTGATCCTAAGAGAAGATCTTAGGTTCTTAAGAGAAGATCTTTTTGGCGATGTCATTCTTGTTTGTACTCCCTATGTGTCTCTTAGATAAAATACAGTGTATTTTCCCCAGGAAAAATGCTGCATTAGTGGTCAAGTTTCTACATTTAATTTAGCTGGAGTCCACTACACAAAGTGGTCAAGTTTCTACATTTAATTTAGCTGGAGTCCACTAACACATCAAGGCTTGAAATATATGGGTTCACATTTGAGAACATGTGCATTTTTTTTTTTTTTTTTTTTTTTTTTTGAGTAAAAGATACTGCAGGTAGTTGTTCTAAAATCATGTCTTAAAAATATAGAAAATCCAGCTTAAGGTTCTTGCTGTTCATTATTTGACATTGTTATCTAGGAGCATGGCTGCTCTGGGTTTGGAATGCTGTATAATGTATGGGGGAAAAAGATCAGTCCATCCCCCAGAGAATATATTGTCCCAAAATAGTAAGGAGTAGTATGTGAATATCAACAAACTGGGCAGTGCAGTGAAAGCAGAAGTTAATTTATGTGGCATCACATATTGTCTGTGCATAGGTGTCAAGGTAAAATGAAGTTTTAGAAGAAAACATCAGTAAGGAGAAGACAAAAGATGCTTGTTAGAAGCAAAATTAATAGCAGTGCCCTGAAAGCCTAACAAGAATTGCAGGAATCAGTGTGGTCTGTGAGGGTGTGGAGTTTGGGGTAGGCCAAGGAAAGCCTTGAAGACACCTGCACTGTTTGTGGTGAACAACCAAAGGAGCCACCTGGAAGGAGGCAATGAAAATGGCAGTGTGGTCAAAGAAATTATCTAAATAAATGGTCTTTTGGTGTTACATTTATTGAGTGGTATTATGATGGTATTCTTGAGTCCATGTGAAGATAATTTTAATATATTTAGGAAAGTTAACATTTCTTTTAAATATTAAGGGAATAGAAAACTATCTCTTAAAACTGGAAATGTCAGTTCAAGGAGCTCTTATCTTGGTCTTGTTGGTAATGATTTATATTTTCCCCAGGGTTCAGAATGCTTGTCATTTACACTGTCCTTTGGGTACAGCTATAGCTGCCTATGGCCCAATCCAACAAAAAATATGTTCAGTTCCTCTCTGACATAAGTGTATATAAACCTCAAAGTCACTAGAACCTGCTCTGAGAGCATACACTGCCAGAAAGATATATTTTATATTGCATTGGACCCTAAAGTGTCATAAAAAATGGCATATCCTTTTTTTCCTTTTTTTTTTTTTTTTTTTTTTGGTAGCTTTATGACCAACAAGACAGCATCAAGCAGTTTATTGCAGACCTGGTTTATGCCTTGCAAGAGAGCAGTGTAGTAGACCCTTGTGCATGCTTTGTTTTCAGCACCAACACTGGAAGCAATTTTGAATCTCATTTGATTTTAGTTGAATCTATGCTCTATTTGTTGTCTGTGTGAGTGAATTTAATACAAAAAAAAAAACCTAATGTTGTTTTTGTTGTTTAAAAAGACATTTAATTTATTTTTTATTAGCTTAAACTGTATTTGTACATCATGTTTGACAGTTTCTTTTTTAACCCTTTAATGCCATCGGCACTTTATACAGCTAGGATAAGACATATGCCTTTTCCAGTGGTAGGGAGAGGCACTCAGCCACACGTAAATGAGGATTCAATCCTACAAAGCCAGGCAAGACATTTGAGTACGTTAATTTCAGCAAGAATTCGATGCATAATCCCTATAGAAGTTAATTGGGATGTTTCATTGGTAAACGAAGTAGCCAGGATCCATGGAAGTGTCAGTATCCTTCTGGGAGGCTCAGCTGTCACTGACAGAAGAGGTGTGAGCAGCCTCTCCTTTGCTGGTACAGCATCAAGTCTCCCGAGCTGAGCCTTGGAATCTCATTAGATCCTGATTCAGGGAACTTGTCTGGCTTAACCTTTAAATTGGTTTTGGAAATGCATCTTTCTGTGGTGGCTCTCTTTTCCTTTGAAATGAATAATGTGGCAACTGTGCTTACAAAATATCATCATTAAGCTCATTTACTCCTTGATTCTGATAGAGCTGTAATTGCCAAAAAAGTGTGCATGACAATTATGGACCTTGGCCCTATTGTAGAGGGAGAACATGGACCACAGAGGGTTCTGGTGGCCCAGTTCCTTAAAGTTGTTCTGAGCCTGCACTCAAGGGGTTGATCCTTCTTTCAGCAGAAAATTCCTTTTATTGGGATTGCATTATTTTCTCTGCTGTCCTGGAGATCTGAGTTCCTCCAAGTAGGAGGGAGTCTTGTGGCTGGGGGAAATGCAGCTGGCTGGAAAGTCAGGGAAGAGAAATATGCGTGATTGGCTTTTTTTTTTTTTTTTTCAGCAGTGATTTCTGATTGTAACTGCTCCTGGGAATTAGATATTTTGGTTTAAAGAATAGTCCCTGTATACCAGGTATTTTAAAAGACAGTGACAGCATTCTGGCATGGGCTGTTTTGTTCAGAGTTCTGCTTACTACATCACTTAATAAATGAGGTATTTCATTTTTAAGTGTCTGATCAGAACCAAGGAAATTTGTAATGTTGGCCAAATTCACTAACTTAACAGTTTAGCTGTCACTTCAGTATCTATTACACATAGTTCTTGTGGTTTTCGTTGCCATTCACATTCATGGAATGCCTTAATAAAGGGAATAAAAAGAGGATTATCATGCACTTTCCTGTTGTAGAGAAATAGATGATACAAGCACATCAATTTTGTCTCACTTATAAATAGCTCCCGGAAATAGTGGTCTATGAGGGAATAGGGCTGATTGACTCATTCGTTGTGAATAATTTAGCCTCAAAGATTAGCATTTTTTTACATGTATTATCCATGGAGGACTGAATTCATCTATTTGTTATTATAATCTTCCATTTAATAGTTTATGAATTGCTGTCTGAATTTTTTGGAGATGTACTTAATTCTCTGCTTTCTTATACGTGATGTGTGATGGTCCTCTGAGTCATCTTGACAATTTTTGAGTCCTCGCTGGAGGACTGGGACATTCAGCTAGAGAACAATGACAGGGTCCACAGCTCTTTGTGGCCACATGAGGAAATGGTGAGGATTCATAGGCTTTTTAGGAAATGATTGTCATGATGGGGGGAAACTCTTCAGACTTGCAATGGTTGTGAGGGCTGTTTTGTAGTGATTTTTTTTTAATTTGTTTTTTTGCAATACGTTGCACAGAGGAAATTCCACCCCCCTCTTTTTTTTTTTTTTTTTTTTTTTTTAGGATGCACAGTAGCATGGGGTCAGTGTGGGACTGGGAATGTGAAGTCCATAGTTACAGCTCTCAAGGAAGAAGCACTGCATATAGAGATAATTGAGAGCTCCTGAGGAAGGTAGTGCAAGTGCCAGAAACAAGCTATGAACATTAGCATGGTACTCTACCTATTAAAATAGAATAAATCAGGATTCTAGTTCATTAATTTCTCAGATACCTCTATGGAGTTGTGTTTTGTGTGTGTGTAATTGCATACATACAATGTATATGTGCCTCAGTTTCTCCCTCTTACTCATTTCTGCACTGGGTAAGAGTGGCCTTGTTTTTCAGCAGCAAAGAGTAATAGCAATCCTTTCCCACTTCCTTCTCAAGATAGTTGTATTTTAGTTCACATTTTTGAAGTGCTCTGAGCATGCTGACCAATGGTATGGAAAACCCAACAGTGCTTTGGATTGCCAGGGTGCACTAATGAGTAGCAGGAGGAATTAAAGTTATAATCACAAAAGCAAATATACAAAGCCACTGAATGTTAGTTTTATGCACGGTTACAATCGATGTCAAAGCTATAAGATGTTGTATAATCAAATAATTTATTAGGCACAGCTGCTTAACTGCTGACAGCAAAACAACCTGTAGCTTAATTGCTCCTTCAATTGTACTGGTTTTCTGCATGGTCCTTCTGGTCCCAATACCCAAAGCAGAAAAACCCTGCCTTAGGCTTCCTGAGAGTTGTGCAAGACACTATGGGTCATAACTCATCCATGTCAAATTAATGTTGCTGTCATGGGGCATCAGTGGCATAATGAAGGGAGAATAAGGGCATTAAGGAGAGTTAGTCCTTCAGTAGGACTTCCCTTCTAATTTCATTGATATGCTAAATAGAACTGTATCTTTTTTGGGGTTTTTCCCTAATAAATGATAACAATGTTAAATAAATACTTTGAGGAAGAGATTGGAACCTTCTTTTAAAGTATCAATAATTTGTTTCCATTCAAAATGGGATTGTTCTATACATTTAGAAATGCAATAAGGAAAGTTGCGATATGCTATCCATTCTAAAATTTCTTTTCCTCTAAGTTAGCTTTTGATGAGTTTGATTATTTTACTCCTGTCTAACGTATATTCTGCAATGGCTGTTTTTCATTTTGTTTCCAGTATATGCAGCCAGGTAGATGAAGGATACTGATCCTTAGTGACTTGCATGCTTGGGGATCACTTTGAATAGAACCCAGGAATGTCCTTGGTTGTCAGTGAGAGAATTTGAGAAATTGTGCTTCATTCAATCATTGAAAACTTTTACATGCAGCGTTGGATTTTCATAATTATCACCTGATTTGGTGCATGAGTCTATTGCAGGGACAAGGGATGTTCAGTCAAACAAGACTTATGTCTTAAGTTGTTAATTTACTGTATCATCACAAACAGCTCTTCAGTCCTCTGGTATAATGGAAAATAGTTGCTTTTTCTTGTTTTGAAGATAAAACTTTTTCCTATTTTACTTACGTCCATGTGTGAAGGTTATGTCTGTTTAACTTTAGCCTTCACCATTAAATGTTTCAGATTTTGTGAATAGCTCTGGTGCTAGATACTGTTGAAAATGTATTCATAGGTCTTCACGCTTTCTGTCTTCATATTTAGACGCAGTGATTTCTTAAACTAGTAAATACATAGAGATAGGAATAAAATTTAAGTTAGTGTATCAGGTAAAACTCTGCTTTTCATTGCTGTTCTACTTTCTTTTTATCCAATGGTAAAGTCCAATGAATCTGAACTAATTCAATAGAATTGTGAGTTCCTACTGCTTTGCAAATACACCACTTGGATTGGGAATTTCTTCTACTACTGAACACTGGGATTGGGCAAAGGTCAGTTCCCACATTTCTTGTCTCTACTGTACTTCCTAGCCCTCCCTGTGAGATTTTTGTAGACATTTTAACTATGAGGAAGCTCATCCTCTGTGGAGACCACTTAGCACCTTTTTCTCGGGTTTTGTTCAGCCCACATACATGTCATGGCAGGTTCTCCAGTGTAATTTTTAGATCATATCACTTATCATTCGCTTGTCTCTGTAGAACTAGAAGTGAGAAGCTGTGAATTCCATCTCAGCATTGGTGCAAAAAAGCTCTGAAATTTGATCTCATGCCTACTGCTCTTACAGCTGTGTCTGCCTTGAAAGAACATGGCCGTGACCTTGAACGTTTGGTGGCTCCCTAGTTTTCAAATATGCATTTAAAGAAAAGGAGAAATAAGTTGAAAATTTAGTTTTCTGGGTTAAACTGACTTAAACAGCTGAATATGATTAATGTACTTTATCATATATTTGTCTCTGCTAATTTCTTTCAAGATAAGTAGCTGGATTCACTTTTATTCCTGAGAGGTGTATTTGTTTATTTTAACAAAGGGCAAGGGGAAGTTGGAAAAAGTCTTCCTGTTCACTTGCATGGTGAATTGTAAGTGGAGTGATTTTGTCAGGGAAAAAAGTAAATATTTTTATGTAACTCTTTCCAGTTTGTTCCAAGTTGTTCTACAGGTCCCTCAGCAAACTTGAGGCCTGTTTCTAGCACATCCATTAAAAGTCAGTCAGAAAGATAAGCTGTGGTGGGCTTAAATTGATTTTTCAAGTGTTCAACACATTGTGGTAAAATTCTGATGGTGGCTTCTAAAAAATGGTTGTGAGCCAGAGCAAATGAGTTGGTGATGCACACAAGAGGCTGTATGTGTGTTATTTAATCTGTTTATTTTGTACAGCCAACTGAATGGCAATATCAAAAGATAATAATTTTCCTTTAGACTATTCTTCTTTGTCTTTGAACTTTTCTCCGTTGGAGACCCGGTTTCCCAGTTTTTCTAAGTACTTTACCAAGTATAAGTACTTTACCAGATTCCAGGGAAATAGAGCCATAAATTTCTGACAACTCTTGGCCTTTATTCCTGTTTTCAATTTCTGAACAGGAGGATTATTCATAGAGTGCTGAAGTCGGGGTACCACAAACACAGCTCAACAAAACCGAGTTTAAAATCACACAAAAGGGGAGAAAATAGGTTAACATACTGTAACTAGTCCCGAACAACAAACACTGTGCTTAAAGACCTTTAGAACTAGATTAGAGGAAACATAGGGAAGTAAAGAAGAGCTAAAGGGAACAAGCTGCTTAGGAAGGAGGATGGGGCCGCATGATTCCTCCCCTTGCTGGTATCAATGGATGTAGGAACAGCGTGATATATTCAGTGTGCCAGCATTTGCATTACAAATGTTTGTACTGGGTTTAGAAAAGACCTAACAGATTGTCATTGCCCAGAGCACTGGCATTACAGTGATTGCTCTAATACAACACGGGCTGGTAAAGTTTTTCTTAACCCTTGTGCTACCTCCCTCCAGCTTGAAATAGAGTTGTTTGCCCAGATTTAGCTTTCCTAGACAATTGCACATTTTCATGCCCGCAGAGATCTGGATAAAACAGTTACCTCTGTTAATCACTGGCATCTGGGATATTGCGTGATTTGAGATGTGATTTGGATTTTCTCAAGTGCTGGAGTGATAGATGATGCACAGCTCACTCAGAGCACTGCTGAGATTGCACCCAGGGCTGGCGGGAAGATGAAGTATTATGCAGGGCTTTTCACACATTCTGTGTTTCTTGTATTGTCTCCAGTTTTCTGAAGGCTGTGGCAATAAAATTAACAGCCTTTTTAATTTATGCTTTTGTTACAATGCTGCCATTTGGTTTAATTTCAGTTGTTCTAATTTAGATTGGTGGAAGCTGGAAGAGAAAGAATCTTGTCCCCTAAATGAATACATCTGGAAAATTGTGAGGGTTTGTTTAGTGAATCTTTAATTTTTAAAAATTCCTCTGTAAATAAATTTTAAAAATCCAAATTTTCATTTGCCTTGAAGCTCTACACCTAATTTAAAAGCAGTGAATCTCAAAATTTTTAACTTTTTAACCTAAAGGTCATCTCATTCCAACCTCCCTTCCATGGGCAGGAACATCTTCCAATAGACCAGGTTGCTCAAAACCCATCAAGGGATGGAGCATCTACAGCTTGCCTGAGCAACCACTGCCAGTGCCTCACCACTGTCACAGTAAAGAATTTCTTCCTAACACTTAATTCAAACCTGCCCTCTTTCAGCTTAGTGCCATTCCCCTTGTCCTGTCACTGCATGCCCTTGGGAAAAGTCCTTCTCCAGCTTTCTTGCAGGCCCCCTTTAGGCACTGGAATGCTGCCAGTTGATCTTCCTGGAGCCCTCACATCTCCAGGCTGAACAATCTCAACTCTCTAGTGTTTTCCAACTCACTGAAGCAAAGCAGATCTCTGTAGGCATCCATAAGCCACAAGAGTGGTTATAAAAGTTATTAATCACCTCAGCCAAAGCATTGACAATATAAAAAAACCCAAAACCAACAAACCTTCCCCAAATCAGCCCCTTTGTTTTATTAACTCAATGAAAGAAACATTTTATATTTGAAAAAATGCTTTTAAACTGATGTAGTTCTCAATTTAACCAGTTAATCAGTGTTTTGTACTGTGATGTCATCTTACATTTAGAACTGATTATATTAGAAAAAAAAACCCTCTGCATCAACATATAGAATATTAATATTGATATAAATTGCATCAAGCAATTAATATATGATAGATTGCAACTAAATGTAAGTGTCCTTAACAGGTATCTGAAAGAGGAGTATAAAACTTCAGCATTTAGTGGGCAACTGAGACGTATTTTGAAAGAAAGACACAGAAGTAGCTATTATTATCTGGAAACCACTGTCCTTCTGTAAAGAATCTGTATGACATTTGAAAAATGGCAGCTTCAGAAAATTATTCTACAAAATTATTTCAATGCATCAGAAACAAAGTTTTTCCTTGTCATAAAGACATTAGGTCCAGCTTCATGACTGGGCAATAACACATCCAAATTAGTTCTTTATTTTATTCAGATGTCCTTTATGGAGTATATCATCATGTTAAAGATTCTGAATGTATAAAAATAACCCCACAGGTGCTCTAAGCAATTTCTTTCAGGATAGAAATGTCATCTCTGATAGGTTGGTATCTTGTCTAAAGGAGTGTCATTAACTTCTTTGAGAAGGTAGTATTTTACGGTGGCTGTTTTTTGTCTTTTGGTATTACAGTCTATACTTTTTAATTAATTTATGACTTGCAGTAAAAACCTTTTGTAAATATTCTGTGTAGAAGACAAAAGGGTCTAACATGAATGTGTTTCAAAATACTGTGTGAAAGAGGATGTAACAGCATGGTAAAAAGAAATGGCATCATAAAGCTGCATTCCAGAATCTGAGCAAATGTCCTAAGCAATAATAAATAGGATTTTGTGGGTGAGGGATGGTCATTGTATCCTTTTTATCATCTCTGAGAGAAATGAGCTGTTTCTGCAATTATCTTGCCTATTTCATCAACTTAAAACAACCTTTCATTCTGAATTTTAAGAATGGGTTTTGGCTGAAAGAAAAGGGCAGATTTGTGATTATCTAAATTGTGAAAAGACATAATATTTTATTAGCAGTCTTGGCAGCAGTACTCATGTATGCAAGCTGTAGCACAATCTATGTTATTTGTTACAGTAAAATCTAATTAAAAATTAAACTAAGCTGCTGGCATTCAAACTGCCATTGGAGAGGGGGGACTGGATTCTGTGGCTCTCTTTGTACATATGTGTGCTGCTGCCTTTTTGTTCTGTGGCAGCCAAACAGCTTCTGCCTGAGCTCAGAAATGTGCTAGCCTGCAGTCGGTGTGTGAGCTGTTGTCAGACAGCAGACACACAGCCTGGCATTTACCAGGGTTTTGTGTGATCCTGGGTAACTCCTGTGATCCTGGATAACGTCTCTGCCCAGGCATTTTCAGTGCTCAAACACTGGAGCCCTCTTTTGCTCCGCAATTTTACTCAGCATCATCTTGTTGGAGATTTAGACATGCAGAATGGGGTTTATGTGAGTTTCCTAGATAAGAGCTAAATCAAAACAGCTGAACCCCTGCTGTTGGGTTTGCTCTACTCCAGGTCACTGAGGATGGCAGTGGTAAATCTCATGTTTCATTTTTGCATATGAAGAATGACAGCTCAGTACAATGTTTTCCTGTACAATGTGTTAGTCTGGCATATAAATGCACTCCTCTTCTTGATGTGCACCAAAGGCTTGAGACAGGATTACAGGAGCTGAATAAAGAGCAGGATGTGCCATGGTTTGCCTTCACTGACAAATGTGGCTTGTGCTAACTGTCAGCAGGGCTTAGAGAAAACTATATTTTAAGTCAGGACTCTCATACATACATAGTGAGCCACCTGCTCTTCTGAAAATTAACAGTTATTCTATGCAAGTTTCTGTGCTGCCACTTTGCTTGATTCAATTTCTACACTTTCAGCTGGATGGGATCAGCACATTGTCCATTTCCTTCTCTGTTTTCTATAACATCTCTTTTGAAAAACATACCAATTAGGGTAGAAGGTCTATTTTTTGTGATGTTTATTCCTTTTTTTTTTTGATATTTAGCCAGAGAAGACTAACCCAAATATATAAGAAAATGAATTCCAAATATTAAGTGAAGGTAAACTGTGTAGAAAAAGAAGTGAATTGGTAAAAGAGAGATTGCTCAATCATTTTATGTAGGTGCTTAACACACTTGTTTTTCTTAATTCAAATTTTTTCTGTGTGTAAATCTTAAAAGAAAAAGAAAAACCTGTTAAAATTTCCATTATCTTATTAAATTCAAAACACTGTGGTAGTATCTGTAACATTGGATCTTGTATCCCTGGTTTCAGTATATGCAGAGATGCAAGAAAAAATAGTGGTTCTGTAGTTGGTGAAAGTGTCCTCTAGACAATAGAAAAGTGAAGATTGACCAAAGACTTGGAACAGTTTTACACCAGGGATTTGAGGGGAAAATTGTAAAGAAATAGTGAAATATTACAAGAATATCACAAGCAATCTCTTCTACCACTTTTTTTTTAATTTTTTTTTTTTTTTAAATTTTTTTCTTTTGGCCACTGTGATTGTCTCCACATCAGGGAAGTTCTCATGCTACAGAATTCTTAAAAGTGTGTTTACATTTTAATGTTTTCCTGTGCTGTAGAATATAATAATGGTTGTAATAATTAGCAGTATGATTGGGAGTAGACATGGAGTCCAATGGAGTTTAATGAAATTTTGGTGTAGCCTGAAATTTCTTTTCAATGGAAACAAATAGAGTGAAGTTCTTTCCCAGTGTCCCACAGGAGTATCTCCTGTGATTTTGTGCATCTATTAAGGTGATTGGCAGCATTTTCAATCCATTTTCCAATTATCTCTCCAAACAATTTGGAAAATTCAATTGCCTAAAGCTCCTTTCCCTCCCTGTCTCTGCCCCCCACCCTCTTCAATTTATTCTACTCCTTATTTAAATAAATTGAAGAAAGAAAGAAAAAATGCTTGGTAACATTTGCTATGGAAAATGTAAGAGGTCAACAAACTGAATTTGGTGAAACTATGAAAATACTTTTCCAGTCTTTATATACTTTGATGATTTTACCAAAAACTGTTATGGAGTATAACATACTGCTGTACTCCCTCACCCTTTTTCACAATAGAGTGCACTGACAGTTTCTTATGCAAGAGGCTGTTGTATGTATTTTGAGTTGAGAATTCAAAACGGTGATATTTTAGATTTACTTCATATACATACAAAAAGGGAGTTTTGTAGAGAAGTTTCCTCCCCTCCCCCTGCTAGGACTTAATTTTATATAGACAGGCACACTAATAGTCACTGAAAAGTTATTGTACTTAAAGAGAAATAAGATAGTTGGGTTTTTTGGGGGGGGGGGGGGGTTTGTTTGTTTTGTTTTGTGTTTTCTTTTTCTTTTATGGATTTAAATGAAATTCATAACTTGTTAATGTCTGTTTTATTCCCTCACTAATCACCATTTTCTACACTCCTCCCTGCCCATACCATGGTTAATGGCTTAGGTGCAAAAATTGGCAATGGATGGAAAAAGAGAACAGAGACCAGTGGTAAATCTAAATATGTAAATGCATTTCAAAAGTGATGTCCTTGACATTAAATCTGTAAAAGATCCTCACTCAGTCTTCACATAATGCTGCTGCCCAGCATCCTACCTAAGCCTATTACTGCTCATACTTGCTGCCAGAATATTCATTAGCTTTTTAATCTTTTAATTCCTATGTGACAGAGAAAGAATGTTTGGCTGTAATTATGTACGTGCATATGGGTTGTATGCCCATGCAACCCAAATTTTATTTCTGCTCTTCCTTTTGTTATTGCTCTGCTTCTCTTCCTGCATCTTTACAAAGTGCACAATCAACAACCTTCTGATGCTGAGTCTTGGCACTGGGCAAACATGTGCTTCCTGGAGAAACACTTCTGAGGCTTTGTCAGTTCATCTGGAAAGGTCCCTCACATCAGGAGACGTTTCTCTCCATCTGAAATGTTCTGTTGTCTGGTGGACACTGACAGTAAGTCCTTGCCAAGAGATTGCCATGTCCTCAGCTGGCAGGAGGTAATGGGTAATGAACTGGGCCTGGGTAATGAACTCAGTCCTGGGGATGTGGGGAAAACAGCAGTGAGTGCAGATCTTCAGGCTAAAGATGTCAGTGCTGTCTCCTGTGAGCTGACACCAGAGCTGGAGCGTCACAAGATGCAATTCCATGAATCTGTTTCTGGGTTTAAAAGACTACTCCTACAGAGCACAGTGAACCACCACTCCCAGTGGTCAGTAGCCAATCACTTTGTGATGAGCAATTGTATCATGGGAGAATTCTGACCAGAGTCTCCAGAAGACATCCACAAGTCCACTGTGTTCAGAGAGTGTGTGGTACACCTTTACTCCTCATGGTTTCCTTGTATTGCTGAAATTGTCCACGTCTGGACATAGACATGACTTATGCTCTCATGGCCAACCAAATGGGCTTATTTGTATTTAGTTCTGAAATGCAATCAGATTGTGGTTGCCTTTCTGCGAGACATGGTGTCTATAACAATTTGCCAACATCCTCTATGGATGGCTGGATTTGAATGTTCCTTTACTGGCAGATCTCTTCACACCTTTCTCCCATGCAAAGACAGAAAACATCTATTTGGAAAGTGATTCTGCTGTGGCAGCCTCATGACAGCATTTCCCCAAATCCCTGCTACTTCATTGCAAAGAAAACACCTGCTTGCTAAGGAGAAAAGGCCAAAATATGATTGGGAGAATCTGGTCAGCAAAACTGTTCAAAGGAAAACTTTATTTCCTGCAAGAGCCAAAGTGATTCTCAGTGTGTGTGGAAATGAATACAGACAGGGCACAGCAGGTAATGGGATGTGTGAAGAGTGAGACACAAAGATGGTGTGTGAAGCAAACAGCAAAACACAAACATGTCATGGGTGTGACCGTGGCTGTAATGACCTGGCTGTCACTTCACCTTTTCCATTGTGTAAAAAATACTTTGGGATGTTGTATCAGGCCAGCTGCGTGCGTTGGGGCAGAGCTGCAGTTCCCTGACTGGTCTGTTGTGGCTCCGCTGTGCTCTGCACACACTTCTGGACTGAGAACAGAGAGGGTCACAATTAAGAGTGCTCAGGGGTGAGCTTTTGAAGTTACCTGCGGTCTAGGAGACCACAGAGCTCCATTAACAATGTCCATTTTGAATTGACCAACAGATGGCACCATCAGTCCCCTTTTCTCCTGTGGCTCAGAAGCAACTCCTAATGCAAACTCTTGTCCAGACCTCTCTGCTGCTAAATCCAGTAATTGCTTTCTAATTAATATTTTATTTAAATTCCTAGTGTCTTATAATAGCGCTTAAGATCTGTGCTTGCCTACTTGTGCAGTGAAACAAATTATAAGAATACATATTCATAATTTAACCTGTAATATTCCTGCTAGTGTATTAAATGACTCTTGATTTTCAAGGGGTTTTTAAGTCAAAGCTGAATTTGAATAATTTAAGCAGAAAAGGCACAGATGCATACAATAGTGAAGAGGTGAAATGCAGTTTGAAAATTGGTGTAATGAGGTAATTTGAATAAAAAGCATACTGTACTGATTTCTGGAAACTCTACCTTTCTCTTCTCTCAGATTTACAGTAAGTTTTTGTTGTATTCTGCACCTTTAAGATACATCCTCAAGACTGTAGAGAACCCCATCAACTGATAAAAATAATGACACAGCAGCTACCTTCTCCTGTATTATCTGAATTGCTAATTAGATTTTCAGAATGAGACACGGCTGAGAATGTGTCAGGAATAAGAGCTGCTTGGAGAGAAAGCCAAAAGTCACAAAGAAACAAAGTTCAACATAGAGTTTAAAGGAACCATTATATACTTTTGAAGGGATGGATGCTAAGCCATGCAGACATCCAGCTTTGATTAGGTAGTGTGGAAGAGAGAGAAAACTCAGGCTATGCTGTGTCCACCATCCTTGCAATGCAAAGGGTTTTTTACTTCCGTTTGAATGGAATTTCCTGTATTTCAATTTGTGCTACTGAGAGGTGTCTGCCTCCATCACCTCATTTATGCATATTGATAATATCCCCCTTGATCCTTCTGCAGCCTCTCTTCATAGGAGATGCTCCAGTCCTTTAGTCATCTTTCTTGAACCTGACCATATGTGGGGAGAACAAATTTTTATTTTGCAAGGCCAGCCATGGTATAAAGATGTTTATCTGCCTGAATGCTTTGGAGAGCCCAGGGTTGTCTTCCCTGCATGATCCATGTGTAACTCATGCAAAGAGTCTCTAAAATATTACTACTGAATTGCTTGGCCTCACCAGTTGTTGACTGATTATGTCAGTCAAAAAATGTGTGACTAAATCAAATGTCAGTAAAATTTGGAACGAGGATTTTTTTTTTTCTCATAGGAGAACAGCAGTATTATTCCAAATTCTTTGTGGTGACTGAGTACAAACACAAGCTTAACTTGCAGAGCACCAATGAAAACTCTGCTGTTAGGGTGCAAAAAGCAGAGAGAGTGTTTAGTAACAAATGCAAAGTGAACTTCCTTTACACTCAATGCTTTTTTTTTTCCTTTTTTTTTTTTTTTTTCTGGAGGTATTTTTATCACCACAGGCATTTCAGTTGTGTTTTAGTTCAGCTTGTCATTGAGGATATGTAGCTGGGTAATTAGAATAATAGTGTAAGAGAGAATTGGAGAATATAAAAAGTAGCTAAAATGAATCTGTTATGATGCAGTTGAGTTCTGCACAGCTGCTCTGATTTCCCCACTTCACTGAGTGCTTAAGTCACTGGCTTGCTGTCCATTCACACTACACTTCTTTAAACTGGATTAGGGAAGAGTTTAAAGTGAAAACTTAATAAGATGGAAATCCAGCAGGGATGTGCATCAAGGGACAGCAACCAGAACACCATCCAAATCCTCTTGTGGATCATAATGAAGTGTGTTCCAGAACAGACAGATCTTTCCTCAGCAGAAGTAAAATAAATGTATTGTTCCATAATAAATCCTGTTTAGAGATCCCCAAGGCCTGTATCAACCTGCTGCTTAAGCATATGCTCAAATCCAGTCTGATTTCATCAAGTACTTAATCTCTAGTCAGGCTGGGTTATGTGCAAGGAAAGGTTGAAAAATCAGAAAATGTTAATAAATACCCACTTTATTAAGCTTTGTTAGCCCTTTGCTTAGATAGGGTTTAATTAAAAATTATAGATATTTTGTTTGAATTGGTTTCAAGCTGCTGGAAATCATTAGTAGTGTAGAAAGAAATTATTCTTCATTTTAGGACTGATTTCAAAGACACAATGAAAGTTGATGGAATTTTTGCTCTAAGTTAACAGGGAGCAGCATCAGGCCTTTGCATTCTTAAAAGTTTTCCAGAAAGCCTTAGATTTCCTTTAGCGCACACATAATTACAATTTGAGTCCCTAACAACACCACTGAAGAAGTCCAAAATGAGTGAATATAAGTCCAAATTTTTGCTCAGAATTCTGGAATTCAGCACTTCTTACTTATGCTGTTCATGGAATAAAAAGCTAAGGGTCAGAGTGAAAGCTTCAGAAAAAGAAATACCATTTCTAAAATCTAGAGAAAAACCCAACCCAAACTTTGCAACTCTCAGCATATTTTATAGGCTTGTGAGGTGTCCTTGATTTTTATGTCATAGTTCTTTTCTTTAATCAGACCTTTTGAGAAAGAAAGAAGCCAGCAGTTCTCTTGCATGCACTCCTTTACTATTTGAGAATATCTTGGGAGAAAAAAAAAGGTGCAGCTGTTCCTGTTCCTCTGAATCTAAAGGAAAGTTTCTGAGTTAACGACTTGCTTTGTAACCCCAAGAAGGCAGTGGTAGCTTTCTGATTATCTTTGCTTTGGGTCTTACATGAACTTCATCCTCTATTGATTTATGGTGAGTAGAAATAATTCTACGAGATACAAAATATTGTACCTTAAATTGTGTGCTGGAACCTCATTATAAATTTGTTGTCCAAGACGTTTCCCTTTCATAATTAAATTGCAGTACCTAGTTTTATTGCTGTTCCCAGGGATAAATCTCTGATCTGAGAGCTTTCACACTCCATATCTTTATTGCTGTCATTTTTATTACAGGTAAGGGATCATTTTTTACTATCTTCTTCATGATCTTGACAGAAACTTAACAGATATTGGTATGTTCCTTCTAATTTATTCATTGAGTGGAGAAACCTTGTATTAATAAGCTTTTTACATATTGCCCCATACTTCTGTGTTCTCTTCATCTTATGTGCACGTACCATCAGATTTTCTATAAAATTTTTAAACTGGTTGGTCTCTGTTCTTTAGGACACCCATTGTGCTGGGTGTATGACTTCTGTTACAATTAAAAGAATATGTGTGACATCATATATAGTAAGAAAATCAAAAATTCTGGAAAGCAGAAGATCAGGCTTGTGTTTTAGTTATAGCAGCAAACCCCAAACACCCCTTTTGGAATTACTGTTTAGAACATATGGGGTTTTTAAAGCTTTTTCAGAGAAGAACTTGAGTGGCTGAAACATTTGTGAAAATGCCATTGATAGCCTTGTCTTTAAAAATAAGATAAAGCTCCAGGTGTGAGAATTAGAACAGAAGATGAAAGCAATGCACAAGAATTATAAATAGCGTAAAATCTAATTGCAGCATTTAACATTTATGCTGTGATGTTATAAATGTCAACCAGTGGTGCCTTCAGCAGAGATTAAATGGCTTGACTTCACCAGTGGGACAGGCACGAGTAGTAATAATTCCAGTTGTTCCTTGTGCACAGATGTCCCAAGATCTCTTTTGGCAAAGAGTCCTACCTTTGCTACCTTTGAAATGCTTCTTTTGGGATTTGTCAGAATGTTACCCAGGATTTATGTAAATTGGGGAGCCAAGGTGTTGCCATGGCAATCTCAGCTGTTTATAGCTTTTTTTAATACATAAGCACCATTTGTTGTGGCACAGTTTATAAAAATTCATATTAGGAATGGATAAATATATGATGGAGGGTGCTATCTTTCTGCTTTTACAGGAGGAAAGAATACATGAAATCTTATTTCTCAAACACCTTAGACTGTATAAACAAAGATCAGATTGGAGCCTGTATTGCACTTTGAACCATGCAACTTTGTGCTTTAAAGTATGGTAGTGTTTAAGTATGTCAAGCTCTTGGCCAGGCTTTGTTGGGTTGGATCACATTTATGGAGCTGGAGACGCTCCCTCTGGTGGCTCTTGTATCAGTTGGCATTTCTACATTTTTAAATGCTTAAAAGTTCTTGGTGTATTCTGGTGGGTAAAACTCTGGCAAGTCTTGGTTCAAATGATTTTGGAAATGCAGCAATATATTTCAATTTACATTCTGCCAACACTGATTAGTGGGCTCTGTTAAAGGTGCCTTTTCAGTCGTGCACAGACTTTATTACAAATGTACCTGCACATCTCAATCACAGCCTTTGACCCCTGAAAATCAAGTTGGCCATCTCTTGACAGAGGTTGCTAACATTGCTGAAGTTTAAGAAAAAAGACTATTTTTCCCATCCTAAAGAAGTCATATTTATTATATATATTTTTTCATCTTTTAGTAAAAAGAAAGCACTATGTTTATTTTATGTTGTGAAATAAAGGGAGAAGAAGCTGCATATCTTTTTGATTTAGCATATATTTTATCACATTTTGTGATGGGGAAAAAATGTTGTTTCTAGAAGAAAGAAAACAAAACCAAACCACCTGGATTTCAGCAGTAAAGGCTCTTAACATCATCTCTGGTTTAGAGAGCTTTGGAGCCGAGGGTTTAATTCAGGCAAGGCATTTTTATGGACTGTCTACAACAGTGACTGGGCATTAGGAATATATAGGGCATGCAAGGAGGTTTTCCAGTATTTTGAATTGGCAATAGCATTTTCCTTTCCCCATTCCAAACAGTTGGATTCAGGATAATTATAATATTGTCTCTATGAGGTGTAACTTGAAAAGAAAGTGTAACAGCTTATAGAACTCATAGGAAGGATATTTTCAGAGATATTCAAGTTACTTTGAAAGAAATCTTAATTTCATATGCAAATGCCGGTGCTCTGGAAGTAGTTTCTCTAATAAGTGATAAGTGTGGGATCACTTTTCTCTAATAAGTGATAAAACCACAATATCCAATGGTACCCAGCTTTTGGAAGAGACAGCCTCTCTAATCAGTTCAGTCTCCCTCTTGTGATTTGATTGTGATGATATTAAAACTTTGATGGTGTCATCTTGTGCTTTTTGAAAGCATTTATAAAACCAAGTATTTTAAGTCCCCTCCCCCAAATCTATAAGTGTTCTTTTCAGCTTTGTTCATAAATTTTGTGATTTGGGCGTTTTCTGTAAAGGCTCTGGAATCAATAAATTGCACTGAGAACATTGTTATAAAGTTAAATACTGTAAGAATGTCTGCAGTCTGCCTTTGCAGAGGAGCTCTTTAAATATTGAATTGATTGTATTCTGTTGATTCAAAAGTCAGAAGTGAAAAAGTCAAAGCTAAAGAATCACAAACTTCATGACATTGAAACTTGTCTAAGAGTTTTGGAAGCTAGGTTGCTGTTTTTCCTTGAATTTCAAAATAGTGAGATTCTGAACAACTAAACAACATCTGCTGAAAATAAAAACATGTTATGTTTTCAGTAACCAAGAAATTAAATGCTCCAGAAACTGCTCCAGCTAAATGCTTATTGACCAAAAATTAATTTCTTTTCTGTTTTTGATGAAATTCCATGCCTTTACTTTCAGTCTTCATGAATGTGTGGTTTTTTTGTTATCTGTCAAGTGAGTGACAGTATTCCAAATTTAAACTTTTCATGTGCTTGGAACTTCTAACTATGGCCATTCAGAAATTAGGTCTGTTTCTATTCCCTTTCCTGAGGGAAATTGGTCACTTGGCCGTATTATTATGATTTGAAAAACCAAAATGTATTAAAAGTCTGTTTGTTTTTTAAGGGTTTTTTTTGCATTTCTTAGTGATAGAAACTTCCTTTTCATGCAGCAAGGAATACATAGTTCTTAATGTTGTGATTCAAACAGTTAAATATCAAGAAGTTCCTATCTTGTTAGATTTATTTAAAAAGTCATGCCAGCTAGCAGTGATGTGCAGTTTCAGTCTGTAGTCTGGTTTTCTTATTGTCCTGGGACAGCAGAATAATTTTTCCACATTTTTTTTGCACAAAACATTGTTAGCCCGATGCAACCTCTGCATTCCTGATGGTGAAAGGCCTCGAGGGGAAGCTGTGTCAGGAGCAGCTGAGTTCACTTGGTCTGCTCAGCCTGGGCAAGAGGAGACTGAGGGGAGACCTCGTTGTGGGCTGCAACACTGTCTTGAGGAGAAGGGGAGGGACAGGCACTGATCTCTGCCCTGGGATGGCCAGGGACAGGACCCAAAGGATTGGCCTGAAGGTGTCAGGGAAGGTTTGGGTTTTGGATATTGGGAAAAGGTACCCAGAAGGTATTGGGAAGATATCACCCAGAGGGTGTTTCGGAACTGAACAGGGTCTCCAGGGCAGTGGTCACAGCATTAAGATTCACAGAGTTCAAGTGTTTGGACACTGCTCTCAGGTACATGGTGTGACCCTTGGGGTGCTCTGTGCGGGGCCAAGAGTTGGGCTTGGTGATCCTTGTGGGTTTCTTCCATCTCAGCATATTCTGTGATTCTCTTATCATGTCTCAGGCTCCTACCTCATGTTTTCAGTCTATTATTGATGTTAATAAATTTTGACAAAAGGTTAGATGTTTCAGATATATTTACAGTTTGCAGCTTAGCTTAACCTCAAGAAAAACATGGGCTGTTCCTGGAGAGAAGAAGCCATGCATTACTGCTTCCTCCCTTACACTGCTCTCACAGTCCTGTGGCTCTGTGGTCACCTGGGCCAAAATGAATAATTTCTAGGCCAGAACTACTCAGATGTGGATAAATAAGCTGAACACGTGGCCACAAGTTTCTTGTCAATGACCAAAGAGTAACAACAAGCAATTAAGTGAGCTGTTGGGGACACTGGCAGGGAGGAGGGCAGGGAGTTGGGGACTGCGTGGTTCGTTATCAGTTGTTAGATTGAACCACAAATCTTTACAGGGTCAGGCCTCCTTGGTTCTGATTTACACACAAATTTACTTGGTTTTCAGAGCTTTGTGCACCATGGTAGGAGCAAAGGTAAAAAGAGGGCTAGGGAAGCATCTCTAAGTGTAAACTTCCCCCTTGTGGACTATAACTAGGAGATTAATTTTTATTGTTCCTTTTTCTATTATCTTTGCATTCTCACATGTGACTAGCTCAGAGAGGCTCATGCGGCAAAAGAATAAGTTACTCTGAACTGATGGCCTATTGTGCTTCAAGAAGGAAGGACAGTGTGGAGGAGGGATGAGGAGGAAAAACCTATAAAACAACCTTGTGCCTCAGTCTCATATGAATTTTTTCTTTCATTATCCTGTAGGCAGCATACAAATGTTTCCTTGGTACTCAGTGTATAACTATGGGCATAAAAGCAGCCTATAACTTAATTAAACAGGTTAAAAAATTAATTCAGACTAACATGAGTGATTTAAACATTTAGCTTGGTTTTCCAGAAGACTCCTAGAGCACTTTTGGATATAGGACTGTCTCTGTAATTTTACAGATTGTAGAGACACTTCGGGTTCAATTTTGATTTAATAAGTCTTTCAGCAAAATGATAGCAGTAGAGTAGCAGAAGAATTGCCTTACAAGGTGCCTTTCACTGATAACAAAGCATAAGCAGCCTTGACTTGCCTTATATAGGGATGTTAGATTTCCTTGTCCTATAAAGACCTTCAGCCTCCATAGAAATGAATGTGTACTTCCACTGCCTAACTGCCCCTGTGAAAGGAGACCTCAGAGTTTAGAAACAAATATTGTCTCTTATAGAGTTTTCCCTTATGTTTAGACACTCAGAATCCATCTCACAATGAAATCAAGTCCAAATTGATCCATTGTGGAAATTTCCAGACTGGAAGAATGTCTCTGATGAGGTGCATGTTGCCTTTTAAAAATAATATTTTATATTCCTTCAAAACTTTTTTCTTTTAAAAAGGAAAGAAAAATCCCAATAACTGAAGTGTAATCATTCATGTAGGTCACTGAAGAAATCCTTCTGGGTCATTGATACCTGTCGTTGATACCTATAATTTTGAATTTGATAGCTCTCTACTTAAAGTGAGAAATTTATAATGTACTTTTATGAAGGTCCCCAAGCAAACATCTACCAGCCTTCTCCATGATACCTTTGTTTTTTTGCTTTTTCAACTAAATCTGAGCCTACTGAGGGCAGCTGCCTAAAAGTACAGGCAAAGGCTAAGATTATTCCTGTTCTATTGGCTTGTTGTAGTTGGGGATGAGGTTGATAAATTCAGCTTAGCAAGCAGGCTTCTTTGCTTGTGCACTGTTGGGAAGTATCCACACTGAACTGCTCCATTGAAGGCAAATATTTCTATACATTTGGGCACTGATTGCTATTAACAAGTGCCACACAGCTCCTTGTGTTTCTTGTGATCTCAGTCAGAATCACCTGTACTCTCTTGTTCACACGATGCTTAATGCTGTTTCAGAACTTTCCTAGGGAATTTATTGTGGTCACAGATATTTGTGCATAACTTTTAATTCTATTTATGGCTATGTGATGCTCTTAAAGTGTTTGGAATTAATATCTGCCATTTGTTAAGTAGTGACTAACTCCAAAAACATTTTTGCTGTTCCATATCTAAGTGTTGCACAGCAAATGAGAAAAAGTTTACGTGTGTTGTCTTACAGACAAATAAAAAGGGAGAATTTCAAATATTCTTTTCTACTACTGCTGATGAGTAACACATGTTCTGTGTTTTCAAACCCCTGCACTTCAGAAAAATGAGAGATCCTTGTCTTCTAACAGTCACATGCTTTGATTTAATGAATAAACAGAATACAGAGCACAAATCAGTGAAAGCCCATGTGCTGAGAGAACATGCAAAGAGGTGAAATAACCCTTGTTATAAAACTTGGACATTTAGTAGCAGTTAGATGCTGCATTAAGTAATTTATTAAGGCTCTTCTTTCATATCTAGTGTCTGAAAAAACCAGACTGATCCGGGTCCTTGTGTAAAACATGGAAGTGTGCATGTGCAGAATTACAGAAGGACTTTTTAGTTGGTCTGGACTGTCACTTACGAGTTTTACTGGATTTGAATTTTGGTTTGTGGAGGCTCAGCAGTAACTGGTTTTGTTGTCTTTAATAAGCTGTATGAGGAGACAGAATGAAGACTAAAAGAATAAGAACATGACAAATGTATCAAGAAACTAAATATTTATTCTTAATAATCATGAATATATGCCTAAACCATTCTTCCTCTGCTTCTAAGACTTATCCATTGTTACTGAAGAGACATTTTAATCTAGCATCTGTTACAGTAAATATTCTTCTCATTTGACTGTAGATAACTTTTTTCCTTAAGTTCATCTGTTATTTAGAGGCTGATTAAAAAAACCAATTCTTCTTCTAAGTCTGAAATTAGCATAAGAAATTGCTTTTGTTGTTTTTTTAAATCAAAATTAATTTTTGCATAATTTTTCTGTGCTTTTTGTCAGTACAAAAGAGATGAAGCTATGGGAGAGAATCCAGTAAAAAGCTACTTTGATTAAGGATCACCATTCTCTGATACTTCTTCTATACCTGTACTTTTGTGCCCTTGTTATGATTTGGACTAAAAGCAAATCCTGCACAAATTCACATTTAATCAGTGCTACTGCAATTCCCTTGCCATCTTGCATGGTGGCAAGCACATTGATAGCAAAACTTGATTTTCTTTGTGGCATCTCTTGGACTTAGCTGGCATACCCTTGAAAATAATAATGAGCTGGATAATAGCAGCTTTTGGATTAGATTTCTGAAATTTGGTCACCTAGCATTAGTTGCTTGATTGCAAAGGCAGCAAGTAATAGGTCAATTGATTATTCTAAAATGGGCCTCAAAATGTTTGCTGAATAGAGCAAAACTATGTCTTCAATTACTTGTGAGTGTAAAATTTTGTATCAAAAAATATCAGTGATGAAAATCAGACCTTCTAAAAAATACCATGAATTGGTAGGCTATTGCACCAGAAATGAGGGTTCCTTAACCCAGAGTGTTGTATGGAGATGAGAAAGTATAAATCACTCTGTCAAGCATTCTAATTTGCAGGTTCCTGTTCTATTATAATTCAGGGATAGGAGTGATAAAAAGAAGGCTAGCATTCCATGAAGGAAAGAAGATAGAAGAATGAATATATCACTTTTACTTCTTCTGTAACTTCTCCTCGATTTATTTCTGTAATTTTTTTTTGAGAGATTGTTAGTGTTGATCATCCTCTAGCTCAGAGTTGATAAAATAATAAAGAAAATATTGTTCCCATAGGTGCTATTAGTACTTCCATATCACAGACATCACTAAAGAATTCCACCTTCCCCCCCCCCCCCCCCCCCCCCCCTAAATAATGTTTAAGACACAGGGATCTTGGAGAGGACAGAGAAAAGAGATAGGGAGGAGGTTGGCCAGTGTTACTTTATTTTTGTTTAAGTGTTTTGCATATCTCCAGTATGCAAAAGATAATTGAGAGGAAGATAATGTTCATAGATGATAATACTCAAAGGTAATTGAGAGGAAAAGATGTCAGGTACTGTCTGAGACTGAGAAAATGAAGACTGGTAACATTTTCAGATGGATTGTGCATGTATATAAGTGAGAAGGCAGAGCAGGTATGATCTTAAACTAAGATTTTTGATGTATGAAGACATTTGAGGCATCAAGGCTGATACTGAGTTATATAAACATGCTGTGCATACATGGGCTCATTATACAATATGGAAACAATCTCTTGAAAGACATAAAGGGTGCAAAATTTTAGGATCCTATTTTGTATTCAGTATTTTCACTCCAGTGACGTTATTCTCTACCTCCAATCTACTGATTTTGTACCAACAGCTCAGCACCCTGTAAGCCACATTGCTATTTTCAATTTCTGGCTGTAGGTCTCACCATGATGACAACTCCCTCAAACTATTCAGGTATTGCACATTCAGAAAACAATGGGCTTTGTTGGTAGTTGTTCTCCACCAGATGAACATACAGCATGTTGGATAACTACCTACTCCTCCTAAATGAATATGTTGAAAGAGTTCTATTCAGAATGTATTTTTTGCCCTCTTCTGCTGACAAATTGTTGAGCTGGCTGCTCGTCATAGCAAGCTGTCAGCCATATGGATGCCATTCAGCCATTTTTCCTTCTCGGAATGCTGTTGAACAGGGCCCACACAGCCAAATGTCCGTGAGTCCTGCGACTCAGAGTGACTCAACAGAGCCAAGAGAAAGGCCACAATTTTCTCAAGTGGCAGCAGGCACCTGTGTCTCTGCTTTACTCATCTTCCTATCAAAAAAAAAAAAAATTCCAAAGGGCCCTCATGTACATAAATTTAAGTTTTTTCTGCTGGGCTGTGCAGTTCCATAGCTGCCTGCTTTACTGATGTGGCTTTGCAGCTGTAACAGATGAGTAATATTAGATAAGATGGATGTAAAAATAAAATAAGAAGAGAATGGCAGTTTGCAATAACCTTGGTCATGTTGCAACACAGAGGGGAAAAATAAAACATGCCAAAGTTGTCAGCTGGTGTGGAGACACTGTTATTAAAATAGAAATGGTACGGAAAAATCATGGCTCAGATGAGGTACTAAGAAGTTTTCAAGAAGCCATAAAAATGTGCAGTTATGTTACACTGAATGTTAGTTTACCATTAGACTTCCTAACAGTAATAGCTGCTAACCAGCAAAATCTTCATAGGATCATTTTCCTAAATGTGTCATCATTGGCTTAGTTATGCAGAAATGCCCAGGGAGCAAACAGGCTGCCCATGATGGCTTTTTAAAGAGGGGACAAAGGGACCTGCACCGTGTCCCTTTTACTTTGATATCGTGGTCCTGGATGCTTAGAGATTTAGATCCTGGAAGATAAAGGGAAATGAGCTGTGTAAAAATTAAACATAATTCTGAATTTTCTCATTAGATTGACATTTTCTGACAAGGTTCAATGCAAAGAGAAACACCAGCCCCGGTTTGCTCCCTAATCCTGGATCACATGGCTGGTCTGGGCCCTCTTTGTGTTTTGGCCATCCGTTGGCCTCCCTCATGACAATAAGAATATTTTAAACCATTCCAAATGATCACAGCTTTGCTTACTGCCCACACTTTGCCATGGTTACGTGAAGAAGTAACTCCATGACACATGGTTGGCATTTCTTGCGTTTGTTTGTTTGCTCGAGCTCAGGGAGGGTTATCAGTGATCCACATCCGAGAGAGGAGGCTGAGTTTACATCCCTCCAGCCCCCGGGCTGTTAATTTTAACAAAGCTGCCAGAATTTGCACATTGGATGTGTTTGGGGCATGCCAGGGAGGGGGTGGTACAAGGGGGACGTGCTACCAAACAGCAGGTGAAGGGGGCACAGAGATGTGTTGTTTGGTAGCTGTATTTATTTTTAAAATTGTGGCATGGAAATGTCTCTGATGAAGGCTGTGGCTTGGAGAGGGCTGGCAGTAACCTTGGTTTAAAGCATTTCCAGCTCTGCACTGGCCAGGATAACCCTCGCTAAGTTCCTGGCTGAAATGTTTTCCTCTGATACATAATTATGTTAAAATTGGTGACCTTGTAGATATGCGTTCTTGACAGCAGTTTCATCCACTGGGCATTTCATTGGTGGATCCTGCCTGAAAAACTAAGCAGATAGTTTTGGTTCTCGTGAAAATTAAGATTAGATCAAAGGCCAAGCATGTTTGGTGTCCCCACACTAAGTCTGTAGTTCCCAAACCAAAATGCTCTTCTGACCATCTCTAGTCTGACCCTTTCAGTTTCTTGAGTATTGGGATTTGGTACAGGTGAGTTATAAACATGATATCTCCACACTGCAATGTCTCAGCTGTGACTCAAGCAACACTGATTGCACTGCAATAAAACCTGCAAAGGTTCAACTTAAGTGATGTTTTTATTGATGATTCTAATCAAGCAGAAGACTAAAAATCAAATAATGGTTCTAAACTTGCCTTGATCATTTCTCTGTGTGGAAGTAGATTTCCTCTCTCTTGCAGCCATTAAAGGTTTCAATTGCAAGTGAGTACAAAGCTCATATTTCCTAAGGGAAATATTAAATGGGAAATATTATTAATATTTTTAAAGAATTTATGAAATGCAGTAGATGTCTTTTGCCTTTTTTAATAATTTAATTTTATTAGACAATCATGAATGACCATTGAGAATCAGCAATAAGAGCATTAACTACTGAAAGGGTATTAGGTTGAATTAGTTTGCACCCAAGTATACATTATTCCAAAGTGGATTCCTTGAAAACGTAGAGAAAACATTGAAAAATAACATCAAATTTCTAAAACATTTAAAAGTTTTCTTGAATTGCAACTTTCTTGCTCTGCTTCTACTCCAGAGGAAACATTATATGTGATTAGTAAACAGGCACATTATGGTTACTGCATTTATCCATTTTCTGAACTGACAACCTCTTACTACAGTTTTTAGAGTAAAAAAGAAAAGTGAGTCTTGCTGAACTAAGTTACCAATTAGCTCACAAATTTGTATGAGATGGATATTGAAATAATTGCATTGGAGGAATGTTCTTTACACCTGCAAGTGAGGCAGCTGCTGCAAAACCTCAGAAATATCACTTTGATAGAGTTTCAGTCTACTTAATGACTTTTCCCATTGATGCTGAGGTTTGGCCTATTACACAAACATGAACTGCTCAAGACGTTAAATCTCAGTTATGTTTTGAGAAATTTAATAAATTTTGTTAAAGTTAGAGCTTCATGTATGTTGTCCTTCTTTAAATTTATTTTTTAAAAAAATAGACTTATTCTATAAGAAGTATAAAAGAACACAGCATTTTTAAAAAATGAATTTATACAACTTTTGGAATGTTGAATTATCTGGCTTTGCGCTTCATTATGTCTGCAGATTTCAAATGGCATTAGACTGGGCTTTGTGTATCCACTAAACCAGAACTTTCAGTGAATATTTGTATTTATGAAAATACAGATAAAATCCTTGCTAATAGGAGGAAATTATTTTCAGGTTTTTAGTGGGACTGATAAGACAACACTATTGCTTTCCAAGTTACATGGAAGAATTTTTCAGCCAAGGACACAACTGAAAGCTAAGGACCCATGGCAGAATTATCTGATTTTACTTGGCATTTGTTTAACTGTTGTGTGTATTGCTGAAGGCCATTTGCTCTGACAAGAAATGTCAAATAAACCAGTAATAAATCTAAACAGGAGATGGAATATAATTCTCTTTCCTTTTTTCGTGCTTTGGCAAGGTAAGGAGGGGTTTATAGACTACTGAAATTCAAAGGATTGCTCACATATAGAAAAATATTTTTTCACTGGGACAATTCTGTAAACTTAAGCCTCTGGAAGTGTTACAGAAGTTGTTCCTAATTACATATTTTAATGGTATCTAACTAGTAGTATGTACTGTCTTTTGTGTATGACCAGCAGTAACTATTTCTTTTAAATGAGCATTTCTTCCCCTTCTCTATTTCTTTAATACAGTAAAATATGTGGCATGAGAAGATATATATATCTGATGCACGTGCCTTTTAAAATATGGTACATTTCCTTGCTATAGACAGATCTTAAAACTTAAATTCTGGTCAGTAAGTGGACTTACATTTATAAACCCTTAAGCTTATTGGTGCCTGCAGTGGATGATGGCCATTTTACATCAAGGAGAATTAATTTTTTTGATTGCTAAATACATTTATTTGAAAATTACTTGCTACCTTTTGTTGCCCTTCTTTCTTGTAGCAATATAAATCTCTTCATCTAAGGACTAGAATAACTATTTAGAAATGGACTTTTTTTCAAATCTCTCTTTACCAAGGAGGCCGTGGGATTCAGTAAAGGATAATTAACAGCTTTCACAATGTCATTCTTAAGGAGCAACATCCATATCAAGTTAGAAAAGATGAAGGAAAATGTATCAACTGCTTAAAAATCATCAGCATTTTTAATCTGCTAATAAGATCCTGAATAGTTAAAAACCAGAGAGGAAGGATTAATACTGGTGGAACAGTTCAAACAAAGGTAAGAAGTTTTGGAAGTGAAAACTTTGAGTTTGACTTTGGAAGTCATCCCAGTCTCTAAGCAGAAAAAAACCATCAACTTTATTTAAAATGCAAAACTAAAGAGAATCCTTTAAAATGTATTGATGTAGTAAAACTCCATGGGAGCTTTGACTCATTTGTGTACTTTAATGGTGTTTGGGGTTCTTTGTGCCAAAAAAAGGGAAATGCACAGTAGTTTGAATTTTGGAAGGAATAGAAAATTGAAGTCATATTTAGCTGAATATAGAATAATAGACTCTACAAATGTCATTTAATAATAGCAAGTCAGTTTTTATATCGTGCTTTGTTCTGGATTTTGGACACTTACTCATCATATGTTTTTACCTCAGCTTTTTCATCTATTTCCATGTTGATTAATTCATATAGTCATCTAAATAATTTTTTAATTAAGTTTTGTTAGACTTGCTGATAAATAGTGGGGGCAAAAAACCCAAGAAAATTTCTAAAAAGCCCGTTCTGTTAATACATAATTTTCATCATATATTTCCATTTGGTTTTAATTACTAAGTACCTTTTCCTGAAAATTGTGAGCCCTTACAGGTTAAAGGTTCCTCTGCTCCTGCTGCTTATTCCTTTCATACAGACATCCTTCCCTGTTTCTGGCAACCAGACTATCTTTAAAGCAGCACATGGTAATACTGCAAAATCTGAATGCTGGCTTCAGCGAGAAACAAGAAGCTTTTGAACAACAAAAGCCTGGACCAAATCTTGAGGTAACTGATTTAGTTCTGACTTGGGCCAGACATTCAGGTTTCCACTATCTGAGCATCTTATCTGTATGTCTTCACACAAAGGTCTGCAAAAACCATCAAGGGGCGAAAACTGAAATTACATAGTGGCACAATCTCTGTAAATAATAAAATTTCAAGCTTGCCATACAGCATTCCTTTGGCTTTTGTGGTCGGCTTTGTACATATATTATAAATATAATGAGCATACGAGATGGGTTTCAATGAGAGCAGTATCTGTGTTGCATGAATTACCAGTAGTTTTATCAGGACTGGATGAAGTCTTCATCTAAACAGGAATGCTGCTCAGCTGCATAGTGTGACCGTGTCATATGTGAGAGAAAAGAGTATTTTACTCAACAGTGCTAGTAAGGCTGGAAGGGAGGATTAAAGCATCTTCATTCATCTATAAGATCTATAAATTATATTTTCCACTTAACTTTATTCACGTGTTCTGTTTCAGACTTTAAGATGGTGTTATTACAGAACAAGCTTTCATGGAAAATAAAAAAAAAAAAAAGATAAAAGGCAGGAAAATATATTCTACTCTCTTTTGAATATAAAGTAGGATAAGGAAAATAAGGAAATATCCTTCCTTAGGAACTGTGCTAATGTAGCATATTTTTCAGGACAAAATGCTAAGCAATGTTAGGCAGCCAGCTTCCCAACTTGCTTCCACTGCTGTGGCACAGATCTCATCCCCATCTTTCAAGCTGTTTTTGGGACAATCCTGTGACCTGGATTGAGGTGTTGTCTACATTAAAATAAAGCAGAATAGATGATTTGAAATTGTCACCTCACCAAATACTACCCTGCCAGAAAGTGACCATGCTTCAATGGGTATCTCACATAGCAAAACAGGACCATTGAAGGACAATTCAGGGGAGACCAGCCACATGGAGCTGTTTTATTCTTTATCAGCATCCAGTTAATTTGTATCAAAAGCTGGTTAGATAGCTGGGAGACTCTGGAAGCCTGTATGCTAATTGCTTTTAAAAATAAATGCATCAGAGTCACTGGGGCATTTCTGTTGTGGTTTTAGATTATTCATATAAATTATGAGGTTATCAAATGCGAATGTGAAATTGTCGGGCATATGCTCAAATATCGTCTTCCTAAGCTGTGCAATTACTCAGAGTGTCATCTCAGTCTTCAAGCAACCAGAAACTTCTGCTTCTACATAAAACATCATCAAGGTATTGCAAAGCCTTTGGCAATAGAACACAATTAAAATACCTCAAGCAGTGAAACCCATTAATATAAAACAGGCGAAGTTCAAGAGAAACAGTTCGGGCGTGCCTCCTTGGCAGTGGCAGGAGCACAGAGCCCTTGCAGATGAAATCCCTCTGCTGAGAAGCCAGGGTCTCTGCATTGTAATGTCTCCACTGCAGTGCCAGAGCTGCTACGCTGAAAGATAATTTGGACACCTCTCTGCCATGCCTTGGTGCCTACAGGCAGCAGTGGTCCCTCTTTTGTGAGTTCTGATCATACCAAGGCAGGAATAGTCCAGCATAAGACAGATGTTTATGTTACCAGCTTCATCTGCAGCTGGGTTAGGCTGTCCTGTTCTCCTCCTGACTCCCTCTGGTGCTGCGGCCAAGTCCTTACAGCCCATCCATAAGAGCACAATCAGTTCGAGCAGCCTGGATGCAAGCTGCCTCTGCTTGGGAGCTCAGTGAAGTTATTATGGGGCCAAACCTGTTCCAATGTGTTCTGCAGGACCAGTAAAACCAAGGAAACATCCCCTCAGCCCACAATTAATCATATCCTTTGAGACCAAGAATTCTCTGTCAACACGCTGTGTTACGAAAACAAATTATACAGGAGGCTTCTTAGTACTTATGCAGTGCTTTTATAGCAAACCGATAATGTTCTCTTTTCAGCAAGAGAGAGTGAGATTCACTGCACCATAGTCAATCAGCTTTCCTTGCAGACAGTTTATTATCTTCATAGGTGTTTTTTGAAAATAATAGTTAAAATAGTTTAGAATAGTCGCATAGAAAAATTATGTGCTGGAAACTTTCACTTCACTGTTACTGCATTTACACAATGTAGAGTTTACATTATGCACATAAAGAAAACATCTGTATTCTCTAATTATAGAAGCTTTAATAAACACCAGCTTTGAACCATGACTTTCTCTCTATCCATACAGTCCCAGTATGTACAACTGAGAGACATTTCCCTGTGCTACCTTTCTGATGTCCCACTTGTGGGACTTGACCCCAAATAAGTATCTCCGTGCAGATAAAGGTGGGGTCTGGATGCAGTTACTTTTCAAACTCTATTGAAGTTGCCAGCTGTGAGGATTTCTGGATGGCAACATCCCATCATTGGAAACAGAAAAATTTAATTCATGTAAGCATGTAAAGAGCTCTCAGATGAAAATCACTCTCAGTCATTGCTTGCATGGCCTGTCCTTGAAAGGATCATCAATTTTCACTGTTTTTATACATCATTACTGAGTTACTCATCTCTCAATTAATGTACTGCAACCTTAAAAAAAGGGTGGACCATATCTTTTATCCCACTGTCATCCCACCTGATGCCACTTACTTTTCAAGAGGGCTGCATCTCTTCCCACCACAGCAGTCATGAAAAGGTAGAACTATCAGTGGTGCAGTCCAGATGTACACCCTACAGTTTTTGCCAGGCAAGTAGTGCTACATATCCTTTTCTAGGGAAATTTTGTCTTCTAACTTAGCATTAACCTTTCATTTTTTTTCTGCCAGGGGGCCCTGTCTGCTGTGGGTAATCCAGTTATTTTTGAAAATCATCAATCTAGCAATAATAATTGTACCCATAAAGCTGGCTTCTGTCATTAAATAAAAAAGATGTTTTTACATATAAAGGTGTGATTACCTGTGCCAGATACTTTAATGAAATCTACATATATATGTGCTATGCTTCCATTTCAGAAGTCTTTATGATTTTCTCAAGTACTTTGTTAGGGTCTCTGGCATGATTTATTAGCTGATTAAAATTCATAAGTGCCATTTCCTTTAAGTGGTTACAAACTTTCTCATTAATACCTGTACAACCATCACCATAGACATTACACACCAGATGACATTTGCCAAAATCATCTTGCCCCCAGTACCATCACCTGGCATGCTGCAGGCTTCAGACTTGCACCATAGTGAATGCTCTGGAAGCTGCCTCTTCCATTCTGATTCCTTGTGCCCTGACTGAGGGCTCATATCACCAGTCATGCCCTGCAAACTGCTTTGTGGTGGTCACTGTACAGGTTTTGGCTCTCTTAAATTCATCAAGAAATTCCTACCTATCCATTCCTACATAAAAGCATTTCATTTGCAAAGTGTGAAGACTGACTTGCTAAATAAGCAGTATAATAAATGAATACTTGAAATAACATGGTAATTATTTGAATGGCTTAGAACTCCTCTCATGATTTGTATGCAATCTATGTGGGAAATGGCATTTACAGCTTCACTGAAGAAGGTTTCTGTTTGCTCGAAGGCTCTCACTGTTTGTCCCAAAATAAACTCAGGGAAAGAAATTAATCTTGCAGCACATTTCTAGAAATCTGCATTTGTTATGCTCCTGTGTCTTCTTGATCATGTACCACTCCTTTACAGAGCCCTTGTCTTGCAGGTTTCACTCTCAAAGCTGGATACCAGACTGCCTGCAGCAATGGAATTCCCTGCTTCCTAACCTGAGCAGGGGCAGAGGTAAGGACGAGGTGAAAAATGCTTCTGGCTAATCTCTGTGAATTATAAACTTTTTTTGTAACATTCTGGGTTTGGATTGACTGAAATTTGTTGCTTTGGTTGGATTTTGTTTTGACTGTATAAAAACCAATTATTATAGTGCTTAGATTTGTGAAAGTGAATAGGAAACTGCCACACATCGTTTAAAGTGTGTAATTTTAATTTTATGCTTGGATGATCTCAGTTTGGTAAGAACACTGATGCTTAGCAAATACAGCAGAGAGTAGAGGATAAAGGACAGGGTGTGAATGCTTTGTCATTGTGTCCTGGATCCTACAGGGAGGATGACCCCAAGCCCTGAACTGTATTTAGGAACTGTTTGGAAATGTGTGATGGCCAAACAGATGCCCATGGCAGGGCAGCATTAAACACCTTAGCAGAGCATTAAACACACAAGTATTTACAGGACCTGTGCCCTAGCAGGCCTCAGGCTGGAGGAATGTTTGACCAAAGTAGCCCCTTGCTAGCTTCTTTTCAAGTGCTGCTCCCACAGGCAGGGAGCAAGTGAGCTGTGCACGTGAACCAAATCTTTGCTTTACTCACAAGCCAGGCATCCTCCAGCAGACCCGTGGAATCATTCCATGCACTGAGAAAGTCCATGGTAAATCAGGACTTGCTGTGTGTGCATGGCAGGCACGGACATACCTCATGAAAGAAGGCACTTAGGGCCCTAAGTGGCCATGTGTTTGCAAAAACCAGTCCACAGAGGGCTGCATGTGAGAGGTATTGGTTACTTTCTACTCCTCCCCACATAAAAAGGCAGCTGTGTTGTTGCACTCCCAAAAGACAGCTGAGTTCTTATGCATTGGAAAAATCAGCTGTGAAATGACTGAGAATGAATAAATTAGAAAAATTTAATTGTGTTTCCCAAAGGCAAAAATAGTGGTGTGCTTATACAGTGTGTTTATAGACTGACTGGATCCAGTGTTTCGCAGTACTTGTTCCTGTTATGGAACCCGCAGCAGAGTTGCATTTTGAAGAGGAATTCTGTTGTTGAAGGGAACATTTAATTTCTTTAAAGAAATGTTTTTTTTATTATTAGGTTATTACTGACTAGGTTATGATCAGCTCTATGAAAACACAGCCTGTGATATATCAGGCAAGGTAGAAAATTGTGCTCTCTTCCCCACAAAGGACAGCTCCTGTCACTGTCATCAGGTAAGTAAGGCACACACACACACACACCACAGGGAGGCGAGATTCCTGAACTAATCTTGAATCTTGATGTTCTGCTTGACTTTTTAGAAGACTCCTTACATCTCCTGGATTCTGTAAAACAGAGTGATAATATGATAGACTTTGATCTTGCTGATGTAAATGTTTTTTGTTCCACCAAATCCTTTAATATCGTCTTTGTTTAATACAGTAAATGTGCTACCTAACTTCTTTAAAACCACAGCCAGCTGACTGGTTATATTCCTGCCAGTGTAAGTCAGCATCCTGACTTATTACTCTTCTGACTGATCTACTCTTATGTGCCACTTTACCTGAATTCCTCTTCTGAAATTGCCATTAGTGCTTAGGTAATAAAAGCACAGCATCCTGTACGTACTTCAGTACTTCACATCACTCAAGAATCTACCTGTCAGGACTGTCATTCTTCTCAGTGGCTTTTCTACAGATAAAATTAGCAACATGATAGAGGCTTTTATCAACAATTAGCTTATTGTAGAATACATTTCATATACCAAGAAATGTGATGTGTGCCATTTTGGAATGGTTTTGTGGTTTCATAACATCCTTTCAGCATGTAGGCACTGCAGTGAGAAGCACACAATTCTGACTTTGCTCTGACTCTGTGCTGGAACAGCTCCTTTCCTTCAAAGGGGCAGAACTGAAATCAGAGTCGGTTCAGTTGCAGAGATGAGCTGATGGGCAAAGCAGAAACTGAGAGACTGGGCAATTAATGGTTAGTGGCTCAAAATATGCTGCGCTTCATTGAGAGCTATAACAATTCTTACATCTGCAGGTAAATTTTAATTCATTTTCTTTATCTATAAATGTGTTTGTAGGCCTAAAGTGTTTTGTCTGGCAGAGTTGTTTGGTTCCAAGTGTCCTCTTCCTCAGTACCAGGAAAGTAACAAGTGGCACAGTACCAAACACCACTCTGCTATTTCATGATGTTACTGCTGCTCACGTAGTTTTTCCCAAATTAGCTTTTGACTAATTGCTGGGTCCCTCTAAGAAAATAGCTGCTACTTCACAGAACCTAGTGCAGCTGCCAGGGAGGTTTGGTTCCTCTCCAGCTGAGATCCATGCCACTGTAGCTACACAGCTCTTACCGCCTGACCTACTTAAATCAGTTTGGGCAGAGTTACTTAAGCTGCAGTCAAGCCTTTTTGTTTAGGGTAGATGAAGTCTCAAGTCCAAGTGCCTATCATTTCTGTGAAAACCACAGTGTTATCCACATGCTTATAAATTTCTATGCAATTATTTGCATAATTTCCTGTCTGTAGTATGACTAGTGTTAAGTCTTAGTTAATGAGATGATTATACATTGGCAGCTGTTCACAGGTATTAACTTTTTTTTAGAAATATAAAGTCTTGCATCCTTAAACATAGTTTTTAATTTTGTAAAGAATAGTGATGTTTTATATAGTAAGTTTTTATGTGCTGTTCCTCCTTTCTCTTGGCTAATCCATTGTATTATCCGCTTTGGGTTCCCACACTACACTTCATGGAGTCTTGTAGACCTCATTAGAAGGAAAAACTAACACTGCCATGAAGGTTTTGAACATGAAGTCTGACATAGCTTTTGACATGTCTGCTCACATCCTGAGCTTCATTCCCTTCCTCTGTCCCTGAGTCAAAACTTTTGTCTTTAGGGATATCAAGGGAACATTCCTGCCTGTTCCTCTTATTGCCCATTTATGGACCTGTTGTCCATGATTATGTGCAGCTGCTTTTTGAGCCTATTGATATTCTCTGTTATCACAAACTCCCATGGTGAGGCTGGAATGGAAAAAATCAGCTTAAACATCATAGTTACACAGAGACAAGCAAGCTTTTTGAATGCTTTATAAAAGAGAATTTCTACCATAAATATATGTCAATAGTTTGACTTTTTAGTGTAGCAGATACCTACAAAAAACATGAAAAATAAGAAAAGTAGAATGATACTTCTCTGTCATAAGGCACTGAAAGACAAGAAAGGCAGAGGTGGGCCAAATAAAGGTATGGCCAGTCACAGGTTTCATCCAGTCACCTCTTTCCAATGCTCACCTTGCTGCTTAAGGTAGATGATAAACAGAGGGAGCACCTATAATGCTACTACTTTTCCAGTACTTTTCCAAAGGTTTCAGTGATTTGGAATTCAAAGATCCCAGAGTCTTGGGTTTAATAGAAACTTGTGGTGATTTTCCTTTGCAAAGTTATCTAGCTGATTTTGAATCCCTACAGTCTCAGCTTCCAAAACACTTTGTGACAGCCTGTTCCCTTCACAGGAATTCTGAAGCTCTGATATGTGCATGGGGTTGCTGTGAGCACCTTGTGTGCATGTGGAGAACTGCACAGATAAATGCACGGCTATTTTGAGCAACAAATTCAAAGTGTGTTTATGAGCTGTGAACAGAAAAGAGGGCTTGATTTGATTTGATTTATTCACTTGAATTTTTTAGTAGGGCTATTGGCATGATATGCGTGGACCTGCTGCCTGGTCTCTGACTATAATAATGAAACACAAACCATACAATGAATGGTGTATGTAACCAGGAAAGTTATATGAGTTATGGGCTTACATAGTTACACATGTATGTGGAATCAAAGATCATTTTTGTAGTCAGAGCAGCTTGTTTGGGTGGATCCAAAGCTGTAGCAGTGCATTAAACTTCTGAGAAAATGTGATGTTTTAAACAAGGCCTGCTTCCTGCTGCAGTCCATGGTGCTATCTAACACATAACAAAGCCAGGCCTGAGCCTCCAGTCCCAGCCCTGAGCTGGAGCCTGTTGAAAAAGATGGGCTGTTGAAGGAGAGGGGAAGGTTTACAAGCAGCTGAAGTGGGGCCTTCTGAGTTTAACGTGTTCCATAACCAGTTCAAACACGGCAGCAACTGAAAATCCCAGATGTCAGAGTTACACAACAGCTCCTTCAGGAAAGCAGCTTCAAGTTTTCAGTGGGCTTTATAATAAAGAGCATGCATGAAATGTTCACCCACAGAGAGTGAAGTGTTTGCTTTGCTAGCAGTACACACCCACCATCGACTCTCAGCTCATCCTTTCATAGGGGGAGAGAGGGATCTTCATCCCTAATGCATGTTTTTACATTACCCTTATGTTACTGTGTGTGGGTTGTGTATAGCAGACTTAATGCAGCAATCTGTAGACCTGCATCAATTTTGTGCCTTTTTTTTGTTCTTAAAGAAATGCTGCATTGAATGAAAGTTTGAGGCTTTTTTTTTTCCCCACCTGTGCTAAGGTTGAGTACTTTGAATGAAAGAGGGTTTATTTTGAAACTTCTATAAGTTAGGCATTTTCTATTCATACCTGTATCTTCATATCCCAGCAGTGTTCAATTATATCAAATTTATTTAAGCCACCTACCATAGGATGTGAGTAGCTACATCCTTCAAGCAACCATTTCTCCCCTCCTCTGAAGGGAGTCAAGACTGCAGTCTCTTGTACTGAAGCTCTTTAAAGAACCTCACATCGTCTGTCCTTGTTTTAAGAATTTGACATTCTAAAATTTTCTTATGGAGCTCTGCAAATTTAATGTTTGTGATGGTCAGGGCACTTCCACATGGCACTGGTTTTTGGCAGGGTATTCTTTTTAACCATTTTATGGGGGTATGACAACATTGTTACTCATTTTGCTGTCTTGCAATGACTGAATTTAAAACCTTCAGTCTTTTTAAGCAGGAAGTTGTTTTCATTCTGAGGAATGACTTAAAAGAGCCAACACTGACCCCCTTCAAACTGCCTGGAAGGGTTTGGCACAGTCAGGGCTTAGCTGAGCACTGTCTCACCTGCCTTGATTTGTATTTCTCACTGGCTTTTCTTTCTCCCTCTGACTCTCTCTGTCATTTACCATCAGCATGCTGATGCATTCCCATCTGTGCTGAGGACTTTATCCCAGAGTTCTCATGTGATCAGAGTAAAAAAGATGGAAGTTACTCAAGGTGTTCCAGCTCTCATTCTCAGACTTCAGTATTTACCTTTACCTGACCTCACTAAATAAATACTAGTGCCAACCTCTAAACAACTTATCCACCAGCAAAAATCTGATGAGAACTGTCTGTGATTGCTGACTCTTCTCCGCTGGAGTGCTGTAAGAGGATTTTACTAAGAGGATTTTAATAGTTTTTTTTTCCCCTATCAGTGCTTGGTCAGTAAGGCTTGACTCAACATTCTTATTTATGAGCTGTCTGACTGTTTCATAGACTTTGTTTTTCATATTGTACTCAGTGTAATACCCTAAAAAATGAGAAGACACATCAGATGCTGATTTGAACTTATTATATAATTATTTTCTTATACATTTATTATTTATGGCAATAGTCTTATAATCTTGCTTTTTTTTTTTTTTTTTTGTGCCAGAGAACAAGAAAAAATATAAAGAAATAAAAGTTCTGTTTCTGCAAGTTCACTGAGTGGTGATTTCTTAGGTTACTTTTCACCTTCCGTGTTTGATCAGTGGCCTGGATTCAGAGAGGGAAGAGCAGAAGAATCTAAAAGCTGTCCCTAGCTAGCAACAAACCTTGATGTAACAGCACAAGAGGAAAGCAAATAGCTGGGGCCTGTTCCTGCAGTGTTTAAGCAGGTTAGGAGGGTGCAGTAATTCCTCCAGAGGCTTTCTGAACCCTTTGTTGGTGTGTGTTGGTGTAAGGCTATTCACTGGGGTTCTTCACAGGTTACTGGGCCTTACTCCATGGCCATACATCAACAGAAGCAGCACAGCAGGGTGAAACCTCCCCTGGAGATGTCATGGCACAAAGTCAGAAAGAGCCTCTGTAGCCCATTAAAACTTCACATTTTAGTATAAGGAAAGGGCTTCCATGTATTGCAGGGTCAAAATCTCGTACTGTGTCATCAACAAAATCCTACCCATTGAACTGAAAATGTCACTCCTTTGGGGACTGAATTTGAGTTGAGTCTGTCAGTTATCCAGGGATGATGCAGAGGCTGATGCAGAGTTGCAGAGGGGGTGATGCAGTTCCATGTGTTTAATGTCTCAATGCCTTGTGTGCTTGGAACAAAATCATCACTTTGTACTTGCAGAGATGAGAAGCTATTAATCAGTCTCTAACACAGCCCAAAATGTAAGCCTGGGTGAGGAGTACCTGGCTACTACTGGGAAAACCACAAATGCTTTACCTGTTTTCAACAAATTTTACTTACTCCATCATCTCTGTTTCCTACTTCAAATTGGAGCTAACATAACATAGGTAATAACTTTTAAAAGCAAGCTCATTTTTCTTCCTAATAAGACCAATCATTTTTCTGTATAGAGCTGCCTTCAGTGTCCTTGATGCAGGAATGTGAAATGCTTCTTTTGGACAGCGGGGTTTAGCTCAGCACTGTGGTATCCTGATGGATGGTGCTGTTTCCTGGTGGTCAGAACCCTCTTCTCTGGAGGAGACTTGTGACAGCAGATGATGCTGGTGAAAGCCTAAAAGGATTGCGAAATGTGATGAATTGTCCATTCTGTCCCCTCCCATACTATGCCTTTTCCCCAGGATTCTTGGTGGGCAAAAGACTGTAGTGCAGGGAAAAATAGGTTAGTGCACTACATTTTATTCCATGGGCTCTGTTGGCAAGTGGTCGCTACATGAGAATTACCCAGATATTCTTGCTCTGACTGAACTGGCAGAATTTCTTTGCTGGAATAGAGATAGAAGTAGTCTCTAAGTCACTTTTGGTTTTGGACAGCAAGTGCCTCTTCATAGTGAGGCAACGTAGATGCTCCAGCTTGTTTTGAGTGCACAGTCCTCATACTGAGTGTGTCCTCTTCCATCGCCTTTCTGATGGGAGGGGCAGATACACCAGGGCAGATAAACTGAGTTTGTTGCTATTACATAGTTTTCTGGTGACTCCATGATTTATCGTAAGCTTTCTCTCATAGTTTTTCTCATATGGAGAGAGCTGTTTAATATAACTGCAGGAATGACTGGATCGTGGTAAGGAGCACGTAGAGCTTGCACCAAAGGGTATTTTGAAAGAGCTGACTTCTCCAAGAACTCCTAAAGGTAGTGAGGACTGTCTTGGCTCTGACTTTAAATAAAGTAATTCTTGTCTTTTGTAATAATTTTCTGATAATCTACAGCCTCATTCAGTTAGTGTGGTAAGCAGTCCTACTTTGTGAACTCTGTATTATTTGAAGGTTCAACTTTCATCTAAATTATGCCAAATACATGAAAATAGCATCTTCTCCTTATCAGCATGTAGGTTGTTATTTATTTTTTTCCATAATTTGTGTGAAATAAAAACAGAAGGTAAAAGAAGTGACAGAATTAATGTAGTACATAACTCTGGAGGCATCACTATCTGGCAGAACATTTCCTAATGAAATCATCATTCAAAGGAAACCTTGCTCCCAGTTACAGAATGAATATGAAAATGATAGATGAATAAGCTTAAAAGAAAAGTAGGTAAATAGGCAAAAGGTATGATTGAATAAAATTCACCTGACTTGGGTAGTTTTCATTTCATTTTGTACTTATAAGTCCATGTTACAGATGCCTAGCAGAGACTTGGAGTTTTCTCTGGGCTTTCCGTCACTGTGGGCATTTAATTTTGTACTTATAAATCCATGTTATAGATGCCTAGCAGAGACTTGGAGTTTTCTCTGGGCTTTCCATCACTAAGTCATCACTGTGGATTTCTCTGCTGCACCCCTGACTGATATCATGTCACTGACTGTCCTGTGGCAACTACTCCCCAGCAATTTGGCATGCCCTTATCACTCATTTTTAATCAGATAAGATATTTTCTTCAGCACCTGCTCTTATCCTCAGTAGGCTTTCTTAATCTTGCATGAATGTTGCTGACAACTGATTAAGGTCCAGTGTGGTTATAGAGGTGTCCCCTTAAAAAAAATAAATTATTGCAATGTACAATAAAACTTACTCATAGTTTCAATATTTAAGAGACTTTTTTATGGTCACATTTGATGGTATCCATCAGGAATTCAGATCTATTTCAACCAAAGTGACTTTATTTACCTATAAGAGTCAAAGAAGGCACAGACTCATTTTTAATTCTGTCTCCTGCTGCAATTCAGGCTGTCTTATCAAGACTGAAATCAGACAGTTTTCAGGTGTTTCCTGTAGTTGTTCAGAGAGGAATACTTTAGTAGTTCCCCTTTCTCTGTTTCTTGTAGTTTCTGTGCTCCCAGAAAAATGCAGTTTTGCCTTGGGAGACTGAGGAGTCAGGATCAATTACTCCACAGCTCTGCTGAACTCTAGGGTTTAAGGTCAACATCTGAATTTCTCCTCCCATGATGAGCAACTTCCTCTCACCAAGCATGGAAAGGCATATTCAGTATGACTCTGGGCCAAAGTGAGGAGCGGTATTTCTATTTTCCTTGAAAAACAGTGGTCATATAACCCACTTAAAATAGACCAGGTTTTGGTTTTTCATTCTAGAAACAAAATTATTCATGGCTAGCCTGAGTTATGAAAGATTAACTTCAAAGAACAATACAAAACTGCTGATGGAATTATAATGAAAATATTGAGGTAAGGCTATAGGATGAAAAAGGAAATAAAAAAGCAATTTAATTTCATGTGTTTTGGAAGTCTTGCCCTTTATCTATTTAAGTTGTAATTTTATTAAAATTTTGCAGCCTGGATGTTAATTCATTTTTTAATGAATGTTTGTCTTTCAGAATATTATTGATTTAAGCAGAAGGTTGCATGGCTGTGGTCTAGAAGCAGGAACTGGTATGAACAGTATTTATACTTCCTCTTCAAGAAACAAAAATGGCTCTTTGATTAAAGCTCCTTGTTTGCTTTTCTTGAAAACCACACTAAATGCAGGTTGGTTCACTAATGAATTGTCCCTCGATCCTCAGGATTATGAAGTTTGGCCCACAAAAACCAGCAAGTGTCCCCACAGGCATTATGTTCTTTTTCCAGCCTGCTGGCAGAGCCAGAGTTGGGCTGAGCTGCTGCTTAGCACCTTGCTAGAAAAAAAGGCTTCTCCAGTCAGTGATGCTCTGTGGAGTTCACTAACAGGATGTTCAAACCAGAACCTGATCGTGGAAGCACTAGTCATGTAAGAAACTGATGGTTGACCTCATAAAGTGAATTTATCACCTCTCTGATCCTGCAGTTTTCCAATTGCTACTATATTAATTCATTCCTACCTTCAGCCTGGTCTGCATTTCCATGCTGCTGTTGCAAAATGCCATTTTCTGAGGTTCAGTGTATTCCAGGATTTCTTGGAGAAATCCACTGGTGAGTTCAGTTCTGTTTTTGAAATCAGAAGGCACTGAGATTCAGACAATGCTAAGCTTATCTTGCATGTTATGCAAAAGGGACTTTTATAGCTCAACCCTTGGTTTAGAAATAATTCAAGCAGAGGTATGCATTCCCATATATTTACCAAAGAACCTGAGTGTCTAATGCCAAATATGAACCTCAAACATAAAGAAAATAAAATTTGCTTCTAACAGTTTTACAAAAAAAATTTATTCTTGTTTCAAATCACACAATATTTGCTTTGCACATCTATTCTTTGAGTCACGTGATTTTTTTTTTTTACATTCCTTACTTTTCATTTAAAATGCAAATGAAATTTTGTTCTCACAGTTACTGAGGAAACATCCAAGCAGTGTTTTCCAAATGATCCAACACGAATAAAGCTCAAACCAGAATGAACCCAAAGGCTCAGAAGCCCTCATAATTCTAACAAAAAAATCAGACAGGATCAATCTTAAAAATAATTGTTTAAAGCTTTCCATTTGTTTTAGAAGACATCACACCAGAAAATATTCCTGAGAGACTGGAATTAATCTTTTTACTTTTTACTCAACTAGATCTTGCTGCCTAGGAGATGCACAACTGGCATATATAATTGCATAGTGTACCTGAGCTGTATTTAAAAATAGGAACCCTATGAAACAGAGAGGTAAAAGCTTGAATTTGCATGATTAACTCTATATCAGTTTTATTTATGATGAATAATTCAGAGCATGCCAAGTCCCTCATCAGGTTGCCAACCATAATCCATGGGATTAAACATGGGTCAGAGAACAAGCAAAAAATTATAATACCCTCTTGAAAATGTCACATTGTTTTGAGACCATCTAATCAAAAATCATCCAAAAGTGTAGTGCAGTACCAAACCAAAGTGTTGCACTGCCAGAAATGGGAATCCTGCTGCATTTCACATCCTCCCCTCATGTCAGCATGGAAAGGTTGCACTGTTGATGCCTATATGCTGCAGTCCTCTCTTCTCCCTGGAGCCTCTCTTCACTGATGCTGTCTGCCTGAACTGATCCGTGTTTCTGAATCCCAGCCAGCAGAGTGATCACTCTCTTCAGCTGTTTAACACAAGTGCAGTAACCACAGTGTAACTGGAGCGTGGCTGTAAGTCCTGCTTTGATGGCCTCTGAGCACTGGGTGTCCTGCTGTGTGTGTTTTCTCCTTCGAGTACCCACATCAGGCTAATTACTTACCCACTGAGCTGTTCTGTCCCTAATGCTCTGCAGAATGAGTGGAGCAGCATCCCAAACCATTCACTTCGCTTAAAAATTGATGGACAAGGCATTTTCCTCTTGTGATGTTTTGTACTCTTGCTAGAGCAAGGAACTTCCTCTGAAATGGGAATCTCTACCCAGAAGCTTCATGGTTTCCAACTTGGCACTTCCCTATGAAAAATGCTCACTGCTCTCAACAAATTTTAATTCTAACCATGTTCAACGAGTACTTTAAACAGGGAAAATCAGTAAAACCCTACTCAAGGTGACATTTGGACATTTCAAAAGCCAAATAAATAGTGAGACGATTGGTAGTGATGTGTTGGTGTGTGTCTGTGCTTAGCTATATGCAATGGATGAACTTCTTGATTTGACTAATTTAAAATTAATGCATCATTATGTGCACTCAGCTTTCTTTTTTTTTGAGAGGAAGCCATGAATGAATGCAAAAACTTCATTTACTTTAGCACATTAAAAATATAAATTACTGAAGTTAGTACTATTCATAAAACACCATTTCTATTCCTTGTATACAGAAATATAAAAATGACAATAATGTCTGAGCAGCTTTCAGCTGCTCAGCTGTGCATGGTGATGTTTTTATTCCCTTTAGAGAGGTAAACGTGGGGACAGAAAGAGTTGGTTGAATTACTAATATAGCTATACCAGTCTCTGTGAATGTTTCCGAAAACAATTTCTCGTATCTGATGGAATCGTTATTGACATTTGCAAGGACTCTGGTGCAGCCTTTCACATTTTTATCTGCAGAAAGTTCTGTCTTCTGTAGACATTTATGTCCCCTTCATTCTGGAACTATGGGAGCTCTCCCCTCACTCTGAGGAGGCAGAAGCCTCATGAAAGACAGGCTTTGCTTCCAAGCAGTTTTCAGTATGGAGCATTAGAATTTCCATTATCTTGGAGTCATCTCCAGGCACTGGCCATGACAACAGGTGGAACTGAAAAAAACTACTCCTGGACCCTAAAATGATTTTTGTATTGTTTAGCTCTATAGATGCTATTCACAACAAGGGAGAATATCTTTGCCAAGGTTGAATATTCTGAGAACACAGAAATTACCTTTATAAATACTGCAACAGGCCTAAGGGACATTTTTTTTTTCCTTACACAATATTAATTTCAAAAGTAATCAAATCTCCTAGGAGTGCAATGCCACGTGAAGTGACTTAAAGTGTGTCGGAGGATGAACAGAAAAGTTAACATTGCCATTTCATCTCTGCCATTGTTTCTGTTATGCCCAAACTTCACAGCACACAATAATGCATGGAAGAGATCTGGCTGGCTGACGTCTGTCCATCCCAAGGCACAATGAAAGGAATCAAGAATAGAGCAGCTGCTTGAGTTCTGAACCATCTTGTTTTTATAGGCTCTTACATAAGCCTTTTTTCCTTCTGGCTCTGTATTTACCAAGTCAAGGGTCTCTCTCATTGTTCCATTAGCGCAGTACCTGAATTTACAACAAAACAAGGAAATATGGCAATAAATCTTATTAGCTGTTTTTGTACATGGAACACAGTCCCAATGGCTCTCCTGAGCGAGCTGTATCCCTCTCGAGTAGATATCAAAGAGAATAAGATTATGTGCAGCAAAAGAGAACAACAAACTTTTTTTTCAAAATGGTGATATCTAAACTGCACAGCACGAATGCCATTCTTTGGGAAAGCGAGGTTTTTCAAATGATCTGTGTATAGAGCCACTGATAGGATATGTGAGAAGAGGGGACAAAGTGTTCCTGCTCTCATTCCTATCTCTGTCCCCACCGTCCTGGCAGCAGCCTGAGTGGGCCAAGGCTGCCGGGGCTGCCCCACTGTTTTCAGACCCCACAGCTGATGAACTTCAAATGTTAGTCTGACTTCAGTGCAACTCACTTAAAGGATCAATGTTCCCACAGTGCTGTCTGAAGAGAGAAGCTGCTGTCTTTTAAAAGCATGTTTCTTGCCTTGCTGTGGGTGAGGTACCTGGCTCATTTGTTCTTAACAAGTTGCAGCTCTGAATATTTCTGAGAATATTGAGATTGCCTCTCTGCTGCTTTGCTTTCCTTAGTGTACCTACTGGATCTGTGACATGTCTTTGAGCAGGCCTGTCTGCTGGCCACATTTTAACTTATAGTTAGGCTGAAATTATTTATAACTCATTCAAGAGACACGGGTAGGCTTTCAGGTGCTTCTGTCCACCAGGTGAACATTCATTGGGACTGAAACCTCCTGGGCTTGTCCTGGCTCTTAAGAGGTTCAGCACTGGGCCAGCATGAGATTCCTCAGCACTGTCAGGAATGAAATGTTTCTTGGCACGTGCAGGAGCTGAATGCTGGGCACCTGGAGAACCTCAAAATTGAAATAGGTACCTACTTATGTTTAAGAGCCTTCTGAGATGGGCAGCAGCTGAGCAGAAGTTTTTAGTATCACTGTTCGTAATTGCAGCTGACTTCTGCCTGCCTTGGATACCTCAATACCTTTTTGGGATCTGGCCCTAAGGATTTTTTTTTTAAAACTTATGCATTAAATAATAAAGGGCAGGCAATTAAGAAGCCTTGCTTAACTGGCTCAGCCTCTTGAAGAGAGCTACAAATCAGCCTTGTTTCCTCCTCCTGAGAATCATTAGATCATTTCTTACAAGGGCGCAGGGAGCCTCTACAGTGTTTCATGGCAGAAAGTGCACAGGGCTGCTCTGTGGAGTGCTCTGTGCTGTTGTTTACAAACCAAGTGTGCCACACTGAGCATCCCAGCTGGATATTTAGTTTGAAAAGTGATATGTCAGTCGCTATTTAATTAGGACCCTGCAGCCCACCTTTCTCAGATGCAGCAGCTTATTAAAGCGTTCCCTGATTGGGAATATGCAGATGTCATTGGTGGAAGAAATAGCTGCCTTTAGTTAGTGAAAGGTCTTTGCCACCTCTAGCCTGGACTTACAGCAACACACTTGGACCCCAGGGTTTAGGTGTAAGGACAGAGAAGACAAATAGGCTCCTATTCTCCTTCCAAGGAAAATGATGTTGGAAGGGGTGTTGCTGTGCTCCCTGTCCTGGGAGAAGAAATTCTCCTCCGCTGCTGCCTGTGTATCCTTCTCACATGGCTCTTCTCTGCAAGAATTTCAAGAACAGGTGAGCAACTTCTCTTTACTGCTTGCTTGTTTGGGCTGGGATGGAGGGCAATAGGAAGCAAAAAAGGTTGGTGCTTGGTGTCTCTGGGAGAGGTCTGCAAAGAATAAGTTGCTTCCAGTAAAAGAGCATGGCAGTGTTCAAGGCCAAGCTGGATGGGGCCTTGAGCAGCCTGGTCTAGAGGGAGTGTCCCTCCCATGACTGAGGAGTGGGAATAGGAGATCTTCAAGGTCCCTTCCAACCCATGCCATGCTATGATTCAGTGGTGCAGCCTTCTGTCATGTGGAAGGCAATTAGTACTTATTTAAATTAAGGGAATTGGGGCTGCAAAGAGACTCCCCAGTTAGCTCTACCAAAATTGTAAAGATGCCTCTAAAATAAACTATAGTGTGCCATTCAAAATGCCTGGGTTTATTCTTAGTGTTGTTAACCACTTCCTATTTCTCTGTTGTTGCAAGCTTAAAAAATAACAAACCCAAACCCTCAAACTCACAAAAACTGATGGTGTTTATGTGAACTCTGGTACTGATACACTTGGAGAAATACATATTTTACTTATGCTGAGCTACAAGGGCTATTCCAGAGCTCTTAGCTCTGTTTGTTATTTTGGCTCAAATGTACCTTTCCAGAGGTGATAATTCTCTGTCTCACTTTGAAATACAAAAGATGAATTTAGAAGTGATTAATATATCTTTTTTCTACTACAAAAGTTTACACTAACAAAGTAAAACACTGAGTACTGTTGCATTGGACCTATTTCCTCCAGAACACCATTGTCTGTACTTTTAAGACGGGCACAGCATTTCCTCTAGGTGTTAGAGATAATGTGTGTGTGTGTATAGAGGCAAAGGCTGTTTACCTGGTGAGAAAATTCTATTATGGAAAAAGAACATGGAGCTCAATCTTCAGCTCTCTTATCCCTGAATTTGGGAATATTATGTCTATTTGACAGTGTGCTCTGGTTTTTGTGCAAGCAAAATTCTCCTGCCTTTCCCACCTCTTCTGGCTTTCTGGGAAGTGACAAATCATCATTGTGAGCAACATCTTCCTTCTAAGTTAGTTTTTCCAGTTTCAGGACGTTGTCTTTGCTCACTTAAAGACCTTTTCTTTTGTTGAGGCAATCACACCCTAAGCACAGAGATACCCATAGAGTAGGAAATAATCATGACAATAAATCGCTCCCTACAAGAAGCTAAACAAGTTGCATGACTGAAGCCCAAGCCTGAATGACAAAAAGTTCTGGCCACGATTTGAGCTAATTAAGCCCACAACTTCTGTATCTCCAGCTCTGAGAAAAAATGTGGTGATAGCTCACCATGGTCATTGTGAGAATTAGTGCAATCATATATAAATATTTTACACATTTTACTATGCCACATGCTATTTCACCTAGGAATAAATTACTTGCTTTCCCACTGTGATGGGAAAGGAACAATGTCACAGAGAAAAGAACTGGCTAAGTGTTACTGATGGCTGTATTTTATTTATTGAGAGACGGGTAATACTCTAGAGGTATTTTTCTAGCCTTTTCCTTTACTGAACACACAAGTTCTTTTGATGAGCAAAGCTAGTGAAAAACCTATGATAATGAAATCCCAAGAGCAATATGAAAAGAAACTGGGAAATGCTGACAGTCTTGATTATTATAATAATCTAGAATAAAAGGAAATTGTGCTATTACTCTAATACACACTCTTGGCAAAAGGAGTAAAAAAAAGCACACCCAAAAAAACCCCAAACAATTGTTAAATTTTTAAAGGAATTTATGAAACTGCAGCAAAACAACTTTTCACTTGCATTTAACATATATTTATTTAGAGTTGGGAAATCATATGTGGTATTAAAAGCATGGCAGTGTTCCTGCTAGTAAATGTCCTGCAAGCCAAAGAAAGGGTTCACACTGCCCTGTTTCTGCAAACCAGAGCATTCATCAAGTATTCCTATAGTCACTACTCACACCCAGTAAACCATAAGGAGTGTTATATGCTGGAATATTATTAAAACCACTTATGTCAAGCAAAGGGGGAAGGAGGAGAAAGTTAAGCGAATGCAGCTCAACTGGACACAGAACTGCAATTCCCTTGTTTTGTCAGAAGGTTCTTGGGAAAGATGGACTTTCAATGTTTGGTGACAAGCTGTTGGAGTGTGATATTGGTCTGAGGGTGAAGAGGAATGCAAAGTCACTCCTCCTGAAGATTGCCATGTTGGAATGCAAGACAGGGGCAGGGATGTTAGCTGTGCCAGCAGGAATGGTTGTAGGACACTTAAGCATCGTTTGAGCAGAGGGGAGCTAGACTCTAAGACTGTGAGGGGTTTTTTTTTTCAAACTAAGAATTAGTCCAAGATCAAAGGGATCAATATTTCACTGCCTTAGACTCAGTTTGTACTGGTGTCTCTGTCCTGTTAACCATTTAGACACATGTGCATAAAACTGGCAGACATTCTGTATCATATTCTGGCTAATTCATCCAAAAGGTGTCCATACACATCAGTCCCCAATGACAGGGGCTGTGCCAAACCCTGGAGGATTTGCTGGGATATTCTGTGAGTGGCTACACTGACAACAGCACTGATGCCAGAGCCAGGCATCAGTCAGTGCCCATGGACTGGCCACCAAGGCTCCAGAGCAGGAAAACCAGTTCTCCCAGGCTTTTCAGCAGCCAGGAGCTGCTGGGCTTCATCCTCAATCACTGCACATTCACCTTTGCTGCAGCCTGAGAGCTTCATCAGGGAAGCAGGAACGGAGTCTGTGCTCAATCTGTGGCCAGTTAGGGAGAAAAGAAGCCCTTGGGGTGACTGTGAACAACACTGAAACTGCCCTGCACTGTGTCAGATGCTGCTACTGCTCCAGCTAGAACTTTTGGGATCACCCCAACATGCGTTTTGTTTTTTTTTTTTTTCCCTGGGGAGAAGGATGGAGAAGAGCAGCATCATCCAGCATATGAGGGTTTCAATCAGTTTTCTGCTTCTCCTTTAGTCACTTTCCAGCTGCTTTGCACTTCCCTCTCAGATGCAACAGGGCCCCAGATTTCAGCTGCTGAGATGGAAATATGCTTAATAATAGATTATGAAAAAGACATGGTGAAAAATTCCAGTTTAGATGGAGGATTTTAGTGCCAGATTGTGCCCTGGGATTCCAATGCATATCTTCCATTAAAGCCATTAAAAATGTTTGCATTTTAAGGAAGAATTTGGACTTTTGACACAATTCCCTCTTTTTCTTTGGGAGCCAAATATTTTCTGTGGTAACAGAACATATTATAACAAGAATAAATATAATGCATTCAGGCATTAAAATGAATAACAGTCCTTGATCTATTTGCTGAAGATTACAGGCATGAAATGTGAAAGCTGTTAGTGGTTTGAAGAAAGATATTTGCTGTAATTGGCACTGCAGCTTTGGTTTTATTACAAAATATGAAGGAGATGACCAGAGAGGTGTCCAGATCCTCACATTCTGTGGAGAGATTACAGTGCATCTCAAGTTCATAAGTTTGGCCTGTGGTTTGCTGCTTTTTGAATCAAGAGATCCTAAAATCTCAGGTAATGTATTTGCCACACACAAGATGCTGCCTCCTATTCCAGTGTGGTCAAAACCTTGGTGGTGAGGGTGTATGGCTACAGGTATAAGGAAAATATTTCCTGTATTCACAAGGTGCTGTGTGAATTAAAATGGCATTGCATGAATTGAACACTTTGCTTTAAACATTCAACCCTTCAATTTTTGGATTGTTTCAAATTGGTGCAATATAAGGATGTACAGAGAGAAGCTTTATACTCCAGAATGGAGGTAACTCTCATTCTTCTCTCCCTCTTCAAGTATTTGAGGCAGGCTCTTTCCCTTCCTTTCCTTCAGAAATGAAAGCAACTGTCTATAGCTTGTGCTTCTTCCCTGGGGAATGAGGAAAGACAGCTCAATCCAGGAGCTTCTGAGCTCTCTGTTGCCTCCTGATCTTCTGGAACTTGCAGTGGATCAGCTGGAAGTGTAGATCTCAGTGGTAATGGCACTGCAGTTTTAGAGGAACCTGCCTTGCACCCCTGAGTCCTGAGGTCAAGATAGTCCTCACAGCTGGGCTACCCAGTACAATGCAGTTTGGTGTGAAACCTTTAGAAATTTGTGTGATGGCAGATTTCACCAGAAATTTAACTTGCTTTACAGACTTTTTTTTTTCAAGATTGATTGTTCTCCACAAAAAAAAAAAAAAAAAAAAAAATCTGTTTCATTAAAGATGACTTCTTGAAAAAAAAAATTCATCGTCCATCTCATAAGAGAATCCCCAGCTAGTTGTGAACAAACATTGTTTTTAACCTTCCTATTCCTTTATACATAAGGCATAAGTAATGCCTAGAGTGTATTTCCTTGGCATGCGATGTGTATCTTCCAATTTGGTCTCCTGGAGGAAAAAATAGCATGTTATATTTTTGGCTATTGGGCAGGCCATAACAGCAAAGCCAAGAGGATTTGCCTGTAAACAGGCTAGATGGGGTGTGGTTTCCAATGATTTAAGTACTTACAGAATACCACCAGAGGGTGAAACAAGGAGGAGGGGGGATAGGATACAGCAGTGGAGGGGTTGTTTTGGCTGCTGTAACCTCTGGGAGACTGCTCACTGTACAGAGCTGTCTCCTCAAAGAAATATTTGGGAATAATTGTATAGCAGTGAGAAGAGGGGGGAAAGACCCTTACTTCTTGCTGATATTGCTCAAAAGGTTTGAGATGCTTGCAACTGTTTCCAGAATTTATTTAGACCTCTATATAACTTTTCTGATCTGTGGAAGGGGTGAGAGCACCTCTAAATGAAACAGTAAATCTTGTCTGGGAGCAGACAAGATTTACTGTTTCATTTAGAGGTGCTCCTCCTCTCTCCTTCAGCTCTCCAGTGTATCAGACAAGCCGTTTTCCCTTGATGTTACAACCCATGTAGCTGCTGTACCAAGTCATGTTTGGTGGTGGCATTTACTGAGTGCTCTCTGAGGATTTTCTGGTCTTTATTCCTTCTGGTTATTCTTAGCATCACCGAAGTTCAGCTGGTCCAAGAATCAGTTGTACCCTGGTGGATTTAAGAAGCTAGAACACACAGCAAACATGAATGAGCTTTATTTAAAATAGAACCAGTCAGTTCTTTTCCTCACTAAAGAAACAGACTGAGGCAGAGAGCTGGGATGTTTCTCTTCTGTAAAGATCTCACACCAGTCATACCTTAGCTGGTTCCTCTCCTCTTCTTTTGTCAGTGTTATGCATCTGCATTAGCAAGCTGTGCTTTTCATTCCAGAGTGATGAAAGGGAACAACAATAAATTACAATGCCTTTTAAGAAGTCTTCAAATCTTATCAGATCTCACATTTCACCCTCATGTCATTCTTTTACTCTTACTCTAATTGCCACTCAAAATTTATTTTGCTGCTGTTGTGCACCTGGCACTTGCAGCTACTGTTGAGAAATAGTACGGAGGCAGAAAGTAGATCCTCTCCTCTTTTTTTAAAATTCCTATTCCTTGTGAAATTCCCAACTCACAACCTCCCAAGCTTTTGAAAAGAGTGGCCTTCTATGTACTCTGAGGTATTGTTACACTGTTAAAACCAGAAATCTGATGCTGCTTCTTGTGGGGTGGAGGGGAAGGAGCTGAGAAAGGTGGCGATTTCACCCCAGCTGTCTCATGATGCTTGAATGCTGGGAGTAGAAAACAATATAACAGATACCTGAAAATGCAGCCATCTACCACTCTTTTATATAAATTTGAGATTACCAGCCAAACTCACTGTTGACATAAGCAGATGCAAATCTAATGAAGTCACTGCAGTTAATTCTCCTTATGCCAGAGGTGAATTTGTCCCTATTTTTGGAACACGCTGGTTTTGTGCTACAACATTGGCACACTGTATCATGTCAAAATCCTTTTGAGCAATGGCAGTGTGCCACGGGCTGAGTAACATGATGCATGGTGTCAAACATCTGCCTGATAATGGTCCTGATCTGCTTTTTGATAGGATGCATCATGCCACTGTACCACGCCCAAAGGCATCTGATAGGAATTCTGTCAGGATCTGATAATAAGAAATGTGTACTAACTGAATAGTGGAGCATTTTGGCATTTTGTGGAAACAGTGATCTCTGTGTTAGTGCATTTATAAATCTCTTCCAAATGCCTCATGTACTTGGGTGAAAAATGATCACTGATGTACTCCCACTTCAATGTGTCACATTAACATAATAAACGATAAATCATTTTCTATTTTAGTCTGTTCTGCTTTAAGGACCAATATTGGATTTTCTCCTAAAAATGATCAATTGGTATTGAAAGAATTTGTTTCTATTTGTGATTTTACAGGGTTGTTTTCTTACTGTTATTAAGCGTAGGAGGGTTTTGTTCTGGGTTTTTCGGGGGTCGTTTTTTATAAACTAACACCAGGCCTTGTTCTCACTGCATGTGAGAGCGTTTTACCTCAGACAGAACGGTGCTAAACACATCCTCCCTAAACCAGGAAACATGTTTCACAATCCTCTGCGGCGAGCGGCACACGCTTCCCGGGGAGGATCTGCGAGGGTGGACAGCAGCCAGCAGTCCAGAGGCGAGGAGGCCAGGTGCCAGAGGAATGCCTGGAGGCAGCCTGGCCATGTGCTTGCGGTAAAACCCTCCAGGTCAGGAGTCAGGAGCAGGCTGGTGGCCAGGAACAGCGCGCATCAGAACGTGGTGCTTGCTATTGCCGGCCTGCGGTCCTGCGAGCGCCGCTGGCGGGATCATGTCCTGCCTTAGGCTTGCTGCAGTAGGAAATGAGGGGAAACAGATTTCTAAAATTAATAGGGACCAAGCAGAGATTTGTAGATAGCAATCGGCACCTGGATTTTCTGTTTTGACAAAGAAACCAGTCAGGAGCCCATGCATTTGGTATATGCATTTTACCCTTGCAGGAACTTCGCAGTGACTGCAAAGGTGAGTGCTTCAGCTGGAGTTCATTCACATAGATCTACAAAATACAAAAAGAATGGGCTATCAGAGTGCTAGTTAAAAAGTATATAGCTACCTTAAAATCTGTATGCACAAAACTTAAAAAAAAAAAAAAAAAGAAAAAAAAAAAAGAAAAAAATTAAGCATGTCTGCAGGAAATTGGATCTTTGTTCAAAGTATTGCAGTTTGAATGTTTTGGAGATACACTTTCTACAAACGGGGAATCCTACTGGGGTCAGACAGAGCTATTTTAACCTTGTGTATTCATCTAACTGTTCTGGCCAAGGGGATGTGTCTGTGTGTTTGTGTGCATATATATGCAAAGAGAGGGAGAGAGTATAAATTTAGAATTTTTGATCAAAGACTTCAATTTCTGGCCACCTTATTAAATGTAGGTAAACTTCAAAACAAATTTTGTGAAAAAGAAACTTCAGCTAATTCCTTTTAGACCTGATGAGAAGAATACAAGAGCAAAGAAGTGTAAATCCTTCCCAGGCTCATAAGCTGGGATAATGCTAACAAGCCATAGTCTTTTCCATGTGAGGAATGGCATCAAAAGCCTCCAAGTGCAGCTCTGCAGCAGGGCAGCTCGCTGGCACAAGTGTGCACACAGAGGTAGGCCAGGAAAATATTTGAATACAACTGAAGTCATTACAACCAGATCCGAGTTTTCCACATATTTTTCAAGCTGAGAAGTACACTTTTTTTTTTTTTTTTTTTTTTTTTTTTTTTTTTTTTTTTTTTGTGGGGAAAACATTGTGGTACAAATGTGGGGAAGGAAGAGAGACTCCTGGCTAGTTCAGCCTGCATCCAACATACATCCTGTGGAACACGTAGGTTCCCCCTTCCTCCCAGATGAATTTCCAGGATGAATCCCTGGAGGTGGAAGCGTGGCTCATACAGGTGACACCTACTCCAGCGAGCCCTCGCTGCTCCAAAAAAGCTCCCGGGAGCGCCTCCCGCTCGCAGCCGGCAGCGGCGGGGCCGCGCTCCGTGATCCCGCAGATGTTACCCGCGGGGCGCTCGGCGCGGCGGGCGGGGCTGGGCTGGGCTGGGCTGGGCAGGTGCTCGCGGCGCCTGGCCGCGGCCGCCCCGCGCCGGGGAGCGGGAGCAGCAGCAGAAGAAGAAGAAGGAGGAAGAAGAGGAAGGGGGAGACGGCGGTGGCGCGGGGCGGCCGCGGCCATGAGCTGCTCGGACGTGGCCATGCAGCAGCCCGCCCCGGCGGCGTGCGGGGCGCCCCGCTATCCGGCCGCGCCCGCGGCGGGCTGCGCGCAGGTGAGCCGCGGGGAGGGCAGGGCTGCCTGTGCCCGCGGTGCGGAGGACTGGGAGGTGCGGGGTTTTTTGGGGAGGCCCTCCCTCGGCGGGTGCATGGCGCATCGCTGGCTGCCCTGGGCGGAGACCTCCGCTCCGGCCAGCCAGCGATGCGCTCCGCAGCCCCCGGCCTGATTTGGAGATGCGGGGAGCTGCTGAGGGTGCCCCGGAGCAGCGGAGCCTGGTAAGACCTTTCCTAAGAAATAAAAAACATTTCCCCCCCCAGATTCTTGCATCTGGCGGGTGGGTGTTGGCTTGCTCATCTGGCGTGGGGCAGGAGGGAAAAGTTATTTCCTTACTCCTCTCCCCCTTCTCCCCGCCGTCGTGCCTTCCTTGCTGGCTCTCCCCGCTCGCCCCGTTGGCCGGCGCGGGGCAGCGCCTTAGCCCGGCGCGGTGCGGGGATCCGCGCTGCTCCTCACCGCCGCTCCTCCCGGCGCTCCTGGAAGATCGTCTGCGGCGACTTTCCAGCTGAATTTGGTGATCAGATGTATTATTTTTATTTTTTTTTTCAAGTGAATCAGGAAATTCTTATCAGGCTGACAGCATTTTTAGACTATGCAGTGCGTGGGTGAAGTGGGACTAATATTGACTTGGCCCTAATGTAGTCATCTGAGAATACATTTTTTGGTTGTTGCTGCATTCCATAAGGTTTTATCATTATTATCCATGAAGATTGTTTTCTCCGTACATGGGAAGTGACCCCTAGTATCAACTTGCCTGGGAGACACGAGTATGGGCTAAAACATTAAAATTCCGATCGTCTGTTGCTGGTTTTTTTCTTTTTTTGTTGGGAGACAGAGCCCGTTTGCAGAAATGATACCCCAGTGAACTTGTCCAGGTTGCTCATGTTCACTCTAAATGTGAGCTCTGGAAAACTTTCGATTTCTGCCTCTTGCAGAGTGCCTTTGCTATTATTTCTTCTCTAATCTTGGTCAGAGCTTGCAAAGCTTCTGTCTATGCAGTAATTTTACTTAAGAAGTTTGTGTTTGGGTATCTGGAGGTCCAGTTCATAGCCTGTGTGCTTTGACGAGAAAATGAATAAGTAAAAACTAATAGCCTGATTCTGTGGCTGAGAGACCTAGAAGTAGAAAACAGTAATCAAAGCTCTGCTGAACCTCCTGACGTTTAACTCTGAAGTGGTTGTCTCTATTTCTCTTCCAGATCTGTAGAACACTTGGTATGGGGAATTCTATTAAATTACCGTGTCACGTTCAAGTGCTAGTCCTTTTTATTTTTAAGCATAGGTATGAAATTTCTTCCTCCAAAAGCAGGGCTGTGTATCAAATGTTCTAGGGGCACCCTAATGAACACTGAAGTTTCTTGAAATTTTATTTTAAACAAACTGAGTTCTTGGGGGTTAAGCTGTTTAAGTAGAGGTAGATAAGAAAGGCAAGAAACGTAGATAGCTCTGGTAAGCCAGTAGAGGTCTTGAGCTGGCCATATACCGCATTTCCACCTAAAAGCTTTCTAAACATGGCTATCCTATGTGTTATGAACAATTTAATTTAATGAATCCTGGTTGCACTGGTTTTCCTGACACACTTGGAGCTGAAGGGTCTTCACAAGCTACTCAGATGCCAGACTGAAAAGCCATGCTGTTGTTGCTGAAGAAAGTGTTGCCCCCTCTACTTCTAACTGCTAACTTTAGAGTGGTTTGTGTATTTTCTCTAAATCCAATGTTTTCTAAATTTAGAAAAAAAAAAGTAAGCATAGAATGAGCTCCTCAAGCGTCAAGATTTATTGTTTGCGTAACAAATGATGTTTTGCAAGTCTCTGTTCCTTCAGAATTGTCCTGTCAGAGATGCTTAATCAACTGGTAGAGAACGTAACAAAAAAAGATGAAGAATCTGTTGCCAGGTTTTTGGTTCTTACACATGTGTTCAACATGTAAAACGCTCCTGCACTCTTTGTGAGGATGATGACCATTTTAAAGAATGTTCCTCTTTGTTGGAATTAAATCTGTGGTTTAAAAATAACAGTGAGGGAAGATGAATTAGTGGGATACCTTAAAAATAAGTCTCTGCATTGGCGATGATAAAATGGAGCTCACCCTTAAAATATCCAAGGACTCCACCAAGGCATTTTTCAGTGGTATTGTACTACACTGGTGTCTTTCAGTTTGTTTTCTGAGAGAGAAGGCTCTTCCATCCTCTGCTGCTGTTGGCTTTCATTTTCTTCTCAGGGCAACGAGATGCAGGTGTGTCACTCTAACTAAAGCCTGTGCATCTCCACAGGTATTTGTAGTAAAGTCATCTCAAATGTGTAACTGGTTATGCTTTGGACATCAGTTTTGTGTGCTTTATGGAGCAAAGCAGCTCTTCAGCTGTGGAGCTCAAATGTCTGCGCTCTGGGATCTCTCTGGAGAGCCAAACCCATCGTGTTTCTTTGGGTCAGCGGCAGTGCCTGCAGCAAGACGAAGTGGGTTCAAATGCTTGTCTCCTTTTTTATTTTTATTTTTAATGGAAAGTCTCAGACTGCTTTTAAATGGTGGACTAGTGTGCACCTGGGTTGTGCAGAAGTGTAGCTTTAGGGGGTGGTCCATTGTGCCTTTTTAAAGTTTCCCCACGCTAAAGTTATTCCTGCATTTCTGTGTCTGTATTTTTTTTGCCCTTAAAATCAGCACGGAATTGATTTTTGCCTTGCACAGAAAGGTGGAATTTCTGGAAATGTAGCTTTCACCATCCTTAGCCAGGAAAGGACTTGCTGGCAAATTAATTTAGATGGAATTTTTTTCTTTTTTAAAGCTCTTAGTGGACTGAAGCCTGAATTCCTCTTGAATGTTAATGGGAGTGGAGGCTTAGCACCTTAGATCTTTGCGATTGCTCAAGTCCAGGGTGCTTGCTGGAGGGAAGTAAGCGAAACACGGATATATACATGCTCATATGGTGCCAGAATGAGCTGATGAAAATGGGGTGTGGCCCTGATTTTACAGATAAATCGGGATTTCCGTACTCCTTTGCCAAAAGACGGATCGAGCGTGTGCCGGTGTTAGGATACGAACGTGTTTCTGTGTCTGGTGGGGAGCTCTGCAGGCGTGAGGGTAAAACCCTGCAGAGTGGCAAAATTAAAATGCTCTTTGCTGCTCACTTTGCTGAGGGGCTGTGCAGCTGGAATAGTGAACTTTGGCTTTCCTATGGGTTGGGTGAGGAATGGGTGTAACGAAATTCGGAGAGGATTTGGGAACATGTAATTGGAGCAGAATCCCATTGTATTCCCGGCACACGGGGATGGCTTGTCCTGTCACGACAGGCTGGGCACAGCCAGCTGCAGGGCTGAGGCTCAGGTAGGACTCACCCAGGCTCACTAACACACCAGCTAAAGACCTCTGGAAGGAGAAGTTACAGTAAATGGTAGTTTTGGAATTTCTCCATGGTATGTAGAGGCAAGCCAACATCTAAGCCAAAGCTGTCCTTGCTAAATCAAGTCTTGCATAAGGAGTTGTGATATGCTCAAATCAGACTTTCTGCTGGCAGTGCTGTAGACAGCCTTGTCTTCATTAGCAATTTAGGTCACTAACTCCGCTCTTCCTTCCAAACTGACAGAGTTGCAGACAAGGACAGGTCACTTTTGATGCTGTGTCAGCTGGCTGCAGCTAAACCCCAATTCACATACTGCAACTTGTTTTTTCAGTGGAATTCTTTGCATCATGTGCTCCCAGCTTTTGAGGATGGGCTTGTTATTCTGCTTATGCTTTGTGGCAGTCTGCAATGTCTGACGGCAGGTAACAGCAGAGCGTGGCTTCACATCCAATTTTTGCAGTGCAGATTCTTTCTCAGGGCTATTCCTTTGCTGTTTGCTCTACTAACTTCTCTGGAAGCTATATAACCTGTATAACTCATCTATTCTCACAGTCACAGGGTGTCAAACCTGGGTTATGTCCTGCCCTGTGTGCTAGGTTTTCTTGGTTGGTTTTATTTGGTTCAATCCCACGGGACATCACTGATTAAAAAAGTTTGCCTTGCTTTACTCTGTCATGCTGACTGGGACCAAATTCTACTTGATCTGCCTCTAGCTGCATAAAATTAGACCTTTAAACCTTTAGGGTACATCTCTGTTTACATGTGCAGCAAAAGGTGTATGAATGCATTCTTTTTTCACCATGTCCCTCCATCAGCAGAGCACAGCAGCACCTCCATGCTCTACCTCTACAAATCCAGTGGCCCAGCTGAAAAGAAGCTCTCACCTTGCTCATTTGTGTGGGTGGAAGTTACTGTTTCATGTTTTTAGGGCAGTGCCATAAACACATCTTTCAGGCCCAGCATTTAGTACCCTGCTTGCTTGGAATTGTCTTCTTCCTTGAATTCTTTCTGTGTTATCAATAGGAGCCTGCTTGGCAGACAGCTCCACAAATGGAGGACTGTCTGAGGATTTGCCACGAGTTTGTTGCTGGAATTCCTTCTCAGAAGCTTATGTCAAATGACAGCCTTTTTCTCAGGGTAGGGTCATATAGTGTTACCTCAGCGTAGTTATTCTTTATTTTTGGTTCCTGTTCTTTTTCTCATAATGGAAAATCTGTAACAGGTGGCCACAGGCACACCAGACTTTCATGCTTGGGAGCATAAAGGACCATATGCTGTATGGTGGCATGTATGGAGATAATAAATTGTAGGAAAAGGCAACCAGTTTATGTGAAAAGTAAGAGCTGGTCTGAATTTTCGATTCAAACTTGGCTGAAGTAAAACCTTCTCTGTTCTCAAAGTGTGGTTGTTTTATTTTGTTGTTGTTGTTTTGCTGGCTACTAACTGCTTTCTGCTGGAAGTGAGTTTTTTTTCTATTTGCAAAGAGGAATGTTCTGACATTTTTACCAGACACTCTGGGTGAGACCCGGGACCCTTGAAGTCAGTTGGACTTTTGCCACAGGCTTTAATGTGGCCAGCATTTTGCTGCATGAGAACCTTTGTGCTTGGTTCTGGGTAGGGTATGTCAGAAAATAACAGGAATCTTCAAGGCAAGGATTTTGTGTGAGATTTTGGACTGAATGTTTTCTTGGTCTAAAAGTGCTCAGGAAGACAGGCTAATGATTGTTTAGAATAAACTTTCTTTTTAATATTCCCATATCATCAGTGATATGTTGACCTTCAGTTTCCTTTTGTTGTACGATTTGAAGTGAAGGGTTTAGATTTTCTTTGGAATTGCCTGTTTGTGAATATATGAAATAAAAATAAGGTAATGTTGGTTGAAGCTGAATTCAGCCTAGGCTGTACAGCTGTATTTACCCAGAGATTGTGCCATTTCAGCCATGAACTAGAGTCTGTTATCAAAAGGGTATAGACACTGAATTTCCCTCTTTTCCACTTAAATTCTGTATTCTGAATTTAAATTCTGTATCCTGTGTCTTGGCCAAGAGAAGATTTTTGGTGTTTGTTTTGTTTTTCAGAGGCTGCTTAATATCAAGTCTCTAGTGTAAGGAAGGGAGAGGTGTATTTCATGAATATATTAAAGTACTGAACGTTGACAAGACATAACACTGTGTTTGGTCAGAAAACACTTGGTAAAGATCTTACAGATGCAGTTGGCTGATAAAGTATATGCTAGAACTGTTCAAATGAAAAAGTACAAGTTAAACTGGACTAGCTGAGGTTAGTGGCCATAAACCTACCCTGGTGTTTATGGGCTTTTTTGTTTTTGTTCCCTCACATCCCATGATTGTGGGACAAATTCATTTAGCGCTGATGATTTTGCATAGTTTTCCACTCACACAACTGCAGTCAAAAATATGGTGAGAGTACTGTTAAGGTCAGAACAAAAATTAGGAAATTTATGTGCAAACAGGGTATTTTAGGTGAGTTGGGGGGAAAAACCCTCACATTGTCAAAGGATGCATACACTGGAAAGGATGTATGTACACTGCATACAAGGAAGACTTGCTGAATAACTTTCTCTCACTGTAGTGTCTTGCTTAAAGAGTTTTGCAATTACAGGCTGATAATTTCTTCCTGAAATGCAAATTAATTAGATCTGTATCTGATCACAGGCTTGCTGTTTTGAAAAATCTTTTAATTTAGAACTCTTATCCTTTGCAAATAACTCACTGCAAACCACAGCTTTGCACTGTAAATAATCATTCACACACAAGGCCCTGTTCTTGTCCATCAGTCCTACTATCTTTTTTTTTTTTTGTTGCATTAGAATTTTTTTTTTTTTTTACATTAAAAAAAGGTCAGATTTAGTGCTTTTGAAAGGAGCAAGTGCTCAGAGCATCTTGTAATGACTGTCCGTGGACTGGAGGGGAGGGAAGAGAGTTGAAATGGAAAACGAATTAGATTCTTAAGCTGTGGAAGGGGGAACATTCCTGCGCAGAGAAGCGACTCTGGAGATAAGTTTTAATTTCCTGAACTCCAGTCCCTGTATAGGAACATTGGAAGACTTCCTTCCTGATCACCAAGTCAAGCCAGGGGCTGTGTTAGCGGTGTGTGTCTGTCTGTAATTGCGTGCTTGTGTCTGCATTTGCATAACTGCAGCATCAGTGCAAGCACCTGTAGGGATGGGAGTCAGCACTGGATGTGTGCTGCCTCTCTTCAAGGTCTGGCATGTAACAGACCTGTTTGGATTTCTCCAGAGGATCTCTTTCATACTGTGTCTCTGCGTAAAAAACAAAGCCCAAGCAAAACCAAAAATGAGAAAAGCATTTTTAAGAGGATCTGAGTTGTGGTGCAGCTTCAGGAATGGCCAAGTTGTCGAGGTGGATGCGTTGCAGGTTTCCAGTGCATGTGTCTCCTTTATGTGCAGCATTGCTAGAACTGTTTCTGTCTTACTGAGGTCTCAGGGGTCTGTGATTCCTCAGGCAAAACCACGAAGCTTGCTTTGAGTGATATCCTAGTAAGCATTTGGGTAACAGATATTAGGAGAACTTCCTGAGATGTTTGCTTACAGAAGGCACGAAGCACTTCCAGAAAAAGTGTACGTTGCCCCAAATTCTGCATTTGCAAAAATATGTTTACAGCCTCAGACTGTTTCATTTTAGCAGTTCTAGTTTCTAGTAAAACTGCTTTATTTTGCTGTTTCCATATTTTTGTTTGTTTATTTTTATAAGTGAATCCCAGTGGTTCTCCCAATAGTCTTAAGTAATATTGTGCTAAACTGAGCCACAGTAGAACTTGCTCTGTGAAGCACAGATTCACTGGAAATCCAGGTCATTTCCTGATGTCCCCAAATGAAATAAAATTGCGTGTGTCCCTCACTGCAGTTTGTGCAACAGCATCTGAATTAATGGTATCACTGAGCTGCTTTATCAGTTAACCCACTGGAATATCAGATACGTTGCTTAAGTTGCCGTGAGCTTTAAGTATAAATAGGTTTTAATTCCACTTGTCAATAGCTCTTTCTTACAGGTAATTTTTTTAAATAACCATTCGTAATTAAGACTTTGCCTCAGAGCATTTATTTTGTACTACAGTGAGATAATTTGTGTCAGATTATATGATTTTAGAAAGCACTGAATTTAAATGTATCGATGGTACAAAAGGTCAGAAAATGACTTTCGATTATTTCTAAATTGTACAAGCATATTTATTGTAAAAATGAAACTTTATAGACTGTGCAGTTGTTTAACTTTTTCTATACAACTACTTCGGAAAAAGGGTAAAAATGCCATAAACTTAAAGAGATTCTGATGGCGCTAGAGTGTTGCCAAGCAAACCATTAAAGATAAGTCAAGCTGTAATTCTATAGGAATGCTATGAAATACTTTTGCATATGGACTGTAGTTGTTTTTGGGTTCCTGAAAGTGCTTGTGTGTAAAGTCAGCTGTGGAAATGGCTGGCTAGCTAAAAGCTATGATTCCTGCAGCTTGACTGTTGTGGGGAGAGGTTTTTTCCCTGTGAAAACAGTTGTAAAGTGGAACATCTGAAAAATATGTTCCATGCAAAATGGATCTTCACACACATTTATTTTGACATTTAGGTTTGATTTGAGAGAGAGAGAGAATATTCTGAAATAGCCATTCACAGATGGCTTGTGAGGGTTTTAGCTTTTTATATGCTTCTCTGTGTTTTTGGTTTGGGGTGGATTTTTCTGCATGTGTTTGCGGACTTGTCAATCCCCCTCTTCCCCCAGATCACATGTTTAATTTTTTATGACTTGAATTTTTTTTTCCCTTTTCCCAAAAGCTGGTGTTAAAAAAAAAAAAAAAAAAAAAAGGGAAAAGAAACCCCTTCCACCCTAACCTCAAAACAACAACAAACCACCCCAAAACAACCAAAAAACCAAGCTCTCAAACCCCTGACCAGCCCCCAGTCACCACCCCAAGGTATAACTTCCTGTGATAAAAATTCTGTTGTCAGTGAGTGAAAATTTATGCATTTTGTGGATTTTGATAATACAGTAGAAAAATTTTCAGGAAGCAGGAAACTCCCACCTTTACAGCTTCAGCAGTAAGTGCAGGGAATCCGGAGGGCCCTGTATGCTCAGCTGGAGGAGTGTGCCCAGAAACCTGGTGCTTGCCCAGCTGGATGTGTGAAATGCACATGCTGTCTATCTGGCCACCCTTCCACAGGGCTGGGCTTGACCTCTGTAGCCTTTATTGATGGAATGTCCTCTCCAGGTGGGAGTCAGGAGGGAATTGTTAGAGCCTGTCTGCTGTCTTTTGAAAGTATTGAGTGAAAGCTGGTGCTGATAAATTGTGGTTGTGAAACATGCCTGAGAAGCAGGTCCATCTGTGTGAGAGGAATAGAGACTCTTAAGCAAGCACTGGTATCCTCTTCTTTGTGAAATGCCAGTGTCAAGTATCCAGGTAGTCCAAATTTAATTACAAAATGAATAATCAGTTATTCGGTGTATTCAGTTATTTTTAGTTAAATAACGGAATACACTCAGTTATTTGAGCTTCCTCTGAATGCCATCACTGATACATCTCTTGTTTGTTTTGTTTCTAATCCCAGAAGAAGTTAGCTGTGTACAACAAGATGCAGGAGTCTCTGGAAGTGACCCTTCCCAGCAAGCAAGAGGAGGATGAGAAAGAGCAGCCTGCCGAGATGGAGTACCTGAACTCTCGCTGTGTCCTGTTCACTTACTTCCAGGGAGACATTGGTTCAGTGGTGGATGAACACTTCTCGAGAGCTTTGAGCCAAGCCAGTAGCTTCAGTTCAGAGACTGCCCTTTCCAAAAGCAAGGCAGGGCTGAATCCTCTCTGGAGAGGTAAGAGGGGCAGGAACTTGCTTTTTGTGGTGGGGCTTACTCGGGCTGCGTTGCAGAAACACACATTGCATTGCCCCTGAAATTCTGCTTCTCTGTGGAAGTGGAAAAATCCCCCTCAAATCTCCAAGAGCTGAGGAGCTTCTTGGGTTGAGTGATCTGAGGTGTTAAAGGGGGAGAGAGCAGCCAAAGGCATGAAAGGAGCAGGCATCTCCAGCTCCTGCCATATCCTGTCTCTGCCAGGGGCTGGGAGGGAAGGGGCTTCACAAACGTCTGCTGCGAGGTTGGAGGCTCTTTTTTTTTTAGCTCCAAGTGTGAAACTTGGCCTGTGCAAAGCTTTTTGGGGTGCTGGCCTTGGATGTGAAGGAAACCTATGCAGCCTGCTCGGGTGGCTTTGCCAGGTGATCAGGATTTGTCCACAGCCGCTTTCCAGGCAGGGAGGAGCCAGCGCAGGATGGAATGGGCTGGGGGGCAAGCCCTGGCTCCTGTGGCTGCAGCCACGTGGTGTTTTCCTTTGCAGCTTGCTTGTGGGAGAGGTACAGATGATATGTGGCTTGCTGAGTGTAAAATGGGCATGACATTACTCAGCCTCCAAGCAGGGAGCCCGAGGTTCTTCGAGGCATTTTCTCACTGTCCTAACACAGAGAGTAACAACACTGTCCTCTTGTTATGCACATAAATGCTTATATACTTCATATGTACTGCTGTGACAAAGAGCAGATCTTGCCAGAGACACTGGGTAGCCCTTACAGACAAGACTTCCAAATTGGAAAAAGCATGGCAGGAAGATGCTGTTTCCATTTTGTTGGATGTGGCAGTCTGGGTGTTTAAGATCCCCACAGCTGCATTGTTTCCGATCACATCCTTATGTGGACTGGCAGAGAGGGGTGCAAACTAAGCAAATGAGTAATGGTGAGCAATGGCCTTACACTGGGTTGATGAGAGAGGTACTGGTGGGATCTGAGCAGGGGCAGTGGTGTTCCTAATCAGTGATGTGGAGGTGAGACTGCATTGATGATAGCCACAGATACTAAAGAGAGATGGGATATTTGGAAACAACTGTGAAGAGAAAAATAGCACAGAAGAGCTTGCTTTCCAGAAGGATGATGACAAATCCAAGGAAGTTTAAGCAAAGGTCAGCACAAGTGGCTAGGGAGCTGGAGGAATTTATGGCTTGAGCTGGGACCATTAATGTTAATGGGAAATTTTCCGTTGACTCGACTGAGAGCAGGATTGAACCTATGCTTACTAAAAAGGAGACTGGAGCATTTATAAATGGCCCAGACAGGCTATAAATGTTTTAGCAACAGGATTAAGGCAGTCCCCAGAGACCCCATGCCCACAGCAAGCCCTCTTCAGTGAGCTTGGGGATGTTCTGTGGATGCGGTCGCGTGTCTTCCCTTTGGCCTCAGACATTCCCTGTTGTTTATCCCTGTCCCCCCCTCTGTGGCTTCACAACCATCCCCAGAGGGCTCTGCAGGGGACATGAGTGTCTTGGTGTGAGGGTTCTCCAGCCATACTGCCTCCTGACCCCATGTGCCCCATGCCCTCAGTGGGGAATGGAGGTCGGCGTGTCCTGAACAACTTCTGGGAATACAGTAAGGAGATACGCCCTGTGCCATCCCTGCACCTGCTGGAGGGGCATGAAAATCCCTGGGAGCTGAGAGAGCTGAGGGCATTTGCTGCTCCAGAGAAGAGAAGCTGACAGGAGCTTTATCAGGCCCAAATGGATTTCTGATATATTTGTGCTTGAAAGCAAGGTGGAAGGACCAACACTGTCAGCTTGGTCTTCTGGTTTGTGCACAATATCAAAGATGCTCAGTTCCACCTTGAGCATCTTGAGAATGTGAGCTTGTGTCCCATTACCTAAAGAAGTTAAATGATCATTAGCTTGTGGTTCTTCCATAAATAAGCTTCATGGGTAGTCAGAATTGTGTCAATTTCTTACTCAGAAATAAATTAGAAAGAAAAATACTTTTTCTAATAGTGGTTTTGGGAGATGCAGGTTTCAGTGGAAAGTGTGTGAGCATGAACTGGCTCCCCAGCTCACTGCATTTTCTCCTTTATCTGAAAGGAGAGATTAGCAATGTTTTTGACTTCTTTTTTCATCTTTTTTTTTTTAAGGTGTTCTGATGAAAATGCAAACTGATTTTATCATTAAGGTGATATTGCAGGGTTTTTTTTGCTTGTTTTCAGGAGGGATTTTGCTTACATATAAAAACTAGAGCCTGTTGTTCTGAAAAGAGCAATTTTTTATCATTTGCTTGTTGATCAGGTTAGGCTAAAATTATTTTGAAAACTGATTTTTTCATAAAATACAGTTCTGTATGTCAGGCTCGAGTAAAGTGAATATTGAATTATTTTGCTGGTGCTAATGATACCTTGACACTAATGTTACTTTAATGGTATTTTTATCAACATGTTTTTCCTTGCTGAAAGTGTTGGGTTGTTTTTCTATCTTACTTTTCTTTCCTCACGCCTTAAGTGAGAGCTGATGTTGTACTACGGAACGCTCCTTATGTTGTCTCCTTTCCAGTGTGTGCACTTCTGGCATGTTTTCAGTGTGTGTTGTGAACATTTGGGTTGGCCACCGTGAGCATTTGCATCAGCTACAACTGCGTGGTCCCTGGGATGTTGCCTTGTCCCTGCCTCCCTGTACTTAGGGTAGGATAATTGTGGTGACTGTAGTATCTTTCTTGGCAGACAGTTTTTGTTAAATGCCTCATGGAAGTGCAGAGATTTTTGAATTATTATTTTTTTCTTTCTTAAGAGCAGTGTGGACATGGCTGTTTCTCCATGTGCCATAGAGGCCAGGTATCCCTGAGCGCTCAGGGTGGCTGAAATTTTCCTGCATGTGTATGTGACATGGACTGAGCCTTTTTGTCCAGTGACAGGACTGACCTTTCCCAGTGAGAGTGGCCACACTGATGCCAGTGGGGGCTGGCTTGTGACAGTGTCAGGCAGCAGGGATGCCTGAAACCTGCATAGGTTTGAAAAATGGAGATGACCAAACACGTTTGCTGTGGCCTGGACCTCCTGCATGACTGGTAAAGCCAAGCTGTTATGCAATCTGGGATGAATTCACGTTGGCAGATTCAGTGGTTTAAAGTGCTCTCTCCTGTTACTAAAGCTGTCCTGCAGATACTTTGTGGTTTTCTGTGCTTTTTTGAAGTGCAGGGCTTTGGATTTAGGGCTTTTCCATGCAGATAACAGCCAGATAGTTTTCAAAAACTCGATTGCAGAGGTTAATTTTCCAGAATACTGGCAGAGCATTGTCAGGCTATGCTCCTCTGTTAACTAGGGTGGAAAACAACAGAGTGGACATGAAGTTTGCTTTTTTTTTTTTTGTATCAGCCCTGCTGCCAACAGCACAAGCCATACATACTCTCCATCTCAGTGTAATCCCTTTTTACAAGGAATGGTTTACAAACAAGGAACAATACCAATTTTGGAGGAGTGCTGTGGCTTCTGTAATATGCTCGAAGCTCTCTGTAGTCTTCAAGCATGAATTGCAATAAAAATACCTTGCTAAAAACAACCCAACCTTTTGAAGAAACCCATGGAGTGCAGCTTGCCAGATAAGTTTTCAGCCTCTGAAGCATTTTGGCAAAAGCATCCACAACGTTTGTCCATGGTATATTTGCAAAGTTTGTTTCCAATATCGGAAGTTAATCAGACTCAAAAACCTGCCTAAATCAAAGCCAACTGATGTGTGGAAAAATTTCTGTGATTTTAATGGATTTTAAAACAGAGACACGAGTGTCCTAGTGATGCAGTCAGAAAAACTTTAAAGTTTTTTACTTCCAAAATATTTTTGTATAAGCAAAGTTCAGAGGCGGGAGTGTTTGAAGAATCTGTTCATTCTCAATGGTGTCTTCACCAAAGTCTCATTCCAGCTGCTTATTAAACAACACAAAACCAAAGGTGATTTAAAAAAAATAAAATACTTTTACAAAAGTTATGAGGAACAGAGGATTCTTCGCCTCATCAAATGCTAAACTTCCCTGGCTTTATTTCTCCATAGGCTATTTTTATGACTGTTCTTTCATCAGAAGTGAAGTTCTGTATTTTTATGTTTCCATCTTTGACCAAAGAAAAAAGTCCTATTGGAGCTGAGAAATATTGCATGAAGCAGTACTTTCTAGCATGAGCTGGCAAGAGGATTGTGAGAATGGAGAAGCCAAGATTTTGCTACACATCAAAAATACTAATGGAGAAGCCAAGACTTTGCTACACATCAAAAATACTAAGTGCTCCTTCAAAAGAGGAATTTTTAGAATGTGATTTCATAATGTAGAGGTATTGGAATCCATTTAAATATAATCTGAGCCCTAGCTGTAAGAAGCAGCAAGTCTTTTAGTTCTGACAAAAACCTTTTTGAGCTACATAGATGGTTCTGCTTCTATGATCCTGTTGGGTAGAGGGCATCATGATATATTCTGTGAAGGAGTAACATAAGCTGTGTTAGATATGACCTTTATCCCATCAGAGCATGCAATTAGTTTGAGAAAATCAGGTATTCTTTTAGCCAAATGTTTCCTGTTCTGCAGTGTGGTGTGGGCTGGTTGTCTTTCCTCTGAAGCATTTGCAGCCACAACAGCTGCCTTTCTAAATGATGTGCTCTAGTCTGGGCAGGAGTTAGCATCTGCTCACAATTTCTGTACCAAGATCCTGAGAGGGCTCTGACTCTACAGTCTGAAGAAGAAAAATCTTCTCGGGTGGGATCTTATGTATGTAGAAATCTGATGGGAGGGAATGAAGATGGGGGAGCCAGGCTCCCTTCACCAATGCTTGCTGACAGAACAGGAGGCAATAGGCTGAGATTAGAAAACAGGAAATTCCATCTGAATACAAGAAAACTTTGTTTTGTTGGATTTTTTAGGTTGCTTGTTGCTTTTGGGGATTATTTTTGAAGGGCTGCATAGTCTGGAGCTCACTCAAAATCTGACTGGACATGGTCCTGGACAACTGCTCCAGGTGACCCCACTTGAACAGGGGAATTAGACTAGGCAATCTTCCTCCCTCAAATGTCCCGTGATTCTGTATTTACTGAGGAAGCTTGAGTTCAGCGTTACAAACCTCAGAGAGCAGCAAATCACTGTGGGGTTTTTGTCCTGGAATGCGTTGTTCACCTTCAGTCACACTTCTCTTCTTTCCTCCCCGCCAGAAAGCTCAACAATTTCAAGCCAAAGGAGCGGATTCCCAACCTCGTTCTGGGCCAGCTCTTACCAGCCTCCTCCTCCACCCTGCTTAAGCGGAGTGCACCCCGATTTCCCTGTGACTGCACCAGGCACCTTCCCAGCACCAGATCCCAGCAGCTGGCCAGGACACGGCCTCCACCAGACTGCCCCAGCTCCTCCCCCCGCCGCCTCCGAGTCCTGGCACTACCCCTTAGCGTCTCAGGTGAGCCCCTCGTACGCACACATGCACGATGTGTACGTGCACCGCCACCACCCTCACGCCCACGTGCACCACCACCACCATCCCCACGCCGGCTCGCACCGCGACCCGCGCTACGGCTCGCTGCTGGTGCCCTCGGTGCGCGCCGCCAGGATTCCTGCTGCCCCGTGTGACGGGACAAAGGCCGAGCCCGCTGCTGCTGCCGGCGCTACCTCAGCCTGGGCCGGAGCCTTCCACGGAACAGTGGACATCGTGCCGAGCTTTGGCTTTGATACAGGTAAGATGGTTTTGTTGTTGTCGTCGTTGTCGTCTGTGACTTGTTTTAGCAGAGGCGTGAACTCCCAGCGGGGCTGGCTCTCAGAGCCGTGTCCAAGTGATTCCTACAAATACAGGAATCGCTCCTGTAATTGCTGTCAGGGCAGTTCTTCCTGACTTCTGCTGAGAGACCTTTATCTGCCTTAGTCTCATTCAAGCCAGATGACGCAATCTGCATTTTTTGTTTCTTTTTATTGAAATATTGTGGGAAAATATTAATTATGCTTCCATGGGGAAGTTCTCCGTTTGTTCAGCTAGTTCATATGTGCATCCACCAATATGCAGCACCAATAAACTAATAACTTGCAGTATGTGAGGACTGCATCTTGCAGTGGAATGACTCAGCATTTCCTTCCTGTGTAGTATCCAGGTGTCACATGAAGAATACAGGTGCTGATTGAGCTGTGCTTGCCATCCAATGAAATATCTTTCTGTAGGGCAGAGACAGAGGTATGTGAGTTAATTCATTTCACTGCAGGGTCTGTAGTCTGAGCTGCAGACCATGAACTCCATCTGTGTCTGTGAGCCTTGAGTGGCAGTCTCTCGTCTCAGCATCAGAAGCAGTCTGGCAGCCCTCAGGGTTTGCCGTTTCTTGCTGTCAGGTGACAGTTCCCAGTGCAGCCATCCTGGAGCTCATGGGCCCCACTGTGAGGGCTCCTTTTTCGGTTTGATATTGATCTCACCAGCAGCAATCCTTGCAGATTAGTACTTTTTAAAGACAGTGTGTTATCTGATTAAGGAAACATTAGGTTTGTATGTTTGTTCCCTTTTCCTCAAAGTATCTATTTGTCTCCATTTTTGATAGCACTCTCTGACTGGTTCAATGTGTGAGAACCACTTCTTTGTCTTGATTAGTGGGCAAGGGAGCAAAGAATCGATGGGGGAAAAAAGGCTGTTTCTTAAAGATGAAATTCTATTAACCTCATTCAAATCTGTCTCCTCCCTTTAAAGCAACTGGGAACCAGTAATCTCCTCTAAATACTATACCATTTGCTGTCTTGATGTCAATAAAACTAAGAAAAAGCTTATCAGTATACTTAACAGTGGACAATTTATATGTAAATAACATTTCTAGCTAAATCAGCGAATCAAGAATAATTATATTTTATGCTTTTGGGTACAAAATGATAAACTAACCAGACTGGGATCTTGAGATTTTTCCTTTGTGGCAAACCCCATAAGGGGAGTGAGCTGCCTTATCTGAAGCACGAGCAGACTGTCACTGCCACAGGTGTAAGGGACAAGGCCTCCTGGACCCAGCCCCATCTGCAGAGTCCTGGTATTTGGGTTAACCTTTTGGGGGTGGAACAGAGAGCTGTGTATGGAATTAGTCAGGAGAAACCACTGCCTGGCTTAGGTACAAGTCCAGCCTGTTAGTTCTTTCTCTTTAAGAGCAAGTACCTCAAAAAGGACTGGGTCCTAGCACTGCCTTAGAGATCAAACACAGCTTTGGCTTGGTGCTGCCTGCTCCCTGTGAAAATCCCGGTGGATGGGTACAGTTGGGTGCTAATTTTGTCAGGATCCTGGTTTGGCAGTGCTTTGCATGTCATTTGGTTGCTCAGCATGGGAGACAGTGGAAAAGATCTGAACTGTTCACTTCTGACCCATGCCTGATTGTGTGGGTTTTAAGTCTCTGAGTTCCTGTGGGGAAAAAGAAGGAGGGGAAACATGTGACTGGTTTGAAGAAACACAGAATCTCAGCAGACCAGTGGCTCATTAGTTTGAGACTATTCAAAAGGGTCACACACTGAAACACAACAGCAAAACCCTGTTAGGCAGCCCCAGTTTTGGAAACCAGGATGCGAGCATTGAAACACAGCAGGCAGTGGAAACCTGTGACATTACAATTACTTGCTCTCTTGCCCTGCACACTCATCCCTCTCCTGCTTTCCAAGCAGAGGCTTGCTGGGAAGGGCAGGAAGGCTGAGCTCCCTTTTCAGCCTTGCCTGCAGCTTGTGCTGTTGAGACAAATGCTTTGGTTACAGGCACTCGAGGCATGGAGGGAAGAGGAAGCTTAATTGCTTTAGGGTTTTGTGTGCACATCCAGCAGAATCATCCCAGGGAAAGTGTGGGGAGAGGAGAGGGTTGCTGGAGTACCACACAGAGTCACATCCAGCACCTGCTTCATGTGCACTTCAGGGAAAGCAGATTATACTGGATAAATCTCCACGTCACACAGCATTTCATTGCATTTAACTCCAATATCAAAGAGCTATCTCGAGAGAGGCTACAAACTCAAGAGCCTGGAAGAGTGAACTGGCTTTTAGTGACATAAAGTGCTTTCTCCAGAGTAGGGTAAGGACACAGTGGCAAGAATATGTCAGCTCTGAAAGTGTTTGCTCATATATCCCTGGAGAAAATAACCTGTGGAGCTGTCAATGTATCGGATTCCATGAGCTTCAGGTGATTTTTGTTAAAAAAGTTCATTTGGTCTATACCTGGACATTGTCTTTTGGAGTCCTTCACTTATAAACTGATTCTCCTTCTTCTTACCATGGGTCACATTTCTTGTGCTTCTGTCACATGGATTGTAGGAACATCTGCAAAATTCCTCATGCTGAATTATGTGGAATGGTGGTGTTGGGATCAGGGCAGGCTGGCTGTAATCTTACCCTCTTCCAGCTACATTGTTGCATCTCTGCCATGCCATGCCAAATAATCGATCTCAAGAATGGATGATGCTGAATCACTTCAGAGGTTAAGAGGAGGTTCCCACTGCATGCACGGTGTAGTTTGGGAATTTATGGTTCAGAACACTTTGTGTGGGACAGCAGCACAGCACCCTTCACAGAGCTGACAAGCTATTGATCTGTCTGGCACATCTGTTTGAGCTTACATGGTTCTGTTTTAGGGGATGAAGAAGGATTTAGCTACCTGATTGCCATTAAATGTGGCTTGATCCTTACATTGTAGGCTGCAAATTAACCCTTTTAGTAGCTTCTGTATCAGTCCCAGTGCAATTAAAGAAAGTGCTGGTCTGCATCAAGAGCTGTTAGAACCTGCTAGGTTTGTGTCTGCTGGTGTGTAGTGTCTTTCCAAAGTGCACCAGCTACAATGCTCAATGGAAGAGTACATTTCATGTCAAGCATTGATATAAACACATTGGAATAAGTACACATTGTTTGGATTTAGGGCTCAGTTGCTGGTGTCAAGCAAAGCAGGGTTTGGCTGTCACCAGCTCTGCCTGCAGCTCAGAGTTGTAGTTTTTATCCAGTGTCACCACTAAAGCTTTTTGCTTGTGCTTAAGCCACATCCAGCCCTTAAGATCAGGGTTTGGGGAGGAGAATTTCTGTCTCTCAGTGTTGCTGGTGGTTGTAGCCATCAGTGCTTCCCTCGGGAGCGGGGTGGGAGGTGTCTTGCACCCCAGGCCCTTCAGGTGATCAGTGGCGTTTGGCTGTGCTGCAGGCAGCCCGTGGGGAGGAGAGCAGAGCACCTTGCCTTGCCACTGCAGAGCCTAGGAGGATATCCTGTCCTGCTGTGGGACAGATGTGCTGGAGGAGGCTTCCTGCAGCCCCAGCACACTAAAAGCAAAGCAGGACTTTGGCATCAGTGATGGCTGTAAATCTATTAAAATCGAGGTGTGCGTTCTTCATCCTATAAAGTTACGCACATTGCGGTGGATAACTTCAAATTTAGATGAATTAATCACCATCCTTTTGTCCTGGTTTCCTGTGGAAAAATACCCTTTTGGAAATGCCTGTATGTCAGTGTGATACATTGAATTTGGAGTTTGAGGGACCAGTCCAATCCCTTCTGTACATTTGTCTCTGTTCACACCCATCCCACAAGTTTGTCACAACTCATTAAATTTGCTGAGATGTTCCCACAGAACCTGCATAATGTTTGTGTGGCAATTAGCTCTACTGTTGGTGGCCCAGGGAAGGGGGATTTGCTGGAGTGGCAGTGCTGGGTCATGCAGTGCAAGTGAGGATTTCCTTGCTAAAAGGAAAGCACTGCAGGTGGAAGCTCTGGGTGAGTAGCAGACCTTGGATTCTGTGTTAGGACTGCAAATGGCCTTGCCTTGAAGGAGATAGGAATATAATCAGGAGAAGGCATGGAAAGTGTTCCACATTCAGTTCTGTAAATAGGACAACTTTGGTTTTTTTGGATTGTTTTCTCTTGCTGTTTAGAGTCTGTAGCTATACCTTAAACCTCCTTGTTACAGTTATTTGTGCCTTGCAAAGACACCTGCGTAGGCAGGTGCCTGTTCAGCTAGTTATTCCCTTTCTACCACTTGCTGCTGTCAGGTGGAAGATCTCTTAAACACGTGTGTGTGTCATTTTTTTAAGCTGCTAGGAGCCACATAACCTGTTTCTCTTCTTACAGGCTCCCATGGCCTCTGGTGTCCTTTAGTGGTCCTCTGGTGAACCTAAATGGCTTCTTTATGCTCTGAAAGTTTTCTGCTCTCTGACTTTTTTTTTTTTTTTTTTTGGGGGGGGGGGTGGGTCATCTTTGTTTAAACAAATTGTAAGCACCAAAGGAAAAATAGCCCCAAATTGTCATCACTAGCTTTGAGGGAGCTTTGAAGGGAACAGCAGTTCATTATGACTGTCTGTGTGTGATGCTGCCAGGGAAACAAATAGCTCTTAAGCAACAAGGAGACATCTTCACTGAATAAAGAGCCTCTGAACATGTTTTAATAGGCATGCGCTAGCTGAGGGATATCTCAGTTTTTCCAATCTGTAGAAACAGGTACAAGTGCACATGAAATGGAGCAGAAAGCATTAAACAAGTTTTGGTGCAGCACACCTATGGGCTCTGCTTTCCCTTTCTCTTCACTGCTGGACACACAAGTGTTTGTACCCTGCTTGGAAATCCTCACAAGGATAGAGCCATATGCTCTCATCTGTCATGTGAGTGCTAATTGCTTTGCAGCTCAGCTCTGAAATGTTGATCATCATTAAATATTTAACTGCTCATAATCTTAAAGCAAGGAGGTAGTTGTCAGATCAGAACCCTGCCTGCCTGTAAGTTCTCTGAAAACTTATGGGTCGTCCTTAATAGTCAATGTGTGATTGGATTTGGAAATGAGATCCACGCCTAGCACACAGTTCAACATCAAGTGAACACAGAGCTCTGGTGGTTACAACATCACAGAGGTCTGGAGTTGCACCTATTTACATTAGTGATGAAATTAACCCTAAATTCTTAGCAAGTCAGGTGCCTTGGTACATTGCAGAGCAGGAATGATGACTTGTAGTGGAAAATGTACCTTCATTTCATGGAATGTGATTTACTTGCCTCAAAACATCAAAGGGCAGGTTTTAAATCATTGAGACTTGAGTCCCTCACTGCCTCAGAAAATACGTGCCTGCATCTCTGTCCTTTACTTTCCCTATAAATGAGCAAGAATGTATCTTCTTGGAGAAATTTAATCTGCACCTGCCCTTCTATTGTCTGGATTTGAGGTTTATGCCCTGTTAGGTGTGAATAGAGAGATTGGATCCCTCTGGAGCAGAGAAATCCCAGATTATTATGCAGGTTCCAAGTCTATAACGCTAGAACCACAACATAGCACCACATTTATTAGATAGTCCTCACTTTTTTACAAAGGAAAATGTTAGAGGAACTCATAACAAATGCAAGCTGAAAACGATTAATTTTTCCCATGTGGAAGCACAAGCCATTCTTGGCTGGAAATCTTGCACTCTGTAGGTGAAATTATTTGGGATATTTTGCCTGCTGCAGGAGCGTTTTCCCTTTCTCCTCGGCGAGGTGAAATGCCACAGAAACTGAAATCCTGAAGTGTCCCAGGCATTTTCTAGAGGAGATGGTGTCTGTGGCTGGACCCTGCCTGGAAATATTGCTCTGCTGCCTACTGGATAATTGATGCAGACCTTTATGGAGGGTTTTTTCACTTCATGCTGTGTTCCACATGAGCTCAAGCCAAGGAAGCGCATGCAGGAATTTTATCACCATTTTTGAAATGGTTGAGCCAGAATCAAATTTTAGTATGGTTTAATTTTACCCCTCATAAAATAAAAGTTTTGGAGCAGTAACACTGTTGCTAACAAGTCCTTTAAACTGTTAAATTGTCATTCGTTTCTTTTTCTTTTAAATTTTTTTTTTAAAATTCAAAACTTGTGTTTCTTTACTTCAGTTGCTTGGGGAGGGGAAAGAAGAAACCATCTGATTTATTAATTTAATATTTATTGATATTAATAATTTTCCTTTTCTTTTCTGAAATGTAGGTCTACAGCATCAGGACAAGAGCAAGGAAACCGCTTGGTTCTGAGGTGCAGAGAAATTAAGACCAGCTAGAGCTGGAGTCAGCGGAGCTGGGCGGGTGATACAGCAGTGGCTGACTCCTTCTGCGTGGAGCAAAGGACACACATGAAGATGAAGAGCCAGCTATTCTGGTTTTGCTATTGAGCCTTTTATTTGTAAGGCCATTTATGGGTCCCACAGTGTTGGAAAAAAAACCAAAAAAAACAGAAACCTAACTTTTCTTTCTTTCCTCATCTGAGCCTGCTGCAGCTGGGCAACCTAACTCCTTTCTGCTCCTTTAACAGTGTTTCGTTTTGTTCAGCTTGATATTTTTATGAACAGTCTCAATAGTCAGGAAAAAGACTCTCCCTTGACTACAGTGCGCCTTCTTTCAGGAATACAGTATTTTGTAGCTCTTTGTGCATCTATTTTTGTAGAAATACAGAAAGTTTGGGTAAGGATTGATGGGCTATTTTAGGATGACATATTTTTTTAAAAAAAATTGTAAAATTGTTAAGTTCTGTTTAAAGAACTTGCTCTCAGAGAAGCACTGGCAAAAATGTATAAAATGCTATTTTTAGATGTCTGTGATGTGTTTGTGCATTTTGGGTTTTTTTGTTTGTTACCTCAAATGTCTATCTTTCTTTTCTTTTAAAGAGCTAAACTCCTTTGTTTCCACATTACTAGATTCTGATGATTTTGTCCTTTTGTTCTAGCTTAAGCAAGTATAATTCGCACCTGAAGTTTCAGCCAAATATTTTTTTCCTGGTGTTAAATTGTAGTAAAAGTGTTTTTGTTTTTCTTGCTTCTGAAGGTGGCTTTGTGCTGTGCTGACTGTCAGAAGCTTGCAAACACCTTTAGCATAGAGCACATCCATTCTTTCAAAATGGACCAAATACTCTTAAATCAGACACGAATATGGGCCTCATCTATGATCCATTGAAGCTGTTGGACACAGTTCCCTGTGGGTTATGGTGCTCATAAATACCAGTAAAATCTTACGGGCAGGACTTTCAGCTAAGCCATTTCAAAGCGGTTACTTACAATACCAATATTCAGGGAAAATGAACAAAAAAAAAAAAAAAATCCAGGTTTATAGAAATGTGTGGCTTGTGGAAACAAAAGGTTTTCAGCTGGCCTGAGCAGCTCAAGGAGGGCACAAGGGGAACTCCAGTTGAGTTCAGGGCTGGGCTGTGCCCTGGGGCTCACGGGACCCCAGCTGCAGCGCCGCATTCGTAACCAGCCAGGCCTGCATGCACTGGGGCCTGGCCTGGCAACAGCAGCGTGGGCACGGGGAGCCACAGCCCCTGTGCTTGGGAAACCCCCCTGGCCTGGGCTCTGACTTGGTAATAAAGGCTTTGGTTGGAGCCAAGGTGGGCGCCATCACATCCTGAGTGAGGGCCGGAACTGGGTCGGTGTCTGTGCCCAGCCCTCGGGGACTCAGCGAGGGCCAGCGTGGGCTGAGGTGGCACTGAGGGGAGCCCAGGGTCAGGACCGGGGTTGCTGAGTCCTGGCTGTGGCTTGGAGATGTTCCCCTTCTTCTCTGTGCACCCAGGGTCCCTCTGTAGTATTTCCTCAGGCTCTTACAGAGCATTATATTTCTGTCACCGCTGCTCTCAGACATCCCTGTTTGAAAGACGTGCCGGCCAAGTGGAAAAACCAAGATACAGACACATGGCTGAGATAAGGAGGAGTTTAATTTTAAGGCACTGAGTGTTGTAAATGTAGTTTTGTCAGGTGGAAACCACATGGATGTGTGTGTGAAAGGGGGGGGGGGGGGGGGTTGGCAAGTGCCTGCCACTCCAAGGTTCCCTGCACTGCTGCTTCCCTCCAGGCTGTTTGAACTTGATCCTGTGAGGTGTTGAGCATTCTCCCTTGTCAAGGGAGGGGGCTTGACATGCTGGCAATAGAGGCATTAGGATTATATCACAATTTGGCAAGACCCTTAAGTCTCTGGCTTGCTGATTTGAAGTTTGAGATGGTGTATAAATGCTGAATGGACTATGCTTAAATATTGCTTTAAAGTAATAAGGTTGTAGTCTCTGTGTTGGGATGATGAATTAAATGTGGTGGGGTTTTTTTCCTCATCTTTGTAGTCCATCAGTATTTCCTTCTCTCAATAAATTTCACTCTTATGGCAGTTCTCTATATTATTGCAGCTCTGGTGGAGCTAGCTCCTCAATTTGTCAATAAATTCATAATGCAGTGGGAAAACTATGGGAAAGAATGAAGTGCCAGCTGCCACAGGTCACTTTCTTATCAGGACGGTACAGTTCAGGAAATATCTCAAGAAAAAGAGTTCTGGCTTAGGAATGTTGACAGTATTTGAAATACTGGGAGGAAAAAAAGATCTTAAGCTTTTTTTTTTCTTTCATTTTTTTTCCCCTTTGTACTCGGTAAAATTGGAAATTAAAGTGATGGTGTGTCCTCTTTGAACTTTAGGGATGGAGAGTTTGGGTGGCAGGGGAAGCAAAAGAAAAGACAGCATTTCTTTTTGAGGTGTGTTTGATTTCCTGAAATAGTTTAAAGCCTAACAAGAGCGGTCTGCTCACTGCCTTCCCGTTCACCAGCCCATAGTATGGGGGACCTCCTCTGGTTCCCTATAGATGTCAGAGCAAAACAGGACAGGAACAAAGCAGGCCCACAGTTTGCACTGGAATTTCTTTCTGGATTGTATCTCTAGTTGTTGGTTAGGGGGGATGAAGAACTGGGGAAGCTGTTGCCTCTTCACCTCCAGGACTGCTGTTCTGCACAGAGTTTCTGCTGCTGAACCTGGGACTGACCTGGTGGAACTTCTGCAAGCTCTGGGTCACACATGCTAATGAAAACCTGCTGTTGTCTGTAGCCATTCATGCACCAGTCTGTCAACTTCAAAAGTGAAATAAATTCTTCTTTTCCCTTCAGTCACTAATTGTCCCCTGTGCTAACAAGTGAGAAAGGAAAAGCCTAAGTGTGAAGCAGTAGCCCTACTTCTACTATTTGAGGGATGGAAAAGGAAAAAAAAAAAAAAAAAAAAAACAACAACAAACCCACCCTTCCCTGTGACAAACTTTTCAGTTAAATTCAGCAGATTTCCTTGTCTCCCTCTCCCATACACGCACTCTTACACACACGCACAGAAGTGCTTATGAGAAGCAGATGCTGCCATGGTTTTGCTCTTGGAAGAGGAGAGGAGCACTCGCCTGCAGTGGTGGAGAATCCATGGCAGCCAGAAGGAGCAGAAAGGTTGAGCCTGCTCGTGTTTCTGCAGATAGGAAAAAAAAAAGGCCCTTGAAATCAGGTCACAGATAAGTTGTGTCTTAATGCATTACTAAAGGAGTTGTTTCATTCTTTTTATGTGTGGTGTGTTCTGATGCTGTCCCAAGAAAGTGGATGATTCATTTTGAGAGGGCTTATAAAACATGTTGTACTCTGTCACTGTTTCTGGGAGAACATAGGGAAATTATTGTTTTATTTCAAGAAACTCAAAATACTGACCTCCTTGAAGTTGTCCAGGATTTTATTTTATTCCTGTTAATGTTGAGAAATCTGACATCAGTTTTTATGTCTTCATTTGAAGACTGGAAGGGTTCAAGTTGTGCACCAGTTTTTCAGAGGCAGATGCCAGTTTTTTCCAATGGCCCATTTCCATCCCAACAAGAAGATGGAATAATGCAGCCGCTGACTGCCCAGGAGATTGGATTTCTGGAATTTCTGGAGAGCTGAATAAGCTGCACTTGGCAATAGTAAAATGGACTCTGTTCTGATTCCTTCCCTCACCAGACACACAGGTTCAGGTGGTCCTCAGTGAATGACAGCTTTGTCTCAGTCATCCACACCTGCATCAAAACGCTTTGAGAACAGATCTCTCACCACAGCATTCAGAGAGGGAAGGGAATGTCACATTTCCTCCAACCTGCCCTTAGGATTGCCTTGCCTCACCCTGCCTTTCTGCTTCCAGGCTGTTACATATGTCTTGCTGTCCCTCTCCCACAATTCTTCATGTGTATGGATATATTTTTATGCAGATATATTTATACACATTCACAGGTAGCTGTACCTGTTCCCTCCGTTACACTCTCCTGCCTCAAATGCATGTCCTTTGGAAATTAAGTGAATGACTTCATCAAATCTCATCTGGGATGGAAAATGTAGGCATTTTATTGCATTCTCTGTTAACTCAGGAGTGAATTTTTTCCTTACTTGTTAAAAAACACAAACACCACAAAAACACATTAAAAAAACCCCTTTCACCTCACCGGATTTGTGTCTATAAAGATGATCATGAAATCAGCAGTTATGTAGAGAGGTGCAATATATTGTGTTTCAGCAGACAAGCCTATCTCTGAATATGATTATTTTAATTAATTTCAGGTACAAGCTTTTGCTCCATATCAATGGACCAGCAACATACATATTTCCTCATAAACCATTTAGAAATACATATATTTTTCAAGTGGAATTCTTGGTATGTCAGCCTTTGAGCTTCTAAAGGGTATTTGGATGATAAATATTGTTTGTGTGTGGGTTTTTAAAAAAAGTTGATGCATGTTGTTTGGAACTAAAATCTCATGTAAAGAGGGAAAGTATTTAAAAATAAATACTGCTTTTACATATTAGCCCTATGGGCACAATCTGAGAGTTGTGGTGCAGGAAGATGCTCCTCTAAAAAGTGAGGTTCTCTTGCCTGAGCGAGTTCAAAATCCAGGAGAGGCAGGAGGGGTCTTGGAAAAGTTGAGCTGGTGGAGCTGAGGGCAGGGATGATCCTCTCCAGAACTGTGTGTACATGGTTGGGCAGTCACTGCTCAATACATTAAATTTAGGCTGTGTTAGCAGGTTTATACTTATGGGGTGAACTGGTTGCTAAGGGGAACTGTAGATGTCCCTGGAAAGCCATGTTTTAGCCCCTTTAGCCACGTTTTAGCTACCCTTGGTCTGCTCAGTGCCTGTGATCCTCTCCCAGTTCTTGCTCTGCAGTCTCCATGCCACTCTGGTGGGATCTCAGAAACCTGGGCTGGAGTTCCCTGGGAAATGCACCTTTTTCTTTTTTTCTCTTTTCTTTCTTTTTTTTTTTTTTTTTTTTTTTTTTTTCTTCAGCTCCCAATAAAGAAAATTTAGGGATGGGGGTCACTAAAACACTCCAGTTATTTCATGCACCTGCTCAAGGGCTCAAGCCTCCAATATAAGCCAGCTGTTCACTGTGGCTGTTTGCCTACAGAAGCCTGAATGCTGGTTCCTCCTCTTAGTGTCCTTGGAAACCTTCAGTGGCTTTGAGGTGGTTGGGACCAGCCTTGAATTCCTGAATTGCAGTCCAGGGGTGGCCTGGGCTGGTCCAGCCTTGATTCTGGTGAGCTGGGGCTCAGGTATGTGGTACCTATAGACAAGCAGTGTTTATAGGAGTTTGAGGTTTACAGTAATGAGTGAAGTATCTGCAGAACTGTGCTGCACTTTCCCTGCTGGCTCTTTGTAGCTGTTGTTTAAAGCCATCAGTCAAATCAGGGTCCCTCTCTTCCCCCCACCTGTTTTCCCACCTTGCTTCCCTCAAAACTCCATTGAAATTTTTGCCCCTCTCATCAAAACTGATGGGGGGTTTGTGGGGGGCTTTGTATAAAGAAAAGTGTCACTGTTTATTACTGAATAAATAATTTAATGTGAATTTTATTGTTACATTTTTATGTAGCATTTTCAGTTTGGTCTGTATTTCTCAACAATTAGCTAATTCTTTCTTTTTATTATGCAACTGAAGAACTCATAAATCTCTTTGTAAATTTCTGCATCCTGAGATTCTATTCTTTGCATGAGATTAATTAGAACCAAGGATTTGTCTTCTGTTGAAAATGTTGTAAAACAAGTGTTCTAAACTGGTTCTGTACTAAAATTAAACAGAGTGAAAGCCTTGCATGGAAAGGATTTCAAGCAGAGATCTCATGAAGACACAGGCTTGCCTTCTCAGACACTGTCAAATGCTTGTGCTACAATGTCCTCTTTAATTCTTAACATCTTTTTTTAAATTACATTAACGCCATTTTACAGTCAGACCTAGTGGAATCACAGCCTGAGACTTCTTAGTGTAAGACCCTTTTTTTATTCTTTTGTTTCCTGGCAGTTTTGACAGGCAGAGATTTTCCATGCAATTTATTTACCTCAAATTGATTTTTTTTTTTTAGCAAAGTCCAGTAATTCCCACTAAGGAGGTAACTGCCCTTGCTAAAATTATTTTACAACTGTTTAATTAGGAAATGTTTGCTTGTCTGTCTTCTCGCTCAAGGGCTGAAGGTTTGGTGTTTTGGTCACAGATACATCATTTACTGCTCCAGCAGTGGGGGGGAAAAAAACCTCCAAGCTTTGGCCAAGCACTCAGCTTTTGAAAAATTGCCACTTGCACGCAATCAGCAGGGAGCTGTTAAGAATTTAGTTGCAAAACCCTCTGAAGATCCTGACCATATGGGATGTACTCTGTTTCAGAGCACAGGGAGATGAGCAGGATTTTTCCCATACGTCCTGCTCTGGGCCCTTTGTCCCGGACCAGGCAGCGAGCAGGGCACTTTGTGCAGACTCACTGTGTTGTTCTTTCTCAGGCTGTGAGGAAGAGATGGAGAGAGCTGGCAGCCAAAAACTCCAGGAGAGGGAGCCCAGGAAAGGAAGAGAGAGGGTTCAAAAATCTTTGTGTAGGAGAGAATGGTGTTGATAGCTCTTGGGACAGGAACAATCTCAATAGTGGAGATGAAGATGGGATGCGAACTGCTGGAAAATAAGCAAATTATGCCTCATGATGAATGACCTAGAGTGGGATGTGGCAGCTATCAAAAAATACCAGAATAATGTGAGGACTTAGAAATTTGGAAGGAAAACATAGGATAAACATTGCAGAAAATGCCTTTCTTTGAAGTAAGGTGTGGTTTAGTCAGTGAGAAGAGGCATGGGATCCCTTTAGTTTAAGACAACCACCCAGAGAGAAATGTACTTCAGGAAGCAGGAGGGTGTTAAGCTGGGAAATGAGATACCTGAAGTGCTTTTTCTTCTCCCTGTAACTACTGCTCTTGCAAGAGCTGGTCTCCAGCTGCATTGCCCCACACCTGGCTTGCCAGGTGCTCACAGGGGTTATTTCTATGCTCTCATTGCATCAAGAAATGAAAGCAGGGGAAGTGATACATTATTTTGTGACTGATTTTATTAATGACGATCCGCATCCTCCGTTAGAGTGAATCATTGGCACTCTGTTGGTTTTAGTGAACTTAACACCCGTGGAGAATCGTATCAGTTACATCCAGATAAATCGTGTTTTGTGTGTTTTCAGCTGGAAACCGGGTCCCAGATGGGTGCATGGGACTCTCCCTTGGAGCCAGGGTCTGACTGGGTGACTCCAGGGGTGCTCAGCTCACCTGGAGCAAGGGAAGGTCACAAAAAAGGAGAGGAGTGGGACCAGACTCCTCCGTGCTGGAGGAGCAGAGAAGCCTGGCCAGGCCTGGGGCTGTGGCTGGGCGTCCCTGGTGGGACAGGGGTGTCACCAGCCTGGTGGACACTGCAGGCGTGGTGGGGCTGGCTGTCCCAGCAGGAGCTCCGGCTCCAAGGGGTTATGCTGCCTGCGTGACGTGGGAGGCCGGGTGGGGACCAAGACATCTGGTGAGAATTCCTCACGGCTGAGCTGTGCGTTGGGCTGGGATGCCGAGTAATTTAGCTGATTTCTTTTTTGGGGTTGCTGGGAGGAGGAGGAGGAGGGGGGCTGGATGCCACAGCCTTCCAGTAACTGTCTCTCCTTCAAAATATCACTTTTGCTTTCTTTGAAGACAAGAAAGAAATTATATTAAAAAAAAAAAAAAACAAAAAAACAAAAAAACAAAACAACAAACCAACACCAGGAACTGCCCCAATGTGTTTGCCTTGACAGTAACTGTACATCTGCAACAGTTTATCACTATGGGAAAATGAGTGGGTAATAAAGTTTTGATGTTGGCTGTTGCATGTACAGAGGTATCACAGGCTTTGAAAATGATTTGTTATGTGAATGCCCATAGTAGCACCGAGGTTCAAAGGGAGGTGGTTTGTTTTCTGTGCCCATTTAGTTATGAATAACACCAGCTCTAATTTCCTCCTCCCACCAGCAAGCAGAGAGTCCTGCATTGGAAGCCAAATATAGCAACAAAGATTTCTATCTCTGGCCAAAACCAAAAAATCTGTTCCCTTTTAAGAATAGCACTCTATTCTTTTCTGATGGAGATGGATAAAGAGAAAAGTCAACTTTAAGGAAGCCAGTTTCTCAGTGGGAAACTCCCTGGTCTCTCTCAAATGGCCAGTGTAAAAGGTATGCACTTATTTTTTGGCATCTGTGTAGAAGCCAAATGAGGAGGCTTCTGTAGAATGCCATCAGTAAAGCCCTTTTGGGGTTGCAGTCTGGATAAATCTTCCCTACTTGCTGGTGTGTTTTTCCTGCACTGCCCTGTCTGTCTTGTGAGCAACAGGGCCCATGCTGAATGGGAATGCAACAAATTGCCCAGCTACCCCTGCTCGCTCTGCACCCTTTTCTTTCTGGTTTGCTCTTGTGGAGAAGTTACTCCCTTGGCTCTGAGGGACAGAGCCCTGCTCCACCTGACAAGGCAGCATGATGGGGTAAGGTGGAGCAGCAGGCAGCCCATGATCCCTCCTACCCTCTTGGTTTTCTCACTGGGGGAGGATGTGGGAAGTCATCCCTGTGCTCTTTCCCGTGACTTCCCAGCCGTGTTTTGCCCTCAGAGAGTGGCTCTGGGCAGTGGGGCTGGCCAGGCCCGTGGCTGGCTGGATGGGCTGGGAGAGAAAGGACGCTGTCAAAAGAAAAAGCAGAAAAGTTTGTGGTGAAGCTCTTCCTCAGGTGGTGGTCTGACCTTTTCTGGATGGGAGTTAATACTCCCTGAAGATGAGCGTGCACGTGGGTGTCACTGCCGTTTTTAAGCTAGGACATGCCTTTAGGAGGAGGCACACACCTACACCCATCCCCCTTTTCTGATCTTGAACTTGGATTTTTTTAACTTCTCTACACCATCTGAGGAGGGCTATTCAGCCTTTCCTTCGAAGGACTTATTCCCATTCCAGCCCACCCCCACCACCCACCCATAAGCAACTGGCATGTGTGACATGCAAGCAGAAAAAGCCCTTTCTCTAATGTAGCAGCTGTTCTTGTTTTAGAAGTGTTGCTTCATTCATTTGCAGACTGTTTGGCTGAAGGCCTTTGCTGTAAGGTGAATGCTGAAGGATTACAGGGTTAGCTCTTCCTCATTTGGAAAACTGTGACTTCTTTTTTTTTTTTTTTTTTTTGAGCCTTGGACCCCAATGTATTTTAAAAACAATGCAGGGAAGTGGCATCCAGTAAATATATTTGCACTGGATCTGTTTTACCAGACATGTTTCTGATGGAGTTTTAAATAAACACAAGGATGTTTGGAAATATCTTGTGTATGTAAATATGTAAAATATGCAAAACAAAGCTGACAGCTGTGGGGTGTACTCATTGCTCACGTGAGGAGGCTTTGTGTAATGTTTTTTTCCACCATCCTGTCTTTTTTTTTTTTTTTTAAAGCATCTGTGTCTGTTCCAAGATAATCTGTGATTCCCACTGGACAGAGAGGGAGGAGACCGGAGCGATTCCCCTGAAATCTGCCTGAAATCCTGTGAAGAACCTCCTGGTGAACCGTGGAACTGCTTTCCACGGAGCACCTGAGTGCAGCACAGAGGAATCCCTTCTCTCTGGAGGTGGGACAGTGCTGGGCCTGCCTGGACTTGGCCCTTCAGGAGGGGCAGCGGGAGAGCGGAGCCGTCCTTGGGCAGCGCAAGGAGCGTGTCAGCAGCATTAGTCACCAGCGCACGGAGCTCCATTTCCTGAGCTGAATCTGTTGCTTAGGAGAGGACGACAGTTTTGCAACCTCAATTTAGCCTTTATTTAGCCAAGGAGAGCTGAAGCCTGCATCCCCATGTCAGTGCACTGCAGTGAGAAGGAAAAAATAAAATCACTGAAACTCTTAACATTTTTTTTTTAATTGAGCATTATGCTGCTTTTTAGACACCCTTCCGGAGGGTAATTAATCCTCTATGCATAGTAACTGTACCACTTGCAAGTTCTACAGGATATTTGGTGTGACTTAGCCACCTGTTGTTTTCACTGATTTTTTTTCCACCTCTTTCCTTGCTCTTGTTTTCCAGTCCCACTGCTTTAAGGGCAGTATTCCAAACTCCTGGCTGTCTGCCACTGTGGATGTCCAGGCCCTTGGGGCAGCAGCTCTGTGTCACCCTCCTTTGTGCACACTGAGTTTGTCCTGTCCATCAGCTGGGACACATGGATGTGCAAATGTCCAAAGGTGCAGAACAAGTGCAAGCTCCTTCTGTTTGCTTGGTGGTTTCAGTCACAGCAAATGGAAGTGCTTGGCAGGAACAGCAGCCTGGGTGAAGGACAAAGTGGAAGTACAGCAGCTCAGGAGACTTTTGGCTCCCTCAGGAAAAGTCTCATTTATTCTGTCCAGGGAAATATCTTAAGTGTATCAGATTTGCTGCTGCTCATTCTCTTTGCTCCCAGGCAGTCTTTGCCTTGATGTCACTGACATTTCTCTGTGAACATCCTTGAGGAGATCTTTATGAGATCTAGTACTGAACCTCATCATCACCTGACCTGTGTTGTAATGTCACCTTACCTGTGTCCCCATCACTGTGGGGATGGACACTCTGGCAATCTGTAGCAATTTGCAATTCTTTAATGCTACATTCTCCTACTTTACAGAGCTTTCAAGTGAACTCTTTTCCTCAGCTCTTACTCCACATAAAATCTTCCAGTGACTGCATATATTCCACCTCCAGTTTCGCCTGGAAATGACCAGAAATTGCTACCAGTCTGGATGATGCAGTAGAGTCTTTGAAATCACTGTTAAAGCCCATGGCTCAAAAAATATGTTACTGCTTTGTGTCTCACATGTGGCCAGGTTTTCTGTTCTCATCAGTGATGGAGAAGTTGCTTTTGCATGAAGGTAGACACCAAAAGACCAGAATACCCTACTTGTGCCAGATTTGGGTGAGCCAAACAGAGAGGCAGAAACAGTCAAGAATGGGATGCTGAACTTCTTTCTTTCCTCTTCCTTCCAATGCCTACACATTGTGGTGAGACCAGCACAAGACATGGCATTTCATCCTTCCCCCCCAGTTCCCTGGGCAGGAAGGAATTTCTTTTGTGTCTATGATACTTTGCAGTGTGTGCTGGTCCTGTCAAACAGGCACTGGAACCAGTTGGACAATGCCTGACCAGCAAAACCTCGATGTTCTTCATGGACAAACTATCATTCACAGCGGGCAATTGAAAAACAGCGTTTGTGGTGCAGGGAATTGATAACAAACTGACAATCACATAATTTTTTTTTATTTGGATTTGAAACGTGGAGAAACTTAACACCGAAAGTGAATGTGTTGCCCAAGCTTCAGATCTGTGCCTTCAGAAATTCCCTTCTAATATTTTGGGCCGTATTTCTGTGGTTCCTAACAAAGGTTCTCCCTAGTGAAGGAGAAGATGCAGCTGTCATCCATGACAGACATTGCTGATTATTTTCCATGTTGCTGTTTGCTAGTTTGCAGAGGTCTGAGAGGAAGTATAGAGAACCCAGATCAACTGATAAAACCTCCAGTTCTCCTGTGCACAGCTTAATTCACCATTACAAGGACTCTTATGCAAATCCTAGACCTGAGATTTCATATTTTCTTTTTTTGAAATCAGTAATCATCGTAATTTCATTTCAGCTGGAATATTATTTTTCTTTTTTTTTTTTTTCTTTGCTGTTTGATGGGTCAGATTTAAACCATCTGCAGGCAGATGGAAAGGAAAAGTGGAATTATTGTTTTCACCAAAAAATTTTGCAGCTGTCAGGGTGTGTTTGACACAAGCCTGATGGCTGAAAACAAAGACAGGACACGTTGTCCCGGCTGGATATCAGCGAGTGCAAAAACTCTTCATGGCCAACTCTTACTTGGAGAACTTGGGGCTAAATGAGGTAAACAAGGTCATTATTTAGCCATACTCAAGGGCTTTTCAGAGAGAATTATTCACTGAATTATGTGCTGCTTTTTGCTGGGCCTCAGTGAGTCTCCGTTGGTTTTGGTGTGAGGGGGTGGGTGGCTCTGCAGCTGACAGTCACAATATGTCACACTGGCAGGGCTTTGTGACTGTCACACCACATGGCAGGGGCTGCAGCCATCACTCCCAGTACCTGTCAGGATGTATTGCTTTTATAATCTGGGTTAATTTATGGCCCCATCATTAATAACCCCAGATGATGAAAAAGGCCTGGAAGCAGAGCTTCTTAGGAGGGACACCAGGAGCCGTGACTCAAACCCTCCCAGCAGGGATGAGATTGTTGCTTCATGTCCAACACCAGTGGCTCCTCAGGGATACCAACACTACTACTGCTTTTTGAAGCAGTCCTTCCCACAAGGATTCAGCCTGTGAGAGCTGGAACCACTGCTGTGAGCTTGTGCATCTTCCTGCTTCTCCTTAGTCTTTGTAAGAGTGGCCATTCCTTCTGCTTGCACCAAGCTTGGAATCTTCAGGAACCATAAATGACTATCCAAAGTGGTCTAAAACTCAAATCTTCTTACACAAGCCAGTGTATTTGCATGAAGAGTGCAATTTTTCATTGTCAATGTGAAGTTTGACTGCTAGGCCTTCCTGATATCTGGGTTTTTTTCCATTTAATGGGAGATTTCTGCTGGGGTGGTGTATGTTGGTTTGTTGTTTGGGGTCTTTCAATATTAATATCAGCAACCTGGGCTAAGACAGATAGCAATAAAGCTTTTGTCCTTTGCATCATGACTTTTGAGAGTGCTAATATTATGTAGTCATTGGGAGGTGAATTTTTCTGCTCTGAAGTGACAGTCCTGTATCATTGCAATCTCCTGTGGCTGACACTGTCACGTTGGTGTTTATCCACCTTGTATTTTTTCTCCTCACATATAATTTGACTGCGTATATCTGTAGACAGAATGTTCTTGAACTAAGCTAAACCTAAGAGAATAAGACATTTGTGAACTGTGAGCTATTATCTGTCATTAAGCCATCTGAACCCTTGCAGTGCACAAGAATTGAGTTACACTCTTGTTGTTCTGTGGTTACTGGACATGTTGTACAACAGCACAAATTGGAAACAATTTTAGAAGTGGTTCATCAGATCCTTGTCCTCCAAAATAGCTCAGAAGATCCAGCTTTACATCCATCTTTGGATCAAGGTGAAATGGAACCGTGCTGCTGCAGTTGTAATAATTTGGCTACTGTGGGAGAAAGGAAAGGCCTGGAGATGTTTAAGTTGTTTTGGGCTTTTCTCCCCCACCCATTTTGGGGGCCAAGATCCTAACTTCAACAGGAAACCCAAGAAGTCAGAGCTGTATTGGCAGTATTATCACAGGAAGCCTGGAAAGGACAGAGCGTAAAGAGTAGAGGCCAAATCCAACTCATGTCACTCTCATTAATCTGGGAAGTACAGCCCTGTTGGAAAGAGTAAAAAAGATTTAGGTTTAAATGCACCAAAACTCACTCTCACCAAGGGATGATTTCCTCGTGTACTGTTCCCAGCCTTAGCAGGATTGTGTGAGGGTTGTGTTGTGCTCCCTGCTCTGCACTTTGCACAGTTCTTTGCACCTGCACCAAGTGGGTGCGAAATGTCCCCACTCAGCGCTGCTTATGCTCATTCACACTCACTTAACGCTGACGTTAAGTAGCCTGAAAGTGGACAAAAGGCAGAAAATCATCCCCAGCATCCTGCTGGCTCCTCAGGACAGATGTGCCATTGCCGTGGATCGCATCCCTGTCACCTCCCACACTGTGCAGTGTGAGTGAGGTGAGGGAGCTGCATCCAGCCAGCCCAATCTGCTTTCTACACTGCTTTCTTTCAAGGTCTGAAAAAAAAAAAAAAAAAAGGGGGGGGGGGGGGGGAGGGGAATTGACTTTTACCTTTAACAAATTGCTGCCCAGCACTATCTTTGTAAATTATAAATTTAAAAAAAAAAAAACAAACCACTCTCAGTGGGGTGAGGCTGGCCTGGTCTCTCAGAGCCATACATTTTCATGTGTTTTTCTGCTGTCTGTAGGTTTAAGAGATTCATTCCCATATGGGAAGCTGCAAGTGCCTTACTGTGATCTCTGAGCAGGTGCATCGATAGCATTCCCTGTCCCTCCCTGAGAGCAGCACCACAGGCTCGAGGAAGGAGAGAACTTAAAATAAATCTCAGGAAAAAAGTGGCCTAAGAGAGAGCAACTTACTGAGCTCTGAAATAATATTTACAGGACAGAAAAATGTGATGCCATGGTAGAGGAAATGTGGGATCCAAATGCAATTTGTGTCTGCTACAAACAGTGGTCAGGCTCTGAAAAAGACACAGCTTTGCACAACCCCTGCAAAGAGCCAGGAGCTGTACAGGAGTGCAGCTCTCTCTGTCAGTACTGCTCCTCAGCCATATGTGCTTTTCTCCAGGTTCCTATCCTAGTCATGGCTCCTAAAAGTTCAAATTGGTAGAAGAAAGCAGATTTTAGATTATGTTTTTCCATCTCAGCCTATAAACTGACTTGCTAAGGGGAAGCTGTCTATGAAAACTTCCCAGCAGTTCAGCAAAACAATTCCTCTACTTTGTTCTTTCTGTCCTGCTATGGAAGTGCTTTAATACCCAAAAGTTATCAAGAAAAAAACCCCCAAAAAGCAGTACCACCCTTGGTTCTGTTTTGTGCACATCAGAGCTCTGTAACAGGTGTTGCCTTTTTCAGTACACAGCTGAATGTAGACAGATTTCTTAGCACCCTGATATAATGTCTGGAGGGAGGAAGCGTTGGTTGGGAAACGCAGGGTGGTGGAGGTTGCTCTGGTTTTGTAGGTGGTGGCTCACTGAATGAGCATTATTCAAGGAGAATTCAGTTCTAGGATAGAAATAAACATTATACTTTGTGATCAGTGTATTATACTATAAGGAAAAGCTTATTTTTTTTTTAATTGAAGGTCAGAGTACTTACATAGAAATATACAGCTGAGCTGACTGCTGACCAAGTTGAAGAAAGAGATAAATGATTTTGTAATATTTCTCCTGACTGTTCCTGAAAAATGCTTACAACTCAGGTAAGTTTTCATCTATTTTTCACCAGTAAAATTGCCTTCTTTGTTTTCTGTAGGGTCTTGTCAGGAGCACTAAAATCAGCTAAAACTGCTAAGCTATGGGTCTTCTATTTTCTGTGATTCTGTTGCTGTAGTTGATGATGTTACTTGGCTTTGCAGCAACTCTCTTGCTCATTTAGTAAAACTTTTGAAAGTTGGCTGAAATTGTTAAGTAGGAGAAAGCTTAGAGGCATAACATGATGTGTTTCTTGTGTTTTGTTGTACTTATGTGTGTAGTTTCTTTACTGAGGGAGTCATGCAGCCTTGTGGATTAAAGGTTCTCCCCACCCCACTATTTTTTTTTATGTTTATAATTTTTTGGGGTTTTTCCCCCTGGGCAATTTTTAGAACAGATTGCATTTGAAATGAACTCTTTAAGGGGGGCAGTCTTTTATTTTGGTGGCTGTACAATAATAGGTGTTGCTTCTTGGAATGGGATAGCACAAAATCTCCTGCTGCCAAAGTCCTTGAGTAAAATTATAGCTGAGCTGAAGGTAAACATAATTTTGATATCAGTTTTGACCTGCTTTCTCAAACTGCTCCTATCTAGTTGTGAGATGTGTACCCATTCTGCGCACCCCTTCAGAAAACACTACACAAAACTTAAGGCTTTAAGCTTATTATGAAGATAAATATCTTTTTTTTTTCCCTGTGGACAACATGTACCAGTTGCCTGATTATATATTTAGTCTACTAATAGAGACTGCACAGGCAAAAGGAAGTTTAAATGTGTCAGTGGACAATACTATTAATTAGTTCTCACAGTGCAGTGGTACATTTGGGGCTGTGGTGTGAGCAGAGCCTCACTGTGCCTTAGCTGCTGCATGTAAAAGCAGCTCCTTACGCTGGGAAATTGCCCGTGAGTGCAGCAGAGAGCAGCTGGGAGAACAGGGAGGTCCCCCTGCTGTCGGCAGGCAGGTGAGCACAGGCAGGGATGCCCTGTGAAACGAATGCCTTGCTGACAGGCAGTGATGGATAACGCTAATTACGAAGGCAGGAGATGTAAACAAAATGAGCAGAGTGAAATCCTGAAAAGAGATTATTTAGAATTTACCTCTGTCAATTTTTGTGTGGATGGTTATAATTGTAACCACCAGGCACAGCCTGCACAACAGCTTGGCTGTTACCATTTACAAGCAATTATTAATAACACTGTTAAATTACACGCTAATTTCCTCTAAGGCAGCTTATGCTTGAAGCTTCTGTGATTTAAATGTGAAACGACCCCATTATTCCTTTATTTGATTGATACTGAGAGTAATTAACATACAACAGTTAAATCTGTTTTAATTAGAAAATCCTTGCTGCCACCTCTCTAATTATTATTGAAGGCAATAGCATTTTTGCTGAACTTAACATGAAAAGTAGCTGTATAACCACAGTGAAAGGAAATGGCTTTGGACTGAATATACCTATAGAGGTTTTGTCTTCATTTTTTTAAGGTTTAGTGGTTTAAACTGTAAGTCTACCATTAAAAACCATGTACAGGCTCTCATATTTACCAGCTATTTCAAGGACATCTGTATATGTATTTAGCTTTTGTGGTGCACTGTTACATCAGGCTGCTTTTCTGTCCTTAGCAGAGGAATTAAGATTGAGCTAATTGTCCTGAGTGACACAAACAAAGTTTCCTTCACAGCAGGGTAAATCTCTCCAGCTGTTTATGAGCTGGGTATTTATGAGCTGATCTCATCTCAAGAGTTCAAGCTGGGAAACAAGGCAGGGGAAAGCTGATGAGCAGGAGGTGAAATTGATAGTGATGTACCTTACTGTGAAACTGGTCATTCAGTAAAGCTGTGTGCTTTACCCGTATCTTCTTTTACAGCTCTCTCTGGTTTGCTCTGAGATTTTATTCTTTTACACTGCAGAATAAATCTGTGCCATTGTAACCAACTCGTTATGCCAGTAGAGGTGCACAGCATGGTCTCAGAGGTGGCACTATAAATGAAATTTTTTACTTTGGTTAAAAACTAGGTGTGTGTGCAGGAAGGGAAATGCAACAGGGGAAAGAATGAAAGTTGTATGGCTTTTGAAGTGAGAAGAAAGCTCTCTGTGTGGGATAGCTTCCCTGAGCTAGACCTGCAACACCAGGAAAGTGGTGCCTGGGAGCAGCCTGTGCACAGCTCTGCTGCTGGGGGAGGCTGAAGGAAGGGGCAGCTCAGCCATCCTTGTGGGGTGTGGATCTCCATGTCCCCCTGCAGGTGTTCTTTGAGATGTCAGCCTTTTCTGGCTTTTTTTTTTTTTTTTCAGAATGTGTTCAAACCCTCCCCATACTGTCATTTCTATCAGTGTTGTTGATTATCACTTTTTGCAATTTTTTTTGTTTTTGTTCTGAAAAGATCCTATTTGAGCCTCTTTAGATTGGCTGCAGCACCATTAGAAAAGGCCAGCAGACCACATTCCCTCTCTGACATATTTTCTGTGTTGTTGTTGTTTTGGTTTTTAAATTTTTTTTTCTTGCAGCTCCATCTGTGTGAAACAAGAAGAAACCATGATTTAACTAGTTGCATGGAAATCTCTGATGTATCAGTCCACCTCCAGGAGGTTTAGTGGAAACATCCAGTCCTACACGTTTGAGAAAAGGAAAAAATACCCTTTGCATATCTGTCTCTTTTTGAGCCTTGCATTTTGCTCATGTTGGACAGTAACCCCTTACACCAGGGCTGGGTTTGGAGCTCAGAAAAGGTTGTGAGCCACTGGGATGGTGCATTGCTCTAGGTTTATGCTTGTTAGGAGACAAGCATGGCTAAGCTGATGTGCCGGGCTGGGCACATCCCCAGGGGCCACCAGGCAGGCACAAGGATCTGAGTGGAAATAAGGCTTCCCAAGAGGCTTTATGCAAGTTTGCTGTGTAGTTGTTAAGAGCTTATCTTCAGTTTACACTTTTAGATTAAAATTATATGTAGTGTGAACTTCAGAAGCAGCTTCCTTTGCAATCAAGGCCTTAATAAGACCAAGACACCTTTTGATAAAGGAAAGGGTTTTACTCTTGTGGCCCACAAATCTTTGTTTGTCAACCACTGTCACAGTGCTGCATGGGAAGAGGAAAGAAGCTGCAGAGTGTGGAAGGAGGCAATGTTAGTTTTTGACAGTAATTTCTGTCTGTCCAGTGAAACCGTTAATGGGAAAAAACTACATTAACTAATGAACTGCTTTCACAAGCTGGACTTCCAGAACCACATAGATTTTAACCTCACAGCAGAAACTGGAAGGAATGTTACAGTGTAGGAACACATCCTGCTAACATTTGAGATTCTTGCAGAGCTTTCTGAGTGCCTGTTCCAATGTTGGAAATAATAGGAAATATGTATTAGAGCAGTTTCAAGGATGTATTCTCAAAATGCCTATTATGTGCAATGGTAAGAAAATAGTGAGTCATTAAAAATTAATACTCTCTTAAATTTCTGTGACTTCTCTCAGGAAATGTCTTCCACTGCTATAATTGCTGATATAAATACAAAAATTTTGGTGACCAAAGGTATGCCGTGAAGAGAAATGGAGCAATTGAACATTTGTTCCATACTAATAACTGATGGGCCAATGAGATAAACTAACTGATGGGACTTTTATAGCATATTCTAAATTGTAGCAGGTATTCAAGATGACACTCTCATCTCTTTATACATTCTCTCTTTTAATACAAATATTAAAAGCACTAAAAACAACCCTATACACCTTCAAGAGGCTATTACTTTTGATTTTCATTGCAAGGCATTCAAAGGTGTGTGGACTTCATCATATCTAGACAAAATGGAGAAGGAAGTTCAGTGGAAAATAGGAGCCTTAAAGAACTGAAGAAAATGGCAGTAGAAAAATCTTATTGAAAGGTCAATTTGATTACTCCTTATAGATTTTTTCACACGTATTTGAGTATAAACTGTATTTTTCTTCTACAAATTTACAGCTTTTCAGCCCATCATCTAAACTTGGGACAACTTTGCAGTTTATATAAGTGATTGTATTTAGGCAGGAGTCCTTGGCTGAATCAGGGTCTTTGCTCTTAAACTGGATTAAGCCACTGAGCAACCAATGAACCCCCCAACCAAAAAAGAGGAGCCTCTCCCATCAACAGCTGTGTTTCTAAATGCTAAATTAAAAGGAGTCTTTTGGCTATGAGGCCAAAATTACTTGTATGCCGTGTGTGTTTATAGATAAGTGGTTCTTGCTAGAACCATCTCACATTGAAATGACAGACAATACCAGCAAAACCCTTCCTCCAGCTGAGGCTCTCATTGTGTGGCTGTCATTGAGCAGAGCTCCTGGGTACAAATAACCTCAATGCAGGGGTTTAAAAATAAAAAAAATGCCTGTTCAATCTTGGCTTTCTTTGAACTTCCTAGGCAAGTCTTGTCTGTGGAAAAACATTCTGTGCAATTTCAAAACAGAAAATTGAATTGCCAAGTATTATGGAATAGACTCAGACAAGCACCAAAACCAAGATCTGAAACCATTTGAAAAGCTTTATTTACCTTCACTTAAATGAGTTTTGAATTCACATACTATTATGCTTGTACATTGGAAATGTAATTTTATTTTAAAATGTCAACAAGAGAGTGGTGGAAAAGACAAGATATGGAAGCTACAGAGCAGCAGTAACAGAAATGCAGCGGAGGCAAAAAGCTCTTTTCATTACAGAGAAAGTACTTTAGGCCAAATCCAACTGCACTGGAGTGAGAGAAAAGATACCCATTAACCTCTGTGCAGCTGGATTAAACTTTGCACTGGGATAACTGACTTCCTTAGGGGATCATATTCTGCATCTCATTCTGTGTGTTAAGCTCTTTCATGCTGCCTTAAGTAACATTGGTAGTGCTCAGCATTTCTCTATATGTTATGTAGTGAATATAGTAGGATTTTTTTTCCTTAAGCATGGGAGATAACACTGAGCCTGAGAGAAAATATATCTTCACTGATGGTTAGAGGTTGGATAAGTGCATTGTAAACCTGTTCTCTGAATGCTGTGGGATGTGGATCATTTTGTTCAAATTTACACAGAATCACTGACTAAAGCCCTTCAGACCGATCATGAACTCCTGGAAATCAGAATATTCTTCATTCATCATCAGGAACTCACTTTTAGGTTCATGACAGGTTTTGCTTGTTTATAGAAACCATGGGATAGAGTTGAAAAGACAGAAGAAAGTGTTGACTGACAAAAAGATCTTTAATTTTGTCTATATATCATGAATGTGACCTAAATAAAGTTGCTGTAGCTAAAGGAGGCTAGATTTATTGTAAGGGGAAAAAGAACTTTTATAACAAAAATAGACCTATATCCCATTGCTGAGCAGTCATTAGTTTTTATAAGTTCCTTCCTTTTTCCAGGTTCTAATTGGTGGCCTGTTGGGAGCCCTGAGTGCAGAGCTGTCAAAGCAACCTCCTTTTTTACTTTTTTTTGGTCACATTCCACTATAATTAGAGAGATGATTACAGTAACAAACACAGTACCAGCTGTTTGAAGCTTAATACTATTTAAGTATTACCATGCCTTTATTTTAAAGGTACCAAAACATATGGAAATCATAAAACATTTCTCTCTCTTTTCTCTGTTAAACTAAAGTTTTGTATTCAGATGCTAAGCCTATGTTTGAAGAAAGGGGGGGGGGGGGGGGGGGGAAGAGAGAATATTTTTGAAATACCCTATAATAACTCCAACTCATCTGTACAATTCGTGCAACTCCAATTCCCCTTTCTATTCCATCTCTGTCCTGACATTATTTCTCTAGACACAGAAGAGTGACAATAACACAGGAACAGGTTGGTGCAGATCTGACAGCTTCAGAATCAATTAATGACAATAAAAGTAGCAATAAAACTAATAAAAATATTTTTATGCTCCTTTCCTTGAGGCAGCAGATGTATCCTTTCTAGATGGGGCTGCATGGCTGCTTGGGCATCTACTGGAACTAATTTCTCTCCCAGGATTCAAATTTTCTATAGTAGGAGTTGTTTTCAGACAGATACTTTTTTTTTTTCTCCCTCACCTCTCCTGTATGTTTTAGAAGAAAGCTCATATAAAGGAAAGAAAGGGCTATACACCAGTAAGTAATTTAAAGATACATAAAAAAAAAAAATTACGGCCAAACTTGCCCTGTGCAATATTACTCAGAAATCTGCAGAGCTATTCCAGGGATTAAAGTAACCACAGAGCTTGCATTCTTCGTTATACAGAGCTAGCTTTCTGCCAAAGCACTTTAAGACTTTGGCATCTTCTGCTTTCATGTAAGGGGTATCGGGTCCTACAGCTTTATCCCCTGCACTCAGAGCTCTGCTCAGAGCAATCCCCAGGCTTTGCTCTCCGTGTTTATGGCGGGAGGCAGGAATGCAAGGCGGGAGGGATGAGCAAAGCCAGGGCTAAGAGCTGGTTTGGGAGCCAGGTTCACTGGGACACCGAGGTGTCTCTGTGGTGGAGCAGAGGGATGTGCTCAGGTGCGGGTCCCACTGCTCCCATCTCCCACAGCAATCCGATTTCTGCTGCGCGCAGAGACCGCGGGCCGTTTACTCTCTTTAAACGCCATCCGTGTCCGCACACGAGCCAGGAAAATGTCACAGCGCTTGGAACCTGGGGTTGTCAGCAGGGCTTTTGTGGTGCAGGTTTGGCTGCACCTTTAGGAAAGCTGCCTTTCCCCAGGCTTGGGTGACAGCACAGGCTGCCTGGCTGGGAATGTGCAGCAGGAGCAGCAGCTCCTCTCCAGCCCAGAGTCCTGCAGAGTGCCCAGAACGGTCCTGGTTTTGCTTGAACTGGGTTCAAATCTCATTGAATCATCCCTGTTTTCATTTCTATCGGAGTATTGGGAAGCTAAGTCTGGTTTCTTTTTAAATATAAACTGAAAATAAGCATAAAAGCTGCTGCTGCTCCAGTCGAATGCAGGACTTGGCTCCTGCTGGCTCTCAGACATACCTGAATGCAGATGGTGTGATGAGCATTGCTCCTGTGAATTGTAATTAAGCCTGATTGTATCAACAACTGCTTTATAAACATTAGCTAGGAAGATGAAAGAGAAATTCAAGATAGCAGGAAAATATTTTGCTTTATTTTGGGGGAAAAGAAGTTTACCAAGTCAGTGTTTTCAACAGAGCATTATAAATGGATATTGGCTGTGAAAAATTAAGTGGTTTTTTCTTTTCTTTTTTTCTCTCTCCTCATCTCCTTATTACTTTGGGTTTTTCAAATTAATCCTTTCCAAGAAGCTGATGTTTTTGTTTTTTTTTGATGTAGAGTCAGTAGACAACTGAGCTATTTCACACTTGGGGAGCCAAATTTTGTCTCCTATTGCACATGTTCCAGCATAAATTTGGGCCTCAGATGTTTCAACAAGAGTACTGCGGGCACAGGGTGTAGAAAATTACACTGGAGCTTGTGTAGGTACTCTAGGGAGATAATACTTTCCAGAGTGGGAAATCATTTCACCTTCAGTGACTCAGTGACTTTTTTGGAGGAATAAATCTGTTTAAAACATCCAGCAGATTTAGAGAACACAAGATGTGGTTTAGTTGCTTAATGGAAGGCTGAATGGAACTTTAAAGCCACCCTCTTCAAAGGCAAACCAAGTCTCTGGCATAAATCAGAGGAGCTTAAAAAGTGCTACTGTTGCTGTTGAGGGTCACCAGTGTCCCAGTGACACTCCTCTGCTCTGGCCTGGCCCTCCCTTGCCTCCAGGATGCATCCTAAGCATCATTTCAGGATGAGAAATCCAATTCTTGCTCCACAGAGACAGAAATGAGGGGAGGCAGGGAGCTGAGTGTGGCAGGAGATGTTGAGAGATTACGTATTTATGGATAATAATTCCGTAAAAATACTTATTTTTAAATATGCATTCTTGGATTTAACTGTGAACTAAACGCCTTTAACTTGTAGTTTGGCCCAAAGCAGCCTCTTTCATGGTGCTGGTGCAGAGACACCTTTCAGACAAATCCATCTGTCCCTCTGTGCTGAGCGGTTGCTCTTGCACAGCCCAAAGCAAGCAAGCCAAGCTCTGGGGATGCTGGGGAGGACCCTGAGCTGACCCTTGTTTTCTCTACATAAACTGACTCCCACAAGACAGCATTCAGCAATGGATGAATAGATGGACCCCAGTGTAAAACTTTATCTGGATAACAGTGCCTTTGCCAGCTTGAAGTTTTTCTCATTTTTTAAAATTATTTTTTGCCTTTTATTTTTTCTTCCCCTGAAGCTTTTCTGCTAGGAATAAGATGGTCTCCTACTGCGATGATTAAAAACAGTTGGCTGCCTCTGAAGTGGGCATACCATATAGTGTAGCACAAGACATGAGATGCTCTGAGAAAGCTTTTGCTCATCTATCTGCTCTATCTGCACCAATTAAAAAGCAAACAAACAAAAAACTGTAGTTCCCCCTCCCCAGGCATGTTTACCTAGAAAAAACCATGCTGAATATTGAAACTTTTGAATTTTTAAGATATCAGTCTTAAAGCTGAGCTGTGGTCATTTTGGTTTGGCTTATTTTAATTGTGCTAAAAGATTTCTTTTTGTTATTAAGGCTTAAAAATCTAAAGAAAAACACAGATTGCTGAGAGAGGATGGATTTTAGTCTAAGTGGACTAGAATGGTGACTGTGAAGCACAAGATTTGATATTTATTTATTTACTTTAGAAAAATTCCTTGTTTTGAGGATCTGCAAATGCAGTACTACACAAATCCATGAAGAACTGTACTTGGAGTAATATCTGCCTATTAAAAATAAGCAGAGTGTAGATTCTTTCCTTCTGGAGCTGTATTCTGGCACCTTTTAATATGGAATGGAGTGAAAATCACGGCCAGCTATTCAACACTAGGAATGCAGGGAGGTGAGGTGCCAAAACAGAAGTTAAGGCCACGTGATTGGTGCAAATGTTGTCCAATGACTCCTTGTGAGGAACCTTTCAAAATGTGACCTGTCTGTATGAGGGGGATCAGCCAAGTGGCTTGTGTCACACCTGACTCTCAGGGGCAACAAATCATTTCCAGTTTGGTGCACAAAATTTCTGCTGCTTGCTTGAGCACCCAGCTGCATTTGGTGCTATAGATTATCTTATGGAAGATACCTGGAAACTTAATATTATCCAGGCCATTTTCATAGCAGAAATTGCTAATGCCAGCATGAATTGCTCAGCCTTTCTGTTACTGAAAGACTCAGGCTTTCATGTCTGGGTGATGAACCAGAGACACCAAGTTTAGAGCTGAAATATGAGCCTAAGGGATTAAAAAACCTTCTCTGGTCATAATGTAGTCAGGGCACTGGGGGAGCCAGGGCCCTGGAAGCCCCACAGACTGGTTTTAGTGGGGTCAGGTCCAAGTACCAGTGAGTTTTGGTCTGCACTGAACTCTGTGATATTCAAATATCTGTGCCTGAGAGAATCTGGTTGTGTTCTGCACCAGCACAACCTGCAGCTGCACCTGTTTGTTGGTTGGTTTGAGAGTAGAACTTGACCTTTCAAATTAGCTTGGAAAGGACTCTGGTCAGAATTCAGAGATGTTTTCTCCTCTCCCTGTCTCTGAATGCTGTTAAAATGCATAATGTTGTGCATAACATAATGTTATGAGCATGATGATAACATTTAGTATGAGGCTGTTTGTCAGACATCTGAAGAGAGACAGCAGTGTAGCTCTTCCATTTCAAAGCTATTTGGAATGTTCTGTGGATTAGCTTTGGTCCCAAAACTCTCTGTTTAAAAGACCAGTATGGTTTCTTCTCTGTGGTTCATAGCATGACACTGGCTCATAACACAATATATTTTAACCACGAGAGGAAAGAAAAAGACAACTTTTGCTAAGCCACAAGCATTTTGTACAGAGATATGTTTTGCTTCAGCTTCCTTCATCCACCCCAGACTATAATTTGCTTTGCAGCAAGCTCTGTAGGGCTATGCACAACATGTGCATATTTTTGGACAGTTATTTCAAAACAATCTTTAAAGCTTATAGGAGGCAACTTTGAGTTTCAGTGAGGGAGAGAAAAGGAGACAGTGATTTGGAAATAATCACAGTACATCTCCAGTTACTGCTTTTGTTCAGAATATTAGAGGTGGCTCCAAAGACCCATATGGACTTGGGCTAAGCCACTTTTTTGCAGAATGCTTGACGTTAGAAAGGACCCTTGTGTGTCACCTTGTGTAGCCTTCCTGCTCAAACAGCATCACCTGGACTTGGCTGCTCAGGACTCTGTCCAGACAACTTTTGAATATCTCCAAGATGAAAACCTCCACAACATCTCTGGGTTTTTCAGATCAGAAGGCAACTGGCCAATATCTTTTTTGTTTTCCCAATGTTTGGGGGGTTTTTTTGTGTGTGTGTTATTTTTTTTTTTCTGTTTTTTTTTTTTTTTTTTTAATCTTTTTTTTTTCTTTTAAAATGTGTCCTCCTGTTAGGCACTCAAGCATTTCCTTACTTACAAGGAATGTGTCAGAGATGCCCATTGTGAGGCACACAGGCCATATCCAGAAGTAGCATCAGCAGTTCAAGTCTATGTGAAATATTTTGGCTGCTTGCCTTTTTTTTTTTCCCCTCATATATTTGACTTTCTGGATTAGCAGAGAGACCTTGCAAATGGGAGCTGAAGGGCTCTGTGTGCATGCTCATGGGTGATAGGCACAAATTAGGAGGAGTGTGGGAAAGAAGGGCCCCGAGGAACAGCTGCTGTGCCATGTGCATGAGGGGTTGGGAAAGGAGAAGGCAGGTGGTTTTCTGATCAATAAATGCTCTTCTGGCCAGAGCCATCTTGTGGATGCAGTTATGGATTATGTCCCTTTCACATAATATGAATTTATGCCTCTATCCCCACAGGAGGCTGGGACTGCAGTGAATTATACTTGCATAGCTACAGTATGGTTCAAATTATCTGAGTAGACAAGACTTATTTCCAGTTTTTAATGAAACAATAGGGACAGATCCAAACCCTGTCAAAATTAACGACAGGAATCCTGTGGGCTCCTTTCCATTTATTGAAGAGCCACCTAAGAGGGCACTTTACCCTCTAGAAAGAATTTTAAATATAATTTTCTGACATGTGGGCTTATTTTCCTTCCCAGGCCAGTGGAGAGGACCCCTGTTATTACTTCTGGGAGGTGGTTCAGAATCTAGCATTGGATGTGAATTCTTTGAGAATGTAATTAGGAAATACATCACTTCAGCATTTTTTTATTGTGAACATACATCACTGTAATACGCCACTGTTATGAGATAAATACCCCATATTCTGGGAATATGGAACAATCCCATTTGTTTTAAGAACAGAAGGCAGGCAACTTTGCAACTTTTCTTCAGGGTCCCAAAAATATGCTGAAAGCATGCTTTGCATTAAATTCTAGAGCCAGTGAGCCTATGCCCAGGGATGTGGAGCTGTTGGATGTGCAGCCTGTGGAGATGGCAGCAATTCTGGCAGGCTGATTAATGAAGACAGAGAAGTAACACCTTGAGAAGTAAAGCCATCCTTTCCCCTTGCAGCCTGGTAGATTTTTTTTTTTTTTTTTAAAGAGACATCTGTGCAGCTTGTCTGTGTGCAGTGTTTTCTACTGCCTGTGTGGGCCTTTAGAAATACCTGTCCTTGTTGTGTCCCAGGGGACACGAGTATCTAATAATGTTGCTGGTGCAACACTATTTATCTGCAATTATTTGTTCTCCATAATCTAGTTTGCTGTTTCAACCCCTTCCTCTGCAAAAGAAATCACTGCCCAGGTCAGAAATCAATGTCTTTTTGCATAAAGGCTTAATTATCCAACACCCTGAGTCCTTTTGTTCTAGAAGTTTAAACTATTATTTGCCTGACCCAAGACACAGACTACTTGAATCTGAGTGTTTGTAGCAGGCTTACTTGGCCTAGTGTTTCCTCTTTTGCTATTTTTCACCTCTGATTTTCTGCTTTTTGCTTATTTCAGTGCTGGGTACCAATGTAGCAATTATTTCTGGGCAGTGGGTCTTGTGAATACAGTTCTGCACAGCTGGTGGTTGTTCCTCTCCTAGAAAATGGTAATTTGTCAAAATAAAAGCATTTAGCAGATATAAGTTTCAGACCTTGTTGGGGGTGGGTGGGTTGTATAGCATTTTTTGACTAAAATATTCTATTTGTTTGCCCCAAAATACACATCCACAATTTCTTCTTTCCTTCTTCCCTTTGTTAATCTGTCTCTAATTGGAAAAGTAGTCACTCAGCATAAGTGGGCCTTGTTTGAACCAAATGAATATTTAATTCAGGGCCAGACTAATTATTTTCAGGATTTCCTTTCTGTGAAAAAAATTGGATTTCTTTCAGTCTGAATCCACAGTAATGACAAATGTCAAAATGGTTGAGCTGACATGCAGGCCAGCTTTAGGTGCTTTTCCCTGAAAGCCATTTGTCTGGTGCCATGGTGATTTACTGAGTCAACAACCTGGCTGGGATTCTGCAGAAACAACAAATGGTGCCTCCACATGCAGGTGCTGCCATCACAATGGATGGCTGCAGAAACTTTGGGAAAGAACACTTAAAAAAGGTGCTCCTGTCCACCCTGGAGCGCAGGTGAACTCAAGGATGAGCATGATCCTGGAAAGGTGTTGGTACAAAAACTGCTGCAGCATCTTGCCTGGTGGAGAAGGCTGTGCTGAAAAGTTGTGAGACCCATCTACAAAAACCATGTGATGTCCTGTGGTAAAGTTACAGCCAGGACAGGGTTTCCTGCTGAGAAATTGCAGATTATGGCAAAACCAGAGCTGTCCTGGGTTGTGGCCCCAGCTCCTGCATGATGTCTGAGCACCAGAATTTTTGGTTTCACTCTGGGTCTGCCTCCAGGCTGTTTTGCCTGCACAGCTCTTCTTGAGGAATAAGATGAGGCTCAAAAATGAGCAAAGAAGGTGAATTTATTGTTAATTTAATGTGACTCCACGCACAGCCTGCTGGGGAGGGGCACACATGGTGGTAGTGGCCTTTGGACAGGAAAAGAGTTTAAATGTGACCACAGCCTTTCCCATGCACTTTAAAATCCCATTTGAAGTGGGGGTTATCACTAAGAGTGTCAGGAACCTACAGGCCCTTGTGCCACCTCCTCCTCCTGCCTCCTCGCTGTGCAAACGCGGGAGAATCACAGGGAACTGAAGCAACAACTAAATGTCCGAATTGTTTCTTCCTCTGAGTGGCTCATGTGTTGAGGAAAGGTGACACACTGAGATTTCCAGAAAACAATATGGAGAAAAACACGTAAAAAATGCCCCTCTGAAGTGACAGATCAGAATTGAGCTGTATTATAAAGCAACTGCACGGGCACCTTAAAATGGTGTTTGGTTGTAGCAAGAGTGGTTTATTTTTACATCAGTCAGTCCCTCACTTCTTCTATCTATGTGCCTTCTCATTAGCTCGATTTTATGGGGCAAAAAACCCCAAACAGTGCATAGTTGATTCTTTCTAATTAATTTGGGATATGATTTTCATATTGATTTTTGTCAGTTGACAGTTAAGGTCCTTTAAATTCAGGCTTGTTTGTTATTTGCTGCTTTTTGTTACTATTTCTTAGCAGCTGAAATTTTTAAAGCAGTCCCTTGGGAATTGGATATTCATCTTCCAAATTTACAAACAAAAACTCTTGGGATCCCAAGGATGTTCTTTTCTGGAATATGTGGTTAACATGCATTCTTGTCTTCCGAAGGCCTGTGCTTTAAGGTGGGTGCAAAACCTGTGTAAAGACTATATATTATTTTATTATTTCACATGTTGTACAGTCATGCATGCACCTTTACTGCATATAGCATTGACAGCTTTGTCAGGCAAGTCTGACTTTTGTTTGTGGTTCCTTTGTGCTCTTAAATCTCAGAAAGTGAGTATGCAACAAATTAAACACTGGAGTCCTGGGTTCCTGCTGCCACCTGTTATGGACTTGAAATTCCTTAGAAGAACTACTTGGTGTCTAACAAAAAAAATGTATTTCAGCCCGACAGCCAAGCACCTGTAGTTAAAAATTCTGTTCTGTGCAATGTCTTGTCTTTAGCATGGAAGAATCTGAGTGCCCTCCCCTGCTAGAAATGAATCAGATGACCTCTGTTGGTGAATTTAAAGCCAACCCAGTGGATAAAGTTCTGTCACCATCTCTTTCCTTAGAAAAGTTGCTGAGGTATTTGCTTACCTGATTGCTTGTTTAGATCTAGCAGTGTCTGTACAGACCCACCAAAGTGTCAGTGCCTTAGGGCTGCTGTCAGCAGGGATTCCAGGGAATTTTGTCCTGAGCCTGGCAAAGATGAAGCACCTCTCTTCAACTGCTGTCAGTGCCAAATCAAGCTTCTCATAGCAAATGAGAACACAGTGAAAAACTTGAGTGCATAGGTGGACCCAAGCCTAACCTTGAAGGCTGTCAGGAAAGGGAAGACTTAAACTTCAGGATTATTGGAGAAGCAACAGGAGAAAATCTCAGGTTTTGCAGTTTGTTTTGCAGTTAATGATTTCTCTGTTAAATTCCACATCTGTAATCTTGAATGGAAAGACAAGAACTGGTGTAATTGGAGTCAGATCTTTGCTGGCTGAGGAGCTGATGGGCACTCTGACCTTCCTTGGTCTCTTACAGGAAGTGTAGCCTGTCAGACAGGAATGCAGGTCCTGAACTCGTGGTCTGTCCTCCAGGATCTTTTGGTGCACAACCTCAACCCCTGGATACAGCTCTGCAGCAACTGCTTCCCAGAAAGGATATTTGCTTTCTCTTGCAAACATAACATAATTTCTTTCTTTCTGCTTGGGTTTGATTCTGGCCAATTATTTCTGTTCAGTGTGATGATCTCAGCCTGGCACCTGTGGGTAATGGGGATTAAACTCTGAGCCAAGTCACTGCAGAATTCCAGTAACATCCTTGAATCACTGTTCTTCTCCCAGTTCCCCTGAAACAGAGCAGTAAAGTCATTGAGGAAACCAAGAAGGGCTTTGAGATCTCATTCCATGACTCTTGTGATCCTGAACCAGAGTAAACTGAACATGCAACAATCTTCTCCTCCTCCTGCTGAGGGAGCAGCTTTGTCTGTGCAATGCTCAGCCATCCTCTGTGGTGCAGGTGTTGTGTAGGGGTACCAGAGCAGCCCTGAATTACTCTGTTGGCTGCCCAAATTCTGGTATAAATTGGCATTTCAACCCTGCTACTGCAGGGATTAACCCAGCCATAGTAGCCAGTCTTTGCCACCTTCGCTCATGTTGACTCATATTTTGTAATATATGGGAACTACTCAGGATGAGGAAATTCAATAGAAACAGGTCTAGCTATCCAGCCACAGTAATTTATGGAGGAGATTTAGCTTTAGGCATTCCCTGTGTCCTGGAAATGTGAAGAAAATACTTGCTTTCCTTTAAATGAAAAGCATGTTTATCAATTACCACAGTTTAAAGCGAGTCATTAACTTTCCCTGGGATCACAGAGGACCAGCTGCTTGTTTTAGACTGATTTGATGGGAATTCTGAAAATTGTAGCTGCAGAGCAGGAAGCAAAAGGCAGGAGGTGGTTCTGCCTTTACTGAGTTAGCTCCTGGTTGCTGGTTTTATGTTGATATCATTGAGTGACATTGTTTGTTATGTAGAGATGTGTGAAATACTAATAAATTAAAATATTCATATTTCAATGATAATGTTTCCCATGTAAGTGGTGAGATTTATGGGCTGAAACACCTGGTACAACTCACAAGACTTGTTTCATAGAGCCATCTTTTTTTTTTCATTTTTTATTTTTTACTAGCAGCCAGCCCTTGGTAGGACCATCAAAGAATTACTTCCCTTTTCTTCCCTGATTCACTGTCACCACGCAGGCAGAAAGATGGTTCAGGGGACTGATAGTGCCATCTTACAAATTAGCAATATTTCCCTGGCCTGTAAGTAGAGACCACACTGGTATTAGTGACAAAAACCTGCTTTGTTTAGATCTAAAGTTTGATGCTTTTTCGCAAGCCAGACATTTGTCTGAAAGAGCTGTAGAATTTTATTGTGTATCAGCCCCACTGCATAAGTGGAAAAGATTTTACAATAATTTTTTTTTTTTCCAGTGAGCTAGGATAACCAAGTTAAATACTTTTGGGGGAATATTTATTAATATTGGAAAGAGTGTCTGGAAGTCCTCAGGATATAGTATCCACTTGCATTTTGGTAACAGATTCTTCCTTAGCTGCACTGAAATAATATTCACTGAAAAGGGTGGGTCTGAGTTTGAGGCTAGTAAAGCTCGTTATACCAATTCAAGAGAAAAATGAGTTTTTCTGGAAATCATTCATATTATTCCAGGCCACAAATCTAACAAATTAATATAGGATTTACAAGGTCACATGAAATTTAGGGTTTCAGGGAAGAAAGGCTTACTTTATGGTATTATAAAGTAAAAAATTTACTGTCACTTTAATATTCTGTAAAAATAACCTCAAGATTTACAGCAGAATGAAAGTTAACTATTGCCTTTGTTTATAAAATATATATAAAGATGTATTTGCAAAGGAAATGGAGAAACTGAGTTTGGAAGTTGGAGTTTTTTAATCAATGCATGTGTGTTTAAAGAGTAGCATAGGATGGGTATACATTGTGTGCATATGTATTTTGATACATATTTAAAAAAGGTACTATCCCCAAAAGCATTTTTGAACCATGTTAATATACTACCAACTGATTTTCTGACTTCAGGATTAGTTTTGATTGCTGAGAGTTACAGAAGGCAGAAGTTGTGGAAACCTAAAAATAATATGAGGAATTCATAGCTCTATAATGCCTCCAAATTATAAATACAGAAGCTGAGCATGAGACCAATAGTGTAATATGTTGTATTACTGTATACAAAGACCTTACAATAATCTGACTTGCCATAATTTGATATATTGTTTCTTGCAAATGGGAACCCTGCAGTTTTTATTCACCCAAACTTTACACACATATTTTTTTAATTGTCTTTCAAGAAATTTCACCTCTGGAATATTTTAAGACGAACTTAAACAGCCGTATATCTGAATTGCTCTCCGTTCAGAAGAATTATTAATATATAACCAGTCAATTTAAGCACTTTAGGAAATTTCTGTTAGGTACCCTCACGGGGTTTGAGAATTTTTACTTTTTTCTTCACACAGTAGGCCAACACCATGCAGTGATGGTCTTGGATGACTTTTTCAGCAGACAAGAGTTCCTCTGAGTGCAGGAGATCCTTTGGAGCAGCTCGTACCTTCTTGCCAGACCTGGACACCACCAGTGACATTCTCCAGAAGTGCACTGCAGTGAATAGGTGCTGTGAATTTGAATGGTTCTAGGAATAAAGATTATTGCTTTGTTTTTGGGTTTGCCCATATGATGGAAGTATTTTGCAGACCCCAGCAATTATTCCCTCATCCTTAATCTGCAGGGATTTACTCTTCATTTGTCCTTTATGCTTATTTCCTCTTCAATCACTTACTTAAACAAGTGTTGTAGGCTCAGCGACACTTTTTGGTTAAATTTATCCCAACCAGAAGACAAATAGGAAAATAAGAATGTGGAGTGGCTTCTTTTGTGCTTATGAGGACTTGGGACTTGCACACATGGATGCTTGACCGACTCAGAATAGGTCATTTCATGTTACCAGATGTGTTAAAATAACAATCTCAAAGATGTTTATTTAACAATCAAAGTTAGTTCATTATTTTGGGTTTGCTTTAGTAAGTCTTTAAGTAGTCTTTACTTTTAGTGGGTCTTCAAGCAAGCCAGGCTGCTTATTTTGACTGAAGTATCCAACTTTCACCTCCCCTTGTGAGAGAATGGAGCATTGCTGCAGCAATGCCAAGCAAGGTCACAATATGCTTTCAGAAAGACTTTGTTATTTAGAATATTTGGGAATAGGGTCTGAGCCAATGTTTAGTTTTGCTTTTAAAGTGCCTGTCCTCAAACACCAGATACTTATACAAATGATTATAAATACAGGACAAATATAAATAATGGCAAGGCCTTTCAGATTATGCCAGATTCCCAAACATAAGTAACAGGCAAGAAGACAAATCTCTTCTAGTATTTTTATGATTTACCTTGTTTTCCTCCTAGTTTTCCTCTTACCAAGAGTTTTAGCAGGTAAAGTTGTTTGGCAAGGTCCCTTGAAAGTGAATGGATTTTGGTGAGGACCTGAGATGAATGAGGAGGGGATGAGTGACCCTGGATGGAAACATCATCCCTACTATTGTCCTTTCTGCAGCAGGGACCCCAATAACATTGGTAGTCCTGCCTGTTTGGACTGTAGCAGTAACTCCAAGATAATTTCACAGGCTGCCAAGCTTCAGACCACAGCAAGACAGTCAAATCACACCTTCAGAGTATGATTTTTGTCCCCTAGAATTCCTTCCTGTGTCATCCCTGCCTCTGGGAAAGAAGAGAGTCCTCCAGATTGACTTGAAGCATCTGTACTGGGAGGTTTAACTCTTGCTGTTAAACAAGGGGAGAGCCAGTGCCAGTTAATACAGCCAGAAAATGCAACAGCTTCAGGGTGAAGCACCAACACCAGCACGAGCTACCTGATTCAATCCATGTGAAATATATCCTTCAGCACTGGCTTTTCCTCCTGGTTTCCATGGAGATGGATGATCTATCTTCTCATTTTTAACTGCAACTCTTCTGGAGAGGGGAAACATGAACAAAAATGCACAATAACCATATTTTTTTTACTTAATTAAAGAGATATACCCTGTTCTTGAGACAAACTCAAGAGACCACACAGATGATAAGCAAATTATGGCAATGGTTGTTTTCTTAATTCTGCACATGCAGGGAAGGGCTAACTTTGTGTGTCTTTGCTTTAATGAAATAGTCACAAATTGTGTTTGGCTCCACTGAAGTCAATGGCATTGCCCACAATGGAGTGGACAAACCCCACTGGCATCAGAGCAGTTGGGTTGTGCCCAAACTGCAACTCAAGGGATTTCTCACAGTGAACCTGAGGATGAAAATAAACATCTCCCTAGTGTGTCTTACACTTCAAGCAAACCTCTTTGAGGTGGATCAGCTGTGATTGGGCTGTGTAAGCCATCTCAACTGTAGAAGCACTGAAATGAAAAAAAAAAAAATCACAATGACTTCCTCAGCAGTGGACTTGCCACATATTAGTGCATGTGTTGTCACTATTCAGTAATAAGGCACAGCAAAAATACACTTTGATTGTCAGCTAAATGAAGTTGTGCTTTAAATTCTTGTCTTTCTGGGTTTCTTGTCCTTTCTGAACCAGGAAAATCACGAAGGGTTTTTATGATTTTGGTCAGCAATGTCTGCATAGTACAAATTTTCTCATACAATTATCACTAAGTAATAGCATCTTGCAGTCTTAGTATTTCATGTCACTTGTGACAATAAATATGTGTTTATAAAGATCAGAGGTTTTAGGATGTAAGTCATTGAGTTGTTTGTCTGACAAAGTTGAGAATCTTTGTTAAAATTGGCAGTTTTCTGATGAGTGTCCCTGGTCATGGAATACAAGAATTAGGCGTGGAGAATATGGATTGAATTCAGGTAGGAATCTTATGAAAAAGAAATATTTTAAATTTCCTTTTTTATTTATTATCTAAAATACTAATGCCAACTTGGGATAAAATGTGTATTTAGTTTTTGGCAATGTCTCCAAATGATAAATTAGGCAGCTTAACATGTGAACTCTGCAGGAAAGCCAAAGCTCTGCAACCATTTTACCTGCTACTTCAGCCTCACCAAACTATCACCTACAATAATGTGGCATGTTCATGCCTGCAAAATTGGCAGGGAGGTTGTCTATATTTACAGTTCTGTAATATTGACTCAAAGATAAGGATCTGCACTGATTTTTTTGGGTTTTTTCTTTTTTTTGGTAGTTGTTTGTTCTGTGCATGAATTTGTGTGACTGTTTCTTAAATTGGAGTAAGGAGATCAAAATGAGAAAGGCAAAGGTGTTTTTAATTGCAGCATGAAGATTATTTGGAGAGGGGGAACCCCTCATTCTCCTGGGACAGGGATAGAAAGCTTTGCGTTTTCCAGCCAGTGAGACTGTTTGTCTATTGTGATTCAGCACCTCCTTGGAGTCAAGCACCTTGCTCTGTTTCCATGAGGTCCGAGTGGAAAAAGGAAAACTAATTGCATAGTTAAATTTCACTACACCTGACATGCTATCCCTGTGTTATATGAAATGAAAATTCTTTGACTGGGACAAGGCAATAGTTCAGCATTCAGTAGTAGGTACCTGCCAAATCTGAAACCTTAGAAAAAGAGAGGGAGGAGAGAAGGGAAGATGATTTATTCTATCTCAAAGAATTTAACCATATGTAACAGCTGGACTACCTATGATTTTTTTACATGTGGACGTGTTCAGATGTGGTCAGAAATAATAAAGCACTTTGGGCATTCAGTGAGTATGAGAAATTTTTGCCCAAAATAGTAAAGAGGGAGGGGAAGCCACAAGTTTTTAAGTGAGGTTTTGCATGAAAGTACTGTCCCAAATAGCTACTGCATGTCAGCAGTGAAAAGGGGGACAGCCATTGGGAGCATCACAATAACCTCTGTCAGGTGCCAAATGAAATCTCTAAATCAGCCTCTGCTTTCAGAGGCTGCATATTCCCAAAAGGAATATTCACTCTTCTGCTCTTATCTCCATCATCTTCTACCTGCCAACAGCTGTGAAGGCTGGGGAGCTGCCTAGAAGGCTCTTTGCAGTCTAAACTGAAAAGGAATATTGATTTGGAAAGACTTCTTCAAAACTCTGGGAGGTGGTGGACTGGATGTGCCATAATTCTGTCTCATTCATGTTCTTCTTGTGAAGAGATCCTCTTTCAAAACTTATATATATTGGGGCACAGTTGGTGGGCAAAGATTGATATTTTTTTCTTCTCCTGTTTCCCAGGCTAATTCCCTATTTTCTGACAAGATGCTGGCAATCTGGCACCCAGGATTGTACTAATGCACAAATTATTTTTTTTCTTTAATTTTATGGCACATAGCTCTATTAAGAGCATTGAGACAAAGTAGTTTTAGAAAGGTGGGGATGGCTGTTCTTATTTGGGGGAATATGTCTGGAGCTGGAGAAAGTGCAGCCAGGATGGGAATGACAGTCCTTAGTGGGCAAGAAGTCCTCTGGGCACGATTCAGAGCAGCCTTGACATGGTTCTAACCTGTAGCATGGAAAGGTAAAATGTCTTCCAGCTGCCTGCTGGATCTGGAAGCAAGAAATTTCAGCAGCCTTCCCCTGTGAGGCCCTGCAGAAACTATGTGCAGTAGCAGAGAGAGCTGCTTAAAGGAAGAAAATATGGAAATTTAAAAAAAAAAAAGTTTCAGAAATGAGTTGCTTTGGGTTCTGAGGTTCAGAAGAAAGCAAGGGATGGAAACTCTTTGGAAAAAAAAAATGAAAAGGGATCGTGCGAGCCTCAGTTAACTTTCCAAAATTGCGGAGCCTGCCAGGGAGGTCTGTGCAGGATTGCAGACCCAAGGGAGCAACAAACCCAGTTGGATTAAACTGGCTTTCCTGCCAGCTCACTAAGACAAGTGGGAAGTCCGAGGTTTGTAATCTCCTTTTAAGTTTTCTCTGGACTTAAGTTTCTTGGAGTTTGTTTGCTTGTTCCCTTCCCCCCACCTTCCTGCCATTTAATAGGAAAATGAAGGATAAAATGCTGAGTCTCTCCTCTCTTATTAGAATACCCCAAAACAAGCACGGAACAGAGCAGAGAGAAATAACCTCGGTGACCACTGGCCAAAACTCACAAGTAGTATGTGCATATCTGAAATAGTTGGTGCACTCGCGTAGGAAATCGCTGGATATTTTACACCTCTTGCAGCGGTTTAGTAACTGGCTGTGGAAGCTCATTCCCCACTTGAGAAAGTCATGAATTAAACAGTTTTTACATCTGTTGAGCATGTTGTGCTTCTCAATCATCCAGCTATACTGAGCCCTGAGTTTTCAGCCTTCACAATGAGATCACTGTTTTCAAGCACGTTCTAGTGGCATTTTGTCAAGCCATGTGTGTTTTCAGGATGGGGGCAGGGAGGGAGGAACAAAAGTATGCTGCTGTTTCACAGGATTACAATCTACTTTTCAGCCTACATGAAACTGTGGCTGACCCATCAGCAAGAAATATTCTTTGTTTACTACTTCTTCTCCCCCTTGAAATGGTCTGACTTTTGTTAGGAAGAAGAGTGTAAAAGGGAGGAATATATTTTTCACTCTTGATTTCAATACCTGAACATCTTAGAAAAACCCCAACCAAATAAACAATCACCATCAAAAAAACCCCAACAAACAATCCAAAGCAAAAAAAAACAAACCCCAAACCAAATCCACAAGCACTCAGCCATCCTTAATCTTCTTCTTAATGCATTTATTTCACTCTGTGAAGATTCATTTTTGCTTCAGCTGTGTGTTCTTATGTGTTAAACTCTGCTATTGAATGAGAGCTGACCACTCTGTCACTGGAATAGCATTTTAATTTTGTTTAGATGTAAGGAACCCACATACAGTAATTAGCAGATGTTAAATCAAACTGCTCCAGATTCACAATAGCAGGAGGTAGGTTCCATACAACTAAGGATAAACAGCTTGGGAAGGGCCAAGGAGGGAAAACCTCTGCAGAAATTATCCACAAATAATCTTTCCAGTAGAAGAAAACAGAGAAATTAATACATTTATCTTCAGTCACCCAGGGCTCATTGGGATCCCTCCAGGCTGAGCAATTCGCAGGCAGATAGTAATTCCTTGCACTGAATGCATTTGATCATTGCTATATTAAGATATTTTTTTTTAAATAAGTTTTTTTTTCCCTTGAAATGGTCTCTCCTCACTTAAAAATTGGTCAACCATGGTAACACTTCTCCTGGCTTAAATTCAGGTGCAAATAACACAAAACCAATAGATGTAATGAAGGCTGACTGCTCGGTGCATGGGGGTAGCTTAAGATTTATGCATCTTTTGAACCAGCTTTTTGCATTTGGACTAAAATGCACTTGCTTGTATAGTTTTTACATTGCTTGGAAAAGATGAACAGGCATTCCTATCTAAGTAGATAACAAGCACTGGTAGAAAGGCACTGAAAATTATAGCCCCATGGAAAATAAGCTGGACTAGCAGTTGGATCAAAAATGTTCTTGCTGAGAAATAACAGGCAGAGAAAACTATTCTAAAGGCAAAACTCTTCTAAAGCACTTAGACCCTCAGTGCTTAATTCAGGTAGTCTAAGTGACTGTAATTCATCTGTTTTCCCAGTCCTGTGAGCGTGTAGGGCCAGCTGGGCCCAGCTGGGCTGTGGGAGCACGAGGAAGGAAAACCTCTACTGCTCCCTGCTGAGTCCTGGGACAGATGTCAGACCTGCCTGATGGTGCTGATGCTTTCCCCACTGCCCAGGGCTGTGCAGAGGAATGGGCTGGGAAGAAATTGGGTTAAATAGGAGCCAAGGATATTGCTCTGCAATCCCTATTCCCCCCCTTAGCCCTAGTGCTCGCTGTTTCTCCCTGAGCGTGCCCTAAGACCCTTCCTGAAATGCCCAGATCAGGTGCTGCTCTGTGGCTGTGTTGACATGCCCAGAGAAATGTCCTGGCTGTGGGTTTAATCTTGACAGACAGATCTAGTTTAAGTTTGGCTGAGCAAAGTCCACACCCCCCAGCTAAACCTGACCCATTCCATCAGTTTTCTCCTTTAAGCTCAGGATAATCCTCACTCTGCATGGACTGGAGAAACTGCATTGCTATCTCTTAGCCTATATATGGAATACATCTAATTTTCTGTTTTTCGTCCCATTAGTATATTTTGGGTAAGGTCAGCAGCACCTCACTGAAATTTTTAGGAGGATCAAAAATGAGTTGTCTGTACCCTGCTCTGGGAGGTGTTATGTGGTCCTGAGGTGGGCTTAGCTGGTTAGAGCATGGTGTCAATAGCACCAGCACTGGGGGTTCAATCCCTGTATGAGATTGTGAGTTGGACTTGATGATCCTTGAGGGTCCCTTCCAACTCTGATACACAGAGGGTCCTGGTAAACCATCCTTGGCTACATCTCTGCCTACAAAGAGAGACCCCACACCAGCAGTTTCCACAGATGCCCTAAAGAGTGGTGATTTGTTATCACACAATAATGTTTCTGTTGAAGAGCCAGGGCAAGGTATAGGAAAAAAAAATCCCTCTTTGGGCACAATATGGCTGTGGTTGATGTTCCTAAAAATGCTTGCCCACCTGCAGCTAAATGCAATCTTCTTCTTGTATATATTCTAATCAAATAAGCAAATCCCTTTCCATACAGAGCATAACAAGGCTGAGGTCTGCTACACCTAAGTGTCCTCAAGTTGGGTGTAAGTTTTAGCTACATAAGCTCTCTAAGAGACTCTGATTAAACTTTAACATCTGTTGGTGCCTCTGTCCCTTTTGTTTTGATCATAACATTCAGTGTTTCCATTAGATGTATGGACAATACCCTGACCCTTGTATGATTTCTTTACCCTACTGCAAAACATTCTATGGAGCCAGTTTTGCCAGGATGCAGAAATACTATTAAAAGTAGGGAAAAATAGTCTGTGACTGGAATTCTACTTGGCACATATCAACTGAATGTAAATGGACGTGTAAAAATCAAAACTGTCTGGAAAAAAAAATCTGAAAGGGGATGAAGCTCACCAAAGAGAATTGTTCACTATGAATTACTAAACTATATTTTAATTTTATGGTGTTTACGCTGAGCTCAGTCATGATAGAAGTTAAGAATGCAGACTGGAGGAGGGCAGCTTATGGGTTAATATCAGCTGCACTGTTTGCTTCAGGACCCTGTCACAGAGAGGATGAGAAGCTGAAGCATCTTTGGTATCACCACTTGCATGTTAAATGGGATTCCCTCCTTGAAGATATTTTTTGCATTGTCAGAGGAAGGAAAGAGCAGCTGCGAAGCCGGGCTCATCTCATGCCGACCGCAGAGCCCGCCCCACCCCCCTGGAAATCTATGCCAGATGCAGGAAAGAATGAGCAAGGTTTTCAAAGTGGACACTCAGCATATGGGAGGGAATATTTCAGCAACCAGAAAGCCTCGGATAATTTCAACAACTCTCGGTACTTGAAGCGGTTCTTCAAGACAATGCGGCCTGAGTCCCTTAGTTGTGTAAAAAAAGAGCCAAATGTCTTCTGCCCATCTATGTGGAAACCAAGCTTAAGAGCAGGCTGCTGAAAGCTTCTTTTGATACGCTGTCTGCATGCTTGCTCTGAAGCAGAACTGGTAAGAGCTGGCTTTGGAGGAGCAGCAAGCTGAGGCCAGGAGGAATCTATGGGAATGCAAAGATCTTTGGCCAGCCTCGGAGAGAATTCGGCCTTTTTGGGCTCACTGTCTCCAGAAGGTTCCTTGATTCCTCAGCCCAAAGGCCTAGCTCTTAGAACTGGGATTGATTAGAAAAATTGTAAGAAAATGCAAAAGAAAATCTTCAGAAATTCTTTATTTGCAAATATCAACAGAAAGGTTCAGCTAGAGCAGCTGAGCACTGAGAAGTCCAGATTTATTTTCTAATTATTTAAAATGTTTCCATAAAATCCTATATTTTAGGAGCCCAGTTGAAATATTTTGGCCTCCTTTACCTATATACAAAAGAGAAAAACCAGAGCAAAACACGTCTCCAAAAGGATCCATTTCAGGAGAGGCCTTTCCCTTCTTTTGCAGAAAAGTGCGTTGGTTGAAAAAGTGTGACTACCTGCATTACTGCACTGAGTATAGAAAGTTCACAAAGGATATCTTGTCTCTGCCATGAGCACTCTTAGTGAAAGGACTCACTCCATCCCTCACTTTGGACCAAACCCCCCCAGTGAACTCAGCCTTTGGTGCGTTGCACAGTCAGTGGTGGATACAAGCTGAAGATGAAAAAAAATGGAACAGGTATGTAAGGAAGCAAAGAATAAGGACAGACACTGGGACAAGGTTATAGATCTGCTGAGAAAGAAGATGATTCTTCAGCTGGGAAGCAAATTGCAAGTTGAAAGGAGAGAGAGAAAACAAGTGTATATTTTCTGGTTCCTTCCTGGAACCAGAAGTCAGCAATAGACTTGGGTTCTCTGGTCCTCCACCACAGCCGTCTTTTTAGAGCCTTAATTTCTTGAATCACTAACTGAGAAACATTTTAATGACATAATACTAGGGATGTTTTCTGAAGAGCTTTTCATATTTTGTATCTTCCAGTGTTGTAGCAAATTGCAGTTATTTAGACACATCTGCTGCCTTCTCCAAGTGTGTTTATAGTGTCAAACTAGGCTGGATGTTCAAATCTGAAGGTTGGGTCAGAGAACTCCTGCCATCAGTAATACACTTGTTTTTCTCTTGTATGATGAGCACCTTATTCTTCTTCATGAACAATGGGTTGAATCTATACCCTTATTCCAATTTAGCATTGGATGTAAGTGGAAATATATATATCATTGTGGGTTGTGACATTAATTCTTATATTTGGTCATCTGTCTGTCATGGATATATTTCATATCTGAGCTGAGCACAATATAGCAAATTGTATTAGGAATATCTCTTTCCTTGGGTTTCCCAAGGTACACCTTCAATCTTTTCCTATAAGCTGTACCCAGGGGATCCTGGGCACTCAGAATTAATAAGGTGCTGCAATCCTCTGATTGCAAAATTTGTCTTCACAGGAAAATTTTCCTTTCACAGTCAACAAGGTCATGGACTGCTTTTCTGAAAATTACTCAGTCTAAAATGTGTATTAAAAACTCTTGCCCACATAGCTCCTAACAGAGTTCAAATGCAGTGCTCAGCTTTAGTGCTGTGGTCTCTTGGCTGAGAACTGCTCTTCCAGCAATCATTTAAACAGAAGCTTAAACAGAGGCATTCCCTCAGTCCAACAGAAAGACATTTAATATTGTAATTATTATAATGACAGAAAATGGTGTGCAGTCTGGGGAAAATAGCTATGATCATATGTTTGAGTGCATTAGTGAGCATTAAGCATTTAATTTCTCTGCCTCTCCTTCTCTTTGTTGCCATGGCCATTTCTAATTTGGGTTGTACTTGGTACAAAACTTTTCAGCACCTTCTTGTGTATCTGTGGGTTGTGTGGATCATTGTGGAGCATCATTGGTCTTCCTTTGGTAAAGCTTAATTCTGTAATGTCAGGTTGTGGGAAAAACAATAATACCAGTAACTAATCTGTAAAGAGTGTGTTTCTAAAAGACAGAAATTTAAGAGCATCAGATGCAGGATTCTCCTTTTATTTGATCCATGCTTTTTTAAAAAGTCCTGTTTCTTCCATGCCTTTTGAAACCCTCACTTTGTTGCCACAAGGCTGAATTAAGGGATTAATTAAGGGATTAAAGAAACATTTTTTTTCTGAGGAACTTTCAACCTACAAGATCTAGGTTCTGGAAGAAAAACTCTGCATGGAAACAGTACAGTAGCATAACAGTACATTTTGTCATGTCTAAATATTGTATTTCTCTGAGTCTTGCTTATTTGACTCAGGTATAGAGGACAAGGAACTTAAAGTGATGTAAGGTCTAGAAATAAAGACTGTGTTTGGACCCATAGCATCTAAACATAGAATGATTCTAGTAAAAAAAGAGAAAAATATTCCAGAGAAAGAGCTGTTTCTCTTTATTTTTAATTCTTTGAGTTTTCTCTTTTTTCCCCTCCTAGTAGTTTTAAGTTCAAAAACTTAATACCTTTTGCAGAAAAAGCATCCACAATATTACAATAGCAAAAACACCATGTCCTTTATAATGGAACACCTATTCAGGATATCAATAAGTTAGATGAGCCTTTCATAAAAGCATAACAGAAAAAAAAAAAAAAGGAGAGTTGTGCTTATCATCTATAGGAACACCTCCCAGACAAATTAAAAATAAGGGCAGCTCTGATACTGCATTCCATTTCACTGGCTTATACCAAATATATAGAAAAGTGTTGAGCATGCTCATGATCTGGATTAAATCAGGAAGGTCATCTAAAGGCAGATTTAGATCTAAGGAGAACTAGGACTTGGAAAATTCCCTTTAATCTGGCCTGCAGTACTGTAACAGCTTTATAGAGCACTTAATCTGAGTGACTTCTGAATGCTGCTGATCAGGAAAAAAAGTTCTTTGGGGTTCTTTAATTCTGCTAAGAGGAGTACCCCCCTCTTTTTATTAGATGGTTTAAAAGAAAAATTGTTTTGCAAACCACAGCCTGTAGCCGATAGAATATTTCCATGAAAACTATTCATGGAAAAAACTATAATTTCCATATTCTTCCTTCATTCTCTTCTGCCTTTAAGAGAAAAGGAAAATCACACTAACATTCTCTGATTTAAACAGTTCTCCTGGGAAAAACATAGATTCTGTATTAAATGTGGCCTTGCATTACTTTTAACATAAAAATTGCATCAAATTGTGACAGGGATGGAGTAGAGACAGTGAATTCAGCAGATGTCACATTTTTCTTGGACTGAAGTGATATTTGCCATAAAATGAAAGGGCTGGAAGTTCTTGTGTGTGGTACCAAAACCTTGAGGACAACATATTCAAATAAAAAACCAAATCAGAACCAAAACCCAGAGCCCAAAACAAGCTGGAGGGGTTCTTTCAGTCATCAGCTGGAAGAAAGATGGTTGTTGTAATCTGGTTTGGGTTTTTATCCAGTTGATATGTAATTAATCCTCTCTGCACCTCCTTGCAAGTCTCTCTTTTCAGGATACTTGAAGAACATGACAAATCAGGCCAGGTGGAAAGCAGACCACTTTCTTCACACTCTGCACAGAGAGTTACTCCTATGTGTAACTTCCTTGTGTGTTTCAAAATTAACTTTCAGATGGGGAGCTGAACTCTCTCCATAGCCTTTCATGACACTGCAATGGTCCAGATGTGTAGGGCCCAAGATCTTGGTATCACCCCTTTTCCTCTTTACCTCAAAATACTTCTGAGCATTCCCACTTTTATGCCTGTGTTAATGCCCCGGGAATCACTTTTGGGTGAAGCCTCGTGCTCAAATCTCCTTTGCAATGGGATCTGCTCTTCAGCCTGTTGACTTTAGTGGGAAATAAGCACAAACTGAAGAATTGCTATGAATGGGCCCTTTTCCAGAGTAGGGGTCTTCCCTTAACATCCAGAGCAGCCTTTCTAACTGGCCCCTGTGATTTTTCCCTGAGCACAAATAGCTCACCTTATAAAATTGCCAGAATCATGGATAGCATGAGTTTGTCCTCACATACTGTTAAATCAGTCATGCAAGTAAAACTGCAGTTCTGCATCCAGATCTGCAGGAAGTTTGAAGCACAAACTGGGTGAAACTTGCTTGGATTTAGGTTTTCTTTTCCTCCTGTTATTTTGGACTCACACGGGTTCTCACATGTGCCATATGGGTATGGTAAAGCAGAGCCAACATTAAAAGTGGTAGTTAGTGTGTCTTTTTTTTTTTCCTGCCAAAATTAAAATTGTTTGGCCCTACACATGCTTACACAAGATGTTACTGCTTTTAGTTTAGCCTCTGATTGTAGTAATAACTTATCTCTGATCGATAATTCATTTCTGAGGATATTGAAACCAGGACTTCCACAGAGAAATGGTCTCAGTCAGAGGAAAGTTAAAGGGTTGATTTAGGAATTAGGTGATGCAAAGCTGTATCCTCTGTTAGCCTGTGATGGGTGTGAGATGTTCAATGCTGTGTTTTCTCATGTAAGCAGCAGTGAATCTATGCAAGCAAACTCGCACTTACATGTTACATGCCTCAGTCTTTGTATTTTTTCCTGCCTAACTAAATGCTAACTTTCTGTCGTTTGAAATGAAACAACAACATCAATCTGCTGGCAAACTCTGCTGCCACGTTTTGACTGTACTTGCACTGGTAGCTCTCCTGAGGAATGCCCCTCCAGTGAGAACAAGGGAACCTCAATACCTCACAGGGTATTCTAACACCCTCTCTGTGTAAGCTGTAAGAGATAATCACCAGGAAGATCATCAAGTGCTCCATTAATAACCTTGATTCAACTCCATAAATCTACCTATTTCCCAAAACCCTCTGAGGCTTTCTGAGGGTTTTCACAAGTTTCATCAGGCTCCAGATATTGCCTGAGCAGGTTTTGGTCTCAAAAAAGCATAATATCAGTTAAAACCACTGTATCACCCAGCTACCCTGCAGGTATCTACCCAGTATCCTTGTCAGAGGAGCCTTGGTGGGCAAGGAGAGGGACAAAAAAACTGTCTGCTTCTTGGGCCAGCTGAAAGCTTTAATTAGATAAATTTCTGAATTATACTGAAAAGTTGTGCTTTGTAACACCCTTGGTGATTTCATTGTAATTAGTGTGTTTTAATTAGGCATCAAATAAGTTGCTGTCTTCTACCAGTGTATTCGTCTCTCAACAATATCTCCCCAGCAGCAGCTGCATCAAACAAGTTTTATTTTCATAGCAAAAGTGTGTTAAAAAGGAGAAAAAAAAATCCCACCTAACAAAAGAGTACTAACTTTGCTAAGACTGGCCTGGCTGAGGGGTGAAACTCGATGATCAATAACAACAGAAAACACTGGGTGGGGGGAAAAGCATGACACATACCCCAAGAGGAATCAGAAAGTATGCCCTGCTTATATGGTTAATCTTCTCTGTAGGCTTGCTCTGCAAATTTAAGGAAGATTAAATTTCAGATATGCTGTTTCTTGTTTTTTCTGGCAACAATAAAATTAAATTTGAAGGAGGTGGGGGAGGGAGAGGCTGAGTGGGGAGAAAGAGCCACAGTAAAGTGTCTGCTGTCCATGTAGTTTTGCCAGACTGCTGTCTCAATTGGGAGCTGTGATCGAGATTTATTGGGCTTAAAATATGAAACAGACCTTTCATGTTGGAATTCTAAATATCTTCTTAAGCAGTAGTGAGTACCACCAAATGCTTAAAGGCAACACACTAGAGTTCAAATACACACAATAGTTTCTTCTCTCTTGTGAGCCAGCAGACTGTAGGAATCTTGTTCCATCTTCTTATGTTTGAACTGGGGAAAGAGTACTTTGGATGTTATTATCATTGTCTGAAAATCACTTTGTCTTTTTATATTAGATTCTGGCTCAGATGGTCGAGATTGCTTGCATTTGAACATGTGCATTGAATGGGCAGGTTTATCACTTAAGTTAATAAAGAAAATGCTTGAATGCATGCAAGATGTTTGCATCTTGGTAGCACATTTTATTAAACTCTTGGTTATGCAGTGGGAGCAGGAACAGCTTGGGAAAGATCTGGGCTGTTTGTTTCATACCACTTTGCCAGCCTCCTGTTCTTCTGTTATGCCAACAGCGATGTTCTATGGGAAAAACAAAACTGCCTGCTGGAGAAATAAATCCAGAGCCAAAGTCTTCTCTGTGGACCTCAAGGCTTGGAGAGCAAAACTGCCTTCTCTCAGTATCATTATGTTTTATAAGTGCATTCAGAAGAACTCATCTTCTTTAGTTATTTAGTAGGTGCAGCAATGAGAACATATTAGGATTGTTAGGCTGTGCAGCATTGTTTATGCTGAGATCTGACTAGGCTGCAGGTCAGGTAGAAGTTACACTGAACTTTTGTTACCAAATATTTGATTATTTCAGATTTAATAATTGAACGGAGTTCCAATCAGCAGTTAAAGCCTGGCTGACAGTGTTTTAGTAATGTGTAAGAAATGGGTCTTCAGTAGCAGCTCTGTCAATGATGTGTGGACCAAGTGACCTGTTGAGTGTCCACTGCACCTGTGCTTGAGGGCTTTGTTTTCACCATCTGTCCCAGTGGCACAGGGGAAGAGAGAAAAGTTGGAGCAAAAGAAACACAAGCCACAGGAAAAATAGTACAAATTTCTATGTTTTTCTTTCCATCATGAAGAATATCACTGAGAATGAATTAAAGAGATAGAAATTAGTAGAAAAGCCCCTTTTCTGCTGACTGGTAAATACACAACACCCGATCCACAGGGTTTATCATCTGAATTGAGTTTCTCTGCTGAAGATGCTGTATTTCAGAGATTCTCAAAAGACTGTTACATCCCTTGTAAAAAGGTACACCCTTTCAGAAATGAGGCTGTATCTCATTTCGTTAGTCCATAGTAGACTAACATGAATGCAGGATCCCAGAAGTTTTGTTCCGAGCAATTCAGTTGTTAACTCCTGAAATAAACAATATTGACATGGCTCCTTGGCTTGAAAAGGCCACCAACAAGATCTTGGAGGTGTTATCCAGACCACTTCTAGCTGGAAATTTGATGATGCTTGTGGTGCAAGGACAATTTGGAAGTACGGTGTTCCTCATGCTTTAGAATTCTGCACTAAGAATGTAGCATATAGGTACTCTATAGTTTACCCTTCTGGGGGAAAAACTGGTGGGCTGAATTTAGGTTTGCTTAAAATAGTTTGAGGTATTTTTGGCTGAAGGGTGATGATACTTTTGAAGCTAACTGAAACCCTGTGAAGGATGCTTCACCCTATAGTTCACTTGCCACCACTGCTCCAGGGCCCAGGCTTGCTAACATGCCAGGCATGCTGCAGAGCTCACAATTTACACAGTATTTTGGCTTGGAGTGGGTTGAAGAGTGATGAAGACAGAATGGATTCAGTGTAGCTATTTATTTTAATCAGTTATACATCTCTTCTAGTTTGGATAGCCTTCACTGGGCAGGTTTTGCATTGTGAGCTTTATTTCTTTTCTTTACTTGCATTTGTTGGGCCAGATTTATAGCAAAAACCATTGTCCTCATTAACTGGACAAAACATCCTTGCAGAATGTACTTCAGTTTTGTCTGTCATTGTCAGTGGTATTTCAAGCCATGATAAAATTAGTGGTTTCTCCAAAATGAGTGTGTGGTGTATAAAGTATGTATAGCATACTTTATATGCTGTTTCTGTCCAAAAGGATACCAAAAGTACTGCTTCACACTTTGCAATTTTGATGTGGATATAAAAAAAAAACAAAACATAGAAATCCAATCTCCCTATGAATGCTATAGGAATAGAGAAATATGAGTTTTCTGTGCATAATAAGCACTGTGGATGTGCTGCATTATTCATTTATCATCACTGGAGGAAGGCTCAAGGTATTTTTAAGTTACCTTATAAATAAATATTTTTATTTATAATAAATAAATTGCAAGGGAAAAGAACAAAAATGTAGAGAAAACTCTGTGTGTGTTGGATTTATTCTCTGATCTGGCATGCACAACTGAGTAGCTGGTGGTCCAATTATTGGTCCAAAATGTTAGGTCTGGGATAATGAACATACTTTGGACTAGTTGCATTCCCTATGCAATGACCCTGATCCACTTCTCATTTCTTGTGAAATGTATGCCGCGTGGCACTATAGCTCCACAGTGGTCTGACATTTGCATTGGCAGCAGTAGGATTCCTGGATATAGGAAGAATGACAATAGCCAGTGTGGGAAGGAATGGGTGACAGTCAGGACACCAAACAGATGTAAAATATCTTGTCATTCCCTTTAACAGCTGTCAATCACAGACCCTTACTAAATCAGACACCCCTGAGGGTGAGAGTCTCCGTTGTCTTCTTATTTTCACAGAAGCTTCCCAGCTGGAAGCGTGGTGGGACAGCTTACCTGGGAAACCCAGGCTCCTGCAACCTCTATCTTTTTAGACAAGTCTAAAAACAAACAAGTATGGAAAGTGGGAGCTCCTTGCTCTTTGAGAAGGCCTCACTGTAGGACTGGACACAATGGAATTAGCATCCAATTTGTATCAGTTCCCATTAGGGTTAGATCAGCTCATGTTATCCCATTAGCTTGCAGCAGCTAGAGAGACACACAGATGGGTCTGTGTTCTGAAGACCAGGACAAAGCCTTGTTATGCTTTTTTTTCCCCCTCTTCCCTCCAGTGGGATTACAATGGTCCCTGTTGTCTCCCTTTGTTTCAGCACTCCTTGATTGACAATACCCTGGGAGATGTCACTGTCCTTGCTCCATGCATTGTAATAGCCTGGAGTGCCAGGGTGCTTTAGGACCATGGTCTCCTCCTTTTTTTCAGGTGTTGTAAACATCTGTCACTGCTCCACAATGACGACCTCTTGTTGAGCTCACACGTCTGATGTTCTATCACTCAGTGTCTGAGGAAGATGCAAGAGAAAACTTTAGGTAGTGACATGAATAGAGGGCAAAGAAATAGGGCAACTTTATTATGGACTATCATCTCAAAGTAGCATGTGTGGAATGTCAATTTAATAATAGAATTGACAGCTTTTCTCTGGTTTCCGCCGTGCCACAAGTGTTTCTTTGACAGTTTAAAAAATAGGCCCTTTGTGGCATGCAGTGAGTGGCACCACATACATTTGTGAATGCCCTGCATAACTGAGATTCCCCCAAATGCCACTGTCCTGAGACCAGCCCCAAGAATCCTTCTGCATTGACTCGGGGAAGTGGTGCATGGATATCTGGTGAACCTAAGCAATGTAAAATATGGTGTACAGTAGCTGGGAGGATTTGGGTCACCTAAAGAGATGCTGAGTTACCATTCTGTCAAAATGGGGTTTCTAAATCAAAGAGGATGTATGTGCCATGGCAAAAGTTGCTTAAATAGCTGGCAAGAAATCTTTGGAAGACTGATGACAATTTTTTTCCTGTTTTTCGTTCAATGAGCATTCACAGAAAGCTTCCACTTTCTCACCATAGAAAAATACTGTGACAAAAATAGTGACAAAACTAGAGGTTCATAACATTTTTCCATTTTTCAACCAAAAGGTGAAAGAAATAGAAATGGAGAAATTTACATGATTTTTCTCTGGTTGTTTTTTATCTGGGGAAGAAATTCCAACTAGTTCCTCCGGTTTTGTGTTCATGAATACAGCTGTTCTAGAAAACAAGGGACATAGTCTGGGGAATATTGCTCCTCTACAGGCAGCAAATACAAGAATAAATCAGAGATCTCTCTTATTTTAATGTAGAATCTGTTGAATCTCTTTTTTCAGTGTTGAATCTGACATGAATTATCTTAGCAGAGTAAAAAGCACACTGACTTTTTAATTAATTTTTTGCTTCAAAGTTTGGACAATTTATTTGTCTGTAAATCTAAGGAGAGAGCTATCCAATTAGCTTTTACTCATTTTCATCTAACTATTTTCCAACATATACTGAAAAATATATGGGAAACTTCTAACTATATGAAAAAGACAAACCCCGTTTCCTTACCATTTGGTGCTTGTAAAATTGGTTCTCCTTCAAAGATGCAATTTACAGTGACTGGTTGAAATTGAAAAGAAGCTAAGTCAAGGGAAGCACATCAAAACTGAGAGCCCTCATACCTCCACACAGCACAGCAAAGCAAACAATCTCTGTTTATTCCCTGTGATGTGCTGGGAGAAAGCAATAATTGTGTCTGAAGGAAAATTCATTTGTTCAAATGATCTGCAAAATAGCCTTAAGTTTTCCTTCTGTGGCAATTTCATGAGGAAAGCAATTACTTGTGCATGTTATGAGATCTGTCCCATTTCTCAAATACCAGACACATATAGTCTAAATCAGACTATTTGGTAACTTTTAAAATTTTGTACTGAGTAGCATTTGGACTTATGACAGAAAGATAGCTTAAGGATGTGTTCATTCTTCTGGAAGGAAGGGACTTTGAGGTTCCCGTGCTGTAAAAATTTACTAATAGGTGCATTTTTTTTTCTTTTTCTTTTGTGTGAAGGTTTTATACTTTATGAAAGAGAAGTCTTCCTTCACCTGGTTCTCAGAGGTTAACATGAATGTTCCCTCTCTGATTCTTTCATTTATTATAGTTTAGAATTAGATCATTAGTGAACTTGTAAAATAGAATTTACATTGTCTGTTTCCCTTTTAAACAGTCAACATCTTTGAAGTGAAAGCTTAAGTCAGACAAGCTTAGCTCAAAAAAAAGGCATAGCTTTACAGTGCTGTCACTACAAGGAGCTGAACCACAGCCAGTTTAGGCAGTATTATATCATTGGAATTATACTGGTTTCCTGTCCTCTGGAGAGAAAGTCTTTAAAAAAGAGAGGGAAGAAGAAAACAATATTCTTCTTGTTAGACTTTTCAGCTTTATGGCCCTGTGCAGCCCCCTTGTCACTTCCATTATCCAAAGAAGCATGTTTCTTTGTTTGGGCATCCAGGGCTTCCAATTGATTGTGGTCTCTGTTGAGATTTTTATGGCTACCTTACATGAGGTAGTTGTGTTGTGTTTAGCAGGAAACTCATCCACACGGTAGCTGCACAAGTGGTTCTGTCACTGATGGAAGCCAACTCCCTCAGAGCAATTGTTTTAAAAATTATTTTTGATTATTTTTAATTTTTTTTTTTTTTTTTTGGTCAAAGGCTGTGCTCAGAATGGAGGGGCACAGCATTGGACCCTTCAGGGCTATGCCAAAGACACCACCAGTAACAGAGGGGCCTTGAGAGGCTTTTTCCTGGGCCATAAAAGTTGGTACAAAATGTGTCTCCAAGCCCAACTTTCTTGCAGTGCAATCTATTCCTGCCAAGGGGTTAAGATCAAAATGCCCTGTACTGTCTGGATGGATACAAATGCTCTCCAAATACTATTTTTTTTTTTTTAATATTTTTGAGTCTAGAAAGACAGAGAAGGCATGAATTAACTTTTGGATCTGATCATGTTTTGGGGGGCTGACAGGACAAAGAAAACCAGACAGTCTAGCCCTTACTCATTCCTCTCTAGTCACAAAAAAAAAAAAAAAAAAAAAAAAAAAAAAAAAAAAATCAGTTCAAGGAACAACTAAGAACATATTTCTACATTTCTGAGAGTTTTAGTCTGTTTCCTCTGTGTAAACAGAAGAAAAAGGAGACTTTATCAGAAATGTTGCTCACAAAACAGTTTGTCTACATCTAATTTGGAGACAAGGTTTCAGTCAGCTTGACCTCACAGTTAAATAAGGCTGGTGGTCTCAATCTGACACCTAATTAGTATTTCCCCACCTTGCCATTACACTGTCTGCAGTTTGGCATGAGCTGTGATTTCTCCTCAGGAGACCCCAAGTTGTGCAAGGCTGCGGCTCCTTTGGGTTGGGAGAGGAAGCTCAGCTGAGCTCCAAAGGGAAGTTTACGGAGACTCCGTCCTCACTCAGCCACCACCATCAGCCTCACATTTTCACCATTAAACTGGAAAACAGCTAATGAAAGCCTGGAGCCTGCAGCTCAGCTCCAGCGAGAGGGGATTGAGCTTGCAGCAGTTATGGAGGCTGAACTCCCAGCCAACTGTGAGGAGCTTCCAGGGTACAGCTGTTCCCCCACCACCCATTTGCTCCGTGCCTGGGAGGTTGCTGGACCCCTCACAAGTGCAAATTGGTAATGATAGCACAGCAAGCAGAGCAGAGAGGTTGTGCATTTGTAAAGCTCTCCACCAGTGCCAGTAAAGCTGTTCTGGGGTAAAGCGCTTGGCGTCCCAATTCACAGAATTAATTTTGCACATTTTATCTGTGGGGAGAAAACCAAGTTTTTCAGTCTAAAAGTAGTGTTCATGTTCTTATTCTTTAGTTTTTGTGGGTTTTTTTCTTTTGATTTTATTTTATCCTCATTACTTTGCTTTACCTGAGTAAAATTGGAGCTTTTGCTGAAGCATAAAAAAATCTTTTTAAATGCTTGAAAGTTGTATGTAGGCAAAATGTTAGCACTTGTACTTCATGACATAAATTTGATACATCAAATTAAAGGAAAAAATCTCTTTCAAATAGAGAAATTTCTGTAATCTGTCACTTAGTACTTGTATAGTGCATGCTTCAGGCACAGGGTGAGGTGATGATGATTGAAAGTTATTGGAAAATTAGAGAAAAACTCACCTGAACTAGCACAATGAGCAAAATAGTCCACCAAAGGGATGCAGTTCTAGCCATTGACTAGTAGAAAAGGTACTGTCCCTGATTCATCCAGTCTTAGTCCTTGTTTCCTGACAAGAAGGCCAAGGAATCACTCCTTTTGGCCAGACTCAAACAGTGATCACTTTGTCTCAGAGATGATAAAATTTTTGGTCTTTTTTACCCTGAAGGAAACCATTCCTGTCTTATCCTGCATTCCCTCTGCTGTGAGGAAAGCCATGCTTCATTTATCTTCTAGGCCAACATGAATTCAGTTCTTTCCAACCTTGCAAAATACACCCTTTCTGTGCAGATTCTTCCATTATACCCCTTAAAATCCTCCTTCTCCTCTTACAGATACTTCATCTTCTACTCTCTTGCCAATAATACAGAATCATGGAGTTGTTTGGGTTGGAAAAAACCTTTAAGATCACTGAGTCCAATTGTAAACTTCACATGGTTTACAGCTCCACCACTAAGCCATGTCCCCAAATGCCACATCCATGCTGTTTTTGAACACTTCCAGGCCTGAGCCCTCTTTTCTCCAGGCTAAACACACTCAGCCACTCCTGATCAGGCTTGTGCTCCAGACCCTTCCCCAGCTCCGTTCCCTCCTCTGGACTCACTCCAGCCCCTCAATGCTTTTCTCCGAGTGAGGGGCCCAAAACTGAACACAGGACTTGAGCTGTGGCCTCACCAGTGCTGAGCACAGAGGGACAATCCCTGCCCTGCCTCTGCTGGTCACTCCATTCCTCACCCAGGCCGGGTGCCATTGGCCTTTTCGGCCACCTGGGCACACTCTGGCTCGTGGTCAGGCCCTGCTGACCAGCACCCCCAGGTCCTTTTCTGCCAGGGAAAGATCAGGTCTGACAACTTCTAGCTGATGTGATCTACAGACAGAAGGTTAAAGATCCAGCATGCCCACCAGGTCACTAAACCCCAATGGCCTGGCTTGTCATCCAAGGTCTGTGAGGGAGGAACAGCTTGGGGACACCCAGCACTGCCCTCACACCAGCAAATGCCTTGGGTAAGGAAGATCACCCTTTACAGAGAGGCTTCTCCAGCTCATAAACACCTACCCTGTACTCCCACTCAATGCCTTTTAAATCCCCTAGGTTAGAGACCTTGAGCATTTGCACACACAGGGCAGCTAGCAAACACCATGTGCAGGGCTTCCACTGTCACCAAATTCACTCCTTGAGCTGGCACAGCCTCTGGGACTCACACTGGAGTGTGTTGGGCTATTTCTGTCTGCTTTCCTGTAGTCTTTGCTGAGACCTCAGCTGTTTTTCCCCTCTGGAACCGATACCCCATGTGCTGGGGGCACTCCCAGCTGCACGGGAGAGGGGGACATTGCCGGGTGTGAGGAAGGCCAGGCTGTGGTGAGCCCTGCCATGGCCATGCTGCAGAGCCCTGTGCCTCCTCCTTGGGGCCCTCCTGCAGCAGGAGCAGCTGGTGAGCAGATCACAGATGGGAGAATCAGCATAACAGATGAGGTTAGAGAGCAAGAGGGTGTCTGGTTCACTGCAACACAAATGCTAAGGGCCAGGATGACTTTTGCTGGGGGAGGTGGGAAAAGATGCTTCAGGTGGTGCTGAGTGAGGAGATCTCTAGAGCAACACATATGATCTGACACAGACTTTCCTTGTACCAAGTTCTTTGGAAAGAGGTGCTTGTCTCTGAAAATTAAACCCTGAGCAGTGCTACATGTGCAAGCCTCTTGCTTCTAATAAATGCTAGATCTTCTGAAACACCATGGAAAACAGCTTGGAGGTAGAACACCAGCAATGCCACAACAAGCTAACGAAGAAGATTAGTTCATGTACAAACTCTCCCTCTGTAGAACATGACATACCAGTGCAGTAAAACAATTTATCCAGTGGCTGTGTAGGGCTCCTGTATTTGTAGCAAGTACACTGTAACCCATGGCATGTTTACCCTCAGAAAGTCCCCACAAAGTAATGAATGGTCACAGGGGGTGATATGAGACTTAGAGAGTCAAAATAAGGTACCAAGTTTGGCCACCTGGTAACTTGCTGCTTTGTGAAAATCATTTCCTCACTTCTCTTGGGCTGGTACTGGGATTCAGCTCACACCATGATGAGTTTGGGTAATTCTGCTCTCTAAACTGAAAGAAATGTGTTCCTCTCTCTTGCTGATTGATTTTCTGTCAGTGGGGTTCAGGAAATAGCTAGGGTGAGGGCAAGAGAGGCGATGGCAACTTGAAGCAAAAAAGTATGCAAGAAGTGGGGCTATTTCTGTTACAGAAAGAGAACCTTCGTTTGGTAACGGGTAATGATTTTCTGAAGTGGGGCTTTTCTTAGCAACACTTCCACTTGTTCAAAAGCAAAAAGGAAGAAACCATGCTGCAAAACTTCTCCTAAAGTGCCTTAGCTCAGGTTGCAGCAGGGCAGGAGCTGAACAGAATGGGTTTGAGATTGAGTGCAAGTCTTGAAGGGTGAGGATGACACTGTACATTTGGGATCATCCTTCCTCCCTCTCCTAAGCTTTTGTTCTATTTTGTTGTTCTGAATTCCATAAAAGGAGACTACAGGAAGAGAGAATTTTTTGATTATAGTTCCATTAAATACACATGCTCCCAAACATACTCAGTTCCTTCTACAGTAGTGACTCATCAAGCATTACAGTAGAAAATAGTTATGTATTACATAGGGCTGCTGTGGAGAGCGGAAAAGAATGTGATTGTGCAATTAAAGTCTCTGTATTCGAGCACTTGAGATGGGGAGCTAAGCTAAAATTACATATAAACCATTAATTTATCCATTTCCTGGCTATAATTCTTTGACTGTCCAAGCAGATGGTTGCATTAACATGGGGTGGGTGGGTTTTTCTCATGCAAAATAGCAAGTTTTAAGTCGTTCCTAATAATTTAATTATTACTGTATCCTTAACCACAAAAAATTTCATTCATTAACTACAGTCTTGGCTTTCCCTAGGGAATGATTATTATGAAGTAGATAATGTTTTAATCTGATCAAATGTTCTGCACATTAAAATAATATGGATATTTGCTTACAATATCAGTTATAGGTTTGAGTCAAATTTAAAGTGACTTATCCAAATTTTCGCATTTGGGTGAGATGCCCATGTTTTGTGAAGGAGGGAGTCTGATTTGAGAGCAGCTGTTTGGAAATAAACACCTTCAGATGTTGTCTTTAGTAACTACTAATCAGATATTTCTGCTCCAAGAGAGGCTTCTTTCTTACTAAAAGAAACATATTGTCCAAAGAAGAATTTATCTTAGCAACATTGCCATTTGTTAAAGAGCAGAACAAAAACATTTAAGTGATTTTAAATTAATTTCACGTTTACCTAGAGAAAAACTTCAGCCCAACCATCTGCAGGAAAAGGCCACTATAATTCACGTTTCTATAAACATGCTGTGATGACAGGATTTTTAATACTGCACCTGAAGGAAAAAGATAGTGTACAAATGTAGTGCACCTGCTGGCTCGGGTGTTTATATGATCAGCTAAGCAGGAGCTCTTAATACTTCCCAGCAGATCTCTGCCAGTGGGCCTGCCATAAATCCCTCCACAGCCAGACAAGTTGGCCTTTATTTTTTTCATATTGCTCTGGGCATCTCACATGACATTCCCAAATAAGGAATTGTACTACAAGCCTGCTCTGATTGCTAGTAATGACTTAACTGCAGAGGAATTATAACAGTATGAATAACAGTGGTTTGCACTGTGAATGCCTGAGCTACTCCAAAAATGCCAGAGCAACCAATATAATGTGCTTCTCGCTCATAACTTTGAAATGGGAGAGAAAGTCAGGGCACTTTACAACTGCTGCTAATCTGTAAACATGGATTGTTCATTCAACAGCAGGAAACAAAAACAAATGGAGAGCAAGTAATATTATTAGCTGTTATTGGGTGTTATGGAAGCAAAATTATGCAAATTATTAAATTAAAATATATAGGAAGGAAAATAAAAATCCCTCTTGTTTAAAAAGGACAATTTGAATGGACAAAAATTTCTCTGTGCATGCAGGTCCTATTAAAGAGCATTAGATTTCTGACTCCTAGCTGGAAATAAGCCAACACTGTTTGTGTATGAGTGACACTGCAAACTCCCTGGGGAGAGAATCCTCTTAATTGTTTTCCCTTACAGCATGTTTAAACTGGCCTGTAAGTTTGGGCTGCACTTGTAAACTGTTTCTGGAGAGGTATCTCATAAAAGATACCAACAAAAACGCTGTAGGTTTGAAATATTTAAAAAGGCAACAAACATGTAAAAGAAATGTAACACATGGGCATCTTCATCAAGGCCACTGAATCACAAGTAGAGCAGGGAGGTGTTTACAAGTGGGCACTGCCTCTCAGTGCTTGTTCATGGAAAAAGCTGGAAATTGCTGATGTGTGTGGCGGGGACACGAGAAGGGGAAAGTCAGACCAAAAAGCAATTTGCAAGTCAAGCACAGGGAAGTAAGGAAAGCCTGGGTCTAAGCTCAGCAATTCACAAGCAATTTCAGCCACTCTCCAAGCATGATTTAAGCAAATTCGTTGGAAGTGTTTCACCTGCAATTGCTACTGTGCTGGTAATGAGTAAAGCAGTTTCCCTAGCTGTGGCTGGCTCTGCCTGGCAGCACTGGAGGAGCAAGAGCGAGAAAGGGAAAGGCTTTGTGGGACTCTAAGGTGGTTTAGGCTTCTTGTAGCTCTAAATCTCACTCTGGTTGGAGCTGTGATGGGCTCCTACCCCAAAACCAGCCCCCTAAGGATGGGCTTGACCCTTCTGGCAGGGGACGATGTGCGCTGCTTCCTGCAGCACAGTGCAGGGATACATCACCCAGCTGAGAGCTGGTGTGCCTGGGTGGGCAGCTCCAGGCCTGGCAGGAGCAAGTCTGTCACTGCAGGGCTGATTCATCCCCAGGAAAGCTTCAGGGCTGATGTTGTGGCACCCTGGATAGCCCTGCTGGTGCCTACCCTGCCACCACAGATCACCCTCCAGGGCAGACCCTTGCCACAGGCAGCTTTGCTATTTGGAGCTACAGTGAGAAACCAAAAGAATTCCTCCTTCCGTGCTATAAAAACCTGCATTCCTTCCTTTGGGCAAAGCAGGCTGGATTGCTCCTCGTCTGAATTCTCTGACTTAGCTGTGCAATTTGCCAAGAAGTCTGCCTCCCTGGAAAAGAGCAGTTGCCACTAATTGTTTTGCCTGAGAATCACTCTTACAACTTGTCAACCAAAGCTGCCTTCTGGCAGCTGCCCAGGTTGCCATAGTTCTAGACAAAATGAAAATTTTATTCAGTGAGGCATCTGTATGAAAGCTAGAATTGATGGAAATATCAGTCAGCAAAGCTTGTGATGTTCTGCCTAGGAGTAGCTGTGCCTCAGTGCTTTACACCATTGTGAGAATGGTGCTTGCAAAGAGGGTGAAACTGTGAGAGCTGGCCATGGATTCATAATTCCATATAAGGAAGAATTCCATTTTTCAGATTTTGCTTCTCTCAAGATGAAGCGTGCCCTGGGTTAGAATCACTGTTTTCTCATCTACTTGCCTACCTGAGCAGAAACACAAGGGAAGAAAGATCAATGCTTCATGACTTACATATTAGCCTTCAAAAACTTATTTCTTTGGAGATTTTATCAAAGCCCCTAAAATAAAATCTTTACTGTTATGAGCAAAAACTAGAAAAAGAAAGCTTGCAAATCTGGGAAGTGTCTCCTCTGGGTGACATTCTGCTCTAGCATTTTAAATATTGCCAACTAATTGCTAAGAATTTTTAGAGAAGTTCACCATGGTATGAAAGGATATTTAGTAATTTGATAATTTTGCCTTTAAGAAAAGAAAATTACTTTAAAAAACGCCTGAAATTATGGAAATATTGTCAACATTTAAAAGTCACTTTGAAAGGAGAAGACAAAGTTGAACTTAGATTCAAAAATCATTTTTTTTTAATCACAGAGGAAGATCAGCTGATACTCCTCTTTTTCACTGTGGTGATTTTCTTTCTAATGGCTGACATGCAAAGCATTTTGCCAAGAAAAAAAAAAGGTGATTTAGTGTAGTTTGACTCTTGATGCAGCTACACATTATCAGAAGAGAGAAGGATGGGCCGACCTCACCTCCAGCTCCCATCCAGGATTCTCCTACAGCATACCCATGGCCACATTTCTGAGCTTTTTGCAAGGCAGACTGGGTGGTTTTAGTCACCTTCTTAACATTTAGGACTAAGGGATTCTAGCCCCTGTGATAAAGTGCCAAATATAGGTTAATCTCTGGGTGTTGGGAAAGAGGGGGGAGAGCTCCTGGCGAAGTCAGCCAGTATTTGGGCCTGTGTGTTGGGAACACAAAGAAAACAGGAGGTGTGATCGAATATGTGTTGTTTGTACATTTCCTTTTTAAAAAGGAAAAAAAAAATCAGGTTTGATGCATATTAACTTTGGTAATTATTGTTATTTTAATGGTTCCTTGATTCCTACATCTTAGTTATGTTTCCTCCCAAATGTGAAATAATAATTTATTGACCTTGTGCCTCATAAATAAATTTTGCCACAGTTTCAGCCTTGAGCTGGACTTCTGCTGTAGGTTATTGCTTGAATGATATGGTGTACCTCAGGATTTTTGACTAGAGGGGAAATTGTACAGTGAATAAGACAGTCATAGCTGGATGCTTGCCTGAATAGGTAAACCTTCTAATAGTTCCTAGGGCCCAAGACAGCTCCACTGTGACTTTGCAGGCTATGAACATAAAGTGATATAAATATTTTTGATCATATCCAGTTATTTACATTAAAAAAAATTGAAAAAAATTGTGCTCCCCAGTCCGTTTCTTTTTCTCTGTTGCTAATCTGATAAGTATTTCTATCTCCCTCTAGAATTTTACTTTTTTTTTTTTTTTCACGATCGCAGTTGTGTGGAGTGCAGTCACAGATAATTTGCATTTGGGTTTTTCGATGTGCATTCTTCAGAGTCCCAGGGCAATAGTGGGATGCAAAGTCTTGTTAGACTATTGGCTTTATTATCCAGCTCATGATTCACAGGAAAATGTTGTAATGACCTCTTACACCAGCAACTAATTCTTTTAAAAGATGAAAGTTATTTCTTCTCCTGGCACAGATATCAGAATCTGCCTTCAAAGAATGATATGGCATTAAAAGTACAAGCTGCCCAACACTTCTAAAGGAGTAAAACCAGCAAGAACATTTTTTTTTTTCAAGTGTATACACAAGCCAGCTGTATTTTTTTTTTATCCTGTGCTTCAGAGGCAGAACTGTTTCCTCCTGCTACTCAGACACAGCACATGTTAACAATAAGTGAATCATATTTAAGATGGAGAAGAGAAGAAAAACAACTCTGAAGAGAAGATTGACCCAACTCCCAAGTCAAAATTAACCTATAAAACTTGGAATCGTTCAGAGAACCTTTCACAACTATGCTGGCTGTTCTTAATACAAAAGGACACAGGTTCTTATTCCAATCTGGAGTGTGCACCCTAAAAGAGACCTAGACAAAGAAACATTTTTTTTTTCTGCCATGGGCATTCATGTCGTTTATCTCTTTTATGAACCATACTACTGTGATTTCTTGTCCTGAGTGCTTTTGATAAATACCTCCTTCAGAATATCCCTTTCCTTATGTCTTGACCTTTTTCAAGTTTGTTATAATTAATTGATGGTCTCCTAAAGCTTATTGGGTGATGCTGTTCCTTAGCTTAAATGAGTTTCCTTCTTCCCTGGTGGTTCTATTTCATCAGGATAGGCAGCAACCTTTTCATCTTAGCAGGCCTAGTGAATCACTCTGTCCTACAGACTTTCTGATTATAGAGCTAGTGGTCAGAGAGGTTTACAGCCATGTTTTGTTTTGGGTTACCTTGCTCATGGTTCAGGTTTTTTATATCTGTAAGAAAGAGCTTAACAGTGTTTTGTGCTTTCTTTTTTTCTGTGGGAAAGGTAGTCTGATGTGTCATATTTGTCCTTTCACAGTGATACATCATTGGTGGATTCATCATTCTCTAGGGCTTCCTCCTTCTTGGACTATTTTGGTTCATGAGTGTGGACTTGTAGGAAATATTCTTATCAAATGCCAAGTGAATGATCTTTGATTTAATTTTCTGTTTCATTTCACTTACCTCAGTCCTGGAGTGTTCCAGACCTTTTTGCATTTGACAATTAATTTCATCCAAAAGGCTGAGCATATTTTGGCTTAAAGCAGCTCCTTTTCTGGTCAAACTGATATCTTAATAAAATACAAGTTGCTTATCAACCATAGCTTTAGTGAACACATGCTGCATTTTCTCCCTTTTCCCTGTTTATCCCTGTTTCTAATTATCTCCTCCAAGACTTTTTCATAGCTCTTGAATATTACTGTCCTTTTTATGGAGAAGTATTATTGGCCCTTGTTTTTCTTAAGCTGCCTTTAGTCTGACATCTTTTAAAGCACAAAATCCCATCTCTCAAGCCCTTTCTACAGGATCTGGGATTTCAAACATAAAATCTGTCAGCATTTTAAGAAGAAAGGATACAAGCCTTCTGATGGGAATGTGTTGCAGGGCAATCTTTGGCAATGTGCTTGTCTATTACAAGAGAATGACTCCTCATCTTGCTAGCTCCTCATCTCACATTCTGTATTAAAATTATTTCATTGAAAATGGAGGCAGAATATTAATCTTGCCTTAGAATATGAGTGGATTTATTTTTGTCTTAAACTTTCCCCTCTACTACATGATAAACAAACTTCTTTTTAGCACTTTTTCCCTAGTGTACAGCCACTGAACCATTTGTTTTTACTAGTAATTTGCTTCATAAATTCTGACTGCACTTCTAGAAATTCTTGTGTTGTTCCCCCACTTAAAGGTCTCCCTAGTGATTAGTTTCTTTGCTGATCTTTGTAGCTGTATCCTTATTTCTGCTATCCTAATCCTTTTCACATTTTAATTACGTTTGGTCCTGTGTTGAGTTTACATGAGGCTGAGGCCACATCATTTATCTCCTTCATCAGGGTGCACTTGGTTAAGTTCTCATTTACTTGTTTGAGTTTTCAGTCCAAATGAATTCCCTGACTTTTCAGATTTGCCTTTTTGAAATAATAAGCATGATTCTATGATCTGTCATGTTACAAACTTGTGGTTGGACTATTCAGGATCATTTTTATAATCAGGTTTTCTCTGAGGTCCGTGTTATGCTACCTTTCAAAAATCTTTCTAAACCTGCTTTATCTTAACCTAAAACATTGTTTCCTTAGTGAATGCCCAAAGATAACTTTCCATTATGCTCAAATGCTTTTGAGCATTTTATTACTTACATTTGCTCTCTATTCTCCATAGAGGAAGCTAATGCCTTTTAATGATAGAATTTTAACTATTGTCTCTGAAGCTATGAGGGAAGTTTGTAACAGACCCTTACCTATATTATCTTAGATGTCTAACACATTTCTGATCTAGCACAAGGGATCCACACTTTTCTGGTTCCTTGAATGCCTCAATGTGGCGAAATAACATTGCTAAAATCATTCTGTATCTGAAGACTTAATTAGTTTAATACACTTCTCATAAGAGGAGAAGTAAGGAAAAGTGTTGATCTTTCTTCATAAATAATTTTTTTCTATGCCTGTAATAATTGTCAAACCTCTTCTTTAATTATTCTCCATTATTTTTTAAGCAAGATGTTGAAACCTACATATTTCAGCACGGGCTCTGTCAGTTCAGGATAAAACGTAAGAATTACTGTATGAGACTATTAGACTTTCTGTTTCTATATCTCAGGGTTTGTTTGTTTTGTTTGGGGAGTTATCTTGCATTATTTTATTAGGCAATCTTCTCTAATCCCAGGTCATCTTCACCAAAGTTGTTTCCTGACCAGTCTCCCATCCTGTTTTGTGCACTTGGTTCTCCTTGCCCAAACACAATGTTCAGTGCTGGTTGTTTGGAGGAATTTTGAAGTTTTGCACTGTATTTTGAAGCTTTCCCCCTCTGCCACCCAACTACTACTTAGTGCCACCTGTATCTTCTTGCATTTGAAGTCCTTGCTGGGGTTCCAAACTAAGGACACTGTCCCATACCTTATTCAGCTTTCTATAGATAACTACTACCTGCAACACATCCAAACCATCTCCCTGCACAGTTCTTTCCCTTCCGTTTAGAAAATAAATTGCTGACAACTCTTTTAAGTGATTTGGTTGGGTTTGGGCTTTTGTTTTTTACATAACTGCCACTCAGTTCTCATTCCCAAAAAGAAGGTGACCCAGGCCACCATTGGGTCTTCCCAACATCCAGACACAAAGTTCCCTTCTCTGAGAGGGCAGTTAGCAGGGGCTGATATGTTTTTTTCTGTAGCCAACCAAGGGAGCAGCTGCAGAGAGGTCTCCCATGGACACAAGAGCTGGGGGAACTTCAGATGTGGCCACCACTCCTCTGCTGAACACAGATTAATTTATAGCCTCTCTGCTCTGGTGGAGTACTGAAATTGCATGCTTTTAAAGTTAATGGCAAAGCAAAGCAGTTTACCCTTTAGTGCATTCAGTTCTGATGCAAATGGAGAAAATACTGCAAAGACAACACATTTATTATATTTTGGAAAAAATGAATGCTTCATGACCTCCCTCCCCTCTGGAGCAGAATTTAGCATACTGGTGTCATTAGGAGACCAAAGCAGTATAGTGTGAGGCTGAGCTCTTCTATTCCTAAGGAAGAAGTAAATTCATGAAAGGGAAAACCCCAATATTTTTAATATTACAGAAGCGATGGCTTTGCCTTTGGTTGGGATCAAAGGGCTGCACTGTGAGCGTGCAGTAAATGGCAAACACATCTCCGTGTGCTGCGGATCTGGCACTTCCAGAGCAGCTCTCGTCAGACAGAGCAGTGGTAATGAGAGAATCAAATCCATGTGATTAGAAGCAAAGCACCAATGATGCAATAAAATGCATCTGATGATCTGAAGATGAGGCTGGGCTAGGGAAAGAATGTTACAACTTCTGCTCTGGATATCAGGCTTGCCGCCATCTCTGGCGTCCCTACTTCTACTTTTTCCCCTCTCACAAGTGCTCAGCAATGAGTTTTCTCTCTGGCTGTGAAGCACTCCCAGAGTTGAGGAATTGGGAATACACCTGGATGCTCTGCTTTGGTTAAAGCTGTGTCTCCTGCCCCTGTGATCTCATCACACCCAGTGCTTCTGCCCATGGATGCACCTAAGATGACCTTGGCCCAGCAGAGCTTTATTCCTGTTCCCCAGTATGGATTGCTAATATTGAAGGAGATAAAATCTGATTTCAGGGCTGCTGTTCCCACTGCTGCCATGATGTTTCCAAGCTGCATCTTGCCTACCAGCTTTCTGTTGTTTTGTGGGGAAAACTGGCCCTGCAGTGCATTGGTGAGGTCTCTGACACTGTGTGCCACCTTGTGTCTGTCCTGTAGTGACAGAGGTGCCAGCACTCCATTTGACAGGCTGCTGGAGATCTCAGCAAGTTCAGTGAACTACACTGGAGGGAGAACCCAGAGAAGTCCTGATAACTTCCCTACAAAACCTCATGTTTCTGGAGAAAATGCCTTTATTTTGTTTTAATTCCTTTTTTCCAAACTGAAAACGTAAGGGGGATGCTTGAGAAAATGCCATGCAGACTTCTTCTCTACCATTTAACTTGGGTGAGAGTTTCTAATTGCTAAGGCACCACCATCTAACAAGTTTTCTCTTGCAAGGGCACACAGGAATCTGCAGTAGAGCTCTGTCACAGCCTTCCTGTGGCATGCTTTGATCTGCTATCATAGGGGCTTGATATTTCCTAAGGCTTTTGGCTTCCTAAACTGCTCACTGCACGTTGGGGACAGCATTCTGTGCTGCATATAACAAAAGAGAACTTGTTTGCTTCATACTTCTGCTGCTGCTGCAAATTGCATACCACAGTAGCTGTGCTTCTGGAAACAAATACAAAAAATCATCACTTAAAAATCTGAATAAATAGTAATATTAAGCATTCTCATGCCAGGCTGTCCATTTGTGTGGGTTACCAACTTATAAAAGACATTTTTCTGTGTATTTTTTTCCTCAAGGCTGGTATTTTGCCTAAATTTGAATAATTTCTCTGAGTTTACTTTTTGTTATACTGGAGCAAAAAAAAAAAAGTGCTACAACGTCAGAAAACTTGATTCATTTTAATTAATGGCTGGTGTCTAACCAATATAGACTTCCCAAGAGACTGATCCTTTTTCTCGTGCACGGTGGTTGTGAAAGAAAAGGAAAATGTACTGAGTGACAAATAGGGTTTGAAATAATTAAAAGAGGATGAACAAGGCACAGATTCTAGGAAATATGGGCAGAGGCTGATTTTTGCATTACTCATTCTTTTTATTTTTAACTCAAATTAGGGAACGACTTTTTCTGTACCAAATCTAGTGTTGTGGCTTGGGCTCCCTTGTTGCTGCAATATGGCTAAATATAAAAGTACTAATGAGGTTTCTCAATAAAAATAGTTGGTATTCCAATGTTCCAGCTACAAAGTGTGAACATCAGTGATGGATGGTTTTCAGTTGGGTCACTGATTTTTCTTTTCTTTTTTTTTTTTTTTTTTTTTAATTTTTTTGCCACTGGATTCCTTTAAATTGGTTCCTTTCGGGTAAATTGAGTATTGCAAAAGCTCTTTCTTTAGAATGGAGCAGAAATGAAATTGGAATAAAAATGAACTTGTGCTCCGGGTATTAATAACAGTGCTGGAATGCTGCTGCAAATTGGATTTCTTTAAAATGCAGTGTGTTTATAACTGGACACATTACACAGGCACAGATATCAGATTCAAGGAAGAAATATTCAGCGAGAGGCTTTCGTGTTTTTCAGTAACCAGATTTTATCACCTTTCCTTATGGTAACTCTTAGCTCATACAGGTTCTGTGAATTAGGGCTTGGCAGGAAGGGACCATTGAAACTTTGGTTAACTTCTCCTGCCACCTCCTGGACGAGGCTCTAAACAGCTTTTCCCGACCTGCAGCTATAAAACCTGCGGCAGCACAGCCATCGACTTGTGAAATTATCCTAGCCTCCCTGCTAGCACCTTTTCAGCATAAAGTTATAAGAAGCATGTCATAAATTACATTTCTTCCCCAGGAAACTTCTCCCAACCCCCTGAGTTGAATATCAAAAAGTTAAACGAAATGTTTTAACTCCTGTGAAGACAAAATCCCTCAGCACAAGGCTTTCAAGTCCTAGCTAGCAAATTTTCTAGCTGAGATAGTGCTGCCTTTCACTGATACCAGGGTAAGGGAAGAGCCACATAGACCTTGAATAGCCTTTGTAATAAATATCTTAAATGTGGGGATGCTCAGATTTTGAAATACATCACCATTCTGCGTGGCTGTAAATCCTTCTGCTGATGTTATTTGCAACTGGCATCATCAGAGATCCTTTGTATTCTGAAGTCACAACAGTAAATAAACAAGCACTATGTCCTGTGCCTTCTGAATGCATTGATCTTCTTGGTTTGAATCTACTTTACTGAATTTATCTACCTGACTTACTATTCACATTTTTTTTTTTTAAATTTAAAATTCCTTAGCATGTTGGTTTGCTTTGTTTAAACTCCTTGATCTGTGTCTCCAATGCTGTTATATTCCACAAAAACGATTTATTGGTTCATACCTGCAAAAAGATTTCCCTATTTTTCAACAGGTTGCTATGTAATTTCAAATTTTTTACTTTCTAGTGTTTAACTTCCACTAACTAGGGAAATGTAAACAGTGGCTTCATTATTTTCTATGATATTCCCCTGGTTTGGATATTCTTAATTTGCATGGATAGGATGTTGCCTTTTGTGATAGACTGGGTTGACAGAAGCTTTGAGAGTGAAACCTCAAATGAACCAACATAATTGTATTTTATCTCCCGTCTAACTCAGACCATAACACCTTGTAATTCCTTCATCAAACTTGTAATCTATATTTGAACTGTACTCTATCTCAGAGAAAAATAGCCAGAGATGAGTGTGTAGCTTTCCTTTGTCCTGTGTCCCAGTGATTGATGAGCTTTGCCTCGGGATTATTGATAGAGAAGTTAATTCACTTTTAGGCCAATGTATCTACTGCTGATGTGGAAATGGAATGGTGGAAACTGCATTTCACAGAAATGGTAGATTTACCTCTTAAAATTGCAGCTAAGTACTATGTCAACTCAGATTAAACTTGGTAAATAGTTCAATGGCAAAGAAAAGCTAGAAGTTGTCTTTATGTGATACTGCCAAAGTGAAAACTTCCAATTCTTCCTCTCAAAGTTTTTTAAAGAGCTGGAACAAAACTCTATCTGTTTTTTAACTAATGTAAAATTTTAGTTTTTCTTTTAATAAGCAGAGGAGGGAAGTAACCTATTTTCTCTCCATTCTTCTTTAGGGATGTGACTTCACATTTTTTCCTGTTTCTGTAGCATGTAACAGTTTTGCATGTGGAACAACAGTCACTGTACAATCAGTCAACTGGGAGGTATTCTGCAGCTTCAGAAATACTACTTTAGGTAGCATTCCACTTCTCATTCTTCAATGGGTTGGTTAACAAGCTTTGGTGTCAAGGACTCTCTTAAAAGAGAGTTTGGCCCATAGTTTGATAGCTCACATCATGAAAATGCACTTGGTGAAACACATGTGAGGAGATGTGCTGAGCAGAAACAACCCTCTTTATTAAGCACTTCTAAAAGAAAAACAATCTGGAGACACAAAAAGGAAGTATCAAATCTGTTTTCCTCATCAGGGGACAGAGATGGGCAGTGTGGCAGAAAAAAGCAATAGAAAAAATGCTGGCTGACACAAAATCAGAAAGGGGTTGGAGTGAGCTTAAAACCCATCTCAGATCTTGATTTCTGGTGCTTCAGCATCAGAACCTTTGTATCTGTCATGAGAAACCCCAAGTACAGTTTTGTAGCCTTTTATACCTTGCCACAACATTCTTTAATAAACTTTTCTCTGTCCTAATGTTCACATTTTTGTGAACCAAGCCTTGGCACAGACGAGAGGGAAATTCCTTTTCTGGCTTTTAGCTGGCAAGAACACTGCTGAGAGACTTTCAATCCTGTTATTAGGAAATTAATTTGTAAATGAAATCTGTAACTCTCTCTTTGTGAATACACTGAGATTAAGAGTTATTGTAATGACAATAAGGGATGTACAGTGTAATAATTAGTGTAAGGGTGGTGAACCTGGGCACTTCACAGTGCCTTGGAAGGAGTCACACTCGGGGGTTACAGGGCCAGAACTGAACCTGAGGGACTGAGAGATGCCCTGAATTCTTTGCAGTTATTTTAAAATATTTTTCCCCCTCTATAAAAGATAATAATTGCATTTCTGTAAGAAACTGGTATTAAATTGTGCAGCAGAGTTCTTTTTGATTTATGTTCTGTTTGTGTTGTATTTTTGGTAGCAGCAATACAGAAATGAATAGAAAAAATATTTGAACTACTGAACTACTATAGACTACTGAATATTTTTACAAGATCAAAACTTGTGGAAAGAAAGAAATAAACAGGAGAATTCTCTCAGAGGTCATTAAAATTTTTATCAAGTGAAAATTGCTTTTCTCTTTGTAAAGATAACATATTTTTTTTCTGGTTCCCCAATAATTTACAGTGAAATAATGTGAAAATGGTGCAAATCACCACCATCCTTGGCTCTCCCTCTGAATCTGCAGTCTGGATATCTGCATAGTTCATATTTAACTGTGCCACATTTAAAGAATCTGGATTCAAAATTTCAGTTTCTGCTGAGGCTGGCATCCTTGCTGTCTTCCACCTTCCAGAATTAAAATTTTCTCACCTCAGATGAAATGTATTGCCCTGGAGATTTGCATCCCCAAAGCCTAGAGGTGTTGTGCTCAAGTGTTGTGAGAGACCATGTGCACTCTTTTAGCATGTGGCAGAGTGCCACAGTGTCTCTGGTATTATCCTGTCACATAAAATTTGTCAGAGTAAAGAAGAAAATTGGGAAATGTTGCATGTAGTTGGGCAGGTTTAGAAGACTTGTCTCCCAGCAAGAGCTACTTGAAATTAGAATTGAGATTTACAGCTCCTCCTTTATATTGAAAACACAGAAACCAAGATGTACTTCTTAAAAACACTGAGATATGAATTTAAAACAGCACTTGGTCTTATAATCAGACAGCATTCCAGGTTAGGTCTTACCTGTGAATATTTAGTTGTTATCAAAGGTTTGTTCAAGCAATTAAAAAAGAAAATCACCTCAGATTTCCAATTAATATATGACTTGTACTGTCTACATCTTCTTGCTTCTCATGTTTTACAAATATATTTGTAATGTACCGTGTGTGTAACTGGAAGAAAATACATGGAAATATTTCCATAGTCCAGTAGCCAGTATGTTGGCACATTTCCTGTGCCAATGTAATAAGAAGGATTGTTTACCAAGTGTATAGCTTGGGTTAGAGGAATTTCCAAGCAGCTTGGGTATGGATTAATGGAGTCAAAGGTGTTGATTTTTATGGTTTTTGCTAAACCAATGCAAAGTGTCAGGGAGTATTTATTATAGCAGTCTAGAAATGCCTTATTTCATTGTTCTTAACATACTGGCTGTGTTTTACTGCTGCTTTTCTGGAAGTCAGTCAGAGCAGGCATTGCCGAATCTGATTTACCGGGGCATGAGGCAATCAGGTCCCTGCTGCAGCTCCAGGAATGGCTTTGCCACAACCTAGGAATGTAAGACAAGGCTCCACTTTTCTCCCCTCTCAGCAAACTCATGTCCCTGTGCAGCAATTCCAAAGCAATGGCCCTGTATATACAAAAATATACTCTCTCTCCCTATGTAAGTATACACACCTATGTAGGATATATATTAACATAAGTAAGATTGGGTTTGATTTGCCATGGGTGACGGAGCAGCAAACCGCATTTTTGTTTATTCTTTATAATGTTACTAAAATATTTCTTTGCCCTCCTCTACTAGCTGCAAATTTAAAGTGTAATATACCTCCTTCCCCCTCCCCCCCTTTTCATTAAGGACAAAAGGAGTTTCTGTTATTGTTCCTTACAATAGGATCTATGATAGAAATTCTCAAGTTGTTGCATGGATGGCCTCCAGCTTCATTTACTCTTTCATCCCCACCAGAGCCTGACATTACAAATATTCCGCCTTTCCTGTGCAGCTGAATGAAAAATAATCTCAGGGTATGATGGGTAGAGCCAAGAAATAAAACTTGGTGGAGGAGGAGAGGGAGGGAAGGACAGATAAATGCAGAGAAGCAGGAAAAGGGAGAGAATGGACAGAGAACAAGAGCCACCCACATCCAGCTCCTGTGTTTCTGCCTGATAGCCAGCTAAAGCAGAGCAGGACTGCAGGGGCAGCAGCTCTCTGCCCCCTAAGCAGTCGCACCTGAAACAGCCAAGTGTTTTTGCCCAGGTCCTCTGCTTCATTTTTTGGCTCTGGGGTGATTCAGCTGCTGCTTTCTCTTCCACCACTGACTCCAGCACAGGCTGTGGCAGTAGGGAAGCTTCTCCCTCTCTGTGTGTTTCCAAATGATGGCTCTGCCACTCCCTTTTGAGTTTTCCCCTCCACTACACTTGCTCTTTGGCAGCAGATGGACTTCATGCCTACATTTCAGAGTGTCCTTAAACCTCTTCTTCTGGAGTGTTGCTGCTGCTGCTTCTCCAGCAGAAGGAGAGGTCAGACTGCTTTTAATTCTTCTTGCCTAATAATTTTAAATATTAGATTGTCCTTTTAATTATGAGCTTGTTTAGGGATTCCTCTTTTGAATGGTTTTTTTTTTTTTTTTTTTTTTAGCACAGAAGTCTTGATTGCCAACCAAAAGGGCCTTGGACTTGGAAGTGTCCCTCCTGTTCAGTGGACTTCTAAGTCAGTACATACAGAATGCAGCTACTTTTTATTAATGTTTATGCCTCATGGGATCAAAGAGGCAGAGACAGATTTTCTAATCAAAAGAGAGACTGTGCAATTATATGTTGCTACATGAATGTGTTCTGGATGTGTAGTTAGTCTCTAATATCAGCAGAATTTGATGAATCCCAGTTTTCGTTAGCTGTCTTGACGGAGGGTGGATTATTGCACATTTCCTGTAAGCAGCTTAATTTTTATTGCTACATGACATTCCTTGCTTAGCATAAAAAATGATAAACCGAATGGCATTTTCAAAAGCTGAGAACCCTCATCAGTAACTATGGGGGAGTATTTTCAATCCTAACATGACAAAGATGCCATATACATGAAATCATCTGTAAATTCCTGGATTTTTTTTACATAAAACCAACTTTCTTCCAACCAATAGATTCAAGAGCCACTATACTGCATTAAGGGAGAAAAATCCTAAAGGCACAATGATTGGAGAGAGAGACAATATGCGACTTCTTTATTAATAGAATGAGCCATTTATAAAAAGCAAAACATCAATAGCTTGCTGTTTTTTAGCAAAAGGAGGCATAACATAAGCTTTGTGGTATTGATTTGCTGATCTGGATTAGCCTAGAAGGGAAAATAATTCCTGTTAAAGTGCTGAAAGAAACTGTCCTTGTCCTCAGAAGTTGATCTAAGATTACAGATGTCCCAGAAGTTTTCTAACTTGTAGCTGGCCATGAAAGAAATAATTTACTTTATGTGAAGTGTAATTACTAGCTAAGAAAAAAATATGTAGATAATCTCATCTATTCCAATAGTTTTAGATGACCAAATAAATCAGGGTGATAAATGACTTGTTTTGGCTTATATTTTTTCTGCCAGTGGGATGCAAATAGCCAGGTCAGAATTTAATTTGGTCTTGTTAGGAGGATCTGATGGAGATGGTGAATGTTTTTAATTGCCCTATTGTCTAAAGACAATGCAGGGGAAGTGTCACTCTGTGCATTATCTGTAGATATCCCCTACTTGTTGCTCTCAGAAACTGCAGGCTGAGCAGATGGGTCTTTGATCTGGCCTGGTATAATTGTTCTTTTTCTCTTACATGCCTGTTAACAGAGTGTATTTTACAGTGCTTAAATAAATATGCCAGTGTTTCTGATTCATGCATAAGATTTTCTTGTTTTGTCTGCAGGAAGTATTCTGCAAGAGGCACAGAAAGTTGCATTTAGTGAATTTTAGTAGTAAAATTAAATAAAGAGATTCATCTTTCTTTAATTTTCCTTTCTTCAGTGAGAAAGAAAGAGGAAGAATTACAATTCAAGGAAACTTAAACTGTGGGATACCTTTTCCCTTTCTATTTCTAAGCATTCTGGCTAAAAGACCCAGCCCAAACCTGTTTGGATGGATGTGACAATTTAAGCTTGTCTCAGAATTAAGATCCTCATGCCAAGTGAGCCAGATCCATGGATTTTCCCACTTGAAGAAAATCCATTTTCAGATGAGATAAATTTTCTCACTCTTCTTTGCAGGGAGTGTCTGTGAAACTATTAAATAAGGTGTCCAATAGAAACTTGTCACCAGGGAGAAAAGATGAATAAGAAATACGTTTGTCTTTAACATATTTCAGTTCTCAGAAGAACAGAATATAGAGATTCCACCTTTTAATGAGCAATCCCTTATACCTACTGGTGTTAGTAAAGCTCTATTTGGCATAAAAAAAAATCCATTTGCACATATCTCTTTCCAAGGATACTGTTTTACAGCTGATTGTTTCATTAGAGAAGGGAGAGGGAAGAAAAAAGGGTTATTGGTGGCTTATGGACCAGACCTGCTGTTCAGATAGCATCAAATTCACAAAATGTAATTTGAACAGATGTTGTCTGGCTAGGAGTGTGAAGAAATGCTGTCAATTACTCCTTTTTCCATGAATCTCTTAGTCCCGTTACTGGGGCATGTGGACTAAGTCATTCTGCTGTCTGTAACCTTACAGATGAAGGTGTACTGAAATTCCCAGGCTGAAATTCCCAGCTGAAGAAGGTCCTGACATTGGGTAGGGGTGTCCTTGGAGGCCAAATATTGCAAGAACTATGTCAGGATCCCAATCTGGGCTCCTTTCTTGCCACACTCAGCCTCTTATGGACTCAAATTCACTCTGAATTAAAGGCTGTCAGTGTGGTGGAGATCAACAACAGCAACAACAACCAAATTCTAGTCTGGCATTTGAAAAATACCTTTTCTTTTTGGTTGTTCCGTGCAAATGAAAGGAAGGCAGTGTGCTCCTACTGCACTCGCCTTGGTCTGTGACCTGTGTATATGAGACTATAATTTAGGCATTTGCTTTGCTTATTTTGACTGTCTGAGTTCAATCCTGGTTTTGGTTCTGTTTCTGGACCTGTGGTGCTGGCCCAGATCCACCAGTGTGTTTGAGAGTAGTTCTGCTGAACATAACTGAACTTAAATTTTAGGGAGCTAAAATTCCAGGAGTGGAATTTGAAACAACTTCATGCAGGTGCTCAAAGTGCCTGCCCAGTGCACAAGGGGAGGTCCATGCCCCAAAGGACAACTGGGGCACAGCTCCAGACAGCAGGAGCTGGAAACAGGCAGGAAAGTCCAGCTGTGCCTTTTGTGACTGCAGGAAGCATGGCCCAGGTGCATTCTGTGCTCATGGATGTATTTTTAGGGGAGTCCCAGGCTATGTTACCTCAACAGCATCTCAGGCAGCTGGTCTGTGGATGCCAGTGCTGGGGAATCTCGGGTTTTCTTCCTAAAGCCAAGGAGGTCAATATCTCCTGCTGTGTGGTGCATCACAAGTCACCCCCAGGCTGTGAGCAGAGCCTCTCCTCGGGGAAATGTCTTTGGCTACCATGTAATTCTCCTGGCTACCCATTCAGGGAAGATTTCAGCTCCTCAAAGCAGCAGCACTTGGGGAAAGGAGTGCTTGTGGCTAAGCCCTTCTCTAGGGAGACAGCGGTGAGCATGGCTGGGCATCACAGACAGCTCAGGATTGCAGAGGTGTGGCCTGGATCCCTTCTGAAGGCTTGTTTTTAACAGAGAAAACCCTGTAGGTGCTGTGCAGTTGTGTTTTAGGGTCTCTCAGCAAACTGTAGCCCTAGAGGGGTGGGTTTGTAGAGCAAGGCTGTGGTGCAGAGGAGGCAGCAGTCACTCAGGTGGAGGGGTGTCCCCTGGACTGGCACCAGTTCTGGGCTGTGGGCAGAGAGCCCATTAGCACTGGGGAGCACCAGGTGCACACCTTGTCCTCTTCCTGTGGGACAGAGTCACCTGAAGGCCACTGTGTGTGAACTGTGACATTCCTGGTCTGGACTGAAGCACAGCCAAGAGTGCTTATGAGACAGCATTCCCAAGGCAGGAGGGAAAATAGCTGCATCACTCCACAGAGCATGGAAATGCTTGTGGTGTCCTGCTCCTTGAGCATTTAAACTGCACATCTGGGATTGCTGGCAAAAGTGGCATCTTCAGAGCTTCTCTGACGTGTAGTCCTTACTTTAGTCCAGCTTTGGTTCACTTGTCTGTAAAGGGTACACACTATTCTCTTATTCTTATCTTCAGTATCCCAGGAGCAATCTAGGAAGGATATTATATAGAAAAAATAATTTTTATTTGTTCACCATCCTCCCACTTAGGAAAATACCAGGGTTAGAGTTGTTACAGTTTTTTAAATGTTCAGTACAGGAGATGAGCCTCCTTCCAGCAAGAAAATATGAACTGCTGGGGTAACCAAACAGTTTTCAACTGTGCAGTTTCTGCTGTGGCAGATTGCCAGTAAGTGATGACATGGGGTTGGCATGGTGTTCCTGACTCCTTTTCCCAGACCTGAATGTATGCTGGGAATCCTGAGGGTTTTTTTTTTTTTTTTTTTGCTGCAAACTCAAACAATTAGAAATGCTTCACTCCAGCAGCTCAAAAAAGGATGATTGCCAACATTTCTTTCATCACCAATTCCCTCTTCTGTGACTCAAACCAAGGGTTTAAATCTAATTCCAATACAGCTAAAACAGGAAAAGAATCTTGAATCGAAATTTCAGGAAAGTAGGAAACCAGGAACTCAGTTTTCTGCAGAGGACATTGAAAGCAAATGCTCTGTGCTGTGCTGGTGGTGAGGAGGAATGCCTCTATCCCCTCACACCCATCTGTTTTGCAGCACATCTCCCTTGCACTCACCTACATGAGAGGGATTTAACTATGACTTTACCCAGCCAAACCCTTCTCTTCTGCTCCCCAAGGCTTTCTCCACCCAGACAGACAAAAAAGCATTGTTCTGATCAGGATGTGTCACTATTGCTTCCCACCCCTCTGAAATAATGTATGCACCAGTCTTTCCATCACACATTAAAAAAACCTAGTTAGGTTAGAGCTGTAGGGCGCTTCTAAAGCAGTGAATGAAAATAAAATACAAGGGTTGATGAAAACATAATGGAATGATGCAATATTTTTTCAAATATTTTTAATATTTTTTCAAATAATTATAATATTTTTTTCAAAATTTTATTTATTGTTGCTTCATGTAGACCAGTTTACAATTTAAGCAAATGCCTTGTTTAAGCTCTTTAAGGTGGGCCTCCTTAATTTCCCCTCAGCTGTCCTAAATCAGAATCCAGGAGCTAATTGCATCACTCTAGGAGAAGATGTAACTGCAGCTTCTTTATTCCATGGACATGTGTGCTTGTCCTCCCCATGTGTCCATTTTGGCTGAAATTGTTAAAAATACCAGTCACAAGGACTGTGTGTTTTGATGGGGTGGATTCTCAGAAGCTGGTATGTGAACTGCTCTGTGGATTACTGCTCATGAGCTTCTGCTAAACTCAGCTGGTCTGCACTCTGAGTAAATAAATCCTTTTATTTGGCAGACTTTAAAAAACAGAGAAAGAGAGAGGGAAATAGAGGCCATCAGACTGTTCCTGAACAGGAACATTCAGAACAGTAACAAAAAATGTTGCTGCTGCGTTGCACAATTATTAGAATTGCTCCCCATCAAAGGTCAAAAGCATTAACCACGCTGGCAACATTTATAAATAGACCCTTTATGGAGTTTTACCTAAAGTGGGATGGAGAAACACTTTGACTCAGGAAGTCCAATTAGAACCAGTCTTTTAATTTAATAGCTGCATTAGGCAAGATTGAATGAATGTTGGTACAGACACAGACATAGAACACTGGACAATTTCACTGCTTATGGAGTCTGAAATAAAATGCAATTTCAGCTCGATCAGAAAGGCCACAGAGTGAGTGGTCCTGGTGTGGCCATGTAAGAGAATGAAAGCAGAGAAAGTTCTTCTAGCCCCAACAAGGCCCTGTGACAAAGCATTGCAACTCTTGCCATTAAGTCTGGAGTGATGATCTCTGTATCTCTGCATTTGTATCTTTATCACAGGGATAAAGTGACCCAAAAAGTGACTGGAAGCTCAGACCTGCTGCACAAATGGCAATCAGTGGGGTCCAGACTGCATTCTCCCAGGAATTTAGGATGCAGGTACTTCTAGCACACCATTTTCAGTGCTCACCATTGAATTCTGGTTAAAGAGGTTCATAAAGTAATCAAAAGCCAGGAAACATGAAATGAAGTGTGATTTGGGCATTTTAATTTGTTCCACTTTGTCCCTGCCTAGCATGAATGAATGATAAATGTTTGCTCAATCTAGGCTGGTCTAGGTTTGAACTGGCTGCTGCCAGTGGGGAAAGGCTAACAGGTAGAAGATGATTACTAGGATTAATTACTTTGGAATACATTTTGTGCAAGTTTCTTTGACTGTTCAGACTGGATATTGCACTGTGAGCAAGGAGTAAGCTCTTTCAGGAAATAGAATGCTGCTATCTCTTCATTGTGAGTAGGGAGAAGGGAAGTGTCTGTTCTGTGCTAGGAAGAACCTTCCCTCTCTTTCTGGGATGTCAGGTGGGAGACAAAAACCAGCTCTCTCTATAGAAGCATCTTAACTTTAGTTTCAGTTTTTTCATTGTGGCAAGGAAAAGTAATATATCTTCCTGGTTCTTGTTCTCAGTTTCCTCCTTAAGGTTTTTTGATGAGAAACCCTTGTGATGAAGATGCACAATTGTTCCTAGCTCTGCATTCTCCCCACTGCAATTAAATGCCAGATGGTAGGAGGAAGCTAATAAGAGAGTCATGTTTGGAGATTTCTGAAGATTTTTGTTAGTGTGAAGAATGGGAAATATGATCTAAATGAAATGGTAAATTTGCAAAAATGTGAAAAATTTCAGGTAAGTTTCATTTTTTCCTCTTAGTTCTTTTCATTCCAGTAACATGGGTCAGGTCAGTAGGAACAAAAAGAAATTGAGAGATGATGGTTGAATGCAGACATTACCTGGATGGCAGCAGTTGATTTGGCTTGATTTGATTAAGCATCCCTCTTGTAGACAAGCAATTGCTTCAAATGAGGGACAGTCTTCCCTATGCTAAGTGGTCTCCAGAGCTGATGATCAGTTTGTTAAAAGGAACCTGAAACTTTAATATCTACTTTCACTCAGAATGGCTTTGCTGTATTTTTTCTTTTTGTCATATTTGAATTCATCAATCACTTAGATGGGTGGTGGTTTTGCTATTCAGAGTGTTTTCTGGTTTTTCACTATCCTCCCTTTCTTTTCCCTGCTTTTATTTACTTTCTTTCAACTCCTTCCTACCTGGAGGGACTAATAATTTTATTTTAGTATGATTAAAACTACCACAGAATTATGGTATGCTGCTTTTCTTACATTAATATAGAAGAGTAAGTTCCCCTTCTCTTGCCCTTCCTCTCACCTTTGAAGGTTCCTGATCCACTGAAGTGGTGCCACACTCTTGTTGCCAAATCATCTTTATCCATCCATCTGTTTTGATACAATTGCAGAATTAAAACAGACAGGACATAACTGATTGTCCCAATTTATTTTTCAGCTGTAGGTTATAAGCAGATTTTAAAAGTAGATAGCAGAGTACAGCCTAGAGCCAGTGTTTGTGAGCATGTAAGCCAGTTTAAGAAGGATAATCAGTTGTAAGAATTTCACTTTTAATTACTTTTTAGCCTAAGCTTTTGAAACAGCTAATCATATTGGCTGCCTGACTTGAGAAAACTGAGAGTGCTGTGAATTTCTAGAAAATGTGAAGCACCCCTGTTCTAAAAAGGGGGCTTGTTTGCTTGTTTCTTAGGACAGGAGTTTCAGGAATTAAACTGGAATTTGGGTCACCTGCCCATTTTGAAAACACAGGCCCCACCACAGCATCCTGCTGTTGCCTGTGCTCAGATTTTAAAAGTGAATCACTGAGACTTATTTGGTTACTTACATAGCTGAGACAGGAAAAAAAAAATCCAACTCAAATTGATGGGCCCAAATTTGTCTCCTTAACAACTGGGAGAATGAATTAGGGAATGATATAATCTTCTAAATTGCATCTATTATGATATGATAATGCCATGTGCCAGAAGGAGTACAGAACTCTCATAAAGGCTCTTAATTTAAATTTGCTTTGAGTTAGCGAAACACACACAAAATCAAAATACTCGATTTAACTCATTTAACCAATGTCAGCATTTAATTAGGCTATGAGGGTAAAGTGATGGGATGTTACAGTTCAGATTTCCATGAAATTTTACTTGTCTAGGGGCAAGAACTTCTAGCACTTGGAAGATAAAATAAGATACTAAATTTAAAATATAACCCCATGCATATTAGCATAATTAAAATGCCAGACTTTAAAATGCAATTATCAAGTAATAGGAATGCCATGCATCTGTAATGCTAGAATTTCCTTAAAGCACATTAAGGACATGCAACACTCAGCAGATTCCTAACTACTACTTAATTACCCTTACTGCTTAGCCACTTACTGCTGCAAAGATGCAGAGTGTGGGAAAGATACACATTTGCCTAACCAAAAGAAGGATTAAGAGATTTTCTTTTGTAGTTCTAGTACAGATAGAGTTTTAATATCTGCTGTATACCTTGCTCAGTGATCGACTAATGAAATCATCTGTAAATCTAAATTTTAGAGCTGTCCTTTGAATACTTTAGCTAGCACCAAGCACTCCCTATTCCACGGATCTCTGTTGCCCTTGTACAAAGCTCAGCAATGTAAGAGTTTCAGGGTGCTCCTTAAAAGCTGCTTTCATTTTGTGCTCACCAGTCTGTTGCCTTTTAAAAGAAAATCTTGCCTTTAACAGAGTAGTCCTTTTGACAGCATCTCCTTTATAATCAGTTTTGAAGTTCTTAAGACAATTCAGGTTTTCATAATATTCTAATACCTTTTGTGTAATTATTGTAGGTTTTGAGTTAATTTAGAGGCTGATGTCCTTGCTCTTAAAGTTTTTAGGAACAATTATATGTTTGAATCTTGTGATTTATTTTTTTTTTCTCTCTGACTTCTTGAAAAACAATGGGAAATTTGATGCTCTGCTATTATAAAGATTAGAAACAGCTACTTAAGATAGGCACAGATTAAGAGGTCTCTCTGGTCTGGGATACTTTCCACTGTCAAATACTTATTTCACAGAGTGTGGCTGTGAAGAGGTGGGAGGTGGGAAAAAAGGGTGTCCTGAGAAATTACATCTGCAATTCTTTTGTGAAGTGTCTCCCTCCTCTGGTGTCTGGAGCTGTGAAGAGCTTACCTGTGTGTGCTTGGTGTGGTTACCTGGCCAGGAGGGCTGGGATGTCTGGGTCTCATCCCTTGCACAGGGAACATCCTGGTGGAGTTCAGATGTCAGCTTTCAGGGTCCCCAGGGGGTGGTAGCCAAGTTTTGTCTTGAGAGAAGCCTTGTGGCAGTCACTGAAGACTTGGTTTCACATTTTCCTATTCTCAATATGCATGTCTTAGATCTATGCTGATGATAAGATTATAATAAAGTCCTTAAGCTGTGAAGATTAAAGAAAGAAAAAAGGGAAGGAAAGGAAAGGGAAGGGGAAGGGGAAGGAAAAACACACCAGAAACAACAATAGAGGAATTTTGCTGAGAGGAAATGGTTTTTTGAAGAAAAGGATCGTGGCATCTGGTGAATGGGTTTTGCCACAAAACTTCACTCTCTCTCTACACTTGTTGAATTAACTGCCTCCACTTTGAATACAGACAGGTAAGAGGTTGAGTTATTTCCTTCAGCACCAGCCCAGAGACTCTCTGTGCTGTGTTGGGCTCAGCTCCTGGAGCACTCTCTGTTCTCAGGGCAGGTATGAGGCATTAATTTCAAGAGACAGGTGGCTTCTGCCTTAGTGCTGGACTGCATTTGTCTTATCACAAATCCTGCAGAGAAGAAGTGGTGAAAAAGTGATGCAGGTCCAAAAAGTAATGCCCATATTAAAGACTCAGAGCCTGCACCAAATTTATCATTTTTAGCTCAGGCACTGGGAACAGGCACAGTGAATGAGAATGGAAGAAAGAAATTAATCAAAGAGTTGTTGGTCAGCAGTTCATTAAATTTTCCCTTACATTCACTGGGCTGGTGAATGCAATTAACAGCTGCTTCAGTGGAAAGAGTTTTCACTCAGTTATTTCCTTCATCTCAGACTTGGGCTCATTTGATAATTATTTTTACATGCTGACTTTCACATCATTGACTGTTCTTTCCAACCTTGCACTGCAGTGACAAAGGAATTATAGCAAAGTTGAGCTGTTGATTTTTACTTTTTCCTTGCTACATGCTTACTTTTTTTGTGAGTGCTGTAATTCCCCTCACCACGCTGTGTTCTGCATCTTTCCCAGGACAATGGATGTGTTCTGATCAAATCCATCAGCCACGTAAGCCAGATGAAACATCTACTGCTGTTCAGAAAATAGATTCTGCATTGATTTAACTACTAGAAAAGCAAATCTCCATTATTTCAAAAAGCAGTAAGATTGCCCTCAATACTCATTTCCTATCAGTGTGGGACAGATAAAGCACTGAAGTGGAAGTCAGAAATCTATCAAATGGCTCATTGACTTGGGCCAATTTAGAATGTTTTTCCTTGTGCTTCTTGACTGTGTGCCTACTTCTGTACTGTAATAACTCTGTGGAGGAGAAACCATTTCTGTACTTGTTTGTGCAAACTCTGTTTTGCTTGGAGTCTCCAGGTAACTTAAAATATGCCTCATTTAAACAAAGCTGTGAAACGTTGCAGCTCCCACCCGTTTCCTTCCAATTCCACAGGAATAAATAGCTTTGTCTGATAGCAAGTGCAGTTTTGTGGTTTGGATTAAAATGATGTGCAGTTCCAGTTGTTGCATCCTGTGGCCTCAGGCTTCCTTGGGGGCTACTGCTATAAGTCTTCTAAAACAAAAAATGCTTCACTTCAGCCCATGGGCTCAAAGTGGACAAATGTGAATTATTCCAGTCAAAATAAGATGACCAGTTGTGGTGATATTAAGTTGAGTAAATAGCTGGTATGTGAATAAAATTGATGGAGCAATATTGTAATGCTGAGAATTCAGTTTAATAGTAACCAGGGTGAGGAAAGCTTGAGATGTTTAATCCATCAGTCCATCTTTGTGTCCAGGGAACAGTGCCAGAGGACAGTGAGACCTCACACCAAAAATACAGCTCAACTGGAGCCAGCATCCTTGTCTTGATGTCCTTACTGCTCTGGGTAGCCAAAATGAACCCACGTGCCACCAACATCTCCATTGGCTTCAGAAAAATTCCAGTTGGAGCCCAACTATGAGAGCTGAGGTGCTAATCTTCCTTCCCATCCCAATCCCCCATATTTCCCCCCGCCCCCGCTATTTCCCAATGTATTGTGTATTTCTTCCCTTTTCTCCCTCTCTTTTTCCTTTTTTCCAAGTTTTTTGGGCCTTGGTAGCTAGGATTGTTTTGTAGCAAGTCAGAGAGCCTGTGATCACAAAAGCTGCTTGAGCACAGCTTTAAATAGACTGTTTTGTGGGGGTTTGTCAGATCTGATGACAAAAGGTAAGACCTGGTGCTGGGAACTTGCCACTCTCTGATAGCAGGTGAGACACAGCCTTAGAAACAGCTGCTGCATTTTTTAAATCTCCACATTCTTTTTATTTTCTGCCCTTTTTTGGGCTTGTTTTGTCTTTGAGGAAAGATGATCAAGCTGGACCAGAAACAGCAGTGGCAACAAAGCATTCAGCTCACTTCAGCATCTGTTTTTCTTTGCCATCAAAAGGCCCATTAGTTATTTCCCTTGTTAGCACCCTCTGATAGATTTGCCAAACAGCATCCTTTTTGTGTTAAAACTCTGGTGACAAAATAGAGAGGGAAAAACAGAAGCTGAAGAAAGTTATTTAATTCTCTACCTCCCATGTCTTTTCCTTTCATCACATTGTGAGTTTAATGTGTGTGCCAGGAGTGATTTGCACAGAATAATAAATAAGTTAATAAATATTTTTAGTGTTCCTTGTTCTGAGTGTGAGGGTTGAATATGAAGCTGGGCAGAATTTGTTTCATGTCTTTGTAGCACATATTTGAAAATGTCACTGTTGCTGGTGATCAGGGTAAGAAATGACAAAGTTTTATGGCTTCCTCTGAGATTTGGGGGAATAGGTGAATTGTCAATATGTACTTGTTAGAAAAATCCACAAACACCAGGGGTTTATGTCCAAAAAGGGAGACAGAGGAGTCCTGCAACTTTATTTGAATAAAAAAAAGACATCAATGACCTAAAGTAACCCCTATGACCTAAAGTAACCCCATCAGGGCCAGAAATGACCTCAAGTAACCCCAAATGACCTCAAGTAACCCCAGTCAGGGTCTCAAATGACCTCAAGTAACCCCTGGCTCAACCAAAAAAAAAACCCCAAATGACCTCAAGTAACCCCTGTGAATTAAAGTAACCCCATCAGGGCCAGAAATGACCTCAAGTAACCCTGACCAGGGTCTCAAGTAACCCCTGGATCAACTAAAAAAAAAAAAAAAACAAACCAAAAAAACCAAAAAAAAACCCAAAAAAACACCTCAAGTGACCCCTGTCACCTCAAATAACCCTGATCAGGATATCAAATGACCTCAAGTAACCCCTGTGACCTAAAGTAACCCCAAATGACCCAAATGACCTTGATCAGGGCCTCAAATGACCTTAAGTTACCCCTGGATCAACCAAAAAAAAAGCTCCAATGACCTCAAGTAACCCCTGTGACCTCAAGTAACCCCATCAGGACCTCAAATGACCTCACGTGACCCCTCAGTGACCTCAAATAACCCCGAGCACAGCCTCAAATGACCTTAAGTAACCCCATGATCAACCCAAAAAAGCTCCAATGACCTCAAGTAACCTCTGTGACCTAAAGTGACCCCATCAGGAACAGAAATGACCTAAAGTAACCCCAAATGACCTCAAATAACCCCTGGATCAATTTAAAAATTGATCTAATGATCTCAAGTAACCTCTCCCAGGAGCTGCAGTGGCCTCAGATGTCACATTCCACTGTGGGGAGCTGCGAGGAGTTCTTCTAGTAATGGATGGTCAGGAACCATTATTGGTGACCAAAAAACCAAAACACAAAGGAATTACCCTACTAAAGAAGGCTGGAAAAGAGAGAGCAAGAGGAAGAAAAATGGGAAAAGAATGAGGGGAGAGACAGAGAAAGAGAGGGAGGAGACAGAGAGAAGAAGAGGGCATTGCCACCTGAGTTCGGGGAGTGCCGTGCGCTCCAAGGACTCCAATGACCTCAAATAAACCCAAAAGAGCTCAGGTAACCACTCTCAGAGTCCCCAAAGACTTCAAGTGATCTCAAATGGCCTCAAGTAACTCCCATGACCTCAGGCAAGCCCTGAGGTGCTGCATCCATCATTACCAGGCTGGCAGGGGCAGGGATGTGAGGCAGGCTCTCCCACAGCTTCCGTCCCTGCCAGGTTCCTCCATCCATCTCCTTCTTGAGGAGCTGGCTCCTCAGCAGCAGGATCTGAGCAAGCCAGAGAACTCACCTGGATCATGGTAGCCCTTCAATTTTGCTGCACACAAAAGTCAGTACAGAGCCTCAAACTGGGTAAAAAAAAGCCAAAAAGTGATTAATATTGTTAGAGAAAAAATTCAGTGTTCACAAGCCAACTTACTGTTCATATCTCATTCTTCCTGGCCTCTCCTAACTCTGTACAATGTGTTTGAAGGGAATGGGCAGAGGCAGCTGTGGATGTAACACACACAGTGCTCATTCCCATCCACACACACATTCACCAACAGTGCTTGAACCAAATGCACCTGCTCATCTTTCCCTCTTCTCAAAAGAACATCTGAACAATTGTTCCCCCTGTGGCATAAAATTCAAATCAGACAGAGAAGCTCCTGTGCCTACCAGGAAACCCTTCTTGGTCCAACAATGGCTGCAGTGTGGTGAGCCCCTGGTACAATCCTGACACCCTGAACAATCAATTTTTAATGTTCTTTTTTACAAATGGCACGTTGATTCCTTCCCAGTCACTGTCCTGGTGTTCACCCCCTTCCCTTTGGTCTTGGGCTCCCTGCACTTTTTCCTGTTGGGAGCTGTGAAAACTGTGCCATTATCCTTGTCTGAACCTTTGCCTTTCCCTCATCCTTTCTTTCATATCTTTTTATATTCCTGAGATGCTTTTCTATCCAATTCCTAGAAGAGATTCCACTCTGCCACCTCTCCAGCCCTGCTCCCACTGCCTGTGAGCTCTCACGCCTGGTCACTATAGAGAAACCCCCTAAAGTCCTGAATAGCAAGCAGAGAAACCCAAATCCTCCACCCTGCCTTCATAATGGCCTGGGGAGGGCTGGGGGTGCAGGGACAGTACCTCCCTGGTTATTTTCCCTCTCCTGGAAGCCAGGAATGCAGAAGACGTGCAGTGGCTCTGTGTTAGACTGCAGAGTTTGAAGATAAGGCAGAGAAATTCCCAGTTCTTTCCTTACCACACAGCCTCCCACTCCTATTTGCCTTAAAAATATTTCTCGACTTGCCTCTTTGACCAATCCTTTCCCAAACCATATTGTCCCCTCTGGACATCCATGTCCTCAGCTACCTCTGGGAGAATGTCCAAACCACCTCAGCATGCTCCCAAAGGACCCATCAGAGGTATTTTGGGATTGTCATACCTATAGCCAAGACCCTCTTTCAAATTTCCTTTTCCTCTTTCAATGCCCTCCCTGAGCATCCTGCCATGTTTTACTCCCCAGAGTTGCACTCACCAGTGAGATTTGCTGAGATCATTCCTGACTTTCCCTTAATTCCCCTCTGGGCATCCAAGTCCAGTGGATTCTTCAGGGAGCCCCCTGGTCCTCCTCTTATCTGTCTTCAGGAAGCTTGAGGGAGCATGGAAAAAGACAAGGAAATTGTTTGAGGTCTGGAAAAATTTTTCTTTGTTTAGTTAGTGAAGAAAAGCATTGTGATGTGATGCAGTTCTGACAGTGTGCAAGAACAAATGCCTTGAACTGAGAGCTAGAGAATGCCCAGGTAGGAATCCACCACTGCAAGCAGAGTAAGAGAAACTCCATCCATCCTGGCTGTTTTGGGGGTTATGGATTCAAAGCAGCTGCTAGAGGCAAAACCCCACAGGACATGGACACAAAAGCTAGAAAATATCACTGAAGATGAACATCATTAGGCATCACACAGAAGAAAATGTTGAACAGTGTGGTCGTGGTCCAGAGGCACAATTATCCTTTAACATCAAGTCCACCACCCTCCAAATTACCTTTTTAATCTCTTTCTTTGAAAGAACTATGCTAAAGGAATATGTAACTTCCAGGTGGCATTCCAGGCTTCTAACAGAATAATCTAAAAGTTTTAATTTTTGAAGTGATGATGAAAACCTTTCAGACACCACATATTAACTTTAAACAGCGAATAAATTTTTTTTTTGAAAGAACATTGTTTTGAGTCTTAAGAAAAAAAATATATTTGTTGCCTTTTTTTTTTTTTCTTGAGTGTGTGTGTGTGTGTGTGTGTGTGTGTGTTTATGTCAGTGCTGGAAATGATGACTATTGAGTGACATCTAGTGGATGTGAAGATGCTGAACACCAGCTTTTCAAAAGCACAAAACCTTTTGAAATACATCAGAGTTGAAGTGCTCACAAAGGGACCACATAATTAAAATGTTGTGCATTGTAGCAAGATGTAGGTAACAAGCCAGAGAGAGATTCCAGCTCTTCAAGGAAACAGAAACTTAACAAACCAAATAGAGCCAGATTTCTCTTTTTTATATCTCTCCAATTCTGATGTTAAAAAAAAAATCCTCATACTACTGCCTGCTAATTGTCCTAGTTCAAGTAGTACTTTATAAAAATCTCTATACAGAGACCATTTACCAGCACACACCCTGCAAACCACAATCTGTCACGCAGCAGCCCTAGTATGATGGCCAGTGCCTTCTGATATGTTTTGGATGGATATTTTTCCTTCTTCATTTCTGTTTCATATTTCACAGTTGAACATGTGCTTATCCTTGAGGCTTACTGGCCACAATAAATCCAGAGTTGCTTTATAGTGAGTCAATGACAGAAAAATTGTAGTTTTTCATGAGAGATTATTGAAGAAGAATACCTGAAATGCTTGCCTGCCTTAACTCTCTTTTTGGGAAAATGTATTTCTGAGAAGACCACATTTCAGAAACTGAGATACAGAGACTTCAATTTTTGGAGCTGAAGGGAAAAAATGTCAACAGAAAGCTTTTATATTCCAAGGGCATGATTCATCAGGTATCTGACAGTACACTCAAATTTATTGATCTTTAAGTGTGTAATTGTGAACTCTGGATTTTTCACCCTGACCACAGAACCTTCACAGGGCTCTGTAGGAACTATTAAGCTCCTACTTATTAAATTTGTTTCACAAGTTAATAAATGCAAATTCTTTTTTCTTTTTTTTTTTTCATTTTTATCAGACACAATTTAAACAAGTCCCCGGGTACAAAAAACCCCAGTGATAGTCTATTGTGATAAGCTAAATCCAAAAGTCCACCCAAAGCAGAGCCAGAAGGGCTCAGCCTTGCAGCAGGTGCTTTGCAAAGCTGCAGCCACCTGGTAGCAACATTTCAAAAGGCTGCTCACAATTCCCAGCACTGAGTGTGTCAGGGTGCAGCTCTGCTTCATCCATAATGGCCTGCCAGGGTTGGGAAATCAATATCAAAACACCCACAGCAAGTGGAGGAGGGAACTCCAGGCCACAAGGAGGGATTTAGAAGTGGTTCACATTTTAATTCTCTTCCTCCTGTTCCTCATCCACCCCCTCCCCAGAAGAATTGCAGTGGCAGTTTATTTTCTAAATGGATTTTATTTGATTTACCTTTGTCTTTCCACATAATCTGCACTATATTTGCATACAGAGATATCTTTTCATAATACCTGCTTGTCTTTCTGTGACAACTTATACTTTTGTGTAGGCCAGGGCTCTGCTTTTAATTTCAAAGAAATGACAATTTTAAGATTCAAAACTGCTTTCTCTTTCATTGTAAATTATGTTCAGTTCACTAAATGACTAAATTTATTAATAAAGGATAATTTAATTTGGAAAAATCCCCTAAGATCATTGAGTCTCATCTTTGACCTGTTATCAGCTGGACCACAGCACCTCCTGCCCCTCCTTCTGCACTGACCTGGGCGTCAGCAGAGCTGCTCCTCTCACATGTTCTCGTCCTGCTCTTCTCTGGCCACAATGACACCTGTGCAACTATTTTTTAATTCTTCTTAAATCTGTTAAGAGGCATTCCCACCATTCCTGCTAGGCTCAACCTTGGCCAGCAGCACGCCCGTCTTTGGAGCCACCAGGGACTGGATCTGCTGGACATGGAGGAAGATTTTGGCAGCTTCTCACAGGAGCCACCCCTGCAGCCCCCCTGCTACCAAAACCTGCCCCTGGCAAAGCCTTCTGGTTCCTCTTGTTGCTGCAGCTGAAATGCTTCTGCAGTCTTTTAATGAAATAAACCTGGGAGAACTAACTGAGCCTTTCAGCTCAGCTACACGATGTGTCCCTCTCAGATTACTGAGCTTTATTGGCAATTTCATTCTCTCTCTCTCTCTCCTTCCCTCTTATTTCCATCCCAGCCCTGAGCTCTGGTCTGAAAACTGACAGATATATGTGTTGAAGGGTGCACAAATGGGACAGGACTGCTGGGATAAGTTCCTCGAGCTTTGCTTGCAGAACAAGTCTCATTACATGGTTGAGACAACTGGAAGATGGCAACAGCTCATGTCCTGCCAAAGATTTCTTTGTCACAGAGCATTTTAAAAAAAACTTTCTAGCCAATAACATATTGTTAAGCTTACAGAGAATTGTTCTAGTTAATCACTAAAAGTACATGTACACCTGCTTCACACAATGCTTGCTTCTCTGCTTTCTATTAACAATACACAATACTCCATTATTAAGCTTAAAACCTTCTACTATGTTGCTAGGCATATTTTTCTGCAGTCTTAAAGTCTATCTTAGCCAAGCCTACAACTCAAGCTATTGTTTCATGTCCTTACTTGCTGTACTATTGTATCCTTCCTACTTTCAGACTTTGCAGCCCTAAGTTCTCTGCTCTTTCTGTTTGTGAGGCCTGCTTTCACAGCTGTCTGAAAGTCTTCTTACCTTTACTGTGTTTCCCACAATTCCCCCTCTTGATACAACTACAAAGAAACTCCCTTAACTTTGTCATTTGTGTTACATAGCTCTACTATAGTACATATTTATTTATTTAGCAAAACAATGTTACAAGTTTTCTACACAAAGATATATCAGCAAAATTTAAAGTCTCTCACTACTCAATGTGTTTCTTTTTTCTTGTTTAAGGCACTTTTCTTGCTTGCTTTAAGTGTTGCTATTTTACACTACAGCAATTTTAATGCTGTAAAAGATTTGGTCTATTCAAAGATGTAAGTCAAATTCAGTAGTAGTTACTATTTATTCTAATAAGTCTGTTCTAAGGTCTTAATTCAAAGCCTCCATTTATGTCTATACTTCCACCTACATTTTTTGGTAAGATTTTGAGAACTCCACACGTATGGAGATATTTCTGCTCGCCTGGAGATGTGCCTGGATCTTGCTGAGCCCTGGGGGCAGGAATGGAGCATCCCTGAGCCCAGCTGTGACCCACAGGGCTGCTGGCCCTTGGGTTTCAAATCAGAGCTGCTGCTGATTCCAAATCACTGCCCAGCTGCAAGCTGAGCTATTGCACACAAACTCTGCATGAGCAGCGGGGTCCTGCAGAGGAATAATAAAAATGCTAATAAAAGTGCTGCTGCCACGAGTCAGGGCAGCCAGGTGCCAACAGCTCCTCTTGAGCTTTACAGCCTGAGAACAAGGAGCTTGGTGTGGAGGCACAAAATGCAGCTGAAAGGGAAAGGACACCAGCTTGGGGCTTGAGCACAGGTTTGTGGTTTGTGGGCTGGAACTGATTCCCAGCTGGAGAACACAGAGCGTGCAGCACCGCTCAGACCTGCTGTCAGTCTGAAAACATCTCCTCATTGCCCTCATCACATGTGTGCTACCAAATTAACAGAATTCAGCTCCCAGGAACAGTCCAGAGAAAGGGTTGAAACTTCAGCCTGAGTGAGATATGCTGGAGAGTTGGGATTTTTTTATTTTTTTCTGTTGTTGCTATTTTAGTAGCCAGTCTGGACAGTGACTGCACACTGACTGCAGATTTTTTAACAATTTGTTTATCAAATTGGCTTGACCTGGACCACAAAGTCCAGGAACCACTCCTGAGGTTGTGCACTTTTTCTCCAGCCATGCATGCTGCTGTCCTCAGAAAGGAAAAGTGACAGAAATCCTTTTTCATGGAAATTGTATAGGAAAGACTTCTTTTGTTATCAGTTTTCTGAGTGTGACATTGTTAACTTTACAGATAGTTTTGAAGTTTAAAATGGTTGGGCATTTGAATTTATTTATTTATTTTGGGGAATCAATATCTCATCTACTTCAAATACTGTTAGACTCATACTTGTCAAAAAAGTTTCCACTCCAAATCTATTTTTTCTCTGCATGTATGCAAAGAATTTCTACTTTCAGCAATTGATGATTCAGAGGTTTTTGGTTTTTTTTTTCCTTTTACTGCTACCAAGCCTGAAATACCTATGATTTTAAGTGTTGTCTCAAATAGTGTACATGAATCAGTAGCCCAGTTCTCAATGTCCCAGTGTAGATTTGTAAAGGGAAAAAGACTCTGAGTGTTACAAATTCCAGTTTTCAGATCGGGAATAATTGTCATCTTCCTTTTCATTAGGCACAGTTTGGGAAGCAGAAGTAGATGAGCTATAAAATAATTTCCCTAAAGTAAGTTTGTTTTTTATTTTGGTCAGAAAAGTCTGATCCCATAAATGAAGCATTGCAGGAGAATTCCTGTGCTGTGCCAGTTCCTGCTATTATTAAAACCAGATGGTCATCAAGATATTGGTCACTCTTTTCTGATTTTAGTAAACCTACCTTTAGCTGCAAATGCTTTGTTAAAAGCTACTTTGCTAAAGCGCAGGAACTCCCTGGCATTGCCGTGCTGAGCTTTGGAAGTATCCAAGCACATGCAGTAGAGCTCCACTGAGAAAAACATTGCCCACCAAAAATGCCATGGGGACAGCTGGAAGAGTGTTTGATTGTTCTGCAGTGCTGTTTTCTTTATCAGTATCATCTTGACCCACAGCCACAATTCCAACGAATCACCTGGAGGAAGGGGCTGCTCTTGAAAGCCAAAAAATGTACATAGAAAATCCAGGTAAAGCCCATAAATTTAGATCCCTTGTTTGGGGGCCACAGAAGGTCAAACACCTCCTCCCTTTCACTCTCAGTAACTGGGGAATTCTAATTCTGTACAGGATGGAGAGTTCTTGGAGAAGTTTGATACTTAAGCCAAGCAAAAGCCACACTTAACCAGCAGAAAGGATAATTTAAAAAAGCGTTAATATTATTCTCCCTATGAAAGTCAGAAATGTTTTCCTTATTAGTCAGTAAAAGGTATCTTCTAGTGAATATATTTATGTTTTATGGTACTTTATGGTTTTATGGTATGGTTTTATGTTCTTTCAGTGGTTACTAGAGCGAAATCTTCCCATTTAACTATGTTTTACAAGAATATAGTGAGCATTTTTATTTAGCAAAGGTACATGTAAAGCAAGACAGGCCTATAAGACCTGAAAATGAGACAGAAGTTAGTAATGCTTATTTTATTCTGTACAAAATCTTTGGAGAATGCTTCCTTCTTTCATTTCAATATACTTCAAAAGGTCATAATTCAAATACTGAAATACAACAAAGCTGGATATTTTTGTTTGTTCATAGTAAAGACCCCTAGTTCTCCTTCAAAATTATACTACAGCTGCAGTTCAGGCAGGCTCAGATCCTCAGCTTTCTCAATTATTAATATAAATAGTTTGAAAATCTTTAAAAATGTGCGTCATAAAGAAAAGGAGAATTAGCAACTTTCGAGTTGAGCTGTACACAATCATCCTGGTCCCAGGTAGCAAAGTCTTGTGCATGTGAATTTTCTTACTTGATTTACTTGTGTGGGCAAAGCTGCTCACAAAGAAAGAACATTTGCACTTCTGGAGCCATAGTTCTTCCCTGCAGAGAGAAATAGAAAAAGGCTGGTAACTTTGGTTGGCTGTGCAAGGTGCCAAAAGCAAAATTGTGTTATTTGCACCCTGATCAATGATAATAAATCATAACAAGAAAATCAATTGTTTCTTTGAATCAGGATTAGGAGCAGCTAGAGTTACTTGCAAAAGTGCCATGAGCAGGCAAGAAATACCAACAGCATAAGCAGATGAACAAATTAACATCAACTGCTGTAACATCCTTCCCCTTTTCTGATGGGCAGAAAATAAAAGTGCAGGAACAACACAGTGACTAGTTTTTCTGTGTCAAGTCTCTCCAATGCTTAAATTAGGTTCATAAATTAAATTAGACATGTTATTCTATACTAGTTGCTGTTAAAATCGAATACTGTTTACTGCTGGTATCAATATATTATCCAATTCCATTTGCAGCTCCACCAGTGGTCATTAGTTTGCCTCTGGCATAGCCTGCAGGGATTTTACACAAAAGCTATTTAAAACATGTACCTTTGCCCATAAAGTCCAGCCATGAAACCAGTGATTTGAAAGCCTAACACGACTGAATTGCTTTTAAGAATAGTGTCCTGAAAATTTACAAGCTGTCAAGGTCAAATTACAAAGTTGCAATAAATGAATATGAGACTCAACTAGACACTGTTTAGTGGAGGGAGAACACTTGCCCATCCAACTCCCATCAATATGCACTGCTCTGGCATTCGCTGCATCTTTCTCCACTGGTTCCCACTGTGATCTCCAGCAGATTCCATAGGAATTTATTGTAGCAGTACAAGGTGATCATACATCCAACTCCCATCAATATGCAGTGCTCTGGCATTCACTGCATCTTTCTCCACCTGGTTCCCACTGTGATCTCCAGCAGATTCCATAGGAATTTATTGTAGCAGTACAAGGTGATCATGGGAAAAACCCTGTGGCAAATGTCTGGCTGCTTTCCCCATCCATATTTTGGTAATTTTCAGAATGGTTGAAAAAGTTAAATTGCTATAATCAGAATTAAAAATAAAATAAAATAAACATTTTTCTTGCTAGGCTGTATTTGCTTTTTCTCACTTTCCCTTTCCTTGTCCTCTTCTGCTTTTCTGCTTTTCCCCCTTTCCCTCCTCTTTCCTTTTATTCTTTTCCCCTTTTCCTTTTGTCCATTTTCCCCTTCACGTGTTTTTTTTTTTTTTTTTTTTTTTTTTTTTTTTTTTTTTTTACTTTTATATAACATTTTTCCATTTACTTTTACATAGCAAAGGACAAATCAAATTTTGGGGGAGAGGCTGTGGGATTTTTGTCTCTTGTAGCAATGATCATCAAGGAGGGAAAGTTTCCTGAGTTTCCTGCAAGGACTCACACTGTAATTGATAAAACTTGTTGAGGTATTGGCAAAGACAATCTTTGGCATTCATTATTTAGTGAAGTTAAACATGTTTTAACTATGTTAAGCAGAAGGTTAGAGGTTAGAAAAAGTTTCTGAGGTTACAAAATGTGGGCAAGGCATGTAAAAGGCAAGGGAGTCCATCTAGGCAAACCCACCCTTAACCACACACAGTTTCTTAGTCCAGACAAAAGACATAGTTAAAGAAGCAGCATTTTATTCCATTTTATAGTTTAGTTTAGTTTAGCTTCCTGCTTTGCTGAGGTTCTTGTAACAATTTCACCAGCATTGTTTCTAGACAAGTCCCTGCACATCTATTGGTGTGATTTTTTTTTTTTTCTCTCATTTCCTCAGGGGTAAAGAACTCCTCAGTATTTATTCAAGCATAATTTTTTTGAAGGTCTGGAGTCCATTCTGCATTTATTTTAAAATGTATGTGTTTTTGTGGATTTATGTGAGAGAAGGGAAGGACAAAGAAACTTGTGGGTTGCATAAGCAGCACTAGATGGTGCTGTGGAGAAAAGCGTCCAAGCAAAGTCTCAGCAGCCTAACCTGGGTGCTGAAATTTGGATAGCCACCTTTGTTAGCTGAACAAAGCAGGGCTACATCACTGGTTAGGATTGCACTCGATTATTCCCCTTAGGATTGCAAAGTGGTGGGAGCCATCATCTGATCAGCACATGGAAGAGGTCAGGTCCTCCAGGCAAGCACCAGAAAATGAAGATGTTTTGTGTGACCTTTAGCTCAGTCCCAGGTGTCTGCTGAGACCTTCTAAGATGAGAACCAAGGGTAGGACAGGATTTTAAAATCGATGGGGCATCACTGCAGGGAGGGGAGCAAAGCTCCTACAGGTGCGTAGCAGGCCAAAAGATGCAGAGCACCATTCTGAGCTAATGAAGGCATCAATGATTTGTTAAAGAAGCTAGGAAAGTGGTGTCTACAATTGCTGCCAGCAGAGAGCTTCACACCAGGAGGGAAAGTACTCCCCTAGCCATTATTTATCCTCCTCCCTGACTGACATGGTCACCTGCTCAGAGCCAGCCTCTGGGCTTTGTTTCCTTTGGAGACGTTCCCTCTGTTCCATCCATCAGCAGAGGGGAAGGTCTGAAGCTGAAGGTGCAGTTGGTGCTTATTATTTTAGCCTTGACAGTAATAAAAGCAGAGAGATAAACAGTGCAATATTAGCGATCAAAAGCATAAAAAACAAACTAGGAAAATGTCTAATTGTAAAAGATCACCGAAGTAACACCAGTAATTTCTGGTTCTGCAAGGACTGAGGCCTTGAGATGTTAAATTTCCAGAAACTGGGAGGAGTATTGAGTTCTTAGCTTATCACACCTATGAAGCACCAAGCCACCCAACAATATGCTCTTTTTCTCCTCAACAAAAGGGGAATAATTTTTTTAATTTTTCAGCAGCATGGCTCACTCTAGGATAAAGCTGTTTGACGAGCTCCACCAGACTGAGTTATACAGCCTCAGGAGAACTTTGTGGTTTTTATAAAAATTGTTGATGTGACCCCTAGGAGTTTCACCCCACAACCCCAAGCAAAAGAAGAGAACCCACAATTTCTCAACTGTTGTTTCTTGGCATGGAGTTCATACATTTTTTTTTTAGTATTTTAGGATGGTAGTACCCTGGAGACTACACCTGAGACATGTTATTGTCCCAGTTATTTCCTGTGTCAGGTGCAGTTGGTGCTCCTGCCCAGGCTGCCGTGGTGCTGAGTGCCCTCCTTCCCCACTGCAGCCAGGTTCTGCCTCTTGCACCTTCAAGCCAAAAACCTCAAAAGTGGCACAGTGCTGATGGTGAGATGTACTCACCACTCTCAAATCTGCAGCTACTTCATTCCTGAATTTTCCCAATCAATTAACTTTTCCCCAGGACAAATGATGCACGACCTTGAGACAAGGCTCAACCCCTGTCACCGTGTTAGACATTTCCAGTGCCACTTGTCTCTTCCTCATCACCATCCCTTCCTTCAGAACAATCCCCTTCTACTCTTCCTCTCCCTCACTGCTAGAGTCTCAACCCATAAAAATGGATTCACACAATTTTATTTTATGTTGGTGTTATTCCTAAACTTCAAGAGGCATAATTTATTTTGCCATCTTTATGGTGTTCCCACTTATTCCTGAAACACTTCAAAACACAGCAGATATACAGAAGGGAACTTGAATGTCTGGTGAGTGGGGTTTTTAAGTTAAAATTATAGTATTTTAGTACTTCACATGCAATGATCTCTTTGTAAAGTTTTCATAATGTCAGAGAAGTTCATAGAGTAAATTAGTTTGACTTCACTCAGAGTGCTAACATTTATAAATCTACAGCACTGCCTTTCTGAATATATTTATTGCTGCAGAGAGGAAGGGGGATCAAAGGGCTCTAACACTTATTTCTGCCATCATTTCTCATCTCCAGCACAGGTTGAATTTCGTATACATAGCAGTTTCTTGCTCCAGAGATGTCAGAAATTACCTGGAGACTGTTTACAGGACATTATAATAGAATATGGACAAACCTGCAAAAGAGTAGGTGCTGCATGTATTAAATATTAATGGCCCACATAAGTCACAAATCCAGATTTGCTTGCAGATTTGTTGTGTGCTGTATTTTGCAGTGTGAGCAGAGGAATAAAACTAGAGTCTGTCTTTTCTGAGCACATTTGTCTCCCACAAATTATTTTAGCCTTGACAGTAATAAAAGCAGAGAGATAAACAGTGCAATATTAGCGATCAAAAGCATAAAAAACAAACTAGGAAAATGTCTAATTGTAAAAGATCACCGAAGTAACACCAGTAATTTCTGGTTCTGCAAGGACTGAGGCCTTGAGATGTTAAATTTCCAGAAACTGGGAGGAGTATTGAGTTCTTAGCTTATCACACCTATGAAGCACCAAGCCACCCAACAATATGCTCTTTTTCTCCTCAACAAAAGGGGAATAATTTTTTTAATTTTTCAGCAGCATGGCTCACTCTAGGATAAAGCTGTTTGACGAGCTCCACCAGACTGAGTTATACAGCCTCAGGAGAACTTTGTGGTTTTTATAAAAATTGTTGATGTGACCCCTAGGAGTTTCACCCCACAACCCCAAGCAAAAGAAGAGAACCCACAATTTCTCAACTGTTGTTTCTTGGCATGGAGTTCATACATTTTTTTTTTAGTATTTTAGGATGGTAGTACCCTGGAGACTACACCTGAGACATGTTATTGTCCCAGTTATTTCCTGTGTGATTGAACAAACCACACCACAGCCATTTGAGGAATCACAGGTGCCTCACTCCTGGGTGAGAGGGGATAGACTGAGGATGTGCCACACCCATGGTGTCTGGTTTTGGGCAATATTAACTATATCTGTACTTAAACAATGAATAAACAACTGCTGTGATATATTCTGTGAATTTGGAATTATTTGGGGTCATTGCAGCCGTGGGGCTTGTCCTTTTCTGTAGCACAGACCAAAAATCTCCTCGGGAGTCTCTCCTGAAGCCCAGAATATGTGAAACATAAAATTCCTTCTGGAAGGTAGCTGGCCTTGGCTTAAATGCTTCCCATAATTGCAGTAAAATGGACAAATCTTTTAGTGCAACTATTACTAAATGATATTAATAATATTAGAAATCTAATGACAGGAGTGAGACCAGGGCTTTTGGGTTCCTTTGTCTTACAGCAAGCTTGCCTGCAGATGTCACTCCAGACAGCTCTGATAATCTTTTTTCAAGATTTCCAGTGCTGAAGGTTCCATAGCCCCCATAGGAATGTGGCACTTAGGACACAGTTGGGCCGTGGGGACAAACAAACCTTCCATTTCATTTTTTTTAAATGTCAGAAGTCAGTTTCACCTGGCAACGAACTGTGCGAGTTTTACTTTGCAACTTTTTCTACAGGTGTTCTACATTTTACAGCCTTGATGGAAATGCCTAGTCCTCTCCAAATTGTCTAGTTTGCTGTAATTGAGGATTTCTTAGGAAGTGCATTCAGTGGCTGAGGACTTCTGTAGGAATCAGAACTCGTCAGTCATCTACCATGCAGAATTTGCTGTTTCCTCAAAGCCAGAGAAAGGGTATTCCAAAGTGATCTCAAGATCTATTTTCTTTTGTAAGAGCTATGGAGTAGAATTGATGCAATCACTTACCCACAGCTAAACTTTTGCTAGTACCAATAGCTGTTAAACAAATGTTATTTGCTTTCTTCTGACCTTCTACAGTTCTGAGCTGCCAGTTTCAAGCCTTCAGTCAAAAGAGGCCACTGAGAAAGCAAATGAACAAAGTGTGGGTACTTGTTGTGAAAATCGTGTTACAGAAAGTCACTGTGCATATATTTGGGGAGGTGGGAATTTCATTTTCAAGCACAGCTCCCTTCACAATCTGGCATTGTCAGGGAGCAAAAGAGATAATAGGGGTCGTCTCACACAACTGCTACATTCCTTTAGTCACAGAAGTATCCACAAATCAACAGAACCCTGGCATTTACAAGCATCCTACCACCTTCTGTAGTGCTGTCCTCGTTAGCAGAGAAGGCAGAAGTGAATTTGTTAATCCTCAAAAAACAGGGAAGGCATGACTTTGTAACTAAAATTTGCAACATGAGGAAACCAGCAGATACACTTCTAAAACTGCAGCATAGTGGGGTTTGTTCCTTTCTCTTTTTAATTAGCCTTTTTATTTTCTGAGGTAAATTTTGACAAGTAATTTAGTAGAGCATTGTGGTATTTTATTAATTATTGAATTATGATCCCATCAACAGTATTACATTTGTTATTGTTATTATTATTATTATTTTCCTTTATGTTCATGACCACACAATGCAGCTTCTGGAAAATAAGTGAATGCTGGCACTTCACTTAGAGCAAAACAAATACAGAGAAGTGTGACTAATATTTAAACATATTCACCTATTTTCCATGCAACACTTTAATACCATTTGCTTTACTGCTTTATGTGGTAATTTTATTTCCACCCACTGATAATTTAGACTTGCTTTCTACTTGAATTTTGAAACTCATCCTGAATTATACAACTTGAGTCTGAGATCACCTGTATTCTCACTTTACAGTTTTACTGACTCTTCTTAAAATATCAACATATTTCCAAGGAAGGAGTATGAAATATTTACTTGTAACCTCACTTAGCACCTTTGGGAAAGGAAAGAAAGTAAAAAAAAAAGAAAAAAAAAGTGGATAATATAAAAAAATATTACCAGGAATATTGCTGTGGCTAAACAGCCATACAGAAGAGACTGAAACCACTAAAATGTGAAATTTAATATCAGAATTGTAATTTAGTTTTGAAAAAATGTTTTTCAGTCTCCGGGTATCAGGAAATAGTTACCAAGCAACACCATAGATATTGGTAATGCAGGCAGATCTATTCAAAATAAAATTATTCAAAACATTGTCATTATCAGCAGAGCTATGTTATTGCTAGATTCATAACCCTTGGTATCTGGACCCTTTCATATTCTATTTCTTGAGCAAAAATCTGCTTTTCCTGAAGAAGGTGCCCTGAAAGTTGCCTCTGTTAGGTGGAGTTTGCCACCATCTGCTGTAGTTGCACCTGTGTTTTGCTGGGCTGAATGTAGAAAAAGCTGCCAAGCACTGAAGGGCAAGTAGATGGAAGTACAGTTTGTGTGAGGAGCAGCAAAGGAATAAGAACACTCTTGCAGCTTTTGAAATGGGATTTCAGCAAGAACCTTTGTCTCAAGTTCAAATTGTTCAGTTATTCCTCAGGAAAACAGCAAATAAACGCTTTAGATCCAGAATGATCTCCCTGCTACCTGGAATCAGCCAACACTTTTTAAGAAGCAGACATCACAGCTGCTCAATTGTGTCTTGCAAGGTGGCTGCAAGTTACAGAGCCAGGGATTGCCATTCCCTTGCCTTGTGGCTCTGGGAACATGCACCATGGATGTTGCTGCAGATTGGGTCAAAATGGTGGGAAAGATCATTGTCCTTGGCTGCAAGGAGTTCTAGAGCACCTTAAAGCAGAGAGCTGAGTTAATGGTGACCTCCAAAGGCCAGGAAGGAGCCCCATCCCTGTTCAAACCAGAGATGTGAGCAACTGGAACCCCACTGGCCAGAACAGAGGACTTACATTTCAATTCTGTGAAGAGCTGGAGTGTTGAGGTGACACACAGACATCACAGGCAGCCAGTGATTATTGTACCAGCACTGCCCAGGTGTGCAAAGTGAGTCTGGCCCAAGGAAAGGCCCTGGGAGGCCCTTTCAGATTTGAGTGTGTTTTTCAATTCCCCTAAAATCGTAGGAAAGGAGACTTTGCCTTTCCTTGAGAAGGTGCACAAGTTATCTGATGCCCTCATCAATTTCCTCTCCTGGATGAAACAGACTGTAAGACCCTGAATCTTTTGCTTGACCACTTGGACCAAGCATGGAAATGGCCCTGAGGACTGTGATAAATGGAAGAAAAAGTGTCAAGAATTCAGGGGAGAGGTGTAAAGAAATGGCAGCTGCTTGGAAGGTCTGATTTACAGCAATAATACCCAATCACCTCAACCTGTGCTCTAAAGACACCTGGAGCACTCTCTGCACCTCAAAGGATGCTCTTCTGTGCAGTGCTTTTTTCTGCATGAAATGACACAAGGAGTTTGGGACATCCCGTTTCCACCTGGCATCTGGCTCACCAAAACAGGCAATAGCTGGCACAAGTTAGAAAGACATAAGTTTGAGCTAAATCAGCAAGGTGGAACTGTCAGCTTCTGCAAATTGTTTTGGGGCTGACACTCATGAAAGGCTGGGGGAGAAAAGAGGGATGTCTGCTCTGCTGTTATCAATCTCCTGATCCAGCAAACCTGGACTGCTGGACTTGCCTAAGTAGTGCAAAAAGCTGAAAGCAGCAAAAGCTAGCAGGGCAGGGATATTTGGTTTCTAGCTCCTCTCTCCTCTGAAGGCAAAGGAAGCTGGGGAAGCCAGCAACCCCTTAGCTCCAGGTTTAAATTTAGGCTGGAGGAGATGCATCCTTTTTAGCATGTACATCTTCTCAAATGATAGTGGCAACTTTCTTTTTTGGTGTAAATGCTTGTAAGGACCACAGTTTAGATCCTCAAAGATTGCCTGCTGTGGGCAATTAAAAGGTTCTCATAAAGACAATGTTCTATCACAGACATCTCTCTTCACAGGCAGTGGTAAGAGTATCCCTCTCACAGGATGATAAACATTCTGAGCTGATGATTACAATTTTTAAAGGCAAACCCTGTGACAGAAAGCCACAGTGCTGATCTTATCTTGTAAAGATGCTACATGCTGTATGTTTCTGAACTTCTGTCTATGCCTATCTTCTTATAATGTAGGGAGAAAATTATTTGTTACAGTGTTTGTACCCAATTTAATTTAAGATGAGAAATCAGTGAGTAGGAGGAGAGGGTGGAAGGAGGGGGGCAAGACCTGCTCCATTTACAGCTCTTAAAAATAGCGTGTGAAGCCAGAAACACATACAAAACTGAACTAGCCACATCCACACACAATGCATTTCCAAACAGAGGATATCTACAGTACTTCCCAATTATGTTCAGTTCACTGCAGCAGGTGACCCCAATTTCTCTGAAAAATCTTTATAACAGTCCTTTTTCAGAAAGCCTGCATGGGGTGCTCAGAATAAAAGTCAAGGCCATAAGAGTTTCACTTACTTGGGCTTCCTTCAGATTAAATTGTGTGTATTACATGGCCGGGGAGAAAGCTGGAGGAGGATGAAGATGTTTCTCCTGCATGTGGGCATTTGGAGCCAGTGGCAAGATGAGCTGGAGATCATCAGAATGGAAATCTGAGACACCTGGTGTGTTCACCCCCTGCAGAACCTGTGTCCTGCCTCTGCTTCCTCCCATGGGCTCTGTGGCTGCTGCTGTGGGTTGGCCCTGCTCCTGGCAGCCAGGTGGGGTTGATGTTTTTGGATCTGTGATGGCAAGGGGGGCCTTTGTAGGGATGTCTGGGATGTCTGCACTTGGCTAAGCTCTTTTCTTGTTCAACATCCTTGTTAAAGGAATGGACTTTAGTTTCATGTTAATAATTTCATGGTTTGCTGTTCATAAAGCAGTGCAATGGAGAGTAGGTCTGGTTTTATTTAATATATATTTTTAAATATTTATTTTAATATTTATGTCAGGGGCACTGGCATGGCCACAAAGGGCACAAATGAACTTGGCTGATGGCACCATGAGGAGGCACTAGTGTAAAGAGCATCAGGCTGTCACGGGAGGGAGAATTGCACGATCTCAGGGGAAAAGTAATAGAAGTGGAATTAAATTTTATAGTGCAGAAGGTAAATGGGCTTGGGCACTATTATCACTTTTTTGCTCTATAGTGGGAGGTCATTAGCTAGGGATGGCCGATGCTGAGAAGGATCTGGGGGTACTGGCCATAGGACAACTGAGAGCCACCAGTGCTGTGAAAAGGCAATGACAATCCAAAAATGCCTCTGACAGGCTCCTTTCAGCAAGGATGAGGGAGAGTTCATGCCATTTTACAGGGTACTGCTTAGACCTCATCTGCACTACTGTCTCCAGCTGTAATCAGCCATAGCTAAGAAAGATGAATTCAAATATGAGCAGTTTGCTATGAAAGGTTAGAATGTGTCTGAAAGTGGAGGGAAAAAAAGTGCTTTAAAATTGTCATGCTGGAGGAAAATGCCAATCTATGATGTTCCTTAGTTTGTTACCTCAGGTCTGTTTTTTCAAAAATTTTTGTATTCTTTTAACACTGGACATTTAAATGCTAGATAAACAAAATATAATTTGCTTTACGATGGAGAATAACTCCTCTATCCATTTGCAATAACAAAAGTGTGTAGCTTTGTGCTAAAATAGCCAATTCAAATTGGATTCTAAAGCTATAGTTTGATCATCAACTGGCAGTTTGTAGTAATATGGGCCTGAATATCTACAATAATTTCCAGTGGTGCATAAATGACTTTATGGCATTTGGAAGTGTGTACTAGAATGGCTCCCAAGTCAGCAGAAGTTAATGAAAATAAAATTAAAAAAAAAAATAAAAAGAAGAGAATTTATATATTTTCATTGCAGCCTTAATTCATTGTTATGCCTACTAGAATATATACCATTATTATGCAGCCATGATTGTATTTCATCATCTGTGTTATGCCACCACACACTTTAGCCCCTTTTCACTGCTTTCCATGCAGGTTCCATCTGCATGGCTTCCTGGCTCCAGGAAGCTGGAACAGCACATCTTGGACATAAACTGAAAACAAGCAGGAGCCAGAACACCACAGCTGCCTCCTCCCTCACTCTCTGCCCTGGTTCTCTCCGAAGGTCTGGGGCCAAGTGCTGGTGTTGGGAGGGGTCTCAGCAGTGCCCAAATCACTGCCCAGCTGTGCTGTGTTTAGTACAGGACCTGGGCACTTCATGGCTGTGCCTTTCATCCTCAGCTCCTGCAGAGCCAGCCTGAGTTGTTATCAGTGGGTGATGCTCAGCTTTTCAGCTCTGCTAGGTCCAGGGGCCTGGAGGGAGTTGAGCTGTTCCTGCTGCCTGCTTCCTATTTCCTAGAATTTCCATCCATTTTCCACAGAGTGGTTGAGGAGGGAAAGTCTCTGAGGATGCTGTCACTGTTTTCCTTTTCATGGGAAGTGTGAATTTTAATTTTGGCACAGACCCAAAATCTGAAAATGGATACAGGCCCTTATTTTTGGGAGTGGGCCATCTGTTTAGGATAAGAAAGGCAATGGATGACAAACCCATCTGTGCTCTCTTGGTTTCCCCAAATCTGCATTCCCCTTCTCTCCTCACCAGCCTTGGAGGTGAGTGATGGTTCCTGTGGGACACATCACATTTACCTGCTCCTTTCACCTATGGGCAAAATACCATTGTTTAAAGGAATTCCAAGTGATTTTGATGTAAAGCCTAAATAAATGAAAGGTCTGAAGGTTTTATTAAATAAACAATGCATAAGTAAACATTTTCTTAAAGGCACCACATGGCAGGGAGTTGCCCATAAGCAGCTCTGTATCCAGCTTTCCTCTGTCCTTTTCCAAAGGAACACTCACAGCCTCTCCCTTCTCACAACCTGACGAACACTAAACTAAAACTGTTTGGGTATTCCACTTTTGTGACAGGTAAGACCATGGTTATTTTTAAGAAGCGTCAATATGCTTCAAAGCATGTAGCAGAGAGTTCCTTCCCTGTGTTATCACCTGTCCAGGTGCCTAACCCTAAATTACTGGAGTATCTTCACATTGGCATTTAGACCAGCTAGAAGCTGACATTCTGTCCTATAAGAGAGGCTTGGGGTCAGACAACCTTCCCATATCTTCTTACAGGATGTAAAACTTGTCTCAGTCAAAATGTTGGGCTCCAGTGGCCAAATGTGACAGCACTACTGTTTGTCTAAGGCAGAAAAAAACTTTCAAGGGTTTAGCTAGGGAATACATGAAAATACTTGCATTGAGCACCACTGTGCAGTCTAGAAAGCACCTGCTGCAATATTTTGTAAAATATATTTTGAGACTAAAAGGACAAATGATGTAGAGATGCTAATCAGCTAAACCCATCAATATCTGTTTTCTGATCATGAACCAGAGAACAGTATCTTGGCTACAGCACAAACTGACAGACAATATTATTGTCAGGCAGAGAAACTATCAGGTCATACTTTAATTCTTCTCAGCTGTCCAGGGAGTTTATTTAATCTCCAGTGCAAAGGGAGGATTAACAGATATATCTAGCCAAGGCAGAATAGATGTTGTAAAGGCATATTTAATGGCATGTTGTTAAGATTTTATCATGCCCACATGTGAGCTTGGAAATGTGGAAGGTTCAGCCATTCTTTTGCCACAGCAAAGAAGATACCCTTTTTAGCATAGATTTTAATCTGCAATACATACTCTTTACTGCAGATAGCATTCTGAAGATTACTGGTTTTATCTGTTTCTTGGTCAGTTTGAACTCTATTTTTTTATAGTCTGTGAAAATACCTGCACTTTTGTACACGTCATCCAAGAGTGCTTATAAAGCGGAGGTCTGCTTTCTTTTTTTTTGCCTCATTTCTTCAGGGATGTTTCTGTACTACAAAATGGGTTTAAAGTGGTTCTAGTCTGAAGTACCCCCATATAACCAGGCTCAGATAACCTCACAGATGGAGTCCTCAGGAAAATATGCAGATGCCAAAGTCTCAGACTGCAGGGAATGCCAGAACCTGGCAGTGGCAATGGACAGCAGGAGATGAAAGCTGTGTAAGGTGTGACCAGGTGAATGATCTGTCCAGCCCAGTGGCAGAGCTGAGAGGGGGAGAAAGGTTAAGCCAAGGAGATGGACCAGTGGAACCATGCTCTGACCTCCCCCACACAGGAGCAGAGACCAGAAAGAAGCCTCAGTCATGGGCCAGGATAACACAGAACAGCTACAACAAAAAGTTTACTTCCAAGTGGTTTGAACTGCAAATTCAAGTTCTCACACAAGAAGGGACAGAAATATAAATGTGGCCTTTTGGATGTTTCTCTGACTTGGGCTTTTCATTCCATCCCTGTGCAAGGATGGTGTACATCAGGTGTAGAAAACCTCACAGTTCTAAAGGTGCTGTGTTAGCATTTTTTATTTAAAAAAACCCAAAGTGCAGACACTGCTGGGCATTTGTTTGCTGAGCTTGTCTAGGTTTGCATGTTTGCTTAAGCCTTTAATAAAGCATCAAAGGTAGGATGGGCAAGCTGCTGTCACTGCTCCTCAAGTCACATTTGTTACATGACTTCTTAAATCGCCAGCACAGTTACCACTGTTACTTCTTAGCCTTGGAGGTGACTAGCCAAAATTTCAACTCCTAAACTCAGACATATCAAAGAAACAAGTCAGCCCATCTCATACTCAGTTGCTCAAATATCATAGATTCTTCTTGGCTACAATGAAAGAAAGAAACCCCAACCCATATTTGCAATAATTTTATCTATGTCAAATCATCATGTTAAGCATAAATTGTTTCACTTGCATCTCTAAAAATTCACAAATCTCAAGAATTATAATGCTAACAAAAAAAAAAAATTAAAAATTCAATACCTACGGACAGCACCTTTGTGGGGAAGCCAAACCCAACAAAAGCCATGTGTATTTGAGGAGAGCTCCCAGACCATAAACATGACCAGCATGAAAGTTGGGTGAGACAACACTGTCTCTATTTCTGCATTTGTTAATATATCTGATGTGCAGAGGAAAAAAATGGCCACAGATGACAGCGCTATTGTCCTGTCTTCTTTCTCAGATCCTTGTGCTTGGGGAAGAAGAAAGCACAGAAAACACTGTTGACAGTTCCATTGCATAATACTGAAAATGCTGTCACCCTAGCTTTTCTGCAATCACTTTTGCTTTTAAACATGTGATTTAGCTACAAATTATCACCCTGACCACAAGCACTTCCTCCATAAACTCACTGAAAAGCAAATTAACCTTTTCTCTCTAGAATGAACTCTCCTATTAATATGAAAATCAATTCAGTGCTTTTTGCTTTGGTTACCCCAGCCTGTTTGCACTTCCCAAGCTGAATAGTGACTGCCCAGCTAGTCGCTTAAGCAGAACTCATTTTAAGAGCCAATTAGAAAACCCAACCCAATAATACAGTAAGTGATCTTCTGGAAAGCTTTTCATTACTGTGTGGCTTCTAATTGAAAAACAGGATGTCTAATTATTGCCCTGATCCTTCCTTCCTGACCTTGGAGCAGCTCCACAGGTGGAGAACACCCGTGCAGTTCAGCACAGCAGCACAGTTTAATAGCAGCCCATGGCACCCACACTCTTTTCAGCTCTGGCTGCAGATCCAACACATTCCTGGGCACATGTCTGAGGTCATTTGTCCACTGGATGACTTTATCAGGATCAAACTTTCCTTTTCATGTTGCAGTTATTATTTAGCACCTGTTCTGAAGTGGCGTGCATAAAATCTTACTTGTAGAAACATGTGGGCTGTTTATTACCCAAGGAAAAAAATCATTCAAAGAACAGAAATCCACCAAGATCAAAGAAACAAAGCCTTCACACAGTGAAGACAGAGCTGCAACAGAATCCAAGTGCTGGATGGCTGTGGACACACAGGGCAACGGGAAAGGATACACAGGGTTTTCTTTTGTTCTCCCTATCCTACAGTCACGGCAGATGTTAAGGACTATTTTCTCCTCTGCTTGTCAGGATATCATCTCTCTCACCAAAGTCCAAATAGGGTTAGTAGAAAGATATTTCTGCTTTCTTTGCTCTCTCTTTTTTTTTCCTAGACTCAGTGACACAGCTTTAGTTCTCACCTCCCCACCACCATCAATATCTTCCTCTTTTGCAGGGAAGAATGCAGAGCAAGATGCAGCCATACCCAGTCTCACTCGAGAATGGGCTCTGAAAAGTTAATGTGTTCAGACTTCTGATTGCAGCAAAATAATTAAATCTGCAGTAAAACACTGACTCATGTGGTACCTTAGCAAAATGTCAGATTTCATGGTGGCACAGCATCACTTCTGTCCCCAGGCTCTCAGGAGTGCTGTTTTAAACTCTTTGATGACTCAAAGGAGATTAAAAGCATATGTTTTTAGAACGTTTTCAGAAACATAAGAGGCAAAAAGAAAAAAGCTGAGATTCTGTGGCAAAGGCTGAAGGTTCCTGCAGTGAGAAATGCTGACAAGAGCTCCCACACAGCTCCTGCCTACGTGCAAGCTTAGGGACACGATCCAAACCCACATCCAAGCCCCCTGGAGCAAACCCACTGAGCAGCATCCTAATTCTGGCCCTACCCAAACACCACTGGCAACTTTCTCACGTCTCTGTAGGTATATAAAGAAATGCTGCATTTCTCAAAGGCTCAAAGCAGAGCTGGTGTCAGCTGGGGCCTAGAAACAAAGCCTCCCTCCAAATGAGGACTGATCCGTGGGTTTTTGGAGGGCATGTAGAGGATACAGAGGGAACAGGTGGTTTTCTTTTAAAAGATGGCCAAAGGAGGAGGTGGGCCCCCCTTTCACACAGCAGCCTCGTTGTGTGGGCAGACACCCAACAGACAAGAAAATGGGAGCTGCTCCCAGGACTGCAGCAGTGTTTTCTGTGCTTTGGAATAAGCCAGCATTGGATAAACACCCTTGGAAATGAGGGACCTTCTCTTTCTTTTCTGGCCCACTGCACCTTGGGTTAATTTAAGAGAAATGCAGCACATTTGCTTTGTGTCTGTGACCCAGCAAATATTTAACTATTTCTCACCAAGGCAAACATGAGGTCTCTTCCATTTCTCTGGGAATAATTGCCACATTGCAAACCCAGCCAAATCCTGAAGATTGCAAGGAAGAAAAAGGGAATCGTGAGAGCTCTCCTGGCTCCTGGGGGATAATTGAAGACCCCAGTACTCACGTGGGCTCTTGCTGGCTGCCACCACAAGTTCTTGCTGCCAAGGACATGAAACACTGCACGCATGTAGGTCTGGACCAATTTACTTGGTGGTTGGAAAAGAAGAGGGAATCTGGGTACAGAATGGAAAAGTTAACAAAGAGGCTGGGGAGGGACAAAGTAAGAATTAGTTTTCCTGCCATTGCACATCCACATGCTGCAGAATTTTGGGCACAAATGCTACTAAAAATGTCCTTCTTATTATAGTTGTCTCCTGACAAAAAAAAAAAATAAAAAAATCAGCCCATCAATGCGCTGCTCAGAAATTAATCTTTACCTTTTTGCCAGTGTCTACATTTCAGAAGGGAACACAAAATACTCTCCAGAAGTGTAATGTTAGTATCTGTAAATGTATTGCTGACCTCTTTATCTTCTTGTTCTACCACTTGTCATGTGCCCCAGGCCAGTGTTGCTCTAACAGCTCTATTGAGTAGTACAAGCTGAGCTGAAGCTTTGAGGTATTTTTTTTTGTCTGTTCACTTGTTAAATTTGTGCTCTGCTTTTTCTAATGGTGTTAAACTGAACTCCCTGGATTAAGCAGTTAATACAGGTCAAAATTAGTCCTTCAGGGATAGGCCAGCCTTGGCTTGTTACTTCTCTCACCTGCAGGGACAGGCTGTGGTGTTTGTCTCCTCATGCAATTTTGTAGTGTTGCTGTGTACTTCCCAGTAATTTCAAATACTGGTGGCTTTGCTAAACTCATCTGTCAATAAAGCTCCTTTTTAATAAGCTGCTGCTTCTTTTCTAACTTTTTTTAATGCTGATTCAGACCTACTTTGTTAAGGAATGCCTACATATTGCTTTTGCCCTCATGAATAGAAATACCTCCTCAGAGCTTTCAAAGTACTTAGCTGCCCTGCACAGTGTGGTGAAGAGGGTGAAATAGAATATATTATGAAATGTCATAGGCAATTCCAATCAGATGAGCAATTAAGCGAATGAATAATAATTTTGCAGCACTGTTTCTTCAGAAACCTTTAATTTCAACATCAATAGGCATCATACATATCTCAGTGTGAAATAACAACTTTATAGCTTAGGTGAGTCCTGATGATAGCAGTGCTTAGCAAACAAAATAGAGGCATCTATGACACTGTTAATGGAATGATTAAAGCTGCAGATGAAAATGCACAGGAGAAGAAATGTTCCATTAGCTAATTTGCTTTGTACTTTTATAGTGTCTCCTGTGGGAGACTGTGAAATTCTAGGCCTGGCTGCACAAATCCAGCATGACTGCTTGCTGCACTCTAGTTGTGCTGGTCTCTCTAGGCTGCCTCTGTAGTCAGAGAAGAGGCAGAAGCCTTGTGTTGCCACTCAGAGCTGCTCTGTCTCATTAGGCAGAGTTTTGTGAATTAACCCTACTTGTTCTAGGTTAAAGTTATTACAGCTCAGCCTCACTGTTTCAATTCCTGATAGCTGAAACTGAAAAGCCTTGTTTTGCACTAACACCACCTCTTTGAACTCCTTTGTTTTCTTTTGAAATCAAGAGAAAGGGGACTTTGTCCAAGTTTAAAGGCAGTTTAGCTTTACAGCCCTCAGTACAGGATCCATCATTAAAATTAAGCATGTACTTAATTGGTTTCCTGAATACAGATGGATTTAAGCACATGCTTAAGTGCCTTGCTCACTTGAGGCCCTAATGGACCATGCAAATTTAAAAGTTCACTTCTCATTGAGATAAATGGAGTGGATAACCATAGATTTATCAGGACAGAAGCTGCTGCTCACTGTGTATTTTGGCAGCATCTCTCAGTATTGTACTCTCCCTCTGCCTGGGATATCTAGAACTTGTTGAAGTAGAGAAGTACCAACAGAATAAGAATTGGTTTTCTTCACTCAGAACAGATCACAAATACAGAATTTGATGGTAAGATATCTGTGCATCTGCCACAGAGAAAATAAATGCTTTCCAATATGAAATCTCATAATTAAATAATTAGTGGAAATTAGGTGGAAGCAAAAACCCCAAGGAAACAGAAGGGATACTTATGACTGAAAAATCCACCAGATACTTCATGGCTTTGTACTGTTTTTCCTAGCAATTTTTTTCCACCTGGATAAGAGTTGTTGCAATGGTTAGCCCTGAGCACTGCCCAGCCATCCATTAACTGGCCAGCAAGATGTTCCCTGAGAAGCAGCCCAGCAAAGACCAGAGTGATGCAGATTTGTGTCTGTTTTTTTCTTGTATTTGATGGGATTATCTTGTGTTTTATAAGGATTAAACCCATGTTTCCTCAGTAAGAAATCAGTAGTTTCTGGGATGATTTACCCTGTTCTTAAATAGATGAAGTATGGGAAATAGTCCAAAAACTTTGTGGAAGGAAGAGGAAACAGATCAAAACAATGTATTCAGAGAGATACCATGATTTCAAATGCCATTATTTAGGAAATAAGAGTATAAATTTTCACTAAATCTAATTGTGGTGGACACGTGCTGGATAATCCATTGGTGGGCTCTGGGTATTTCCTTCTTTTTAAAGTACATTGCACAGAATAGTCTCACCAGTTGTTGCCTTTGCTTATATAAAGCTCAGCCCCTATCAGCTTTTTTCATTTCTTTATATGTTACAATTTCTAGGTTTGTTTTTAGACATTTTGAATCACAGAATAAAAAATACTAGAATCTAAAATTGCAAGAAATACTGTCTAGAAAGGTGACAACCAGGAAATTTAGCATCTTGTCCCTTATGATACATTTAACCAAGCTATGCATGTTATATTATATTACTATTTTGTTGTCACCATCATTTTACTGAAGATCACAAACGAAAACAAAGCATTTATGAGAATTGTAGAACTACTTAGGGGGTAAAATTCATGTTTTACAATTAGAAGCATAAAGAAGATAAACCTGCTTCACTTTAGGAAAAGTGAAAAGATATTATGTAAGAACATGCTGTCATTATATTGATCTGTAATACTGCGTTGCTGTGGCCATAAACTTTGCACTGAGTCTGCAAAGTGTCAGGACTTGCTCTGTCTGAACTTCTCTTGACCTGCCTGCAGCCTTTTCTCAGTTGGTTTGGTTGTGATGGCAATTTCTCCAACTCTTCAGGACTTTCTGACAGATTTACTTTACTTTTGTTTATTTTTCTGTGGTGCCACCATGGTTTAACCAGTTCTGGTAAATGTGGGCCAGGCAGGATCAGAGAGGCACAGAGCTCAGTGTGGAGGGACAGAGACTTGGGATGATGGAATATGGAACACAAACTTGACACCAAAGGCCCCACAGCTAAAGAAATGCAGGCCTGGAGCTGGGTACTCTGCTTTTTAGGATAAGCAAGCAAACAAAGAATTAGCATTCAGCACATGTAAATCCACCTTTAAAAATGGCTGTAACTCAGAGGTGCAGATCAGTGAAGTAAATCCTGGCTGTAAAAGCATGTTAGCAGACGTATAAAAGTGATCCCAAAAGAATCCAACACAGAGAAAGAGATAAACTTCAAAGTGAACTTTGTATTGCTCCTGGCAAAGGACTTTGGGTGTTGACAACTCGCTGGGAACACAGCCACCATGAGAAAGAAACCCCCAAACCAAGGGGTAAGAGGAACACCAGAAGGGTGAGCAGAACACCATGAAAAGAGGTAGAAACTAAGTGCATATGCAAAAATTTAACTGCAGTATTATTTTCATTAGTGAATATTTTCTTGATGTATTCTTTCTCTTTCCAAAACAATTATATGTGGAATAATAACAATTCTTGGATGAGACTCTTAGGATTTCAATTGTACTAATGATAAATTTGGACTTTATGTATAAGGTATGTTTCCTCTTTGCCTGTAAACAAGATTTTAACTACTTAGGGAAGAAATTTTGAAATCATGCAGCACTTTTACACTAGCAGAAAACAGTGTATGGAGATCCAGTGGTCAGAACTTCATATAATGAAATAATGAAATAATTTTTTTCTGCTGCCAGCAATAATAAATACATACTAAAACAAAAAGCAAACTGTGCAAAACAGGAAAATGGTCTCAGTAGGGAAATGTTAAACAGGAATGTGCGCACTGTTTTGGCTTTGTCCTTTTGCCAATGGCAAGCTTTAGGCAAGAAGGAAATAATACTGTAGTTCATGAAAATAATCTGCCCTCCCTTGTACAGTTGCTGGGGTGTTTCTGCACTGGCTGCCTGCTCTGTCAGGATCCCTGTTTGTGCTCCCATGAGCTCTTCAGTAGAAGTGTGGTTTGCTCAGGCTGGTGGAGGTTTTCCATCAGGAGAGCGGAGCGGGATACTGGCTCCGCGCTTCTGAACACTCAAGCTTAGGGGGAAAAAAAAAAAAAAACCTCCTTGCAGTCCTCACTGAGAGACCTTGGCTTTTCAGGGGCTTGGAAAGATGTACATAGAATAAATGTTTACTGCCAAAATGGATCTTATTATTTGGAGTGGTTTAGGCTACATTTGTACAATGCAGCACGTAACTGTTCTTTGGAGAGCTGCGGCGAGGTTTTATAAGAACATGGAATGGAAGCAAAGAGGTCGCATTAATTTGTGCTTTCATAATGTTGGGACTGTAAGGAAATATATTTTAAATAAGAATTGACATAGGAGACCTTCATGATAACAGCTTATATTGAAGGAAACCATTCTTATACAAAATATTTCTCGAGGCTCATAAAAGATAGCAATAACAAACACCATTATGCAGTATCTGGGAAATTCTATTTACTTAAAATGCTTTCTGCTTTTATTATTATTCAGGCTTGTTCCTTCAGTGGAAGCTCTGATTGAAGCTTGAGCAATGTGTATGATCTCATTATACCAGAGCTGCATTAGAAAATCTGATAGTGATAGTTCCAACAATGGCACCTCTCACTTATTATCTGTCACTTGGTTACAACAAGAGCCGTGCAAATTTCCTGCCATCGAACTCTGGCAGGTGGCTGGAAATCAAGACAATATTCCACATGTACCCTGTTGCACTCAGGGGGAAAAAAATTGCGTGTTCAATATCCTGAGTGTGGCTGGTTTGGAGGCCAGGCTGCCCCACAGGCAGTGTTGGGTCACAAGCAGGTTTCTGCTTTGCTGGGGAGGCTGCAAAAGGCCACCATGTAAAATGGATACACACCAACAGGAATCTTTTCACTGTACACCTTCAAGTAAGTCACAGGCAGATTTAGGGCTGTCATTCATTGATTTCTAGCAACTGATTCCTTGTCTCCTCATTGTCAGTTTTCTACTGCATGCACGTGTCCATGCAGTTTTCTACTGCACGCACATGCACAGCTAGATTTTTGTCTTTGAAAGATGCAAGAGGATAGGCAGCATCACTTAGCTACACATCTGCTTATAAGCACATATCTGCTTGCAGATTTTAGAGAGGAAGGGGGGAAGAGTTTCCTCTCCTGGGCCCTGTGCAGCCCTCCTAAAGTAATTCAAAATTATTCTTTACCTATCCTCTGCTTTTGTGGGGTTTGTCAGTACTGACAGCTACAACTGGTGCTGTAGGGTTACCTGCTCACAGGAATTGCATCACTAGGACCTTGAAATAAAAAGAAAACCTTTCTCACTAATCTGAAAGGTTCTGTAACCTTTTAATTTAGGATTAATTAGGGGGGGAAAATTCTGAACACATCACACAGAGCAAAGCAAGATAGCAGGCTAAGCAGGAAAAATTCAGAATCGAAAATGGGAGGAGTAAAATGTATGAAGAACTGGAAAACAAATATCCCTCTTGAGAAGAATGGGTCCTTTTCTCCAGGATTTCTTTCAAATTTTTAGCAACTTTCAGTGCTTTTGTGTTTGAGATACTTTGGAGTCCTCAAGGCCAATTTCTGCCATTTCTGAGGCTTCCTGTACATCTGCCCTCCTCTGCAGTAGCCTCTTGCTCCCTTCAGAAATTCTCCAGTATCCACTCCTCCCACCACTTGTCCTGCCCTTCCCTCCAGAGGAACTGGGAGTCTGGCTTGTTTGGATGCTCTAATGGAAGGTGTAGCTCCCCTTCCTCTCTTATTTCTAGGGTGTTCCCCTCCAAACCACAGCACAGGCACCAGCGCCAACTTTTGTCTCTGTTCTCCCTCGTCACAGCATTCCTGTAATGCTATCTCATGAAATAAATTCCACGTGCCATTGTGTAAGTGCCTGCTGAGGAATTAAAGCCACGTTAACCAGCCTGGCCTGCTCTAAAATCTGTTTTTGTGGCAAGGGCAGCACAAATCCCTGGCTGAAATGGGCACATTGTCTCCTCCCCTTCTCCTTTCTTACCTTTTCCTGGTTCCATAATGCGGGGTTTTTCTGACTCATTTGTTGATAAATCTTGGTAGAAGCCTCATGCTGTCCATTTTGAAGACATTTTCTGACAATCTGGTAGACAGGCTTGCTGAAACAGAAAATTTCCACATGGAGTAAAAGTATCAGAGCAAAGTTGCTAAAGAAAAGCTATTGCTTTCCCTTTGTTTATAAGTGCACATCTTGATGAAATTCTGTGACTAGTTAGCTGCCAAAAACATTTAACATTATGAATTAATAAACCCATGAATTTTGTATAAGATGTTTTCTGAATTGCCTTTCTTGCTGCTGATTGCCATCCTTCTTAGCAGAATAAAACCTCCTGCTTGGGGTTGTTGCTGACACCTCAAAGTGGCTCATTTATCCAGGCAGTAAAACAGATTTAATGAACCATGGGATACACATGATTTTTCAGAAATGACCATAATGACAATGGCTGGTGGATAATAACAGGTTATTTACCTGTGCCTGAGTTGCTTCAAATTTATTTTCTTCGGACAATTTCCTAACCCTGGCTACAGCGACAATGTGATAGAGCTGTAGGTGTACAAGCAATTTGCTAATTAAAATTAATGCTGCTTTATTGAGCTGCTGCATTAAGCAGTCAGGTCTTCTGAAGACAGCATGATCAGCTAACCAAGCAAATCTGTGGGTCTGACCAGTTTAAGAGATGAAGGATTTCTCTCACAAACTGCCTACAGCCTTCCTGGTGGCTGTGAGCACTTATAATGAGCATATCCTTAGGATTATTGATTCTCCCCTGTAAAATGTAAAGCTTCTTTCTGTTGATGTCCAGGCCATTGGGTGATGTGTTTACCAAAGGGAGTAAGAAACCCCTTTACATTCTTATGTGAGCTAATCAGATTTATATATAATCGGGTTGAGGATGATGGATTATTTGGGTGGTTGATTACTGGAGATGGAATCAACACTTTTATGCATGACAAATGTTTCCCATCCAGAGTTACTGAACTCTAGGAGTGAAGAGAAATTAAGAGTTTGGTCTCACCTTTATCAAAATTTGATTTGCCACATCAGCAGTTATAGGGTTAAAATGCACACTTGTAAGGAATATAAATATATATATATATATAAGTAATCAGGAAAAAGCAGTAGGAAACAAAATCAATTCAGCAGAGGCAGCTAGATTTCCTGGGTAGGTTTTATGTCAGATTTAGACATTGAATCCAAAACCACAATTCACAAAACCCTTTCTTAACCTTGCTGGCATCCCAAAGGATAAAGATATTTGGATGCTCACCAGAAAGTTCCCTGGTGTTCCTATCTTCCTGCTCAGAAGTGACAAAAAGCAATCTCTCTCCTGATATTCCCTTCTGGATGAGGATTCTCCTTGCTTTGAAGACTGTTTTGTAGTTTCATTTAACTGCCAAAAATTCAAGACACGGACCTCACTGGGCTGGAGGACTGTGCTCCATTTTCTGCCCCTTCTCTTTGTCACCAAAATCAAATTCCTTTGTAACAAAATAGGAAGAAATTGTCCATCTATAGATGGCAGATTTAGGTACCTAAATCTTTGAGACTACTTGGGTGCTAAGATCCTTTGATCATCACAGACCTTGGAGGGCTCCTGTGTCAATGGCTTTCATTGGGCATTTCAAGGATTTAACCTTGGGGATCACTTAAGTGCTTGGGTAATTCCTTTCTTAGATCTAATCATGGACCTGAGTTTGGATTTAGTTCATGTTAATATTTTTATGTAGCATAAACACATGCATCACACAGCTTTCTCGGACAAGCTTGCATCTCAAAATAAACTCCAGCATCTACATGACAGAAGATGAATTCTAAGCACTTTTAAGAGACAATTTTGGCACTTGTGTAAAGAAAAAGAGAGGCAGAGAGAAGAGTTGCGGTGATAATTTCCAAGGAGTAATCTTGATACTTTTTTCACGTGCATCCCACACCTTCAAAAGGATACATTCAGCCTCTTGTGTGAGTAGAGAGTTTTGAGATGTGCAACATTTCCTGTGTAACAACATATCAGTTTCAAGTTGTGATGAGAAAAAAATTGCTTTCAAATATCATGAGTTCAAAAGTGCAGCTGAAATTTGAAAGTATTAGTTTCATATTCTGCTTAAGAAAAACTGTGAAAAGAGAAGCAGAGAGGAGACTGAGGATAAAATTCCAATAAAAATAAGATATCTATATCTAGCCAGACAGTTGGTATTATATATACCTATATAATACTGTGTGCATGACAAATATGGTAACAGAGCATTAAAGCTGCATGGTTAGGCAGTCAAAAGTTTGGAAACACCCCAGTTAAGGTTGCTTGCTGTGCTGCTCTTCTCTCTCATATTGCGAACATATTATGACTTTTTTTTTTTAAACTCCAATACTTCTCTGCATAGTCTTTTTCAGATAGAATAAATATTTCTTTTATATAACCTCAGGAAACTTGAAATGTTGTTTATTCCTCTAAGCATGTGTGGATTTTCATTATCATAGTGGTGCAGAGAGCAACACAGATGCTCAGGCTGTTTTTTAGCCTTTTGTACCATTCAGATGGCACAGAAGGGCCATAAACCAGACACCACCAACCCACCTCCCCACCCTCCTCCCATATTTCCTTCTGTTGTGTCTGATATAGATGCTTTTCTTCTGCCTTCCTCCTTCTGCCACTTTTGCATTAAGTAAAATGAAACACAGCAGCACAGCTTTCCCCTCAAATGAGGGGAAAAAAGCTGGCGAGAGCCTTCCTCCATCACCGCTCCTGTGTATTAAAAAAGGTGCAAGGCAGCATCTCCTGCAAGCCTTCATGTGATTTGTCCTTGTCTATCTCTCAGGCTGGCTGGAGACCTGGGGGAATCTAGGTCTAACTCGTGTTTCACAGCAGTCATGACCGTGTTTTAACTCTCCCATCCTCCTCCCAGACACATGGTGTCCTCTGTTTGGAAGGACTCCTGAGCCTGCAGAGAGCAGTTTTTTCCCACCTGACTTCTGAGGTGTTCCCAGCTCATTGCTGTCACTCAACAGAAAAGCTCCCCAGCTTCTGTACAGCTTGGAGTCAGCCTACCTACAAATTCATCTCCCTGATAAACAAACACATGAGCTTCCGCTGCTGCTCTCTGGATATTTTTCATGGCATAGAACTGGACCTCTGAATTTTATTCCTTTAATTTTCACACTGGTGGCTTGTGTGCATTCTCACCTCTCAATCTTGAACCAGAGCACAGCATTGTAAACCTTATATCCACAGGAAAGGGGACAAGACTCGTGCCTCCTAAAAAAGCCCTGATATCAATGGTCTCACAGCTGAGTTGTGCTGATGAAAACCTGAACTATGAATTTCAATGGCCATCTTATTCTGAGGGTCCAAATATTTGCCAGGGCATCTGATGGAGAGGAGAGAATATTTGTGATAAATGTAGAAATATCCAGTGCATTTGTGTTCTACAATGTCAGACAGTCTAGAGAGCAAGATCACAGCTACCTGTATACCCCTTCCCTTTCCAGGTAGGAGTGGGCAAACACCCAGTGTTGGATGTGGTTAATAACTTTACTACTTCCAGATGATTACCAACACCCAGCTGGTAGAGATCACTCCTGAAACTGAAGAACATGAACCTTCATTCATTTTTGGATAAAATCTGCAAGGTTATTTTACAGCACCCCCACCACCAGTTTAAGCTAAGGTAGAGATATCTAGAGGAGGAGTAGCCACTTTGTACCAGCACTTCTGTCTGTGGGTAATGACCAGTGGAAGAGAAGGAAAAAATGAGGAGGGGGGCGCAGGCTTGCAGAGCAAAGGCATTTGTATGCCTTTATGGTATCTGCTGAAGGCTTCTTATTCCTATATTTATTTACCCAGTGCTGAGGCTTCAGCATTGCCCTGACTCTTACATGCTCTCTGTAATGAGTGTGCAGGGGATTCAAACCCATTTTACTGCATGGCTGACAAAGAGACTAAAGCAAAAGGGGCAAAATATAAACTGTCAGCATGAGGTGGAAGCAACACATAAAAAAATTTTGTACTGTATCTTTTCAGCTTCTATTTCATTTTGGAAGATAGCATAAAATTCTTACCTGAAGTGATGTTTTTAAAGCTTAAGGAACACAATGTTGTTCTGTTATGTGACTTCATGATCTTTTATAAACCTGTGCTTAGGTTAATATATTTCTATTCTAAAGTTATGACAGGACAAAAAGAAAATAGAATGTGCTGAAAACTCAGAGCAAGATCAGCAAGCTGTATAAAAGAAAGAAAAAAAATGTTTAACTGGGAAAGCCATCAACTCTTCAGTGATTTTATTATAAATAACTCAATTATATTGTATAATTCCCATGATTGCCAGAGACCTCATTGATTAGTCACAATGGTACTGCATTAGGCTGCTCTTAATGAGATGTTTATTTTAATAACTATTTTCTATGTGGATGTACTAGTTTGCAGAAGCACTGGGTTAAGGATACTTCAGTTAAGTGACTCCAGAATGAATTTAACATAATAAGAAGGACAGATGGATGGGCTTTCAACTCCACAGCAACAGAAAAGAAGACATCAATGCAGCACAGATCCTTTCATGCTGTTCTTTTTGCAAATAAAATCTACTGACATTGGCTATTTCTGCTTAGGCTGGTTATATCATATGAAGAACTTAGGATCTTAATAAAGGCTCAACATTTCTGACACTTGTGCTATGCAGCAGTTTAGCCTGGGAAGAACAATTGTCCATGTTTCTTTGACACATACTGTAATATATGGAATTGCATGGGAACAAGGTAATGGGTACCTTCAACAATGGATGCAGATCCTGGCCTATAATTAATGATGAAAATAATGGGGTTTGGGTTTTACTAGAACTTCTGTGAGAAAATAGATTCATTTTACCTGCTCTTTTTTCTAATCCCCATTTTGCAGGCAAATCTGGGTTCTCTTTGCTGCTTCCCTAGCACCTCTTTGGTCAGCACATTTCCATATGTGAGCTATTACCCTGTGTAGAAAGCTCTCCTGGGAATCCACCTGCAAGTCCATTTCTGTGCTCAAAGTCATTATCACTCTGGCATGATCCAAAGGCATTCACAATACCTACAAACAATCAGGGAGCAGCTAAAGACGCAGTCTCAGCAACTGGAATTTAAAAATCCATTTCAAACACAGAGGTACTGTAATCTGTACAAAATTATTAGATTTCACACAACTACTGAGCTATTTTGACAATTTAGTCCTCAAAAATCTGTACCAATAACTATATTGCAAAATACAGAGGCATCGGCACAGCGTGACGCGAGTCTCTGATCTCAAGTTAATCTTCAACAATAAAATGACCTAGAAAGAATTTATTTTTGTTTCTTATGTGGCTGAGGGGTTTGAGCTACACTCTGCAGACAGGAGAGGCCTGGAGAAGATTTCATTTGATACTTCTTTTTGTCATTTCTGTTAAACTTCCACTTGCCCTCATTAATCTCACAGCAGACTCTGCCCAGCACCTTCCCGTGTAAGCACGACTTCCCTGTTGGGAAGGCTGAGCAGATGCTTGGTAAAACTTTCAAGATTTGGGCCAGCACATCATATGTTATGGACGAAAATGTCTCTGGGCAGGTTTCAGAGGTGTAGCTACAGCCACACGCTCCCACTGAGGGCGTGCCAAAGCCTTTTGGAGAGAGTGCCCAGTCTGCTGTAATCCCTGCTGGATCTGCACTGGGGATGGAGGAAACTTCTGACTTTCCCTGCCCAGCATTTCAAGATCCAACAGCAGAATGGTGCTCTCTTCTTTCTGTTTGATGCACTGGTGTGTGGGTGCACCCAAAGAGAAGCTCTGAAAGGATTGTCCCAAGAGTTTCATTCCATATTAATCACTCTTATCCACCAAAACTCCCTCTTAGACAATACAACTCAATCCCTACTCTGGATAGAGCTGTTTATTATCAGAAGTAATATTAGTTCCCAGCAGAAATACAAATTCATTGAAAGATACACAGGTAAAATGTTGGGCAGGATGGAAGAAAGGCCTTTTGAAGAAAAATGTGATGTGTGTTCCTGCATGTGTATGGCTGTGGTTATACAGAGAAAGAAATTAGAGGAGGTGCTGCTTTTATAAACTCTTCTGTCTGACAAAGTAACTGCCACATTTATGCCTCTCCTTGTCATGGAAAAAGGGTTATAGGGATTCTCTTCAGATTGTTACAATCTGTTATGATTTCACATTAAAAAAATGACACAACATATAATGGAAGTATTTTAGTGGATCTTGGTCACTTTAAACCCACTTATCCATAATACTTTGCAAACATAAGCTGCAGTAGAGGGAAATGTTATCAGCTTTTCTCCAGAAAAGTTAAAGGAGCATTAAACCAAAGTTTGTGACAGTTCATCTTCTTACACAAAGGAATTAAACTGTACAAGGACCATTTCAGGTTCATGATATGTGTTTTAACAACCATGATCAAGGCTGAAATTTCAGTCAGTTTTTTATTTTGAGTCTTGAACTTTAAGAGGTTCCCTGCCCCATTTTAGCATGCATTGTAGAATATAAAATATATGCACGTATATATAAAAAGATCAGTTTTAATTATTTTAAGTAAAACTAATTGTCTGTGTCTAAAATTTTCCCTTCCTTTTGTGTTAGATAAAAGCATTAACTCTATTTGCTATATAATTCCTTTTAATCTCATCTGGGTTTTACTTTCTAAGATTGAGAATCCTGTGGGGAGACTGGAATTCTCTGTTTTAATCCATACACAGATTTGTCTTTTTCCATACTCTAATTGCTCTCTCATTTGCCAGAAGACATTGTAGTGACAATTTTCAGGCAAAAGCACTACATGAAAAATAAGGCTGGTTTTCAGACAAGTTTAAAGGATAAGACAACACTTGTATTATTTATTTAAAAATATTTTTAAAAAAAACAGGTAAGACCAAATACAATTAAAAATAGCACAAGCACCTGAAGAAAAGAAAATTCATCACTATTTTGCTTAGTTCCACATTTAAGCCTTTTGTCATGTTTCTACACAAATTTAAACTGGTTAGATATCTCTCTCATGTCTGCCTTCATTTTTCACAGCTTTAGATCCCTTAGCAGTGAAATGAGAACCACAACACTTCTCTGCTTCACCAGCCAGTCCAATTATTAATTACTAAGGGACAGAAAAAGACTTTCTAACTTTATGCCCAGTATAATGGGTAAGCATTTCTTCCCTGAAATTCTTCTTCACCTGAATAAGGTGAGTAAAGTTCCTTGAACGTTTTCATCAACCCTTCTATTCTTTCCTCTTTTTTTATGGTCTCCACAGCCAGCATTTTAACAAACACTTGAACATAGAAAATTCATCCTCCATGGCCATAAATATGTTTAAAAAAAAAGGTGAATTAAATCTATACTTGCTTCCCATCCTGCTTTCTGTACACCCCAGCAAGTGTGTGACAGGGATAAGTGTGTGCAAGCAAAACTGCAAAATGAAATGGCTCTTGAAAAGGAGGAAAAGAAGCTGCTTGGTGTTCACACAGTATCAGAAAGCTAAAAGCAAATTTGCCCTTGAAGAAAAGAATGGAAAAGAGAAAGATACTGGAAGAGATTTAAGCAGCTGAGTCCAAGTTTTCTTTGAAGTTTCAACTTTGTCTGAAACAGAGTTTGACTCTCAGTGCTGCTGACACTGCATAAAGCAAACCCACCAGTGAGGTTTAGATGAAACCCATGTAAACAGCAGCAGATTTCATGCTGTTCTAATACAGACCCCTGTGAAAGCACAACTGTTCAGAAAAATATGTAATATACTTCGAGCGTGTGGACCTACAAACCTCAAGAGGCACCACTGCAATGGTTCTGGCCGAATGACTTCTAATTTGACACTGAAGAGGCAACCTACCAAGTAATAACTGTGAAAACTGCACAGGGACAATAATTCAGCTACCACAGCTGTGTTTTAAGCACAAGGAGTTCTTGCTATATATTAGTGCTAGCCTCAACACAAAGCTTACCTTGCCATCAGATTATTCCTCTGTGTTTTAGTGTGTCATCCAAGCCAAAAAACCAAAAATCATAGAACCTGCTGCAGAGCACACACAGACATGTTTACTTGGCATGTTGCATAGAGGTATTTGCAGCTGAGGAAATAACATGAAAAATAGAATAATTATCCATCTGAGACAATTGGCAAACTACCCAGGATTTCACTGGACAGGGCTGATAGCCTCACCTTAGCCAAGAATCATTACTGAAACCATGTTACATTACAGCCACAAACCTTTCTTCCCATTTAGCACTTCTACTCTCAAAAATCTTCCTGGGCAGTACCTGGTCAGCACAACAGCTCAATGATAAATGCAAGTATTGTGTCCATTTCCCAGAGGCACAATGGAGTTCAGCAGTACCAATCCAGGCCTGAGCAGGAATTAAAAATCAGGAGTTCTGGCCCAGCAGTAGTTGCTTGTAGTCCCTCTGAATCTAAAAGTAAACATTTTGGAGGAGAATAGTAATTTATTGATGCTGTTCTGCACTAGTGTGCATAAGATGCATGCTTAATTCCCAACCCTGCGCTCTGCAGAGACCATGAGCACTTAAACCAGAATGTCTCATCACTTCAGTAATGACACCTCCAGGGATCTCCAGTGCAGGGCAGATGGGCTGCAAAATCTGAGAAAGTGACTGATGCTGTCTTTCGTGGTGCGAACGCTGACTCCCTAAAATAGGAGCACAAGAAGCTGCTGCAACGTGAAATGAGTGTTTATGAAAGAATATGTGAGATTCATTAATCACCTAGACCACTCTGGTTTTGAGAAATCTTTTTTTTTTTTTTTTAAATAGTGAGATATGGGCGTGACAAATTAAGATGCGTAAAATAGAATAAAATAAACTCGTATGCTCCGCATAGAGAAAGTGCAAGCCACAGAGCACAGAACCACAGCACAGAGACACAGCAAAACCCACAGATTCTTCTCTACACAAGCACTTTGCTAGCCCAGCCATCAGGACTAATGGGCGCTGTCCCTTTTTTTGGCACGGAGCCCCGAAATGTGGGTCAGCCGAGCGCTCCGGGCCCGGCCGGGCGGCACTGCCGGCGCCCGCCGCTCCGAGGAGCCACAAGGCAGCAAAAGCGCCGCGGGAACGGGGAAAATCCAACTGGCAGCCACGGACATTTCGCCTCTAACGCAATCTCCGGCAGCGCTAGGAAACTTCGGAAAAGCTTAGCGCCTTTCGGGAGTCAGGCAAGAGCGTGTTTGTGTCGCTAGGGAAAAGTCGGACCTGTCCTGAATGCAGGTAGGAAATAATTTAAAAGCCCGTTTGAAACATCGGGGAGCTGTTTGAGATCTGCGAGCATCCTTCGGCAAGGCAGCAGCCCCAGCCCCAGCCCCGGCTGCAGAAACCCCCGTGGTTTTTGTGCTCCTGCCTCTCAAGCTGGGGCTGAAGAGGCCACAAGGGCCAGCTGAGCAAGCAAACATTTCTAAAAGGAGGGAGGAGCAGGGATCAGCTCTGCCAGCTCATTCCCAGCACTGCTGTCAGGCCACCTGGTGCTCGAGGGCACTGGAGCAGATCAAAAATAAAAATATGTACCTTTGTATTCACCACCTGTGACCCTAAACCAGGGGTTGGAGGCAGCGCTGGGGGCCCTCTCCTCAAGGAAATGATAGGATGGGACCAATCCCTCCATTGACTCTTGTGTCACAATCCAGGTGGTGGCCGTGGATCTCTTAGAAACAGCCTTTTGTCTGAAGAAGTTTCATGCAGCTTCTATCAAAGACTTTGAAGATTTTCCCAGCACTCTGAGAATTTGAGCTCTGCCACAGCTCTGGTCCTCTCAGAGGTGTCAGGTCTGAGCTGTGGCCACGGGCCAGGCGGACACAGAGGTGCTCAGGGGTTCTGTGGTTGTGCCAGGCAGCTCTGCTCGCCCAGGCTGAGCCTTCCAGCCGTGTTTGCTGGATGTGCTGAGAGTGAGCTCAGGGTGTGATCCATCCCTGGAATGTTATCTTTGCTGTTTGTGCACAGAACAAGGGTTTGGCACGTAGCTACACGCTTCTGCCTGGGAAATCCCTTGCAGATATAGATGTGTGGAAAACAGAGAGAGCAAGCAGGATAGCAGATGTAGCAGGGAAAACAAAGCTTTGAATGCAATTTGCCCCAGAAGGATGACTCAAGTGTGATGACTTCCTCATGTTTTCACAGATACTGCGCATAAAGACACAAACTTGGGCATTGGAGTGCAGGCCCCTCTCCCACAGACACCTGCATGTCTTCAACACCACGTACTTCCTGTTATAAGTAACTGCAACACCTTGCTTTTGAGGCAGAATTGCAAATAAAATCTCTTCTAAAATCAGCCAGCACTTGCAGACAGCTTCAGCCCCCTGCAATCAATAGTTTATGGGTAAGTTGATGCATACACTCTGAAGAAAATGAAACAAAATGTTCCATGTCAGTTTACATAGTCCAAGAACCCATAGCCTTCATTTTCTGAGCCACCAAAACGAAGATCTAAAATAAAGAGATTTGGAGACTGGAGTTTAATCTCTGCATGTTTTGCATACTTTCTTTTTTTCCAAAAATGTCTCAAAACCTTTTTGGGGGAAGAAACAACTTAAAGTGTCAGAGTGTTTTGGATATAGGCTGAGAAAATGATGTAAGTTGGGAAAAATGCTGCATAAACACCTTTCTTTCTGTGTCATGCTGACTGCCTGACATATTAGGTAAGTCAGAGAAAGGCAAAAGCTTTCAGGATCCATCATCTGAGTTTGCCTCAGGAATTCAGTTTTCAGCTTTATTTAGGTTCCTGTAGCACCCAGAAAGAATGGGAGGGGAATCCTCCTGGGGTCGTGGACAACAAGAGCCAAGCCCACCCTGGAAAAGCATGGTCTCACAATACCCTGCTCTCTTTGCCTCTGTGGCTACTGCTTGTACCTGTGCAACTGTAAAATGTTTTGATCAGGAGAGCTCTTCATGTTTGAGCACCATGATTTCCACAGGCAGGTGATGGCTTCCATGAATCCTGTCATCTTCAGGCTCTCATTATTCATCTGAACATGCACACAGGCACTCTTTTGTGTAGGGCTGGATGCATAAAAAATTGATAGCTGGGTTGGAAACTATTGTATTAAAGACGAAAAAACTCCTTGTTTATGTTTTTCATCTATTGTTTGAAATAAATTTCTCTCAAGGGTCAGTTTCCTCCCATGGAATGATTTCAGACAGTTACTCTGATAATGATTTGTCAGATGTATGTATGCAACAGAGATCACTGGCAGCTACATGAAAAATAACTTAAAAAAGGTATTTCCTATTAATTGTAACAAATATCATGGCAACTGTCATATGAATAGTTGTTTAAAAAGTATGAGACACAACAATTTCATTATTTTCAAGGAAACAAAAACCACAACAAAACAAGCCAGATGAGAACTTCCAGAAGAAAAGAAGAAACATGTTGTCTTCTTTGCAGACACTCATTCCTTTGTTGGAATATTTACATATATACCTTTACATTTGCAGATTTTCACATTTACTTTTTGCATTCCTGCACAGCTCTGCCAATTGCCACAATTTTACAAGGCAAAATGAAAAATGTAAAAGATAAGGATAAAGCAAACATTACAAAATCCCTTGGCTTGAACACCGATACAACTGATTATTGTTTTAATCTAGTGCTTCTTGGGCAGTATTTACTTACCATTTAATATTTTTTATTTAATATTTAGTTTCATTTAACCAGGTAAGGCCTCAAGAGAATGGATGCTGACTAATCTCTTTCTAGCCCTGGGCATCAACCAGGTTATCATAAAGCCCCTAAGTTGTCTACAGTGTGCCGTAGAAACCCCTCCCTGTTGAGTGCACACTAAAGAGATGGATGTCACTATTTGGGGACCTTGTGGCAAGGGCAGAGGACCTGCCAGGACAGCAAAGTCAGAGTCTGCACGGAAGGCCCACCTTTCAACTCCATGGAACCAAGGTCTGAGGAAGAAGGAAGTGTTTCAATGTAAATGGAAATATCAAAACTGACAAGGAAAAGTCAAACAGAGCCCTCTGAAGCAATCAGTGTAGCACCAATTACTCAAGAACAGAATCTGCTGCTGGGTGATGGTCAGGGAGATAATACATGCACTGTCTGTCCTGTTTTCATCTCCCCTGACAGCTTGGCCCTCTGAGTTATTTCTGTACTACTCTGTCTCCTTACTTCAGTCTTCATTCTTGAATTTTCATCACAGTGTCTCCCTAGAGCCTTTTCTTCATCCTGGGCTACTAATCTGTGGGATGATAAACCCAGGAGACAAAGCTTTTTGTGCAGTAAACTACATTTTGGGTTTTTTTGTTCTTGCTCTGTCTGTTCTGCCATTCTTACTGATCTCTGAAACACATGGGACAGAGGACAGTAAAGAAGCACAGAGAGAGAGAGAAGTGTAAGTGAAGTTATTGCCCAATGCAGAAGAAGGCTCAACTTACAACATCTTCAGATGGAAAAACTATCAGAAGTAAGGTTTTAGAAGACGAAATGTCTTCCCTGCTGACAGCACCGTAAGGAATAGCTGCAGGGCAGAATTTTAAAAACAGAGGTTGTCTTGACCTCTCTCCAGCCTTGCATGGTGCTCAGCATGATAGATCAGGGGAAAAAATATTATAGTGGGTCAGATAAAAAGACACATCGCATTGTAACAGAGATGCAGCAGCACCCCTGATTTTTCCATGGCTGTGGATGACATGAACTAGGATACTGCATTTAATGTGACTACAAGAAAGGTTTGGAAAGACAGAGTTCAGAAAAGAGCAACAAAATAATTAAGGGACTAGAGGGATTTACCTATGAGGAAGATTAAAAGAACTAAATAAATATGTCTAGTTTGGCTAAGTGATAACTACGGAGAGGCATTCCAACCATCTACAAATATTTGACTGACACAGACACTAGGGAAGGAAAGGAATTACTTAGCAGGAAACAAGCAGGTATATCAGGGAGTAATGGGATGAAATTAAGAAATACAGAATTGAGAAATCTAAGGCAAATCCTCCTGACAATGAGTTCTAATAGTCTGCAGAAAACATACCAGCATATATGCAAGAGGGAGCAACCTTGCATTGGTAAGGGGGATTTAAGTGACTTGCTGGGCCTTTCCAATCTCAAATATTTATGATTCTATAATTAAGAATTATTAAATTTAATGACATGTGCCAGTTTTTTTTTTTCAGCAAGTTCTGACTGTTTCCTCAGGTCATAAGTGTGCAATTATTTCCTGACTAAAGGTCTTACATTTTGACTCATGAATCCTTATGAAATTAACTAGGTTGGTCTCTCTCTTTTTTTTTTTTTTTTTTTTTTTTTTTTTTTTTTTTTTTTTTTTTTTTAACTTAAATTGAATTTCTATTAACGCATTTTCTCTTATTTCCAACTAGCAGATATCTCCCACTGCTCACAACTCATAATTCCCTCTTTATGCAAGGCGAGCCCGCACACTTAAAGCTTCGTGGCTCAGTGCCTGAACCTGCTCAGCCTCAGGTTGAATGCCTGCTGTTTTCAGGGGAGTTGCTGTTCCCAAGCCCAGATGAGCACAGGGGCTCTTCTTCCTCTGAGGATGAACTGCGTGCAACAAAGGGTAAAAAAAAAAGCTACATGATATTTTCAGCTGAGGGCTGTTTGCAGAGCTTTGAAAGCAGATCACGGCCATGAAAAGCCTCATGTCACCGCTCACCCCAGTGTCACAGCACCACTCAGCAAATGAAAACAGGTGTTCATGTGCTACTGCCCAAGCTCCTGGCCAGGATCACAGCTGGTGGGTAGCAAGTTTCCTCTCTTTCTCTTTGGCAAACTCCTTGGTTTTGATGTATATGTTTGCTTGTGCATCCAACATATACTTAGAACATTCCCTGAAATGGGTACAAACCCAGGGAGTGGTCAGAAGGTTGTGGTCTCAAGTGGGCAGTCATTTTGGGGATCCAAGTGGTTTGTTCTGCTCTGTCTCAGACAGCTCGTGCTGCCTGGGGTAGTTGCCCAGCTTTGGCTGATATTTTACCATTGGCTGTGTTACATGCACGGTCCCTCAAGAGAGTTCATACAGTCTAATTCCTTGTGAATTATTATCTAAATATATCTTCTGTCCAGGTAAGAGTGCAGCTCACCTCCCACTGTGAAAGGCAATCTGTGATGCCTGTTGCTTTTGTGATGCTTTCTTTTGGTCTCCCCCTGCAGTGCAGCTGCAGACTGGGCACCCTGTGTCATCAATATCTGACACTCACCCTCCCTTCATTCTTGGCTACTTGCTTAAAGCTCCTTCCTATTATGTGTGCTGGACTCCAGCCTCAGCCGAGGCAGTCAATGACAGCAGAGTTTCATCAGGATGTGGTGACAGCAGTGCCTGCAAACACTCTGGTGCAGCCCAGAGGAGATGGGTCTGCCCCCAGCCCCGGCAGACACAGGGTACCCTCTTTGCTACCTGATCCTGAGCCCAGAGATCCTGTCTGCCAGCACGTGTGAGGAGATCAGAGGATGTGAGAGCCTGGCTATTTAATCCCAGAGTGAGTAAATCCTCAGTGAAAGATGCTGGGTGCTGGCATTACAATATTCTGAACATTAATTACCAGGAATCTAGTTCCCAAATCTTTTCACTGTCAAGATAACACACCGGCAATCAGGCTGAAGTGGGATAATTAAACAAAGCACTGTCTCCTCTCCCCTCCTCCTCCAGTCACTCTGCAGCCCTGTCTGTCATTTTCCAGCACGGAATGCCTGAGATGCCTGATAGGAAAACTCAGTTGCTGTGTGCATTTTACAGGAGGTGTGGCTCAGCTCAGCTTCCTCACTAGGAAAGAGCCACAAGAAGCCCTGGCTACTCCTGTGGATGGTTTATCACTGAGCTGAGTCCAGCCAGAAGTAGGTGAAAAAGATGTAGGCAAAGAAAAGGAGGAAGGAATGAGAATATTTTCCCCTTTTCCCAAAGCAAGAACGGGCAAAATCTCTCTTTCTTTTTGAAACCCACTGATTGTGAATCCAGTTTTGGCAGCTGTGATAAATCTCCTGAAGCATCTAAATACATCTAAACACAGGATTACTGCCTGTCAGAACTTGTCTATCTTTTGAATATTCTGCCCAAAGCAGCAAAAGATTGAGTAATAACCTGGTACTGACAGCTCTTCATTAAGGTACAGCAACTTCAGCCATTGCCTTAGTCCACAGTCTTTTCTCTGTCTCCACATCTTACTAAAACAACTTTAAATGTTGCAGTTTTGGTCTTAAAACCAAAACTGGTTTGGTATCCTTGTCCAGATTTGGACTTTTCTGGAACATATATACAGCTTTTATATATACATATATTAAAAAAAAAACAGTGAATGCCTGTTTGACCCATGTATTGCTGGATAAGTGGAAAATAAATTTCTGGTTTTAGACTAAAAATCTAAAGCCAAGGCTTGTGGCTTCTGAATTCTTCAGGGCTTTGTATGGAATTTTAGTTTGTGTGCATTTTTACATTCAATAGCTAGGGTTTTTTTACTTCCCTAGCAGTTTTCAGTTACAAAATGCTTTCCTGTAGAACTGTCCACTCGACAGTCTACATTTTCACCCTTATTTTAGGCCATTTTTGCTTCTTGCACATGTCCAGTCTCTGGGAAAACAAAACTCCCGAGTCACATATTTTTGCATCATTCTGCTTATCACTCACAGAAAATAAAGAGGGGAAAAACCACTTACCATTTCCCATGTATTTTCTCCAGGCTGTTTGCTAAACATTTTCATCAGTTAGATTTTTCTGAACTTCCCTGTGGTGGCTATTGTTGCTTGTCTCTTTGGTTTGTTGATTCCTTCCATAGCTCTCAGCATAGACACTGTTCAGAAAAAACAAACAAACAAACAAAACCCAACCCAAACTCTAAATGCAAAACAAAGAGCATTTTTTCTCAGCCTTCTGAACTGTAGGTGAGGCACTCTGCATAGTTACTTTACAGAGGTAGGGGTAGTTCATATATTTGCTTTCACTCAGAGTTTTCTGTTGAACAAGAAAAAAATACACACCTCTGAGGATGCACAAAAGGAAATAGCAGCTCTACTTATGCAGAGAAAACAAATTATCTTTGGGTAGAATAAGAATATTACAGTCCAGAATTGATGTGGTTTTCATGTTATCTTAAAGAATGATGTGAAATCTTTCCTCACTGCACTTTTTCTTTAATGAAGATGAGATATAACTGCACCTCTGAGGCACTCAGATTCAGGACATTTGCACATTCTGTGACTCCTAGCAGACTCTGGCTCACCTCTCTGAAGGTAATTTCACTGTGACAGCCGTGAGATAGCATCTATAGATTGTTCTGCAAAATGTAACTTTCCATTAGGAGCCAGGGGGACTATTCTTTAGCAATCAGAACTCTTTGATAAACCTTTATTTTTTTGTCTTTTTCACCTGGACAAGACTCTGCCACAGTGCTTGGAACACCTGCCAGACCAGATCTAGTTGCATTTCTTGTAGCTACTGGAAATCCACGTAGTGGCAGTGGCTAGCAGTGGTATCAGTGCTCAGACAAGCATTGCCATTCCTTAGTGTCCTGTTCATATATCCCATCTCCGAGGGAAGGTCTTGTCTCCTGACTGCTCAGGCCTGGCCAAGGACAAGGGCACACCTTTGTTTGGGGTTTTGTGTGACTTCCTAGTTTATCTCCAGGCTTACCGCGACAGCAATTTCTTTTTATTTTTAATTTTTGTGGAGTTTCAGACTCCATAATTTCTATTCTTCCCCTGCTGTTGCCTTTTTGCAGAGCAGCTATTTTTCATTCCAAGGATGGTGCACAGAGCAGCCCAATAGTTAACACAAGAGGCAGCCATCTGACAAAGGACTGGGAAAGGACTTGGGCTTTCTGTTCTAATAATCACAAGTGCCAGTAACAGGACAGGACGAGAGGCTCAAACAAAAATAAATTAATTAGCAAGGACATTATTTATGCACTGGGAATTCCTAGTGTATGTGGTGTCTGCTCTAATAACCTGTGGACAAATCACCTCCCTCTGCTGTAGCACCTTAGGGAGAGGGCCAGCAGAGGAAGACACATGTAAGATCCCATCTAAAGGGAAAAGGATAAGAAGCAGCTGGAAAATCTGAGGGGAAATGCCCTGCATATGCATAAAGAGCAGAAAGATCCATATGGACACCTGCCGCTCACCACAGCTCCTCTTGCTCCTGGCTAGACATGTTCCAGAATGATCTGCACTCAATACCAACAGGATTGTGATCCATGGGGATCTGAGCATTCCAAGCTTGCTATTCCCAGTATGGTAAAACAGAGGTGAGCACAGAGCCTTTAGGAGAAAAGAAAAAAAAATGAAAGAAATAAAAAAATAAAAAGAAAACTTTTCACAACATTTTTTTAAAAAACAAATGGAACCATATAATTTGTCTTACATTGCAATTACTTCCCTGTTTGAGATGTTCACTATTTTCTGCCATTGTAATTTCACATACTGGATAATTAGTACCCTCTGCACAGAAACAACAGGAATGGCTGGGCAGCAGGAAAACTCTTTCTGGATGCTGCTACAATAAAATATTGTCTCGTTTTTTCTCAGCGCGTGACTCAAATCCAGGTGTGCAGAGAAATAAAACTGAAAGGCCAGAATATTAAGTTAAAAACCAAAGAAAGATAGTTTGTTGAACAGTCCAGCAGAGCAAAGAAAAGCCATACTGTATAAAATTGATATGAACGTGAACATCGGTTCAAGAACTGATATGAGCGTGAGCATGAAATTGGTGTTTTGAAACAATCCCCTGCAGATGACCCTTAGAATACAGCCATTGACTCCACATGGAGGTAAAAGTCTGCCTCTTTTTCTTTCTGAGGGATCAGACACAGAAATTGAAGTAACAAATCTGTGTAAAAGTATTGCCTGAAATACCGATTTTTAAACACTGTCTCTAATGACTCAGTGAAAGAATATCACAGCTATGTCCAAATTCCATTTCAGTTCTATGGAAGCAGAATATGATGTGCTAGGAAATAAATATTCAAGTTTCCCTTTTAAAATAAATCAATTGATTGAGAATTATATCACAGGACTTTGAAACTTTGAAGTAAATATGTTGATATTTAGTTAGTGGTGACTTAAAAGCATTTTTTAAACTATCCTTTATATTAGGCTGTAAATGACCTCACAAAACTCTGGACTAGAAGCTGTAACACATATTCTTTGAAATTGTAAGTTTCAGTTTTAAATAGGATAAGGAATTTAGATTTATATGGTGTGCCATTACTTCCCTGTGTTACAGAATTTGTATGGCTGTATCCAGTGTGAACATGGGAAATATTGCCACCAGAAGGTAAAAATGCTTCAACAGGACAGAGGCTTACTATGACAACTTAAAAATGGATGCCAAGATATGCTCAGGGGAAAAAAAAAAAGTTTCCATAACTTATGAGTGATAAAATTTGCATTTGCAGATCTGACTGGATGCCTCAGTTCTCTGACAAAGGTGCCTTCCACTGAGGTTATTATCATATTACTCAGTATTTTAAATTGGGGCAAACACCATTTCTCATGGAATGTCCTGTCTGCTAAAAAAAAAATGTCAAGGAAAATCAAAACCAGGCTATTCTTAAACAACATTATGTTAGGTAAAAAACTTTTACAGACAGTTTTCCAAAAGTATTCTACAACTCCAGGCACAGGGAGGCAACAGACTAGAATAGTAATTACAGCTGATCTCAGCCACATTTGAGAAATAGTTTCTTGCACATAGCCAAGAGGAAATAAAAATTCCTCAAATCATACCAGCCAAAAAAGGGTATAATTCAGTCTCCTATGTGGTAGAATCCAAATAGTAATATTTAAAGGCAATGTTATTATCCTATTTCTAGGAACAGAATAATTTCTAGAGTTCATTAGAACATGATGAATTTCACTATATTGAAAATCGTTTTGAATTTAAACTGCAAACTAATTCTCAATACAAAGATAAAACCTAAAGAGGAAAAATAAATCTTACAGAATCCTCCTAGAATTAATATTGGATTCTCCGAGTTCAAACTACAATAATACCATCATCAAGAGGGTCCTCAATTAACCTCATCTGACATTCCAAGCAGAATATTTTAAGGGTTGTGAAGCATGCAAATAGAAACTTCAATTAAAGACAGACTTCATACATTGGACAGCCTGTGAGAATAATGTGAAACATTATGTAACCAACCTGGTGCTTTGGTAAACACCCACAGATGATGGAGAGGAGACTGAAAAAATTGAGGATCAGCTCCTAAATCCTTTCTCAGGTGGAGACTAGAAAGATTAAGAACTTGTTTACACAGGGGAGCAGGGACTCCCTTCACATTCCTTTCCATTTTAGTTTCTGCGCGTCCGGATGACCTGCATTCGCACAGCACAAATCTCAGCGTGCATTAACTGCTGAGAGAAAATATATTCTCTGCTTCTTTTGGAACCCTGGCAGATTCAGAGTGCATTAAGTGAAAGTATGCTAATATTCCTTGGGTGCAGCTGGGCCACGGGCAGCTCCTGCCTGCGTCTTCCCAGCAGGAGCTGCTCCCTCTGGAATGCTGGAAAGAGCCCTTGGCGGGGGGAAACACAACCCAGGGGTCACCTTGGTGACACCCCCAGCTCATATGACTGCTTTGGCACAAGGGCATGGCCTGCCTGCGGTGGGAGAGCCAGCCCAGAGGAGAAAAGGTGAAGGTTCAGGCTGCTGGGTGAGGAAATGTGGCTGCAAGGCTCTCTCTTCAGGTGGCTGATTTGCTGAGGGGTCAGTGCAGGGTTTTTTCTGCTCTTCTGCTCTCAAGTGAGAGCCCAGCATGAATCTTTTTACACCACTGGTATAAAACCTGTCATCACTTTGCATAGGCAGCTTGTTACCAAGAAACTGAGCTGGACTTGTGGCAATTTTTTTCCTTTATTTTTCTTACTTTCAACTTTCCTTATGCTTCTATTAGTTGCAACAAATATTAGATATTTCAACACACCTCCAGGATCTGTTTTTCCATGTATCTGCTGGAGACTTGTAGCTGTTTGAAGTTTTAACCTTTCCTCAGTGACTGTGGCAGAGAAAACACTACTTAGACTTGCTGCTGGTTGTGTGCATTTAAAATTTCCTGCTCCCACTCTGACTATCAAATGGGTGTTTGTATGGATTTTCACAAGCCCTATTTTATTTCATTCACAATGATAACCCTTTCTCCAAAATGTTCAAAAGGGTAAGTGTTTTCCCTGTTCAAACCCAGAAATACTGGTTAAAAAAGATTGTGAGGATGTAGTAGTTCACTGTATCTCAGCTATCCATCCCTCAACTGGTCTGTTCCCCTCTTCTGCCATCTGACATATATTTTCTCCTTCCATTCATTTGGCTTCTCCCGGTAGGAAATCTTCTCTTACCAGAGCAGTTTTAAAATGTGACTGCTGGCTCCTGCTTTTTCATGCTATTAAAAAAAAAAAAAAAAAAAAAAAAAAAAGAAAAAAGATAAACACTGCCTCCCTACCCCCCAAAAACTATTAATAGAAGTGTACTTACTGTGCACAGTTCAAACTAAGAATAGTGTTAAGTACTATATCCTAATTAGCAGAGTACAGTAATGCTCTCATTTTAATCAATGGGTTTTGAAGTTCCAGCTTTCATGGAATGCAATGAAGAACATTTCAGAATGCAGCACCATCGAGCTCTATGGCATATTTCAGAGGCATTTTCCTCCCCAATTACAAAGGGCAGAATTGCTGTAGCAGAAACATATTTTTGAGGCTTTTTCCCAGGATAAAACTTAGCAGTGCAGCTGCAAATCAGCTCTGCATAAGAAATGCACAGACTTAGGGAGCAGCGAGGCAGGAGGCTCTGGGCATCATTAACCCCTGGTGTTCTGACAGTTATTCCAAAGCACAGTTGCTCTGTGTCCTTTGTGCCTGTCCTTGAGAGGTGTGACACGAACTGTGTTGGACAGCAAATCCAAGGCGAGAGGGAGAAGAGTTCATGGCAACAGGAGGAGTAAAAGCTGCACCTTTTTTCTCTTTTCTTTGTGAACGGATCATTTTGAAATGTAGCACTGTTATGGCCCCCTGTGATCCTTTCTTACCTTCAGTGGTTTCCTTTGGAAAGGAGGCTCATACAAGGAAATTTTCTTTCCACCTTCATGCTTGTCTTTCCTCCTTCCCTTTCCACAGTCTTTGAACTGACAGTAGCATTGCAGCCAAACCTGACAAAGAACATGAGGTTTCATAAATGCAGAAACTTTGGGAAAATGCAGAGCTGGTGGAAGACTGAAACATGCTGAAGGACAGGGTGGCTCAACCCACAGCCTTTGGGAAACCCAGCCTCATTTCTACCCATGGATATGGAACAACACGGTGGTTGCAACCTGTGTAATTTGCACAGTTTTTTGAAGCAGTTATATCTTCTAAATAGTTATGTCTTCCTAATTGTGTTTTGCAAAAATAAATATTTTGTTTAGTCATCTGAGATTTGTTTTTTTATGAGGCTCATAATAGCAGCTACATAAAAGAAAAAGTACGTTTCTCATACTTTGAATTTTTTCATGGTCCAATAGGCTAATATTAAAACAAAATGGGACAACAGTGGGAACATAACCACATCACACACAATGAAAGCAGTATTCCCCCACTTTAAAAGGTCTTTTTTCAATACCCCTGCACCTTCACAAAGCAGCCTGTGAAATCCTTAAGAAATAATCTACTAAAGTTTGATCAAATGCACAAGAAAATACTACACACCAAAAAGAAAATAAAAAGAAAAGGAGGGGAAATCATATAGCTCTGAATTTTTTATCATCCTCCATATAGACCATAGGAGTCTTCTCTGATTAAGTGATTAAGTGTCCAGGGAAAATGTTATTTTGAGGAAAAAGTTTTTCTTCATTTCTCTGCTTTCTTAGCTGTTTACTGGACAGCTTTTTTTTTCAAAATAGCTTGCAAAGCCACCAAATTGTCAAACGGGCAGATCTAGGAATGGAGATGTGTGAATTTGGTCCCAGAATTGCAGTTGCAGAGAGGAGGATTCACAGCACACCAAAGAAAGAACAAAAAATCACAATGCTTATCGCCTACACACAAAAAATAGATCTGAGTGGGTGGGGAGGTGGAAGCAAGTGCACTGAGACAGATATAGTGGAGAACTGAATATGCAACTGCTAAAGGGGTCACACTCTTGTGCAAACCAAGCAGGTCATGTAGGCAGGCCTGAGAAAAGCTATTTCTGCTGGTATTCAAAGCCAACTGTCCCTTTCTGAGCATTATTCCCTTGCTCTTCCTTATACCTATTTGCACAGTGACTCTTCTCCCTTTTTTGTACTTGTAACTGTTTATTTGATATCATCTGCTACTCACTAGAAATAATAATTGAATGCATCGATTAAAAGAAAAATCCAGAGTCTAAAATTTGCCAATTTAAATTAGTTTAAGAAGTGTTCAAGATAAAGCAAATTAGACAAAAACCAAGATGAAATCTCTGCCCGAGATTGCTTCTACACACCAGAGAAACAAGAGCCAACTCTCTTCCCCAAATGAGGAATCAGCTCTTATGCAGTGGCCAATATCACAGAACTTTTTATTTTTTCTGCCTAGTTCTTAGGAAGATCCTCACTGCATCCCACCAGGCACAGATGTAATCAGACAAGTTTTAATCTTTTCTTGTAAGCCAGTCCCTTCAGTAATCACCAGCATTGCATTATTTTTTTTTTTTAAATTTCTTTCCCTACTGCTCTGCAACATCAAGTTGAGGGGTTGCCCAGCCCCATACTCTGTGTTCTCCCTTCTGCATCACAGGGACCCAAGGGCATTTAGTAGGAAACATTAAACATCTTGCAGAATCAACCAAGATTTTCCATTTCACCATTCTTGAACAGAACAGAGATATTGTCCTTCCTCAGTAGGAGTATGATGGTTCTTCGCAGGCAGACTGTAAAAATAAAAAACAAATAAAATGCAAAAATGGCTGGTTTTCTGTGATGCTGCATTGCAGATTCACATCTAATTTCTGCCAGTGTTATCCACTCAGTCTTTTTCAACATCGCTGTTTTCCAAATTTTTCCTCCCACTGAATCTGTATGTTTGATTAATGTTTTCCCAGATGTCTGAACCTGGGGAAAAAAGGCACTTTTGGTCTCATTTTGTTAAGTGTTAGGAATCACTTTGATGATCCATAACTAATTTTACTCTGCTTGTCACAAAGCAGATGTGTGGCAATAGTCCCCTAAGCAAACTGCATTCAGTCGTTACAAACTCCAGAGTTCCCCTTTCTATTTCTTCCCCTTTTTTGTGCTTATTTTTTTCATTAGTAATTATCCTTCACAGTACATCATATTCTCTTTCAATGGCTTATTGAACACATTTGAGACAGTAGTTATACTTTTGATCCAAACACATTTTATCCTCCCTTTTTAGTTTCATCCCTTTGAAGAATGTCAGATTAGGATGCAGTTTGAGGAACACAATTTTTCATTTTGGCTGTTTTGTCTCAATCATTTAGCACATTAACTCTCCCTATTTCTAATTTACCTGGAAGATTTTTGCTTTCAAAGGATGGAGAGTCTTGAAACATTAAGAACTATTAACATGAAAGATTGTAAATAACTCCCACTTAAAGAAGGTGTATTCTGTTATCTCTAACTCAGCTTCCATAATTTGCAACAGCTTCGCAGCTAATCTTCATTTCAGCCCTCTCTCCTGGAAAGGTGGAAATCACCTCTGAATTGTCCCTCTTATTTCTGACAAGCTCAGCTATCACAACAACAGAGAGATGACTGATGCTGTTGAATCTGACAACGGGAGGAATTTATGCAACAACCTAAAAAGAAACTACCCCTTTGTGGCTGTACAGAAAACACAACTGTTTAGATGCACAGAGTAGCTGAGGCTGGAAGGCATCTCTGGAAATTGTCGAGTCCAACCCTGTGCTCAAAGCAGTGTCACCTACAGACACATTGCTTGGGATCATGCCCAGTTGGGGTTTGAATATCTCCAATGACAGAGACTGAGCAGCCTCTGTCTCTGTTTTATCTGGGCAGCCTGTGACAGAGCTCAAGCACTCTCAGAGAGGGAAAAAAAAAACAACCCAGAAGTGACTTTCTTTTTCTTTTGTTTAAAAAGAATGTTTTATATTTCAATTTGTGCCCATTTACTACTTTTGAAAGTCACATCTCATTACACTCACAAAACAGATTTCTTGCCAAGGTATATTCTGCAGGGAAAATAAAACAGCTACAAAAAGTGCACCTGTTTTTCCTCAGAAGGTGACAAAGTGCACTTGTCACATCAACCTAGATATGTGTACTACTGGACATGTCAAAATCCTTATGAAATAAAAATAATGTCTTATTCACTTCAATGTTTATGACAAATACATCATCTATACACATAAATAAAGGAATTATTTGCCAGTGAAGGTTGGAATAAAAGCCATAGAATAATTTATATCATAGTGAATATTAAGAGAGAAATTATAGTATTGTTCTTGTGCTTTCTTCTAAAACTTTAGGAGAATTTACTTGTTCGTTTCCTACTCTTAGATTCCTTTTCAGTGGGAGGTGCAGATGCATATGTGTATAGTTGTATGCACATTAGGTCTCTGAAAAAAACATAGGTGAAACTTAGAATAATTTTGTGTGCCAGTCTCAAAACTGAACATGGGAGAACCCAGGAGGAATCTCTGGTACAGCATTTGAACAGCAGCATTGTGTCAACTACCAAAAGATTATCACACTCAAATAATTGCAAAACTAAAACTTGGTGAATTCCATGATTTTATACCCTTCCTCAGAAAGTTCTTAGGGCCCAGCTGACAATTTACCTGGTATTCAAGGGGTTCTTCTTCCTTTAACTTGTATTCAAAGGGGTTCTCCTTCCTTTAATGAAGATGAAATACAAAATACTGACCACCTGTCAAATGAAGCGAATTGTACCTGAATTTTTATCAAGGGTCATTCTGTTTAACTTCAGCAGGTGGATTGCATTGGGCAGATCTTTTGCAATAAAGGCCCAGAGATCCTACTTGGTCAGAAGGTAAAGTTGGATTTTATGTTTAAGCTTTTATGTTTTATGTTTAAGCAGCTAGTTAACTCACTGGCCTCCCTGGGACTGAACACTGATGATATTTTCCTTCCATTGTCTACAAAACTTTCCTTACTCTGGCTTGTAAAGCTCCAGGGGAGCACTGCAGCCTTTCCAGCCCTTGGGGCTGACTACTCCAAGCCCCTCATTTGGGTAATCCAACAGCCCCATCCTCTACACACAGTGATGTTTTGTAGGAAAGGAGCCAAGGAGTACTGGCTGGGTTTCCCATCTGGATGACCAGGCAGGAGCTGGATCTGAAATATGCTAACATGTACACCTTCCCCTCAGCCCAGACACAGCACATAGCTGGAAATGAGTAATTGGTGTAATGGGCAATTCAATTTTGGCAACCAAAGTTGGTGCTCTGACCGGGACCAAGGTACCACCTTCACTTTTGAAGGTCAGTCAGGTGCAGGATGAAATTTGTGTTCCAAAAAGGAGAGGCAAGCCCACAAAAATGCAAGAGCCTGGCTATTAGATGCTACCTTTTGCCAGAGAGACACTTGATTTTTACCCTGCTGATATAAAATGTGGTTCTTCATGATATTTCAGAGAGTATGGTCCTCAGTGGTGCTCTGAACCTTCTGGACAAAAGAAACCTTGAGAGGACATGTAGAAGCAGGAAGTGTTAGCAGTTTTTGCTGGTTTTCTTGGTCTTTTTTTTTTTTTTTTTTTTTTTTTTTTTTTTGGGGTTTTTTTTTGTTTTGTTTTGATTTTTGGCTGTTTTTTCAGTGGATTTGACAGTGGGTGGAAAAAGGTGACTGAGACATTGTCACAATGTTGAAACTCATCTGTCTGGAAGGGTGTAGCACCATGTGCTGTGGGAGAGGGAGATGGCATGAGGGAGGGGAGAGGAGAGAATGAGGTGCCATTTCTTGGATTAGAGCTTTTATAAGCTTCCAGAAGAGAGGAAATTCAGATGTTTAGCTGGCAGCAGCTGGTGATGAGGGAAGAACCCTGGCTCAGTTCCTTGTTGGGCTCAGGGAGCAGTTTCCCTCCATCTGTTAGGAGCTTCTGATTAGATGAGGTAGGTTAAATCTTTTTTCCCTCTGCTCTCCCTTCCCAATAGCTGGGAAATCACTTATTTGTGCTGCTGGGAGCAAAGAGAAGTGAAATTAAACCACCAAGCCAGTGCAGGGCTTTTTAAACTCTTTGCAGGTTGCAGAGGCTGGAAAGAGATGATTAGACTGATTGAAGATTGATGGAAGTGATAAGATTGGTGAAAGGGCACAGAAAGGAGCAAGGAAAGATGTGTTTGCTTAATGGGATATCCATCTTAAGTTTCTCTGTTAGGCTGCCTTGTTTGCAATCTGTTTAATATTTGCTCATATCTTCTAAAAATGGTGGCTTATTGTACATTTTCTGAAACTGTTTTCAGAAAGGGCAATCTTATACCTCCAAATGTGTGTGAATTGGTGCAGAGAAAGAGGAGTTACTACACACATTCCATGTGCCAGTGTGACTTGTCTCAAGGCCATGCTGAAGAAAAATCAACTGCATCATGTTACAGTGATGTTTTCCACCTACAGGCACTTCTGAGCTGACTGCCATAGTGATTAAACTGAGATTGTACAGGATTGGAAATAGAGGCCAGTACAAGCTCTTCGGGCAGCAATGTTCTGACATCAAGTTCTGGCAGGTTTTAGAGCAATAAAGCAGATACACGATTACAAAAATTAAAAAAAAAACCAAAACCCAAACAAACAAAAAAAGACACTGGCAAAAGCCCTCCAGCAAATCCCAAATATGTACAAGCACACAGGCCAAATCGAAAAGACAAAAAAAAAAAAAATAGGAATAAAATTATTTCTGAAGAAAAGGAGGAACCTTTCTTCATTCCTCTTCTAGCCTCTTCTCCCTTTTCACCTTCTGTGACTATTCTTGGATTCCTTACCTCTCCTGTTATCATATTGATCCATCTCCTGTTAAGGCATTAATTCCCACAATACAACAGGCTGCTCTGTTTGTGAGGCAGCCCCTTGTAAATTCTCCAACAATTGTCTGGCCTGGCACAAAATAGTAAAAGAAAAGACAGCCACAAGCATCCATCCAACAGCCCTGGGCAGCCTGCTTTCCCCAGGAGTTCCTCACTGTCTCCCTCTGCTTGCCAGCCCAGCAGTTTGCATTGCTGACTGCCTGCCTCACCCAGGGGTCATCTCAGAAGCAGAAGTGGCAGCAGCCTCTTTTTTGAGAGGGAAAATGAATTTTGTGATGTGGATTCTACACCACTAAACCAGCTTTCCCGCTGGGGGCTGACCAGAAATTAGGCTGAGATTGTGCAAGGCCCAGTTAAAGTTGGTTGCTTTTTTCAATTCAAATTTGTTATTAGGTTATTACAGTCACAAGTTTCCTTTAATGGAAATAAAAATGTAGGGTTTTTTTTTTCTGTCTTAATCAGTGGAAACAGACAGCTATGAAAAGCCAAACATTTCTTTCTTATTGTCGTAGAATCAAAGAAAGTTTGGGGTTAGAGGGAGCCTTAGAGAGTATTCAGTTAGAGGGTATTCAGTTCTTACTTCCCTGCCATGGAACCACTAGACCAGGCTAGATAATATCTTATCTAACTCTACCTATTTCAATGTAAACCTGCTACCTCTTTTCCTGTCAGTAGATTTCCTGATAAACCATCCTTCTCCATCTTTCCTGGAAGCCCCTGTTAAGTAGTGGAAGGCCACCATAAGGCCTCATGAGGTTTTCTAAGTTAAATACTCTTCTACATACATCTTGGAAAACCAAGATGGCCAAGAAAGCTCCCATCAAGCATTTTTCTAACATGCTCATTTATAACCCAAACCAGCTGATTTGCATCTCAATTTACATATATCCCACAGTGCTTCATTCCATTGATTAGACATCAGAGCATTTACATTTCCATCACTTCCACATAACAGCAGTGGTAGGTCACAGTGACCTTACAAATATCTTGTCAAAGCCTTTTGTGTCAAAACAGCACAACCTCAGGAATGCACTATCAAAACATCCCCATCACCCAATGTCAAAACAGCTTCATCACGGAGCCTAAGCACATTCACATCCAACAAATTAACATATCAAGGCTTTATGGCACTAATATCCAAGTAAAAAACAAAAACCTAATGTCTTCCCTGTGAAAAGAAAATTGTTTTTACTCCCATTTCCCACTGCTAATTAACAATGTTCCTATCTACTGGGGTGTCTCTGGGGTGACTTTTTTTTTTCCCTGACAGTGTCACTAGAGTGACCGACATTTTCATGCAGTCAGACTTGCAAAAAGTGTCTGGAACAGGTTTCTGGGAACTTGGCCTCAGTGATTTTCAAGGCAGTAACATTCCTGCCTAGGTGCAAGACTATTCAACAAAGCGAACATCACAACAGAAAAAATTTTGCAAACAAAGCCAATACACAGTTGTGGACCATCTCCTGTTGCATTTAAATCATCTCATTGTTCAATTTTCAGGCCAGATATACCTTAGTGCTTGGTTTCACTTCATGTGACTAAGTAAATTGGGAAAGGAATAGCACACACTACTTTTTTTTTTTTTTTTTTTTTTTTTTTTTTTTTTTTTTTTTTGTAATTTTAAGGAAGTCAGATAAACCCGAAAGATTAAATCTAACTGTTTAAAAATCACAGTCTCAGTGCTTCCCTTACCCTCCTGCCCATCTGCATATAGGGCAGAAAAAGTATGCATAACAACACAGTTTCACACCAGTGCGACTGAATCCATGTGAATCCCATAATTTGAATTTTAAAGCCTCTCAGTCTCTGCTTTGTTTATGAGGGAGGGAGGTTTTTAGGAACTCATCCCAGCACTGGACAGTATGCTTAAATGTAAACATAAGTAGCATCCAAACATATGGGCAGTCAGGACAGCATTGTTTGGTGTATTCTTGAATTAGGACATGCATAGACAATCCACTGAAAATGCAATATTGCACTCAGCTAACCTGGTGTGTCAGCACTGCAAATATTCTTGTTCGAGCAGCACTCACAATTTCAGGCAATGACTTTCTTAATCGGTAAAACATTCCAATACAGAATAAATAAATATAAATCAGCTGGTTACATCCTTTCCATTATTTTTTCTTCAGGACATTAGCTAACAACCAAAGCAATTAAATTTACAAGCAAGAGGAAGGTTAGAGGCACTCAGCTCTTAACTGACTGACCTTGTAGTGGAGACGCCATGTCACAGCCATTAGCACTGGGGCAGGATCTGTTGCATTTTGCTCTGTTCCAGGAGTCACCTCTGTGGCAGCACAGGGTGAGACCATGAATTCAGATTGATTATATCAAGGCAGAACAAATCAGAAGCAGCAGCTGCAAATTTGTAGAAACAGACCTGACTGGTGCATTACTGTATCCCCAAGAAAAGCAACTGGGGGCATGAACACATACCTTGATCTTGTATAAGCACCTTTTATTTAATTTTTCAGATTTGGCTAATTCTAAGAGTCATTATTTTGAAATATGTTATTTTTTTTTTCCATTGTAGATGTACAGCAGTTCCCATGTAATCTCTGTCCTTAAAAACAATGTCTCAGTATATAGGAGATATTCCCTCTGTTTTAAATGAGAAGACTTCTTCAGAATTCATGAACTTCTTGAGTGTGACAGATGTGATGAGACAGAAAAAACAATTCACTCTGCTATAATTGTGGCCTTTAGTTTATACTTAACTATGCTTTGATGGATTGCTACATTTATTCATACTTTACTTTCATTTTCTAAAGAGTAAAATAGTCTGTAGTCTGAAGACTAATCTCAGGATTTCTATGACCAGTACCACAGCAGTAAAACCTCTTAACGTTAACACTTCTTATTTTCATCTGCTTGTCCAAGTTCTTCACTGAAAACAAGACATGCAAAACCAATTTAAAGTCAAGGGGGGAAGTTCTTCAGATCTCTCTTGCAGAAGCTTCTGCTGCCTGAGAGTTGGAAAGGGAACAGGAGGTGTTTTCGTAGATCAACATGACCCAAGAGAGTCGGATGAAGTGACATACACGTGTAAAAATTTATGTTGAGGAAGAAGAGTACTGTGGGGTGATACAATTACAGAAAGGAGTAAAAAAAAAGAAGTGAAGTGGTTGGGTGAGGAGTCAGAAGAGAGACGTATGTATAACAGGACCTCAGGAAATATAAAGCAGGGCCAATTTGTTCCTATAGAGCTTTGATTCCACTCGATTTTTGCTGTCGAAAGAAGGATGGCTGAGAGACCTGAGCTAGCTTGGCAGGAGGGATGAGAGGAGGCCACAGGGCTGCATTCCCAGGACTTCCAAGGAAGCAGGCTGAAATGGCTGCTAATGGTGAAATGGTGAAAACTGCTGATATCATGGGGGATCCCAGAGAAATACTGAGAGAAAAGCTGCCTCAACTGGACAAAAACTCCATTATTAATAGATCAGAAAGAGTATCAGGGACAGCAGAGGAAGAAATATATTTAAAATGTACTTGATCACCTAAATTCTCAGCAAATATACAGCAGGAGCACCAGTACCCCTCTGTGGCTGAATCACTTGGACCCAAAGTTTCAGCACTGTGGGAGTCACTCTGTCATAGCTCTGAGGCTGCTGCAGAAACATCAGCTACTCACACTGATGTGCCAGAGTGCAGAATGAGTCGTTGACATAATAAATCCTCTTGGCAGCAAGGAACCTGGTAAATTGAAGAGATATTTTCAGCATTCTTGCAATTTGTGGCACAAATTACTTCTACCAGAGCTCATTCCAAGCAGCTGAAGGGCTCCATATACAGGGCACCTGTGTGTGGCCCAGGGTGAACATCAATGCTGCCATTGAGCACTTTGGGATGCACTCTCCAAAGTGGGCAGCTGCCTCTGTGACATAATCACCATGACCAGAAAGTGGGAAGTGACTCTCAGAATAAATGAACTTTCAGTTTGAGTATGCTGGTGCAAGCTACAATGGCTCCTTGATCATTAAACTGGAATAACTGAGAAACTTGGTGTCACCTCTCTGACCATGCCACGGGAATTATTCCAGTGGAATACAAAACCGAGCAGAATTCCAGATGGCTGGCCTTCTGGTGGTGAAACACAGTCCTCTTGTTTAAAGGTGTGCAATAAGCTGTTTGCTCTGGCCACCGGTTGGAAGCAGCAGTGGCATGACGACATTTCCACGTGGCAATCCCCAGCATGGGGAGCTGTGCCCGTGGGTGCCACCCTTGGAGAGCAAACCTCACAAAGACACTTCACAGAGCCAGAAAGTCCCAAAATACTGGCAATGGCAGCAGGGGGACAGAGATAAACTATTTGGACTGTGATAAAAAAAGGGGAAAAATCCACAAAAACTTAAATCCTGAACATATTCCAATGTCATTCCACCATTATAGCTGTTGAAGGCAATTTCTCCTCTGGTTTGATATTTTAGCTCAGCCTGCTTAAGTCTTCAGAGGCTGCACTGACAAGCAAAAAGTCTAATTACCATGTTTAGTTTGCTCCTTTTAGCATGCTCTGCAGGCTCTGTCATCATTTCACTGTGACAAGAAGTTGGGTGGTTTTTTCCTTGTAGCAAATTCTTCACTATTCTTGTTAAAGAAATACTGCACCACAGATTCCTTTGATGGTTTGGTTATGTTTAACTTGCCATTAATGCTGTTCTCCTTTGAAACTTCTTCCTCTGTGTTTACTTTCATACATCTGGCGGAGAAATATATTTGCTTTTTTTGGTTTGTTTGTTTATTGTCACACAGAAGATAAGCATACATAAATCAAATGCTTTGTCCCTTGGGCTTTGCTTGTCTTGTCTTTATGCTGCATCAAAAATTTCAATAAAATAGTTAAGTAATAATCCTATAAAGACATGAAAGTGCAATGTGGCACAGTGACGAATTGCTAGGAGCTGTATATAAAACAATCTTTTGGAATAAGAGATGAATTCTCATTTTAGGTAATTTCTTCCTTCTTTATTTATTTTTCTAACTTGAAGTTTAAATAATTTTGATTTACAGAACCACAATGAAGAATCATAGTGAAGCAAAATCTCTGGAACCACGGTAAAGATGGATAAAACTTGTAAGGAATATAAAAGACCCAGTTGTATTTAACATGTCTTCATTTTGAATCTGATTTCAGTTATTTCTTCTTATTGTTACAAAAGATATAGCTTAACAAACATGGATGCTTGCAGTGGCAGTAGACAAAAAGCATCATAAGACAGATATCTTACTACCAAAAAAAGGGAGTAAAAGATCACCTAATTGTATATTAGTGCAGATTGCACATCAGTGGGGCACAGAACTGCAGTATGCAGAATCTTGTTAATGGAGAAAGGTATGATAAAGAAGGGGAGGAAGCAAAACAATCCTAAACTTGTAAAGATATGAAGTGACTGAGGTGGGAAATGAGAAGCACTGAAATAACTTTGCATTTTCTGCTGTGAAATCAAAAGACCAAAAGCCTAATCACCTTGTCAGTCAGTAACCAGTCTAGTGCAACAGGGGAAAAAAAGCAGAGATGAGAATGGAAACTTTAACAATGGCACAATATCTTCTAATTTTTTTGGATCCTTTCAATTCATCCAACTTTCACCTGGCTGTGCTCCTTCTAGTGTCTCTCTTTTTTTTTTTTTTTTTTTTGGGGGGGGGGGGTGTTTTTTTTGTTTGTATGCATGGCTTTATGTCATCTTGAGCATTTTTGGCTGAAAGGTGACATGGCTTTTCTATCCCTCTGTTCTCTTCTCCATCCACTGCCTGAATCCTGTGTGCACAACTCCAAACCAAATCCATTCCCACTTTCATGCAGCACTGTGGCCATGGCTGAGTGTGACTTAATATTAACAGAGCAGATATGGCAATAGTGACACCCGTGCTGGCTTTTGGGATAACAGCAATAAACCTTGCAGAGCTCCTAGAGATAAAACCAGCCTCTTTTCTGTGATATAAAAACCAGAGTTGATCACCTTGTTCCTCTTTGTTTTTGTGTTCAGAGATTAAGAACTGATACAAAGACATTAAACCCTATACTGGATATTATGGGAACACTGGCTTCTTATCACTTCAGCCATGACTTTGATCAAAACACTTATATTTGCCTCATTGTAGAGCTTATTATAAACACCACATCTATTGCTTTACTGCCATGCTATACTCTTTGAAAAAAGGACTCAGATAGCCAACCAAAAAAAGGAAACATTGTATGAAAATGTCTTGCACTAAATACATAAACCATCCAAATGCAAAAAGAAGCTTCTAAGGAAAGTCACAGTACTGAGTAATCAGCACCCATGGCCAAAAAGTTCTTACAAAATTTCACTCAGATACTTGTATCGAGTTTTCACTGCTTTATGTATCCTTCTTTTTTCTTCTCAACAACAGGTAGGGGATATCTTTTTGGGTTTTTGTTTGTTTGTTTTTAAACTACTAGAGATGTCTGCAGAGAACTCCCAAGTCCTCTCTGCCCTGCTTGACACAGTTATTTATGAATTTGCTGTTTTGGATGTTTGTGCTTGGAGCGCTTGGTTGGCCATCCAATTGTCACCAACAATGCAGTAAGAATAAAGTGTCAAATTCTCAGAAAGATTCGTGTGTGTGTATTTTTAAATGCCTGAAATCTTATTTTTAAGCTTTCAACTTCAAAGATCCACTTACCATTCAATGGTTGCATTCATATAAGCAGTTTTAAGCAGAAGGGCTCATTCCTTATTTTGATGTAGGATCAGTCCTGCTGTTTCATCTAAACCTTATCCCCTGTCATGTAGTAGAGCTGACAGGATGACAAAAATAAAGGCTTTAGTGCTAACAAACTTTGTTTGCTCTTCCTCTTGACTTCCCAAGTGCCACTGCTATTTATTTAAAGGAGAAGAGATCAAGCACATATAGGATATTTAAAAATAACAAGACACAAAGAAAAATAAAACATACAAATAAACCAACCAAACAAAACTCCAGCAAAAGTGCTACTTACAGCACTGCTAAAGAAAGGGATTCAGTTGGGCTGATCCTGTGCTGCTTGCAAACATCTTTACCCCATGAACAAAGGACAGCAAATGATAATGTGCAGTGATGGTGATGTGTATGGAAGAAATCAATCCCTATTTCACATCAACACTGCAGACTGGGGGGTACTTTTGGGAGCATTTCCTTTGTTCTGTCCTAGGTTGGTTCAGGCTGTGCAGGCAGGCAGTTCAAAAGCAGTTTTAACAGAAGGAAAACATCACATCATTTGTAATGCTACCTGTGATCTTAGACACAGCTTCCAAATTGGAAGGTTGATGGCAGGAGCTGATGGATGCAAGAAACTGCCCTTAAAGGGGAATGGAGCGGCTGGCCTTTTGTGTCTGGGTGGTGCAGATATTTCTCAGGCCCCATTTTTTCTGTACTTCACAGTATTTGTAAAGAGAATACTCTAAAGTTAACAGAAGTTTTGCCATTGACTTCAATGGGACCAAGACTTCATAAATGTATTTGTTTCTTCTGTTGACTAAATTGCTATTATTGCTTTCAGCATGGCATCTTAAGATTGATGCCTACACCTCATAAGATTAAATTTGCCTCTGCATTGTAGAGAATGCAACTTCTCCTTGCTAGCTACTCTGGTCTCTCACATCAGTGATCAGAGGAGCAAGTCCTGCTGTAGGAAGTTATTTTGCCCAGAATAACTTGGCAGGATCTTATGAGAGAGGGGATGTGTTTTATTGTGGGAAGTGTTGTAGCAAAAAAGTGATCAGATTTTTGAAGTGCATGAGCTCTCCTGCTCTGATGAGAGCAGACACTTCTCATCTCCTTAGACAAAGATCACAGGTATTTACAAAATCACAGCATATAGGACTACACTCAGGATGGAGATGGTCCTATTAAAAAGTCCTGTAGTCAAATCACTTCAGAGCTGTTGGAAGAATAAAGGGGGTAAAGGAGGGTTAGGATTGTGGAATGGCCTTGCAGTCAGAGAAGTCTTAGGCTTAAATCTGTGAGCTGAATTTGGAGGTCATCTTAAAGAGAGGCAATAGATAAGGCAGATTACCCTTAAATTGTTGCTTGCTGTGAGGAGCAGATCAAAGACTTCAAGTCACTGGAGAAGTTTCTTTCACCAACAGCCAGAGACTGAGACAGAGGTGAGCTGGTACTAGCCCTAGTTAGCTCCAATTCCCCAAGAAAATTGCTCAGTCTTAAGGACTGAGAAGTACTTGGCAGCAGCAATCAATATGATGCAGTGGTTCTTTGATTGCCAGACAAAAGTTCAACGACTAAAATTAATGCAGAATCTCAGAGTAAATGTTTTAGAAATTCCAGTTGTGTTAAAGAGGATTAACTAGAAACATTGCCTTAAGTTTTAAAAGCACAGGTATATAGTGGTCAGCTGGATGTAGCTAAGTCAATGTTATTAAAGCTGCACTTATAGGCCACTCATTTATTTGAAAATACTTTTGTGGTGGGACTATGTCTTAAGACAGAATTTAATTACTAAGCCACAATAGAAGTGTTCAATTTGCTTTTCTCTCCTATAACTCATATTATGTATAGAACACAAATTGATTTGGCTTTAGTATCAATTCCTGGAAAGGCTCAGATTCCCAATGCAGTCAGATTTGTTTAGCAGACAATTTATTACTTTACCTATACTAAACATTAATATTATATTTGCAGCTCTGTGTCTACCAAAGAAAGTCCTATCTTTTATTCCTTCTACTTACTGGGGTCTCAATTATTTTAATGTACATTCTTTACTTTTAATAAATCAAAGAGAATTGTCTACAACCACTAAACCCAGAACAAATTGATCAACTTGGCCATTTCATCACCCAAGTTGCAAATTTCAACTCTGTTCACTTCAGATTTGTTTCCATTCTCCCATAAGAGGAATCAAAAATTTCAAGGAAATAATAAAGTAGTAATTTATCAATAGTAAAAATTAAAATTTCCATCTGTGGCACTGTGCATGTCATGAAGTATTTTAATGCCCAAGAGTGTAATCTGATTATATTTTAAAGTAATTATGCTTAAAATTTTTCATCTTTTTTATCATCCTGATGTGCTGCTGCTATCTATTCTCCTCATAGCATGGAATATATAATGGCAGAAATGATTTCAGCTTTGACTTATAATGATGCCAGCATCAAAATCTAACAGGACTTTGTGCAAATCCAGGCTGAAATTCATAGCTGGATCAGTGCAAATGTTTCTGCTGAAAGCTGATAGGAACTCCTTACAAAATAGTATCCAAGAGCAGATTTTAGCCCTGGTATCAGTAGCTGGCCTGTTCTCACTATCTAGATTCTAATTAAAAGTTCTGCTTTTAGTTTTAGCCAATCTTAAAACAGCACAACACTTCTCATTTTTGGATGTTGTCATGGTCCTTTCACTTAAAATGAAACTTTCCAAACTGCTTGTGTCTCCTTTGGACCAAGTTTTCATGTGGATTTACATCTTTGGGATAAGGGAGAGGGGATTTTCAGACAAATTGTTTTAGCTGTTTTGAGGGGCAGGATAAGGCTTTCCCATTGTTGGGTTGAAAAGCTCTAAGTTTTATTTGCTCTGCAGAAACTTGGCAAGGTGACAGCAGTAGCAGATGGTACAGAGTGGGACAAGAGAGACAGTCGTCTTTGTGTAATGGACACTTCACTGTTATTCCATGAAAAAGAGTCACAACCAGACAAGCCTGAACTTCTGAAAAATCTCATTTTCATATGCTAGATGAGCAATTTTTGAGGGGAGACAAGGAAAAGAAGGCAGCAATAGAGACAGAAAGCAGAAAAGACCTTCAGAGGAGACAGCAGTTGTTGGCTAAAGCAGAAGACAGTGACAGAGGCTGACAGCATGATGTCAGCAGAGCAAAGGAGCACATAAACTCTCTGAGGATCATCTAACAGTTTCCTTTAAAAGAATGAGAAAACCAGGGAGGTGAAGCATGAGAATTTCTGCTGGGTGAACTGTCTGATGAAGGAAGGTGTGGATGAGATCATTTTTTACAGCCACATCCCTTTTGTCCATGACTGAGAAACTAAGCGGTGAAGAAGTTCTCAGCATGAGAAAAAGCAATGCTCCTGAAACACCTTATCAAAACGCTGGGTGAACTGTCTGATGAAGGAAGGTGTGGATGAGATCATTTTTTACAGCCACATCCCTTTTGTCCATGACTGATAAACTAAGCGGTGCAGAAGTTCTCAGCAATGCTCCTGAAACACCTTATCAAAACCCAAATTTTCTTGTCTGAGTGGGAGGGAGATGTCCTCTGGAGTGTTTCAGTGCCTGGTGGCTCTCCTCAGCGCGCTTGATAAATCCCCATGCCCACTGTACCTCTCCTTGAAGCAAGAACCCATTTTTACTCCAGGCAGAGGGACTGTTCAAATACCTCACTTTTTTGGGCTGTGAACTTCTGTCCAGAGAGCTCCTTCAGGAGCCCACACATCTTAACAGGGTTCAACACTCTCAGGCAAGAGGTCTGACCTCTTGGGCCAAAAACATTGGAAAGGCTCCAGAAAGGTTTTCCCAGCTCCTACAAGCAATGTAAGCTCTTTGTCCTGTGTTAACAAAAGTGACAATATATGGACTAACCTTGTCAGCTTGGTAATGTGCTGTACAGCACTAGAGGACCAAATGTTGCCTGGGAGAACAGAGCAGCTCCCATCAGCATCTGATCAGCTCCTTCCCACGCTGTTTGCAGTGCTGGAAACCTCTGAAAGACACAGGCAGAAATGCAGGACTTTTTCTACTTCATTTCCCTCAGTTCCTTATAAGACATCCTAGGATGTTCTCAGATGCACAGGTACCTCTCTCTCCCTCAGAAATCTTGCTGAAGACACAGGTGTAGCACCATGAGATCCAAATGGCAGAAGTGCCTGAAGTCAGACCAAAGGTTCTCCTGGAGCTCCTGTTCTTGAAGTCAAAATTGATCATCTGCTGGCAGGAGTACTTGGAGTGCACTCATTTTTGTACTATCAGGAAGTACACAATAATTGGTTATTTTCTATTAGCTGTTGATGTGAGGGATTTTGATTACACAAACTACTATCATTGTGCTGAAACTAGATATCTGACTAAATCAAATAAAATGGTCTTTCTGTTGTCTCTTGAAGCGCAGGTTTTCCCTTGCTAATTTTTGCCATTTCTTTCCTCTGCTATTTTAAGTTCCCCAAAAGCCAGTTTCTTGTAAGTGTAGTTCTTTCAGGTTATTAAAGTGGGACTTACCATTTGCAAATATTACTGTTCCTCACAATAATATTTTTCAATATTATGGCTATCACACAGATTCAAGTACACTGAAATGACTCCAAAACAGTCTAATTTACTTCCAAAAGAAGTTTAAAGTATGTTTTAAAAGAATAGTCTGTGATTTTGTTTGCAGAATAAAGCAATAAAACCATGAAAAGAAGACACAATCACAAAGCAGTCTACGTTAAACTAAAACAGTTTTTAAGATCAACACAGTGAATTTCTTCCTGACTTTGAGTCCCAAACATGTCTCAGTGTTATAACTTTGATAACTCCTATCCATGATTTGACTGTCATTCTTTGATAAAATGTTAGTGTTGTACTGTCATTACACCTCTGTGGCATGGAATCACAAGTTGAAAAAGAGAGAAAAATGACATTATCAGGAGCCACTATCGCAGAATCTGTTTCAAATTTGTATACAAAGCCATTATGACACCCTGCTCTGGCTGGTGCAGTAATGTTTTACAGCACAATTCCATCTGCAGATGTTGCCAAAGGACAATATTCTGCTACATTGACTAATGCATTTCCCTGTAAATAACCCTCTGATTTTTGTGGGACCTGATGCTGCCTCAGATGCCATTCAGCATGAATAAAGGTGTCAGAATATGGCCTGGAGTTATTATCTGTATAACCTAAACCTTAGTAAAGCAATGAGATACCCAGATTAATGGCTAATGCCTGGGATGATATTCCTATCTTAACCCTTGCTGTCTGACCAAAGTGAATAATAACATGCTCATGGTATATCATCAGCCTCTGAAATGCAGTTGCAAGAGTATGAAATTTCAGAATAAATATCTGCCTTCATTCTTTTTTATTCCCCTTGTGGATTTAAGTCAGTTCCCTAAAATATTGTTTAATATGATTTTAGAGATTTAATAGCATCTATTGACGAAGAGAGGACAAAAGTCAGTTCTCTCCTCAGCTTTTTCTCTATAGGATAAATTTGTTTGAGAGTGCTTTGTCTTTTTAGTCTTCTGTTAAGAAACTTCTTCTCAATTATCTTTGAAGCCATCAAACAGCTTTTCCTAGTTAATGGAAGGTCTTTAATGATACCTAACAACAACATATTCTATACACTACTTTGGGATGACTTGAATACAAAAAGCATTAAACAAGTTGGATTCTACTTTTATTCAGTCTTCTATAATTTTACACACCAGCTGAATTACAAATAACAGCAAAGTCTAGTTCACATATACACACCATGAAAAAAAGAAATAATAATAACTGATAATTACGTTATTAGACAATTTTAAATGGTATAGGGACATAAAATAAGCATTATTTAATTATTCCATAAAGTACTCCAGAATATTTCTGAATATTCTAGTAGAAAAGAGAATGAAATTAACTTTCATTCCTCTGGTACTTTGAGGTCTTTCACCATTGTCTCTATGGCTATTTTTTCATGCTTGCATAATTATTTAATACAGCCCAGTCAAGTCTGGCAGAAATGATGGCCATGTCCATAGTTCAGCAATCTGGGTTTCTGATTGCATTTACAGTGAATGTGTGCAAATAAAAGGCCAGAGCAAGCTAGTGCCAAATTCTGTGCTCATAATTCAGCTTAGGGCAAGAATTCTCTCCTAAGTGAACAAAGACAATGAGACTTCCAACTAACAGGGAGATTCACAACACCCCAAACAGCACAAGTGCTCCCAAAAGAAATGTGCATTTGAAATGTTGATCCAGGGCTATAGTCTTATAATCTATATAGGAAATGCATTCCTGCATGTGGAATTCACACAAAGTGAATTTTTGAGGAGGATGACTTGGTTCTAGGACAATAAAATAACAATGTAACTTGTTATTTCTACCCTACAATTATGCCAAGATAAAATTACCTGAGAGTAAAAGTACAATTCTTCATCTTCCTTGGTCACCAGTAGTGTAAGTTCATAGCTTTGCCCTTCCTGTGTGATGCTCTATGCAGAGAGATGCTCACTGGTCTGAGGCAAAGAAACACTTTATAGCCACCATACTACAAAAATATCCAAGATTCAGAGGGCTAAACAGACAATAAAGGGGAAATGAAGACAACCGTGATTCTAATTATTAATAAGGATGATTATCTAGTAGGAAAGCAATATAAAGTGATATTTAAGATAGGAAGTCTTTCCTTTCCTAGGCAGGAGATATGTTAAATTGCTCAAAAATTAGAGACTGATGTAATTTCCTCTGGTTACAGTTTTGAAGTGCCTGTCACTGCTGCAATTGCAAAGGCAGTACTCTGAATTTGCCCAGTAGAACAAACTTCTCAAAGCGTAGAAAATGGTCCTAGGGCATGAAATTGTTGCCATTAGCTCAGGTGTGATGGCTGTGCTGCTGGGTATTCACAGAACTCAAACAGCTCAGAAGATAAAAGCTTGGGTGCCAAGGGGGTCTCCAGACTGAAATGGACATTTGGGGATTTATGGCTCAGCTTACAAGTGTTCTCCTGTGGCACTTGAGGCTGTCCAGCAGGGTACATGGCCAAAGCCAAAAGTATATAAAAAATTGTGAGGAACTCAAAGAGAAAAAATGAATTCACCTTTGAAGAAATGCACATGTTGACACCTTTTCTTCTGCCACAAGCTTATCACAGGAGTGTAGACCATGCAGATGCACTGGGATGTTTCCTTTATACTTGCTTAAAACCTGGGAGAGCTGCATTCAAGGACTGAGGGGTTCTTCTTTAAATGTGACAAAATATGCTGCAATAGGTTAAGCAAAGTTATATAGCTAATAAAGAGGCATGTTGGAAGTAGAATTGCAAACCTTACAGATAAATAAATATACTCCATAATTACAAACCAACTTCCTTGAAGAAAAAGAGCCTAAAATTTTCTGAATGTTTTTGATGTTGACAACAAACACTTGAAATCACTCTTCAATTGAACACTACAGTAGGAAAAAAAATGCTCTTACACTGCAGATTTTAGCTACATCTGATAAGATCTGTAAAGCCTAAGGTGTATTGACAACTCAATACCCTTAATTTGGTGGGAAAGTAACTCAAGGCAGTCTTCATTGACTTTTGCTCTAACACATTAATCACAGAAAGGAATATTTGGGGTGTCTGGGATCAATTTTTATGACTCCTTCAACTGGCTGGTATCACTGATTTGTTAAGGAATATTTCAAGTTTTTGGCTCCTTCTTGTTATGGATTTTGACTTGTTTGGTTGTTTGTTTTTTCTTTAATTGACTGACTGTTTGACAAGATAGACTATTTCTTGCAACTGAGATACGGAATGAGCTTTTGACATGCAGAACTCTGAGGTCTTGTTTTAAAGTAATTATTTGGCTTTTCCTTGAATGACACTCTGTGAGGGATTATGGAAGAAAATCATTATAAGGTTGCACATCAGTCAGGATACTTTTCTGCCCCTTCTCTTTGATTTAGACATACACTGCCAAACAAATCAAAGATTACACTTGGGAGCTGCATGCTGCTGTGATGGATCTCTGGAGAGGAAGAGAGAAAAATGAAGTTAAAAAAAAAGGTGAAAGGAAACGTGAGGAATGAAAAAAAGTTTCAGCAAGTGTTGGCTCTGCTGTCAGTCAAATGAAAGAGAAGGGACAACTTGATCTATTGCAAGATCATAGCCAAGGATAAAAAAGTAGAAGTTCTCCTTGATAGAAACAAAAACACACACATTGATTTTGATTCACTCAATTTTTGGGTTTCATTGTTCTTTGATAGACAAGAGCTTTTTCCCCGTTCTGGTGACATGCCAATGCACAGTACAGCCTCTTGAAGACATAATGCACACATTCCATGACACAAAATTATATCCTGATATTGGTAAAGCTGAGAAATTAGAAGCAAAAAGGATGTTTTTCATTAATTTCAGAGCTATTAAAGAATATAATCTCTTAATGCCTCAAAAGACTTGACTATTGAACTTTAAGTACCACTAATTAGAGGTCTGCAATGCCTGATATGTCTTCAGAGAGAAATAAAAAAAAAGTAAATTTCACAAACCAGCTCGTTAAAACTGTGATGCTGGCTCACTGCAAACAGCTGTCAGGATGGGCAATTTGGGAGCGCATGTGGAATGAGAAGAATGAGAAGGAATGAGAGAAGAAAAGCTGATGTAAATGCAATCCAAAGCAGGGCATGCATCAAAGCAAGCTCAGTGATTTACAAGAGAGTGAGTTTGTGAAACTTCCATAGGTGGAAATAAAGAAAGTAGACAAGACTCCTTGTATCAGGAGTCACCTCTGATAATCCCATGACATTTTCCCCTTGGGTACAGTTTTCTACAGTGACAGGACAAGCATTACTCCAAGTTGTGCTCTCACAATTAGCTGACTTAATTCCATTAAAACTGTTTTTACCTGTGAATGTACACAGCCTACCTTGTACAAGCCTCACCACTAAATGTTTTATACTGGAGTGAAAGGGGCTGAGGGACAAATGCAATGTCATTACAGTCATTACAGCAGAGTGTAGACTGAAAACAAAGTTTTCTTCAAGGTATCTAAAGAACCTTTACAAGATCAAAAACTTTCATTAAATTGCATCCCAAAACCAATGCAAAAAAACTAAATGTTGCTAAAAAAACCCCTCTAAAAGTTTACTTTACCCAAGTAGAGTTTGATGTTACAGCATGTTCAGATTTATGGTGGAAGCATCTCAATTTAATTTTTAACAGGCTGCCTTATGTAAATCTCTAAGTGAGAGAACTCATTAAAAATTGTAGCAGAGAAAACTGTGGAATTAATCTATGAACTTTTATTCATGACTATCTGGCCCTAGAAAATTATTTGACATTGCATATGAATGTCAAATACTTGCAGACTGAACTCTGCTGGCTACAACTCTTACTCCCAGCTTGCAGCAATGACAGGCTTACACTTGAACTTAACTAGTTCATTACATTTGTTCTTACATCTTATATCCCTGAAAAGTGATACATGCTCAAAAATATGCATCTATTATAAAACTCTACCTGTAAGTGTTCTCCTTACCTTGGAGATTTCACTCTTTTAGGTGAGCTCTGTAGGATCCCTGCACATGAGTCTGCAGGATTTTGTCCCAACAAAAGCTAGAAAATAGGAAAGGATAAAATCGTTGGTGCTTATGAGACATTCTGGATTTCTTGTGCTCCTGTTTCTCAGGGAGCCTCCTACCAGCTGCAGTCTCTGAAGAGTAGTGAGATCTCCTGATGCCATACATCCTCTGAGATGATGCATGAAGTGAATTCTGTCTTGCAACTGCTTGATGGCCACTTAAATTTGACCAGAATTTACTTTCTTGAACACAGAAAGTATATTTCTTCTTTTAAAATGAAAGTGAAAACAAATTTTAAAAGTTTCCCTTAAAAAATATCAACTTGCAGCTGTTTCCCACCCCTCCCTTTTTTTCTACCTTAAAAAGTGAAGATTTCAAGAAGAATTTATGAATTTAGAGAATGTGCATTCTAATCTGAAGAAGAAAAATAACCTCCTTTTCCTCATACCTAGTCTGCATTCCTTGTCTCCTCAGAGGCATTACATTGCACAGATTTACTTTCTTTTGAATTTACAATAACTTTTACAAAACTCAAATCAGGGTGGTAGGAGCCTTCTAGGAACTTGACTGGGATTTTAAAATGAGTTTGTATTATTAAGTGGCTGGTGTTTTGTTTTAATTTTTTGAAAGTAGATGGGGAAATACAATCTTACTATTTCTCCTGCATCTAGAAACATAAAGCTTTTACATATACATGGACTTAGCATTCTATTTGCTCCAACTAATGTCAGTAATGTGCAGGTCTGAAAAAAACCAATTTTACATATTTATATACAGACAGTCCCATCTCTTAAAATAAATTTGACTGTGAATTAACAGCATTTTCATTTTTAATCTAGCCTGGATGGAATAAAAAAGAACATTAGCTATTGATAAACAGACATTCAATCATATAAACATTTTCTCTAAAAAAGCAGACAATTGGGAGCATTTTATTTACCAAATAACCCTATATGGCTTCATCCCCAAAAGAAAATATTTTTCTGAAGATATCTGCATTGATTTTAATTAGATCAGATCAGCATAAACCAGTTCATTTTCAATAGATACTGACATTCCAATATTCCACATCATATTGATTCAAAATTGTTTTTTGAGAGTTATAACGAGAAAAGAAAATGCAACAGAGGCTTGCAATACAGCCTGCTCCATGGAACCAGGTAAATCACACTTTGCAAAATCATTTTCCCCTCTAATAGAGTCAAAAAATGGTTATTATTCTTTAGGGTTGCTGCACTTTAATTTATTCTTCAATTCCCAACTGCCTAAGCAGTTTTTTCAGACGTTGCACAGTCCATCATGTGTTGCATCTATTTTCTGTTTGAGAGAAATTGTCTTGATTTCCATAACAAAATAATACTTTGTGCTATTGTGATAACAATACTGCAACAATCTGAGATATCCACTAACATTTCCATCTCTGCCTTTGTGCCCAATAAACTGAGATTTCACCAGCACCATCCTAATCCAGTAACTCAGATTTGGCTGAAGCACTGGTCAAGTAGCTTTTTACACATTAGCTATGATATTAATAAAATAATAATGCTTCTGTACAGAAATATCTCTTTCCTTTTTGCACCAATAATATTTTAGGTCAGAAAGATGTGACAACTGATTTGTAGAATGTGGCTACTGCTCACCAGCCTAGAATAGTCTGGAGAAATTGTTCAGGCAGAAGCTCCAGTTGTTATTCCCACTATTGCAAGGACCCTGTACCATTAGCTGTCAGCAAAGTATTTTTCTGAGTTTGGTGTTGCATCAAAGCTTTGAGTTTTCATTGGGAGCTGTAATTCCTGAAGTGGTCATCTCTGTCTCCCTAGGCAGACCTCTCCTTTGTACTCTGCCAGCCAGAATTTTCCCCTCTTCTACTTAATTCTGCTAAAACCTCCAGCTTCCAAAACTCCAGTACCTTCTTAGGAACATCAAGTCACTTGGCAGGCTAATTGCTTTTCTGCTCAAAGAAGTTATCAAGTGAGTACACTATTTTCTATAGTAATTACAGAGTGACCCCGGGGCAGACTGTGTACAACAACAAACCTCAGTAAGGAGGCAGATCTTTGCTATTGTAAGTGGGTAAAACTCCTCTAGTGTCAATGGGGTTGTATCTATTTCTATGGGCAGATAATTTGGCTTGCAATAGTTGCCTGTTGATTGACTTCTTTTGTCTTTTTAGGAACTATTTCTGTATGAACTCCACCTGTAATTGCAGGAAAGCAATTACACCTCTTTTACCTCCAAGATTATGATGACCAATACTGTCTTAGAACCCAGAGTAGCAAATTTAATTCAAGTCATTCTCTCCTTTGCCAACACATGGATCAGGCTGCTCACTTTCATTTTAGAATATTTCAAAGTGCTGCTCGATAAAATCCCCAGATGGCAGAGCATTTAGCTTTCCTTCCCCAGTCAATAACAAATGTATGCTCCTTTCATTGTCTCTATTAAAGAGCTCAGGTGCAATTACATCATGGAAAATTTGATTCTCTTTTCCACAAATTCAGTTAAAGATGAAACTTCTCTGTGTCCATTGCTATAAGGACTTTAAGGATAAGGACTACAAGGAATTGATCAGTCTGAGACTTATTCAGACTTGACTGCTTGTACCAGTGAGAAGCAGTAGCTGGTCATGAATATAGAAGGAATTAAAAAAAAAATAAAGGAAGAAGCTAGAGAGAAATATTTTAAACAATTAGCCACGAGCTCACAGCAGGACATGTATCTGAAGACAAAGCAGGAAACAAGGTCTCAGTTGTTTCACAGCTATTACCTGCTATGTATCATGCCTTGTTTAAAGATGCTTGTTTAATCATCTTGTTCCTAGCTTCACTGTTTTATTTTCCTTGCAGTTATTATTTCCTTACAGGAAAAACACTGGTGCATTTTATGAAGGCTGCCATTAACTCTGTCAGCCCTGAGAGACAACAGGAACTGCAGAAAGTAACTTAAATTCAGAGTTGTTAAGCTGATTATGGCAAGGTGTTTAACGCATAAACTCATCTTCACAGCCAGGGATGAAGGCCACAGGGATAAAGGAGACTGCTAGTGGTCAGATGCCTGAGTGAGATACCTTGGAATAAACACTGTGGGAAGTCAAGCATACAGTTACCCCTGGCCTGGTTCTATTTTTGAAATTCTTAGGAAAAAAGCATCACCTGGTGAGATAATGATGACAAAGTTGGACCTCAAAACCTCAAAGTCATAATAATCAAATTAACTTTGTCATAACAAATAATCAAATGAGCTTACATATATGTGTCCAGTTTATCTCCAGAAAACTGGGGAGTGTTTGAAAATCCCATGAGTAAAAACAGAGGAAGACCTGCTGTGTGAGCTCCTAGGCCTATAAGCCATCAAATCACCTCCCTGAAGAAATAGTAGCCAAGGTTCTTAAAGGGAATCTGTGTTGGCTAAGAGATCTGAAGTGGCAGTATTATCACATCTTTTTGGCAAGCATTTTTACAAAGATGCAACACTGCCAAGACAGGTCCTTGCATTCACCATCAGAACTCTGACACATTCACATTTTGATGCTTTTTTCCCTAAGTAATGAAGGCACAAAATAATTGCAAGGAAAACCCATGACCGTATGTGAGGGTTAAACCAAGAGGAAAAAGAATCTTGGCTATTTGTATTAAAAGAAATATTAAAACTGCACTTGTACATGTTCAAATCCATGTTCTTCCAAATTCTAGATTCCATAGTGTAACTCTCACTGTTAAAATAAAAGTTAAAAATTTCCCATGTGTCAAAGAAAAGGAAAAATATTACTCCTGGGTGCTTGTCATTATATCTCAATATTGAAAAAAAATTGCAATTGTTTCTAATTATCAAGAGCAATGATTCTAAGCATTGCTTCTGAATTAATTTGTTGTAGTCAGCTGTCTGCCTTTCTGCTCCTCTAAAAACAGACCAAAAATAATCCTGTCAGATTCATTTGTTTATGTTCAAACAAGGTTTCTTTTCTGTTCCACAAGTCAGGTGATGCTTTGTTAGTTTTATATGCAGCATATGTAATCCAATACCTCAAGTATACTATGTCTGTTTCTTTTTCATTTTTAATTGGAATTTTTCAGTGGCAATGCATTTTTATGCTATGCTTGTGTTTTTTAAAGGTTCTCATGTCATTTCATCTACTCTAATGTGGTTTTGCTCAAAGAAAGCTGGCATTTATTTGGAAAGAAATGAGTCACTGTCAGCTACCCGGAAGACAAGTAAATCTGCCATCACTCTGACCAGACTTATTTGCTTATTTGTTTACTTGTTTACACTTCAAGTTGCATCAGAAGTTCTGGATAAATTTACAGTAAAAACAGCTGTGGTCACCAGGAGTGACAGGGTTTTAACAAGAACAAGAGAGCACCAACAGCAAACTTGAGACTTGAGAAAAAGAAAAAGAGATGAGGAGAGAGACCTGGCAGGTTACCCAGAGAGTCAATTCCCTACAGTAGGAAAATTCAGACTGGTAGCTCTTGAGCTGTCATTGGCAATGCGTGGTTTCTTCCCTTGGGAAGATAAATACATTTACTTCAGCATTCCAGCTGCCTGTAAAGTTAAAATCTGGGGAATGATTTGGTTGTCCATGCCAAAGATTAGAGCAGAAAATGAAGCCAAAAAATGTGCTTACCAGAAATCCTGGTGAGCCATCTTCAGAAGTGTGTTTTCACCACTTTTACACCTCCTTGACAGTGAAGTTTATAACATCTTGATCAAGTCCATCTAGCCAGCATGCACATGTGTTCATCGTTCATTTTCCTGAGATCACCTCCTCATCTGCAGGTCCTTCACAGTTCTGTCTATCCTGCAATGATGAGATGTTTTGAAAGAAAGACAGCAGAGTATTTACCATATTAATTTGGATTTGCTAAGTGAATTTATCCATAAATAACAACCATTTTGTCTAAGGTATAAATACATGGCTTTCCAATCATCTTGCAAGTTTTTAAGCATCCTCTGTAGGAGTATCCTCAGATATTTTACACCATGGAGCATGTGTCTTTAAGCAGTACCTGAATTCCTAAGCCAAGTGTTTTTCCTTCCCCAGGGTACTGAAGTTTCACTTCAGAACAGCAATAAGTCCTTTAATCTTAATAAACAAAATAATAATCAAAAAGATGGTCTAAATGGTTTGCTGCTATTTACATTAACCTTTGAAAAGGTCTTCTGTTTTCTATATTACTCAATACAATTTTTGCCATTTATCTGAAAAATTCAGATTGATACTAAAAGCTGCATGTTTCCACAACAGCACTGCTCCTCATAAATTATACTTTTCCAACCATACAGCTCTTTTAAGGGAACTGAAATTGCAGGAACCTTGCCATTTACACATACCCCCAAAAACATTAAAAGAAAAAAGAATTTGAGACACTGTGGTTACCAATATGTATATATCATGCTATTATAAATTACCCTTTGTCTCACCATCTACATTTAGATACAAAAGTTCCTAACAAAAATGCATTTGGGCAATAGTTTCTTTTAGACTCCTGGGTTTAAAATATGTCTGAGAGCAGATATTCCAGCAGATGGATGTAAAATTCAATTCAGTGTAGTCTACCATTTTGGAACCACAAAAGCAATAAAATGCTTTTGAAGACTTTATCCATATTTTTTGTTTCCACATTGGCCCTTATTCTGGGTCCATGTTTTTTTCATAGGTCGTCTTTCATACATTTCTTTCTTGTCATATACATTCTTTCTTTTTATTATATTCTTCCTGTTTTGTGTGGACAGATTCAGTTTTCAGTAGAGGCTTTAGAAAATGCTCCTTTGAGTAACAGAGACAAAAGAATGTGGCCTTAGTCACTTCATATATTTATACAAATATATACATATATATATATATATATTTATACATATGTTTGTAAAAGGATGTTCCAGTACAACAAGTACATGAATTAATTAACATTGCTTCATTATTGATTAGCCTAACTGCTTGTGAGATAGTGCACTCCTAACTTATCAAACCCTTGTAAAAAATTCAATCTGCATTCTGGTGTTCTCCCTACATGTCTGGAAGAAATTTCAGCTTTTCCCTCTTATATCAAGAAGGAAAGTTGAGCCAGGAAGTGAAAAGTGTTCAGAGTAAAAGACATTTCATTCAACACCACTTTAAAAACATTACACATGCAGTGAAAATGAAGCTTGGAGAGAGAATGCATGCTTTGAGCAATTATAGGTGAGAGATTTTTTTTTCAGATTGCACTTTATTTGTGATGTCTCATTAACCTGACAGTTTCTTAGAGAGGGGAGAGTAATTTGAATTAATATAGTATGCATTACATATATATTGCCATATGGATACTGCAATTCTTTAATGAAATAGAATTTAAAATGTAAGTTATTTGTAAGCATACCCAAAAGTGTATTTCCAAATATATACATATGTAGGTGTCTACAAGTAAGAAAACACATTACCAGTAATAGGAAATACTTTGGCCCACTAGTAATTAATTAAATATCTTCATAAATTTCTAAATGTCTAATGTGAAAGTTCAAGCATCAAAGTGAAATTTCAGGAATTAACTTATTTGTTTTAAGAATGAAAGTAGCTTATGTGGCCACCACTAAACTGAAGTATTTAGAAATATCTTCCAAAATGTGATAACTTAGTCAATTCCTTCTTAATTTCTTTGTCTGAATATATAAATTTCAGAAAAAAATGTCATACATCATGCTAATATCTTACCTAATGTATGTTTATGTCCTTATTTCTTAATTTTGTATTCATTGTAAACCTTTCCCTTCTGTAATAAACTTTTGTGCAGTGCAATAAATTCCTGCAAAAAAGAAGGTTCATTGTTACTTTAACTACAATGTTACATGATTTCAGAGGACATGTGTCTCTCAGGATTCAAATTACACAGTTTTTAATTAGAAAAATCCCAGTAGTAGTAGACATTATGGGCTAGAGGAAGAAGTTTATGTTTTACCAGGATGGATTCACTAAATCTGTTGGAATACAAGGATGGAATATGCTTTTTTGGTTTTTTTTGTTTTGGTTTTTTTTTTTTTTTTTTTAACTTATTAATATGTTTTAAAGCAACTTTGACCTTCAGAAATAAAAGTTTAGGAAAAGGCCCAGAGAATCACAAAATGATCGTGATGTTTTGAAAAAACCTATGTTTAAGTTGTCTTTTAGTTTCAAAAATTCAAGGCTTCAGCTGAGATGAATGGACACTTATAAAGATCAGCTATGTTATCCTTACATCCTTGCCCACTCCTAACATGCAAATATTTTTAATGTCTCTGGAGAAGTCTACTATCTTTTTTAGGGGGGAAAGTTAATTGGTGTTTTTTCCTTTGTCAATCACACTAGTTTTGCCAATGTTCTTTTTCACAAGAGAGATTCCTCAGTAGAACATTGTGAGTAATTGCTGAGCAGGCCCTGCACACCCAGAAACTGTATGGAAGGTTTTGGAGAAGATCTTCCCCTTCTTAAAAACATTATTTTCCCCATCCAGCTGCAAGCAAACGAAATACTTTCATTGTTTTCACTTTGTCTCCTCTGTTCCTTTCCCTTCCATTCTTACATCTCATTTTTCAGTGCTGTGACTCCACTTTCTGTACTTCCCTCTATACTCACTTTCTTTATTACTCCCTCTTCCAGTTTATTCCAAACCAAGGCAGGGGCAATGTAACCCCTCAGGAGCACATTTCTCTATTCATCTATTTGTAATAGAGGTTTCTATCAATTCCTTATTTCTGTGCCAGACTTTCCCCAGGTCAGCACTGAGTTTAGTGCAGCCACACACCCAAGAAAAGTCACTGAAAAAAGGTTTTGAAGCATTTGCTGGATGAGAACCTGCAAGCAGACAGAGCATTTTTGTGGAAACACTCAGCATGTGTTCCAATCACTGCTTAAATATCCGGAGAGCCCACCCCAAAAGAGAGTTTGCTGGGCTGAAGTGATGCACAGACCTGTCCCAGGCCCTCTCTCCTTACTAAGGAAAATGGCAGGAATTGTGGAGCTCTGAACTGTGCTTGGTCGTGTTGGAGCGAAAGCGATGACGACTCAAACATTCTTGGGCAAAATTTGTGAAGATTAATTCAGGACATTGAACACTCATTTATTAAAATGATAAAAAGTATGAAAAATTACAGAAGTATCTGGTATTTCTCTTTCTGTGCACTTCTGACACATAGCATTATAGCAGAAAAGGGAAAAAGAAAGGGATATGTTTTGCCCTTGAGAGCAATAATATGATTACAAGAAGGCAGTTTCAGATCTATTGAATATTTCAAAACATACATTTTAATGTGTGTTTCATTAACTTTGGGGTGGCAATGAAAAGGAGGCTCCTTCATGGCTTTTTTTCATACTGTTCCACTTCATTATTAAGCAATGATGCCAAGCTGTTCACCAGGATTGCTGCTAGCAGGCTTGAACAGCTTCTGCCAAGTGTGATTAATGCAGATCAAACAGAGTTTATTCAGTGGAAGAGATTGGCAGATAACATTTATCATCTCTTAAGAAAGTTGGGATTTCCAGACTGATGTCAGGCTGAAGAGGTTGAAGGATGTTTGACCAACTGGTTTTGCATATCCTTTAGAAGAAAGTTGAATTTCCACTTTGATTAGATTTGAAACCTGAAGAGAAACTCATTTACATGCAAAGCCTCCTCCACTGGTTAACTTTGTTGTTGAAAGGACAAGGCATATCGAGAGGCTTATCAGTGACTGTACTTTTTTTCAAAAGTATAAAGACTATGTGTCACTCACTAATACAGAGTAGCCTGGTTCTGGCCAAATCAGCATCCTCAGGCTGCATGTAAGGAGGGGGAGTAATGCAGCCTGGATTTAATTCCTGCTTTGTTAGCTGGAGCAAGCAGTTCCTTCCTTTTTTTTGTTCTTTCTGTCTGCTTAACAGTATAAACTTTTCAGAGGCCCAAGTTCAGAGGAAGTCTAAAGTACAAAACAGTATTTTGCTGTCTTAGGCGAATATCTTTCTAAATAATGAGAAGATTTTAATGAGAAAACCGAAAGTTATTTAGTCTTTACCTTTCTCAAAAGCCATTATCCTTAGGTTGTTTTCCTGGCTGCTGAGCAACACAAAAGCTGTGTTGAGAAACTCATTCAGTTTCTAAGATCTATTGCTTGGCCTTGAACCTCTAACACAGACCTCTGCACAAAGATCTTCTTAGAATAACAGTTTTCCACTTCTTCCACCTTCCTCAACCAAACACAGCCCTAATGGCAGTCAGCATAATAAAAAGTCTCCAGCACGAGAAAGCAAGTTCCTAACAGTAGTCAGCTAATCTCTGAGACACACTGTGTTCTCTCAGGTGTTTGGAGGCAGCAGAAAGCTCATTAGCATCAGATAAATCACGTCCCCAGGCTCAGCCAGCTCATCAAGGGAAGGTTATTGCCCATATAAAACTGTCTTGGGTACAAAGACCTTTGCTTCCCTCCCATTTTGCCTTACACTGACATAACCTCTTCTGCCTGAGCAAGAATTTCTCTGCAATGACAAAAGTCCCTTTTTGATATCACTGTGACCTATCTAAGGTCTCTATTTGTCATGACTGATTTCCATAGACGACTTCTTTGGAACATGCTGTAGTTCCCAAGGCTCCAAATTAGAAAGTTTACTTGGTTTATCTTCTTACAGAAAGGATACTTCATAAAAATAAGAATAATTGTTTTTATAACAAGCAGTTTTTTTCTTTATGCAAGAAAAGTAAACAGAGAGACTACTTTAAAAATCTTACTCTATAGCTACTTTTAACAATTGCAGGTAGCATTTTTTGGCATGGTGGTTTCCTCAATATGGCTGAAGCCATGGCTCAGATTTTGCATTCCTTACCAAAAACCTTTTAAAGGTGCCCTTTTATTTATTTGTTTATTTCCTGAAGCATTCTGACCACCTTTGTACTTATAAAAATCTGCTATGGCTGACTCGCTTTCATATTGATAACACAAGTTTGGAAATATATTCTCTCAGAGACCCTGTGCTAGACATAATTACTTCATCTAGATCTTCACCCTCAACATTCTTTGGCAAAGATTCGTGGCTTTATATGAGACCAAACAGCAATTTTAAAAGAAAATAGCAACAAAACCCAACAGCCCAACACATATAATCTGAGGCTGCAGCTTATGCCACGGCTCATCTGGCAGATGTTCTGAAGCAAGTGCCTCTGACTCTCAGAGCTCTGGTTTCTGTTCTGTTTGCAAATGATCATTTCTGCTTTCAGTGGTGGTTCCATGCCAGATCCCTGAGGCCAGTGGCAATATGTTCCACTTAATTTCAGCTTTCACTAGACCAATATATTTTTAAAGTAATAGTAATTCAGAGTTATGACCAGAGTAATAAGGCTGTGCCCAATCTATCCTTGGGGTTGTTTGCAGACAGCTTAGTCTTGTGCTCACTGCTGGAGAACGTTGGCTCTAAGGCCTCCTTAGCATCTTCCTTCAAGCCAAACTGGAGGATTTTCAAGTCTTGTCCTTTGCCTGCCCTGCACAGCAGCAGCTTCAGGTTGCTGGCTCAGGCAGCACCAAAGTTACTCACGTTGCTGTGCAAATTTCATCACTCTGCTTTAATTCAGATATGCTCCAGAGGCAGGAGGTGTGATACTGGGCTGCCTCAGGAGCTCAGAATAGAGCAATGCCAGCCTCCCCCAGCAAAAAACATCTATTTCTGCCTCACTTGGTGAGGACCTTTCAAGCTTCCACTTTGAACTTGCTCCTCCTTAGCTCTCTGCAACACCACTCTGAGAACAGCTGCATCTCCTCTCTCCTCTGGCAAGTGCCCAAAGCTCCACAGTCCCCCTGTATCGCTGTCAGCTGCAGTAAAGCAGCTCAAGCATCTTCTGTTTACATCTCAAGATACAACTGGAACCAATCCAGTTGAACGCTTTCCAGCAGTACAGGCAAAGTCACTTTTGTCACCTGAGGAGTGAGTGACACGAGGTACATGAGGCAGCTCCTGCTCTTGGTAAGGACAACTCATAAGGCTTGGGCAGGGAGGGGGTGTTTGTGCCCCTGTTATCTCCAGGACTTGGAGAATACTGCTCCCAGTCACCACCCCCAGCCTGCTCACCACACCTCTGCTGGAGCAACACCCTCCTCAAAGGAGGGAGCTGAGACCATGGACAAGAATTTGCCCCTTCCCTGCTCATGCCCACCCTGGGAAAAGGCCTGGTTCCTGTGGCAACAGCCATGCCAAAGAACGAGCACCTCACTTCCATCACTAAACCAGCCCTCAGCCAGGAATGCCTGCGATCCCTCCTAATGATAAACCAGCACTGAAAGGCAATTTGAACACCCATAATCTCCTATATCAGGCTCTCATGCCATTAATGCCACCAGTGCTGTGACCTTTAGCAAGATATCAGGTACTAGCAACAGGCTCAGAATTGCAAACTTTAATTAAAAACTGTATTTTAAAATAAAACTCGGTTTAGATGCACTGATAAGTGGTTTTCACTATGTGAAATTTCAGAGTTGCTATCCTGAGGGAAAAAAAAAAAGTCATTGCAAGCTTCCTATTAATTTCTGGCTAGCTGGGTTTCAAGGACAATTTTATTAAAAATGAGCAGAGCCTTCTGTAATAAAACCTTTGCAGTTGTTATGACCACCTGTGCTACCTCCCACCTTGATCCACCACATGACATAGCACAGCCAATTTTCCCACATCCTAGCAAGGAAATTGAGCTGTTACAATTTCAGATGATGGGGCTCACATTCACATATTTTAGACTTCATTATTTTTCTGTTTGACACGTCTGAAGGTGGCAGAGGTTGCCTAAACAGCTTTAAGATCTCTTTCTCTATGCAGCATGGTATAAAAGTTCAGATAAAATCATTAAAGTTTCTGAATTGGTGCAAAACAAGAAACAAGAGGAAAATAAACCTGGGTTCCTCACTGAAGTGCAGAGCACTGACTGTACAGGAAAGGTCTCAAAGGAGATGATCTTAATGGATTACTGTTAATAAACATTACAGTTTATTAAACAGTTTATAAAACAAACAACAGGGTGGCACTCATCTGAACTGAAATTTAAAACAAACAACAGGGTGGCACTCATCTGAACTGAAACAAACAGGGAAATTATGGCTCTTGAGGCTTACTCACCACAGATATATTGCTTCCTGCTCTCTCCTCAGCCCTAGGTCTAAGTTTTATGAAAGCACTAATTGTTCCCCACTGTCACTCTTAACCACCGATGACTCAGTGAAAAAGCAAAACAAAACAAAACAAGAACAACAAAAAACCACACACGCCAGCCTGATTGGATCCTCACAGACCAGCCTTTTTTGGCTGTGCCCATCTCCTTTTAATTTCAGGGAGCAAAACCTCCTAATCTTAGCCACAAAGGAAGGGCAGGAGAATTCATTTTGGGGAGAGAGAGTTGGCAAGCTGAAAAATGGAAAGCAGGGGAGGAGATTATAATTAATGCATGTGGGTAGTTTACATGCTGTCTCCTCTCCATGGTGAGAATGTAGCAAGCTGTCTAATTGGAGCCTGGTTGTTGGCTCCATTTAAATTCCTCGGAAAGCACTGCACTCCACAGGCTGCATAGTTAGATTTTGTAGGTTTTGGCCACAGCAGAAGCCTAATAAGAAATACTGGGATGAAGAGGGCAAGCTATTTCAGGCATAACATTCTGGAGCAACGCAAAGAGGTCACAACTGGTGAGAATCTGCATGAAATTGCATTAGGCACAGATGAAGTGTCCGATCATCTTTCTGCCCAAATTCATAAATATATTAGCACACACAATCATCAGAGTCACATCTTGTTTTTATATCCAGCAACCATCCTCTTCACTGGTCTCAGACAATTCTGATAAATTGCTACTGCCCTTCAAAAGAACTTTTGATTTCCATTTCAAATCCTGCCCTGGGTGTTGCCAGCATATATGTGTTTAAAAGAGTGCAGTGACACTCTGGAAAGAGAGTGGATGCAGGTTTTTCTTGCATTTGCTCAGAGCCTTTGCAAGCCCTATAAGCAAAAGCTTTACTACCTAAACATTTTGTTTGCAGTTATTAAACTTTTCCATTTTAAAAAGTCCTTAAAAATTTAATTCCCATTATGCAAAAATGAATGTTAAACAGCAACAATGCCTCCTGGTTTAGCCAAATAAAGTGGGTAGCTATCCAGTAAATTATACAGCAAATTGCAAGCTGTGTGAGTAAGATCTTAAAGGTGCAAGTCTGGAAGCCCCAAAAGTTTCATAGCTGACATTCAGGAGGGTGAATTTATTGAGTGAGGACAATGCAGACAGCTGGCAGGGAAATGGAAACACTAGTCTAGAGTGAGACATCAGCCCCAGCCTCATGAGCCTATACCTAGGTGCTCCTGTGGCCTGTAACCAGTGAATAAGAAGAATTTAAGTAAAATATAGACTAAACAAAAACTTAATATTTTAGTAAAATGCAGTTAGATTTTTATTTCAACTCCAAATGGATGCTTTAGTTAAGTGATGTGGGTTACCACTTTTGAATGAAGTTAGAAAGCAATTTCTAATGAGGTTTAAGGAAAGACAATTTAAAATTGCAGAAGGGCAAAGCTACAGCTTCTAACACTTATCTGGAAGCCTGTGTACTCAGAAACTGTTTACTGAAGTCACAACACTTATTAACTGCATCCCATTCCTCCTAAAAGACAAAATTCAACTATAAATTATTTGGAAAGGCCAGACTCCCTACATTAATTTACTGAGGCTTTCATCCTTCTGCACAGTGGTGTATTTTTAATACTGCTCAAAAGATATCAAGTACCTTCTTTCCAACCTATTCACCAGCTCTAAATGGGATTTGACATTACGAGGTCAGCTTTGCTTTGCCTCTTAGATGACTTACAAATTTGCAGAGACATAGGTTCACTGTTCTCACATGGATCAATGTTCAACAGACCACTGGTTTGGCTGGCAAACATTTAACTTTCAACCATTAAGTAGAAGAGGAAATTCAGGTTGTAACAAATTACCTGGCATCTAAACAATGTTAAAGTTGTCCATTAGGAGTGCCTGTAGACAGTGCAACAGCACATTAGTTTTAAATTGCAAAGTTCAGTCAATGGAGTGATAGAGTTCAGATCTGAAACGTTTTACTGAGCTACTTAAAGGCCTGAGCAGTGAAATGTATTTAAAGTGAACGAGAGTAGAATGGAAATGCTTTTAGATGATCAGAAGAAGATTGCAATCCCCCCTCAGAAGAGTAAAAAAAAAATACTGAAAACCACTGTAAAACATAATGGTAGTTATAGGTGATTTTTCTATCAAATTGCCATTTACTGATTTCATTGTGTTTTAAACTGTGTGGACATCCTGAACAGAAGATATCTTTTAGCATTATATTACACTTTGTTTTTCCTACCTGCTACAGCTCTTTCCTCCTGTACAGTCATGTGAAATGTCTGTTCACATCAGCTTCCCTGTTAGGAGTGTTTTCCACCTTGGATAGGACTGGAAACCTAAATAAAGCAGAGGAACAAAAAGAAGGAATATATAAAAGAGAAAGACAGATAGTGGTACTGTTTGGGACAGTGGTGTAGAAATTAGATATTTTAACCCTTCTTAGTGTAAAAATTTTTCATTGGAAACTATGTTGGACTATGTGTCAAGCTCTACTTACCAGCTGCTTTTTGCTGCATCATGGATGAGGAAGCACAAGAAGCATTTTCCTCGTGAAAGGTTGGTGCCAAAAAAGTGAAAGATGCTGGTGAGAACAAGCTCCCATTCCAGATGGAATGTATGTGTTAGTGAACTATCTGGAAATGCAGCCACAGGCATGATGCAGGGAACTCTCAAACATCTTGGTCAGACCATTTATGGGGTTTTGGTTGGTTCTTGGTGTTTGCCTCCTCAGCCTGACTCCCTGCTGTGAATTTCTCTACTCTATACTTTCTTGGCCCTCCACAGAAATGTTTTGTGTTTATCTCCACTTTTAACCTGGATTGCAGTTCCTTGAACAGTCACATTCTTCTGCTGTGCCAGGGATCCTAAAAGGAAGCAGACCTGCGTGGAGATGAATCTGAGGGGTTTAAAAACATAAATGGCAATGTGAAAATGGAACACATATAGCCTGCAGAGATAGTGACAGTAAATTATTTCTGTTTCTCAATGTATACATTCAGAGCGTGTGCCCTGAAAAAATGATGGTTAAACACATGAAGGCTGTCCTTGGAGGAAACCTGAGAGATGCAAAGGAGAAGAGAGACTGGTGGAGAAAGCCATAAATAAATGTAAGTAAAAAAAGAAAAGAAGGAATGAACCTCAAGGAACTGGAAGGAGAGGGGCAGCAGGAAGGGGAAACAGATTAAAGAAATCTGTGCAATTATTTATTTTATGCTGCTTATTTGGTCAGCCCATCCAAATTCTCTTTAAAAGATTTCATTTTGCTCACAGTGATATCTGCAAATTAACCAAAATACCTAGGCAATATTTGGCCTAATAAGGCAGATTACAGAGTTTTTTTGTAATAACCACCAGACATGTTAGCTGTAAATGTATGAGACAACCTCTATGCATTTTCAATACTCAGGAAAACTGCATAATTTAAAATATATTTCATTCAGTCATGAGTGTATGGATAAACAAATATCAGGCAGAAAATTCTGTCAGTTTGGAAGACCAGGGGAACTCTGCCCACACAACCACTGTTGCTTGCTGAGACTGTTACCTCTCAAGAGTGCAGGCAGATATTGTTATCTGGAACTCAGGGGAGAAATTTATTCATCTTCATGAGTCTAAAAGCCAAAGGAAATGAGTACCACTAATACAATCTCTTAATTTACAGACCTCATGATAAATTTCTGCAATTGTCATGGCAATCAATGCATTAATACTGAAGACATGTTATCATCACTTTAGATATCCAACATAAACGTTCATCTTTTTGGAAATCAACTGAAAGAAGCTGTATAAGAAAAAGAAATTTCTTAGAAAATGAGAAGCCAAATGAGCAAACTCCAAGCCTCTGAATGAGCAAACTCCAACCCAAAACATGAAAATTGAGCACCTTTATAACACTTTTCAAAATTAGTCAAAATAAATCCAAAAATATCAAAAAAACTGTAGCTATTAGTCACTGTGCTTGCTTGATATATTATCTTGGAGCATGAAACATTTCACAAAGGATGGTCATAAAACATATACCTACAGGAAGAGTTCTGGCTCCTCACTGTTTGTGTGAGAATTATTGTGACAGACGGTTCTGCTCTTTTCTTGTAGCTACTGAGGCAGTCAGGGCTGTTGAATTAGAGCTCTTATTTTTATGGGAAAAAAAATTGTTGAATTTTTTTTCAGGACTGACACAATTTCAAATTTAATCTGTTAGTGTTGACCTCCAACTAACAAAGTAGAAGAAAACGAAAATATACATCCTGATATCACGAAGCTTCATTGCTATACATAAAGTCATTATTATTTATCCTTAGTTTTTGACATTAAAAGATGATTAAGACATTCTTATTAAGATTATTCTGTGCAATTAAAACAAAACACATCTAACCTGAACAAGGCACTTCAAAGATTTTAGAATTATTAGTAAAATAATGCCTAGAGTAAATAATAATCATATCATGGACCAAATCAATGATCTGTTTTTGTTTTCTGTATATCAAGTATTTTAAATAAAGGCGTAATTTTTTTTCCTGTCTTGAAGCATGAAGTCAAAGAGTCTTCATAAGAATTTATGCTGCTATAAGCAGAAAACAACAATATGCCATCTAAATGGAGAACTGCCTGTATCTTCTTATACTTTCTTCTACATCAATATCTCTCTGTTTATTCAACCTGTGGCAATGAAAACCAAGGTCAGTTTGGCACTATGATAAAAAAAAAAAACCAAAAACCCTGAACATGTGCATTTTTTTAAAAATTTTATCTTGTCATTCAACTTTGTGTGACTTTTGTTTATTCCCCAATGAACTTAATATTTTCTACAGCTGTTTTTTCATAGGCAGCATGTAAACTACACAGTGTTTGAGGTGAATCACTAGCATTCACTAAGGGCATAAACCACTTTTTTTTGCTTTACCAGATCTGTTTTCCTTTCCATACTGCCTAAGCCTTCTTATGATTGAGCTGTTCAGAAGAGCACTGAGGTCTTTTGCTCAAGTGGCTGCAGGGGAACAAGAAAGCTTAAAAGATTCTGGGCCACATTAGGATGTTCAGCAAAGAACTGATGAAAATTTGGCCAGACCTGCAGAACAACTGTTTCACACCTGTCAATGTCAGGTCTTCAGTACCCTAATATTCAATGTCTTATTGTTAACACGTTAAGCTATACTTCTGCTTTAACGTACTAGATAATGACACCACTTTCTCAAAAAATACTCCAGCAAAGAATGAGAGAACACTCACTGCTTTTAGGATATTTTTTCTCCATGTCTCCCTACTCTGCAAATGGAATTGGCATCAGTTCTGTACAAAAGGTGGGAGCACTGAAGTTGTGGACTGTGTTTTCACAGGTGATATCAGTGATGAAGGAGAATGATGGTAACAGATGTGTCAGGGAGCTATTTTTCCACCATACCTCACAAAGGTTGCATAAATTAGAGTTGTTTGACAGTGTGTTGTGTTGGGACTGGGTAACTGACAGCCTGAGTGCTGGTTCAGTTGTAAAATTTTAAATTCAGTCTACTGGAAAATGTTGCCCTAGCACTTGAGATATCACAGTTGATATAGGATTAAAAAAAAAATCCAACAACAACATCAAAACAAACACTCCTAGTGTACAATAAAAATGAGGGGGAAAAAAGACATCAGTCAAAATTAATCAACCAGTAGCCAACACTTGGGTTAAAGAAATAGCATATTTTCAACAGTACCTCAAGAAAATCTTATTTTTTGCAAAGGCAGGGATGTCTCACCTGGAAACGCATCCCATTGCAAAAGTATCACCAGCTAGGCTCAAAAGAAATGTGTTAAACTTGCCTTTAGTGACCTTGCTATTTGCATTTTGAACAGAAAAGTTGTCTTATATAAGAAACCCATTTTGTTCCTTCTCTTAAACTTTACTTCCCCACTGGAAGCATTACACCATAACCCACTTTGACAAAATTTTCCACAGATATTTCAGCACAATATCAAACATCAGGATATTTTGGTGAAAAGTGGCAAGGCATCAGTTTGCAAAAGCCAAGGCACAAGCAACTTACTGAATAACATTAGCAAAACCCAAATCCCTCCATGACCCCAGGAAAAATGCCTGTACTTGAATTTCTCTGTAAGATTTCTCATTTAAGCCAACTGTTTATAGATTTCATGTGAGTTGGAGTGGGTTTTGTGCAGTGCTAACTTTTACACATAACATGAGGCCATATGTCAACTGTTGTGACAGCCCAGTGGGAAACACAACTTTTAAGAATCCTTCTCTATAGTACATGCATTTCCCACAAATTTAGAGTCAAGCAGCTAAAATGAAGGAATGTAATTTACTGCAGAGGTCTTTAGAGGTCAAAACTGACATTATTAATTGTATTACCAAAGAACTCAAGCACAAGTAGCATAACCCAAGGATAAGTAGCATAAACACCACCAAGCACTAAGTAGTAAAGAATGAGTACAGCCAATATCTATTCATCATGCATCATCTTGAGAGGACAGGTGATACTTCCAGGAAAGCCTGCCAGGCTGTCACCTGTGTTTATAACACTCTTGGTTTCCTCACATATGCACTTTAGCATGGTGCATTATAGTTTTGCTGCTCAGCTTCAGAGAAATTCATCTAGTACACAGTGGTGCTGTCTCATCTGAGTTGAAGCCATATGGTGCTTCCTTACAGATAATATGTTGTACTGTCAGAAAGACAAGCCTATGTAAAGTAGCAATGCACCTCCATTCCATGAAGTCTCTTAAAACTTACTTGGATATCAATTTAAACCCACCGGGTTAAAACATCTGTGAGAAATTACAGCTGTAATCGATTGTCTTGGCTAACGTGCTGCTGTCATGAAATCCTATTGCTCCTTTCCAGTGGAGTAATGCTTCCCAAAGAGAAGCAGAAGGGTGTAATGAATGACGTGACAAAACTATCTATGTTAAAAAACCGAAGCCGGCAAATAATGGTTTTTGGATTCCTCGAGTAGAAATGCGGTAAGTTAAACCTGGATAATGCCAATATACTGGGAGAATATGTACAAAAGGAGCATTTGACATGGATAACTAATATTTAAACAGCATGCATTTTTGTCCTTCTGAAAAATGTGTATGTTCAGAGATACGGAATAGTTGTATTTGTATCCAATGTTAATCCAATCAAAGATGTCAGGAAAAAGTATAGTCTGCCTCTCATTCTTTAAACCAGGACCTATACCTCAGTGTGAAGTCAGCTGCAGTTTTAAATTCAATCCATAAAATAATGCACCTCCAAGCCTGAAATTTTTTCAGCTTCTGAATAAGTGTTTGAATAAATAACTCCTTAAGCTGATTAGGTAGCTTGTCTAAGAAACACAAATGCAGGCATTTTTATGTCAACTACCATTCATGTTTGTATGCTGATATATTTGCAAGGCTTGAGATGCAATAGTGTAAAAATAATTTCTAGAAAACACTTAGATGAAATGTCCTGTCTTGACCTGTAATAAAATAAATACTTTTTCCATAATGTCTCTCAGGTTAGGGAGAAAACTAGGCTGGGTATCATATCTTTCCTTTTCCCTGAAGGAGATGCCTAAGGAATGTGAAATGACACTGGAAAATGGTCTCAGTAACCCCTTAGGTTGTCGTACCTTTGGCAGCACAAGACTAACAGCTCTTTGTAAAGCATCTGTCTTAGCAACACTCCTGCAGCCCAAAGGCTCAGATCACAAACTTTTTAAGGGAAAAGTGATAAAGGTTCACTAATGTTGATAAGCCACATTTTGGTCCAGAAGCAAGCCACAGAGCTCATTAGCAGGTAGAATTATAGAGATAATGGATGAAGACTCCTGCAGCTTGGTAAAATGTAAGCCTGAAGTATTTAAGTTCATTTTGCTTTATTACAGGTTTTATGGTCGTTTGCAGTCATGGTCTGCAGTTTTCCTCTCAATGCTGTTTCTCTGCAAAGAAACTAAAGAGAGGCACAAAGCGACAGAGGATTTATTTGAGCTCTCTAAGTTTAAAGCAGGAGTGACCATTCTATGTCTCACACACCACAAGGGATGCTATACATGCTCAGCTGTGACAGAGCTCATGCCTCAAAGAGAGAATTAGAAACCAATGTGGCACTCCCAGAAAACAAACCTGTGAAACAATAGAATTGAAGTAGAGAAATGAAACCAAAAATTACCAATTTGCAGTCAGGAAGACACCCAGTGATGAAAAGTTCTGCATGTAGTCACAGCAGCAGAAATCCTTAGCAGCTGGCTGCAGAGTGCAAGGTTCACCTCATCTGTGACTGATGATGCTGTAGAAAATTATAAAAGGCAAAAAGCCCTTGGAGAATGCAGCCAGTGTCTCACCTTCCTAAGTATATGAAATAAGTCTAAAAATTACTTCAAATTTTGTTGGAAGTGTCTGTATTGTAATAACGAACAGAAAGACCAAAACATCACCAAAATTAAAAAAAAAAGAAAAGATGATATCACAGCAAAGAGTAAAATTAATACAGTATGTGAAATCCATGTCCTATTTACAGTGTTTTTCAGCCTGTTTCGTTTGTAAGAATACACTCACAAAGAGGTTAAATACAGGCAAGCCTTTCACAGAACCCACAAAGAAATTATTCCACAGCATCTTGGCAAATGTGTTATGTGATCATCCCTCATGCCAGAAAGAACAACAACCACACCATGAAACATTAATTTCAGGTTCATTCCTTCTGTACACACAGACACACACACCGATTCTCTCTCTCTGTAAACATACTTTTACACACACACATGTATGTGGATGTAGAAATATAATGCATAGGATACATACACACAAAGACATACCTGAACGTATCAAGTATGAGAAAATAAGATGCAATATATGATGAAGGTGACATGAATGATGCACATTGCAGTGACCAAGAAAAAGCAGATAACAATTGATGAGACTGTACTTTCACATAATGGTGAAAAGAATTTCATGAGGTGCCAAATGATATATCAAATCAAATTACTTTTCAAGCAACTGTATATAAATAATTTTCCCTTACACGTTATGAGATTTGTAAATCTATTGTTACCATAGAGCTGAGTGGGTTTGCTTGCTGCTTGCATGGAAACTTTACTTCAATTGAAGAACTGGCCGGAGTTTTTTCAAAGAGTTGAAAAAACATCTTAGAAGTCTGACAGCTATTGGAAGTGTTAGGCTTGATTTGGTAGTCTATGCTCAAATGGGGCACCTGCCTTCACTGTTGTGCTGTCATGCTAGAACATGCAAGAACCAATATTGGACCTGCCAGGGAAAGTTGTTCAGATATTATTCACCTAAAAACCCTGAGTCAAGGACTTGACACCATTTTTCCATTATAAAAATTCAGCTCATCACTGTCTCAACCAGGTTGGTGCTCCTTACTTTACTAAAGCTCTCATAAGTGCTTCAATGAAGAAGTATGAGGCAATATTTTATTAAAGTGCTCATTGGCTGCAACAGAGTAAAGCCTTTCAGAGATTTGGAGTGTATCAGGCTGAAGTGTTTGTATGAGATTTGTGAAGACTTGTTCATTAACACTGCAATTAATTCAAAGACAAGGACTGCCTAAGCTTTTCTTACAAAGTCATCTCAGCAGACTTACACAGTTATTGCAGCTTGGATATCACCACAAATGCAAAAAAACTTGTACTCCATTGATTTCTCTATACTGTAAAATCTTAGGTGAAGAAGTCCTGAATAGTTCTTACTTTTTCTTCTATCTAATTTTTCTTCCATAGCATTATCATGTCTTTGGAAGATTCATTGCCTTTCTTTCTTTCACTGTATTTTTTGGAGTAAATTATGTTCACACCTTAGTCTTTTTTTGACAGTATTAAAGAAAAGAAAAACCTCAAATCAGTACATCTTTCCTTCACTAAAGGTAGGCATGGCTGGACATTAAAAAACAAAAAAAGAGGGAAGATAATTGGAGAACTTTGGAAGGAATTCCAGAACTGTGTCATGGGTTACCTCTCATACATAGAAGTTAGACTCTAGATTCTGACTTGAAACTCGACTGCTGAAAGGTGAAATTGTCCAAACTGCTCTCCAGGCTCACGGTGATTTTGAATATATTTTACAGAATGTGTTACAAAAGCATTTTGGTTCAGGCCAGCAATTAAATCTTGGCAGTCGCTATTCACCGTGCCTTGGTCTGCATACCAAAGCAGACTCAGTGAGCACATTTCTGCATTCTGGATCAAATTAACTAAAGCATTGTGAGCTCTCCTTACATGCCTCAGCCACGGTGTTCAGTCCATGGGATCAGTCTGGAGCCAGACCAAAGGCAAACACAAGAATGCTGAGTCTTCAGCTACATCTGCTTTTCCACACTGAGCTTCTCCATTGTGTAACTTATCCTGATCAGATACACACAACTTTGGGGAGGACTGTAATTTTCTGCTTTGCCTAAATGTATCTGCAGAGAAATAGGACTAGCTCTCAGGTGCAACTTGAATGCAATCCAGACTATGACTACAAATCAGTGGGACAGCACTGGTTAGAATGGTTCAGGATCATCAAGGAAAAAGATGAAATTATAGACTTGATTCCAAAATATTGTTTGATTCTGAAATAATCAGGGGATTAAATAAGGACATCACAATGAAATAAATGGAGTTAAAGTTGACTATGCCATCTGTGAAGTTGGCTCACAGACTCATATTTCTGGTTGATGTTGGAAATAAAATTGCAATGCACTAATTACCTGCTTCTTAGGATCCCCATAAATACACTGAATTTAGCTACAATATGTTTAACCACTTAGTCCATAGATAATATCAAGATAAACTATTTTCAGTCAGCTTTGGCCCATTATGGGTGTAAAATAGTTGTCAGCCCTGACAACAACACAACATTTAAAATTTATGCCAAGTGCATGTGTTTTAACCGTGCACAAAAATTCTGGATTTAACCTTTTTCAGATTATTAGTATTTTCCATAATCTTTTCAGAGGATCTAATAAAACTATTTAGTCATTAAAGTCAGCAGTCATGATTTTTTTTCCCTGTGTACACTTAATTTGCAAACTTGGCAATTCTAACTCACATTTTAATAATTTAAATTCTAAAGCATGGCGGATTAGGTTTTGTCAAAAAGTTCCAAGTTTGATAACGGTAGCATTAAAAACAAATCCTGTCACTTATTTTATTGCCAACAAACAGACAGTACAGACAAAATCATGCTGTGGTTCCCGTTACATTTGCAATGCCTTTAAAAAATAATTAGTGTTACTATAGAATTTAAGGAATTCCAGACCGTTGAAATAACAGGGATTGTTTGCATTGAAAAATGAAGAGGTTTGAGGCTAACCCTGTACAGCAGAAGGGTCTTGCATTATCTTGTGGATCCAGCCAGCTCTTTCCTCCCTTCCTAATATATTTCAATCCCGAAAGCTCACAGCCTTCTCCATATTTGGTCTCCAAACCTTTATAGTGCTTCTGGTGTTTCAAATGCATCATTTCCATTCCATGGGGCCAAGGTTGCTCTGCCAGACTGAAGGGCCAGGGTAAACACGTTTCCAGTTTCAAAGCTGTTTGTTTTGGTAATTCGAGATAGAGAGGTTCTGAAATTGGTATACACTCATTTTTGTGTTTACCAGAGGCTGTTTCAGATCAGAATTGCTCCCACAGCCCTCAACTTGCCAGAGCCCACATGTGTAGCATAATGTCATAATGTCTAACAAAGAACCAAATTGAGGGACTCCAAATATTTACTAAAAAAAAAAAAAAAATCCCTAGGAAAAATAGTGCTACATATCCACAAACTTCATCCCGCTTAAGAAACAACTCTTGCTATAAAATCATTTAATAGGAGTGAGGGGTAAAGTGTTGTCTCAAAGGTAATTTCCAAGAAAATTGAGAGGAAAAGGAGCTTTTAAGCTCTACAGAACGGTGATGGCTTTGACTATATTTTACATGAGGAGAGCCCTCCAGCTGAAGGGCGTTTGAGAGACACAGTGCTTTCACGTTGCTGTGGTAAACTAAAACACAATCAAGAAGGCACCTTGGGTTCGATATTTTGGTTACAAATTTGCAGGGCCTTGTCACAAGTTCTCTGAGGTTATTAATGTCATTATTAACTTACCTGTGTAAGAGTGGTGCCTTGAAGACTCTGATGAGATCGAATCTGCTGTAGGCGTTTTACAAGTGCTCTTGTACTCGCTGTCACATAAATACCAATGAAATGGGATGAATGATCAAAAAGGAAGAAAAGTGACAAAGAATTGGAGAATTAGTTGCTGTGAGTCCAAGAGCAAATCTGTTCTGCAGAGCAGGCTTGGGCAGGCTGTACTCCTCTGCCCCCCATGCGCTGTCAGGACACAACCTACACCCATGGCAAGAAGTGGCACAATTTGGGCAAGAGGTCAAGGCTTCCCTCTCACCAAGCTCTAGGACACCAGCAAGGTCTGCAGCTTGAAATGGGCTTCTGTCCAAAAACCCTCGGATTTGAATATCTTCTAGGTCAACCATCTATTTCTGGGAGAACAGCCAGAATGAACAAACCCAGATCCCTCTCAGCCCAATAAGCAACCATCCAGAGCACATTTTTCCCCCCAATAAATATATAATCCTCAGAAATTATTATCATAGCTCAATAACTTCACCATTATAAAGGAGTGAATTAACTCCCCTTCTAACATTTTTACATTATCATAAGCTCGTGCGAGCAGTTGTATTTTAGTGCTAGCAATATGAAATCTTCAGTGGGACCACTATCTTTATAAAAGTTATATACAATAGAAGAAAGTTTCATTCTCTGGGTAATTCATGTGTGACTTACAGTTTTTATCATCTCTTGGTAATTCTTTTCCCTCGTCAGGTTAATTTTCACTGGGTATATCATGTATCATCTTTTAAATAACAGATTTTAATGCATGATATCCAATACCATATTCATTATTCTTAGTAAGGCTAGGGAATCTAAAACAATAGAAAGTCTTATTTACATCTGACTTGAACACAGCTCTTTTTAGATGTGAAAAGCCTCATCTGGTCTGTGAGGGCACATATAGGATTACTCATCTTTGCATGATGTGCAAAACTACATTCAATAATTGAGTAAAAATATTCAGCTTTTCTGAGGGTACCCAGTTCAGCCAATACATACATTTGCTATCAGCTGTGATCAACACATAATATACAATTTGAAGATGTTGCCTTCCAGAATCCTAGATCATTGTCTGAAATATTTTATCACTCTTAGATAATAATCCAGCCAGTATTGTCTGCAATACTTATCTCCATTACTGGAATTTACCTCCTTGTTTTTTAGTGTGGACATCCATTAAGACAAGTAATTTTTGCTTGCTGTTCATAGTCTGTGAAGTAGAGCTGTACAAGACATTTTGTGAGCTGCTCTCAAAATCCTCTTCTACCAGAAGATGAAAAGTTGAACACTACTTTCAAAAGCATCTGAGAGGTATCCAAGTTCTGTATGAAGGAGGAAAAAGTGAGCTCACTTCCTTTCGGATGAAAGACACAAGATCAACTCAGCTACCTGTAAGACCATAAATTCCAGCCTTAGGCTGAATTTCCAAATTTAGATTCTTTGCTGTGTACTGCAATCCCCTGCCCAGGGTGAGGAGTACATGCAGGACCTTGGAAGAAATTGGTGTAAATATATGGATTTCACCAACCTCAGTTTGCTGAAGGAGTCACCTAAGCCTCTCAAAACACACATTTATGCTTTTCCAAGACATGCATGTGCATTATAACTAGATTCAGAGAGGTGTCTCTCTGGGATTAAGACTCTTTCCCTCATTTTGGAATTACAGGTGTCAAGATCTGCTGTTTGTCAAAAGGTTGAGGCTGTGGTAATGGCTGCTCTGTATTTAATGATTACATTTCTCTGCCAAAGTCCACCACATCATCTGTCAGAGTCTTACACATATTTAACTCCTTGCATATGCAAAGTGAGGTTTTTGGCATGCCCAGAATATTTTTCCTTTTGAGTCAAACTATTGGAGTTTTTGTGGTTTTTTTCAGAGAAATTATCTTTCCATCCCACAGAACATGAGGACTTTGGACATCTGAGCAATAAGTCTGGATGCCCCAAAGTGCCAGACAAATGCCACTGTAGATTCAGGATCAACTTGGAGCAAATGTGCTCTGAGTTCACTTAGACATGCTGGATACCACACAGATTAAATCTGACACATTCTGGGATTGCTGGGCTCAGCAGATGCACAGCCTGGTGGGTCTGCAGACATTTTCAAGTTTATAAACAGAAATCGGGGGAATGCCATTTAAGATTGTTCTAACCTGCATTCTCTAGCTTCAAGGAAGGTGTTCTAGCAGTGAGTGACGGGTAATCAGGAGTGATCAGAGGAGCTCACTTTCAGTGCTAGAAATAGTTCAGTTTGTATTGAATAAATAACTGGTAACTGGGTCTGAAAAAGGGAGGGAAAGAGGACACCTGAGAGAATGTTACTTTTTATCCTGATAGTAAGGGAAAACAAAAAAGGAATAGTATGTCTGCCATGATCTGCCATCTTTTGTGTGAGAAGTCTTCATGCAGATTTGCTTTGACACACAGTGGATTTGGCCACTAAGGCAAGAGATGGAGAAACATTTCTTTGTTGATCACAACACAGCTGATCAGAACTAAATCCTCATCAGGATTAGGCTCCATGAGGCAAACTTTTAATAGTCTAGACCTTCAATGAGCTATTCAATGCTTTCTGAAGGGCTCTCCATGCACTTTGCTCTTACAAAAACAAATATGAATACAGAGATGCACAAATCCTTGTGTTCTTTCTCATATGAAAGAACAGAAAATTTCTACAGCTGGGACAGAGCACTGAACTCAAGTGATTTGAATGCCAAGAAAGCCATTAAATAAGAGAACTGAATCATCTGGATCATCTCTAGCTTTGTAGATGGAGAAATAAACTCCAGAAACAAACATGAACAATTCAGATGATATGGAAAAAATACTTTTAAAATCACATGATTTACATGAAGTGACAGCTATCTTAAAATGCCCACATTCCCTGCAGATATACTTTGAGCATTTAAAGAAAAAATCAATTGGAATTAGGTGTTTATCATGATCTTGATCTCTGATCCATGGAAGTATTTATTTTATCATAGACTTAAGTATTTTTGTAATTACTTTGTAATTGTATTGAATGAAGATATTTTCCTAGAACAGGATATTTGTTTCCCAGGGACTCTTTGAAGCCAGCCAAAACTTCCAACTGTATTTGTTTGTATAGACCTTTTTGGTCTTTTCAGTTGTACTCTATACCAGGAAAAAGATGCCGTTTTAAGAAATATTAGGGGTAGCAATGTGAGAAAAAAGGAAAATCAAAGAGAATAACCTTTGGCCAGTTATCCTTCCAGTTTTCCACAGCCATGTGACAGCAGGCATTTATAGTAGCTGCCCACCATACTCTGCATATTTAGCAAAAGCAGACCCACCCCAAGCCCTAAATCCAAGGGAAGAAATACAACAAGGGTGAAGGGCATTTTTATTCTCTTTCATCTGTCACATGTCTTCTCCAGTGAACTCACAAAAAATTTCTTCCACTATAAAAAAAATAAAATTGAAGACTGGGTTCTACACCGTATGTCAGTGTCCTGATGAGATATCTCTGTAATTAGAATAGGTGAGTAGATTTTAGCTAGGAGATTTAACACATTTTTCTTATTCTTTTGGCTTTGAGCTATTAGCTGTGATATCCGAATTTTATTCCATGCCCCACTTAAGACTTCTCCATGAAACTTATTTCACATATGAATCACTAAAAGCTGGATTTTGAATCTTTTTCTTCCCTCAGCCTCTTTTACAGATGGGAAAGCTCAAGGCTTCTTAGCTACAAATTCAGCTTTGTCCTTCCAAAGATCCTTCAAGCAAATTCAATTCAGCAGCAGAAGTGACAGGATTTGAAGGAGTCACCTGCTGACAGGTGTGTGTGTGTTGTGGTGAAGGGCAGGGTTTGGAGGGCCAGGAAGGGCAAAAGGAGGGAGAAAATGATATCTGTGTGGTAACAGGAATGCAATAAAATTTGAGTCTCTCCATGTGGCAGAAAAGACTACAGGTGAGTGAGAGAGGGTTGTAGTGTATTGGATAAAGGAGAGGTATGGAAAGGTGGAAAAGGGAGATTTGGGGGTCTGCGTGGAGAAGAGTGAATAGAGTAGGAAAGGCACAGAGGGCTGTCAGTAGAAGAACCAGATAAGTGAGGGGAGAAGAAAGATCAGCTTGGGAATTTCACCTTCAGCTTCTGTTGTTCTCCCTTCTGTTATGTTGTTTTTACTCTCACAATCCCTTGCTTACTGCTCCTGTTGCCTCTGGGCCAGTGAGGAGGTGCAGAGCAGAGGCTCCAGGGCAGTAAAGCACAAACTGCCCTCAAACCTTGCGGAAATTGATGCCACCAGAGCCTGAGACTGTAGAATCACATCCTCCAGGACAGTCAGAACAGCCTTTTCCTGCTCCAGCCTGCCTCCCCAAACTGGTGCCTGATTCCTGTGTCTTTGCTGCCTCTGCTTCCAGGTGTAAGCTCCAGCATCCACAAATAGACCCTCTGCAATCAGTGAGAGTACTCATGTGAGTAATGGCTCACAGCTGGATGCAAACAGAGTCATGAGCTCCCTACATTTTTAGTTTTTGAATGTTAGTATTTTTCTTGTGCTTTTTTCCCCCCTGAGAAATTGGATAAGGAAATTGCTTTTCCTAAAATCTTCTACATTTAGGATCACAGTGATCAGCACAGCTAGACAAGTAAAAAGGAATCTTAAGTGAAGTTATTGCAAAGCTCCTGCAACTCATAGCTTTTTGTTGTTGTTCTATAAAGCTCTTTTGCTAATATAGTTTTTAAAAGCAATGAACAACTCTTCTGTGATTTCAAAGCAACCCCAATTGTAATAAATCCAGTTGTGGGGGTCAGAGCCTATCAGTTCAGATGACTTTTGTGAGATCATGCTGAATTTACTTTTTACCAGGTATTCATCCCATTTCTGGTAGGATGTGGTTTTGGGTATGAAACAATAATCTCTAGTGATAGTGTTATTGCCTGAAGTCACTGGGCAAAATAAATAAAATTTCCTTAGGTTCTTCTATTTTAATAAATATGAAGGAAAAAAAAGACAAAAATCTCAGGAGAAAAGGAGGAGATTTTTTGTCAAGGAGCTGATTTTTAGATGGTGTGACTACTGTAGGACACACTTTCAAAACCTGTTCAGTGTCCAACCATTACATCTGTAAAAAATGATGAATTTGAAAGAATTCAAACAGCGTGCTATTGGCTACTGTATTGATGCCTTAAAACCTTTCAGATTCTCTTGAGACCTTGATTGTAAATAGGAAAACTATCTTCTAAAAATCCTTGTACTTTCTAGCAAATGTCATAACACTCTTCCCTTGGAAGGATGGTGCAAGGAACTTCCTCGTTCATCCTTAAAATAAAGCAAATATGTAAAGTAATTCTATTTGATCTGAAATATATCGGGAAATGCATTTTAAAAAACCTTATTCTTTACTGAATTCTTCCCTAAATTCTTTATACAGACATATTGCTTTGTGAGTTACTTCTCTGTAATTATCTCTCCATCTTCCTCCCCCTGTAGCTACCTCTGCAGCCTCCTCTGCCCAGTAGCTCCCTCTGGCTCTGGGTTGTACAGCTGATTATTCATCACTATTCCTATTGCTAAGCCAGCTCTTCATTATGCAATGGCTGCAACTCCTCGTCCCACTTTCCCTGCTCTCTCCCTGCCTCCAGGACAAGTTCTTCTTCCTTTCTTGCTGTGGCTATAGCAAGGTCACAATCCTTTTCCCATGCTCTCCCTCTCACCTGTCCAGTTCAGAAGCTCTGACCTCACATCTCTGTAAAGCTCTTCCTCTGTCCAGACTTCACCTCTTCTTTCCTTCTAGTCTCTTACTACACTTGAAGTTCAGCGAAGGACAAAGAAACCACAAAGGCTGCATGGGACAGTCCCACTCTGATTTTCGACCCTATTTTTGCTGGCATCTCCTATTTCAATGACTCCCTAATTCTGTCCAAAATTTATTTGTGTCATGAGAAGTTTTATTAGTAAAATTTTTATCTCGGAAGCCCGCATGAACAATTGTATTTGAAATTTGGTCTACGCCAATAAATCGATAAAACCCAAAAAGCATCTCTTGATTTCTGAGCAAATGAACTTTCTGGCAAAATATATGATGATGGCTTTTAGATTGATCAGGCAGAAAGATGACCATGTGAAAGTCTTGTGCCTGTCTGAAGAGGGAACATGTTTGAGGAGAGGACGTCCATCCAGCTGGAGGCAGAGTAGCAGTGTACTATAAATTCATATTTAGAGCAGCCTGCCACATAAAAAATAGGTAAGGGTAGGCATATTGGCAGGTTAACAGCTGCCTTCTTTCAGAATTTGCCTGTAGATATCAGATATGTAGATAAGGAGGCACAAGCTGCAAAGTTCTGCCCACTGACTCAGTTGAAATAACTTCATCTTACCAACGCTTGGAGAACTTCAAAAAGCACCCTAAAAGTATTAACACAAACATGTAAAGATCAGTTGTACTTATAAACTTAAGTCATTTTCTCTAGACTGTTTGGTTTATTCTTTTTTTTTTTTTCAGACACAGCAAATAGATGTGTCAGCTTCTTGTTGGTTCAGTAACAGTTGTACTTATAAACTTAAGTCATTTTCTCTAGACTGTTGGGTTTATTCTTATTTTTTGTTCAGGCACAGCAAATAGATGTGTCAGCTTCTTGTTGGTTCAGTAACAGAAAAATCTCCTGAATCCGATTATCCCTATTCATATATAGTCTTCAGTTATTTAAAAATAAGTAGTTTGGAGATTTAGTTTTGCTTCAGAAGGTAAAGTAATCTTATTGTTCCCCAATAAGTGTAGCATGAGTCACTTCACTGCAACAGTCCCTCCACATTCCAGTCTTTATTGTCTCCAAATTAAGGAAACTGTTAGATGCATCTTACTGTGAGGAAATGAATATTTCTGATCCCTGCTGCTAAATAACATGGCAGAAAATTCCTCTGAATGTACACCAGACATGTTTGCTAATATGAAAACTGTCCCTTGAATGTATTATTCAGTAATTTTTAATTTTAGCAATTATTTATAATTTGTTAAACCTGTAGGCTAATATCACAGACAAAAAGTGAATGTTACTTCTTTATCAAGAGGGGTCCCCATGAGCTCCCAGCCTTTCTTAGCTCTTGACAGAAACTTGATTGTGATAATGAAGCATTATAGCCACAGGTCTGTTAAAAGCCCTGCTTTTGTTTTTGAAAGGAGTTGTGACAACTGCCTCCCATTTGAATCAATTTTACACAATCCCCACAACAAAGTTTTACTCCGTGATCATTTATTTCGCATTATTACCCGAGTGCTCGGTGACTCCCAGCGCTGCGGAGGACTCGCCCTGCTGAGAGCCCCAGACAAATTGATGGGCAAGCAGCCTCTGCCCCTAAACATCCTCAGCTGAGGCTCTGGAGTGTGTCTGGTGAGGAGAGAGGTGCTCCACCACCCCATACAGCAGCCAGGGGACAGCAGGGCCATGGGTGTGGCACAGCCCTGGCAGTGCCAGGTGCTCTGGTGCTGATGCAGAGGAGCACAGAGGCAGGGATGCTTACACTGAGCACCAAAGGAGCCCCTGTACGCCTCCCACTAATAATTAGAGAAGGCAGGTGAGCCTAGCAAGGGTGATTCACTGCACTGGGAGCAGGATCTCCACCCCACACCAGCATAAAATCAGACTCGGATGCACAAAGACTTTCACTTGTTTCAGTGGTGCAGGAGGGAGACCTAGATCTTTATGTAAATCCTTCTGCTCATTTCAAAGAACCCTGCTTTTTGACAGATTTTAAAGAAGAGTCATGTTTTTTCTTACATTAATGCAGTTTCCATCTCAGCAAAGCAATGTAGTTTAGGAAATGTCTTATTAAAAACAGGTTCTGTCTTTAAATATCTAAGAAATCCTGCCTAACAAAGCTGTGCACTTTCTTGTTTTCTTAGCTTATTCTGCATTATCTAACCTACCAAATATTTCAGAAAGATTCTTTTTATGTAAAACCTGGCAACAAAAATCAATGCATAAGTAGTAGAAAATAATTTTGACTAGTGCCTGCATTACCTCCAACACATGAAATTTAACCAGCAGAGCTTGAATTCAATGAAAACCATACATATTAAAAATTAAAAATAGCAAGTACAGAAAATTGAATTGAATCGAATCAGGATTCTCCTATCACTTGGGAAAACATATGGAAAATGTTTTATTGCACAGGAGAGTCCAGACAATATTGACCAAGCCTCTCTTGACTTTCTCTAAAACATTTTTTGCATTAAAAACAACCAGCAAGAACAGTGATTTATTTCTAAATTCCCTGTGTGTGCAGAGAGACACAAAGGTCCTAAAATTGCTGACTAAGATAAATTGCAGGTTGGAATGTATTTAACAAATGATAATGCAAAATGCAGAAAAATATACAGAGGAACAGGAGATAGCAGTGGAATGGAGTACATGACCTGCCTGAGAAGTTACTACACACAGCCAAAGAGCAGATCCAACTGCAGATAAATTCCCCCAGCTATCAATACCTACAGAATTAATCTGCTATTAAGAGAACACAGTGAATTCTTCAGCTGCTTAGCAAAGATGACTGGAAACTGGTGTTACAGTAGGAGAATCAAACCCTTTTTTGAGGAAAAATTAGGAGAAAAGAATGTGCTGAAATTAAATGATTGAGTTAGAGAGGAGAAGTAGAAAAAGAGAAGAAGCAGAAGAAAGATTAAACAGGTGAGTATTAATAGTGACACCTCCTGCCTGTATGGCTGCCTGCTGCACTGTGCCTTGTTCCACACTTTGGAGCATCTGGTGTTGGCTGGGATTTGAAGCTGGACACGGGAGGCAATGGACCAGTGGTCTCACAGGGCAGGGAAATTCCTGCCATCCTCTTTTGTACACAGGTGCAGCCAGCCCTGGGTTTGCTAGGTTTGTTTGCTTTTTAATGCTCCTCTCCCTGCTTCTCTCTGCAGGTGATGGCTGCAGGAGCATCTCATCAAGCTGTCCCTGCAAGGCTCTGGCAGAGCAGGTCCTACCCCGGGCCAGGGCTCAGCAGCAGCTACAGAGACGTGAGAGCAGCTCATGGAGCAGAGCAGGTGAGAGAAAACAGAACCTACCACCCCCCTGCACTCACCTGCCTTCAGGATTTTCACTTTTTCCCTGCTTCCAGGCACTCCAGACATGAAAGAGATGCACAGAAAAATTCCTCTGTCCACTTAAGAAAGAGTTAATATCAGAAAAGTCCGGTCCAATATCAGAAAATTGACATAGAGAATTAAGAGGGGTTATTAAACGGGAACTTGTCTTTGCTGGATAGGAAATAAATTTAATAAAATCTTCATGCTTATAAATTAATCATCTCCTACTGTGACTCCTTCACAGGCTTAGTGTTGTATTGTTTGTATGACACTACCACAGTGTGGTGCACAAACACTGGAGATGGAAATAAGTCCACAGAGAATTGAAGGAATTTCTCTGGAGTGCAGACCTTAATTCACCACCACAGAATCCATGGTAAAGTAGGACTAACACCATTTTAAAAAACAATTAAAAAAAGAAACAGAAATATAATTTTATCTCCATGTGGGAACTGGCTTTACCATCTGGGCTGAAAAGAAAGGGAAGACACAACTTGCTCCATGATAAGCAGTTCTTTCCGGAGACAGGTTTCAGTATCCCTCTGTTACCAGCATACTCCTAATTCTGCATATGACCTGAACCCCTATTCCCTGTGTCAACAGGGCCCTATTATTTTCTTTCCCTCCAAAGTCAGCCTTAGCACTTCTCCTAAGCCCTGGACTTACTTTGAGAAGAGGCCACCAGGCCAATCAGCTATTGACCTGGTGCTGTGAATTTTCCTCCACAGAAGCAAAGACTCCAGTTTTTCTCCTGAATGAGTTTTCACAAAATAGGACTCTCATCTTTGAGATCCTCTAATCCATCTAAGTCTTGGCTGAACTGGGTAGCAGTTTCAGAAATAAGTGCAAGCAACACTGAGACAGAACAGGATCATATACTGTTGCTTGCCTGGAAAAGCAGCATTGAATTATGTGACTCTAAGCAAAATATATATTCTGAAATGAAACTATTTAGCCAAATATAACTGTATTGATGTCTTCATTCATTTTTCTATTTTTTCTAACTATAACAATATATATATAATTGTTTTCCCACCCTGGGAATGTGTGCTTTTTCCAAGAAAATCAGATGAGGAAAGGCTTTCTGATATCTCATCAAGGAAAAAATAACCAAAGCAAAACCAATCCTCTATACCTAGCTGGATATTGCCACTGGCTCATAGGAATGCGTTCCATTAATCCTCCTCTCTTCTATTTTTTTTTTTTTTTTTTTGTATTATGGTAAAAGAACTAATATTTTTAGCTAATTAAAGTCCCTATTTTCCCTATTATATTCCCATCAGATGGGAACATTCACTCCCACCTCATGATTTATATTTGCCAGGCTCTTCACACACCCACCCAGCAGACTTCCAGCCCTGCAGCCTGCCACAAATACACAGATCACAATTTCTGACTTGTTCTGTTCTGCAATGACCCACCACTCTCCTGAAACAGAGCAACCACAGAAACTCTGCTGGTACCCAACCCAAACCTGCTCTAATCCTGTGGCAGGTGAGCACACAGAAATATCAAAGGCCAAGCTTTAGATTTGTCTTGGTTCTGGTGCACAGCTGTATTTGGAAGAGCATTCAATCATTTAAATCCTGTTTATCTTTCTGCACTGAATGACTTGTGGTATGCACCCCTCATATTACCCTGCTTAAGCTGGGCTTAACATCAGCAGTTTTACCTTGGTAGCCAAAAGGGCATCCAGTGGTGACATTAAGCTTTGCTTTTTTGGGACACCACTAACAGGGATTTCCACCAACTCTTGGCTGTGCACAGTGGTGATGCTGTAGCCCACCTGCAGCCTCCAAAGTGTCTCCTCAGGATGCCTGGCAAACACAGCAGACACAAGGTGATGTGGGTGGGGAAAGAGAGAAACATTTGCAAGGATGCAATGGACTTGATGATCTCAAAGGGCTTTTCCAACTTAGTTTCTGTTTGATTTCAGCCCTCAGGTTCTTCCAGGGCTGCCACTTGATGGGTCCTTTTGCACGGGAGAGGATGGGGTGGGGGTGGTGTGTGAAAATTTTGTGTTTCAAACCATGTCTCTGTTTTGGAAGAGGCAGAGACCAGGTTGTTCACTCTCACACAAGACAACTACTAGAGCTCTGCATTGTCAGATGTAACACACAGAAAAGCAGCTGGCCTGCTAAAGGTGGGACACCTGGGTGTAACAGAATGAAGAAAAACAACTCCAAAACTCCAGAAAATTCAGAGCTGCAAGAAAACAACAACAACAACAAAAAACCCCCAAAACCAACAACAACAACAAAAAACCCAAAACAAACAAACAAACAAACAAAAAAAAACAACCAAAAAACCAAAAACAAACAAACAAACAAAAAAACAAAAAACAACCAAAAAAAAAAAAAAAAGAAAAAAGAGAGGTCTGGTGAGATTGCTCCCGATATTTTTATGTTTTTAATTTCAGCTGTACAGACAAGCAGTTTTTCCCACTGCCTGTGTTGTTTATAGATGAGTCATCTTCATGCTGCCACTGCTCTCAGCTCCTTCCTTCCCCATCTGGGGCATTTCTTCCATCCATGGTAATATCTACTATTATAAATGTTATTGTACTACTATGTCTGAGCAGTCCCAGCAGCTGATCAAATAACAGATTATGAAAAATAATCTATAACCAAAGATTATAGATGCTAAAAATTGCCTTGGTTTTACTTTTCCCTCCTCATTTCTCCAAGCCTGTTTGCCTAACACTTGCACCAAGGCTTCCAGTGGTTTTTGTAAAAGACCAGATCCTGGCTGCCTTTGGCAACATGCTAAAGAAACACTCATTATTTATTGGATATGACATAGCCTTTCCTACATCCCTGACTCATTCTTTGATCTCTCCTGACAATTTATTTTAAAGAATTTTGCTATTTTAAAGGATTATAACTGGTACATGGTTTCCTTTCAAAAGGATTTAAAAAAAAGGGAAAAAAAAAAAAGAGAAAAAAAGCCTGAAACAACATTTATGTTTTTTCTACTTTTAAAAAGTTCAGCTAAGTTCACATTCACCAGTTAAGAACTGTTTTCATTTGTTTCCTTTCCCTTCAGAATCAAACCACCACTGCCTCACCACACCATTATCACAGCATTTGTGTGTGAATTTGTCCTTTCATTTCTTTGATCATGAAATAGCAGAGACCCTTGGTGTGTCACCTTGGGGTGCACTGCATGCACTCTAAGCAAGGCCAGTATTTCCATTTTTCTGTACAAAGTCAGAAGGAAGCAGCTTCCTGAAGTGTAATGCAGTGTGAGATAGGACCCATATCCTAATGAGATTTTTTTCCCCCTATGACTACATAAACAGGAGAGCTGTTAATTTTATTCAGTTGTGTAAGCACCTGTCTCAAGTGGGAACATTTCACTGAATCTCTGTGCTGGCTAGCCAAAATTGGTGGATAACATCACCCTTACATCCTTAGAAACATAAGTCATTTTCAGAAGATGCAAGTGAGGATCTTTTTTCTTTTTTTTAAGCTCTCCACATTTCCTGAATTTCAATATCAAGGGCAATTTTAGTCTTTGCTTCTCTCATTTTGGGCCCACAAAAGAGATATCTGAGTAATACCACAAAGATTCAAAGATTTGAGAACTTCAAATCAGATCAATTTTAATATATTTTTAGCTTTCTGAATGGAAATTTTAATGTGTCTTGAGTCAGACTGATATTAGCAAAGTTAATGTTTCTGATTGCTATGTACAGTGTAGTGAATCATCTCTGTAAGCTGAGGTGACTATTAGCAGCAGAGGTTAAAAGTTCATTAAAATTAGAAAATTTTCTTGTTAATTTTCAACATCCAGATACAAGAGCATTCATGAACATTTACCAAGAGTCTGCTCAAATCAGAGAGGCCCTACAAGATCTTAACAGTACTGAATTGCCCACTTTTTTACAGTGTGATGGCCAGAATATTGCCATTAATTGCCATATAAACAAATTATATCAAGAGTTTGGGTGCTGTTTGAGCACCTACAATTCTGCTAATATGTTTCTTAATAAATCTAGATATTTCATTGAAGGTAAGCATTAGAGGAGGAAGTGGGGCAAGCATTCCACAACAGGAAAAAAGCAATATATTCTGCAGACAGTCAGTCATGACCTTGCTGAAGAGAGCACAGTGCTTGTCCAGCACCATTTAGGGATACAGGAAATGTCAGTTTTCCTGATTTTTCACTGCCATCTATTAGAAATAGAGAAGGATGGTGGACATGTGTATATCTGTCATAGTAGGGATAGTACCAAAAATTCACCCCAAAAAATTGGTGAGATAAAGGCTTTAGATGATTTTAGCCCACAATAATCTGCAGTACTTTGATCCAGAACTTAAGAATTCAACATTATTTTTGTTCTTTGCCATTCTTCCCTCTCAGGCCAGCAAAAGCTTTTTTCCTAAGCCCACCAGAAAACAGGGGAGTTATTCCCTGCCAGCCCAACCTGGCAGAGAAAACACAAATTTTTAGATTTCTGTGGAAAGGAAGCAAGCCCTAAAGTATTTTCTGAGAAATTATTTGAGGAGGAAGGGTTTCATGGAATGTACCCAGGAGCCTGCCATGTCAGAGCAATCCCGCAGGAAGGCCAAGCGTGCAGAGAAAAAGGAAACTTCTCAAGGGGGCTCTGGTTAAGGGGGGGACAGAAGAGAGGATGTCACTAAATCACTCCAGACGTGCTGACTGGGGCTGACATATTGCTCTGGAGGATGAAAAAGGGCTGAGGAAGGCACAAGGGCCTCACTTTGACTCAGTTATTTGTGTGAAGGCCCAGAGGAGCCAAGGGAAGGATGCAGGAAGAGAGCTGATCAGGATGATGAAAAGAAAACCTTTCTTCCCAGAAACCTTCAGGAAGGGCTTTTGAACTGTTCCTGCAAAATGATGATTTTTAACATGAAGCATAAAAATGGCATCTCTGTACACAAGAGCACAGCTATCTCCCAAAGAAAGATGCGTTGTCCTTGGCATGTAACACCAGAAGGCAACAAAGCAGAAGGCACGTGTCAGGTACACTGATATTACAACTGTTCCCTTACCCCTGTGAAAGTACAGTGCAGGTGGGAGACATTTGAAACTGGCAAAATTGCATTTCTACATGGGGCTACACCTTTCTGCACTTTTACACTTTCTGTGTTTGACTGGTTTATGAGAACTCTTCTTAAAAGCTGGGACTCAGACTGAATTGTCACTGCTGTTTGTGAAGCATGTCTTGATACAGCCTGTTTTATTTTAATTACCTAGATCTGTAGATTTGTCTTTGTTGTCACGACCTTCATTTTCTCATATTGTGGCTTTATGACAGCTGAAATTCTATCACTGATATTAAGAGGTAGTGCATAACTAATGGCTCTAATATTCTCCTCCTTTATTGCTAGGCCTTTAAATGAAAAAGTTATTTTCAAAAACTATCCCAATACCTTTGTTCACATAGTGAATACCATCTTTTGAAAAGTGTTTCCAATCTTTTTTTGCTTGGAAAAATACTCAAATGCTTTATCTCTACATTACCTTCTTCCTTTATTGGCCTTTTTCTGGCTTCCCTGTGCCTGATCCTGCTAAATTTCAGAGCGCTGCATGTGCCTAAGAGATCCATTGCATATATCCATTTTCCTGGTCTCTGGTGAAGTTACCTTTTTGTGGTACATTGGTGCTTTTATAGCTATGTCCAAGGGAAAGCGTGCTCCTCCTTTTGCACGTGCAAATAAATGGAGAGTTATATGTAACTTGTGGAAACTCCCTTGTTCACCTCTTTATTTATATTTTAATATATATATTTGGTAGGGCTACCAGACACCTTTCACTTTAACTTGCTGCTACACCTCACGTCTCTCATGGCCCTTGACTACTATCTCTGCAATGCCATTGACCTGGATATTCCTGTTTTCATTTCTGCCTTGTGGAAACATCTGCTCATCCCCTTAAGCCATGCAGGGAGTCTGGCTTCATTCAGGTGTCAGAAAGGCAGTAGGATTAAACCACTTCAATGGGCACATGCAAGCACTGACAACTTTTAGTAGAATAGAATAGGGAACAAGAATTAGTGCTTGGATCATAATGCTTTCTGTGCAGGCAACCACAGACCTCACTACCAAAGGAAAAGTATTTGATATCGGGCACCAACTGTGCATTCAAAATAGAAAAGGCAGCAGGCCTTCTCTTGATGAGTTTAAGCGTTCAGGGACACATTCTGTCTCCTTTTGTGCTCACTCTGATTAGTCTCTCACTCCCTTTATATTCCTGCTGTAACTGGGAGGGCAGAATCTGAGTTATACAGTAGTGACATGGATGGCAGAATGCAGTCTACAATAAGCCACAAAAAGTACAATACCCCAAAAGAAAACAAAATTACTAGTATGGCAGTGAAGAACACTGACACTGTGTAATTAAATGGCAGGATATTGGTAAAAAAAAAAAGCCAATATTAAGTTACTATATTTATCCTTTATTTGCACTCCATTATTTTGCTGCACCTCCCTGACACATTTTATTTCTTATGATTTTTGGTTGAAAGTGTAGATAAATAATCTCAATTTTATCACTGGAGACACTATTATCACAATAATAGAGACCTGAATACCCTTTTCTTGTCTTCAGTGGGTGGCACAGACTGTTTCCAAATCTCATCTTTTCCACTGTGTTCAGTGCTTTTTCAATGCTAAATCTTTTGTTTTAAGCACACAGAGCTGCATTGCCCAGCTCCTGCACTATGTGGCTTAATGTGCTTTAGGTCTTATGAAGAAAGAATTCTCCAGACTTACTTAAGTTGAAAAGACACTTGCCTGAGTCTTCCCCAAATCTCTTACGACATCATTATATCAAAATGGATTAATGTGACAAGAATGTGAATATTCAGGTCAGGGGGTGAGTTCAAATAATTTTTAAAGCTCACTCCAATTCAAAATTGTGTGAAAGTAGGTTACTCTTACAGTGACTAAAGCTAGGAAATACTGCTGTCTTTTTAAGCATCACAGGGGATGGATGCCAGCATGGCATTCCAAGGAATGGTAAATTCTTAATGTGAGGAATTGGAAAATACATCACCTCCAGAGGTTGGGGGAGCGATATGAAAGATTGAAAAGCCTTAAAGGACACATCTGAAAGCAGGCTGCTGCATATCCTTGAGATGTTCATGCAAGGACTCTGTGATGTACAATGCTAAAAGAAGTGGCAACTGTGAGGTCTGTGGAGACAAGGTACCTCTGTCAGTGCTAATAAGATGTGAGGTTATCTCATCGCTATGTTTGGGTCAGAAAAACACTGAAGTTTCTCAGAAGACACATGGCTAAAAAGATAATGAAAGAGCTGAAGAGCTATCACTTTTCACACAGCCTTTCCTCAGTGTGAGAGAATTAATGGTAGACTGATATCACTCTGGAAGCTATGCTAAAGCACATGGAAAATAAGGAAGGGATTGGTAACTGCCAACATGGTTTCACTAAGGGCCTAAATCATACCTGCCAAATTTAGTGACCTAAAACAGCATTGGGGGTAAAGGAAGAACAAGAAGTGTCATTTACCTGGAGCTGCGCAGAGCATTTGACATTGTCCTGTGTGACATGTTTGTCTATAAACTGTGGAGGCCTGGATTTGATTAATGGACCCCCCGGTGGAGAAGGAATTGGCTGGATGGTTGCACCTAAAATTGTGGTCAACAGCTCAATATCTTTGGAGGGAAGAACTCATTGTGGCCTTCCAGTGCCTTAAGGAAGCCTACAAGAAATATGGGGAGGTTCTTTTTCCACCAGCATGCAGATTTAGATTAGCTGTTTGAAAGAAATTCTTTACTGTGAGGGTGGTGAGGCACTGGAACAGGCTGCCCAAAAAAGCTGTGGATGCCCCATCCCTGGAAGTGTTCAAGGATGGGTTGGATGGAGCTATGAGCAAGCTGGTCTAGTGAAACTAGAGTGAGCTGGTCTAGTGAGACTAGTGCCCCTGCCCATGGCAGAAGGGTTTGGAAATAGATGTTTATGGTCCCTTCCACCCAAATCATTCTACAATTTCATAGTTTTGTGACAAATGGCATCTTCATCTCAAGAAAGTGACAAGTTCTCTTTTCTATTTCCCCTTTTCCTTTCCCTGTCTTACTTGCTTAGAATTCAGCCATTGTTTTAGGAGACTGTAGAGCCTTCTTGATCTCAGCAAGAGCAAAATCTTTATGGATATGTGCAGTGTCCAGGCACTTTAAGGTGATGCTGTTTTAAAAAATCTAAGAAAGAACAACCCATCCCAAAACCTACATGGCTAGAGGGCTGAATTATAATTTATTCAGGACTGAGGTTTCTGTTTGGGTCAGACCTGGTCTCCATAAAAAGCACAGGCTGATGGCTCCATGTGTTTTATTATTATGTTTTTACCCATCCTTACCTGGCTTGACAGTGATTTTTTTTTTCCTCTGAGCCATGGAAACAGCAGCATGGGACACAGAACTGTGTCACATTGCCAAACTGATACTTGGATGATCAATAGCTGAATAGTAAAAAAAATAGTAAAATAGTCTTCCCCTTACAAAAGAAAGATGGTAATGAAGAAATCTCACCAGAGAAAGAGAGAGCTTCTTGCTGCAGCCACAGCCCAAATTCTCTTACTCACCATTCTGGCCGAAGTCCATGATGGATATAGAAAGTGCATCCCCTGTTCCCTCTTCCATCTCTCCTCCCAACTTTTATCTTTAACCTCTCTTCTCTCCAGCCAACCAAAGAGTCAGAAATGTTTTGTTGCATCAGTCAGATACCATTTTACTTTTTGAGGGTTTTTTTTGGATTTGTTTATCCCTCATATTTTTCTGTTTTGCTTTGACAGTGTAACCTGAGATTTTGTTTTCACCTGCTGAGTTTGGTATTTGCTCTAATCCAAGCCAAGACACAGATCATGATTTTTGAGTGGGGTATAAACTAAAGATGATATTTGCCTGGTCCTCTATTTCTGCCCACTGGGACTGGTCTTTCTCTCAGGGGATGTCTACAAAGCACAACAAAGGTGGAACTGTAGTAAGTGCCAGCATACATACTTTGTGCAGTGACTACTTTCTCCAATAGGAAGTAAAAGTTGCCAGAGACTGGTCTAGTCCCTCCTGAGTGTCTTCAAGCTCCTAAAACTTCAAAAGCAGCACATTAATTCCTTGTCTTTTAAAACAGGGAGATGTTCAAAACAAGTCTCCACATAAACCTTTCATGTTCGTAATGTAGCAATATTCCTTCCTCAGCTGAATTTCTTCTTCCTCTATAAATAGTCTGCCCTTTATTTTTCTGGTTTTTCTGGTTAATTTGACCTAACAGATTTTTCCTTGTCACATTTTCCTTTCTGTCACATTCCAAATTGCCAATACCCATATTCTACACATCAGCAGAACTTATCTGGAACTTTTATGCACCTGGGAAGGATGGAGATTAACCATCCCACCTTCTTACTGATTGCCAGTGGCATTATGCTACCTTTTGCCTGATAAGACAAACAATTTCTAATCCTCGTTTACACAGTCAATAAACTTCTGAACACTTCCCTTTCTCAGAGTCCTCCTTAAATTTCTGCATCTTTCAATAAATTGTACTTACTCTGCTATGGCTGTAGCTCACTACAGACTGTGAGTTTTAGCCCATAAGCAGGGAGAAGAGATACATTTTTCCTTCATACCAGAAATTTTTGTAGTTTTAAAAAACATTATGTGCTCCCTCTATTTTCCTTTTTTTATTTTGGCTATGCAATTTCAGTCTGGTCTCTGATCTCAGATGGCAGTTTCTAGGAATCTAATCATTCTTGGAACTTCCTGTTAAAATGTCTCCATCTAATCCAGATCTTTCTTTAAGCAAGTGCCCCAAATTCAGTATAACCCTTTAGCCTTGAGGCCCAGGGATCTTTATCAAAGTTGAGCAGAATGGAAACCGCCCCTCAAATGCCCTGCTGCCTCCCAGTATGGCATTTGGATTCACCAGAGCAGTGTGACATTTTTAACTCATGACTCAGACGTATTTGCTGGTGGTTCAGCACAACCCCTGACCCTTTTCTGTATAACAGCTTCCCAGCCAGCTGCTCCTCATACTTTATTTATGCAGTTGACTCAGCTTGCCTACGTGAAGGATCATGCACTTCCCCCTCTTCCATTTCAGCTGACATTCCCCAGGTTGCAAGGATCATTTCGAATTCTGCTCTCGCTGCCCAGTGCACGCATCTTCCTCCCTCCCAATTTGCCCACACCTTGAGGGTGGGGATCATTAATGAACAACCAGAAGCACAGGGCAGCCCCAACACCACTCTTTTGATGGGAAAGCTGATAATTGCCTTCTGTGTAGAAGTTTCAAACAATTTTACACACACACACATACACACCCTGTCACAGATCTCTGCAGACTGTGCTTTCTTCACTTTTGAGGATACATGGAGAGACAGGGTCAGAAGACTTCCCAAAGTCAAGGCACAAGGGATTCAGTACTTTTCCCTGGCGTGATGTAGAAGCAAAGTAGGTTGGTTGAAACTATTGTTTCCCCCAAAAATGTCCATTATTTAAATGCAACTTTGGTCTAACATATTTCAAAAAACTTTTTTTTTCATTGGCTCCTTCAGTTCCCAAAATAGGGATCTTGGTGTCCTTTATGATAACAACCATCTCTGACAACACCACACTGGTCTCATTCCTACAAGTGGATTCAGATCTTGAATACTCTATGTGTATCCACTAAGATTGGCGACATCACCTTAAATTATTTCGGGAAACAATATATATAAGTCAAAGTTACAATCCTGACCTGAAATGGTGGGAAAAATCTTGCTTCCATATTTCTTGATTAAAAATATTTTTGATAAAAAATCCCTCAATTTCAGCTATATAAATCATCTCAATTTTTTAGTTAGTCCCAAATCCAATTTTATTATCTTTGTTGAAAAAAAAAGTTTTTTAAAAAGTCTACCTTTAAGAAAAGAAAAAAAAAAAAAAAAAAAGGGTGCCACTTTTATTCTACCCTGCCTAGTCTCAGCACACATATAACTTAATTCAGCATGGATCCCCAGTACATTCCAGACCCATCAAGACAACTTTGCTCATAATGTGATTTTCAGTGTTTGTGAGAGTAGGTTATTGGTTAAACAGATGGGGGAAGAAGGGAGCAAGGAGAGCTTTTGAAGTTATGAGATCATAGAAAATTTATTCTGATGGTCGAATCAAGGGACTTGAAAACTGGTGATAAAAAAAAGGATTTTGCAATTTCTCATGTCTAGTTAAATTTGTATCTACTCAGGGCATTGCCCTTATACTGCAGCTGAAAAACCTGTAAGACATCCAAGGTTATACTGCAGCAGGGCACCTTCCCTGGCTTCTAATAAATTTAAATTAAGAGAGCCCTGAGTTATTGAGACAAAAGCTGAAATAGTCTTCTGTCTGACAGACTCAGGAAAAGCAAATGATCCCACCTGAAAGAATGTATTTTGCTGAATGGGCACTCTGGAGTCACTCTGCTAAAATACACTTAAAGTGATGTCAAGATAAATATCCCTATTTTTTGTTTGCAATTATAATTTATACTCAATATATTGCACCAGATAGAACAGAAGAAAAATGACCTTTATAACGTGAGGCATTCAGAAACAGCAGCACCAGAGGATAACTAAAAGGTTCCCATCAGTTAGCAGACAGTTCCAAAGAAAGACATTTCTTGGATTTTGACTCAGCTGTGTGGCAGTGAGGATTTTCTGGGGCTATCCCAGCTCCTTGCATCTAAAAGCCTTTACAGGGGTCAGCCCCACAGTGTCCTGGCAAAGGCCAAGTTCCCAGAGCAAGGGACATGGGACAAGGGACATGGGCATCACCCCCTGCCCCCAAGGTGCTTCTGTTTCAGCTTTCCCCCTGCCTGGCTGCCCACCAGAACCTACAGTTCTCTGACCCTGTAAGATGTCCTTTCTGCCTCAAAAGCTGCAGGGACAGATAAATTGCCTTGCCTCTCATTCCAAGGATTTCTCTTCCTCCCCTGGCACACAGAACATAATTTCTATCATTCTGCATCTGCAGGAATTCTCATTAAAACTTCTGGAGCACTGTCCTTGTGATTATCCTGTTTTTCTAAAATTGAGGGCACACTTAGGGGAAAACCAAGAGTGTTCATGACTTTCTCAGAGCAATATAATACATATGCAAATAAACAGATAAAACTCCCTCAGTTTCTTAGAGAATTTCCACAGCCCAAATGGGTATAATTCTGCTTGCTTACCCCCCTTTTTTCACAAGTTCAGTCTTCTGTTGTCATGACTGCTACCTGGAAATAGAGATACTGAAAAACAAGTTGCAGTTTCAAAACCACTGGTATATGCCAATAAATTTGTGTGTCAAGAGGGACAAGAAAAGGTCTTTATAAGAGCTATAGAAGTTTAGTATTCAAATGCTGCTCTAGATATTTGAATAACTAAACGAGGAAATACACTTTTATCACTTTAATAATTTTGACGTCAACTATTTCACCCCACTTCAAAACCCAGACTTGCAAATTTATTTGGCCTCACAAACCACCTAGCCCAATGAACAGCATCATGGACAAGACTTGCAGGTTGGGCAGGTATCCTAACCCAAACCTACAGATAAAACTCCTGCTTCTGTCCAAGGGGGTCACGCTTCTCTCAAGCTACTGAGTTGGAGTTTTTTTTTTTTTAGACAAAGGATTCTCTCTTGAATCCACAGCTTCACTAGGCCACGGTAACAGTAAAATAACAATAATAATGATAAAATTCAGCAAAGCATAAAAACTTGTAGAACAGTAATAGTGATGCTTCTGCCATTTTTATGGGGCACTAATCTGGTTGCCTCATAAGGAAGCAGATTATGGGCTCGTAAAACAGCACAACAGATCTGTGGTGTAATGACTTTAGTAGGTACAGCAGCAGCTTTACTACAGCTCCCCTCTTGACAAGCTGTATGATGTAGGATGAGAAGTATAAATATAAAATCAATCTAAATTTTATTTCATTGTGATTTCCTGCTTATCAGGACAGAAAGAGATCGAAGGAGAGCACAAAGTAGCAGAGACAAATGCAAAAGCCTGACCTATAATAAAAGGAAAGCTGATGCTCTCAGCTGCCTAACTGTAAAAATATTTCTGCAGATGCATGGAACACTAAAAGTATTCACACAATTCATACAAATTAGCAGGTTTAAAAGCAAGCCATCAAAGCAAGCTATACAATAGGAAAGAGTAAAAAAAAGAGACAGAATTAAGTAAATTGAGGTATCCCTCCAGAAGCTGTCATTTGAGTTACATCAGCTCATTTCATTTGAATGGAAGAATATCAAAACTATACCTCTAAAATGACAAAATTAGGCATTTTATGCCAGCCTAGGAAAAAAAAGGTAAAATGACAATTTTGCTTGATTGTATGTTTTTCTTCTCTGTTTACAAAGGAGTAATTATACATATTTCATTTTACACATTCATACAAAATGGATACTAACAGAATAAGACTCACTATAGCAGCTACAAAGACTGATAAACAAGATAGAGTGGCTGTGTGTATCCAAGGCTCAAAAAGTCTACTGAACATCTTTTTGCATCAGCTACCAATATAATATCATAGTATTGCTCTATTTCTTTGTGTCATTTTGAATTTAAAGATGAGACAAGGACCTGTTTTTATTTTAATTGCTATTATTTAGTGTGTAGCAGCATGAAATCCAGATCTGCAATTGTAGTACCTAGATTCTAAACACCACTGCACTTCTAAATAAAACCTGAATTCTCTGACCATCCATGATAGGGCTGTGAAAATTGAAGATACTCCCATAATTTTTTTAAAAAAACTTGTTATTGGACTTACAGTTCTGCTTAAAGCAGTTTGGATGGATTGTAACAGAAAAGTTCTTATTGTGCTGTACTTCAATAGCAATGCAATGTTTGGCAGAGCCTTATGATGTACAATCTGGAGGTATTTGAATAAAGTTGCAAATTCAGCCCTACCTGGTTCTGTTTAAATGCTACTTGAAGTTCTGGACTCTCCTGCTGCTTCCCTCAAGCATGTCCCAGGGTTGTGTGGAAGGCCCTCATGGAAGATATAATCAAGAAGACCTCTCCACGCCTCCACACTGCTAAATTACTGCTGGTGTTCCAGAATTAAGACCTTCAAGCACCAGGAGAACAAATAACAGTCACTACCTGCTCTGAGGAGTCTGCAAACAGAAACCTAAGTTGTGCAAATGTACAATGTTCTCTCAAACCTCTGAAAAGTGCTGCAAACTTACTCTCCCACGTATTCTCTTCCAAATCATCAGCCCAGAAACTCCATGAGTTGACTGTTACCTTGTCTGCTTTCAGGTACACAAATAAAAAATATTCACCATTTTCTCCTCATATTGCCTGATTCTGTCTTCAGCCACAGGAATTTTTTTTTAATAGCAGCATGAAATTTGCCTAATAAATTAATTGAAACAGCAATCCAGCAAGTGCTTTAGATTACAGATGTTTGCAAGCCTTGCTTCCAAGACTGTTTCCATAACAAACACAGGAACATGGGAAGGAACTTTTCAGATATTTTGAGAGTTTTATACTGAGCAGAAAGCAATGTTTCTGGTGAGATTGGGGTAATAAAATACTTCTGGGTTGCAAGTGGGCTCAGTAACAGTTGTACATGCAGAAGACCTGGTGGGACATTATAAAATGTATCATGAATGTAAGGGCCAAACATTTAGGATGTTGAAATGCACATGCCCACCAGAATCAGAGAAGTAATTAAAGGGATCTGTTAGCAAACAGTAATCCAGTTAAATATATGTCATAAACAAATAAAAGAGTACCTAAAGATCTTTGAGTTTCAGCTGCTGGATCATCTCTGCCCCTCAACCCTGCCTTTCAGTGTCCTTCTCTTTTACATAATCAGAAGTTAGGCTGTGTGGCCTGGGCAGGACAACGTTATTGCAGTGGTTTGCATCAACCAAGGAGCTGTCTAGCAGCAGGATAAACTGCCAGAAAAGCAAAGTTATCTTACTTTTATGTAAATTCCAGCTTTGACCTGCATGCAGCTGACGGTGCATATTTTATTGTGTTCGCTGGGTTTTCATTAGACTCCTTGTCATTTGCTGAGAGGTTTTTTAACTTCATTTAAATCTCCTTGTGCCTCAGAAATGTCAATAAATGTCATTGTTATCATCAGTTTTGTCCTGGGTTGACTTTTCTGAGTTTTCTGTCTCTGGATTTGATTAAAATTGGGAAATAAATAGCGAATAACATATTGATTGCAGGCTGGGAAAGGTTGCAGATAATTTATTATCTGTGAGCATGATATCAAGGTTTTTTCTACCAGGATCTTCAGACTAAGAAAATTCGTTCTGATGGAAAAGTGGGGTTTATAGCTATTCTTTAGTGCAAAGTAGTTTTTCAAGTCTTTGCTTGGTCATCTATAGACCATAAATCAAGCTAAGATCAATGGTAGTTACCTCATACTGTTAGTTTAGCAGACCTTAAAAAGGAAGCTATTAGAGATTATTAAACTTGAAATCACAATGCCTTGCTTACAGGGGAAACAGGAGAAAATAAACAGGGGGGGAGGGAAGAGAAAAAAACCCAACAGACATTTCCTGTGAACATTAATCTAAACCATAATTCACTGTATTAGCAGTAATTTCATTATATTGTTTTATCCAGACTTACAGAAGAGTAATTATTTGGAGCTATATGTCCTAAACTGACATTTTTACAATCTCCAATACTGCATCACTAGCCAAGAGAATGAAAACTTAACTCACCAGCATATGCTTCTGCCCTTTTCATCATACCAATGAACCCTCAAGAATGTTCCTTTTTTCAAATCTTCCCATGACTGGGAAAATCTCAGCATAACAATGGCAGTGATTTAGAGACAGCAAAATGAGACAAAACCAGATAAGACATCAATCAGGCCCTTCAGTCTTTGCTGTTTACCTCTCAAAGAGTACCTGATCTAATGCCCATTTAGTCTAGAGGAGCTCATTTACAATTTCAATTGTAATTACAGTCAGAGCCTTTGCCTCTGACTGCTGTCACAAGAGGAGGCTGCTGGTATTACAGCAAACTGAATTAATAATCAGAAAACATATTAATGTGTCTGGTGGGCTGAAGAATCACCGTTATATTTTATTCCCCTGAAATATCAACAGCATTGCTGTTTTTTAAGGACAGCTCAGCAACTGTTCTACCACACACCAGGAAAGGATGGCAGAATGTCCAGAACTCCAGAAAACCTACAAGGAGCACTTCTAGGAGCAGGGCTCTTGGTGGAAACTGGACCCTAACAACAAACCCTGTTCCCACCTTTGGCCTGTCAGAATCACAATCACTGCTCTGTGGCTCAAGTGGACTTGGACAGACTGGATGCCAATGAATGCTACTAATGCTAATTCCCAGTAGCACAGAAAAAAAAAAAGCATTACATTTTTCCAGAACCATCTGAGACACCCCATTTCCATCATCCCTAAACCCCTGACAATCTTTAATCTGCTTATTCTCACTCCACAGGTTGCCTAAGATGGGATCACTTGCTAAGCAGGTTAAAACTGGTGTTGTGATTACTGTAGCATCAAATTCAGAGGACCCTGAGCTATTCCAGCAGTTCTCTAGATTGAACACACCTGGCTCCCTGTATGGCAAGTGCAGAGCACCAGCAACATATAAGCAACCAAATTACTAAAGGGCACCACCTCAGGCATGTTAGTCCTAAGGTTACAGAATACAGGAATACAGACTGGATATATTAATCATTCAGTTTAAGAGACGAAAATTAACATTTCTCAACAATACTTATGTGATGTCCATACAATAACTTACACAAAATAATCCACACACCTGCCCCCAGATTCAGATCAGTTTTTCAGGTATGCCCACAGTAAGGAAATCTGCACTCTTAAGTGACACTGTCAGTCAAACAATGTATTAACAGATGATTACTATTAATACAACATAAACCATTCTAGTAGTATTGAAAAGCCAGCATTTAGTACCTCTGGAGCATTTAGGACAAAACAAAAGAAAACAAAAAAAAAGTGGTACAATATGAGAGGTTTAAACTTCATATTATCTTCTGGGCATTTTTAAAGAATAAATTTGTTTTTTACCACAATCATTGTGAGCAATTGGAGGACAGTTACCATTTATTACAGGGAAGGACTCTTGTAAAGAGAGAATGAGCCAGAAGAACTGTCTCAACAATAACAGAGATAGAAATGAACTGTCTAGAGACAAGATGTCTCATGTAAAGTATTGAGCTACACACAGTTTGTTCTGTGTCTTATTCATTTGTAATATCAGGGGTCATGGTGCATTTACTGAGGGCCCAGATGATTGTATTGCTCCAGCTATTGCTTTCTTACTAATGTGAAAACAGAAATATGAAGCATGCAGGAAAAATAGCCCAGGTTTGGAGGTGAGCAAAATGGCAAACAGAGCAGAGAGTCATCCCTGTGCTTCCATTTCAAGCTGAACCCTGGCATTAGCCTGTGAACCTTGCTTCCCAGCCACATTCCCTCTGTACCCAGGACCTCTCTTCCACCAGTGGACTCCTAATGGTGTTGCTGTAACACAAGAAACAGACTCTACATCATTTACAGTCCTATGGGGACAGATCCTATGAAAATAAATGAAAAATAAACATTACTGAAGTTATTCTGCTTCTTGCCCCAAATTTTTCAGACAGTGCCAACCACCCAAGCAACAAAAGACTACTCATTGTCAGTTGCAATAAACGTGAAAAGGTAGACTCTGCAGAGTTATTTTGCATAGAAACATACCTGATGTTTCGTCTTTCAATATTTTTAATTAAGCAAGAGATGGATTTTCAAGAATTTCTAAGAGATTTCAGCAACACAAATTCTACTGAAATGAATGGGATTTTTTCTCCTGGTTGCTTTCCACTCTCCTCATTAAGTCTAAAATATTATTTTCACCTAAGATATTAGTTTCTGTACCTCGATTACAAATATCTGCAGCATTTCCCTAAATTAGACTTGGTAGTTTCCTACACTGCCCAAATATTAATAACATCTAGAAACTTGGGAAGATTAAGTCCAGCTGCAGGAGTTTCATGCCCTGCACACTAAGCTGCCCTCAAGCATTTGTCCATGGGGCAGGGATATGTCAATGCCTCGAGAATGAAACCTCCCTGGGACAGCCAATACACCTGGCTCATAAAAATACAGAGCATGACCACTGGAACCTCATTTCCATGAAGCTCACCCATATCTTGAACTGCTGAAAGTTTGTGTAGGACATCTAATTGAAAAGATATGCAAAGAAAAATCTTGGAATAAAGATTTTTTTAATGTGAGTACTATTATTCTGTTTCCACTGCAGCTTCTTTTCATCATCATTTTTCAGGCAATGACAAACCCTTTCACCTCAGAAACAATCAATGGGGTGTTTGAAGTGGTATGGGGGGCAGAGGGAAGCACATATACAACTTTTTTTCTGATTTCCCTAGTCAGCCACTTACCAGTGATTCCATGACACCCCATCTACACACTGCATCTGTTTTTTAAGCTGCAACACTGCATCCCTTCAAAGCTGGAATGGAATGCTCCCTACATTCAGGATTCTGTGTTAATGCCTGACACCGAGGCAATGCCCAATCAACTGCCTGAGCAAAGTGTTGACAGACCCCAGAGATGCTTCTCTGCCCCTGCCGTGATGAGAGGGCAAAAGGAGAGGGAACACAGTCCATTAACAACTTGAGGGGGATGTCAAGGGATTAAATATTGTTCTGAGTTTAGTATGAGCTGTGGAATGACTCACAGCTCCTGCTGATCCACTGGGAAGGGAGGAGCAGGCTGCAGAGACAGATAGCGAGGAAGAGGCTGCAGAGGGAAGGTGGGCAAAGGATGCTGCAGAGAAAGAGCACAAATTTAGCCCAAACTTTGAGGTACAACCTCTGCTGAGAAGAAATATATAGCTGTGTTGTCTCACACACACTCTCTCCTGAGGCCTTTGAAGGGTGCAATTTACACCCTTGCAGTTGTCCCTGAGCCCAGCATCAGAGAAGGGATTGATCAGGGCTATCAGTTTCTCTTGGTTTCCCCTTTGCCTCCTGCCAGTGGAAATACCCAGAGCATGGAAGGGCAACACCTGCACTGTAAGTAAAAGCAGAATCCATGTGGAACTAAGTTGTGGCACAAAGCCATAACTTAGTTCCTTGTGACCAGCTGAAGCATGAGGTTCATCTCAAAAAAGGGATCTGGAAAGCCCCTCATCAGGACATTCCAAGGTCCAGGTGTGACAGTGAGCAGAAGAACTTTCCTTACACATTTTATTACAGTTAAATATCTGGTTCTTAGCCCTTCTCTGCCTCCCAGACCCCTGCATCTTTTCATTGTTCATTTCACTAAAACACCTTCTTTTTTTAGATAAGTCACAGTTCAGAAAACCCTTATGTAATTCTGAGCATTGTAAAGTTTGCTGAAATGAATCCAATGCATTACTTGAGCAGAGAAAAACACATCATTCCTGTGCTGTTCTAGTGAATGTCACAGAGAGTGTAACAAAAGAAATGTTTAATTACACTGCCACTAAGGCTTACTGAGACCCCCACCATCCTCCTCATCCCAGTACAATAGCAATAATCAAGCTAATCAGGAAGCTGGTGTTTATAAATCAATTAATACATCAATTAATGCGCTGCTTAATGTGCTGCCTAGAGCAGCTATTACTGGCAGTACATGTCAGTTAATTGCTTCCTTCCTACTCCACTGGCTCAGTGGGAATCTGTTGGCAAAAGGCACCTCTGGTGTTCATTTTACTGATATTGAGGAAGATGCTGGACCCTCACATTTGTGGGTTGTGCCATGCAGTAACCTGGGTGCCTCTCTGTTCCACTGCCTCAAGAAAAAAACCTTCCTCCCAGAGATAGAGGGTGAGACTCATTGCTTTGCAACAGGAGATTGTAATCAAGGGCACTGCATTCCTCTGCATCACACCCAGCCCCTTCTCCCTTTGATCCTGCACCATCAAGGCCCTCAGAGGGATTGCATAAATCACAGAACCAGCCTAAAAATTGGTGCTGTAGGATGTATGTGACACATCAGCAGGGACCCTACACCTTTCAAAAACTGTTAAATGAGTATTTCGTGGAGTAGCTGTGAATAATTGCAACCTGTTTTGCCTCGACACAGCGGCACACCACAGATCAGAAATTAGCTTCAGAGGTGTAGCCACAGAAGGCACAAAGAATTTGATGCTACAGTGAGGTAAAGGTCCTCGTGTCCATCAGTCCCCTGCTTTAGCCCTGGTGCTTTTCCTGAGGTTCACTTCCTTCAAAAGTCAGTACATAAAACACAGACTTGCCAATAAAGAGCAAGCGTGATTGCTGCTGAAACTTGAAAACATACCTTGGAAAAATCTGTCCCTGGTATTTCCCAGCCTTTTCCTTCCTCTGGCACAAAGTACAACCATAACATGTAGTTTTAAGCACAATGACAACAGGCTTTGCACAATACATTTTTCACACCACCACACACCTGATTCTTCAACCTGAGTTAGGAGAACTGTCAGTACCTATTAAGTACAGCCTTGCATTAAAATGGCACATAACATGAATTATCCACTCAGGTTACAGCTAGGGTTTTTGGATTTGGTTGCGTCTTGGGCTTCAACCAGAATATTGGGGAAAATAAACCCCAATTTTTCATTTTTGGACTTTCATTTTAGGAAGGATTTTTTGTTTGGATTTTTTTTGTTTGGATTTCGTTTGGATTTTTTGAGGGTTTATGGTTGGTTTTGGGGGGTGATATTGTGGTTTTGTTTGTTTTGGTTTTATCTATCCATGTAAACAGAGAAAGTAAACAGCACTGGATAAAACCAGATTTCTTGAGTTCAAATCTCCATCTTCCCTTCATTTTTTCCTCTTCTGCTTTCCCTCCCTGAAGTGTGAAGAAACCATCTTTACTTTCATTATTGCTTAAAAAAGGATAAATAAGAGATTTTTCTGTTATGAGAGGTTATTATAGACTAGCAATCACGTTCTAATTCTACTTAGCTGCATAATTGTTGTAGTTAAATTGTATTACTTTGAGTGTATGACATAGCAATTCATTGGCTTTCTATACAATTAGGCTGCAATAAATCAAAGTAATTTGCTGCCATATTACATGCAGACATTTCTATGAGATCTCGTTATCCTCAATCTGCCACAAAAGGTTTTGTATCTTTGTGCATGCAAAAAAAAAAAAGGAAATAATTTGTTGAATTTTAAATTCTGAGACACATCAGATATCTGCACAAACCTTAAAAGAGTTTATGTCTTTAGAGATAGCTGTTCAATAAAACCCAGCAAGTCAGAGACAAACATAAAACAGAGTAGCAATGATATATTAATACTGAATGTTCTCCACAGAAAACACCTCAAAGAAAGGACCTCTAAACCAGAAAATGCAAAGCAGATGGTGAAGTAAAACAAATCAGGCCAGGAACTCCTCAGGTGTGGAGAAATTGACTCTAGTCATCATCAGATAAGATGCTAACTCTGAACATCTTTATTAAATAAGACAACAAAGAAGACAGAGACACATCACAATGTAGGGGAAAAAAAAAAGGGAAAAGGAGATATGCTGGAGCTGTGAAATGGGTGGTAAATTTGGAATGGATGATGCTTTCAAAGGCACTGTATTGACTGAGCACTGCTTCAAGTGAATGGAAAAGAGCTCTCAGCAGCTGAGGGAGCTAGCTAGTTCAGTGCTCAGTGACTTTGAGAAGTCCAGCAGCTTTCAAAGCTGCAACACACTCATTACATAAACTTCCACTATCCACAGGGCTGGGGTTTCAGTAGTGGTGCAGTTTGCAGCAACACTCATGTTTTTAGTGAGATACCTGCTAAAGAATCCTTTTTTGTCTCTGGTTAGCCACGTAAATACAAAACCTTTTGAAAACAGCAGCCTATGCAACCTCAGCACTGCAAACAGGGGAAATAGTTCAAAACTGAAGGATCATGCCATTCCCCAGCTGTCTTGTTGGCCAGCTGATAGCTGGCTTCAGATTACAATATGAGAAATTAGCTATAAACCCTCAACACCCACTCCATAATGGGGAGAACTCCCTCTCCAGGAATTTTTTTCCCTCTGGCCACAAAAACACAAGGTTTTTTTAATCTAAAATAAAACTTTTTCACCATAATGGACTGGTTTGTGTCATGTATTTTACTTTGTAATTTCCAAGGGATTTAAAAATGGGGGGAAAAAATGCATCACCTTTTGGAAATACACAAGACATTTAAACAATATAAAAGCATCCCTCTGTAGAAAACAAGTCGTAGCTATCCACTGCTTAGAGATTCAGAGTTACACTACCTGCTGTACAGTATTTCTAATTCAGTTGAAGTATATGTGAAGAAATAACATTACATAGCCTTAGATTTCTTGACCCTCTGACCACATCTAAAAAAGAGTTCACTGCTTTAAGTCTGTGATTCAGCACGGAAACACAATCCTCTGGAGCACAAGAGAATACACAACCAGAAACCTCCTGCTCCTCTGTGAACTTTTCCTTAAAGGACTTCATGGAATAGAATTTGCTAAGTCTGGTCATGTCACTGATACTCAAATGCACCAAAGATTTATAGGCAGAGGTTCTGGCATGATTCACTGTTTGCCTCTGAACTAAGATGCAGAAGGCACATTTCTGGACAGGAATGTGAAATAGTGCTACCCAGGTAGTGATGAAGGAGAGCAAGCAGAGGAGAAAAGGAATTTCCATGTACAATTTTTAGGATGAGAAGCTGGAAAAGGGCAGGAAAAAAAAAAAAAGACAAGGAGAAAGAAAACTAGATCCAGCAAATGGTGAAAGGGACAACAATAATCAAGTTAAAGAAAGAAACAAAGAATTGCCACATATACCATGACTATGGACACCTCTTAGTACCTCTGCCAGGAAGGGAAATGAAGGGAGCAGCAGCTTACATTTTGTCACTCTGGGGTTAAAATTGACACATAATGCAATCAAGGAGTTTTTCATGCAGATTTTGAGATTTTAGTCCTAAAAATACTAGCCAATGTTAATTATTTTATAAATTAGAAAGTAGTAAGAGATAAGGTATGCAGTACAAAAAGCAGACTCACTTATGTGCTCCACTGAGAAAGCCTCTCAGTGCTGAGGGCAAGAGAAGAAATCACCAGACTGAAAATGGATGTGCCAGTTCCACACAGGACAGATTTTCAGTCATGGACCATTACAGTGCTTTCTATGAAGAGAAGCTGAAAACACTTTCTTATCAAGAAGAAAATGGACTACTCTCCTCACTGAACTAATACATTATTTCTGAACAGCTCCAGATCTTGCTTCAAATCTACCACATCCTTCTTACCAAGCAGCTCCAAATCCATCACAAGTTACCACTAAAACACGAAACCATAAGAGAAGTTTGCTGGTAGAACCCAGAAGAGAGAAAAGAAGAAAAGAGTGAGAAACTGAACTTTCCATTCACAAGATCCAGTCAACATGTTTTTATAAATGACTAATCAGACATGAGTGAAAAAATACTTCTTCTGGTAAAATGGATCAAGATAATCATACAAGGTTATGAGATTGCAATATTGCAGGGGGAAAAAAAAACCCACCAAAACACCAAACCATAAAAAAAATAAAACACAACAGAAATAACTTGTATTAACACTATCCAAAAGATCCATGAGGAGTTAAAACCACTTTTATTAATACAGATTGTTCAGTATTTAGTGATTTGAACTTTTAAAGAACTTTATAAAAAAGTAAGAATAGATGATTGGTTGCTCTTTCTATGACACCACTCTTTTCTCCATCCATAGCTTTGCCTAAACATTGGCTATACAAAATGAGGTGTTTTTTTTCTCCCACTCTCTCCTCTTACACAGGTAATTATGTAGACATGGTCTTCAAAAGTAACATCACCATGTCGACAAAATGTCTGTTTAGTGTGTTGAATTTACTAAACACTCACAATTACAATTGCTCCGGGGAAAAAATCTATTTTTTTTTTCCTAGTCATTCTTATTACTTTTAATTCTTGAAGTATTTCTTCATATGGAGAAAGATACAAATGGGAACTCTCTCTGTACTTTTTATTATCTGCTGTTGTAACAAGTGCTGTGAGGATGTGAATTGAAGACTTTGTAATGCCTCCTGTCCCTGACCAAGGTCATTGACCCAGCAGAACACACATTATCTTCTGTGTCTCAGAACTCCATTTTGTGAAGTTTAAAATAAAACCCTTAAAAGATCCTTGAACAGGGCTGCCTTTGACATCTTAATGCAATCTCTACTGTTAAGCCTCCTAGCTGATTTCCTATGCAATATGTGCAAGATTTTTATGCAGTTCCAAGCTTGTTTCCTACAATATATAAATGACAGACTATCTCAAGTGCTATGTCTGCTCCATGTAAGCCACAAAGTGTTTTTCAAGTAATCATGGAATCTAAAGTGGGTTGCTTACCAGGACTGAGTAATGTATTTCAGAGATAGAAGTGCTTTTGTATATATAACATTATGATTTTCCCTTTGATCTCTGCTACCACATTCAGAAATGTCCCAATCTTGGAGTTTTATAGCTCCTTTTGAAAGTTTATCAAACAAAGCTTTCACGAAACATACACATATTCTTGGGTATACCACATATTCTGATTTCTTCCTTTTGGTAATCATGAACCTACTCCTCTCCACGATATTTTTGAGCAAAGGTCACACCTCTTAACTGTGCTTCAGATAGCCCATTTTAAAAACTGTCACTAGTCACTATCTCCTTACACTGTTGTGAACTTTTTGAGTTTATTGAAGGTAATTAGCCAATAGGAATAGATAAAAGTCACCACAAAAATATTACACATATTGCAATAAAATGTGTGGCTCTATACAAAACAAGATATTTGCAACAGTTTCAAAATTAAATCAGCTCCAGCAAAAACAGATTAATTGTTTTTAATGAACAAAGCCAATGTCAAAAACATGATAAATTCAGAGTGGCAGAATTCACGTTTCAAACTTTTCTCTCTACTTCTTTCTTTAATGATAATGAGTTGATTGACATCCTCCCCAGAGGGGCAGACTTCTGAACACTGATAATATCACAAGCAGCTGAGCAGATTCTTTCACTAACCATTTGAAATTGCTGGGTATTGTAAGGTATTCCTCTGCTAGTGCTGACAGTAATGAATACCTGGTTTTGCACAGCTTCAACCACATGGGGGAATCACATTTTACTGTCTTCAATTTTCAGCTGGTAATCTCATACACCAGCATATTTAATACCCTTCTGATTTATAACAGAACACCCACTAATATCTTCTCAAGCACACATTTTCAAATCCTTGTACTTGAGGACTTCACAGGCGGGGGGTAAATTGCAAGGATTTGCCTTCTAAAGGTTTATCAGAAGTGCTGTTACCCCCTACCTGTGTGCCCCTCTCTCCCTGCCATATTATAGACCCAGAATTACAGAATCCACTGTAAATCTTAATTTTCTGGGCTTCCTCATGGGAACAGATCTTGCATCTGGAACTGAACACACAGCTCCCTGCAAGAAATGAACATCTTTTCCTTCCCACTGCTGCCCTCCGTGTGTGTGCCCCCAGAGAAACAAAACAATTAAAGCTCACAATATCTAGGTGTTTAGCCACTCTCAAGTATTCACTGCTGTTACCAACGAGCTGCCAGTCCAGGGCTGGTGACTTTCAGTGACATTAATATAATTCCATAACATCCCCAGAACTTTGGGAATTCCTTTGTCCCAAGGAACTGTGATGATGGGCTCTAGGATCAAGGTGACACTTTCAGCTCCTGTCAAATCACCCTCACAGAAGTCATGGGGTTTTATCCATTTCTCCAGATCTGTTTTGACAGCACTAATGGCTGATTGCTGCTCTAACTATGCACATAGCATGTCATAACTCTGTTAGAACATCTGTTATTAATTTACATTGCTAAAGAGCCAGCAGGAGCTGCTTTGTTTGTTTTCCAGCAGTTCTTGCTGTGTGGATGCTTCGGAGAAATGATGCAAACACCGTTCACCTGGTGCACACCCAGGCCTTTTTCAGTGACTGAGCTGAGAGCCTGTTAAGCATCTAATAGGAGAGGACAGCTCTGCTTCTTTAATTGCAGTCAACACGTGAACCCCACTAGCTGTGGAAGCAGATGGGTTCTGACAATAATTTTTCAAATCTTGCTGAAATGCCACGCTAGTCAACATGAGTGAGGTTGTGATCATTCAGCTATCAGAACAATCTGACTCGTTCAACTCTCTCTTTTGCAGCACAAAGTCCTGGTCTGATGTTAGCTGTGTTTGAAATAATTTTTATTGTCACTCAAGACACCGTGGCTCTAGAAATTATGAAAGATACATCAGAAGCTTCTGATGTGCTTTTGGCCTTTGATTTCTATCCAGCCTTATAAAAACATTTGCAAATGGTTCCTCTTGGGAGTGCAGCACTCAGACTGAATTTTATATAGAAACATGTAAATGCTTTCTTTCCACAGATGAATAGAGAAGAAAACACAACCAAGGGTTTGTCATCTTTGTGATAAACTTCAGAGTTCAGCCCTGAGTTCTGGTACCCTGCTTGTCCAAACTGGACACAAATCAATTCAACTCTAGGTTCTTGAAGTCAGCCAACCAGTTTCCACCAAAACAAAACTGAGTTGTTTAAAATATTTTACTCCAGGAACATTTACCTACATTTTGCTTTTGTGGATAAGACTGTGCTGCTTTGGTTCTTCTCACTATGTGTAATCCTCCAATACTATATCACAGTATCCAGTGCATCCTAAAATGTGCCCTTCCTGCTGTGATCCAAAGCACACAGTGCAGACTTTTGGCTCTCACGCTAGGAAAAAGCCAAACAAACTTCATTTATAGTCTTTAACAATATTCCAGACATTCTGAATTAGGCAAGAAGCCACTCACATACAAATAACCTTGTTTAAGGTGCAGCTGTGGGACCCAGGGGAGGTCTGGATCTACTTCCAAGCAGTGCTGAGACACTTGCCTTCCAGAGCAATTCCACATTTTTCTTTTCAGAGGCATCATTACTGCACTGCTGCCTTTTGAACTCATGTTGCCATAGCAAACACTGTGCATTGTCTTGTTATTATTTATGCTTTGAAGGCTTCTGTAGGCAATTATTTCAAAACAGAGGTATTTGCATTCTTGAAATTGAAACGATGCTGTGGATCTTGGAATTCATATCCCAGCGTGTGTCAGCTAAATCAGTGCTTGCATTTGGCCACTGCAGGGTTATGCAGCTTGCCTGGGATGCTGCTGTTGGCAAGATACTGGAGGGTCATTTCCAGATAGGAGAGATGATGGGAACTGGGGCCTCACAGGATACTTCTGACGAAGAACAAGGAAGGAGCTTTTGTCACTTCTGAGTGACAGCAGGAAACCTTGGGATACGGAACTTAATAAAAATGACTAAAACACAAAACAAAGGTATCCAGTTCAGCGTGCACACAAGTCAACCCTCCTTAACTCAGCAAGAGCCAATGAATTTAACAGGAGGTCACATATAATCAAGTGCATTATTATCTGCTGAATAAACTGTGAACACTGAAAAGTTTATCTGAAGCTTGTAAAGCTGCATAGATTTTAATGGCAGGAAACAAAAGGGGGAAAAGGGAGCTGTGCTTTAGGCTTCCCTAACTTTCTAACTCGTACTGTCTAGAAAATGACCACATTATATTGTAGAGAGCCTCAGGATCTGCCAATTCATTGCAACAAAACCATGGAAATGTCTAAATATCGAGTATTTTTACCATCAGTGTGTTCCTCTCTCCCAGGCAGCTCTAATACTACTAATTTTTCCAGTTACTCAATACATGCTGTATGTACCACAGAACAAGAAAAGTGGTCTCCACATATGAATGAGGGCATAAACCCCACCTGTGTTTTGTTCCTGTAAATTGTGCTGTATTGAGTAGGAAAAAACTTGGATCATAACACTTACACGCTATTTTCCAGAGCCAGACAATACCTTAGAGAGGAACATAAGGCTGGGAAGCAACGTTTTTTTCCCCAATTCAGTGATTCTGAATGTTGTGTGACACTAACATCTGATTAAATACCAACAGTAAATTCTCCAAGAAGTAAAAATGAAATCCTATCAGCCCGAGTTTACACCATGCATCACAGCAAAATCCTTTAGATGCCCTTCATTCTTTTTCAGTTTATTTCCAAATTTTACCGGGGTGATTTTTCTACACAAATTGAAGTACAAACCCTATTTTTCATGACTGCATGTGGTTTATGAGATATTGTGATGTTAAAGAGCATCTTGCATTTCATCTTAAGTTGTTCAGCTGATGTTCCTGGCTATTTCTGGAGGGATATTTGTTACACAGCTTTGCAAGTGACCCATAAGCATGTGTGTCATGTCTGGCCATGGTCTATCAGGATGTGACATGGCCAGAAAAAATTGCATTGACAGCTACATACAAACACATTTTTTTGCCTAAGAATGGATATATAAATGCCTGGGAGAGATCCTCAGTTTCATATTTATTAAAACAATCTAAATTCTTGAAGAATTCTTGTGGGACACAAAAAAAAGCTTCCACTTACAATCACTTATCAGATTTCTGCACAAGTGAGAATTAGATTTCTTTTGTTATTGTATATAATTTCTTGTTAATATTGCAATTTTGAATAAAGATACATTGCAGTAGAAACACAGTTGCTGGGGTTTTTCAAGTCCTGGAAAGGCTTTGATGGCACTGTGATTACTTGAGTAGTCATAGAAAAATGGACAAATTGAAGGCTGGTAAGCAACAGGAATAATCAAAGATGAACAAAATAAATAACTCCTTAGCACTGACAGATTATTTGTTGGCAAAAGAGAAAGCAAGGATATGGAGGGAAAATACAATTTTAATGGGAGGTTAGTTGAGTGCACTGCAGCAAGGAATTTGAGTGCAATGCAAAATTGCATATTGTTTTGCTTGGCTTCCACATGCTTTCCTGCCATGCTAATGAGGAAAATGTCTTTAAAAGATCAACAAAAAAATATGAGTTTGTACCAGAGAATTAGATTTGGACGCAAGGTCATAAAATTTAGGTCACACAGTCCAGTGCACAGAGCAGTGCTGATAAATTCTGACAGAGGTGGTAATCAGTTAGGATGAAAGGAAAATAAAGAATTAAGGAAAACAACAGTTTTCACACGGCTGTAGTGCACTAAACAATTTCTATACTCAGATGCAATACAAATAGCTTGAAAGAAAAGGCAACCTGTAGTGTGATAGCCATTTAGCCAAAAACTCTGAAAGCTGAAGGGCAAGGCTCAAACCCTTTCTGTTTTAATAATAACACTGGTATGAAACCTAGGACAAAGAAGATAACCAGATGAGAGCCATACAGCTTAAAACAAAGAGCTCAGATATAAATCAAGTCATGACTTTTCAGACTGTAGAGTTTTCAGAATTTAGGGGTGCCATTTTCCAGTGTCATGCCAGAGTCAAACTAAGACTGCCAATCACCAGAAAGTACATCTGAATTAAAATCCAGGGTAGAATCTAATACAACCCACGTCCTTCTAATATTTTCCTTCCTTCTATGAGTCTTCCTCTGTCTGTTAGTCTTATGGCCTGGGCCATACAAACTTAAACACAATGTATAATAAGAATATGACGCAGCATTGCCTAAAGCTGATGAAATTCTTTTCTGCAAATAAGGATTCTGTGAAAGAGCATGGCCTCAACCAAAACAAATATTAAAACCACATCATTTTCAGAATGGAATAACCACATATTCAAGTAATTCTAGTATTTTATGGTAATTCTTACTAAAAATCCTTAGGAATAATTGTTTCATGTTAACAAAAAAGGCATCAGTGTGAAACCACTTTTTTTCTTTTTTATGTCACATAATGTAAGAAATTGTTGAGCGCTCACCATTGGCCTGGTGGCAGTGCATAGAAGCAGAGAGGCTGTGCTAAAGGCAGAAGAACAGCATATTGATTAAATCCTGAAGTGATGTGAATAGAAAACTCAGCATTTTGACTGGGCTTAGTAAGACAAACAACAAATGCTCTCAGCCAGGAGCTTGCTCATTTTAGAACTGGAATAAAGCATTGCCTCAGTTTTCCTCCTTGCCAAAACAAGCTGAATTGGCAGGTTGTATTAAATGTCTCTTTGAAATGCCTTTTTCCCTAAAAAGATCAATCATTTTTTTATTTAATAGGCTTGGATGGAATTACTTACTATTTCCAGGATCTAATTTGTTTATACAAAATAGTAGCTTATTTCAAAGTCAACACCATTCGGTGTCTATCCCTATTTTCATCAATATCTAATTCCCCCAAGAGTTGAATAGCTCCTGTAGACTTTACCAATCTTTCACAATCCTTTGGGAACCCTTTTCAAAAACCTATTACAAATGCTTCACTCAGAGGAAAAAGAAAAACTCTGTGTAGTTTGGTTTTGATTTTATTTCACTGTGACCCTTCCAATTTTCCTGTGAGGTTGGTGTCTTCCCTGTATACCCAAGGATCTCTGATTGTGCCTCTTAGTGATTAAGATAGTCAGTTTGTCTTATATGTACCCATAGGCACTCTGCCAGCACCATGAAATCCTCTTCCCCCAGACATTCACATATTCCACTGTCTCTTCCTCTCACAGAACTGTAGCTTGAAACAGCCTGGCTGGTCCTCAGCTTCCACTATTCCCAGAATGGACAGCATGCTCATTAATAACATTCAAATAGCACTGCTTTTTGTAGCAACAATTTTGTGAACGTGCCACAGCTCAAGCTGCCAAAAAATCTCCATAATAGAAAAAAAAAAAAAAAATATATATATATATTACTGTCCCCATGTAAAACACTCTGAAGTGAGTTAAATATAAGACATTCCCAGAGCCTGGTAACTGGGAAACAGAGGCCAAAAGTTTGAAGGTGTGTTGTGACAGGCAGTCAGCACTGGCCACAGATACAGCCAGACTGCTGCCTTATTCTGCCTTCCTTCTTGCTCAAGGGGTAATTTCTGACAGAATCTGTGACTCACTGCAGAAGGTGCTATTTATCATAACGATGTAGGAGACTGAGGATCCAGTTTGAATAAAAAGTCTGCTTTGCATCTTTAATGTATGATAGTTTATACTTTAAGTTATTAATGAGTATGCTGATCTGAAGAAAGAAATTTGCTAAATATTTAATGTTAAACAAGCTTTGCTTAAACAAACTGGAACAGAAGAAACTTCTGAAGTTGCAATCGCAGCATTTCCAAGCCACGAGTTTATCAATATTCAAATACTTATAGAAGATGTTTGGGAATCTAAAACCACATAACAATCTCCCATTTTTATAACACCTTTAAATCAAAAGCATGTCAAAGTGTTTAACAAACTGCAGGCACGGATCATTTCACCTGCAATTAAAACACAGACATGGCTGCAGTGATCTTTGGAAGTGGTTCAGCAGCACAGGGGATCACAGCACAACAATACAGGAGAAGAACGAAGCTGCTGCAACTTCAGAGACTCAGCATCAGTAGGGATTTAATCCTCAAGGTTTATTAATTCATATCAGCATGTCAGCAAAGTTAGGTCCCCACACAATTAAAGAAAATAAAATCCATAATAAATTAAGCAGATTGAAAGCAACTAATCAAATACACAGAATATTATGGCTACCCAACAAGAGTATTTTGAGAAGCAGGATGAGACTGAGCTCAATATTTTTTTTATTGAAATACAGGTTTTTTTCTGTCTTTCTGTCTGCTCAGAGACAGCATCTTGGTAACAAACATATTCTGTAGTTCTGGTCATGGTGTACGGTAAATACTAACCCCCCAAAACAATTATGTTTATCAATCATCAACAGCTGGTCTCTCAAACTTTTTTCCCCCACAATAAAAAAAAAAGAAAAAAAAAAAAAAAAAAAAAAAAAAATTGGTTTTTTAAATCACAAGTCCTGATGGAACAATGTCCCTTGCGTAACAGTGCATAAATGGTGCATTGCTAAGTGGCCCCCTGGCCCTGAAGTGCTGCAGCACAGTCCTTACAGTCAGCTGGAAAAACAGGGACAGAAAGGGCAAAGCCAGGATGAATTCACAAACCATTGCTCAGAGTGGTTTTGGATTTGGCTCAGTATCTAATTTGGTTTGTCCTTTTGCTGTTTGAGGTATTTTTGATCTTCACTGATTGGCACTACAGCTCTGTCTTTAAGGCTATGTGGATTCCTGTTTAAAACCACAAAAAACAAACCAGTGATGAGGTAAAAGCACCCACTTCTTCAACCCTTACCTCAAGGAACCCTGATGGGAAACTAAGAGAAGGCAGTCCATCATAACACACCCCCACTCTTCAGTTTTGATTTTGGTCAGCCTATTTTTAACTTCATTTAAAATAGGTTCAAGCAGAGCCATCCCTGCTTCTCAGCACTGCAACTGGACCAGTTAATGCATTTCACTCAAAGATGCTCAATTTGAGAAATTCTGGTGCAGTCCCCTGGGCACAGAACACAGTCTCAAACAGACTTCTGAGAGAGATCAGTCATCACCAGGTTGGAATGTCAGGTCATTGTTTTTTCAATATCTTTCCCTAGAATCCTGAATCTTTCACTCTGTGGTACATCCTGTGTCTCCTGCCACAGGAGAACCGAGTCCATGCTCCTGTCTCAGCCTAGCTGCCCAAGTCCTGCCTTTGTGGCACTCCCAGGAGAGCTAGATTGGTGGAAAATCAGTCTTTTCAGGCTGAATCTCCCAGAGAAGGGCTCTGAACATGACATTTCTGCATAAAAGGCAGACCTAACAGCAATCTGTCCATCTGCACATAGACACTGCCAGGTTCTCAGCTCCAGCCAGTGAAATGCAGGCAAAAAGTATGTTCCACACTAAAATTTTGTGAAGTTAACTGTGGTAGAGAATAGGAATTGCTCAGACACCATAGCATGTAAAGAGATCTACAGGGTTGTTCTTCTTTCTTAACTGTCCACCTTCCCATTCCAACTGGTAATACTCAAAAAGTATAATCCATGAAAAGGGCAGAGAAAGTGGTTACAAAACTGGAAATAGGCAGCCCCCGTCCTGCCCTGTGTGATTTTATAATGAATTGGCACTTTGGGCAGCCAGCTGAAGATGAGTCAGTGCTGTTCCTTAAACATGACCTCGCAGGAAGCCAGAGTGAAGCAGCCTGATGCAGTTTACAATTCAGACAACATAGATAAGAGTGATTCAGCCTTTTACTCTGCCCTGCTGGGAAAGAATAAAACCAAAAAACAACCTACCAGAGAGTCAAAATGGAAAATTCCTTTCCAGCTGCACACATGACTTTAGTTTTGGCCTTTATACAAGAAGAAGGGCCACGTTCAAGTGCATAATTCCATATGTTGTTTCCAGGTGGCAAAGGCCAGGTCTTTCCTTGTGTGGAGATTTTTCAAGTGTGTGTGTATGTGCAGCCACATGTGCACAAATGAACATTTCAAGGTGCTAGAGTGGCATTCATTATTAAAACTCTCAAAGGAGACAAGTAAATTAAAGGGTCCACTTAGCCAGCCACCACTGAAATTTCACTGGAGGGCTTCTTTTTAATGAAATTAAGGTCTCTGATGGTGATAGATATCGGCTGTGCTGTTTGTAGGGTTTTTACAGCTTTTAATTAGCCAGGTTGCTTTATAGGAACTATTTTATATCAATCGTCTTCAATGATTCTGTAAAGTACTTATTAAAATTAAAAATTAATAAGTAAAGCAATCAGACCTGAAAAGACCAACATATTTCCAGTTGTTATCTCAATAGATTTCTGGCTGTAATTTTGAAAATCACTATCTAACATAACAGGCTGATCACACACAGGTCCTCTTCTCCCAGTCGAAAGTGTGTGACTTTAAAAAGTGCTTACTGATGTTGGAACTTGATCTTTCAGCAACATTTTTCCAGCATGTCAGTGATATGGCACAATTAGTTCCTCATCAAAAAGAAATACGGCATCTCAGACTTCCAATTTTGCTATTGCAAGGGTTTGATTGAACATCCTGAATACCTAAACACTGCCAGGCAGCTGGGAGAGAATGGGATGCATTGAGATCTATCCTTTTTATTAAAAGCTTATTATACCTTAAGGGAAGTATGTTTTTCTATAGGGACTGCTCCAAAATTTAATTACAGCAGACTATCCTCTCATTTTATGAGATTCATCGGAGCTCAGGAAGCACACTGTGATTTGTATCAGCACATCCTGCCCTGTCAGACTGGAATGGGTAGTTATGCTCTGTTCAGAAAAATAGTATGGTTGGCAAAAATTCTCTGGACAAACTGCAGAAATGACAGTACACTGTTGCCTCCACAAGGGAACATACATCATCCCACTAACAAACTATTACCACCCACTAGAAACATCTCAGAAACATGTTCTGGCTGAGGGAATACAGCACCTCACTATATCTTTTTTTTCTCCTCTGTATGAGAGTCAGGCAACAGCTCTAAATTTCCAAAGTGGCATTTCATTTTTTTTTTGGGGTTTTCTGGGAGGATTATATTTTACAGAAACAGAAATGCTGAAGATACCCTCAGGAGAAAAAGCCATGCATTTTGTCTATTCAATATGCTTCTTGGTCTTGAATTTCTTTAAACCCTTTAGTTGTGTAACACAGTATTTTCATTTTCACACAGACATGCACAAAGAGGGTTTAAATACTGCTGGATAAACCAACACTTATGAAAAACTACTGCAGTCCTCAACTAAGGACAGAAAATAGACTATTTAATCTCAGAAGTGCAGTGAAATCTGGATCAAAGTTTGTCATTGCAGAAAATGTGCTTCTGCTCATCATGGCATCCCCATCTTATGAAAGGGAACTGACTACATACTTATGTAAGTCTCAAGCTCATTAAGTAGAGTGAGGAAAAAGGGACTGGCTGAGAGTGGTAAGAAAGATTTTGGTAGTGACATGCTATTTCAAACACTTGCTAACTAAAAAAAAGTCATTCTTCCTTTACTGCTGGGCAACAATTTCACTAAGACAGCAAAAGGTTCCAGAAATATAAACTGAGGGAACTCAGGCAAGACTGACAATCTTGGAGACTTGGTAGTCTCATGGAGTCCTGATAGTTCTGTTCCTTTTGGTTGGTTTTGTTTCTATTCCTCCAAGTAGTACTCAGTGCCAGCATTATCAGAATGTGTGAATATGTCAGCTATCTTCTTTCCTCTTTAAGACCAATTTCCAGCTGACACATTTTTGAGAACAAGAGTAAAATACAATTATCATGCAAACTAACAACAAAGAAATAAAGAGAAAAAAAAAAAAACCCAGGGAAAAAAAAAAAAAAACCAAACCAAACCTCAAAGTATTATTTTTAAAGTATCACTCATGCTTCAAGGTATCACCAGATTTGTTAATGCTTGGGATGTGTAAAATTGCTCATTTATTATCTGCCTTGTCCTATTGTCAGCTCTTTTTACTGTCTGGTAGTCATGTGCCAAGGAAGACTCATATGTCCTTGCTCAAGCATATCACAGCTGGCAGGTGCTGCTGTCTTCCCAGAAGTGGTAATCAAGGAAATGCTCTCCCATCCTTGCCTTCCTCAAATCATGCAGTAGGATTGCAGGAAGGACTGCCTCTGCATTGTTTTCCTTTTCCACACTGAGCACCTCAGACAGCATTTTAAGGAGGAATTAAAAGGAAGAAGGGGAAATACGAGTTCCTCAGAAGCTGGTCTTCTGAAAGAAGAGAGGATGCAGGAGGTTCCTCTATGGGTAGTGTTGGCATGGACAGTAAACAAGTGCAGAATATCCACAGTGAGCTGAGAGGAAACCCTGCTTATCCAGAATGCATAAAGGGCATGAACAATCCCAGTGTCCTTTGGCAGTGGGACACAGGGTGGATGGAGGAATTATTAAGCTCAGAGGTTGTGACTGCCCTGACTTGGACAACATATCAGGTTAACATTACTTTCACATGTGCTTCCCTCAAAGGACATAGATAATGCCCAAAGGCAGTCTAACAAACTTTAAAAGGGATCCTAAAGAAGAGTAATTCCTCCTAAGAAGCTCCCATGATTTCTTTTCTGCAGTAATATTTTTCCATGAGGGCTATCTGATCTGGAATCAGGTCTCCAAACAATTAACTGACAGAGGAATAAATGATGAGGAAATTGCCCACACCAAGAAAGGGAAATCTGGTATCTGAGCAGCTGTGTTGGCAGCATAGGTGTTGAGCCACAGGCTACTTTAAGAGAGGCCTGTGACATGGGATTTCTCTGGGCAAAGACCATGAAATGATTTATAATTTAAACATGCATTATTAAAAAGCAGCTCTAGATAGTTGTGTCTGTCAGTCGTTCTCTTGATTTTACAAGGTACTGGCCTAGTTGGAGGCCAAGTTATTAAAAATAATCTTCTTTGTTGTTGTAGTTATTGAACTGATGCTATCAAAAGGACTCTATGATTTATAGCATGTGTCTCTAGGGAGGCTTTAGTCTTTTTTTTTTTTTTTCCCCTCTTGATATACATTTAAATTTGACACTCAGTAAGATTCCATTTCTCTCTTTCCCAGTGGGAGTGCAAATTTTTAGGCTACTCTACCATTCACCCTATTCTCAAGCAAAGATGAGGTACATCTTCCTTTCCTGTCTGGAATTTTCTAAGATCATTTTCACAATCACCACTTTGGCCACAACACTTTGCCCTGGAAACACTGCATGGCTGGTTACACGACATTCTGTGCCTGCTGAAGCTCTGGAAGCAATATTTGAATGCTCCTGGAAGTTACTGTGCCTTGTTCCCCTTTGCCACTTACTGTGGGAAGGTCACAGCCCGCTGTGCTGGCACTGACTGCTGCAGGGTCTGCAGCTGGAAACAGAATGACAAATCCTGCTGGAGCTGGAGAAATTTATTAGTCAGAGTGCCTGTTACAGCCCTTTGGGTTCTGGGATCCTAATTAATACTTTTGTATGGTACCGGGCAACATGATGGCTTTTTAAATCTTGCTCAGGATGTGCAGTGCAAGGGTGTTGCACTGCACATCCTGATGTTTGACTGTTGAGATGTCCAAAGAACCTCAAACACACACGCTGTATGCCCTCAGCCTCAGCCACAGAAGAAACTCAACCTTTTGCAACCAAACCTCAGTCTGCACTTGAGAGCACAGCAGGACTTGAAGTCAGATCAGGACCTAAAACACTTGCAGCTTCAGCTCTTGCATACCTCCACTTTGTTCAACACACACCAAGCAGAGAAGCACTGGGTACATGCTTAAAAAGAAAACAAACAAAAAGTTTAAACTTTCCCGGGAGCGCTGCACTTTGAGGAGGAGAGGAACATGTGCAGAAACTCCTAGGGAGTTGCTGTCTCACACAGACACAGGCAGATAAGAGTTAGGGGCCTCCTGGGCTCCTCTGGGCACAGCAAAGAGGCTGCCCAGAGAGCTGGTGATTAACAGCATTTTACTCTGCGAGAGGCAGCCCCTCCTGGCTCCCGGTTTCTGATGAGTTCCTGTACCTGGGGATCTGTTGCCTTTCCTGATAAAAGCTGGCACATGCTCCTGTGCTCCTGAGGTTCTTGTTAAACTGGTAATTATGCCCTTTCTTCTTCCCCTTGACTGGAAGCACAGATATTTGGCAATGGAGTACACCCTGATACAGGTCTGTGTGGACGTGGAATATTCACACTCAGTACAGAGAAACATTTACTTCCATGCAGTGGCTCCTCTGATCCACTTTCTTTCACTTAGAATGAGTCAAATAACTTCTTATACTGACATTTCTCTCCCCTGATGATAAGTGGGGTCTAGAAAACTAGCACAGATCTAGATACTGTAGAAATCTGCAATTTGATGAGGTAAAACCTTAATCCTCCCAAGCTTCCTACATAAGGTAGTAGAAAAATCATGCATCTTTAAAGAGTCTCTAAGTTAGGCTCATACACTGCCAAGCACAGCTAAATATTTCTATGGGAGGAAATCCAAGCCAAAGGAAAAAGAAAATGAAAATAATCTTTTTGGAAGGAAAACAGAAAATAATACTACAGAAAGAAGTATTATAGAAAGAACTATACAAAAAAAAAAAAAAAATCACTGCAAAACTAACAGGACACTGTTAGTTCTGAGACTTAGGAAGTTCCCCTAAACACTTCTCAAAGAATTCTTGTGCCTTTGCCCTAACCCCCTATCTTTTCATGTGTCACTGACTTAAAGACAAGCACAAGAAATCAGCATGAAAAGAAATCTCAGCAGCTCTTGACACATCAACAATTAACCTTGTAAACTATTGGGTTCAGAATTTCAAGATCAATTATCTTGACTAGAAATAACTGACTCATTCTGAAGATTTGTTTTTTAATCTATTTTACAGTATTTGGAAATGCAAGTGACACTATGTGAAGCAGGGACCAAAACTTTTATCTCTTTTCTGTCATGAAATGCCCAACAAATAGTCTGTACATGTCATTCGCTTCTTCTGTGTGGTCTAAGAAAGTTTACAGTGCTTTCTGAAAATTGGAACAGCCTCACCATGAAGAGTGTAGTGTGATTTTTTTTTTTTTCTCCAGAACAGCCTGTAATTGACTCTCCTCAAGGAGATGGGAAATACAGAATTGAGTTTGTTCAGCCTGAAACAGAACTGAAATACTTCTACAAAGATGAAAAAGCTCAGAAAGAGGTTTCCCAGCTTTCTTTGCTTGGGTATCACTGGCTGCAGCACGTTTCACCATCACTAGCAGTGCTCACCCCCAGCTCTGTGTAGATGTGCAAAAAGGCAAAGAGGAGACCTTTGTTGCCTCCTTCTCTTTTCCCTGCCTCACTTCTTTACACTTCCTGCTAGGATATCCCTCTCCTTCCTATTACACCCCAGACTGTGGCCCCAAGATCACACTACCTCCAGCAGCTCAACTTAATTTTATCCTGCTGAGAGGGATCCCAGGAGCTAGACTTCCATGATCCCTATGGGTCCCTTCCAGCTCAGGATGTTCCACAATTCTGTGATTGTGAGCCATCACAGGAGGAACCACAGAGTGAGGTGATGCTGCAGTGCACAGCAGCCAGAACCAGAAAACCAGAAAAGTTCCACACAGATTCAGCTGCTCTCTGGGGCATCCTTCTCTCCATAACACAGAGGAGAGGCTGCACAATGTGCCTGTGCAACAGGGATATTTCAGGCACAAGGGAGGTTTCTGCATCCAGGCAGGTGCTTCCACAGTCCCCAGCCCAGCACAGACAAAAAGCTTCTCGATAACGCCTACAGCTCTGAAAAGAAAATATTACAGTAAAGGTATGAGGCTGAGAATGAAAGCTCTACAAAAACCAGGTTTTGGCTTCATCAGTGAGAATCAACCCTCTTATCTGCTCAGTTAAATGAGCCCTGAGAGAGCTTCCATCTGTGGGGGTGGGTAAGGATGTGGAGAGCGGGGGCTGGCGAGGGTGGGAAGGTGAATGCTGCTGTCCTCCCGCTGCGCTTTCTTCCACCCCATTCAAACTCGAGGAAACGCTTCCATTTCTATGTGCCCACAGAAGTTACTGCAGGAAGAGAGCCAGACTGCTCCTCAGCAGGAACTGTCTTTAACAAAGGGACATCATCTCCTTACAATGCTTTCGCTTCAGGGTTATTTTAATCTGAAGCTTAGCAGAATATAGAAGCTGTTTTGGTTAAAAAGCCCCGATGGACTAAAAGCATGACAAAGGACCTGTGAAAGATTTTTTGTATCTTTGCTTCATCTAAAAACTTTTAAGCCTGCTTTTTTTCCTTCAATATATGTTTTAGATACCAGTGTCTGTATCTGAGCTATTAATAGTTGATGGGTTTGGGCTGGGTCCAAAACCTATATTCCTTCTCCTTGCCTAAGGGCAACAAGAATTCCTCTTCTTACAGATTGCTCCACAGCAACAACTTCAACAAGCTGATGTTAAGCTCTAATCAATTTAAATTATTAAAATGCCAATTCAACAAAACCTAACAGAGTCTGTTAAACATTCTTAGAAAATTCAGAAGTTGTCCAAAGAGAACATGGACAAAAGGCTGCTTGCATTCATAAAAATAATTTATTATGCCTAAACACGTTGTTTGTTATCTGACATTGTAGAACTTGCAAAGCAAAACCAAATCTGATCTGAGTTCCTCTTTGTTTTAGGGCTTCCCCAGTGACCTCTCTAAAGTAATGGATGTAAATGAGGTAAGCACCACCACTCCTTTCCCAAATCATTCTTAAGTTTCATTTCTATCTGAATTACAAATCCTTTCACTACTGTGTAAATATATTTCCTCACCTTGACATTCATGACAGCAGACAGAAATCACAAAGTCAGCACACACCCCAAACCATTATAATTCATTGTTTACAAGGAACATTCTGATTTCTCTGCCTTCATTCTCTGTGTGAGCATGGCTGAGTGCCAGCTGAACCACAACGATGCCCAAGACCCAGAGAGATTATGTGGGTAAAGCACATACTGCAGCTGTGATGATATTCAGGAAGGGGCTGGATCATGCTGAGAGTCACTTCTGCCACACAGTAAATCAGCAGAATAAACAAGTACCCTTTATCCTAAACTCTGTAAACCCACTGCTTTCACAGAGATTAGGGAATGGTTCTTTGGTGGTATGGGGTGGGGAGGGAAATCAGTTCATTGAAAAGGCCTGTCTGCATCATTTCTGGAAATATTTTTAGCTTGCAACAAAGAAGCTGTGCATTATCAGCACAAATCTACAAAGCTTTTTCCTACAATCGTATTTTTTCAGGTTTAAAAGTTTCTGATTTTTCCACTGACACCTTCAGCAATGCATTGTCACTCCGAGCAGGTGGTTGCCACTCCTGTGGGTTTGTGAGCAGGAGAGGTGAGGGTTGCCCCTGAGAACACATCCATTACATCACAGCTAATAAATGGAAACAGAGGAGCTCCAAATACAGTAGCTACAGCACACAGAGGGGCTGAAATATAGGTGATCTGAGTACAGTGCCACCTTTCCAGTGGCTACAGGTGGCTGCTGGCACTGGTGAGGCAGCAGGCCAGCAGGAAGCTCTCTGCAGAGCAGCTGCAGCATCGTTCATCACTACAAGACACACCCACTAGCGTCCAGGCTGAAGAAAAGACCATAAATGGAAAAGATTTTACATTATAACATTCATAAAAAGTGGGACTAAATTCAGAGTTACCATTCACCATTCATTTGAAGGAAATAAAGAATCTGAACAAAGCTGGGATGTTGTAAGACTTACGTACTAATGAAAAGCCTAGTCATGAAAGATTCAGTCTAATTTAACTTAATTAACACTTATTTTGAAACAAAAATGATGCAAAATAAATAATTGAAAACCCAATTAGACAAATACTTTTGAAATGTATAGTACGTTAAAAAGTCACCCAGAAAGAAACTTAATATTGGATGAAATTGCCAAAATATCTATATCTATATCATCTATATCTATATCTATCTTTTCACTAAGATTTGAGGAATTACTCATCAGTGAGCTCGACTGAGGGGGCATCTCAGTTGCCACATTCTTGTAAAACACAAACATAGGGAATATTTCAATTAATAATAAATATAAATTCTTTTGGAGAAGGACCTTACCTCACCTTCAGATCTATGTTTTGAAGCTCTCTGTTACACCCAACTTTGAACAATTGGAAGAAATAATATGGTGTACTGGGATACAGGATTCCTACATTACAATAAAAAATTAAATAGCTACACTTTTAAAATATTATAAGCATCCATGCTAACTATTGGACAAGGGCATAAACACTAGAATCTACAGAGCACAGAAGGATTAATGGGTAACAATGAGATGCAGCAGAGTATTAAAGAGTGAAATGTAGCTCTTGGTTAAACAATAGTCATCCATTAGTGTCTATTTAAGTCAGCCAAAAATTCAGAGTAATACCCAGATATGTGTATTGCAGGCTGAGGTTTAAACATTTGGGGATCACAGCCATGAAAATAATGACTCAGTTGAAGATGAGGTCAGAGAATGCCTGTTCATCAGCTGTGAACACAATATTACTGTTAAAAGCCCTAATGAAGTCCTTGGAGACAGGAGAAGATGAGTGGTCCCAGCATGGATGAGAGAGCTGTTGGAATTCATGCACCTAGCTCCAGTACATACTTCATGGCAGATACAGGAATGCTGGACATCTCAAAATGAAGATGTGTGGCTTGTGTGCCAACCTTTCAAATTTGGCTGATGTCCTTCAAAAAAATTAATTCTTGAAATTTCTATGAAAAAAAGGAGGCAAGGAATGCAATCTTTCTGATGGTCCTGCTGAAAGGCTGAAGTCTGGGTTCAAGCCACAGCATCTTACAAGAATTCCTATCTCAGGACCCCCTTATTATACAAGTTGTTAAACCAGTGAAGTCAAAGGATATGTGGGTGGTCAGAACAGGTGATAAAAAGGGGTCTTGACTTCTAGTGCAGACACTGAAGAAGAAAGTTCCAGTGAAGCTGAATAAACCGTTTGCTATCCGAATCTCTCCTCTGCTAAATTAATTAACTTTCTGGAAATTTACAACTTTCTACTCACACCTCAAAGATTTGCTACAGAGTTCTGACATGACTGATATATCTGACAGAGATAAAAATGTCTTGGAACTACAGGCCGTCTTGAACTGCAATTAAAGATAAAATAAAAGCTTTCCTTATTCTCTGTTCAGCCAGAAATACCTGCTGCAGTGTTAGTGCTTCTCCACTGCCTTTTTATTTCACCATGAACAAAAGATTGCTGCCCCAATAGCAATAATAATAGTACCAGTAGTGATAATATTTATAGTCCATTAAGTTTCAGTTCTCAGGATGATAGATACTTTTTAATAATTGCAAAGATAAGATTTTGTTCCTCGCTATTATCTACAGCAGCACAACATCGCTTAAAGCTTTTTCCTTACCAATTTGGCTTCTCATATTGGATGCACACAGTGTTTGTTCGTTACAAGAGAGCTGCTCATTAGTGCTGAACTGTTGGCAATGATCACTGGAGCATTTGTGTTTTTACCAAAATAAATAATTAGCAACTGTGTGGAAGATATTGGATGTAGAGGAAAATGGAACAAAGAAGGATCAATATGTTAAATTTTTGAGACGCTCATAGGCTGATGAATGACCTCAGTGGTACAACACCATTAATTGCCTTATAATACAGTTTACACAGATGGGGATTTATTTATTTGTTCATGAAGAGAAGAAGCTTTTTAGGAGGGAGGAGCCCATACAAAGTCATGGACAAGTCCCCTTTAGCATTAGGCATGCCATTAATCAGACAGTGCTTATTTCTGTCATAAATATGTATGTCCTGTTTTCAGAGATGACAGCAGTGGTTTGAAATACTGTTTTTAAGATTAGCAAAACAAATCTCTTGGATTCATTTTCCAGCCAAATGTGTGAGATATGAGCTGAAATCAGTGCTGAGCCATAGCACTGCTATACCCCAATCTATTTTTTTAGATCTATGCTTGCAGAATCACAAAACAGTTTGGACTGGGACAGCAAAGATCATCCAGTTCCAATCCCCCTGCCATGGGCAGGATCACCTTCCACTAGATAAGGTTCCTCAGGGCCCTGTCCAGCCTGGCCTTGAACTCTTCCAGGGATGGAGTAGCCAACAACTTTTCTCCGCAACTTGTGCCAGGCCCTCACCACCTCTGAGAAAATAATTTCTTCCCAACATCTAATCTAAACTGCCCTCTGTCAGTTTAAAACCATTACAACCACTATCTGTCTGTTTAAAAGGCCCTTCTCCTTGCATTTTATAAGAGGTCTAGAAAATCATCTTTAGGTTGAAGATGATTTTCTAGAAATGTAGAAATCTAGTGTCTTTTCCTCAGTTCAAGCCTAGGCACTCCAATCTCTTATCCTTCTCTTTGCAACTGATAAGAAACAAAGTTCTCTAATCATATTCCAATCATCACAGTTATTCTCATCCACACCTCACTTAAAGGAAGCTTATAAGATTATTACTCAATGATTGTGTGTGCAATCTCCACATGAAAAGGAATGGCAATATTTTGGGGCTAATCCAACCATGTCCAGTGATCCTTTTAGAAGGGGGAAGAGGAGAGCAAGTAAAAAGTATCATATACTGAGGCAAAGAGGGCAAATTAAAGTCCTCTTAATGAAGCAGAGAAAAACAAAGAAAAGGCAAAGCGCCTACAAGGCAACTTTTTAATCCTTTATTCAATGGAAACCCAACATTTGGAAGCAAGTGAATCCCTTTAGTTTTCTTAAAATAAGATTCTAGTATGTTATGAGGAGCAGTATTCACAGGACCCATATAGCAGGTACACTAATATTAGTAAGGTTAAATGCAGGAAAGTTCAAAACAAGACAAGCCAAGCCACTCTTTTGATCCTGTAAGAAAAGGAGCATTTTCTAACTCGAATTTGACACTGAAGATGCAAAAAAATTTGCAGGGAGAGAGAGAATTTAAAGTGAAATATAATTACACAAGGTTTTAATCAACTCATCCTCCAGAAGAGACCAGTGAGGCTTCTTGGCTATGATTAGTCTATCAGTCTTTCCTTATCTACATCCATGTGAAGGTGACATGAGAACTTTCTCCCACCCCTTTTCCTCTGCCACATCTCCAAAAATTTACATTAGCATGAACATGAAGTTTCCCTTTTTTTGCTGGAGGAGTCAGTAAGCAGCTTCCTCTGAAGCCTATCAAGAGGCTGGGCAGGAGCCCACTTTTGAGCACCGACCAAGTGAAGCCTCAGAACTTCATTTTCATTGTGGCAGGTCATCCCAAAAGCATGTGCATCCTGCCAGGCATGGGAGCAAGAGACCCAGGGCCATGATTCAGCTGTGCAGCCCTTCTCCACCACAGCAGTGCTGCCTGCCAAGCTGCAGTGCCAGCAGAGAGCCCTTTGCAGAGGAGCTGTGGTGTTATCCCTGCGAGCTGCCAATTCTCTGAATTCCTCATTATCTACGCATGAAACCCAATGGGTGCCTGATGCCAGCTTAAACCACAAATCAACACAGTACCAGCAACAGGGTAGGGAGGTGTCCTCAATGTATGCAAACACAGCACTGTAGGCAGGCATCTGTTGGTGCTATTGCACTTTTATTCCTCTTTTGCAGTTAGCTCTCTTATTTGTAAAAAAAAAGTTGGAAAATTCAGAGAAAACTCCTTTTCCGAGTAGAAAACTGACAGCCTGCCTGCTGCTGCCCCTGCATAAGTTGCACTATTTGTCTTCCAGACAGAAGCACCTCTCCCTAGTATATTAATTAATCTTATGCTTCATATTCTTCAGGAGATTTTGGAGTGCTCTGTTAACTTGAATAAATGTGGAATGACCTCGTTCTTTAACATAACCTTGCGAGAGGACTTTCCATTGAAATGGGACTTGTTCTTGCTCCTGTACATAAAGTTCCAAGGCACGTTACTCCCCTGGGTCTCTCTCCAAGCTGAATTTCAGCTCTTATCTCTTGAATAGCAGAGGAGTGAGAATTATTCTCTATGAAATATATATATTGCTTCTGACTTTACAGTTCATACATGCTCCCATATGTCTTAAAAATATATGTCCCCAAGATTAACCTGCAGAAATGTAGTATACACACATACACAAGGCTTCCTTTTACCAATAAAACAAAATCAATGAAATGCTGTATCTTGTTCCATGTTAGCATTTAACTAGTGTTCACTGACTTCACTGACTGCCTTGGGAATGATTTTGCTTGTCTCTGCTTGCCTTGCTTTCCTCATTTTACCTCATTTGAATTTTCAGAAATCATAGAATCGTTACACTTGTAAAAAATCTTTAAGATCATCAAGTCTAATTATTCAGCTTGCACTGCCAAGTTGCCACTAATCCATGTCCCCAGGTGCCATGTCCAGTCATTTCTTGAACACTTTCAGGTTGGTGACTCAACCACTTCCTTGGACAGCCTGTTCCAATGCCTAACTACCCTTTTAGTGAAGAATTTTCTTTTTCCCAATGTCCAATACAAACATACCCCAGGGCAACTTAAGGGTATTTCCTCTTATCCTTCCTTGTTACCTGGGAGAAGTGATCAACACCCACCACACCACATCTTCCTTTCAGGGAGTTGTAGAGTATAAGATCCTCCCTGAGCCCACTTTTTCCAGAACCTTCAGCCTCCCATCAGACTTGTGCTCCAGTTCCGTTCCCTTCTCTGGACGCTCTCCAACCCCTCAATGCCTTTCTCAAAGTGAGGAGCCCAAAACTGAGCACCAGGATTTGAGGCCTGGCCTCACCAATGCTGAGTACAGAGGGACAATCCCTGCCCTGCTCTTGCTGGTCACTCCATTGCTGCTCCAGGCCAGGATGCCATTGGCCTCCCTGACCCCCCGGGCACACCTGGCTCAGTTCAGTCGCTGTCAAGCAGCACCCCAGGCCTTTTTCCACTGGGCAGCTTTCCAGCCACCCTATCCCAAGCCTGTAGCAGTGCATGGGGTTGTTGTTACCCAAGGTATATCCCCAGTTTTCTCACTCGTGTTTCCGTGGTTTTTTTTTACTAGAAAACTTTGCTACTTCTTAACACTTCTACTATTTAGGTTTCTAAATAATAATATTGCAAATGGAGAAACTGAGGAATGATACTTGGGAGAGAGAAATTAATAACCTTGTGACCTTAAGCAACAAATATCTATGCTTTTTACGTCTTTTTTCATGCTAATTTCCAAGTTTGATACTAACACTGCTTAGCTTTTCTTCAGAGAGAAGGGAAAAAATGCCCTGATAGGAATTGATTTTGATGTAGCTAGGGCTAATTAAAGCCTCTATAGCTCCATTTGCCAAACCCATAACACTTATGAGTGTTACTACACACAAAAGTACCCTCACAAAATCAAACCAGAGATAAAAATGAAGCATCATGGCACTTAAGTATTCCTCACCTGGGAGCTGCATTAATGGCCTTTAGCCTTCTCCCATGTTGCAGAGGGAACACAGCAACCATTGACAATATTCAACATGGGAATCTAACTTACTGCATGCCTAAAAATAAAACAATTATGTCTATTTTTAAAGGTGACATTTCATTACAAGGGCAGACCTGCTTATCCTCATGCCACAGTCAAGATTTTTTCATACTTGGGGGCTCAATAATCAAGCTAATTCAAAAATGAGTAATTGATGCAAGTGTTCACTCTGTAGAATTTTAGGCATTCACTTCTCATTGAGTAATGTCCCTGTTCACAGGCTTGTGAGGTATCTTTATTCTGTTTAAGAGAACAAGTCAAGCAAATGAACAAACTAAGCAAATCTCAGTTTGTGGTTGTGGAAGCATTTGTATCTGGATTGAAAAAGACCCTCTGGATTTAAGATTTATCCATTCAGATTAGGCAGGACTCATTAATTTGACGTGAGGGCTAAGAAGTCTGAACAACCAGCTCCTCTTTGAAGTGCTTTTCTGAGAGATGGCTGCAGATAACATGGGGTGGGTGCTGTTACCACGTCCACTCTCATCCCTCTCCTCATTAGCCGTGCTGCTTTCAGGACTCTTGGCCCAGTTCTCTGTCTCTCTTTCCCCAGAGGGGATAGGAAACTTTTCCTTTCCATTTCAATTTTCTCTTAGCCCATCCCTTAAACAAGAGCTTTTCCCAATCCTTTGTTCCCACAGCCTTGGACTCCAGGACTGCTTCCCTTCCCCTCTCTTGGAATCAAAATCAAAAAACAATCCTATTTGCATTCCTGAGAAATCATGAATAATTTCTGTAAACGACAGCATAATGTGAAATTCCAATTGGAAGTAGCCTCCCAAAACAGAGGGAAAGGCTGCCCACACTATGACCTCATTACACATCACATACCTTACAAAAAACAATATTGTGTGGAGTTGCCAGAGGTGTTCAATAATTTTTCAGTTGTGACAAGACAGGAATTTAACCTTGACAATGTTTATCTTCTTTTCTTTTTTTTTTTTTTTTTTTTTTTTTAAGTTGCAATGAGATGGGTAAGCAACAGAGGAAAAAAAAAACCAGCATCTTGACTCAACTGAATTCTTACAGAACCTGCACAATGTTCAGGTTTCCATCCATTATCTCCTGTGGAGGACCCCATCTGGAATCCCTCATGTTTACAGCAATCATAGAAGTCTCTGTGGGTCTCCCTCGCTGAATAATTTCCATATCCCTTTTCATTTAAAGTTTGTTTATATACTGATTCAAATTAACAAGAAATCACCTGATTAGAATTCTAGATACTCCTCACTAGCTCTACTACAATTGGATTAATTTGAAAAAATACATAAACGCCACTTACAGGCTGCTCTATATATCTGATGAAAGAATTAACTGCTTATGCATATTTTGTCACAGATTACTCAACAGTCTTGGCAACTGTATTTCAAACAAACTGAACATCCCAGCAAATACATAAAGTTTTCTGGAACACATATAAACCCTCTTAAAAAAAAACATGTCTAAAAGAGCAGGAGGAAGGCAGTGGGGCTTGAGATAAGACTTCCCCTGAACAGGCTGAGCCCTGTTAATGAAAACACATATACTCACGCAAATCAAAGTGACAGACTCAATATAAACATGCAACAATAATTAATAATAAATCCTTCCTCCAGCAGGGACATGAAATGAACAAAATGACTGTATGACCAATTAATGAAAAGGCAACAAAAAATATACTCAATGAAGGTGCAAACATATAGCAGAGAAGCCAAATTAATTTTTAACACAGCTGTTAAGCTGGAAAACACCCCAGACCACCATGGTCAAGTCCTTTTGACTGTGAGACTTGTCAGAGGGTCCATATGAAATTGAAATCATTGCAAGAAAAGTCAAGACACAAATGGACAACATGAGCAGTAGGGGCTCACCTGGACCAGATGGTGTCCACCCAGGAGTTTCCAGGGAACCTGAGGATGAAGCAGACAAACAGCAGGTTATAAATTGTTATAAAACTGTGCTAATATGTGAAGATAAAAATAGGGTGTCATTAGAAAATAAAATAAAATTAAGACAAAGAAAATAAGTTAAAGGAATAAGATGGAAGTCTGGTGCCTGCACATGTCCAATTAGTAAAGCCTTAATAAAAGACAGGATTAATAGAAACTTGAACAAGCATGATCTACTTGGCAATGTGTCTTTTCAAAGAGGCAGTGCCTTAAAGACCTTTTTAGGTTCTCTTTGTTGGATTTCAGCAGAAATCAAGATAAAGACCATATATGACCTATTTAGCCTTTCAAAAATTTTTTCAACAAAGTCTTTCAAAAAATTTTTTTTGAGAACTAGATGGACACATGCAAGGGAAGAATTCCTGTCTCAATAATAGGCATAATGATGGGATGAAGAAGATGTAATAGGGCTGGGTCTCAAGCAGTGAAAGAAAATCATCAGTGAAATTTCCCTGGGACCCCTGCTGTTCTATATGGCCATAAATATAGCCTCCCAAAGGGGGCCAGTGGTGAGCTGACAAAGTTTGCTGACAATACTGAGTTATTAAAGTAAGAAGGACAAGACTCATGAAAAATTGCAGGAGGATATTATGAGACTGAGCTGAGAAGAGGCTGAGCAATAAAATGTCAGATGCTGTTCAATATAGGTAAAAGTACAGTTAGTCAGACAGGAGAAAAATAATCTCAACTCCACATTTAAAGTGATGGCTGCTGAGCTGAGCATTGCAGCTTCAGAGTGTGATCTTTCAATTGTGATAGACAATGCCCTGAAAATGCCTGCTCAGTCCTCAATAGTAGTTGAAAAAGACAAATCATAGTTACAAACTATTTCAAAATGAAGAGAAAAAGAAATGGAGAACTCCATTATTTCATTGTATAAACCCATGATCCCCATATCTTGAATGTTGGCTATTCCTTAACCTCAGAAAAAATACAGCAATATAAAATAAGTGGAGAAAAAAAACCCAAACTGCAAAAAAAATCAAAGGTGTAGGTCAGCTTTTGTATAGGGCACAATTAAGCTAAGAATCTCTGCCATGGAAATTAAGTGACTGAGTGATATGAGAAAAATTTACACTATCCTTGCTGGCAAGAAAAGAGCAGCCAGGAATAAACTGTTGAATTTTTCTTAACTGAATCAGAACTAGGGGCACAAAATTAAGGTAGCAGGAGATTCCTCACACATGCTGTGGGATGCAAAATCTGGGTTCAAGAGGAGACAGACCCTAGAAGAGAAATCCACTGACAGCTACTAAGCAGGAGGAGATAGACTTGGCATACAGAGTTTTCTGACTGGAACCAATTCAATTAGAAATAGTGAATGAAAACATTCCCCATCTTTACTCTGGTTTTACTCTTCCCTAAACATTCACTTATAGGCTCCTACAGGGTTGGACTGCAGAACTTTTGGTCTGATCCAGTGTTTGTCTTTATGTGTTTGTGGCTTTAGGGTACAAGGCATGGAACCTGAAACACATTAATATTTCCCCCTGTGTATTAAATATATTACAAGTGAAGAATGAAAAGTTATTTGTAACTCCCTGCCACTCGATACTGGGGGTTTGTCCCATGCCCAGTGCTCTGAAGGAACACTGATCTCATCTGCTTTATGCTATATAATCTGCTATATTTCTGTCACATATAGCTCAGAAAACTTAATAACACAACTCTCTCCATTTTTACTAGCAGCAGGACAAACATATACTTAATCTTTTATTTTTGCATGGAGTAGTCAGAATATTTCCTTCTGATTTTTTAGATAGTGTAATGGTTGTTTAGTACACTGCAAGGAAAGAAAATGCTAGAGATTATGGCCAAACTAGTTTTAAAAAACATTTGGACAAATAAAATATTTACGTTGAATAGATTTCACATTGCAGTGCCTGGGATTTGGCAACAAACATTACAAATCATGAGCAATATAGAGAATACAGAATTTAATTAACTAAGCTAAAGATGGAAAAGAAAGCACACTGATATATGGAATGTGACTCTCAGCTTCAATATTCAGCAATAACATAACAAGTCAATGCCTATAAACCAATCTGAAAAGAGTGAAAAACAGAAGAAACATAGTTGGAAGGTTATATTTCAAAATGCAATTAGTGTCAGAATATTTCAGAACTACTAAAAGCAAATAAGTCACCAAGTTCAATACAAAGGGAAACACACATGACAAAGAAGCAATTTAGGGAGGGAAACAACCCATTATTTTTATTATTTAAATCTAATCATCATTAGATTAATTTAGAGGAAATTAAATGAAAGCAAAATACTACATCTTCATATTGCCAAATAATTGGTGTCAAAGAAATTTTAATTTACTGGAAACAATCCCTTCTGTGCAATTAAAGGGGAAAAAAATCTTATTATGTATGTTAAATAGCAGCTTTCACTGTAAAATATAGCTCTCCAAAGATTAGTTACATGGTTTAAATGAAGGACTACAGAACAGGATTTCCTACATTCTATCTTCATGAAATTAAAAAAGACTGTGAAAAAAAGGCCTACATGCATATATTCAATAAGAATACCAAACTTTATCTATTAATGTATTTTAAGGGATCTTTTGGACAAAACCAGTATTTTATTGTGCGAAAGACTGAGATACATTTTCAGGAAACACATGTTCCAGCACAACTGCCAGGTGGCTGCTCACTTTAAATCAGAATCCAAACATTTCCACGGCGCTCCCACAAAGCCACAGTGCTTGAGCATCGCCAAAATGTCATTTACATGACTGAGCAAGAGGCTCCACCTCCCCTTGGCGGTGACATGCAAAGGGTCTTGTGCATCCTGAGCACGTTGAGAAAGCACTGGCAAGGGTCCACATGGAAATTTCCAGTGCTCCAGCCCTGACCAACCTCCTGTACAGAAAATTCACAGACACTTCAAAAGGAAACCTATCAGCGGTAGGGACTTTTCTCTTAACTGCTACAGGTTGAATACAATAGAAACAAGCAAATGTTAATGTTTTTTGATGACTGCTTGGGTTCAGAGGAAAAACATCTCTTATCTAGAAACATGTCTGGTGACAGAGAGACCAAGGGACCTCTTTCTTTCCAGTCAGCCAAGAAATGTGCCATCCTTCCAGTGTCTTTCAGTAGTTTTGCTGCAGCCAGGAACTACAGACAAACAACAGTGTGTAAGAATGAAAATAATAATATAAGCTTTGTATTGCTTTGACCCTTCCAAATTCAGGCACAGCTGGAGGTCTCTGTGCAGTCAGACCAGTTGCTGTTTTATCCAAACTAGTTCATCCATCTCTTATCAAGATGCTAGCAACCAGCTGCATTGGTGTTCTTTCATCACAGCATTTCTGTGATGCCTGTGAAGGCTGACCCAGAACAGAGACTGGACAGAGCTAAAGAATAATGTAGGTATTTATTAGAAAGCCTCAATGGATACACCTTGGGAAGCACAAGAGCCCAGCCAGGGCTGCACCCAAGATAAACCCAAAATGGTCACAAAATGATGACTGATCCATGATGACCAGTCACAGGGTCTCACACTTTTATAAGCTGTGGTCCATTTACATACTGGAGTTAATGGGCCAATTGTAGCTTTAACTTATGAAATCACATCCTTCTTCTTTTTCTCTCTTCAGTCCACCTTTGTTTATGCTCCTAAGCCTGAAATTTACATCATTTATCCTTAATCCCCAACTAGACAAAAGGTTTTTTGTCTACTACGTGAAGAGAGCTTACCATCCCCTGATATAAACTTGTTAAGTATACATTAATGCAGTACAGAACCTGAAAAAAAAAAAAGTATAAAATCTAAAACCTGAGGCACCGTCTGTGCTCCACAGAAAAAGATCTGACTTGAGCTCAGCCAAGAGGGTTTTTCCATCAGGAATCCACAGGAGTGAGCTCTTTGGCTCTGGCTGATGGTGTATCCCTTGGATGAGCACTCAGACCTGTGCAGCGCTGACAATCAGCACTGTGTGCAGGACAGAGCAGGAGCAAACTCACCCAATTAGCCCCTCATGCTGTAATGACACCTCCCAAAGAACTGCTCCCTCCTTGGGGCCTAGCCTCCAGTCTTCCTCCCAGGGGTAAAGGAGGGATATTTTCCAGCTCCAAAAGAGTCATTTCACCCTCCTCTCCTTGGGTGTCTCTCTTCCTGATCCTCCTGGGAAACTTTCCAGGGTAATTGAGTGACACTTCCTGCTCCAAGGCTCCAGACAATTTAAATAAAGGAAACATGTGAGAAGCTGGAAAGAAGAGGAGAATCCAGCACCACAGCGTGTTCCAGTGTCCTGGGGATTTGTCATATGGGTGAGAATCTGAGCAGAGCACGCTGTGCCTGCCATGGGCTCCAGATACCCACATTTCTGTACTGTAAATCAGTATTCAGAAGAGCACTGCATACAGAGCCACAACAAGGAGAGTGGAGAATGTCCTCTCCCCCTCACCCTTGATTCAGGCTGAGCTGAGAAGTCTGGTTTCAATCAACTACCTGGCTACACCTCACAGTGGAAATCCATCATGGATTCCCAGTCCCTTTGGAGGAGGGATCAGGGTTTACTTTGCTCTTGCATGCATGCAGTCCTCTGCAGAAAAGGAAAAGAAACAGTCCTTAAACCAGCTCTAGAAAGATTCTTTTAGAGTTGCTATCAGGAGGTACAGCAGAGAAAAAGCTGACTGTGGCCTCAGCACCCTTTCAGCTACAAAAACAAACAAAATGTTTTACTGCCAGGCCTTTGCAGGAAACCATGCCACAGAAATGAAGAACTTGTTTTGCATATTTATACTGCTACAAAATTTGCTAAAATAAGCACATTTCTTAGCACCTATTAAGAAAATGGTAATTGACAGAAAAGAAATAGGGGCAGTGGCCATGAGCATATCTATGCTGTACATTTTGTGATGGGCACATATAATACAGGCAGAATTGCCAAACAACCGTGGATTAATTTTTTTCTTAAAACGTTAAAAACCAGAGAAGCTTGTCTGGGAAATTTGCTGATGAAGAAGGTTCCCAGAGCTCTCACTGCATGGTGGGCTCTTTATGATAGCTCCAGCAAAAGGATGCATTACTTTGGTGCAGAGAAGGTGGAAAGAATGAAAAACCAGGAAACCACAAGGCTACTTTGGAGCTACAGACTCTCTGAAAGTAAAACATTGCTGCATTTTCTTTTCTGCTGCAGAGCCCAGGGTGGTCCTCCAGTTGTGTTTAAATTACCTGACTTCATTTAGATGTCACAAGGAGCCACTGCCCTCGAAGAGAGGCTGTGTGGCACACAGGGCTGACAGCTTCCATGGGCTGTCTGAAACACATTTTGGAGCTGAGGCTCCTCCAGCAATTACACTGTGATAAGAAATAATCTCCTGTAAACTTCAGCCCCAAGTAGCTGCTCATCGTCTGTTTGTGACAGTGTTTGTTTTCCCTGCTGTAATTTTTCAGACACTGTCATGCTCTATTTACTCACATTGCTGTGGCTTTTGGAAGATTTAATTGTAATTGATATTTGATTGTTCTAAGGTAATGCTACACCATTATTCAAATAATATATGTGCACACATTTCTGTTATAAATATATTGTCAGATACATGTGTTATAACATTGACTCTTCTCAAATTAAGTTTTAGACATTTTTAATGGCAAGGAAACTACTAATTTATATTTATGGATAGTAAGGTGTAGAGCAACCTCCACCGATCTAAAATAAATAATTAAGTGTTCCTTAAAACCATCATTCTCCAAAATTCCTGTTTAATTCAATCACTCAGTGCCCATGCTCTGGGGATACATGTATTTCTTTCATTTGATTGAGTAAGCTCTGAAACCTCAGTCAGTTTAGCACAATACCAGTAGGTGGAGTAATGGTAAAGCAAATATCTGCTTTGGCTATTTATATTTATAAACAGCCATTTTTAATATCTTTTGCCGAGATTTGCATGAGCTCGTTGTACATATATATATCTGCCAGAAACATCTATTACTTACATGCACATATTTAAAAACATATAGATTAAAAGAAAATACCTAAGCGATGAAGTACTTCTTTGTCTTAAATCTAGCATTCTGTGCAGTTTTCTTCAATTTCTCTGTACTGGGTAATACATTTTGTGAATTGTGCTACAAGGAACCCTGCATTCCCACACACTTAGAGAGAACTGATCTGCGCCTGAAGGGAGCAAGGACTCGCTGCAAGTTCCACTCTGGTATTGAGGTCAGTTGAGATGTGAGAGACAGCTTTGGTTAATAGTGTCACGTCCTTGCCAACCTGCAGTTGTGCAGCGTGCCCAAAGCCTTCAGTGCCCTGGATAGGAGCATCATTAGCAAGACCTTTGTCCCGAGTCAGGGTGGAGGGTGCCTGTCATGGGTGAATGCCCTTATGTGAAGTAAAAGTTTCTGTGGATGCAGCTGCTGTTTTTTCCTCCTCTCCATCGCATAAAATCCTCCCAGCTATTCACCAGGACTTCAAATAACACTAGCAACTCCCAAGATTTCAGGTAGGCAACAGAGCAGAGCCTCAGAAAAAGCTTAAGAGCTCAACAATCAGTGCAGCACTTTGGTCTCCTAAAGGAGTAATTTTAAGCCTCAAATTAAAGCCACTCCCATAAATGCTATCAAAATATAGATACTTCAGAAAATGAAAACAATGTGCGCTGAAAGAAATAGTCTCATTTGGACTGCAACCTGTAGTTTTTGCTCAGGCAAAATTCCTTTCAGTCTGATGCAGGGTGTTGGTTTTTTTTCCTTTCTGATAAAACAAGCAGGAACAAATCCCTCAGTCAGTATAAGAAGAAAACTTCTCAGTTATTATTAATGTCTTTTCTGAGTCACCACATTCAGATAAGAAGTGCAGTACACTTCTGTACAGCTATCTCAGAATGATGTCTGAACCATAATGAAGAGAATACATTCCCTAATATCAGCATTCATTTTATAAGTAAAATGACTGAAAGTGGGCTTTGATTACATGCGAAAATTAAAAACTTGGTCAGATTATCTCCATCCTTCTTCAGTTAGGAGATTCACAAGAAAAACTTATGTGCAGGAGTCTAATTTTGCTCTTAGTGATCGTAATAAATTGCAAATACCAACACAAAAGGAAAAAAAAGGATGAGATTTCCTCTGTAAAATTAATATAGGTCTAAAGAACTGTAAATATCAGTCTCTTTATGTACACTACTGAGTATTGGTAAGGTTATTTCCCCTATCACCATTTGCTTTATGGAGCTATGTGGGGATTATTAATATTAAAGCATCTCCTCCTCCCCACCAAATCCACAAGTTCAAGAAAACATTTTCTCACATTAATTTTAAAATATTGAATCCATCTGTGCTACCTTCTCTAAGATTGCTCAAACGCATTATAATTTTACTCCGATTCTGTTTGTAAATTACTTATGATTCATTTGAGGGTTTTTTATCCATCATGTATGCAGTATTCAGTAAACCAAGAGTACCTGTACTCTTGCCCCTGCTAATGCAAGCACTGCAGTACAATCATCTCCTACCTCCCTATTTTTCTCAGGGAGAAAAGGGGGATGTTCAGAATTACAGATATTTCAAACTAACCACCCATTTTCTGTCAGACAAAATATAGTCATACCCCTGAAAACAAACATAACCTCAACTTATACCAGGGAAAGCAAGTGAGCAAAAGATGAGGGTAAAATATACCACAATCATTCAATAAAAAGAGCTGGAATATTAAGGGAGTCATGAATTAGCATGTTCTCAAGAGATCACGCTCAAAATATCTGACATGTTTTGACACGTATGAAAAGAGTAAATGAGCTTGAAAGTTAAAGTAGAAAGGGAGGTTTTGCAGAGCTCTTGCCTTATTTAGGGCTGTATTCTCCAAGCTCCTGTGCCCCTCTGGCAGCTCCTGCAGCCTTGCCAGTGGAAGGAGTCAGCCAGGGCACACCCTGCCCGGGAGGGGGGGTGGCCTCTAGGATCAGCCCCCTTTGGCACCCCAAAAAAGCAGAAGAAAAGCTCCCCCCAAGATCCAAGGCAGCACAGGCAGGTGCAAGGCAGCGAGGATGGGGCCAGGGTAGAGGTGGATGTGCTGCACAGGGTTGTTGTGGCCTTTTCTCAAAAGGTAACCCCGGATTCACCCTCTGCACTGCTCCTTGCTGGCTGCTACATCGACTCTTCATTTCTTCTTGCTTTGAAGCAGCAAAAGGTAGGAATGTCTGGGAAAGAAAACCCCACCTTTTTTTTAGCAGCTGAGTGTATGAAATTCTGTTCACATCATTTGGAAAAAGGGAGTGCAAGGGGGTAAGCTCATATCACACACTGGCACTTATTCTTTTGCTGCCTCACATCCCATACACCTGGCAGAATAGGACCTACTACCCGAATTTCAGGCTTGTTTTAACAAAAGAGACAAAAATGTCTTTCTTCTTCTTCTCCCTGTGTTTCCATCTTAATTGAGACCAAAATTGTTTTCTGCAGAGGCTTTTATTCTCATCTCAGGAGGATTTAGACTGAACAGGAATTCCCCCAATTTTGAAAATGATCACCTACTGTTACTCCAAGGTTACAAGCTGAGAGCTCAAAAACCAGAGCTATTTTGAGAAAAATCATACTATCTGCACTAATTTTATAATCAATCCATGTTCTTGTCCCCATTCAATTTTTTTATCCTCCCCTTTCTTGTTCATATATTGTCTGTGAGAAGGGCATTGACCCTACTGTAGTCTCCTATCTTCTCCCAAGGAATCCTGTCCATAAGAAAAAAAACAAAACCAAAAAAATCCTGTGGCATTTATGGCAAGGGCCTTCTCCACTGATGAGAGAAAAGATGAATCAGTTTTGCACTTCTCCTTAATCTGACTACAGAGTTTTCAGGTTAACTTCTATCTTGCCATTCATAGTTATACACAGCGTAAGATTGGGAGGTCTGATGTGAGGGGTTAGGGGATGATTTAGTGCTTGTATTTGCCCTTTTGATTTGTTTCTTGATGTCACCAAGTCCAGAGAGCCCCTTTGCTTAAATCTTATCTGATGCTGCCCAGAAAGGTAAGCCCACAATACAGCAGTCCCTTCTGCTGGTGCTGTTCCATTACGCTGCATTCTGCAAGGGGCTGGGTCTCTGTGTCATGGTTTGCAGCATTTCATACGTTGCTCCCTGGGCTCAGAGCCACGGAGAAAAGAGAATTTAGAAACCAGAAGGGAAGTGGGTTTTAGTCAGGTTTGCTATGAGGCAGAAATCAAGGGCAAGTCCTGGAGCTCTTGGCAGAAAATGAGACGAGACAAAGTAAAGTGGGGGCAGAGGGGCATGAGCACAAAACAGACCTCTTCTGAGAACTTGAATATACTGCAGGTGAAATCCAATATTTAGCAGAAATATTTTTCTTTCCTAAAAGAACTGTAAAAAACTAACAGAGACCTGCATGCAAATCTTAGGCTTATAGATTAATTCAGGTTGGAAGTGACCTTGGGAGGTCATCTGCTCCAACCTCTGGCTCAAAGCACAGTCAGAGCTGAATCCATTCCCACTCTGCATTTGTGAACAGGCATGTAATGAATACCATATCCTCAAGCAAGTGTCCTGGTCCAAAAAAAAAAGTTAATCACATCCTAAAGTAACTTGACATATGCAAGGTACAGGATGCATCCAACAGTAGCTAACATAGGTATTCATTGCACTGTCACTTCAAAGCACAGATTTCACATGTTAGCAGCAGCCTTCTTACAGCTTTGCCTTATCTGCAGTAGCACAAAATCTCAGGTAACATGCAGAAAAATGAGCTACAGCAGTGCTTCAGTGGTAGAGGGATCAGAGGAAACCTCAAGAAAGATGTGAGGGAAATGTCCTTAGAGTCCTCCTAAATTTTCTATATAGAACTGCAAAATATACTATAGCTAGAAACAAGATTCCCCACAGAGTTCATGTAAATGAGAGCTCTAAAAACGTGTGCTAGATACCAGAGGATTTGTTCATTATTAAACTTATGTTGTGTTTACCTGTGTAGTGAAGATTGAGAAAGACTTAATTGCATGCTATGTCCTTGCCCTCTGACCTTCATGTTAATTACATTTTGCTGTAGTGAGAATAGATGCACCATTTTCTCTTATTTCCCTAGGACTGAGACAGTTATTAATTCCTAATAAGATAGCTTTTTCCATCTGCAGAAGGCTATATTTTCTTTTCATTGCATGCACAGTACTCCCAGAAGCTTTTCATTTGCATATATTGGAGATCACTTCACCCATTTAACACTTCCAAAGTAAACTTGCTTAGAGCCACCGTGTGGCTGTGCTCTGGGGTTTAATCTCTTCCTGGTCTGTAATTATAACACCCACAGAAATCAGCAAGATGAGGAGGTGTGTGTACATATATATATCCTCACACATATAAGTGCGCATGAGAAGCATGGCTGCCTGGTGTCTTCACTGAGGTTCATTTTTTTGAAGTGTTAAATGTAAAGACTGATCTTTAGCATGCTTCCCACTCTTCCTGTGGAGCTGTTATTGCCATGTCCTGTGGCTTAGTTTCCAACAAAGATGAGACTCTGTTCTGCATAAGTAAAGATTTCCTTTTTTTTTTTTCCTTAAATCTTTAAGAATGTTCTTTTTATTTCAGATGGGATATTAATTGAAATTATATTCTACTCCCATCTTCACCTACTAGCTTAATAGTCATCACATTGCACAAATTATTTTTAATACCTTGAAAAATTCATTAAGTGAACAAAAGATCCTGACATAAGTCATAAGATTTTTTTTTTTTCCTCAAATGTGAAGTTAATAAAAAAGGACTCTAGAATATTAAGGTCTACTTCTTAAGCCAACCTTCTTCCCACTTTAAAGAAGGGTCTTTCTGCTTATTTCCAGCGAATTTAGACACTAAGCTCTGACCAAAGATATTATTAAACCAGAGGATTTTAACACGTGTGGACCTTCCAGCAAAAAGGGAGATTTTCAGAATAAAACTTGTTTTCTTTGTTAAGAGACTGGGCACAGAAAGCAGCAGTTAAGCTCCTTCTTAGATTTCAAGCAAGGGAAAAGCTGCCATTCACAAGAGGACTTCAGTCCTCAGAAAAGTCTCTGCCACACAGGCAAATAAAATTGGATGGAGAGGAAAAGAGAAAGCATAGCCTGTGTGGTGCCAGTGGAAGCATCATGCCCTGCTGGAGCCTCTAGAGGTGCTGAAAATCAGTTGTTGTCACCAGCACAGCTCGTTTTCTCTGAACTGTCAAGCATGAAGAACATATCCTTGTCTTCCTCTAAGTTCAAGACAGTTCTCCAGTGCTGGTGTACTCAGGTGGGGTTATGTCCACATGTGCTCTGACTCTGCACCCCAATGAACCAGAACTATCATCAGGCTTTCCTGATGATAATGAAAAAAAAACAAATAAAACAACAAAAAAACCCAAACCAAAAAAAAAAAACAAAAAACAAAAACAAAAACCAAAAAAAAAACCCCCCAAAAAAAAAAAAAAAAAAAAAAAAAAAAAAAGAACCAAAAAACAAAACAAAAACTGCAAACAAAATACCAAACCCAAAAAACTTTCTGCCTTTTTTTTTTTTAATCCCTATTTCTCTTGCCTTACAACTCCAGCAAGATTTGGCATTTGAAGGAATAGATCCAGTGAAAGCCTGCAATAACATGGATTCAGGATGGGAGGCAATTTGTGTTTTGTGATAATAATTGAGAAAAAAGCAGCAAGGTAATGGACAGATCCACCTATCCTCCCACAAACCTATTTTTTCCAAGTCTTCCCCAGCCCAGAAAGCTATTTTAACATCATTTCCCACTGCCTGGTCAGTGAGAATTCAGCTTGCCTTGCCAGGAGCTGTAGGACAGGACTGGTGAGGAAAGGAGCACAACGCTGTGCCTGGCATTGTCACACTCCCTGCACTACTCAAGGCCATTGTGAAATTACCAACAACAGGGATTTAGTCCCTGTTAACACTTAAAAGACTTGCCATAGCAAAAGAAAAAAAAATTGTAATTTTTAACAAAAAGCTCTTTCCTTTTACTGTTAAATCTGGTTTTGCATAGAGTGTAAATATCTAAACCTGTGTTTAGATGTGTTTACTTACAAAGCATTGTTTTTTCGTACCAATTTGGGATTTTCAAAGATGACTAGATTAGTCAGAAATCAATAGAAATCCCTACAGATGGGCATGAATAACTCATTATGTCATATCTTATATTGTTTTTTCTCAAGTTGCTCTACATTCATCCATTCTATTTGACTGTGCAAAATTATCCTTTCCAGGGAGTCAGGGGGCAACTTCAAGAGAAAACTGGTCACCCTTCCCAGGCTTGACTTGAAATCCAGTGGGACTGAGCACATGTCTAAGTGCTGTTTCCTGTGAACTGGCACCCTTCATGGCTCTTAAAGGTTCACGAGCATGCATTTGTCTGACTGCACAGAGCAAAAGTGGTGGGAAGGTTAAATAAACCAAACAGATCTGAAACTTTTCCCTTGTTGCATTTCACTGCAACAAAAAAAAAATGCCTGCACTTGCATGCAACCAAGTCTTTCTTAAAAAAAAAAAAAAAAAAAAAAAAAAAAAAAAAAAAAAAAAAAAAAAAAAAAAAATCACTGGTTGACTGATTCTGATACAGCTGTGAAAATACTTGTACAGTTCATTTGAGTAAAGGGCCCTCCATAGTTGAGGTATTTATCCAGCTTTGCTAAACACCCCATCTTAACAGCAGTGGTTGATTAATCAAAACTGTTTGTAGCACAGTAACATCCCAGACAGGCAGTAGAGGGTAACATATAACACACTGCAAAATAATTCTACCCATCCCTTTAAAATATATGACACACGTCCAGGGCTTTTAAACTCTATTTGACTGCCAAATCCATATTTCATATTGTAGAGGAGCATCTAGCAACCTAATGTGGTAGGATCATGAAAATTAATTAAAACCTTGGTCTTTCCACTCTGATTTCCAATTACTGTCCATTGTAGTGATCATATTCTCATATATGGCTGAGGTAATTCACTATTCTTTTCCACTAAAACAAATTTCTGCATTGCTAATCAAACAAGGTGCACTAATAGCAGTTTGTTTGGGTTAGCCTGAAGTCCGTAAGATCTCTGAAAGGTTAGATTAAAAAAAATTCTAGTAGTCCACATTGTTTCACCAAGGAAAACTAGGCTAAAGCTACCAGTTCAAGGAGGCAAGAGAAAACCACCAAGTTTGATATTTGATACTGCAGCAGAACAAGTAATGAACATATGACACACTACTACCTTTTTTGTCTAAGATTTCAACCTCTTCTCTTGGTTTGGAATGGATTTTCTTTTTAAATTCATTCATGGATGGCATCATAAACTTTGCAGCTGCAGGTCTCAGCATCAGGTTAAGAATTGCATAACGATGCCAAAAGTGTTTCCACTTTTATCATTTAGCGCACATAGTCTTAAATCCAAACAAGGTTGCTAAAGATTAAAAGCAAAATAAATGGTCTTAAAAAGCCAGATAAGTTAAATTGTTACAGATTATACACGTCTCAATTCAAAATCATTAATGGCTCTCAGAGTAAGAGATTAAAAGACAAAAATAACCTAATTAGAAAAGATTTACAGTGGGGAGTTGAATTATTTGTGCTCAGAGCAAGAGGATTTGATCTGAAGCACACGACCATGCATTGGCAGTGATAAGGATGACCAGGAATGTTAACTAGCACAGCTCTGCCCTAAACCAATCAAAATTGTGTGAAGAATAGCTGAAAACAGTTTGGACATGGCATCTTGCATATAATGTCTGAGAACTACTCTCACTTTGCATTGTCTGAACAAAAGGAATGTTTAATTATGAGCTTTCAGAGATTTCTTTCACTATACCTGTAGTATGCAAAGCAATGAATTTAAACAGCAATTTTCAACAAAAGCATGTATATTTATAAGCAACTCTTATGCTATATTTGTGAAGAGAATTCTGAATAAAAGGTAGCTATACTGCTGGTGTTGGATGATTTCTTAGCCATCAGCAGGGAAGCTGCAAAATAATTTTGACTGAACTGAGCACTCAAGGGTAAATTCAGATTTCAGTTACCCATGTGTAATGCCAGTGATTTGCATTCAAGAAGCTATGGGTAGAATCTGGCCTCAAGGAAATAGCTTGTGTTAGTGCCATAACCTTTGTTTTACAGGGACTACAACATTTGGCCCAGAAGAAAAATACATCTCTTGTAAACCAGGTAAGCAAGTGGGCACAAACCTGCTCAAGACATCACCAGCATAAATCAGACAATCTCATTTCCATTTAAAAAGAAGCTAACACTGTATGAAAGAGAAGTCTGCATGGTTGTTCTGATTTTGGTATTAGAGAGGGATTTTGGATTGGACTCCTTGGATGGGTGACTAAGGTCTGCCTTTTTCATGCAAATGTATTTGTAATTTACCCATTAGATGCTGATGGCTGGAATCTAAATAATTTCTAGATTTCTTTAACTATTAAGTTTTCCTGTAATCAGCTTCACCCATTCATGGCTACAGCAACACTGCTCAATGCTCATATCATCAAGATCTCTGCCTTGGGTTAAATATCTCAGAGTGGGGCCAGAACTTTTTGCTTTCCAACTCTCCTCAAAAATACCAAATTGTGACACTCTCAAATAGAAAACACTCAGGGAGTAGATAGTCATATCCTTAAGAACAATGTATTAAATTAACAGATGTATTTTGAAGTTCTTTTTCAGCGCAAAATTGCTTACATTTCTGGTAGTGTTCATGCTTTTACCATTATCCTAATCTGCATTTTCATATGTTCTGTGGATCACTTTTCAGCCCAGCTTCTGTCCACTGCATCAGACAATGGTGAGAAAAGCCTGAAGACAAAGGCTGAAGAATTTCAGTGTACTTTTTGCTCCTGCCAGTGGCCAACTTGCTGGTCAGAGGACAGCCAAACTGCATTAAATCTATTATGTGTTTTTATTGCTGGTTCTGGCCAGGAGGCACTGAATGAAGATGACACCCACTGCCTTTCCTTAGCCAAGCTCCATTAGGAATGAGTAACAGAAATATCCCTGTGGGCACATTTCCCCTTGCTAGCATGCTGCCTAAAATTCCAACTCAAAATTTAGCTGGTATCACTGTGTTTATCGCTGTTAACTACAAGTGAAATGCTTATCTAATTATGCTAGCACTTTTCCCTTATTTCCTGTGGTTTAATCACCTGTAAAAAGAAGTTAAAAAATAATTTGCTTATCATTTTCTAGTTTATTTTTAACACTGCTAACTGTGCAAGCATATGACTTAACTGCCACAAGGATTTTATGCAGCCCTAAACGCTGCTGTGAATATTTGCCTTCTTTCCCAACTCCAACCTGATCTACAGGTAAAGCTTCAGGTACTAACACAAGGAATAATTTGGTAACGCATTTTAAACACAAAGAGGATTGTAAATTTTTCAAAGAGGTGTTATATTCAAACCAGTATAAAAAGAATGAAAATAAATCTACAAATACCATAATTATTTTGTTTCAGAAAAATCTTTGGACAGCAAATAAATGGACACTCTATATTTATAGAGATGAGCAGCCATAACATAAGCAAAAATAAAACCACAGGGATTTTTTTTATTGGTCTCTCTGGACTTGCTATTGCATTAAGAATAAACCAAAACTAAAAAGCAAAAACAAACCCAGCAACCAAAATATTCCCAGCCAACTAACCAACAACAACAAAAAACTAAAAAACCCAACCCAAAAACCCAGCAAAAACAAAAAATAAAAAACCAAAATCTCCAAACCAAGAAAACCCTTAAACAAAACTTCAGTCCTTCTACTACCACGCTAGGTAGAAAAACAACAAGGTATTTTCAAGTTACATTAAAAAAAGACCCCAAACTCTCTCTGTTTCCATAGCTTTAGTACTTGTATCAATATGATCATGAATGACTGAACTTAGGATAAACAGAAATGAAGTCTGCATTTCAAAATCAAAACTAAAGCACAGAACAAATTTTTGCATAAAATTTCAGCCTCAGAGGCTAAGTAAATGCATGTTCTCCTGCTAAGTTTCGTTCCTGAGCCAAGGACACATCTTGCTTTCAAACTTAAAGTACAAATAAGAAATGTTTTTAAGAATTCAAATCATAACCATCCAGTCCCTGAGGACTGGGGAAGAATCAGTTTTGTCTGCTTTAGTCTATTATAAAGTCATATTATTCCCATTTGAAGGAGATGCATCATCTGTGAGGACTCCATCTAGTTCATCCTTCCAGAACATGAGCATCTTTCCATTTTCACTAAGTTGCACAGTTTCTCACATATGGCATGTAATACATTTCCATGGGGGGAAAAAAAATAGATGTCTACCACCAAGAATCCTGTCCTTCTGAGATGGTCATCGTGCTCCACAAACCAGAGATCTTTGTACTTGCAGAGGTACATAATTCAGCAGGTTTTTCTTTTGTGTACCTACCCAAATCCCACATGTTTCACAAGCAAACAGAGCCTGTGGAAAACACTGTTTCAGCTGACAAGAGGGCTCCAGCTCACCAGGCTGACTGGTCCCATCAGCACACAGCACTGATCCCTGGGTAACTAAACATGAGTTTGGCTGCAGAAATTTCTCTGTGTGCGAGGAGGCAAAAGCACGCACTCGCTTTTTCCAGAGGGCCAGGAGCTAAATTAAATATTTAGTGCTCAGCTCCTGCCTGGAGAGCCCAGCATGGGGATGGGCAGCTGCTGCCTGTGATGGCACTGAGGGCACACCTCAGCTCACCTCCTTCCTTGCTCTGCTGAGCCCTGGAAAATTGTAGGAACCAGAGCTGGGTAACCTAAAGGCAGCAGGGTACCCGTGCAACTCACCCACAAATTTGTGGTTTTCAGCGTGGCTGTTCTTTCTCCATCCTGGTCATTGATAATTTAGTGATAATTAAGCATGAGACAAATCACTTCAAGACCAGAAAGGAAAGCTGTATATCACTTTTATCCAATACAATAAATACAATTAAAAGGAACTATTGCTGTCTCTCTTAGTTTTCCTCCATATATATCAGCTGTCACTCCTTGAGCTTTAAAGTGCTTGAATAATAAACCTGCATGGAATTGAATTACTTCTGTAGCAAGTTGATTAGTTCCCACATCCAATAAAATGTCTGCGGTGTCTCATATATTTGGCATTTTATGTTGTAATTAATAAGTCTTGATCATGTGCTTCTTACAGCCACAGGTCAGTGACAACAGTGACATTCCCCTTCTCAGCAGGAAACTGAGCCTCCAAGACATTTTCCTAAGACACTTTCAATTATGATAAATTGTCAGATTTGCTTCAGTCATTTTGAGAACTACTTGGAGTATATCATTCCAGGTAAAAGCAGTACAAAGATATAAAGCAGAGCTGGTTGGAGTTTGTGCAAAGCACATTTTGGGGAGTATTTCAGCTTTTTTAGGATCATTATAGATTCCCAAGTGAGAGGTGTGCTTTTTCAAGTACATGGCTTTCCAACTTAATCTAGCATTTCCAATAGAGTGCCAGATACCAAATTGCTTTAAACCTGTGTAGCTCCATTGATTTCAATAGTACATGTTCAATTTATTCCACACAGGGATTTGTCCCTTTAATATGTTTTAAAGGCAATGTTGAAAGTCATTTATACTCCTTTTCTTTTTAATGATGTATGCAAGCGATCATTATTTTTTAAACATTATTTTGTTAAATATCAGGTTGTTATTTGCTCTATTTTTTTCAATTATGTTGACAGCATGACCATAAAAATACTAGTGGATGTACAAGGATAGAGGTATTTTTCATCTAAAACATGCGAGATCCAGTCCAGACAGAAAGTTGGGGAAAAAAAAAAAAAGAAAAAACAAAAAGCAATGCTATGAAACCAACATTACTACAGCTACTTGTACTACCCACAGTAAAGATACACTAGTTAACTATTTGCAAGGTTACCCAGGTCACATAGATGCAGTTTTAAAATAGTGCTCAGCATATGAAAAAATTTAAATACTGAAGGCAAAATAAGCCTATAAATTTCTAATTGCCAGTAAGAATGAAAAGTTGTATAAAAAAAGGAGAGAAAACATTGCGCTTAAGGCCTCTGATACAATATGCCAAAGGGATAGAGAGGCAGAGGAAGAGGAGGGTGAAAAAGCATCCTTTCTGTTGCTACCCTTTCCTGGATCTGTGTTCAGTTACACTCTCTGATCAAGAAATGTTTCCTCTGAATTGAAGACAAATTGCTGAGAACTCTCTAATTATCAGCCTGGCTGCACATACTTAACATTTACAGTCCCACCTTGCTGTTCATGTTTGTAATACTGCCAGACCTGACACACAGACACACACACACACAGCTTAGACTCCCAATGTATTACTGATTTCAAGAAGGAACAGAGTTTGGGTCCTCTTACTTTTTGTGTAGTCTTTTTTTAAGTCTTCAGGGAGAGACTTTATCAAGGTTTCTCTTTCCTGACAATCAGAAGAGCTAGAAACTTATTTCAGCTAAAGTTGAATTTTTTATACAGCCATGCATCTGGGATGTTAAGAGAAAAAGGAATTTGAAATATCATGAGACCCGGTGCTACTGCAATAAACAGTAAGAACTTACAAGATGGTATAATACAACATAAAGTAGTGATACTTTCCTCAAAAAGAAGAATCCTCCCAGCTTCAGGAAGCATGTTATTAGTCCTCTAAGTTTGCAAGGCTGAAACCTCAGGATAGCAAGCTCACTGCTTTGCCCAAAATCATGGAGTCAATTAAAACAAAAAAAACCCAACAAAATATAAAAAACCAAAACCCAGTGGAATCAAAGAACTTTAGGTTTACCACCTGCTGAGTGGGAGTGAAAATGCTGCATCTTGCTTTAGACCTGCAGGGGATATTCCCTGAGGAAACTTTGTGTTTCTTGCTTTAGGAGGCAACTCTAGGTGCTGGAAATGGCAATAGAAATCCTTTCTAGCAGAGACTGAGCTCCTGCCCCTCTGCAGAGTTCTGAAGGACCTTCACACCCTTCTCTTGTGAGCACCCCCAGCAAGGTGTGGTGTGAAGACCTTGGAGGTGTCACCTGCTGGTGGCAGTAACCCCAGGTGGCACAAGCCAGGCTGGACACACCAGCTCAGGCTCGGTGGCCATGGATTACTGCCCCAGGCACTGTGCCCAGGGGACAGAGCTGCTCTGCTCCGGGTGCTGGACAGCACACACAGTCCTCCCCATCTCCTGGAACTTTGGAGCTCACTTGTGACAGGGCAGGCGTGTCCTCAGGCTCGTGTCTCAGAGGACACTAACATTTCACTCTGCAGCACCTGTATCACAACCAGAGCTTATGCACCACTGCATAGAAAACAAAAGCTTAGTTTAGACTGAAGAGTGTCACCACAATTTCCTCACATGCTCAGTACATGCAAATCGTGTTTTTTGCTGCTGTAAAGTCCTTCTCTCTATTTAAAACACTACACAGTGGAATTTGTTTTGATGCTGCGCTCTAGCAAACAAATTTACCAGTTCTGAGAGAGTTTAAAGATGACCTCTTTTCTCCTCCAGATTCCTCAGTATTTCACCCTTACTTCAGAGAGGTTGTCAAGGTACTTTATAAATGCGAACAGCAATTTATTTTGCAAATTAAAAAAAAAGTAAATAGTCTCACGAAACACTTTAAAAATAATTATGTTTGTATTACAAATTAGTAAGAAAAATCCAGAAAATTTGCAGGAGACTGAAACTAATTATCTCCTTGGAAACAACCAGTAAAGAACATGGACCAACATTAAACGATTCCAAAGAAATTAAAACAACAAGAAGAATATTTAGAAGGACAATTGTTCAAATAATTAAAAAGGAAATGAGATAAATACCTCAGAATGAATACAATGCAGAAAGAATAAAGAGATGAAATTTAAATAAGGGGAAAATAATGCAAAACCCATTTGCTATAATAGTAGAAAAACATGAAGTACCAGTGAAACCCTGATTCTCATAGGTAAACAGCCTGACTGATAAGATCCTGCTTTTCTTAACTGTAGGAATTGCACCCAAAGGTGCAATCAAAGGATTTCCTATCCTCTGTGTTTGAAATGTGCTACTTCCTAATTTGTAAGATTTTTATTAAATTCAGATGATAATTTGACCTTTTAATAGTTTCTCTGTAATACACAGAACCTGGGAAACAATTTGTTCATGTAACTAATAGGGTCTCCATCAACTATCTGTAAATATACTGGCTGTCTTTTGTCTAAAATTTTAAAAAATCACCTACATATTAAATGATTTCTTGAAAACAAGAAAAGCCTTTATCTTAAAATTCACGTGGTTCAAAATAAGTGTGGGAAAGAGCTACTGAAACATGTGAGGAGTCAAAATCTTCCCTGGCTGTTCACAAGGACTGTCCTTTCTTATGCAAAAGAAAGGTTCCTGGAATCTTTTTGACAGACATCCCTCTCAGAAGCTTTATCTACACAAAGTCATTTCAACACCCATTTCACTCACACCAGAGGTACCTTCATCACATCAATCTTCACTCACTGCTGTGTCATAAAACCCCTAACTCACCCCTATTCACCACACTTGTCTGACCCACTGACTAGCAGAGACTGGGAATTTTACAGTGACAAATCTATTCAGTGGAAGTCAGAGTGTCCTGCCTAATGCAGATGCTTTCTATGGGAAAATCGTTATTACGTCAATGTTTTATGTTTTCTATTTCAGGATGGAAGAAAGGAGGACTTTGGAGACAATTTGATCTGAAACAAAACACTGTTGTGTTTTTAAACCAAAAATGTCCCTTCATTTTGGATTCACCAATATTCTATTTCCCAGAGCTGCCAGGACACCTCACCAGAGAAATTTGCTCGTTCTAGAGCTCACCTTTTCACTGTAGGTACCTTTACTGAGCTCCAGCTACATTTGCACACCACAGCAAGCCCCCCAATTAAACTCTTAAACACATCGTCTGACTCATAAGACTTTAATGCCTGAAAGAGATGTAGTTTGAGCCCAAATCTGAGCCAAAGTGGAAAAGGAGCTCAGTTTTACTTTTCATAAGGTGCTGGCCCTGCTCAGGCAGGAACAATGTAACACCCAGCCTAAAAACTTTTGAAAGCTCCGGGTTTTTTTGCATTTTTCACTATAAGAATAATTTTATTTTCCTCTTAATCCAGGAAAAAACCAAGATTTTGAAATCAGTTTTCAAACTCCTTCACATCACTTTGGGTACCATCCAACTTTTATGCCCCTATGACCATTCACAACATCACCCATCCTTAACATGCCCTTTCTTTTCCAACCCTTGGTCCTCCCCAAATGCACCCATTGTCACTTCTCCCATCATCTCTCCCATCCCTGCAGGAGCTCCTGGGGCTTCAAGCAGCCAAGGGCAGCAACTAGAATTGCACCTCAGCCTGAGTTAGGTCTCTAAGTCAAAAACAGAGGTACAATCTTGGTCCCAGCCTGCTGGGAGAGATGGAAAAGCTGTTCCCCCCCCTGCAGATTTGGGAAGATGAGCAGAAAGAAGGAGCTGGAGTATGAGGCAGACTCTTAGGGGGACTCACTCAGCAGGGAAGCAGATGTGCTTTGGGCTGAACCTCAGCTGGGTGCAGCACGAAGAGAAACCAGCATAAAGAAGAGGCAGGAAGGATGAAGTAATTGCTGATCTTTACAAGCCCTATGTAAAATACCATTGATAATGGTGATGACAGTCACTTTCTGCAGACAGGCACAAAGGACTTTTTCTTCCATGGCACTCTGACAGTTTAGGCAGGAAGAGAGAGGTGGCTAGTGGAAGCAAATTGTCAGTGATCTGTCACTGAAGAGCAGATTGCTTTTCCCCTCCCGAATTTTCCCTCCTGAGTTGAGATTAGTCTCTATTGAAACCCAGGGCTCTGTTCATCACTGGCCAGCATCCACAGAGATGAAATTTCTTTATCAGATCTCTCTAAATAACTAGTTGAAGCTCAAAGCACTCTGACCTTAGGAAGAGGAGGAATGGTCATTGCTAAATTCCAAAGAACAAAACACGATGCAAAATAAAGCTCCAAAACAAAAAATCATTAAAGCTACTCTTCTGCACGCAGGCTGCTGTAGCACAAATTCAACCCAATGTAATCACAAGGGAATTAAGGAAAATAAAATTATTGTAAATAAATTACTACTTTTAAAACTGCTTCAATTATTCTATATTTAGCCACATGTACAACAACAGAAATTAATCTGAGAAGAAAAGATTCAGTTACACATGAAATGCTGCTGCAGAGTACCAGGATTTTCTGAAAGCAAGGGAAATTCTCCTTTGTTTTATTTGACTTTGTTTTGATAATCACTTTGCTGTTTACCCAGGTATAATGTCATCTTCTTTGCAGAATACTAAGATCCATGTGGAAAACAGGAATGTCTCCTAATTATTTCCTTCTAAAAGCAAACAAGAGAATTTCATATCTTGTGTAATTGAATTTGAAAAATGCCAAGAAAATTTGTTCTCTTTATAGCCAAAGTTAGAACAAATTACTTTAGTGAGGGCTGAAATAGGGGGTGGGAGGAACACAAGTTTCCATTAAATTTCCAGGTGCACACACACTTTGTCTTTAGCTGTCAAAAGGCAGCCTTTCCATGAGAGGCTACAACAAACAGATGAAATAAAAGCAAAGCCTCTGTCACAGGGGCTCTGCCTTTGTTCTGTGTTTGTGCAATGCCCAGAACACTGAAGCTCTGGCTTCGAAGCCAGATATAAATAATCATGGAAGGATATGAAAGAATAACACGGAAGAAATCAAATACATGGGCAACTTGAAAGAAGGGATAAAAGTGTATTTATGCTGTTTAACTCTTACTTATCTAGCTCGTGATGCTGCCTTAGGGAAAGTAGTTATTTCACAATAAGTCAGCAATATTTACAATAGTCTTCTTTGCAGCATGTCAAAGGTAGCACCAATGGAACATTAAACTCACATATATTTATATAGCAGTCACACTCTGTAGCAAAACAGCTCAGTTTCTCCCTGTGGAGCATGGCCCACTTTCACACAGAGGAACCCACGAGAGCCCCAATTAATACATAAATCAATATATTGAAATTATCCAAGTATTGACAAAGTGACCACAGCAGCCTTTGATATTCATAGATAGGATCCAGAAGCCCAAAGTATCTCCTTGATCTCTAGGATGAGAACAAGAGCAAGGTGCCAGCCCACCTGCAGGTTGGGTCCCTGTTGGTGGCTGATGAGCTGCTGCTCACCGAGCCCAGCCTGTTAAATGTTGTGCCTCAGTGCCAGGACCCTGCAAAGCTGGATCAGAACGTTCTAGCACAGCACAACAGGGGATATCTTTCTCCCAAAAGTTACAGTTCTTATCCCTTTTAACAGGACCACAACAGGCACCAAAGAAAATGTCAGCAATTTTCCTGGATTGATAAAGCTTCAACAGCAGGAACAGTGTTATCTTGGAATTGATCCCCCATCCATGGAAACAAGACAGCATTTGAACTTGCCTTGGTGTCTTCTGTGCAGAGGCATTTGAGTGGTGCATAACAACGTGTAGCAATTAGATACAGCACTTAAGTACACATCTGTGCAGCCTGCTCACCACCATGTGTGGTGATGAGGGAAGGGAAAAGGTGCTCCAAGTACACTCACTTCATTCCCAGTGTACAGGGAACATCATAAACTGAACATGTCAGATGGATAAACTTGTAGTAGATTTTGTATTTATTAAATTGTCACATCTCAGTTGGAAATAGCAGAAAGAATTAATGGGATGGCCACAGTCTTCTGCATACTTTGTGCCACAGTATCTCAAGCAGCACCTTCAGATCTCGCTGCTCTTTTGTGGCTTTGCAGAAAAAAATAACATGAAAAGGTAGGCAAGAGAATGAAAGCTGGCTGCCTTCAGAGGAGTGTGTAGACATCTTCTTGAAAGTATAGCAGGAAAACTTTGCCAGGCAATTGTACCAATATTGCTCAGAGTAGAGCTACAGAGTAAAAATATTTCAGTATTGTGATTTTACAATGTCATATTTCCTGACTGAGAAATGCATTCATAACAACATGCAGAAGAGACAGAAAGAGACACAGTAATATCTCTGATTTCACCAGATGACTGAAAAACTGCAGAAAGCAAAGGTTAAAATGTCACAGTGGCTCTATTTTTTTTTCCCCCTTGCAGAGGAACCTGGCAGAGGCACCTTTTGCTGTTGGTACAATTGCTGATCTACAACTGACATGAGGTTTCAATGGAGTTATTCCCAAATCATCCATGTGCAAAGAAAGCATCTGTGCTCTGTTTCCACCAGACCACGGTGCTAGCAAGCGGGACGCCAAAGGAAGGAAACGCTACAGCATCATCACTCTGCATTGAAGACAACAAGGCCATTTCAGCAAGCCTGATATTAGTTCATATTATAATCAAAACAAATCAAGCATGGACAATTTGGATCACCCCACCAGGCTTTAGACACGCAGGAGGAAAATTTGGTGGTAGCCAGTGGTAATATGATTCTGATGTGCTGTGCTGAATGGCTACATTTGTCATTTATCATTCAGAGTTCCCAGACTCAAATTCTGCAATGTCCTCTGATTGCTGATTGTTTCTGGAGAAGTAGTCAACAACTTAGCTAAACAAATCATAATACATTGGCTTTTCAGTCTACAGTTTGTATTGGATTTCAAGCATTTGAGATGGAAATACCAACCTGCTTGCAGCTGCTGCACTTGTTGAACAGCAGAGATCAACAAAGAATCAACACTGGCACTTGTAACCACACAGTAGCAACACAAAAGTGAAGACCTACATTCAAGTGTTACATTAAAAAAAAAAAAAAGTCTTGCAGAAATATAAAAAAGCCTAAAAATCCTGAATCACAAAACAGTGCGACATGAATGGCTACATGAACACAGCCACAAAATCTGTTATATAGGAGAAAAAAACATGACAGGTATAAAATGTATGTCTCTGCATTGATCCCAGATAAACACAAAGAGAATTAGATATTATTTTTTGACCTATGGCTAAAGCATAAGAGTATAACTGATCACAATAAAATAATCTATGCAAGAAAAATAAATAGAACCAAGGAGAGAAATGAAGACAGGCACATAATAGATGAGAGAAGAGGGTGATAAATGAAAGAAAGGGTAAATCAAAAACCCTCACACAGATCATTTAGCTCAGCAAATTTAATGAACATCTTGGAGCTTTCTAAATTTACCAAAGAAGGGCTGCTGAACATCTGAGTTGGAAAATCTAAGTTGAGCATAAGAAGTATAACACAGGCCTAAAGAGTTTGAAGGAAATAGTGGAGAAAGCCAACAAAAATTCAAAAACTACAAACTGAGGAGCTGCTAAATGGAGCTGGAAGCTTGATGAGATGGCTGCTGCACAAGGGCCTTAATCCATATTTGCTGATGCAAGTCTTGAATTCTGAGTGGTGGAGTGTCAGATTGTTTGTCTGGCTCTTCTGAAATTCCCCCTGCCAGTCTGTGAGCCTCTGGTCAGGCAGGGAATGGCATTTTTCTCACTGAATCACTAAGCCAAAGACCCATCATCCTGTCAGGGGTTGGGAGGGGCTGCTGCTGATGGGAGACGTGTTTGGATTAAGAAATCCAGCAATCTCCCCTCTAAATAGATACATTGGCCCAAATGCTCCAGCTAAGTGCGAGTTCCACTGCGCTCTTCCTACCACGATTTTCCCTGTGGTTTTAATTGAAAGCTGTATTGCTTACTGTCCATCCTAAAATATTGACTGATTCTGCTGTGTCTTGCTGGACAGCTGCTGTGTTATGGCCCAGAGGTAATTGATGGAGAGATGCCCGTTCCCCACGCTGCCTGTTCCACTGGGGAACAGAATGTCTTGCTTAATGCCTGCAGAGCACTCGGAGATCCTTAAATGAAAGGCATAAGAGCACAAAATACCATCATCATTAGCTGTAAGGGCCACTGCAGAGCAATGGAAAAATATTCCTTTTCCCTGCCCATCTGGGGTTTTGCACACTGCCTAAGCAGTGCTCCCATCCCCTGCCAGCTCAGAGAGCAAGAGATCAAATCTGTGCCTCTGGCATAACAGTGCAGAGCGCTAATTACAGAACTACCATAAAGCATCTGCTGCAATGCATAACTGTAATTCCTTGGCATGCACAAATACAGCACCTCTGTGCTCAGAGAACAGTGCTGCAAGCAAATCCTGGGGCCCAGAGCATGAGTGGCCCTCAAGAGAGTGTCCTGGGGCGCAGGTGAAGGGAGGCAGAGGAGCAGGGAAAGGCACCAGCCCCTGCTGCATTCCCTTCGTGCAAAAGAGTCACAAGGGCAGGCTCTGCACTCACAGAAACACAGCAGCAAAGCCCTTGGAGCTGCCACCTCTCCCTTCCCAGAGCAAGGCCAACTACCCAAAAGGGAAGTAGGGCTCTGCTGAGGAGTGTTCAGAAAAGAAACCTCCTTTCCACAGCCCAGGGTCACCCAGAATTAATTGTGTGTGGGACACTGTGGAACCTCATCCTGCCTGGGGGCATCTCAGAGAGGTTTGGTATGAATTAGTATTCCCCAAGGCACAACCTTTCCAAGGGATCCCACTGCCAGGCATTCCTTGTTGCCACTGCACAGATGTGTTTAAATAGGGTGTCTTTACACCAAAAATAATACTGGCATAAGCAAAGTGCACATTAAGAATTAAAACAAATCTTCTGTTCATATTTGCTTGGAAAGGAATACTTCTCATTCATGCAGTTACTGACTGCAGAGACCAAGAGTACTCAAACACCAAATATGATGTTTTCTTGCTTTTAAGATTGGAGGAATGTAGATGTCATCCTTCCAATACAGCACTCTGTTTTAAAGGACTTAGAAGGCCTGTCTAAAAACTCATCCAATATATCAGGCTTATAAACTGGAAGAAGAACTCCATCAGGATGGAGTCTCCAGGAAAGTCATCAAGTGCTCCCTTATTCCCAGCTGTTGTACATGGATTTGGAAAAGTGACACAGAATGTGCCTGTACTCTGCACCAGGGTCACAGGCAGAAATTATCTGCTGGAAGCTTTTTGTTAGTATGAAGGTTCTCTAACGCTGAAGCCCTGATGTGTCAGAAAATATGTGCTTCAGTGCCTGCAGGAAATGCATGGCCTAGCCTTTTACATGTCTCTTTTCATCAAAGAGGAAACACTTACAGCAATCTTGGCTATTATTTTAAAATAATAATTAATCACATTCCAAGCATCAACACTAAATAGGAACCAAACCTGGTCTCTGCTTTTCAAGAAAGTAAGGGACAAATGAAGCCATTCATTCCACAATACCCATTTATGTCAGCACATAACTAACCTTGAAGACAAGGCCAACAACACCAACCAAAAAAATAAAAAAAAAAAGAAAAAGAAAAAGAAAAAAACCTGAGTAGCCCTGTGAGTAAATTCTGTGAAAAATGCAAAAGTGCACCATGCTGTTCTGCTAATATCTTTACAGTAAAAACAAATGTAGGCACTTATCTATGCACAATGACACATAAGGAAATGAATATGAAAACTCTTCAGCCTGAAACGGATAAATGGAGATGAAACACTGCTTTTGATGCAAGGTGAATCAGAGAAATTGGAGGCTTTTGTGTGCTGAGTTTCCTGGAATTGTTTTGTCTGCATAGAAACACCTTTAGTAATTCAATATTAAAATAAGAAGCTTCCTCACTGCCAAAATGGGTATTAAGCAAGACTGGCACCAAGAGGGTGTTTGGGCACTGGAAGAGGCTCCCCAGGGCAGTGGTCACAGCACCAAGACTCAGAGTTCAAGAAGTGTTTAGACACTGCTCTCAGGCACATGGTGTGACCCTTGGAGTGTCCTGTGCAGGGCCAGGGGTGGACTCGATGACCCTGATGAGTCCCAGCCAACTCAATTTCTTATAATATGTTCTAATATCTCTGCTGGCTGAGATGCATCTGAAAAGTGTGACTAGAAAAATTCTTCCTACAAAAGGGCGGAGCACACCAGACCCTTATAACTGCATTACAGCATCAGTGCATTTGGAAGGGAGGCATTGTGGGAAAATTTCAGTAGTAGGGTGAAACTGTGAATAAAGTAAAAGTAAATAAAGTAAAAATTAGCTTTTTCTAGTTGCTACAGAATTGTTTCTCATTTTTCTCCTTGTCTCAAATTTATTTTCACTCCAGAAATGTTAGGTTCTCTTTCACTTTGCACAAAGCAAAAAAAAAAATTTAATAGGAGATCTTTATCAATATAGAAATGCGGCTCTATTATACATTTCTACCATTCAAAAAAAAGTATCTAGAATAGACACCATATTCATTAGGAAAAAATAAAAAAGCTGTAGCATTAATGAATCAAAGTCAGTAACAAGCATTGGAAGAAAATAGTAAAACACAAATAAATTTTTCTGCTTTTCTCAGAGAGGATTACTGATGCTTCCTGAACACTCCTCAGTTTATTCTGCTGACACAAAGGTCCTTCCCTTCCATCTTTTAATATTAGATTTTAGGAAATTCAATTGACCACGGTGCTCCATTGCTTAAATCAGTCAGCAACACGTCATGAAAGAAGTCAAGAGAAAAAATGTATTTTAAAAGGTGTTGCTTCCATGAAATCCAGAGATAAAGAATTTATTACTTCTGTCCTCATCACTGACCCGATTCTGCTGAAGACTGCTTATGATGGTACATGTGTGCACATGAGAAGAAAGAAAGTTAAAAGATCTTGTCTTAGAAAAATATATGTGGGAAATGCATCTGGAAATTGTCTTTGGGACTGCACAGATTTAGAGATGCTACTGTGTTACTTACTCTTTTTGAAATTAATCAGTAATACAAAGTTTTTCCAAACAGGCTGGGGGGAGAACTGATTGAGAGCAGCCCTGACTGGGGGTGTGGGTTGGTGAGGACCTCACAGGGGCTGGCAGTGTGTGCTCACAGCTCAGAAAGCCAAAAACATCCTGGGCTGCATCCAAAGCAGCGTGGCCAGCACTTGAGGGAGGGGATTCTGCCCTCCTGCTCTTCCATGAATCCCTACCTGCAGTGCTGCATCCAGCTCTGGGATCCTCACCACAGGAAAGTGGAGCTGCTGTGGAGGACACAGAAGTGATCTGGGGACTGGAGCATCTCTGCTCCGAAAACAGGCTCAGAGAGTTGGGGCTGCTCAGCCTGGAGAAGAGAAGGCTCCATGGAGACCTCACTGTAGCCTTCAGTGCCTAAAGAGGATTTACAGCAAAGCTGGAGAGGAGCTTTTCCCAAGGGCAGGTAGGGATTGGACAAGGGAGGGATGGCCTTAAACTAAAAGAGAGTAGATTTAGATTACATAATAGGAAAAAATTCTTTCCCGTAAGGGTGGTGAGGCAAAGGAGTTTGCCCAGAGAAGCTGTGGATGCCCCATCCCTGGAAATATTTCTAGGCCAGGCTGGATGGAGCTTTGAAAACACTGGTCCAGTGGGAGCTGTCTCTGCCCACAGCAGCAGAGTTGGAAGTAAATAACCTTTAGGGTCCTTTCAAACCCAAACCATTCTGGAATTCCATGGTATGAAAAAAAAAAAAAAAAAAAAAAAAAAAAACACACAGAGGAGAAACAAGAACAGCACATTAGATAGGTGGAATGGAAAAAGAATTACAATTGTTTAAAGTATCTCATAGGATCTCTGCTTGGCAACATGATGTCAAACCCTTAAGGCCACAGACCATATTTTGCTTCAGGTCTTAGTATTCTTCCAGACACAAGGAATTTATCAAATCCTGCAGAAACTGTATAAGCAGCTTGACACTGAATCCTGTGAGCTGCTGAGTATTAAGGGAGATCAGTACACTCCTTAAAGTTACTTTTGAGAATTCTTGATTTTCTTTACAGAAAAGTTGAGTGATTTAAATACAATTCTATCCAGCAAGAAAAAAAAAAAAAAAAAAACAGATAAATAATTTGGGACTGAAAATTGAAAAATTAACTGCTATTAGAAGCATAGGTTTTGAGAAGGACAAAAAAATTAGCATCGTAAATTTGATAAAGAAGGGTAAAATACTCAGAGAACTAGTATATCGTACAATCACAAGGATGAGATAAGCCTCAAGAAATTCTGGAGAGCTAAAAATTCCTAAAAGAAACAACAAAAGCACAAAACCAAACTAACCCAGTATAAAGGAGGGATAGGAAATTTAATTAGACCCCTGTTGTGTAAATCAAAAGTTCTTCATTGACGTCATTTTAGAGGAAGCTACACAAGATTACTAAAGATGGTAGTAAAAGAAGAGCTTTAATACATAGGGAGAATGCGAAGCAGAGATTACTAGGCAAAGAACATAAAAGATAACAAGAAATCATCCTAGAATGCACTAATTTAAGGTTAAAAACAATAAAAATACTGCCCTTTTCATAGTGAGAGAATGCCCACAGAGCTGAGGTACTGCCTGCTTTCTTGGCTGTCAGTCTTCACTAGAAAAATGATGCATAATTGAAGTAGGCAGCAAAAAGCTAGAAAAGGGAATCAACAGATCAGAGAGACTTATGATTTGTTTTCAGATTTCATAAGCCTAATAAACTTTATTTTGGGGAATTTAAAACATCTGAAGTTGGAAGAACTTTCCCATCAATAGCTGTTCTTTCAGGAGCTCTGGGAAATGGCACAACTCTAGAAAGCTAGAAGAGATCAAATATAAAATGTATTTCTGAGATAGAAAAGAAAAATGGTAGAAGTTATACATCAGTCATCTTAACCTACTACCTGAAAACCTTTCAGTACACCCAAACAACTTTTAAGATCTAGCAAGGAAACAAGGACAAGAGAAATTGGGAAGAACAATTCTTATCAAATCTATCCAGTATCTTTATCTGGTGATACAACAGATCTTCTGACCTTAAGATTTCTGTGACAGAGACTGATAAATCATGCACTGAGTCTGTGCTGCTTATGGGAAGTCACAGGAAACCCCATGAAGATATTTTGCATACACATATATATATACACACACATATATATGAGGGCCTTCTTTGTCCCCCTAGAGAATGGCTTTTTACACAGACAGCTACGGTTCAAAAAAAGTAAAATAAAAAGATTGCACAAGCTCAGCCTGGAGAGCAACCTGCTAAAAGCCAGACAAATACGTGGTATTACAGTGGATCACAGAAGGAACATGAATCAACAATAGCCTTCACTAGCAAAAAAAGGTGGACATAGAAGGAGGATTAGGGACAACAGCATAAACTGCACTGCTCCTGTCTTCCCCAGCTTTCACAGTTTTGCTGGAGCAGTGGGTTCAGCTTTGGGTATCAGCCATCCATAAAAGTGTGGGTTGCTTGCAGAGATCCCTGAGGATCAGAGGTCTAAGACACAAAACCTACAAGGAAAGGCCAAACAAATCGGGGTTGCTAACTGAAAAAGTCTTCAAGTAAATTACAGGTTGTTGCAGAAACAAAGAAAAATTTATCCTCTGTGTCCATCAAGGAAGAAAAAACCAAACAACAGGTTGAAACTGCAGCCATGGAAATCCACTTTCCTTCATCATGTTTTTTTTAAGAACAGGCAAGAGAAGCATTTTTCAGGAAATGCAGACAAACTCTGTCTTGTAATTTTCTGCACTGTCTTCCCTCAGGGCATTCTGAAATCCCTTTAAAATCTATAATCTATTATTTGAAGTCAGTTCCCTGCCCATTCAAAGAATTTACTAGAGTCACAATGTTTCCTTTTGCTACCCTCAAAAAAATGTGATGGAAATATTTTTTAAAAGGCTATATTTTTTGGTAACTGCTCCAATTAGTATGATTGTCAGATATGAGTATGACAGGATTTGCTGAAGTGATGTGGGTCATGGTCTGTTTCCACTTCTACTGTGACATTTCCTAGCTGAGAAAAAAAAAAAAAAAACTTGATAAAAATAACACTAATAGAAAGAAAAGTTTTAAAAAGCAACATTTTTCAAGCATTGACAATATTGGCCTCTGAATTATTTCCGTTTCTTACAAAAGCAAAAGACAAAGTCATCTGTTGCAGAGAATAGTTTATAATCAATGAAATCCAGTATTTTTCTTATTATTTAGGTGATTAAAATCTCCTGTATCCTACCTTGAGGTAATCACCACACAGTCTTGAATATTTCACGCAGTCACCGAGCTACTGCCTAAATGGGAGCATATTTTCTCTTTCCTGTCACTTAGGCTAAAGCAATACCAAAGTGTTGGGTTTTGATTTTGTTTGGTTGTTTTTTTAAAGCCATTTATACACAGAATTCTAAGACAGGGCCACCCAGAACACACCACTACTGGCTATCAAGAGGTCTGGAAAACGAAACTAAATAAAACTTAAAAGGAATGGAAAAAAGTAAGATACACCATGCCAAAGAGTTTACTAAATTACCATATTTTCTTGTTTGAAATGCTTCATTCATAGCTTCTAAATATTCTAAATTTCCTCCACCCTCCCCGGAGGTTGTCTCATTGCACAATTTGTAAACGTCTCAAAACATATATCCAAAATAATTTTTACCTGAAAGAAAAATAACTTAAAGAGTTGGCTCTCTACACAACAAGGAGTAACTTTCATACAAGAGCATGTACTGTGTTCATGCTTTTAAAGAATTCCTGAATTTAAAGGTTTGGGAGAAATTTCTCACATTTGATTATAGAATCAGTAACATCAGCATGAAACTCTTTCCAAGTACCTCCTTCCCTAAATGTTATAAAAAGATGACCCTTCCAGTTTACCTACAAATACACAACATTCCTAAAAACATATTGTACTAATCTGTGCACAAAACTCACTTGAAACCATATCATTCCAAAACTCTTCACAAGTACTTGAACAAAACCAAAAAATCCCATTTAAGGGTAACAAAAAAAATTTGTCCAATGGAAATGAAATGTATTCTGATGATGCTACCAGTTACATGTCAGCTATACAAGATGACTCCATGAGTGCTAACTACTGGGAAATTTCTTACCCTCCCACTGCTGAAATACAGGTTTTTGGGGAAGAGATCCTGAAAATGGTGCACTCCTAAGAATCTCCACTCCTTGTAGCTAACTCTTCAGCTACCAGAGCAAAAGGACCATCAGGATTCAGAGATTGTGCCTCCTGCCCATCAGCTCCCACTGAAGTACTGCACTGGGGATGTCTCTCTCAAAAAAAAAAAAACCCTAATAACCCAACTCCATTCTTCTGCTATTGCTGTACCTCATTGTATCTTATGGCACAGAATGCAAAGACCAGAAAGATCAACAGGACTGCAAAAAGGTGCTGACAGCTGGACTGGGATGAGATAATGTGAAAATTTGTGAAACCACTGAGTGAGATGTGGTGGAAAAACACTGGAAAATTCTGACAGAAGAATATATTATCTGAAAGAGTGTGCTTGTTGAAACAGTGAGTGACAGGACTGCCAAGGAGAATTACATGACTGCGTCACTGACCAAGCCAAGGGAAAGTTTCATGGTGATAAGATTACACATGACTAATGTGGGGATGGGAATGGAATTTGCTCAAGAGGAACAGTGTAAAACTAGCAGGAAATTATGGAAAACAGCAATGGCACACACCTGTTCAAGTTGCAGGCTCAGAAAAACACCAACCATTTGCTACTTGTTTAGTTAGAAGATGAAGCCAAATAATAACCCAGAGATACTCAGATTAAAATCAATTTGCAATGAGTGTCTAGTCTCAAGAAACTGTAGACGACAAGGAGATGAAGATTAATCTGACTGCTTCAAGAATGTAAAAGTGTTAAACAGAAAAGGGAGATCAAGAAATATCAGACTGAAGTAGACTACATCCATATTTAGCACAAACCATTACCAGTTGTGCCAGTCCCAGAACATTTACTGGCCGTGGGGCTCCACTGACTCCTGTAAGGATTCCATCACTGAGAATCTCCTGTTGGAAGCTTGGTGTGAGAAAGAAGCAGAGGTCCTAGTTTAGCTGCAAAAACTAGGCATATGAGAAATAGCAAGTACTCAAAGAACCTGTGCTGGTGCTAAAGGTGGTTTGCTTTCTTAGCCCCTCTATAATGGAAATGGTGGGTGATAGCAGGGAAAAAAAAAGAAAAAGTTGAAGCAGCTCAAGAAAAGATGACAAGAAACTAGAATTAAGATGAAATGTGACAGGGGAGATAGAAGAAAAAGGAAAAAAAAGAGGTGAAGAGAAGATGCAAATAGGAACTGACAGCAAAAAGCTGTTTGGGATCATAAATGAGCTTCTTGGAAAGCAATGTGGCACTCACTGGGCTGGAGCCACTGAATTACAGGATTGTACCCCAGAACTCAGCACCACAGAATCCTCTCCCAGCTACCCAAGCAGCTCTAAATTTATTACCTTCTACAGCTTCCCGCTTTCTTAGCTTGTCCTTGTAGAAGCATTGAAGTCAATGCTGAATGGAAAATTAACCAAACTCTCCCTCATCTTGTCTTTTCATTTCTCATTAAATCAGAGAGAAAATGTAAATGTTATTTTCTCTCTCACTTCACCAGTTATTGACAAGTCAGGATCTAACAGTGAGAAGACTTCATTCAAGCTTTGTGCTCTTGCCTCTGATGCCAGCAGCTTTCACAGGTGCTACTGGGAACAATTCAAATCGCAGCCCCTTTTCATTCAACAAGTACTGCAACCCATGCCCAACAAACACAAAGGAAAAACTAAAAATGAAAGGTCAGAGGGTGCTTTCGGACAGCATTTTTTTCCCAGAGTTTACAAGTGTTCTATGCTAAATTTATACAAGGGCAAACCTTTCTTACAACCATTTTGGGAACTTCAGCATGGAAACTCTGGAAATAGAAAATTGGCAAGGTTGTACATGAAGTTTTCCCAACATAATTCAAGAAAAACCTTGGTGAATGCTTTAAGGTGGTGAGAACAGGATTTGGCTTACTCAGCCTTCAATAGATTTCTTTATTTCACTTTTTCTTACTGAGTGTGACTAAAAGTACTAAAACTGCTCAAATACAGAAGGCAGATGGTTCTAGGTCCATTTATTGAACAGAAGAGGTACAGGAGAGCTGCAATTTGTGGAACACAAAGACCATGCTCATCTTTGCTTCATCTTGTTTCTTTCTGTATTTCATCAGGTCTTTTGTTACAGAAATAAAACAAACAGACAGCACCTGTGCAGTTCTTCTATTTCAGTATATTTTTGAGGGAGGAAAAATAAATGGTATGAGACAGAACATTTCATTCAGCTAGCTACCTCCATTTTCACAGAGGTGGGATTATACATTTAGGCATGTAATTTCAGACCAAGCCTTCTCATATCCATTTATCGTTTTAAGGAGCCCAGGATTTATTCAATGTCATTACTCTCAGCCTCAGGACAGAGGTTTGCATGATGCCCTTACTCTCCCTCCTCCTTCCCTCAAAGAATCACACACTACAGAATGTTTTAAAAGAGGTGAAAAACTCATCCTTCCCAAAGCAAAATTAAACTCTTACAAAAAATGCCAGATTTGATTTATTGGAGTGCAGCCTGAGTCAACCACAGGGCACCGATTTCCGCAGCAGGCTGTATTTTAACAGATATGCTGCTTGGCTCTGCTGTTGTCTCTCTTTCACTGTGCAGTGCTTGAAGTAGTGCATACAGCTGTGGCAAATTATACTCTTTTTTTAATAAGTTTTCTGTTTAAACAAACCCACTCAGAATTCAGCAGGAACAGGTCACATCCATCACCTCTCACTGTCTCACACCAAGGATCTTGGTCCCAGGTGAGATTCCTGATTCTCCACCATCATGACCCAACTCATCACTGTTTCTGTGAAACACCTCCCTTGGCAAAACACTCCCAGGGTGTTTTGTGTTAGAAAGCTGAGTCTGCCTTGCCCAGCGTATGGATGTTACTCTTACATCTATGAGGAAGCTGAAAAAAGTCACCTGGAAGAGTCTAAATCCTCCTGATCCTATTGCCAGCAGGGAACTTCCCAAAGTGATGGAGCTGGGAATACCTGGGTGTCACTCTGTGCTGGGCAAGCCCCCTCAGAATGGTTCATGACCTTGACTAGAAACTAGGGTGTCTTTTTCTCTCTTCCCCCGGAGAAATCTCTATTTCTCTCCAGAGCTCTGGAAGGTCTGCTCCTGTGAGGAAGCACATGGAGTGACATTCTGCTACCATGAAAGTCAACAGCAAAACTCTCAGTGGTTAATTAGAATTGGCACTTAGTTTAACTTTTTTAGTAGAGAGTAGCACTCTAGTTCTCCAGGGATAGGGAGAGCAGGGAGCACAAAACTCCACGTTAGAGATACTTACACTATCTACATACTGCACAGTTTGGCAACAAGCAAGACTTAACTCCTATTTTCCTTCATTTTACATTCCATTATTCCCTTCAAATGTATTTAATATTTTGCTGCTCTGGGGGTTGGGCTTGTTTTTTCTTGCCTTTTTTTTCTTTTTTCAGAATGCCAAACCACTTTAAAACAATCATAAAGGCTCTTGAACAGTGAGGCCCTTTGTCTTTGCACAGAATTTATATAGCACATGTTCCTTTCCTGTGCAGCTGGAGGCACCCACTTGTAAGGGAAAGAGTGGCTCATTCCCCTCAGCCAGCCAGTTCTCAGCCAAGAATCTAACACAGGGAAATAATTTTGGTGTTTGTCTAAAGTGTTATTCCCCATGTTGCATCATATATTCATGTTACTGCATAAGACCAATAGAGGACAAACCAATCCCTGGGGAAGTAAAAAAATGTTTTTACCGTTCTTCACCCTCTCCCCAGGAATTGCACACTGATTATTACAGAAAAACATATTAAGAACCTAAATATTACAACAGGGAGTCTAGTGGAGGAAAAACATTTTTTCCTTTGCCCACACACCCTTTTCTGCTTCAGGGGCATGAATACCTACTCCTGCTGGCTGGGGAGAGAAAAGAAGGGAAGGTGTGGGAAGGAAATAGAAGCTGTGGGATGAACCAAGCAACTCTCTCTTCCTACTTGAGCTACTGAAGTGATGCTACACTCAAGAGATGCGAGGGAGTCACAGAGAGCCCTGCAGGTCCCTGCTCCCCCTCTCCCTTCACCTCTGAGCTCTCCCCACAACTTGTGGGGGCTGATGCCTGCACATCCTCAGGCCATCATCCACGTGGGAAATGGGGGAGTCAGTCTGCAATGAGCAAGAGGAAAACCCCAAGGGAAAGAAAAGGTGAAAAAGAAATTGATGGCAGGGGAAGGACTGTGAGTTGAAAGAACACTGAGACTTGTGAGATAAGGAGCAAAGGATAGACTGAGTGAGAATAAGGGGAAACATGGGTGGGAATAAAGCTTTTGAAGAAAAAAGAGGGAGACTTGGGAGAAGAAAATGGAGAATGCCAACAGATCATGAAAATGTTTCAGAGTGTCAAGGACTGCTCGTTTTAACACTTTTTTTCTGATTCTAACAAAATTATTACTAGAGGAAAAAGAAAACATTTGGGAGACTGAATGGGAGCAAACTAAACAATGCAACATATTAAATTGAAAAAAAAAATAGGAAGGGACAAAATACACCTTTTTTTTTAAGCAGATAGTGAAAAATAAACTGGTGGAGTGTACCCATGGTCCAGGACTCTTTGTAACCTTTCTTTTCAGTAGCTATAAGCATTTAAGCTCAAAATGACTCCACTGCTATGAAGTGGTTTGTGTGACAGCAGATGCTACCTGCACACTAAGGCAAAGAACACAAACACCAGCTCCCAGCTGCAACCATGCAATGGAGAGGAATTTGCATGGTTCAAGCAGTGACTTGAAAATGTTGAAAGTACTGTGATGGATATCTTTATACTCCATTTCCTAGAGGCTAAGGAGCAGTGTATAGATGCAGAAGGGAAATTTTCTTTAACTGAGGGAAAAAAGAAACCAACAAACCCTGAACCCAACAAACAAAATCAGTAGGAAAAAGATAATCCACTGTGCATTTTCAGCTCTGCTTGTTTTTGGAAAAAGCAGAGTAAATAATTTCTGTTCTTGAGAACAGCTTTAGTCAGACTCAATTCTGTCTCAGGTTGTACAGTCACACAAGGGAAATCAACCTCAAGCTACCTGGCTTATCAGCATGTTTTAGAAGAGAAAAGAGCACTTGCTGACTGCCCCCCTTGCATCTCCTCCAACTCATTGATGAAAGCAGCTGAGCAAAGAAGAGTTGGGAAAAAAAGTTTGCAATTTATCTCACTAGGGTAAAAGTAAATTCTTACCCCCTCCAAACAAGCAGGATGAGCAATGATTCAGAGAATTGTCTAGATCACAGTGACTTCTGGACTTTCTTAGTCATACAGTATTTCAAGCTACCCCTAAAATGTTGCTATTTTGTGCTCAGCATCAAGATCAACTCCGTTGCTGCTGTCTCGAGCCGAGATGGACAGACATTTTCGATTCCTTGACCCAGGCTATTATTATAGGGAATACAACAATTTCTTTCATTTCTTGACCCGGGCTATTATTTTGTAAGAGGAAACACTATATCCCTCAAGCTGTGAATCTGAGGCCATTACTGAGCTGCCAAAAGGAGTTTCAGAGATTATTGAACATGTATCTTTGCCTCATTTTTTAAAAAAGTAAACAATTTTCTTACAATTATTTACACAATGAGGGGAAAGATACGTCAAATGCAGTAGGAAGTTTTAGCCCTGCTAAAAAAAAAAAAAAACCAAAACAAAAAACCACTTTTTCCTAATTTGTGATAGCTGTGATTAAGATTTCTGTCTCAAATTCTTGCTATTTTGTCTTGAATAAGTTTTTTTATCTGTTGTATTACATAACATATACTGTTACAAGTCACCTCTACAGGTAGTTGTCCTTTCAAACAACAAAACAAGAGAAATCAACAATCAACTTCAATTAGAAATATTAACTAAATTTAAAGTAATGAGTCTTCACAGACAGTTAATACATGCCCTGATGACTTTTTGACAATCTTTTTAGTATGCGGTACAATAGGTTGCTAATGTTGAGTGATAATTTTAAGTGTGAAAATGTATATTGAGATGACAGATAAAAGTGTTACATGATGTTTGCCCTTGGATTAAAGGTTCCTTATTTGTTTGCAGTGACATGAGAAATGATAATGGCTTTGGAAAAACTGATATTGTTTGTCATGTCACAGGTCCTCTGAGATCTTCCTCTTTTCTGTTACTTTTAATACAAAGGGAGGCCTAACATTGCATTAAGTCAAATCTTAGAGGCTTAGCTTAAACCTTAACATCAGAATAGCTGACATAATTCTTGATAAGTCTTTAGATGTGGGCAGAGCAATTCATAATAAGCAACAGTTTTGGAGCTTGTATCCAGCTTACAAATGACTTCAAGGTACAGTCCCACAGAGCAAGTTAACATTTAACCCTCAGGTAAAAAAAAAAAAAAGGCATGAAGATTTATTATTCAAAATCAGCTCCAAGAGCAAACATGGCAGATGTCATCTCACCAGGCAAAAAAGAGAAAAATTGGTACATTTGGCATGCAGGATTCTCCCCTTCCTAATCAGTAGAAATACATGCTTGAATTTCTATTCACCTTTCCATGCTGGGAAAGAATGCCCCAGTTACATTAATGCTGCCAGAAAAGCCTGGCAGTGTCTCACCTGAAAGACCTACAAGCTACAAAATACCAGTCAGGCATTTTATTTTGCAGAGGAATAAGACCCCTTTGCCAGTTCCATTCTGCCCCCAAAACAACAAGCTAAGCCAAATCACACAGCCATGTTAATGATAGCAAGGGTTTGTCCCTCAACCCCTGGAAAGAGAGGTGAGGGTAGAAGCGTAAAAACATTCTTGCTTTTTGCACAGCCATGGCATATAATCTTTAAAAACAATCAATAAGTCACAGTTGGCTGGAGTCAATGTCAGACCTCCATCGCTGGCACTTTGCTTGGGGGTCCCTTCCAAGCCAAGCCCTTCTATGATTCCATGAGATCAGAGAGAAAAGAGATGTGCTCAAAGACCAACCATATTGCTAACAGTTGATAAAGAAAAAAAAAAAGAAACTGACTACAAGAGACCAATTTTTTTGAAACATTGAAATGAAATTGTACCTCTTTAACGGTATAAATATCATTAATCAGAATATCCTATGAAAGCAAAAACAAAAAAAAAGTAAACCTATGCAACAACAGTAGCAGGGTTATTTGCATTGTTTTCTGTGAAACTTTTAATGAAACCAGACACAGAATTCAACAAGAAAAGTCCCACCTGCTTTGACCATATTGGAGATAGTCAGACCTTGGTTAAATACAAGCATGCATGCACTAATCTGAACCACCTCTGCACAATTAGAAAAAAACTGTAGCATAACAGTCAATCTGGAAATGAATTATAGTTAAAGCAATATATATTGCAGGGAAAAAAATGGTATTAAAAAATATATATGTTACTAATTGCAGTTGGATGAAAAGCCTAGAAGCACGAGTTCCCTAACCCATAATTCCACCAAAAAAATAAACCTGTTAAAATATATTTTTCTATCCTCTATATTATGTTACACACTGTAACAAAAAATACCCAAACCCAACTCAAATAAAAATTTCTTTGGCAAGGTGGATAAAAGTCATCTGTAGTTTAAAATTTATTTTTGATTACATAGACATTCTGGAGGTTCACTACTCTTGTAATTACAATTCAGGTTGGTAACCTCAGTTTGTGAAAAAGCATCTGCAATTAAGTGTATTGTTACAACTCCAAAAGTTAAATTTTTAGGTTTAAAAGAGATGAAATCAAGTCCTAGAACTTGAGGAGGGTGGGGGAGGGAAAAACAAATGCAAACCAGAAAATCCAGCAAAAAATCTAAAGAAAAGAATCCTCAGAGAAACAAACAATACCAAAAGTCACTTTTTTATTATTATTGCCTTAATTTTTTTTGTTATTGCCTGAGTATGAATTACATCACAGTTGTAGACATTTTAGGTATTTGAGAGATCTTTCTAAAGCAGAAGGAACTACTAAGGGGAGAAAAACAACACACAGAGTGATGAGCACTTCTTTATCAGTCTAATTAACCTGAGATGTTACTTTCATTTGCTCTCCCTTCCTTGTTGAGGGTTGGTGGGAACAGTCCTGGTTTGTGTGCAAAATGTCAATAACCCCAAGCAGATTTTTCATAACTGATAACAGCAATAATGCATTAACAGAGCAACCCAGTCATCTTCCCTGCTGGGGATGCAGAGGAATGCTGATGTAAAACTTCTTTGGTGCCACATCACCTGAGCAGCACAGAACAACTTACTCCATGCATTGATCTCAAACAAAAAGCAGAAACAACAACAACAAAAAAGAAGCAAACTAGGAGGGGAGGTACAGAAGGGAAATGGAGAAAGAAAATTAAAGAATTATTCATTCATAAAGTCCAGGAAGAGACTTGAGAAAAAAAGTTTGTTGAAATTGGTGCTTGATTGCTTTGGGGTTTTAAGTACAAGACACAAAAAATTTCCCTGCCTAAGCAGTAAAATAGACTCAAGTAATGGGACAGGCCCTTTGCTCAGGTATTACCCGTCTGAGCAGCTGTTTGTTTTCTAGGAAGGGTCTTCACAGGCTTGCTTTCAGAGCCAGCTGGCAAGGACCCTTCTGCCATCCTTTCATCTTTGCTGACTTCTGAGGTGACAGTGTTAAATATTCCCACCCATGAGCTGGATAACAGGGGGACTAGCCAACAAGAAAACTCAGGGAGTTTAACAAGGACATAAGGAAACTTCTGAGCCTGGAAGAAAATAACTTCAGGCAGCAGCAAAGGCTGGGGACCGACAAGTGAAAAGTGGCTGAGCAGTAGAGGCAACTTACATTATTTACATCATAGCAAGTGCCTCTTCCACCTACTATCAGTTAAAAAGCAGGGCTACTTCACACAGTGGCCTCAACTTTTCATTCAATTTCCCAGGCTAAAAATAAGTTGCAGTAATCTCATAAGGTGTCAGAAAGAAAATGAATATCAGAAAGAAAATCTGTCACAATACAGAACAGAAGCGACTAGAGCAATACATATCCTTGATTTTTTTTGTGTCTCTTGAATCTCAAGCCTGGTCATCTGAGCTAGTCAGAGAGGGGGACAAAAAGCAACAACCCAAGAAGTAAAACAACAAAAAAAATCCAATGATTCATGATGACCAGAGATGGTGAACAAGATGCGAATGAAACATTCATCAGATGAAAAGAAGACGACATGCCATATACTTACTTCAAAACAGCACCTTATCCCACTTTATTCTGTTGAAACCATCACTCTAATAGCTTATTATTTCTATTAGACATCCCTCTACACTTGCCTTTTACGTCTCATCTCAGAATATCTAATCAACATTGATATTTAGAGATAAGACCGGGCTGACCACTTTGCAGTTCATAAGTTCTACTAGGTTTCAGTAGAAACATTATACAAATTTATACATATATCACACTCAAGTTTGCATGCTAGACAGATTGAGCTCATGTTCTGCAAGTTTTCCAAAAAAGCAGAACTAACATCAAAGTAAAAAGTGCCCAGCTCCCTGTTCACTTTGTAGTAGGTTTGCATTTTCAAACACAGTGCATAATCATAAGTGAAAAAAATGGATGGAGTCAGCCAGAATTACTTTTGTAAAACAGCAATTTATACACAGAATTTCCATTATAAGGAGAAAGCGGAAAAAAGGGGAAGAGTAAGCAGGGTGGGGGGGGAAGGAGAGGGTCTCCTTATTTTTGAAAAATATAAAAAAAGAAAAACACAGCAGAAGACTTCTTAAAATTAAGCTCTATGAGATTTTAGGGTAACTATGGTTATTTTTACAAAATACATCCTATCAAAAATAAACAGATTTTGAAGTGCTGGGAAACTACAGGCAAAACAAACGGCTAAAATGCAAAGCAGAGGTTCTTGCAATTAAAACTCATTTTAAATGTTCCCCACTGTAAGTACGGGTGCTTTCCAATTGTTTACAAGCCTAGTAATTTGAAACTTGGACACTATCTACATCTGATGGAGTTCATCAGCCCGGATAAACCAGCACAGCTCTAATAAAGTAGTAGAGCCAAATGAGTTTAGAGCCACTGGGGACTTTGCCTCGTGCTGTGACAATCAGGGAAAAATGTGGTGTTTTTTTCCCCCCAGTTGCCTTTGGAGGCTTGGCCATACCACCCTTATGAATATTTTTCCAGAACTGGTTGGTGACCTTTTTTGTTCAGGTAAAGGCTGCACCAGGGCCTGGCAAACCCCTGGCCCCAGAGAGGCTTTGGGCAGTGGGGATGGCAGAGGGATCTCTCCCAGCCTCCCTGACAGCAGCCAGCAGGGCAGGGAGCGCTGTTTGCCCACAGGCTCTGCAGGTGCCCGTGGAGGAGAGCAGAGAGGCGAGAGCTGACAGCTTCTGTCAGGCATGACCAGCCATTCCCTCCCTTCCCTCCCTCTCTCTCCTGTGGGCACGGGCTGTCTGGCCTTTCACGCCCCACGTGCAGCTCCTGGAGGCAGAGGTGGGAAAGGAGGGAAAGAACAAGTTGATTTTGTGTGGCACAGTCGCTCTAATCAGCCAAGCCTGAAGCATGAGCATTCCCCTTTCCAGTTTCCCTCCCATGCAGTTAACTGGGAGCAATCAGCCCCCAGTGCAACCTGCTGCAGATTCATCTCCCAGGGCTCAAGAGGCAGACATCTGACCATAAGCTGCTCTTGTATGGAGCATCAGCCGCAGAATTCAGGAATTTCCCCTGAGTAAACCCAGCGGGTTTATTCCTTTTATCATAGGGCTTTGCTTCTCAGTCAGGCTCTCTTCTTTAGCTCAGGTAGAGAAAAACAATGTTTTTCCTTTTTTGACAAAATATAGACCATCTGAAACTTTTAAATGCAGTCATATGCATTTATCACACTAAAGCAGATGTAGGTCTATAGAAACCTTTCCTATGACTCCTAAAAACAGAAGTTATATGCAGGTGAAGACAGGCTTTTGTAGCACAAAGCTGATGGGCAGCACTACCAGCTCTCCTCAGAAGTTCCATCCCTTTCAGCTTACTTCTATTTCATTTCACATGTGTTGGGCCAAGCCACATTACTTTAAGCTTCAATCACCCGTGTCAATCCTTATTCGCACAGCTGAACAGTCCTTTTAACAAAAGAAAGCTTTGCATGCCCAGACACACGCTGAATGTTTAGGAATCAGAACCAGGGGTGGGCAAATGTTTAGGAATCAGAACCAGGGGAGGGCAAACCTCTGTAAGCACTTGAGGAAGCACAGCAATCCCCTCGCTGTGTGGCCAGAACAGGAATTTATAGAACAGCAGCCCGAAGTGCTCCCAAGCGCCGCGGCCACAAGCGAGCGCTTAAGGCAGCAAAGAACTGATGCCACCTGTGCAAGCCCTGCTGGGACCACAGGAGGTCAAGTGTCTCTTTGGTCTGTGTACCTCCCAGCCCTCAGAGACTGTCAGAAGCCAAGACACCCCTCTGGGTGCCCCTGGCAGGGGGCTGGGGAGTCCTGGCAGGAAGCCAAAGACACTTGGGATTTCGATCTTAACCCATGGAACAAATTACCAACCTTGTATGAAGAATCACAAGTCGCAAAAGTTTAAGTACAGTGATAATGAATTAATCACAGGGTGAAAAGTGGAATTTTGGGAATTTTTAGTATAAGAGTCTAGAAGACAAGATGGAGGGATTTGGGCATTGTCGTATTCCTCTTCCTTCTTCATCCTAGCCTACATCTTCTTAGTGATGTTGGCACATGTGGATTGGTTTAGAGTCTAACATAAGTGACAGGTATTAGAGAATAATGATAAAGTACACATAATTCATAGTATAAAATGTAGACACCAGCCCAGGGGCGGGCAGTGTGCCCTTGACATACCTGCAAGACAGAACTCTGCGGGTCTGAAAAAGAATGCTTTAAATAATCAACAACAAACCTTGTAAACCAGAGCTGAAGAATTCCAACTCTTTCTTCGACCATCAAACTGAGAAAAAGAGACTCTCGAGGTCATCCTGAACACAGAGAACCTGAGAAGAGACCCTGCTTCTAAGGCCCAGGTCTACACAGCCCAAGTCATGTTTACTGTAAGACACCTTGGCTGCTCTTGCCTCAGGCCTGTTTATCTCCATTCCTTTTCTCACCGAGGCATTCAGATTCCTTTTCTCAGTAATGGGACTTTGGAGAGCTTGCTTTCAAGCAACTAATAAAATTCAAAACAAGGCTTCCTGATTTGTTTCTTTGGTACTGTATTCCCTGTTCAGCTCCTGCCAAAGCTCCCCTCCCAAGGCAGGCAAAAGTTTCTTCCAAACCATCTTCCTCCCACATATTAATTAAGCATTACTCCCAGGTCTTGCAGCAGGCTTGCTTTTTGCTGACCACGAGGTAATTGTAGACAGATTTCCAGCCAAACCTCCTTGCTGGCTTAGTTTTTTTCCTCCACTTAGGGAGTTCAAATTCACAGAGGTTGTGCTGTGCCTACTACATTATAATATATGCAGTACACTACAAATATTCTGCTGAAACTTCAGCACCATTAACATATATAATTAGGAAACCCTCATATTACCATGTTGTAGAATCAGCAAACAACATGTAATCCAAGGATTTTGGGTTTTGTCTGGCCCTTTTTGCCCTCTAGGTGTTGCAATTAATTATACCACTGCTTTTTGTTTTGTAAGTATTATTATAGTTAATGATGATTAGTGTAGATAATTTTGTTAGGTTGCTAGCTTAGGGGTATCACTTTCATTCTAAAGTGTTGATTGTTTCTTATCTAACTTGGAAAATGAGATTAGATGTTTCTTGTATTGTCAAACTATGTAGATTTATATGGTAATTTAAAATCTGATAAGCTATGAGTGGCATAGGATTGTGTAATAAAGCAATCACAGCAGTTGACACTTCAGAGGGAATTAAATTGAGTCTTGCTTTAAAAGAGAAAGACAAAAAAAAAAAAAATCAAACAAAAAAAAACACCACTGCATGCAGGGGACCAAAGCACTGGGGGATGCATTTAGGGTGAGAGAATCATTACTTAACTTACAAGCAGTGACCTCATTTTCTCTGCATGACTGGACAGGTGCATCCATTATGTGTTATTTCAGGAGGAAGAATGAAGGAAATAAATGGCCAAATACCAGGAGCTGCCTAGAATGAGACAGACTTGCTGAAGATTTCCGTGATGGGACTTGGATTATAGGCTTCTCCTAATGCAGCTCTCCTTACATGCTTTTGCAGAGACATGGATGGGAGAATAATAAGGCAGGAATGACCCCAATCCAGTGACTGCAGTTTTTTCTAGAGGAAATTTAAATTCTCCTTGTAGGTGGAGCAAAGAAAAAGTAACCCTTTTGCCTTCAGATTTAAAGGCAGCTTAACCAACTCTGTAAATTGTATTATGCATAAGAACTCTGCACAGAAATACCCTTTTCAGTATCTATGAAAGTGAAACAAGAAGTGAAAGAAGTCAAAAGGATGTTTTTAGGAAAAGATGATGCCCCTGGGGACTGTTAGGAAGGCACATGATTTTGCAGGATGGGAGGCTGCCTGCTGATTTCCTTCTCACAAGAAGTCACCCCAGTGTACATTCTTGGGCTTGTGACTCAGGGCTGTCATGCTGCAGCCAAAATGTGGCAGGACAGAAAAGGCTGAAAGAACAGTCCAGAACATGCCAGGAGAAATGTCTGTTTGAATATGGCTCTTGCACATGGCAAACATGACCTTGGAGCCTCCAAAGGCTGCCTTAAACAGGCCAGGGCAGTGCAGTGACACCGGGCCATCTTCCTCCCCCAATGAAGGACACAGATCCCTCTCCTTATCAGAAAATCTCCTCATCCCTTCACCAGAAGGAGCTGGCACCAGTAACGAGCCCCCTCATGAGTTTCCCTATGGCACAGCCAAAAGATGGCATTAGGAGGGCAGACTGCTGACAGGAGAAGACACAGCCACATTTCAGGACCTCCCCAGAATGCATATTAGGAGAACTTAAAAGTTGGCGTTAAGATGGTGGAGGAAGGGATGGGCTGTGTCTTATACAAGTCATGTCATTTCTATCAAGAAAGAAAAAGAAATGCAGATACTTATGTCAAGCCACTGTGCATTTAAGACTAGCTGAGTCTCAGGCTGAACAGCAGAGCTGTGATCTACTTGTTTCAGTTATGCAATCCATATTTTATGACCAAATTGTGATCAAACAGTGTTATAGCTATTGTTCTTGCAGATTTTACATCTGAATAGTAGATACTGCTGTATCATCAGACAGCTGACACGTCTCTTTCCTGGCTGCACAGCACAAGTGGCTATCTGAAACAAGGAGGATACAAGCTCTGGATCAAAGATGATGGTGGGGATCCTTTATTCTGGAATATTATCATTCTGAGTTAACAAGCCAAGAATGGGGACCAAGAGGCAAAATTCACTTTTGCTTTTAGAAGAAAATTTTATGGCATTTCCCACTCTCCTTTTCACTCCTTAAGTCTTACGCATATCTTGAATAATTTGGAAATGACCTGGAAAATGTACCTGAGATATGGAGTGTTCCAAGTGTTCTCTATTTGCTTTAACTCAAACAAAAATTAATATACTATCATAAATGTGTCAAGAGATAAACAAAGAAAAAAAAAAAGTCTTTTCTCTGCCTGAAAGAGCTTAAATGCTGTAGTGCTGCTATCCTCAGTTAACAGTCTTGAAGTATGAAAGATTCCCCTTAACAGCAAGTGCTAACAGAGTGTCTTATCAGAGCAAGCACTACCTCTCACAGCTCAGATCTGCCAGTGAGAGATTGGTTAGCAAAAAAAATTCATTTCTGACTTCTCCTGCACTCTACATCCTCTTGGGCCAGGCTGCTGGCACAACTGTGTTTCTGCTGCCCTAACTAATTTCCTTGTCTTTATTCTGCTTTCTTCCTCTAGCCACCTCTTGCTCTGCCCCCTCCGTGGTCCATCTGCTGCTTGCTGCAGTGAAACCAGCCTCCCACCCTCCCTCCAAAATCCACACTGGTCACAATGAATCCCTTCCCAGAACAAAAAAAAATGGAGTGTGCAAAGTAAAAACCATATCCACTGTACCAAATAAGTCACAAGCATTCAAAAAATAAAAGACTTCTAGCAGAAACCCCAGAGTAAAGAAGTAAATGCTACTCAGAAAGAGATAAGCCTGAACTCTTAAATCACTTAATGCCTTCCCTGAAGTCACAGACGTACTGTGGACCAGGGAAGTCAAATCTTGTCTGCTCCAAGGGATGAAGGGGCACTACAGGCAGGACTCAACTTCCTATCCTGCCCTTTCATCTTCAGCAATCCTTGTTTCTCATCTGACACATCTGTGCTATAGACTGCAGTGACTTTAATACCAGAGATTCATGGAGGATTTTTTATTGTCAAACCCACAGCAATGAACAATTCTAACCATTTCTGGAAAACCTTTTTCCATCCCCCCTCCATGCCTGTCAAACTATCTTAACAGTATTGGTTAAGTAAAGCTGCATAAACCCAGTAAAAATCAGCTGGTTTGCTCTAATTCAGGCCTGTAACTCTTTAACATTATCATGCTTTCATACTGCTCTAATTCAGCCAAGCAGTAAGAACTACCTGCTAGTAAAAAGGCCTTATTTGTGAGGTGCTCCTGGAACATCTCTGCATAACCAAGAGCAAAAACAGTTTCATCCCTTCTTCTGGCAAACAAGCAGCCAGGCAAAATCCTCAGCCTAACAAGGAGTGTACACTAGTACCACGTGTTCAAGAATATTCATAATAATGCAAATATTTTTGCCCCATTGACTGAGCCTCTGCAAGTGAACAATTAGTTTCTCCTCTATAAATTTTAATAAGCATAGGGCAAACCAGCTATGCTGTAGCTGTTAGCTTTCTCCTCATTTCATTATAACAGAAGAATCCATTTGGCATTTGTCAGCTTTCTCTGTGCGTCTTCAGGAGAAAATCGTTCTTGGTATTCAGCAGCTTCCTTTTTTAATACATTGTCATGAACAAAAGCATGCATTCATTGCTTCTAAGAACTCTCTACAGGACTCAAGAAGAGAAAGTTTTGTTTGTCAGTTGTCATACTTCAGGATATTTTTCATAAGCAAATCACTCACCATTCATCAGCTTTATGTGGTTCTACTAAAAAAAGGAAGTGCTTGCTCCACTTTTCAACACACAGATGCAACCTCATTATAGGTCCAAGGATGAGCAACTCTAGATGCATAAACTCATAACCAATTAGCATTATGGGGAGATCTTCAGTACTTTGAAACAAATTTTTGTGCAAGTAGCTAGGGAAAACTTCCCTGTGGTTATTAATTAGAGTGGATAATTAAGACTATTAATCTTACTGACTTTTTTCTAATTCATAGCAATTTACTTAGGAATAAATAACTGATCTTTCGGACAATTCTTCCAGCCACAAACAACTTATTCTTTTCAGAAGGACAGCTAAGCATGGAAAGTGCATTCTCTACAACCACTACAAACCACAAGTAGCAGAGGAGAACAGAGCCCAATTTGAAAATTTGCATCAAAGGCAGCTGAGTTCATTTAAACTGCACCTGCCACAGGTCAACAGAACCTCCTCACTGCCCTTACATGCACACTTCTCTGATCCCAGGCTAGACAAAAATGACAGGTAACAGGGCAAAAAGAGGAATTCCCTAATTTTGTTGGGGTAAGGAATACTCTGGCACATAAGCACACTACACTATCTTTCTATCCTTTAGTTCTGCAACAGCTGCACAAGCAGGGGTTACTGATGTTATGGCAGAAATTGCCACAGAGCCCTGCTACCAATTTTCCAAAGAGGCTTACCACTGGCTTGGTTTATGTGTCTAAAGGAATATTGCAACAGCCAAATGTAAAACTCATTTTGCCTTCTCCATTTAGTAAAACATCTGATTTGTGATTTTTTTTTCCCCCCATACAATCCTTGCTCTTCTGTAATGCTTAGCACCTTTCAGAAGCACACAAAGCACTGTCTGTCACAGCCAGCTGTTTCCTTTCTACACCTTCCCAAGACAGCCCTGAATGGGAATTTCATTAGCTGGCTCCAAATGCAATAGGCCAGGTGTGGAGAGTGTATGACAGCAGACACTCACTAAGTGCTTTACTCAGTAATGCAGAGAAAAAAATAAAAATCCTACAATAATGCAGACTTCTGAATAGAACTTTATTGCTGTTACTGTACTGGCAGGGGGGTGGCACAAAGAGACACACAGCTGTGGCTGTCATTCTGTAAAAAATGACAAGGAAACAAGTTTGGGCAGAGGATCCTGATCGTGCAAACTGGCTCTTTTCTATCTGGTTTGGCTATTTCAACTCTACACATCCATCACACTGCCCACATACATCCAGGGATGGAGCCCACTCCAGAGATGACAAAGATGGCATTCCACAGAACTTGGATTCTTTTCTCTACACAGTTATTTATTAGTGAGAAAGCTCAGGACAAAGAAAACCAGTTTTCCAGACAGCTACAATTGGATGTGATAGGAAATGTTTCAGACTGAGAAAGCCACACAAACTATTTTGTAGCAAAGCAGTCCTGGGGGCCCAGAGGAATCCCAGGTCCTAGGACCACCTAAGCACGCATTTGTCTAATCTGCTTATGCAGTCTGGACATGAACAAGGGGATGCCACACAGCCCTGGGGTGAGAGACCAATCCCTCCTAGAGATTTAGATGCTCATACACCACCAGGGTGGATGACAATTGTTCACTGCAGATGTGCTCGGTGCTTTACAGATACCATTTCTAAGGCTTTACACTCCGAAAAGCATTTAAAGTTTTGAAACACAATCCAAATAGGCTTGAGGCAGCCTAATTTTCCTTTCAAGGAGTTATGAATTTATACTTAGGCTCCTTCTTAACAGACCATTTTTGACCCAATGGCCCATGATCTCCTTCAAATCGAACTCCAGCCTATCAGTCAACTTCTGTTTAGTTCACAGATCATCAGTGCAATGGAATTTAACAGCTGCTCAGGAGCTATTATAGTCTTTCATGTCAATCTGATTGCCAAGGGTGTAAAACAAGTGTCAAAAGCCTTCAAGAATAATTTTAATTGATATTTACTGACCATACACAAGAAGTAAGCCTTTATGCCCTAGAGTTTTTTCTCCAAAGGGTAAAGCCAAAATACCTTATGAGCAGGGAATTAGAGCTGCCAGAACAAATTGGTCAACACAGTAAACATCAGATGCATTCTTAAGCTGTAGGAGCTTAACAGCACATTTACTCAATAAATCCCTTCTCTTCCTTTCATTCCTATAAACTAAATCTAGCTAAACTTCAAAAAGAAATTTGAAAGGGAATTTTTTTTTTTATTAAGACTTCATATAGGGCTTACTGTAGGTTTTTTTTTTTTTTTTTGCACTTAAAATGCAATCCTCAAAACATCACTAATATATGAAGGTTTCAGAATGCAAAAAAAAGGTTGTATTACACAGAGGAACAATCTTTATAAGGCAGAAAAAAACCCCAGTTTGAGGTCAGATATATCTTTAAAAGGATGAAATAAAGACATACATAAACTAATTACTGGGAAAGAGAAAGTCCTGATGAGCCAACTGAACATAAAAAGCCAAACAGAAAACCTCAAACTGTAAGCATGAAATTCAGCCTTGAGAAATCATCTAAAGCATTAGTCTTCATTTTCTTTGGTAAAAAAAAGAGGTGGAGGGAGAGAGAGGAAGAGAAGCATTAAGCCAATGGCTAAAACATTTAAAGGATTCCACACCTTTTCCAAAATACAACCCAAAACACCTCCAAAACTTGGAGTCAAGGGGAAGAAGCTACAAATAAGCAGTCTTCTGTAAGTTCAAGGATGAACTCACACGTGTGAGCAAGGAGAAGCCCATCTGTGCTCCTTAGCAGAGGGAGAGGAAGGTGATGAATGATTTGTCTCTTTCAATAATTCCTCACAAGAGTTCTATACATCACATAATACACCTCAAAGAGCAAGCAGCTGCTGACCACAAACCTCAGTTCTTCCACTTCCAGGAAACATTTTCACATAGATTGACAAAGTTTTTTTCTTTTTCTTTCCCTGTCCCAAAGGATTTTGGAGGTGTGTGAAAATGAATTGGAAAAGGAGAGCAGTTACTAAAGCAGCATTCAGGTAAAAGGTAAGTAGCTATTTTCATTCCCTCAGGCAGAGGATGAGAGTACATTCTAAATTACCAGATAATAGGGAGTGATACCCTCCACCTCCTCCACACCTCTTTCAGTAGATGCCTATTAAAGACCAGCCTTAGTCCAGAGCTGTGAACTAAAGGTCTTAGGAAATGGGACTTGGTGGTTTGCATTGAAGTCATCACTTTTGCTCCACGTGTCATAAGAGAGTTGATCACATCCTCCGAGGTTTCCATTTGCTAGCAAAAGGCAGCTGGATGCCCAGCATGACACTTTTAAGTGGCTATAAAATGCACACGTGAAAGAAGGCAACCCTGCCTGTGCACCCATCACGGAGTTCTAGATTATAAACTCAGAGTTGAGGAGAGAATATATTTAGTTCCCATGTATATCAATTATTGTTTGGTCTAGCCCTCTTTTTCTTTGTGAGGAGTATTAAAAACTAGAGTCATTGCTGGGACACAGCATCCCTTGCAGAGAAAGTGAAGACTACTTAGCAAGGCAAATTCATTAGGAGGGAATTGCAAACTCAGTCAGCGTTCTCCAAGAGGACAACTCAGAAGAATAAAATTAATTTGTATCAAAAGAAGATAAAGGCAAGGGAAAAAATTACAGATTAGAAAGGCAACATACAGCAAGGCATTATATGTATATTTATGCAAATAAATAACTGATACACAGAAATAAAAATAAACTTTTAAAGGCAATGTTTTTGCTGGTTTCAAGGTCAGAGTAGATTTCCATCACATTCAGAGGCAAAACTAGGATGACACATTTAAAGTCATTTAAGTCTAGGAAAGAACATCAACTCACTTAGAAACTTGTCAACCAAAAGCAACAAAATATTAACTATTAAAAAATTTGTGTGTTTCTAGTAAAAGTTCTCAAAATGTTTATTCTAGTTCAATTGCCACACATGCACACCACAGAACTGGTGATCTAGATTAATTGTCCTGCTCCCTTTTAAAATGTAAAAAAAAGGGGAAGTTCTACACACCATTTTTTTTCCTCTGCTGTGTTGTTACATTCAATCCAGGAGGCAAGAAAATACTCCTCCTTTAAACCTTTTGACTGCTTTTCAAGCTTATTCTTGCATAAAACTTCACCCATATCTGAAACAGCTCTGCTCAGAAATAGAGGTCTTCTGAAATGCAGAAATGAATGAAGCAGAATGATCTTTTCAGTGTCAAATCATGAGGAGAAATAAATAAGAAATAAACAGCTGAAGACTGAGTAAAAGCTCAGCATTTGCACACCTGTGCACAGGTGGATTGAAGCACTGAGCACCAGGCTGTTATTAAATCAGAGTAATCAGGGAGACACATTCACAGAAATCACTGTAAGAAATCTGCAATGTGTTTTCCGCTTTCAACTCTGTGAAATGTGGGTCTTCAAAACTAGCTGAGCTCTTACTTTTTGGCTTGATAGTATTTTGAGAGAGGAACTTTCCTACAGAAAACTCTGTATCCTTACAGATTTAACAGGATCCTCTCTTTGTCCCATGTTTACATCCCCTAAAGGAACAACTGCCTGGGCAGAATTGAGGGGTTTTGTGCCAGCCATTTGTTCCACACTGGCCACTACACTTGTCAGGCAGGAAGCAGCCTTGATTAAGTTATTTGTATACCCAAGAGGTTTCCTGCTGCCTGGGCTCACTCTGCAGCCCTCTAACCCTGACCAGGAACAGCTGAACAAGTGACAATAGTTCTGGCTGGCTTATGCCATTAAGACATAATGCCTGTCTCACCAGCACAGAACACCAGCACACATTTAACTGGTGAAGCCAAAGTTTTGCTGCTCTTTTCATTACACCACTGTACCAGAAAGAGCCAAGCAAGTTTGCAGGGACAGGTCTGGTGCACCATCAGAAATCCTCAACGTGATTTTGGATCCTAAACTCCCGCAGGTCACATGTGTCTGCTGTTCCCTCATAACTTGCTCTTGGCTTTCCAAGGTGCCTCCCAGCTGAAAACATTTCATTAGGGGTTATAGCATGAATTTGTACCCAAATGCATAAAACTTGAGCTGGAGGAGGCACAGCATCAGAGAATAGAAGTTCCTCTCTGAACAAATGGAGGCACGGCCAGGTATCACAAAGGAAGAATGAGACAAAGTGTTTGCACAGCTGCCTAGGACTGACTGTGGCTTCTAAAGCTGACTCTCCAGAATCCCACCTTTCTCTCACTCTTCAGAGTTCCCTGTCCAACTCAACCAGGTTAAAAATACTTCTAGCTCACCCTATTTCTCTTTTCTGCATCATTGTGGCCAAGAACTGCAGCTGAGGAAGGGTCTTTAAAAGTAAAGAAGCAAAGAACTGCTCAGTGTTCTGATACAAAAACATAATACAAATGTATTTTTCTCTCTCATTACTCAATTTAGGGTCCACCCTGAAAGAATTTAAATTAAAGCAGAAAAACAAGCAAATATAGTGATTTGATGAAGTAGATGAGTAAGCAGATGACACTTTTATGCAGTCCTGTGTTTAACTACTTTGAAAATACAAATCTAGAATAATTTCCAAAATGCCTTGACTTTTTCCTTTGTCATTCCCTTCTTAAAAAGGGAAAATAATGAAGGCATATTATTTAAACTCCAAATACATTCAGAGCAATAGCTGATTCTGTAACCCATTGAAGGAAACTCTGAGGCAGAGAGCTGGATTTAGCAAGTGCTAACCATTAGAAACATATTTTTAAGTTTCCCTGCAATACTTTTCAAAAGAATTTTCAAATATGCCATTAAGCTCATTATTTCTTAAACATTACAGATATTAGCATCATCATAATACCACCATTCATACATCTTCCTTTTTTCTGTCTATTCCTCTTCTAAACTTGCTGTCCTCTTCAAAGCAAAGTTCTTTTACTTAAAAAAAACCACCCTTCTCCCTTGCCAGCAAAGCACACTCATTTTCTTCCTTCAAATCCCTCCATATAACCTACATTTCACTGAGATTGACAGTAGTGCTCTAAATGCTGTCAGTATCACACCCTATCTTACAGTTTCACTCTTATCCTGTGTATCATATTCTTCTAAAAATCAGATTCTAAATTGCTTGGGGCATAAAGTCGCCTTTCTACTTTCCTTTATCTTAAATCATTCCAAAGAGCCAAGCTCTTCCCACCCTGACTGGTTAATTTGCAGGAGCTTTGTGGCAGCCAGAAGTAGAGCCAACATTACTCCGCCCATGAACTAGGAGCCAGCTGAGCACATATTATTGCAGCTCCATGTTTTCCACAACGATGCACACTATCACTGACATAAAAACAGGCTGCGTGGCATTTGGAATGTACACAGAGGTCAGCTGGTGCTGCTCATTTTCAGGAATGTCTTGACAGAGCTGTGAATCTCTTTTAATTAATTTAAATGTTCATAAGACAGCATTAAAAAAAATCAGATGATTTTAAATTATCATTTTCCACATTATTAAGTTCTTGAAATCATACAATAAGGTGAAAAGTATTCATGATAATCATGAAATCCCAACCCCAAATCATCTGAGGCAAGTGAACTGGGATTGTGGAAAACAAAATGTTCTCTGATAAATTGAGGGTGCACATTAATATTACAGCAGCAGAGGACTACACATTCAATAGTCTAAATATAATGTGGATATCATCAGAAAAAAAAATCCATCTTCTTGTTACAGGTGATAGAATGTTAATCTTTTTAATAAAGGAGAAAACCCTTTTTTCATGATAATTATATGGATTTAATGGAAACTCTCCCTGTCAAAATATTAAACCAAACTCACCCCAGGAGTCCTGACCATCTAAAACATACATCTTTCTCTACTCCTTTTGAAGCAGCAGCATAAACCAGTGAGCTTTCTAATTGACTTTTTTCAAAATATAGAAAGCCTTCATAAACATAAAATGAGCCAATTTAAAACATTGATGGTCTTTGTACTGAAGTGCTGATGAGATAAAAAGCATATCTGAATTACAGAAAGCACAGGCTTTTAGAAAAAGTACCTCTAAGAAATTATTAAAATAATTTAAATAATTAAAATTTATTATTAAAAATTATATAAATTATTAAAATAAGAAATTATTAAAATAATTTTTGTTCAGTGATTTTCTAAGCCAAGGAGAGAAAAGCCATTTTACACAGGCTTATTTCCTCCATCAGCCAAGGTATCACAAGGTCCTTGGTCTGCTTTTGGAGCTGGGGCACAGGAGCAAGAGCAGCTTTTGAACACTGCAGTCTTATCATCATTACAATGTGGGACACTCAGGCTCATTGCAAGTGGCAAGAGCAATGTGGCTCCCAAAATATCCTGCTGGGGGAATGGCAGAGCCCTGTGATGCAGGGATGGAGCTCCTTTCTTTTGTCCTGCTCCTAACCCAGTGCCTCCCACAGGGAAGGGAGACCAAAGCCTCCTCAGTGCTCCTGGGGGTTGGTGTCTAAGCCAGGCCAGAGAGGTGAGGATTGCAGGACGCTGAGGTGGCACAGGTCAAAAAGGAATCAAAATCTGGTTTTTAGGTTTCATAAATTGGAACCGACAGCAAAGACTTCATTGTTTGGCATTAAAGGAAAAATACACGTCTAAGTACAAATTAAAAAATGCAGGCCATCATTTCTTTCAGTTGAAAGACACAGCAGAGGTTATAAAAAAAATAGAAACATAACAGGAGCATGCTGTTTGAGAGAGAGAGAATAGCTGGAATGCTGTGCAGTGCAGTGAGCACGGATGCCTCAAAACAACTGGGCACTACAGAGTCCCAGCAGCCCATTGCAGGACCAGCTGAGCATGCACTGGCCAGTTCTGGCTCTCTGTTAAATGCAGACTCACAAGAGATTTAAAGCCCTGACCCTCAAAGAAGTGCAGGCTCTGAACCCCTAATTTATCTACAGCTGCACTCTGACACAGATTATCAGCCCTGTTGTGGCAGAGTGTGCACTGGAAAACCTCAAGTGTGGGAATACTGGGGGATCTTGGAAGCTGGCCCAAAAAAAAAACCTACTACACTTTTCCTACAGAATCCAGCTGCTGTAAAAGATGCCTTATGAAGTGTCCAAAGCATGGATTGTCTGAATCTTGGTAGGGCTTTGTGATTATCTTGCTTTACTGTATTCATCTGCTCTTTTTAATCACATACTCCAAGCAAAGCTTCACTTCTACAGCACAGAGCCTTCAGCCACTTGCATTATTGGGGAGTTATGAAGCTGCAAATTCATTTTAATAGGAATACTGTAGCACAGCATAGATGCAAGAAAAAAAGCTAATCAAGACACGACATCTGAGATGAAAAGTTACTGCTTTCTCCTAAAAGTTACTAGTTTCTCCTAAAAGAGAAAGTAAGCCAGGAATTACTCTTTAGCATTCTCTTTGATCTGTGTATGAATTCTTCATTTAATTTGCTTAAGCTTAAAAAAGGTGGACAAGGAAGAGAAGAATTTTTAATGACAAAAATGGTTTCACAGCAAACCAGCTTCATTTGAGACTTCTGAAAATGCATTAACTTATGTATTATAAATCCATATTCTAGACCTTTCTCACAGTTCAACATAAAGTAAAAAAAAAAAAAAAAAATTAAATCATCACATTGTACCGGAAATGTGTCTCACTAAAGGTGGAAACCTTTTGAATAAGATAACAAATTTAGACCTTATAACTGAAAAATTTGCATTCAACATTTGCTATGTTTATATGATTTTTGAAATAAGCAGGCAATGGATATGAGATACGGAACAATAATAATGTGGGCTCCTTGAGAGATACTGAAAAATGCTGTATAATAGGTCTGGATAGTGCATAATGCTATCCAGAGGATTTTCAATGCCACATTGAGACAGCAGCTCCACAAACAGCCTGCAGGTCAGGGGATTTGGATGTCTGCCTAGGAAGCCACTGGGGTGACCCCATTTTATTGCCTGCACCCAAGCCTTTGCCACACAGCTTTGGGATTGATAAAGGGATTTAAAAGTGATGAGGTCCCTCCAGCTCTCTCACACCCCCTGACAACACCATGTTCCTCACTGTGTCACCACCGGCCCTGGACACGGTCAGCATCACAAGGGAGGTTGGCCTTCTGCTCCAAGTCTCCACAGAGTGTTTGCGCTTCCTCCTGCCCAGCTTCCTTCAACTTGCCTGAAAGAAATTTCTCTCAGGTGGGAGCACTGAGGTGTGGTGAGGAATGGGCTCCCCACAGTGGGGCAGGCCACTGACACTGTCCCAGCATCGTGCACCATCTACCCCCAGTGCATGGCAGGAGCATTGACTGCCTGCACCTGGGGTGCTGAGCTCTCTTTCACTGCACATCTGTACAAAGGAAATGACCAACCAACCCCATCGTGTCAACTGTTTCACCAAATATCCCTTCTGTGGCCTAATGCCAGCACAAATGCTGCTATGAACATTAGAGAGGGATAATTTAATCCTCAGAGCCCCTTGATCCATTTCCCTCCTTCAGCCTTGCAGATAAAGAGTGCATCCTGAGGTGCATTGTGTGCAGTTTTATCAGAGGAGGCAGTAAAAGCTGGTCCCATGGTCACATTAAATGTCCCTGGGTACCTCTTGTTACAAGAGAATAAGGACTTTTTGTGCTTTCTTCAGCCAGCTCTCCTCCCAGGGTGATGTACTAAGTACCTGCCAGCTGTTTTACATTTGGCAGAGGGAGCTGAATGCCTTTTTTTTTTTTGAAGGCCACTACATACATGTAAGCTATTAATTCAAGCTGGCACTTCTTTGATGGAGAGATGTGAGTCTGTGAGGAAGAGATGGGTTAATAAATGTGAAAATGAATCCTCTAAGGATAATGTGCCACTGTCAAATAGCAAAACAGCTGAAGCTCTGTTCTGACATCTCCTCAGGACACATGATATTCCCATAAAACATGGGCAGGGGAGAGACTTTTGATGTCTGGCCCTACCATTTATATTTTTAGAAGGCTATACAAAAATACTCTGACACCCTGAGGTATCTAATGGTTCAACAGTCCTGTACAGTAGGTTCTGCCTCCTTTCTAAGGCACACAAATCCATAAACCTTCACTGACCTGTAGTGTCAGTATGTTCCTGCCTGCAGCCCTTTTTTTCTGCTGTGTTAGAAAGCCTGATGAGACTGCTTATTGAATTTCTTCCTTTCAACATCAAAGATACCAGTCATGCTCTCCAATTATTTAATAAATTCTGCTACAGTGGAGATCACCGATTCATTTTTGCTGGAGATATCCAGTCATTGTAAAGAGCAATTATATATAATAACACCCTAGCTGTTCTCAAACATTCTTTTATCAAACACATAGTCCAGTGATTACTAAGATGGGCAATGATCTGATATTGATAATAAAATTTAATGTCTTTGGTGTTAGTTTTACCAAACTATCAATGCCTTTACTCTGCAGACCCCAGCACTCAAAATGCAGCAGCAATGTTTGGACTGCCTTCTGCTTTAACTGTTAAATATTTATTTCACGGTCATGCTTTTTAAGCCTCACAGAAAGGTGCCTCTGATTCAGCTTTTTGCTGCTTGGCAGTGCTGTCTGGGGGAATGACACAGGGAGACAGGAGATGCTGACTTCTAAAGCCAGTTCTGTTGCTGGGCAGCCTGAAGCAAGATGCTTTGTCTCAGTCTCCCCAGCTGTAAAATATTCCTACTTAACTGTGCACAGGGGCTGAAGATCAATTTGTTAATGGCTGTGCATTAGCACTGTGCCCAGCTCTTTGAACATATAATATGTCCTAAAAATACTAACCCTTTTTGCCCTTATTCACAGATGACTTTCCAGACCAACAGATTAAAGTATTCCTTTTCCAAAATGTTCCCTGAAATAAAAAACTCAGTGGTAGCTGCTTACTGAGCCTCGTCTCTCAGTGCCTCTGAGGTGGCAAGTCCTCCACTTGAAGTAAAAAACTTTTTCTAACCCTTCCTGTTACAACTGTGATAAAACCAGAAGCAAAATTAGAACAGTGAGGTTCACAGCGCTCAGTTGACCTCAAAGCATAAATTGTGAAGAGCAAAATGAGAGCATGCACCTTCTCCAGACTCATTCTGAATCCAACCAGCTGACAAAGGCTGCAGTGATGAAGATAATCACTGTCTTGAGCAGATGGATGGCAGAGGCAAGTGTAAAGTTCCCTGCCCTAGAAAGCTATTATGTCCCACAGGCAGTTCTCATGCATTCAAAAAAATCCATATTCTAGCTAGACAACATGATCCTCTATCTTTCATGTCTTATCCTTTCTCACTTGTAGAGCTACACTAGACAAGTTCCCCTTGGCATGTTCTCTTTTTCTGCCTTACAAATCACCTTCAGACCAGCTGTGGCGATTTGCCTGTTAGGCAGGACACGAGCACTGCTCCTGCTGGAACAGGGACTGCGGCTACCACAGAGCCTGCCCACAGCAAATCCTGGGGGCCACACAGCACAAGGATGACAGGGTTATGCATGGAAGAAATTTACATAAGGCACTTCAACTGCCTAAAGCACGTTTCATTCATTCCACCCCCTGGATACGAGAACTGCTGGACATCTCTTTTCAGAATTTACCAGGCTGAAGCCTTAAAGAGATGGGTTGACTGAAAGGCAGCAAAGACACAGAGGTGCATGTTGGCAGAGGGTGAAGAACCAGCACTGTTCTGGATGGACAGATGGGTGCAATTATTCTGCCACAGGAGCTCAGATCTTGCATCCAGACCAGAGCCCCACACAGTCTGCATGCCGTTATCCTCTGGCTTTAGGCTGAAGCAGGTCCAATACATCATGAAGCCACAGCAGGGAGGGGCTGACTCATCCTATTCTGCCTCTAAAATCACCAAGAGTTTGTGGGGGGGGGGGTATTCAAAAGCACAGTGTGGCTGTGCAATTTTGTTTACAGAATTGAGTCCCACAAACAAGGAGACTATAGGTGTGAACATCAAACACCAATCCCTGTGTGGGGACTTTTTGTGGGGTCAGGGACTCTGCAGTGCCCCAGGAGAAGCACTCCTCAGCTCCATCACCCCAAGTTTCAGCAAAATAGCCTAGTTTGCCTCTTACTATCAGCTGCTCCAGCTCTCACTTATAATTGGAATTCATACCCTGCAAAAGCTAGAGCCTGCAGCTAACAGACACAGCAAATTATTCAGCATTAACCAGCATCATCTGCACTGGTTTTCATGCTGCCTCTTTCCCACTCTTCCCCAGTCATTCTGTGGGGACAGAGGAGCACATGTGGAACAGCCACAGTAGCTGGGAAGGAATTTCTTGTGCACATGGCTTCTCTGCTTCTTATTCCAATGCCACATCCATTCTTTTTCCGCACCAGGCAGCTCTGAGACTTTGTTAATATAACACCTAAAATCTATTTTCATCTAGCATTCAAAACATGACTGTAAATGGTTTATTATTGTCATACTCTTAGATTACTTTAACTTTAGGAGCAGTGCATTTCTGCTCTTCATTTTTCCTGGCAATGCACAGTGCTTCTCTTCCCTGTAAGGTGAAAGATCTATAAACTGCTAGTTGTCAGTGCTTGCAAGTAGCCATTTAAAAGCAGATATTTTTTGTCAGCGTTTTTATTTGAGAAGCGTCTATGACAGATTTGGAAATTGAAACCCTTGATTTATCTCCAGGCTGAAAACTAGACAGGGGGAAGGACATCATGAGCCTTAGGAATGAAATTACAAACATGTCATTACCTCCTTTAATCTTCTCTTGTTTCTGTGAAATTGCACTAGACAACCCCATGTGCCAAAATCCATGTGCTTTTACATTTAAAAAAAAAAATCTTCATTTCAGGCTATATTCCTCCCATATTATTTTGGACCTCTCACTGTTAACTTGTGTAAAAACAAAAGCTAGTAAATATACTTCTTTTTAACTTGCATAGGAGCTAACTCAACAGACCCAACCAATATACAAAACAGTCATGTCTAAAATCACCATTCCCCTCCCTCTTAGTATTTTTCTTGAGGTCCTTTTTGTTTGTCTGTTTTTTCCGCATATTTTTAAATCTTGTTTGCCTCACAGAAAATAGTTTGATGGTGAGTCAGTTCAGGCTACACTTGGCATAACATAACATCACATCTGGCACCCTGAAACCATGACTGACAGTCTGACCAAGACACACGTGATGGGAGTAGCAGGGTTATTGCAAAGCAGGAGTGAGAGGCATGGGAGGAGCTAGAGTGAGAAAGTGGCAAAAAGCCCAGCTCCCATTTGTCTGCTTAAGCATTTCTATTAGCTCTTGTATTCCCACTGTACTGTAGGGCCACACGGAAATCAAAAGAATTAGTTTGTGCTGTTACCCAAGTGACAGCATCCATGGGTGACTGAAAAGCCTCTGCTGTGATGAGAAGGGCCTGAGTGAGGGTGCAGAGGGGTGTACAAAGTAAAGCCCCTTTCCTGAGCCAGTGCCCAGGCCGATACTGGCACTCATGGCAAATCCCAAGAGGGCAGTGCCAAGTGGAAAATTGCAGCTTGCCTGAGCTGAGTGTATAAAACTCCCTTCTGGGCTGGCTGATGTGTTTCCCATGTGAGAAAAACTCTGGTCATCCTTAAACTATTCACAACCGAGACAGATGGCAAGAGAATGATGGCCTTGTCCTTTGTACATTTTAGTGTGGAGGAGAACAATTGTCAGGACTTATTAGGTCTCAGCAATCAGACAAAAAGCAGCAGCAACAGTGCCTTCACACCTTACATAGGTCTAAGCGGGTAAAGAAGTCACCTGCTATGAAAAAGGTCTCATTTTGCTTCAGAAAAGATCTGGGAGAAGGCCACTCTGCCTGGGGTAATTCCAGCCTGCATCTTCAAGCTCCTGCACCACAACCACAGAGCTAAAACAAAGCTGTGCTGGCAAAGTGCAGGAATGTGATCTTCCCCTTCTTTCTTGGGTGATGTGACTTTGCAAAAGAATGAGTTAGGTCCCTAGCTGTTAACCTTAAGAGTTATTCTCATCATCATTGACCCAGTAAAGACGTAATCTTATTCTTCTGAGAGTGGTGACAAACAAACCCTGAAGCAAACGTGGACACCTCTGCAGCCCTATCACTTCACAGAAGAGCACTCATGCCAGAGCTGAAAACACTGACACCAGGGACCACACAACCCCATTACCCCTCCTGGTAAGCCTGCTGTTTGACCTGATTTCTGGAAGAAGTTCAGGCAATAGCTTCCAGTACTGAGCCCAAAAGAATAGCTGATTTATGATACACTCAGCTAACTTGGCAAAGCCTCAGAAAAAGGTGGAAGTTCAGAAATAGCCCTTTTGCAAGCATCTCATGCCATCCAACACTCCACAACTATTTTAAATGCATCCCTTTTCAGTGGGCTAAGCAGCTACATCTTAGACACCCAGATCCATGCCCTAGGCATTCACACAGATTTAAAACAGAGCTCTGGACTCTGCTATAGCAGGGAGACACTAAAGGTTAGATATCAAAACACACAATTTCAATCCTTAAACCCCTTTACCAATCCACTTCTTTGTTCTGAGATTCCTCTCTGTGACATGAAACCACAACCCAACCTTTATCACAGGTGTCTTGGGAGAATAAAAGCAGTAAGCTCATAGAAAATTTGGATGCTGTAGTGAATAAAGGTTATTGGTACTCACTACCATGTTGCTGTTGTCTGCCTTCAGAAAGAGGCGCTGGAAGCTGTGGGAAACAGCATTTGAGCAAGAGTGGGCTGTGGGTACAGGTAAGAAATAGGCAATTTGATTTTTTTCTTTCCTCCCACACTCACTAAATGGCCACATTTAGTGAAATGGCCGCAGCTGAGGCCAGTGATAGCCAGGTGCCAGGCATCACCAGGGCAAAGCCAAAACTGTGTGTCCTGAGCAGAGAGGAAAATCAGCCCTGTCAGAAAGTGATGAGCAAAACCTGTGTGCAGAAGACAGCAAGCTGGGCCTTACCAGAGAAGAGAAATGGTGTCTCTCTTCTTTAAAAAATAGCACTGCTGTCATTAGATCAAGCTTCTTTTGGGGATTCAATCAGTGATGGAATCACCAGAGGAAAATAAAGTAATATTTAATCATCAAGGGTTAACAAAAGCCATGTTGTCATTAGCCATGAGCCACCTTAATGATGATTCCTATTGTTAGGTGCTCAGGCTGTAAATTGCCTTCCCACATAACTTCTGTCATTGTGATATCTTTGTGATGAATGTAAAAATTTCCTTCATAACTTGACCATAATAAAGCATAATTCTAGCTTTAAATTAGTGTTTATATCTCTCACTTATGGCATAAATACCTTTATGCACAATATAAATAATTTTCCACATTGATTATGTAATGGCATTTTTCTACGGGCACATAATTTCATCACTTATATGGCATTTCACATTATTTGGGGACAGGTAAATTTGAAACACTTTGTTGCATAATCTCCATTTTGGAGATCTTTTGAGATAAACACATCAGACATCAGTGCTTGGTGCTAAAATTAAATCTTCATCTGCTTAAATGTGTGGGTTATGAGTGCAGCAGAACCATTTACATGTCAGTGAGATGAGAATCAATTCCGCAGAATGGAAAGATTACTTAATCTGAGATATATTTTCTTGTTTTAGAACTTGTGATTGACAGACTACCTTATTACTCTTTCTTTTTTTCTTAACTTTAAGAATATCTAATGAAATTAATCACAGCCTGGAGGAGACAGTTTGAAACCTGCTAAGAATTATATATGTCAGAGCAAGCTTTACAACTCACTTGGACTAATTTGCTGCTGGCAAATATATCATTGTCACACACTTCTGTAAACTTTGCATTTGCAATCTTTTGAACTAACCACACAGGCTGAAACACTACTTTTCAAGTTTTAAGAGTGTGATAGAAGTGTTGATGCAGGATTTCTAACTTGGCAATAGCTCAAATAAGGATGTATTGTTATAATCCCATGTTTTCTAATAAGTTGTTTAGTCCATATCAGTAAGAGTACTGACAGAGTAGAAAACAACGATTTTGTGATTTTTAAATAAAGCACAGAACAATGCTCTAGAGCTAAAGTCAAAAACCGGAGAAATTTGTCTGTACAGGAACTTTATGCAATCAGGTTGTATCTTAGTGTCAGATAATATTTTTGAATAATTAATATTATTATTATTAATTAACTCACACAATAATTTATCTTTCTTGAATGGACAAAGAGGGTTGCATTACCCTATACCCAGGCTATGCAAACATTTTATAGAAGCAGCAAAAGTCAGAGCGAGGTCTCCAGTAGGTTTTGTCTCTTCAATTCCTGTCACTACTGTCAGTTCCCTGTAAGTTACTGATTTCTGTTTGAAACAAATACCAGGGAAAATATCTATGCTGTTAAAACTCCTGCACTGAGGCAAAACCTTAATTACAACCTCCTATTCTCTTGAGTCGATTACTGACACATCTGACTGTCACACAGCCCATCTGTTTCCAAAGTTGTTTTGCTCCGCGCTGCTGCAGACACGGAAGGCGCGGCAGCGGGAGCCGAGCTGTCCTGGGGAGAACACTCTCCTCCAGTGTCAGCAGTCTGGGATGCCTGCTCATTTCCAGACTAGAGGCTGCCATTCCAGCTCTGACAGGCATCTGAGCTGGGTTTATTAGCAAATTTAGTGGATGCTGCTGAATTCAGTTTCTTTCTACATCGGTGGCTGGCACAGACGTTTGCTCCCCTGAGACCACCTAAGTGAAAATCTAATGGGATTTCTAATACATGTTAAACTAACATATTAGTGAGAGGCAAAGGCTAATTTTTGACATCACAATCTTTAAAGGGTTTTAAAAATGTGCCTTAAATATTAACATCATTTCACACATGGAAGACATGGAATGGATACGAGACTTGCTCAAAAGGCAGTACAGCCTAGGTAACCTGATATTGATTTTGCTCCTGTCAGCTAAAGGGATTTGGGGAAGAGAAAACCCCCTAAAGTAACTCCTCCTGACCCAAACATGTTGACAACATAATAGATTTGTACTGACACAGAGAGAGTCAGGGACTAAAAGGTGCCTAGGGATACTGAATAAATATAGAGATATCAGCATATATATATCTCAAATCTATTTGGAGATCAGATCAGATGCAGATCTGTACTCTTTAGCCACATTTTTGGTTAAAAAGAGGCACAGGCACACTGTAAGATAGGCAAGTCTTGGCCTCACTCATCACAGATCAAGTAACATCTGAAATGCTGGTTTGCAAGATGTGTTTCAACTTTCTAATTCATTACAGTAGGAAGCAGTAAGAAATCCAGGTACTTCCAGACTGTGTTTAAAAACCAAACAAATAAAGCAAAACTTTGAATACTATTTAAACCTTTCTTTCTTACCCCTTTTTCTTGGTTTCTTTTTTCTCCCCTCTTTTGATTATCAGAACTTTGCTAAAGAATGTTACCTGGTACAAATAAATTTAGGAAGCAATAGGCAAGTGCAAGAAACTAAGGCATCACCTCAATAATGTTTTGAAAAATTTTATTAGTATGTTTTGATCAATTAATGAGCAAAAGCATATCTTCTGGTGAGAAATGATTTGCAAAGGGACTTTTCACGCAGCAGTCTTACAGAGACACTTCTGCTTTTGGTTTAAAGCCCAGATCTCCACTGAGGAAATGCTGCTGTAATCCTGTACCAGCCAGATGAAACTGCTGGATCAGCCCCACAAAAAAACTAAACTAAAACAAAATTTTAGCTGGTTCTTGGTGCCAGCTCTGTACCAGCAGAGGGGGTGGTTTTTCACAGCAAGCTGAGTGACTAGAGCAACTAGAGTGAGTGTTTGGCCAGCAAGGAGCAAGGGGATGTGGGTTAGTCACACTCTACCAGGGGCTTTGCTTCTTTAGAAATCAGTCATTTGCATTTCTTGCAGCTTAGCACAGCCACTGAAAGCAGCTGTGCCCAGCGGATTTTATGAGGACATTTAATTCCCAGGCCTTTCCCTGCAGGCCCACATTTCACTCACATAACAACTTCTTAGGAATATCTGCTCATGGTTTTCCCTTATCGTGTTTGACAATTCCTCCTGTAGCCTTTCACCAAAAAAAAACAAACCCAAAAAACACCCTGCATTCCCATGACTACTAGTAAATATATAAGCCTTCAGAGAAAACAAAGATAAAGCAAATACTGAGTTCCTCTATTATTTTCAGGTTTTTTTTTTCTGTCCAGCTGTAATTGCGCATTTTCTAACTTGATACATGGGCAATTCACTACCAGTATATGGCTGTGCCAGACACTGATCCTTCCCAATATCCTCCCGCTCCAATTTCTATGCATTAGCTCAGAAACAAGCTGTAGACTTGTTCCTGCTTCTTGTGAGAGGTCAGTGCATTAACATGCATTTTTACAGAGGCTAGAGGCGGTTTGAGTCAGTACTGTAACACTTCATGCAGTTTTTTTTTGACATCTCTGATGCTGCCTAATGAGAACTTTGGCATAAAAAGTCATTCAAAGGGGAAAAAAAAAGAAAAAAAACAATGAGGAAAGAAATAAAAAAAAAAAAAGGCTGAAACAAGCCTTTCTTCAGTCCTTGCCCCAGCATGACACTACATTCAACACTTTGGAAAAACAATAATTGGGTTTTATGCTGAAGTACATCCAAATGAATCAGGAGTAATTTCATAGAGGTCTGGGGGAGTTAGGCTGATTTTAAACTGAACTAGCTTTGGTATAACTCAGCCTTATTTCTATGGTTCTCAGTTTCACCTTGTTTCATACATAGGTGATGCCTGCCAAATCACTGTTGGTCATTAGAAAAACTAAACCCATAAATTAGCTGGCTCGTTAGGGATATAGAGCAGCAAGGGCTTTCCTTTATATTCTTTTATAATGATCCCTGCTTCTACAGAGTACTTGATTTCCATTTGCAAGAGAATTTCATGGCTTGTACAATGAACTCTGCAGCTCATGAAACCTTGACAATGGCCTTCACTCCTTTCTTTTGGTTAATTGTAACAAAATTTCATTGGCTGGTTATAAAGGAGATTATTTCTGGGAAAGAAATTCCTGCCTGAGGTATATAAGGAGGTGAGAGATTTCCAAGTTTTGCCTCTTGAGCTTATTAATAGTGCATCAAGGTTTAACCTCTTTCAGTACGAATTTAACAGAGGGATTTTAGAGTTCCTTTTAGCCGTGGAGGAGTGAGAATGCCACTGCCATTGTCAGGGAGTAACTGTCTGTCATTCTTTTTTGCAAGCACCCGAGTAAGTGGGTGGCAGCTGGTGACAAAGGCTGTGACTGCACTTGCCATTTTCCTGTGATAGCTGGAGCAGAGCTTTGGCCTTGAGCAGTTGCTGCTGACTTTCTTGTGTCTCCAGTAGAGCTTTGAGAGAGCAGTTATGAAGATGTAAATATTTATATCAAATATCCCCGTTCCAATTGAAGCTGCTGGTATATTTTTACCCCAAAAGAGTAGGGAATTCTTTAGACCACATTATCATTTCCCATCAGTTATGGGGAGAGGGCTTCTGGTGGCTACAGGAGCCTCAAGCTCTTCCCTTTTACCTTATTGTCTCTAACAGATTTTATTCTCAAGGTGTTGCCTGTAGTCAATCTGCTCTCTCTTGGGCTCCTGAGTTCAGTGTGGGTTTTTAGCAGTACCCTTTGATCAGCTCCAAGGCTGCCTGTGAGTGACAGTGGAAGTCCTTTCTGTTGGGAATCTGACGTGATGCCTCCTCAGTCCCAGCTCTGGGGACTTCAGGGCATCCCAGCAGTGTCAAAGTGGCACTCTCAGTCTGCCATCGTCCTTTTCCTTTTTCTCTCTTGGGCTTTTCTCTGAAATTTCTTTCATTCCCTCCCTAAACCCTTAACAGTTTTTGCTGTTGTATCGGAATCTTTAGCTATGCCCCCCTTCTTTAACTGTGAACCTCACACTCACAATTTAACTGTGAGACTTTCAGTGCTGGAAGAGGTATTGCAGCATTTCCTCCTGCCAACACCTTTCTTTTTCTCACTTTTGTTGTATTTCTCATTCCTCTTCACCCCACAGAGCCCATATAATTCTCTTCCCCCTCTTCCTAGTTCCTTACAAGTTCTGTATTAGCTTTGAGCATTAAAGGGAAATACCACTTCGTCTGGTTTTGCCCTGCAAAAGGGCACGATGATCATGATTCATTTCCTGAATGAGAACATAGATTCAATGCCACAGGGGCATTGAAAAAAGCATTGCTATTTCCCTCCCACTTTGAAGGAAATAGAGAGTGGTGTTGGCAGAGAAAAATGTGTGATTTGGTGGTCATATAATGCCCTGATCTGGTGCTTCTGCTGACACACACATTCTGCCAAACAGCAGCACAGCCAAAAACAGCCACACACCAGCTTCCTTCCCATCCTTGGTTTAGCTACCAGCACCTTCAGGAGCTGATGCTGAATCTCTCTCCCACTTCAGTGGATACTGCCTAGCTGTACTGAGTATAGTGGGAAAATCCATAATATTTTCCACTGTTGCCTTTTTCCCAACCTGGAAATGAAACTCAAGATAATTTTAGTAAAGACATTTTTATAGGTTTTAGGAAATTAGCATAATTGATAAAAAGCACCAATTAGGAGGACAAGTGGTGATGAAATTCCCTCTCAGATCAAGCCCCTTCTCTGGAGCCCCCATTCAGCACTGGCTGTGCTTTTAACATGAGAATGTGTCCAAAGAGTTGTTCTCAGCCTTGGCTCCCAGAAAGAGCCAAGATAGCACAGAGCCTTGCACCTCCTGGGGATTGGAGCTCTGGAATTTGTTTTTCTTTCTGCCTAGGGAAAAACCATGGAAAATTACTGGAAAAATTATTCCCTAATACTATAGGTGACAGAGTTACAAATATATGTGTGAACAATACAGAGAAACCTGTTGATCAATGAGTAAACTTAATTTGTCTGTAGCACACAAAGCATCATTAGCAGCCAGGCAGATATAAAACAAATAGGAAAAAGAGGAAGCTGTGTCCTAAGAACTATGGTAGTTACAAAATCATGAACTTGGAGGATCAGAGAATGTAGAAATTGTCTACCAGGACAGGAAAAAGGCATAGAAAAATATAGGAAGTGTTGTGCTTGTGTGTGTGTCCATTTCTGTGCAGCTGTGCCTGTTGATTATGAACTCAACTTGAAAAATAGACCCCCTAACTTAGAGCCCATCACTAATTTCATGCAGAACCTTGTATTCATATTTCAGTAATTGAATCTGTTCAGTCCTATGGGATAACCCTCTCATACACCATCTTCAGCTTCCTGTGCAGACAAGGCTTGGTCAGAGGCACTGCAATCCTGTGCTACCTGCATGAAGAGGGTACCAGCCTCACCTGTGTCCAGGTAAATAAAATTTAGGAATCAGTCTGCTCCCAGAGAATGCCAAAACCAGCCCCAAACTGACACAGAGACATTGCTACACTCCCAACAGAAGGATTGCTACCCTCCTCTCCAGCAGCTTGTCACCATGACTTGTCACCACCTTCAGGCAATAAATTAATGTGAAGCTGGTGGCAGCAATTCATCTGTGTCACCTCTCAGGTGGGTGAGAGTCATGCAGGATGGCTGGCCATGAGGAATGTCCTCATTCACCATCAAAGGCATGGAAAACTTGGATGCATCTTCTCCTTAAACAAGCTCAGCCTGCTTCCCACAGCCTACATCAGCTTCTCAGAATTTATTCCAAGGTCCTGGACTTTACTTTAAAGGTTGGATTTGAGTCGAGTTAAAGATCTTGCTAGAGATCATAAATGTAGACCATCATCAAGAACATTATTCCTCTGTCCTGCTGAAGGCTTTACAGGGAGAATTTGCTAAAACTGGAGCATTGAATCTCACAGGAAGAAGGAACAATCACAAACTGCATTGGTTTAATCTTCAAGTACAAAGTGCTTTTAAAAATATGAAGTTCTTACATAAACATTAAGGAAATATGAAAATATATAAATAAACAAAAAACTAAACCACAATGCTCCATTGCACACATATTCCTTCATGGGGTGTGAATGAGGAAATAGATATGACAGCTCTTAGTCATGTTGCTTACTGCTGTTCTGGAGGGTAATCTCATCCCATGTGAGCGAGTGCAATATAATGATGTACTTTAACTGGATCACATGATGGTATATGTGCTTTTGTCTCTGAGGTTACCATTAGATGCTCCAGAAAAAAAGAAAATGCACTGAAAAAATTACAGAATTATATAAAATATTTTATTTGTCCTGAGACGGGACTAGCTAATGCCTTGATACAGGACTAAAAGCCCTTGCAAATGGTATTATTTTCTTTTCTGTTCCTTGTGCTTTCTGTCCAACCTTATCTGTCAAGGTTCCAATTCTGATTTTCTTCCCTCTTCTCCTTTTCTTTGTCTTTTGTAAATTCCCACCTGTGTCTAAGTTCAATCAACTCAAAGTCCTTGAAGTGGGAAGCACTGCTTTCTTGCGGGGTGATGGCATCATCATTTGAGACCTTTTTGCTGTTCAGTGGCTTTGCAAATCTCCGGGTTGGATCAGTCTCTTTTTGCACCTCTAGCCATGAATACAGCCTGAAAAGAAAAGTCACAGGCTCCCTTTTGGTCCTACTACTAGAGAGAGACAAACCTGTCTCCCATGTTCCTGGCATGTGCAATTTTCCTCCTCTCTCTGCTCCCTCTCCCCTCCACCCAGCTGGCACAGCCCAGAGGATGTCCTCCCCCTCAGCACTCCAAGCAGGGATGGTTGCTACCCTCACCAGCTGACATCAGTGCTAATTTCCTGTAAGTTGCCACAGAATAAAGGAGAGGCCTCTTTCTAAAAAATCTTTCCGGCTTGCTTAAAAACACTCTCTTGTCTTCTTTTCTTCCTGTGTGCAGCTTGAAGAATCAATAAGGCCCCAGCTCTTAGCCCTGAGCAGCAGAGAAGCTATTGCTGCAAACTCAGCAGGAGGAAGAGCTAGGGCAAGCAAGGAGCCCAGAGATAATCAAAAGTGCCCTCCCATGGCTCAGGATGTTGCCAAGTGCTTGGAGCAGGACCAGAAGGCAGCACACTATGACTCTTTGTCAAGGAAGGAACCATCTTCATTATCCCCACTTAATTATCTCAGAATTTCACTAATTGCACTTACCTTTACCTTACACTTACCAAAGGGGCTGGGCCAAGTGTTCCTCTGTAACATTACTTTTGAAAAACTCTGTGTATCCTCATGCAGGTGCCTGATGACTGTTAAAAGGGGCAAGGAGCCCCTCTTACACATCACTGTTTAATGTGTATAATGCCATGACAGGCTGGTACAGAGACTCTGCATTCAATGAAATTATTCTCAGTATTCAGTGTAATTTCTGGCAGTCTTTGTAGTTTAAAAGAAAGCCTGTTTGTTCTCCCTTTTGAAAAGAGACAAACAAACAAAACCCCACAAAACTCCAAACTAAGAACCAACAAAACCAAATCAAACCAAATCAAACCAAAAACCCATGGAAAAAGGGACTCTCATTGTTTATTACAACAGAAAGTGGGAAAGAGGGCTGGGATTTGTTGGCTGTTGAAGAAAAGAATCTTTAGCAGCATTTACAGATTTAGGACTTTTTTAAAGGGAACCATGTGAGGGACATACCAGGTTTGAGTGATAACTGTAAGAATCTACTCTCAAACAGGGAAAGGCAGAGAGCAAAACCTCTGGGTAAATTTTTGGGTGGTGACACAAACAAGGAGAGTGCTAAAATTGCAGCTTGAATGCAGAAAACTCTTAATCCAGGGGTGGATTTCATTTTTTGCTGGACTGTATAATTTTTTGGATTGTGTCATTTTGCTTGGGTACACTGTAGACTTCCAGCATGCTTTGTCCTAAAAATCATGGGCATGTGACTGAGGAAAAAACAAAAATCTGTATTGTTGCTATATTTAAAAAGCTTCTTAGTGCACTTTAAAAACTGGTGAAGAGGACATATTTTGGTTTAGTGAAAAGATGCAATAAAGATAAGAACAAATCCACTGAATCCAACAGGAATCTACATTTGTCAAATGTGTGCTTAGTTCAGGTCACAGGAAAACTGAGATGTACAAGACCACTGTAAACCCTCTGCACAGGGGTACCAGTCTGGGACTGATTTCTTTTTCAAAAACACAGACACACTCAGGATTTCTTCTTCCCTCTGACATTTGTCCCTCTCCCTTTGAGAGTGGTGGCCTTCTTGCCCTTTACACCATCAACTCAAACATGGTAAGTGCTGCAGACAACCTTGCATGAATTCCATAGCTCCTTCAAGAGGGCTAATATACCATTTATGTCCCACTGGTTTAAATGCTTTTCATCACTTGACCTCTTCACAAGGATGAATTTCCCCTACAGTGAGGATGGCATCCGACAGTTGTTACTTTGTCAGTCAGATGAAACTATAAAGCAATACACAATAAATAGTATATAAACATCAAATCAAATAATAGAATTTGTAATTCTGTCTCACAGATTATTTCTTTGGATTACTGTTTAAAATATCAGAATTAATATTTCAATAAGAATATGATTGCAACAATGCTACTGGAAACAGCAAAATCTGCTCAGTGAACAGTCTGTGTGTACAGCCACTGGTCTAAATCAACTCCACTGCCAAACTGGCAAGCACCAGGTAATATATAAAATGAATAGACAATTCAGGAATGTCCAACAGATAACTAAAATTGAAATTTTATTTTTTTTTCAATAATATTCATCAGACAATTTTCTGACAAGACTTTTCTGAAAGATGAAGTGCAAATGGGAACCCTGTAAGAATGTTTAGAAGAATTGTACATGACATTTTTAAGCGCCACCAAGTACACATTGAATACTTTGTAAGTATATAGGCATAGCAACATGCAAGTGTCATGTACCCAACATTACAATATGCATTTTGTTTGTTTAAAGTTTTTCATGAGGAAATAAAATGAAATTGATGTGTCTCATCATCAGTGCAATATGTTTAATTCCCATGGATTTTATTTTTACAGGTTAGTGGTTGTATTTCTGAACCATTCAAATATATCCTCAGGGCCCTAAATTGCCAGTGTAAAAGCAAAGTATACCAGAATTCTTAGGAGAATACACTTACACTGACCATGAATAGATGAATTTGTTATAGTCTTTTCACAAATTATGCCTTATTATTTATTCTAGGAAACTTCCTGGTGAACTGAAGGGGTTTTGTAGTTATAAAATATCTAGGCTAAAAGTAAAGGATGCACAAGGATTGCTTTATAATTCTTTTGAAAAAGAGCTAAATAGCAACTCAAACATGTGCATTAAGGACTTGAACCTTGTTCTTTTGAGATCAATAGGCGTACTGTACTCAATTTTGATGGAAGCAGGACATATATGAATCCAGTAATCCGTGATTTCCCTCTCTTGGCTCACTGTTTTGGCAGAAACAGATGACTGTAGGTTATATTTGCATATTTCTATGAAAGCTATATAGGGGTATAAGCAAATTTGCTTTCACTGAAAAAGGACAACGTGCAACTGCATATTTACTAACATTAATCAATATGCATAGAAAGGAGAGAAAGAGGAAATGATAAAGAAATCAGCCCAGCAATTAAAGACTATCCTCCTCTTTATAAAAAAGAGTTGATGATCATCCTTACAATCTTATTTACAAGCTATTACTTTAAACTCCCTCCCTTTACACCTACTATAAAAACCCTTCAATATTTCATTTTAGAACAAGACTGAGAAAATGATTATGTTTAGAAGAAAATAGCATTGGTGATTTTCAGCACTATGCATAAGGGCAGGCTAAGGCTGTCTGTAGTTTGTGCTGAAACATGAGATCAGAGCTCACACATGAAACACTGCTGGCTTGACCCTGAACACAGGGAAAGTGCTAAAGTGCTGACCCCAACAGGCTTGGCTTTGCACCTGAAATCTTAAAAAAAGGGAAGAAACAAAAACCCTTGAACTTTTCTTTAAAAGTAGCACAGACTGCTCCTTTCAGAGGAGATACTTTTCCTTTCTCCTTTCCAATTAGACCGCTGCTTTTAGCCCAGCAGAGAATAAATTACCTATGACACAGAATGTGGAGGGCAGACCTACAGTAAACACAGAAGCCATGAAGAATTTTTTTTAATTTTTTAAAAATTTTTTCCCCATCTACTGCAAGGCTCTGGAAGCCCCTAGAACTGCAGACTCATTCAAATTGGCTTCACACCTTCTGGTTGTGAGTAGATTAAACATCGCTGAAGAAAATGAACACTGCTCAGCAACAGGATGATTCCTAGATGTTGGAAGAATTCTCTTAAGGGCTGCTGGAAGCGCACAAGGCTTGGAGCATCCTGAGGATGTGGAGTGATACAGAAGTGTGCTGTTCAACCATGTTTGTACCCTTATTTTCTCCTGAGTTAAAAGAAGTGCAGAGTGCTGGATAGGATTCCTCGACAGCAAGAAGGAACTGTGCTAGCTTCTCTTAATGCCAAGTAAACAACTTTCACGTGTTTTAGAGGACTTAGGTCCACCCTGAAAAACCCTGTAGGAAGTCCTACTCTCAAAAGAGTTTCTACTCTGTTCTGTTGACATCAAAGACTTCTCTATTAATTTAATTTTCTCCTGCTGTTTGCAATAGTCCTTCTCTGCTCCCCATGCATTGAGTGTTTTTAATGTAAACATGCCCTGGCAATATTATATTTAAATAAGTGAGAGACAAGTCAGGATATCTCAACAGTGTTAATAGTGCATATTTAATTCAAAAGCTTGCATGTGCTTTTTAAAGTTTCTCTTCATACGTGCATGTTTTACTTGGAAGAATTGTGTTGCAGTTGGATTGCAAATCATTAACTAGAGCTGACTAAATATTGATGTGTTATAGCGGTTTATTTTTAAGCTGTTTGGGATGAATCCCCAGCCAGCGTAAATTGGCCCACATTTAAGGCAACAGAGTGAAGCTGATTTATACCAGCTGAGGCTGTGTCCTTATGCCCTGTTAAAAAGCTACAACTATACCAAAATTAATAAGAACAGGGCAAGAATTATGAACCCAGAAAATATTTTTACCTATTTTAACAGAAAAAAATAATAATACAGTGATTTCATTTCAAGACTAAAGCAAAGATTCAATAGTATTTAAAATGTATACAAATATCTCATAGCTAGTATTTAGACTAAGAGGTAGATGTCATATTCTAGGAATAGTATAGTATGGAATGATGCTAATGGTAGTTGCTAAATACATTTATTTTCCTGTTACACAGGACACAAAGGAGGGTGATAGCAATGACAACCACAAGAAGGTTTACAAAAAAATTTCTTGTCTTCTTTTGCTATTCTACGTTATCTACCTTTTGGTGCATTTCTTCTGGAAGGGCATGACGGAAAAGTGTCAAGAAGGAAAAAGATCTACAATACAAAACTTCACGTTTACAAAAACATTAGCTTTATCATTTAGGGCATCCTCTGTACTATAATGGAAGCATTTTGTACTTACAATTTAAGATTACCTGGCATTACTGTGCAAGCAGTGGAAATTCCAGGTGAAGTGATTCAGCAAAAGAGGGATCAGAAGAATGCAGGTTTCTCTCTCTTTCTCTCTCTCTCTCTCTCTTTCTCTGTTGTTCATGCTAAAAATACCAGGGCATATGGCAGCATATTTCAGCATCTTAACATATTAGGCTCCCTTGAGGACAGAAAAAAAGATGAAACTTGTGCTGTTGAGCCAGCAATAAGGTTACAGAACATGTTGCCAGGCATTCAGAGTGCTGGCAGCAAAGCCATTAGAGGAGTCAGTGTCTTACTTTGCCTAAAGGTGTTTCAGTGGTATTTAATGGTGCTCCAAGAAATGGAAAGCAAAGCTGGTGAGAATGAGGAGCAGTATTTTTATAAACTAGTTGCAACTAGAGGAATTACACATATTGCATTAGGATATCCACTGCTTGTAGATGTACCTTCCACTTTTCCCGTGTGACTGTTGGGGGTCACGCCTTGCTTGAAATAATCAAAATGCATATTATAATTACATGGTTTTCCAATATCCATACACAGCAAGTACAAGATACTTACATGTAAGTACACTGTATTTACCTATATTTTTGCATAGTTTTTAGTGTGTACTTTGTGCCACTTAATAAAAAGCATTACTCATCATTTTTGCTGTTGCTGTTTTTCTTTATTAGACAGCTTGTTCAATTAAAGTTGGAGTAGCTGGGATTTTTGGTATGTTCATCACAGATTACCAGTCCCTAGGAGTGTAGAGATTAGACATTTGGAGGAGTCTGGGTAAGCCATGGGGGGAAGCTGCAGTGTGAACATGAAAGTTTTAAATCACCTCCTTAATTAAGAAACGCAATATCAGATTTAATGATGCTAATTTAATAAACTTACCTTTAATTGGAACGGAATTCTAAAGGTAAGAAGTCCGTTTTCCTTTTGGTAACACTTTACAATAAGTGGCACTAAATTACACTAGAACTGCTATGTTACAGGGAATTACATGTAACTACACTGTAACTGTTGAAAGAGCTACTGTACATGTGCGTACATGGTAACTTCAGTGCTGTTACAATCATGAATTACATAATTACAGATGATTCTGTCCTTTCTTTTCATTGGAATAGCTATATATATATATATATTTATATATATATTATACTGCAATGAAAACACACAAGATGTTAACTTTCATGTCTCACTTAGAAAAGTTGGTTTTCTTCACGTGTTCCTTTAGAGAGGGAGTCTCAGTGCAAGACGAACCATCCTTAAGTAATGTGGAAACTTTTTGAGATGTTCTAGCTTAAACTCTGAGCCTCAAGTTAAACATCAGGTTCCTTAAACTGTCTCTTGGTTTGTCAGATGACACTAAAAGAGTGGGATGATGCACCCCTTGTCTTCTGATGCACCGCTTCCTTGTTCAAATCATGAGAATGTTCTTGAAACATTAAAAAAACCCCAAAAAACAAAAGCAACAACAAAAAAAAAAAAAACAACAAACCAAAAACAAAACAAGAAGAAAAAATAAAGTCTACATCAAAAAAGTTTAAAAATAATCAGCAATCGACACTGTAAACAGTACACTGGCAGAAACTAGCTACCTGGTCTGGAGAAAACTACTCTGCAAGCGAGTGAGGGAGAGGATGTCACATACATTTTAGTGAAGGTGGTTCCCATTCAGACCCTCCATTTTACACACTCGCTGGTGCCTCACACCATCATAAAAACATTTTTTTCTTCTTTTCAGAATGGGAACTCGGGCGAAAGGAATGGACAACTGGCTTTTAGCCTACTTAACGTCATTAATGTTGAGCCATGACTCTGCTTACAGAAAAGAGGGATGCCTCCTTACACCCAGTGCAGTAATCGGAACCCGTAAAGACCAGACAGGTCTGCAAAGTGCTATCCAGGTAGAACGCTCTGTGTGGGGCTTTTCACACCTGCTGTGCACAGCTGCAAGGGACATCACCAGGTGCAAGACAATGGAAGATCAAATGGGTTACAAATGAGCACATGTGAGCAGTTTTAATTGAAAGCCAATGGGAAAAAAAAAAAAAAAAAAAGCAAACAAACTGGTCTTAACAGTACAGGTTTATATCTGTTTTTTTTGGTTTTTTTTTTTTTTTTTTTTTGCTAAGTTGAAATAAATGCTGTTTGTATGCCACTGGAGAATATGGTTTGAAATGGTTACCACAAGGCCAATCCTGCTTTTGAAGGCCCTGCCTGACCTTGGCTGGGTAATGGTTCAAGTAACAACCCTACTATTCAAGCGAGCTGGAGTTAGGAAGGATGAAGAAAGGTGTAAACACCACGCTGCTGGGGAACTCCACTGGAGCAAATAAGGCCCTCATCCAGGGAAGCACTTCGTTTTTAAGCATATGAACAGTGCCTTATACTCCAAGGGAACTCCTCTGACACCTGAAGCTATGTGCTTAAAAGCTTTGTTGAACTGGGCCCCAGGTCCTGAAATAAAACTTTAATACTGTACTACAGCTAATGTAACTTACTGGTGTGACAAGAACCCATGTTTTTGGTATTAAACTGAATGACTTCCTTTGCCAGCCTTTTACATGTTTATGTTTTGAAAGACATGAATATCTTGTAAACCTATACTAGTTTTCAATGTGTCTAGTAGCACCTACCTGGTTCTCTCAAACTACCATATTATATTAACATATTATTGCATTTTTCCACAGATGGGTATGGAGTGAACTGTAAAAACAAGCATGCAATCACATCAATGCAGACTTATTTCTTTAAAATGTCATACTGTATATGATTTATTATGTTAACACTCAACCACATCATATTATTTATGTCTGTATATTTTGAAAAAAAGTGCTGCTTTGATTGACGTCACCCTTTTTTCTTAGAAATTAACAAGATAAATGCTTCAACAAAAACAATTAAAATACTCTAATATTGTCCTTAAAAGGTTTATATTCTTCTGATAAATAATCTGTCACAGCACCTTTATCTTCCATTTTACCATACCACATGATGTCGTATTCCAAATTCTCCCTTCCCCACACAAAAATAAAATCCAAGGAGAAAGTCCTTTACAGCAGACCATCATGCTTTTACGCTTCACATACACATCAACCAGAGAGAAATACTTTTGTCAAAGGTGCAAATCACAGGAGCAAAGCGAGCTCCAACTAGACTTAACTTGCATTCTCCAGTGTAGAATCATTTCCAAGACCTGTTATGGCAACCTTTTCTTTTCATTGGAAGAGGAAATAAGCCGATGGGCTTACAGTGTTTTGTTGTCATATTTAAGAGCATGTGATTTTTCAGCTGTCAATTACACAAAAAAAAAAAAAAAATTCAGAAATAATCCAAACAGAGACCTTCACTGTGGAGCTAAAAGCATGGCAGGAATTCTCTATCATTCACGGTGACATAAGTTTGTACCTCACAAAATGCATAGACAGGAATTTAATATAAAGAATTAGTCCATTTACTGTATACACAAAACATATATCTTTTGTTTTAACACTTCTATTTTTACTTTTTTTTTTGTTTTTTTTTTTTTTTTTTTTTTTGGCAAACCAACATAGAGAAGCAGCTCTGGAACTGCCAAATTAAAACTGAGAATTTTAGCAACTCAATAGTACTTTTTAAGGATAGTAATCAAATGTGGTTGTAATTTAAAACCTGAGGCTGTGCACTGGTTGTTAGCTTAAAACTACCTTTCCATATAACATTGTGCTTCCATTGTATAACAAAGAAAAAATTAACAAGAACTAGAAAAGTTTGCTGCTGAACAGTGCTAGGACATACAGACAAAAAAATACTAACACATGTTATCTACTCAGAATATTGATTTTGAGTCATATCTAAAGGGATATAATGGACATTAGAAAATGCTTACTTGTGACTGACTCAGCTACTGCCAAAAAAGTTGAATATGTATCAAATAATGTTTAATTGAATTTATTATATGCACTATATACAGATACTAAAATGCCTTGCAATTGTGCCCCATGAACACATCAAATTTGAGTAGGCAGGTGAGTTCATGTTTAGCAAATAAATTATAAAAACATAAATTACTCAGCAAGTTCTCTAATCTTTGTGATACCAAAAGCCAGTAAAAGGGCAGGACAAATTGTTTCAAAAGAAGCTCTATTAACCTAACTTTGTAGAATCTGTATATCTATTCAGCATGTTTTCACCACTGAAACATGGCACTGTTGTCAAGGTACCATTTAAATCATAACAAAACAAAGCAAAACACCCCAAAAAATTCACTGGACTGATCTTTTTACCTACCAAATCCAAACAAATGAGAAACTATACTAAACAGAGTTCAATTTGTGTTTCCAAGGGCATATGTTTCAAAAACAAGTTGCTTTTTGAACTATAGATAGACCAATATAAATGATTCTTTGTAAACCTCTAATCTTAGACTTAACATTTTCTGTAAGTAAATTAGGACCTTACCTAATAGTACTTGTTATGAATTTTGTTCTATGACATACTAGTAGGGACATGATAAAAGAAAACCGGAAAAGAAAGCTGCATAACACTTAAAGATGTAGAAAACTTGGATTAAGAAGATGATTAACATTGTTAAGGCTGTATATTCAAGCACTGTATGTTAAGAGAGCAGTGGATATGATTTTTAGGCAATAAGAAATGTCCTGTTTTATGCATGATACTGTAATTATAGAATGATGATGTCAACAGCTGATTGTTGGCATAAACTGGCTACTTATAGCAGGTATGTGAGTTAATAAAGATAGCAGAAGATGGCAGAAATGAATTCTAAGAAATGATAGCCAGTTTTCTCCAGCAGTCAGCCTGATAAGTAAAACTCCAAGATTCTAGCTCTGCATCTAAATGAAATACTCTTTTTTCTCCTCTGCATTGACTTGGCTGCCTTCTGCATTGATAATGGCTGTGTCGGCATCAGGTGCATCTTCAGCTCCTTTTGCTTCATTTGTTAAATATGTTCCTGTAGGGATCAGTACAAGAGAAAAGAAAAGAAAAGGAGAAAGATTAGGTTTGGTTTTTTTTTTTTTTTACACTGCATTATAGGAAGTACATTTCAAACAATGTACTCCAATTTTTTAATGAATGAAAAATATTTTTACACAGTTTTTAGTATACATCATAATGGTGTGTTCAGCTTTCCAATTTGCTTAAGAAATATTTACACAGATATTTACACTGGTAAAGGCATATATGCAAACTCTAGTATATCCACAACAAATTAAGGAAATATTTTAATAAAACTCCACTTTATCCAACTGCAGTAATATGCAACATATTTTTAAAATATACAATAAGTGATAAAATCTTGGTTATTTCATGAAATAGTTATCCATCAAAAACAAGACAATTTTGAAGACTTAGAGATTCATAAAAGTGCTTTTTTTTTCTCTTTAATGGCCACTGATCATTTGTATTTCTGTTTTTTCTTGATCACATCTATGCTTTATTTTTACAGAATTGTATCATAGTAGGTTCCAAGAGTTACAAAATTGAGGCAGTTTTAGTAACTGAACCAACTCATATTATATTATCACAGCTATTTTTATACTCTGGAAATGAAAGAAAAGAAGAAATGTGTACAATAATAAAATTTCCCTTAGTGAAAATCATTATTTGTGCTGGCATAAGATGTACAACCGTTCATTCAGGAAAGTAAAACAAAAGAGACACACTTTCACTGGCTCATTAAAAAAAATTCTGATTTTCTCCCAGGTAGAATAATCAAATTCTAAAAATATTTTTTATCAATTCATGTTTGTTAGGTGTATGATTATCCTACCGATAAGGAGAGTTACTGAATTAATACCAGCCTTCATTCTCGATTTTTTTTTTTTTTTTTTTTTGAGGGGGGTGGAAAGGGAATCAACTGAGTTTTAGCAATAGGCCTGCAAGCTGTACAAAGGCTAAATCTCAAGGCATGATTTTGGAACTAACTAGGTCAAAATCAAATCACAGAGAAGTCAGAAGTCAGTGTCACTCCATTCCTGTTATCTTTAGGTAGAGGGGACTGAAAATGAAGGGACCAGAATTATCAAGGTAAAACCACAGAATAAACTAAAGCTAGCCCCAGGAATGAACCCCTTATTCCAGCAGGATCATTGATAAACTGATTTGAAAACTCACTACTGGCTTCTAATATTATCTTTTAAACATATACTTGAAATACTAGCAAAATCCATTAAAATGTAAATTTTGTTCACTCAACGCATATATATTCTGCTGAGCTGATATGGTAGTTAAAACTATGAGAACATGATGAGAACATGTAATCAAGTATCAGGAGTTAAGATGCAAAACCAAGGGGCAATCTTACCCCTCGGTCTCTCTACATCACTGATTTATAAGATGACCTTAGGCATGCACTAACTCCATGTCCTTTGCCTTGGCCAGCCCACTGGAAACCTGGTTAAAATTCACACGGACTTCACTTGTGACTGGACTGAGAACTATTTTTTCTTCCAATCATTCAGCAGAGGGGGGGAAGTTGAAAGGCAATGGCACTCCCAGGTGAAATCATGTCTTGCTTTCAAGAGTGATTGAACTTCCATCAAATGTGTCCTACCTTTATGTCTTGCCAGGTACCGACCAAGGAGAATTATAGAACATAGTGTTACAAAGACAACTACAGCCACTATTCCTCCTATAAGAGCGTGATCAGGTCCAGTCTGTCCAGCCAAAGCATTTGGATCTAGAGGGAGAGACAAAAAAGCAAAAGTGGTCCCACACAGAGAAAAAAAAAATGACAGGAAAATTCACAATACCAAGTTTTATAGTGATCATCCTGAAAATAGGGCATTTCCCTCTTTAATATTCAGCACCGTTATTCCCACTTTTACTCCCAGTATCTTATCAACAGCACAGTGCTGCTTGTATTCCCAGATTGTTAAAACCCTGAGGACATCACAGTTATGAAAAATATTACCCTATTCTTCTTTGGCAGAGGTTATTAAATGAAAAAGGTCCCTAGCTTTGTCCTAGTCATTTTACAACTGAAAACCTGGCCCCAGCTATTTATAGAAGGAAAAACAAGGAAGTGAGAATTGGGGATCAGATAGCATCAGCAGAATAGTGTCTGCATAATAAATAATTTATAGAATTGATTCTCAGTGGGGAACCCTTATATGTTCTCTTCCTCTCATTCCTACCCTCTTGCACCAGAAATGAAAAGGCAGATAAAGTGCAGCTGTGCCAAGTTCCTCTGCACATGGCTGAGTCTGCATGGATTTGGTTAGATAAAGGTATCAGGCAAACTGAAACTCAGCATTCAGACTCAAGCATCAGTTTGTGAATTTCCTACAAATGCTCAATTAACACCCAGTGTGTGATATCTATTACACCAAGCTGTAATAGATATCACAGAATCACAGAGTCAGCTGGGATGGAAAATATCTTTGAGATCATCAAGCCCAACAAATAAAGCAACACGACCTTGTCAAGCAGTCCATGGCACTGAGTGCCACATCCAGTCACTTAAACACCTCCTGGGATGGTGACTCCACCACTTCCCTAGCCAGCCCAATCACTCTTTCTGTGAAGAACTTCTTCCCAATGTCCAAATTAAGCCTCCTCTGGCACAGCTTGCACTTTGGTGTTGTTAGACCTCATGCTGTTGTATTCAGCCCATCGACCAGCCTGTCCAGGTCCCTCTGCAGAACCCTCCTACCCTCCAAAAGATCAACACCCCCCCACAAATTGGCGTCATCTACACATTTGCTATTGGCAGAGTGAATCAGCAGGTTCCTATTTCCAGCTCAGAGCACTGGGAATACTGTCAGATTCAAATGTTCTGTGCTGGTCATTTGCCTGTTCTGTTTGCCCGATGTGTCACAAAAGTTGCTGAGACAATCATGGGAAATGGCACTGCTTTGGGGTGAGTAATTCTTCCAAGTTTTTAACAACAAACCAGTAACCTGTGACTGTTGACTCAACAGATAAATGCAGAAGGTAAAGTTTTAATCTGAGGTTCATGACATGGTTCCTATTATAATGAAAATGCCTCTGCTATGAAGTAATAGTAATTCTCTGAAGATGTTATTAGCATGTACTGTATGCTGCAATCATTCCACTCACTGCTGCAAGGGAATTTCCTTTGTAGGAGTTGTTTATATTCTTCAAATAGTTTGCAAACGACTTCTTTGCTTTGCAAAAGGGAAAGGCAGGAACAATATTTACACATAAAAGAGGGTAACTCTGTGAAGATGATAGAAAGGCCTCTGATACTGCTGAGGAGGTGTGATTCCATAATACCACGACTACTTTCTGCTGACCAGGACTGCTACATGGCAGTAGGATGTGTGGGTACATCTGATATGGGAGTCTCACGAGGTGTAACAAGGCTAAGTGCTGGTGCTGCACCCAGGTCAGGGCAAATCCTCTTCTGGGGGATGAACAGATCCAAAGCAGTCTGGCTGAAAAGGACTTGGGGGTGCTGGTGGGTGAGCTGCCCTTGTGCTCTTGCAGCCCAGAAAGCCAAATGTGTCCTGGGCTGCATCCAAAGCACTGTGGGCAGCAGGGCCAGGGAGGGGATTCTGGGATTCTGTCCCTCTGAGCCACTCTTCTGAGACCCCATCTGGAGAACTGCATCCAGTTCTGGGGTTTCCCGCACAGGAAGGACATGGACCTGTTGGAGTGAATCCAGAGGAGACCACCAAGTTTATGTGAGGGATTGGGCACCTCTCCTATGAGAAAAGGCTGAGAGCATTGGGATTGTTCAGCCTGGAGAAAACATGGCTTTCTGGTGACCTAACTGTGGCCTTCCAGTACCTGAAGGGAGCCTGCAAGAAAGATGGAGAGACGCTATTTACAAGGGTGTGTAGTGATAGGACAAGGAGAAATAGCTTCAAACTAAGAGCAGGTTTAGAGTAGATTTTAGTAAGAAATTTTTCACTGTGGGGGCAGTGAGGTGCTGGCACAGGTTTCCCAGAGAAGGTGTGGCTGCCCCATCCCTGGAAGTGCTCAAGACCAGGATGGATGGAGCTCTGAGCAACCTGGTCTAGTGGAAGGTGTCCCTGCCTATGGAACTAGATGATCTTTAAGGTCCCTTCCAACTCAAGCCATTCTATGATTCCAAGATCTACAAATGCACATGTATATAAATATAAGTTTGCACAGATGAAAGAAAAGAATCCTGTTTTCCCTTCCTTTTGCAAACTGTGAAGCATTCTTCAAATACATTCTCTGGCCTGCTGGAGCACAGAGTGGTGTAGCCACTGGTACAGATTCAGTTCTGCTCTTAACAGTCACTGGACTTGTTAGGCAGGACTTTGTCGCTTATCACTGGCTTTTTGAGCTCCCATGCCTTTCTCTTCTGGCTGCCACAAGGATTTTGGGGAAACTGGTCATAGAACTTCTGTGGATATGATGGCAAAAAATAGGTATTTGGCATCAAAAAAGCTAGAAACACTTTATAAAGTGTCTCCTGTTATAAAGTGTCTCCTGCATCCTCTTCCATCTCCACATCCTCCTGGCATGGTGCTGCTGGTGGTGGCACCATGCTGAGTACACATCACCCGTCCAGCAGGACATAGGTTCCATTTTGGTCATTAAATCTGACCCCAAATCCTGTGCACCAGCAGACTCACAGGGGAAATCAAGAGAGCTGGAGCATTGCCTTCCCAAAGCAGGAGCTTGGAGCATTCAGCCTTCCTCTCCCTTGCCTTGCAGGGGCTTTGTTTTTCAAGCAGAGCAAGGACGAGGTGGCTGCTTGCTTGAGAAGATGGAAGGTGACAGCTTGCTGCAGGAGTGTCAGCTTGAGCCATCTAGAAGATGCAAAAGGACAGGACCCATTTGGACTCTGAGGACCACCCATGTCCCCAGGCCCTGCAGTGTGTGACCTGCAGGAGATGCTCTTTGGCAGCACTGGGGCAGGAGCAGCATGAACATGTTTTCCCACTAAAAACTGGCTCCTGCTGGTGTGCTGCCAGTAACACTGAAAAATAGAAGGAGATCTTTTAAGGGATAATATACTTCCTGATGCAGAGCATAATCCAGAGAAGGGTTAGCACAGAACTTTATCTACAGGCATTTTTGCAAAGCTGATTGAAGTGCACAGCCTTAGCTCAATACCCAGACTTACAACACATGTCCTGTGTGAGCTGTAATAAACATTACAGATAAAAACCCTCACAATACACTGAGATAAATACATCTCTGTTTTTTTATCCTCTGGTGCTTCCAACTCAGAGTGACTCACTCCTCCTCTGACACACCTGCTGTGACTACAGGAGGTGACCCAAAGCCAGCCTAAACACAAGGCTTCCACCTATTAGTGTGGATTAATGAGATTCCAATACTGCCATAGGCTGAATTTTTTTAACATTAAAATTAATGAAGGTATTCATTGGACTACAAAAGTAGCAGCATATTTTTTACTCTATTTTCAACCTTGCTACCAAAGCCAGATTAGATTGGTTGGTATTGATGGAGAAGTTTGTCCAGAGAAAACCCCCAAAAAGTTATGCATAACCTATTACTACTATATTACCAGCAAACAATTCCTTTGTTAAAAAGGACAAAGGAAAGGAAGAAGAGAAAGGAAAAGATGGAAGCAAAGGAAATAAAGATTCTTAAAAGCGGCCAATATTTTCTTTGGAAACAAACCTTTTTTCCATCTCAAAATGAAAATCTACACAACATAAACAATATTCTGAACAGGAAGCATACCTCATGAATAGTCTCCTCATAGAAAAATAATGCTAGCATTAAATATAAACATGCTCTACATTATGCATACAGAGAAATGCACCATACTTTTGCCTTTCATGAAGCGACCTAAGCCCCATGAGTGAATTATAGATTTGGGGCTTTCTATCATGGTATAAATAATTACTATTTCAAAATGTGCCCAAGCAGTATCTGAAAGACAGAAATACAGGGATTTGGAAGCTACACTTTTTTGTATTTTAGTATCTACAATGAACATGCATAATCATTCAAGTGTTCTGGGCACGAGTCTTAGTAACTGCCAGTAAAGTTCCTGAAACCACTGACCACTCCACAGTGTGCTTTCCAAAAAACAGAATACTATTCAGATTATTTTTAAATTCACATTTTAAACTTAATGGAATTTACCAAGTAAATCCTACCCTGCCATACACACAACTCCAGCAAATTGAAATCTTAGGTATGCAACTGTGCAAGAAATACTTATAATTCAGCTGTTTCCATTAAATAATAATAATAAAAAATATTACACTGTTACTGTTTTAATACATACTGTTTTTTACTGCATGAACACAGGCAGCTACAGTACCTATGGCCTGAAACAGTGGAAATACAATTTTGCAATCAGACTGTATCTTCAGAGATCAGTTATTTTTTCTGCTTATTTCGTCCTTTGATGAAACTAAGAAACTAAAAAAAAAAGTGACACAAAACCTCACCATTCTCTTTTATTTGCTCTTCCCCTCCCCCTCCCCCCCAAATTTAGAAACTGTCTTCAAAGTACTGATTGCCAGTGCTGCAAAAATTTCCCCATTTTCAGCTTCTGGGGTTTCCCTGTTACTGTTTGTTCACAAACTGTGAATACACTTAAATTAAATAACACACACTAAAATAACACTCTTAAAATGACTAAGAGGGGAAAAACCCCTCATTTTTTAAGAGATGAAACACATCAGATAAACCTTAGACTTAATAAATAAGTAGATATGTGCTTTTTGTGACCTGCTGACAAAGTTTCAATGTAGAATATTTTAATATGAACTCACACTTTAGTTATGCAGAGAAATTTTGGAATAGTTTTTCATGCTTTTGCATAAAGTGTATGTTAATTATTCACCTAATTTCAGTTTCTTCATGCATAATTTTCCTTCTTATTTATGCAGAGTTGACTTGACTGAGCAGGCTGCAGGAATGGGTCAGATAACCCTTTCCTGAGCAAAGGCAAAACAACAACATTTGTCAATGCTGAAATGGCATATTTTGGGGAATATGTGCTCAAGTAGGCCTCTCTTTTGCAGAACTTTATCAATATGTATTTTTGGCTCATATACGGAAGTTTTAAAAAAGTCACTCTGAGCATGAGATGACCTAGGTTTTGAGGCATCCAAAATAATAATTTGTTTTGACCATTTCTACTATACAAAAAATTGGAAATAGCCTAATTTGCTGTGGAGCTTAAATAGCATTCACAAAGTGAAGAATTATTAAGTATATGTATAATTCATAAATTACTGTTCCTTAAGGCTGGGAAAAGAAAGGGCTGTCCCATTTCTCACACAAGTAGTGAAACCACCAGCCTACAGTCACTTCTACTGATTTCATGAATAATCAAATGCTGTTGCAAAGCAGAATTGCTCCAATAAGGAATCCTTTGGCATAGCTCTGTGTTACAATTTATATGGCAGAAAAATCTCTTAAAATGACTCCTGATTCCTTTTTATTCAGGGACTTGTTATAACCCTCAGTACAACTCACTAATATTTCATATTTTTGCAAAAGGTATTGTTTTAAGTGCTTTGCCCAAATCCGATCAGTAAAGCAACGTGCATTTTAGGGTGGGAAACCCCAAATAGTGCAAAAATTAAATAAATAGCTCTGTCTTATTTGAAAGGCTGTTGAAACAGTGCAAGTAAATGTGCAAATGAGTGGTGGTAGACTGTGAAGATTTCGGGAGAAAATCTATCAAGAAGGTTCAAATCATGAGATTTCTAAACCTGCACTCCTTTGAAGTGTCTTAACCAGCAGAGACCAAACTGCAACAACTATGGGGGAAGAGTAGTTACAGGATTTATGGAGTCCATCAGTGAATGTAAATTACACTAGAAATATTCCCCAGTCAATTTTTTCTTCATATCAGCTTAATTTCCCAAGGAAAGGAGAGCTTGTGTGATTATTCTCTTTCACTCTGTTCAAATTCCTTTACAACCGTGTAAAGGTTGTAAATGAACCATGGTTCCATTACAAGTTCTAAGAAACAGTAAAGAACTTAAGAGTTTTGTTTTCTTGTAACTAACCTGAGACGACAGCTTGCAGCAGGGGCTCAGAGCTTATTAGATATCAGGCAATGTGTAGGAAGGGTGCCTGTATAAAAGCCCTAATAGAGACAAAAGCTTCCGTGAAAATCTCTGCCCAAGAATCAATTTTTCATTAGAGGTTTCTCTCCATTGCAAATACTTTGGTGTCCAGTGGCACAGATCCTGTTTGAAGTTTTCACATGGCTAGGTGGCATTTATAACCTCTGAGCCCTTGCTTCCTCACCTTTTTCTCCTTTCCCCAAAGCCCACCCTTCATGCTTCTCTTCCTTCTCATCTCAGCTCACACTACAGTATTTCCATAATTCAGTTAAAAAGTCACAAGCCACAATCTCATGGAAACCAGAGAAGATTTCTTTTTGCAGCTTATGGCACAAACTTGGGTACTGAAATGTATTCAGACTAATGTCATTGCCAAGATATAGCCATAGGGTTCATAAAATATTTAATTGTCCCACCAGTGCAAGTTTGGGGGGGGGGGCGGGGGGAAAGGTAAAACTTAAAAAAAATCAAAACAAACAAGCTAAAAACCTCCAAACAAAAAAACCTCGAAACAAAACCCTCAAAACAGAACCTCAAAGATCTGGTTTTACATCAGTAGGAAAAAAGACTAAAGTGGGAATTGTATCACATTATGGATAGAAGGTTAGACAGAAGTGATAGCTGACAAGGTATTTGCCTTAGGAAAAGTGGCAGTAGTGCTGTCTGTGATAAATGCTAATTAAGTAGAATTTACCCATTTTAGCATCTTAATTTGGGCACCCCAGAGTTCAATTTCTCTTGCATGGCCTGGAAGGCTGAAACAGGTGTTTTTAATCTCTTTTGGTAATATACTACTAACCATTAAAGTACATGTATGCCAAACTTGTGAAACTATTGTTAAGAGGGAAAAGAAACTTTCTGCACCTTCATTTGAATTGCAAAGAGTAGCTGCCCAAAGGGGCTGGTTGTGAAATTTGTTGAAAATGCGTTTTGTTATTAACCAATTCCGAACTTAAAATACGTGACAAGCTTCTTTATCCTTCAGTGCCTGAAGCAAAGAAGAACAAAACATTGCACTAATATACAACACATATAAACTGCTATTTTAATAGTAGAACATCATCAACCATAGCAAAGACAGGCAGAAAAAAATACTTCTAAACCTTCAAAAGAATTGCTAGCCTTTTCTTCCCATGCTACTGCAGTAGCACATTTGGCCCATTTTGCCTCTAAGTGGGGTGTTATGTTTTTTTTCACAGTACTGAATTTTATATACATTCCTATTAAGAAGAGCCTATGTCCCAGAAAGATAAAAGTTCTACACTAATATTTCAGCAGCTGAAACCACAGCTCCTTTCGAAGAGCTCCTGTTGTTCTCATGAAGCCAAGACTTCTTTCAGTGGAGAGAAAAATGCAAATGTGTCCTGATATATATTTGTGAGCAGGTAGCCCTTGTCAAAGTGAATAAAAGCATTACCCATATCTATTTATTTTGCAAATGTATTTTATTTTAATGCTTAGAAGAGAGCTGTATACCTACAACATTAAGATGAAAAGTTTAACAATATTTTTCAGGCTTTTTTTAGAGCCTTCTTCCCTATTTTGTGCCTGTGTTATTTTTTTGTAAGATTTTTTTCCTTTCTCTTCTTTTTTTCCTTAATGCTGCTGTAACAGCTCCAGTTTCCTGAAGGGAACAGTTCCTCTAATTAGAGCACATAAAAGACTTTTCTTATTGACAACATTATATTTTTGGCTGTCAATAAACTAATTAATTGCTTCAGACTTTGTCTTAGGAAAAAAAGAACTGAAATCTGCAATATTTTGCCTTCCTCTTATTTTCTGTAGAGGATAATTAAGTCAATTCTGGGTTTGAAGAAATACTTGTCCATCCAGCTATAACTTCTGTAGGCTGTAGGAAAAGACACAACTGGCACAAATGACATGAAAATTTCCCTGTTAAGTTGAATGAGTCAACTGTTCCAGCATTTTAATTTTCATCTTGTGAAGCTCCAGAATGCTCAGTGCCTTCATTGCAGTAAAAAAAGATTGGACTTTGGAAACATCCACCTATTAGGCACTAGTAAAAAAACCTAAACAACAAAAAAACCCCAAAAACAAACAAACAAAAAGAAAAAAAGACCCACAAACACCAAAAACCAAAGAAGAACCTCTGTCTAGAAAAATGAGAATCATGACTTCCTACTTTGGGAGAAAAAACCACATTTTGGAAGTGTCATCTTTCTTTTGATGACTTTCCATCAATTAATACAGGAAAATCCCTGCTCTTGGTTTTCTTTGTCAAAAAAGACCAGAGACCAGATGGAGTTAGTGTGCACACAGCTCCTTTTCCTGTCACCAGAAGTTAATTATTTATGTAAATAATAAATCATTCTCTCATTAATACAGAAACTGGAGATGCCACTTTCTTCTCCCTTTCTTAGAGCATCTTTAATCTGTGGCTTTTGGTCACTTCCCACAGACCTTGATTTGCTGGAGCAAACATGACCAGGACGGGTGGGAAGGGAGCAGACTGAGCGTGGGCATCTGCTGCTGGCTGCCATCACAGGGGCTGGGGCCAGACTCAGATGGTCCCTGGCAGTCTCAGCATTCACATTTCAGGGAAAAGCAACTCATTATCACCATAATGCACATTAGGAATTACAAGGAGATTGCTGAGAGAGTGATCACTCAAAGCACTGAAGGGATCGCTCAAAGCTTCCCCTGCTAACTGAAGTAAGCCCCAGGAGCTAAAACCCACTGGAAAGTGGCATAAATATTTCCACTGTGGCTTTTTTACCACCTTGTTTTCCATGCTAACTGTTAAAGGAACTCCCTCACTCTTCTCAGAGCTAATCAGTACCGCTGCAGAGCTCAAATAGTAAACACCACCACAAGTAGGCAGTGGGAGAATGACACACTTTCAGTCATGAAACAAATGGATGGAGAGGATCAGGAGAGAGAGAGAGAGACAAAGCTGGTCCTGATGGCAGAAGCTGGGGAGGAGAAGTTTTGTCAAAGTAAGGCAGAGCCACCCATGTAAAGTTAGTTGAGAACAGGTAAAGATGGGTAAAGATCAGAGAGGCAACAACAGACTCACAGTTGTACAAGGTATGTTGTACTGAATATGTTCATGAGAGGTTTAAAACCAAGAAGGGCAGATTTAATTTAACTGAAGAACAGCTCTAATTAAAACTTAGTTCTGTGGTGGAAGAAAACCTATTGTTCAAATGAATTCTTTATGCTTGTCATACTAATTTTTTTCTTACCAAATCAGATTAGACTAATTATAAGCCTATAATGACATCAAAACACCCCAGTAAACCAGCCACTTACAGCCAGAATCTGACACCTTATTCAGGCTGAACAGCAATTTAATCTGTCATGGGACTACTCAGTGAGAGTAACTGTAATAGAAGAGCCTCTTTGGCAGTCAATAGTATATTTTATCTGTCAATGGATCTCCAGATTAGCCATGCATGCTTGTGGTTAGGGTAGTAACTGATCCAAAAGAGGATGTTGACTGATCCAGCTCATCTCAGAAAGAGAGATGAGGGAGACATTAGCAGAGATAGCCTGCTGTAATGCACAGAGCAACAGAAATGAGGGGTAAATTATTTATAAGGTCAGCACCACCATTAATATGTGAGGCATCTTCTATAGCTGCTCTAATTAGGGCACAAAATCTTATAAAATTCTTTGTGACAATGGCAAATCCATTTGTGAAGTTCCTGCCCAATAGATAAAACCACCTTCAATTTGTTTGATTTTTTCCCTTGTGGTTTAATCGAATGCTATCTGTTCTTTATATGCCAACCCTGTACTAATGGAAACAACAATATTTTCCCCTTTTAATAATGACATGCTTGATGGAATTCAATATCTTAACCAAATTCTCCTCTGGGAACATTAAGCCTGTTGTTTTCAGATGCCTTTAAGTTAAATACCATCCAGCTATTAGTAAGAGATTGTTTGCTCTTAAAGCCATCGATTGGTAATGGGTTTGCTAAGAGTAACACTGGTCTTTGCTTTCCTAAAGGCTTTCTGTATTCATTAAAAAATAAAGTTCCGCAGTCTTTGGTTTATGGGCCCCTTTTTTTTTTTTTTTTTTTTTTAACTTTGCAACATGCAATAATTTCCAGTAGCATGATCTCCACTGTCAGCACCACTAGCTGTAACACACCCAGATTCTACCAAGGGGGTCACATCCCCAGCAGCCTGCAGCTGACAGATTCATTTCCTACCTTCTCCTGAGACAGCGATGAGGACCGAGAATCCAGAGGTCCACTGTAATTACTATGTATATTTCAGATTAAATAAATGTGATAAAAGCCTCCATCTGGCTGTTGATCAAATGTGCAGAGGCAGGCTGATTTTCAGTGACATATTACAATATGTCTCTTGTAACAGTTCCTAATGCCAGCCTGTAAATTACTTACATTTGGGATTACTTGACAACGGCAGACAGAAATATTACTCACTGTTAAAGTGCTGCCTACTGGGAGCATGGGGGATGTGGTCTAATCTTAAAGCTGTTAAGCAAGGCATTAAGAAATAATGGGGCCATGTTTATTTTACTAAATACTGATTGTGCTCACACTGTTTGAAGATGGCAGACCCAATTTAATAGCAGCCTGAGCTTGTTCCAGATGCTGGAAAGCTGTAGAAAGTCTAACACTGGGGAAATAAGTATCAGTAAAGTTCTAGAGGAGAACTTTAAAAATGAGAAAAATCCTACAAAATATGTCAATAGTTTCAAATTATATACTGTCTGCAGAAAAGAAAATAAAAATTCCGTAGTTCAGGGAAATTCATATAGTTCATTTAAGAAAAATCCCAACCAGAAACCTCAAAAACACAATAACACAAATTAAAAGGAAAAAATCGCCAACGATGCTGCCATTTCATTATTTATTTTACAGCTCTCCTTGCAATAGTGGCTGCAACATGTAGACAATCAAAATATAGTACATTACTGAAGGTCTTTTAAAAACTTAAGAAAGAAAGGTTGGGGAAAAAATATCTGGAGGACATTCACAGAGCAGCTAATTGTTTGAAGGGCTTTTCTTATGATTTACAGTTTCTTGAGCTTTATAGCTCACAGATCAACAACAAAATTAATTCAAAATTGAGAATATAAGGCTTATTTAAAAAGAAAAAGCCAAATATCATCTCCTAGTCAAAGGATGGATATTTCTGGTCTACCCTATTACATTGTCATGGTTCTTATTGCACATTCATTCTGCCCAGAAAGTGTAGCAGGACACTGTATAAATCAAGGAGAGTTTTGGCCTTGTAAATTCTTGCTCTAAAGCTGAGCAATACACTCTTACTGTTGTACTGCTCTTAAAAGAAAAGAATTTTTGTACTGCAGTGGTTAAATTTTTTTTCCACCTAGACATATGTCTGGAAAAAAGGTCTTGGAATCATTATGAGCCTAAGAAAAATCTAGAAATATTCTTCTCATCTCCTATGTGATCATCCCAACAACTTTTCCTTTCTTTCCCTACTCAGTTCTTATTCTAACTGCATGAGATTTGCTATATAAACCCTTCACCTTAAATTGTCTCATTAGTCTGCCTCACTTAGCATCCACTCTTACTTAACTGAAGTGGTTCATTAAATGACATTTCCTTTTTAAAAGACCTCTAAAAACTTAGTCCTCCCTTTAGGAAGTCAAGAAGACAAATTGTGAAAGTAGAAAATAATGTTCTAAACAAATCTGGAACTAACACAACTTTTCCTAATGCCTGCTGAGAAATTTTTCTTCTTCCCTTCTTCCCTTCTTCCCTAATAAGTCTGTTGCCTTTACATTACAGATGTGTAAGGGACGTGATATTTCTCTCTGAAGTATTCTGAATGCTGAAACTGATTAAAAATAAAGATGCCTTTCAAAAACATGATGACACCCTCTTTGATGCAGAAGCTTTTGCTAGTCAGTGAAATTTTGGTTATGACTATCTAATCAACATTTCTAACAATACCGTTACCGACATGCAAGTAGCAGACATTACTTTCTGCTGAAAACCAGAAATTGTTAGTGAGAGCTGTGAAGCCAAGTGTGGGTATTTCAAGGGTGTTAGAGCCCTTAATTCAGTAAAACATGTAAGCAGGTTTTGAGACCTAAGACATGATTTAGTGCTTTTGTTGATTTGAAACCGGGCTGTTAAACCCCAGCTCCAGTTTACAAGACACTAGCTAGAGGAGACACAGGCACATTAAAGAAACAGCTAGGAATCTTTGAGCTCTGAGAAGCAGTGTTTTTTGCCTTCCTTGCCTTCTGGAAACCTTTAGCAGGCTGCTCCTCCTCCCATGGAGTTGAGATTCATGAATTCAGAGCCCACTGTGACAGCTTTTCTCTGACACCAGCACGTCTGGGTCCGGTGCCAGCGGCAGCAGCGAGCCCGTGGTGCTGGGCAGAGCAAAATCACAGAGTTCCCCTCGCTGGGAGCAGCCTCTCATCAAAGCCCTGCTCTTGTCACCTGGGCCAAGGAGGCAGCACGGGGTCTGTTCCTTCAACATCCATTTCAATACTTAAAGTGGAAAGGGGTTTTTTGCACCTCACGGCCGAGCAAAATCAGGAAACCTTGCGCTTGCTCTGCTTGGTCTGCGGACAGCAGCACGTAAGGCTCAGAGGGTGGGGAGGTGCTCCTCCAGGACAGCATGCTGGTGGCACCCCTTGGGAGCAAGGTGTTTTTCAGGGAATAAGCATGGAAAATCAGATTGAAATCCTTGCCATTCAACAAATGCCTTGAAGTGCACTTTGGCAAAGTGTTCTGCTTTTTATCTGAGCCTCAGTTGCTCTGAAACAAAGTGAGGCTCAGGAACAATGTGTTACCTTGACTCACAGAAGGAATTATAAAAGAATGATTTTAGATACCACAGTAGTATTGGTAAGGCAGGCCTATCACCTGCCTTTATGCAAAATATTCTATATGATAGTATTTTAAAACATTTGAAATTAACTTATGTGGGTTTACTTTTTATTAAGCTCTTTGTTGGTGAGATATATATATATCTTTTCTTTCTTGTATAAACAAAACTGAGTATCTATTATTACGATTTTGCATAATGAAGAAATAAAAAGCTAAATGCTTTTATTTCAGAGAGGTGAGACTGAACAAGACAGGCTCATGCAGTTACGCCACTGGAAGTAATTCACACCAGATAACTGATAAAGATAAAAATAAACAGAAATATGGGAATAAGCCAGAAATAGGATGACTACTTCCAGATTATGGAAACAAACTGAGGAGTATTAGGGATGCTGTTAAACATTGTTAAACAGGTCAACATGAACCCTTGGGTTCATAAACCGCCTTGAATTTAATAAGAAAGGATGTTCTATTTTAATAATAGAATCATTGAAGATGTATGTCAGCTGATACAAGAAGGTACCATAGAATTAATATTTAAAACAATGAACAGCTATACTCTCCTGGCTTCAGTTTTCTTTTTCATCCTAGTAATGTCTACTTTCCCACAACTGCTAATAATTTATGCATTACAATTAAACTTAGAAAATTATTATTAAAACGTCCTTATATTTAGTTACACAAAGTTACCTAAAATCTCAGGGGAGCATTCAAATATTAATGCTTTATTTGTATGCTAATCAAATGCAACAACACAGTTTGGAACTTTAAAATTACATGAAGCAATCAAAACCTGCATCTAGTGGTCAAGGTTTCAGGGAACAATAAGGTATTATCATTTTTGTCACCACTGAGTAACAAAAGCAACCATAGCAGTGACAAAAAAAGAGCCATAAAATGTTAATGTTTTAGAATAATGTGTGTACAGGTAGAGTGACTTCTCTTAATAAGTAACCATTCTGGCATGAACAAGTTAGGTATTTATAGAGACCATTGTGCCTTTCATTGCTGCCACATGGTTAAATCTTCATCAACCGCTATTGTTCCAAAACCTACCATGACTCTACAGGTATAAGCCATAATACAATATATTTCACACAATGAATGAGGAGATGCTGGGAGAATTACATGCTGAAGGAGAGAGAGTTGAAGGAGGATGCACTCTTGCCGTCTTCTACTACAGGGGAAGGAGAAGAGATGGTGGAGCCAGGCTTTTGTTAGAGGTGTGCAAAGAAGAGAGGAAGTGGACACAAGCTGGGACATAAAAAGCTCAAACTAGCTGTCAAGAAAGTCTTATTCACCACAAGGATGCTCAAACACTGGAACAAGTTAGCCAGAAATGCTGGGTTTTCCATGCATGGACATATGAAAAAATTCACCTGAATGAGGCCCTGAGCAATCTGATGGATCACAACCCTGCTCTAAGCTGGGCTTGGACCAGCTGATCTCCAGAGGTCTGTTAAAACTTTTATCATTCTACAGTTCTAGGAAATAGGCCATAAGCACCAAAATGAAGAATACATGCCAAAAAAAAAGAAAAATTTTCCAGTTTTCTGCATCTTAAAATGAACAGTTAATAAACCAGCATCCAGGAGGATGCCAAGACCCTGCTACTGCTTTAGTTCATGATGTTCTTTCTGCGTTGTCTTACATTTCTACCATCACTCTTCTATCCATACTGCAAAAAATACAAAAGGCTCCACAATTACTTTTCTGCTATCTTCTAGTGATGGACATACAAGAATCAGGGAGCAGGAGTTCACATAAAACCTTAGAAATTATAGCACAGAAAGCAGGTGTTCGTTAGTAGAGGAAAACTCTATGTGTTCTAAAGGGTCTTGTCTTCCTGTCACAATTTTGTAATCAAAATAATTTGGTTTTAATCTCACAAAGAGGGTCTCAGAATTCTAGGGGGAAAAAAAAAACCCAAACAAACAAACAAACAAAAAAAAAAAAAAAAAACCAAACCAAAAAAAACCTAAACCCAAACAAAGTATAAATTCTACACCAGATTATTTCAGAGAATGCTTTACACAGCATTATACATAATGAGAATGTCAGAGATCAGCAAATTGTTCCAATGGACTTTCCATCAAATTATGTTTACAATTACCGAGAGGTTAGATTTGCAAAGAAATGAGCTGACATTTCAGCATTCTGTGGCAATTGCAGTATTTTCAGTCAGGATTTCAGTTTTATGGCCAGCTTGACAAAACTAGTGTAATTCTGTTTTCCTCAGGTATAGCTAGGTTTATTTATAGTGAGGTCAACTCATTTGAAATATCTTGTATCGCTTTACTCAGTAGAGAAATTGTCATGCAAGTAAAACTCTGGATGGTGGTGTCTCTCTGTAATAGTAGGGAGTAAGAGCCAGCAACCACAGAAATTGCTTCTCTGACTGTCACAGTTGATATTCAATGCACAAAACATTTTGTAGATAAAAATATACTGAATCTTATCTCCATGCAATAGCAGTGAGCATGCGTTTTTCAAAGTACACTGCAGACCCCAAACACAGCAGGGGCTCTGATGGAACTACCACATGGAAGCCCTCATCTAACAATCTGACAACTAAATACATTGTCCAAATCTTCTCCCCAACCCTGAGGAGATAAAAATCCTGCTGCAAAAATTCTGGCCTGAAATTTCTCTCTCCCCTGAGTTTCCTGTGGGAAAACATTCTGGAGAGCATCAGCCATCTCTCTTTTCCTTCCATTTTCCCATATCCCTTCCTCTCTGGTGACATAACTTGACTTCAAGGAGAGGAAAATTTCTCAGAACATCTGTTGATGATATTGTGTCACAACTCTATCTAGGAGTTACACAGTTTTCTGTGTCTCCTGCCTTCCACAGCTCTCTCTCACCATCCTTTTCCTCTGCTACTTTTCCATGAAAGATGCTCGTACAGCTTCAGCAATGCTGTCATTTAAAATTATTTCACCAGTGTAGCAAGCATCTCCACAAATCCTGTTATTGCCTTATTATTTTGTTTCTGTTACTTTCTGCTATTGTTTTGGAAGTGAAGAACCTTTCCAGATCCCACAAAAGTAGGCTCCAGGAGACCTCTGGCAATTTTTTTTCTATTCAATGTGAATGCCTACTCAAGATGAGAGCCAAATGAACATTTAAGTATCTTTAGTACATCTTCAGGCAAATTTGACCAGCAAAGTCATGAAGAGTGTTCACAGAAGAGTGGCTTAAGCCATTTAAAGGACAGCAAGACAAATGCATCCCTGAAAATACATCCTTGGATAACTGATATGCTGTACTGCATGTGCCTAGAGGCAGCATGCCTTTTTTTTTTCTACCTGTGGACCTGCTTGCCCCAAAAAGTTGATTTAAATTCACAAAGTAGGTGTTTCTAGCCCTAGGTTGCCTGAGGGCCCAAGCAATTTGCTTTACCTCAAGAGTGTTAAATATGCACTTGAAAACACTGAATTAAAACAAAATGTCCTAACCACAGTTATTTTATTCAAGATGCAACATGAAGGGGAACAGAATCATTATGTTTCACTAGGGATGTAGAAATTAACAAAAATATTAAAATAAATATAATTCCTCCATGCACAAAAGAGGGTGAAACCCCCAGAAATATTAAGGGAACTACCACAACAAAATTACATGTCAATTACACTGATATTGCATGACTACCTTTGCACTAAGAGACAGAAATGAAGTGCCCAGAAGTGGACAGCGATGTTTTGGAAGAAGTAGGACTTTGTGACTTTAATTTAAAAAAACCACCCCTTTAGAGTAGAACTGTCTTGGAGAATTGGATAAACACAGGAAAGTTGGTGCCTAGAGAGGCTAGACAGAGTTAAAAGAATAAAGTAGGTATTTATTAAAAAGGCCTTTAAAGGATAAACCTTGGGCAGTGCAAGAGCCTGGCCAAGGCTACACCAAAGATGGATGATGGGTCATGAGTTTTCACACTTTTATAAGTTTTGGTCCATTTGCATATTGGAGTTAATTGTCCAGTTTCAGCTTCAGGTTATGAAGTCCCAACCTCCTAGATTGCTCTCCTCAATTCACTGTTGTTTATACTTTTTTGGCCTTTTTGACACCTGCAACGGTGTCCTTGGTTCTCGGGCTGGAAAAGGATTGTTTTGTCTGACCGAACTGTGGAGAAAACTTGCTAACTCTTTATGTGAAGTTCAGAGTCACACACTAATGCAGTACAGAATCTGAAAATATGAAAGCTTAAGGCATCACTGTACCCAAAGGCCTCTTTGAAATGCCTCATTCAGCACTAACCTCCCCTTCCTTAGCTAGCTGCCTAGCATCAGGCACTGAATGTCTCCTTGGCTTTGTCCTCTTTTGACTGGTTGCACGTAGGGAGGCAAATTCCTCCTGGGAAAATAACCCAGAAGATGGATGCAGTGACACATCCGCTATCTCATCTCCCTTTCGTGCATGAGCCAGTGCACACTGACCAGCAATGGCGTGATTTAGTCCTGCCCATGATCAAAATGTTCCAGAACTCTTAACAAGAAATAAACTACAGCCAGCAGAGTGGTTCCTTAACCACAGCTCACATGTGAATGAAGTGGAACATGGAACTCTGCATTGAAGATATCCCATGCGAAGCACATGGCACCATCAATATATTCCTCTCCTTACTGTAATGATTAGTTTGATGCCTCACTGTGCATTCAGGAGAATACATTCAGTTAAAAGCCTCCCTCTCTCTCCATCCTACATCTCTTCAGGGGTGTGCATTTCTGTCACAGCTGTTGATTTAAAACATGATGTTTGAAGCACATGTACATTTAGTTGATAGGGTATATCAATCATTTGCATTCACCACTATTTAGTTTAAACAATTCCCTTTTAGCATCTTATGACAGGAATTTATAGTTAATTGACTAATTTTCTATACTATTAACATCTTAACACTTTTATGAGAACACAGAAGAAAGCAATGTATGTGAAACCTTGGAAGGTTTTCTTCTAAGCACTGCTTTTCCACAGAATTTATCTTCCAGTTATTAATAGGCAATCTGCAGAAGCCATGATGCACAGTTAAATGTAAATCACATTGTCTAGTGTTGCTTAATTTTGTTCTTTGAAACATCTGCTTTTCAAGCTGTATTTACCTGTCTGCTGAGAGTCAGACAAATTACAGCAAGATTTTTTTGCCTGAAGAGATGTCTGTCATTTCACAGAACAGATGCAACGAAAATAAATTGACTTCCCTTTTTCTGAAATATGCTGGAGAAAAAAAAAAATCCCAAAAAACCTTGCCCAAACAAAACAAAAAGTTTCTCTTTTCTCCACATCCAAAAGAAACTACACCAGCCAACTCTTTAAACAAATACTATCATGACTGAGTATTTGAGTCCCTCATCAGAGGCTTAGCACTGAACAGTTTAACATTGTGTTTGCTTCATGCTTGCTTTGCTTTCAGTGTCTAAGGATGCAGTCTTGTCCCATCAGACTCAATATAAATTTCAAGCTTTTAAATATTTAAAACATCTTAAAACTACCACTAAGAACTGTTGGCTGACAGAGATGGTTTTCATCCAATCCAAACTACTTCTGGGACCTTCTTAGTGTGAAGTGCTCAGAGATGTGTTTCTTTGTATGGAGAATACAAATCCCATTCTGCAAAGCACTGAAAAGGTATTTTTCTTGTGCACATATTGATGTGATGGCCTGGCATGTCTATAAACATAGTGTCACCGAGAAGGCTTCTTGAACCAGATTTGTAATCTTTAATGGAAGCCTGTCTTGTTAGAGAACAAACTCTTGAATTATCTCCAGCCTGGTGGCAAAGTACCACCTTGTGCTGGTAAACCCCCAGGTCTAAGCAGTAAAACTTCAGGAAAGATCATATTGATCATTTCAAATCACATATTTTGCTATAACTCCTTTTTGGGGAGGAGTGATTTATTTATTTATTTATTTTTATTGTTTTTTTTTTAGGGACAAGCTTTATAATCATCTATTGCAGAAATCCTTGTTGAAAATGCTGACACGCAAAACAAATTTTAAAAGAAATAATAATTTTTTAGTCCATAGGCTAACACAGAGAAACAAATACTGAGGGAAGTGACAGATAAAATCCCTCCTCTTCATTATCAGTTCCCAGAATGTGACTTTAAATTATTCCATCTCTTCACGTGCCAGCAGGCTGGATAGGGTTACTGGAGAACTGAAAGAACTCCAGAGTATGGTCCTTTAAAGGAGCAACAGTGTGTAGAGGATCCATGACACTACAAAGTACATGTTCAGTGGGTTGCTTAAAGAGGAAAAAGTGTTGTGAAGCACTCCAATACAACACTTTGAAATGTCTCGTATGTGCCTTCTGAGGCAACACAAAAAATGGTGTCTGGGATTGGCTTTTTTGTAACTGACAACAGCATTTGATATCAGATCTGGCTTTTTGAGGCAGGACCTGTGTGAAACAAGCAGCTGTGCATCAAAAGCAAAATGTTCTTCCAAGGAGCTACAAGAAAGGCCCAAGACATAAAAGGACTGATAATTATAACAGCACAAACATAATGAGCTCTGAGTGTAATTGATGGTGAGTTGAACTGTTCTTTCAAATAAAAAAAAAAAAGCCAAACCATCAAACCATTTTTAACACGTTTAGGGAGAGTTATTCTACTGCTAACATTTTAATAGTGTTTTTACACCTATATTGCACAGGAACCTTTTATTCCAAGAACACCCTGAAAACTGCATGACTCACTTCAATATGCTACACCTTGTGAAACATTTTAAACAAACTTGAAAATCAATTATAACAAAAGAAATGTTGCACTGGTTGTGGAAATTTGGAAAAAGCAAAGTAATGTTTTCTTCCCAGTATTTTGTGCTTATTAACTTTTTTTTTTTACACAAGAACATAAACAAAATATTTTAAGATATTTTTAAGAAACAGGAGAGATGGGAAAGACTATGAAAGGGGCAAAAGAATCTGCCCTAAGAATGCAAACCTTTTTCTGCCTATTTTTCTTCACTTCAGTTCATAAACATTGTTGAGTCACAGTGATGTAACCATGACTGTTGGTGCTTCTTACATGACAGAATGCACTAAAATTCAGCAGAAAGACTCACTGTACCTTTGTGGGTGAAACCAACCAGGACCAAGAAAAAGTACTGGGTAGATTTGTTCTCTCTGTTTGGCAGAGGTGGGGAAAGGCAGATTTTCAGATCTTCTTAGAATAATGAATTAAAATCAGCATGCCCTTCTGTTAGTTACTGTTGTTGGTATTAGCAGCAGGAGTACCAGTTTTATTTAACATATATAGCTCTCTTTACCATTTGGGAAAATTAGAATTAGTGTTATAAACTGGACTTGTGCTTGCTTCCTCCAAATGCTGCCCCTTTGGCCACCATTTAAAATAAACTATGAGGGGGCTCTTTAAATAGGGATAGGAAATAAAATATATATCTTTCCTTGGTTTTCACTACTGCCCCTTTCTATCCTTAATGCATTTAAAGACAGAAGAATACAAAAAAAGAAATAAATACAGGGAAGAACAGAGCCTCTGCTTTGGATTTGCTGTGTGTGCCCAAGTATTTGGTATTATCAGTGAGAGGGTGCTGAAACATGGAATGACATCCTCTCTGTGAAGAGTGAGGATGGGAATAGCTCCAATGGTCAGCGCCTATTAGGCCAGCATGAAATTTTGACCAGCAAAAACAGATTTTAAGGCTGAATACCAGTCAATGCTCTAGTCACTGTTGCATGATTAGCAAAAAACAGGTGGACAAACAATACATATTTTTGCATGCTTTCCCTTTTTTTCTTCTCTTTTTTCCCCAATTAGCTGGTTGCTTTGCTGTTGCTAAATTCCTTTTGTTTTCAAAGAATTTCATTTTCTGTCCACTGAAGCAGAACTGAAGAAAAGAAGTGAGAAAATGATGGGGCAACTAGGCAGGTAAAATCCTTGTAAATCCTACTCCAAACTGCTTAATATTCTGAATCCCTACTTCAGGGAGATAAAAAGCCCTGTTGGCATAGTCTGAGTTGCACTGATGTCTGAGTAGGAAGAGTTTACTGTAGATTTGGAAGCTTTGCTTCTGGAAAAAGGAAAGAAAAAGCAAGAAATTAAGATTCTTCTGTTATGCTGGGGTTTTCTAAAACACAAGCCCCAGTGATAAAGAGAAATATAAACAAACAGAAATTAGAAGCATTAGAAGTGGTCACAGACTGCTGAAGGTCTCCATTTAATTAGCATTCAAACTGATAGCGAACCATCTAGCTCATTTTGATTCATTATGAAACACTACTGGAGAAACAGAAAAATAACATAATTCCTAATGATTAAGACTGCCATTATGTATATTTGTATAGGCATCAGACTCTTTTCAAGTTGCTGGGACCAAGCCAGGATTGCAATTTTTGCCTGAAGCAGGCAAGAGACTGCTGAAATGAAACGTTAACATCCCTACTGCAAACAAAAGCGTGCCTTGGAGAGTGTGTGCTCAGTTCAATTGCCTGAATACACACACAGGGGCAGAGCCTTCTCTGCATCACCCAGTGGAGGCGAAGTGCTGATAAATGTCTGCTGTATATCCTTTAACATACCTCAAGGACCCTGTGTATTAGTACAGCTGTAGCACTGCATTAAGCTGAGGTATCACAGTTTTTTTCCTTAGCACCAGGAGATACAAGTGGGACACATTTAACGGATGGCCATAAAATCAGCTCAATACCTTCTTCACCCGCCCATCCTAATGCCCCAAACTGTTCAATCCTGAATATTCCCTTCGTATAGTCAGTGCAACATGCACAATTTTACACATGGAATATTTTATGCATGGATTTACTGGGTTAGACTCACAGGGCTGCAGCCCTCTAAGCCACTGTTCGTTAAAAGCCTTCACTGATGTGTAGAAGCTAAGAGCCTGTTCAGGGTATGTAAAACCAAATAACTTGGATGAAAATGTCTCCACTTTAAAAGCCTTCACTGATGTGAAGAGCTAAGAGCCTGTTCAGGATATGTAAAACCAAATAACTTGGATGAAAATGTCTCCACAGATTATGAACTTCTACCCACTGACACCTCTCAGGGTGTTTCCTGTCATTTTTCTCTCACTCATAAATGGGTGAGCATTGACAAAAAACAAGAGTAAAATCCACACACTTTTACATTGTCAGGGCTAAAACTGAGCATTTCTGATTCATGACTGGCTATGCCTTCTCCTGCCTCTGTACCAGAGGGAGACTGACAGGGATGTGTATCCTCTTGGCAGCCAGAGTTCCACACCAGGCATTTGAGGAAATGCAGGGTCAGAAATGACATTCTGCTAAGGAAAGAACCACAGCAACATCCCAGCTGGTCTTCAGCAGAGGTACCTGCAGAGCAGCAGGTTCTCCTTTCTCTGTCCAAGAACCAGAGCACATCTTCATATCTGCTCCATGACCTTCCTGAACATGAAAAGCAGCTTGAATTTTATGTGGAAAAAAATACCAAAAAAAGGTCTCTAATGGCACAGCATATTTTCCCAAAGAAAAATCAAAACCAAAATCTAAACCCAATGAAAACTCACAGTATTGTTTCCTTTAACCCACCCACCATACAAATTTCTTATTTTTAAGGCTCCATTCATGTATTTTGTAACTTCTGAATATTGAAAAATGCATATATATAAATTATTCACAATGTTCTTCGTGATCATATAAATCTTCCTCCATTGAGGTCATATAAATCTTCCTTCATTGGTACTAGGCGTAAATTTAGATTTGTCTAATAGCCACCTACTTGATCTGATTCTGTAAAAACTGTACCCAATTTTTTACCTGTGTTTGCCACGGTAAATGAGCGGTGACTTACCCAGCAGCATGTTTACATGGTTTGTACATCAGGAGGATTCTAGCAGTAAATTATACTGCTAGAAGATTTAAGTTAACAATGTTGGATTAAGGTAGAGCATTGTAGCAGTTTTGATTTAATCATCTTGCAATATTCCGTATTTTTATCTGTGGTTATAAAATCTGAATTTGTATTACCCCTCTCTCTGCTTTATGTTCCTTATTCCTGTCATTATTGTAACAGATGCTCTTTGGGCTTCCACTATCACTTTTGTAATTGTGGAGCCATTACTGCTATTACAACCTTGAGCCACCCAGACAGTATTTCTTTGCCCACACCACCAGTGCAATTGCCAAATAGTTTGATAATCATTTAACCACTCAACTCACACAGTAGCCAGCCGTAGAGAGAATTTTTTTTTCCTTTATAGCAATAAGACTCACATTTGATGAGCATTCTCATCAGATGCTATCTTTTTTTTTTCCCCCGATAAAGTGAATTATATTGTAAGATGAGTAAATGCCTTTTTCATCTGTAATTTTTATTTGCATTTATTTGGAAGGAGGAAAATTCATAACTTGGTTTTATGGTTTTACAATGTCTTTGAAGCTGAGTGACTTGGTGATAAAGAGTCCAAATTAGTAATTCATTTTGTTAAGATGTGTTACATCACTCTTATTTATGGCAATAATGGGGGGATTAAGCTGCATTCTCAAGCATCTCTGTCTCCTCCACAACCATGAGACTTTTATTTAGCTTACAAATGCAATCTTAAATTTAGAGGGAAAACTTACAAATTCTGTAACAGCAAAAGAAAACATACTTTATTCTAAAACATCCTTTAGGAAAGCACGAAAGACTTTTATGACTACATGCATAATCAGTTGCCTGTGTACTTTTATATTTTCAGGGTTGAGGCCTAATTAAAATACAACATAGTACCTTTGAGAAATGATTCTCTGTGACAAAAAGTTCCAGCATTTCCTATTTTTCAAGCCTAGCCATGTCCTAGTGTTTACATCTTACACAAACAAATAAATGTAACTTTGTAAAAATAACCTTTCACAATAATGCAGACTACTTAAACAACCTAGCTTTATAACAAGACAGCCTCCAATTGAGACTGAAACATTTTTTTTCTTTTTACCAGACAATTAGGAGAGAAATTGTTTTAGTTTAGAGTTCCAAACAATGTACTGAGACCATGTTTTCCAGGTGGTGCTGGAGACAGGGTGGGCAGGATGACAAAAATGTTCACATGTTGCACGAAAGTGTTTCTCTAGCATCTCTCCCTGCTAAACCTCACTTTGCCAAAAAATGCTGGAAGCCTTTTAAAAAAATATCCTAAGCCAACAGAAATTTCTAAAGGGCAAGTTCATAAGAAAAAGGGGGTACACAGTGGTGTTTAAAAATTCTGATGATTTGTGTAATGATTACTGCCTTGGTCTGATTTTTTTAAGACCTGTATCAAATGGTTTTTACCTACATTTGCTGTGGTATATGAACTCTGCTATGCATAGCAGCATATTTATATTGCCTGTACACCAAAAATGCTTTAATAATAAATTATGCTGTTACAAGATTTATTTTAAGTAGACTGGATGAATGAAGAGGTATATTACAGTTGGGATTTAGTCATCTTAGCACTTTAAAGTATTTTACCTGTGGTTATAAAATTAGTAGATCTAAATTTGTTTTTAAAAACATTGCAACAAAAATAACCTTATAATCTAGTTATTTTAGTCAACTTTTGGAAAAGCACGTTTTGATTTAACAATTTTATTGTTTTGAGTAGTAATTAAAGCTATGATTTTAGCTTGTTATGTTTTTCTTCATTTAAACCATGACAAATAGGACATTTAAAAGTTTTTTCCTGTGCAGACAAATCTGAGAAAATAGAAATGTCTGTACTAGGTGGGAAAACATCTCCATCTAGTCCAATTTAATTTACAACCAAATGAAAAATGGAATACTTAAAGTTTCCCTTGCTCACTTACCCATTTTTTGACTCCAGAGTCTAGAAACTTTCTGCATTGGTGGCTGTATTCACATCATTCACTTTTTTCATGTCATTTCTAATTTAATTTAACTGCTGCCACCTCTCTCTCCAGCTCTTCTCCAAGGTGAAGAGGGCTGGTGTGTTTAATCTCTCTTAGCAGAGACACCATTTTCAAAGATCAGCCATCCTTCTCACTTTTTTCCCCCCCCTCATTTCGATCACTTTTTTTTTTTTTTTGGTTTTTTTTTTTTTTTTTTTTTTTTTTTTTGTTTTTTGCTGCTGGATGAGCAGAACTCCATGCTGCATTTCCAAAGCAGAGGTGCAGTATTTCCAAAGCATGGAAGGCACACCCTAAGGGGCACTCCTTAAGGTCCACCCCACATTTATGAAGTGACAAAGCAGCGATTTCTGTTTGGGTTTCTGCCCCTCTCCTTGCTTGAAAATCATCCTTTCTCTCCAGCAAAAGACAAGAGTGCTGCAGGGTCAGGTGACACCAGAGGGCTCTATCACTTCTTTCCTGGTAGTGAAATAATTAATACCATTTCAAGTACCAAATGAAAGATTTTTGTGCTCTTCACAGTCTTGAAATATCTCAAGGCATTTTACAAGTGGCTTGTGAAAATAGCCCTACTGGGCAGGAGGGATAAGGGGGGATCCCCTTCATAATGTGAAGGAAAAATATGCATACTCTCTCATAGATTTTTATACATACTTTGACACTGAGATTATGAACCTTTCTGAATTTAATCATAAAAGTGATTTCAAATGTTACATGAGCTGCAAGGTGACCATACTTTTCTGCTAAATACTCTCACTACTTTAAAAAAAATCTATGGAATAGAAAAGGGGAATGTTCAGCATATGAGTAAATAGTTTTAATTTGTTTTAAATTTCTGTCTTAAAAAGGTAGCTGCACAACTGCTTTCTAGCAGCAGTAATATGTAGCATTATCTACTATGGTACTGCAGATGTTCAGATAAGTACTTGGAAAATGAGTAAAAATTTGAAGTCCAATTACTTTTTCTTTCTTTGAAGCAGGTTCTGCAGACACTTCAGACAGAAATTGGGTCTTATCTTAATATTCACACCTTATCAAAGTTGTGAAGTGCTACATAAAATGAGCAAATAGAGTAAATGCTTGATAAGTACATAACAATATAAATGCTTTAAGCTTATCATGAAAAAATTATTTATCTATAATAACACAGACTGGGTGCCAAGAAAAAAAGAACAAACCAAAACCCCTCATTTTTGTTCTACTTTTCTCAGTATGCAATGGGTAAGTGGAAAAAAAAAAAAGAAGCAAATTAATGGAATATTTGGGTGTGATTACACCACAGTGGCCTTCAAGACAACCTTCCAAATAAACTTTCTGAAGAAAAGTTCAAAGAATGGGGTTTACCCCTAATATCAAAAAGGGTCCTAATGTCCCACAGACACACATGCATTTGAATTAAAAACCAGATGTAGCTTCCCTGATTTCCATGGGACTGCTGACACAGCACAACATGGGTGATCAGGGCAGTACCTGCAGCCTGACTACTGCCCCTTGTCCAGAAGACAAGAAATGAGGTCACGGGAAGGCATCTAGAAAGTGTTAATGTTAAGAATATTTTGCATTTTTATGTAGTGACAAACAAATTCAATTAATATGTAATCCTAATGGATGTTGACTGTCATGTGAAGCTGACAAAAAGTTCTTAAATTTTAGCACAGGCCTGACAAAATGTAAAGTTCAGGCTGAGTAACACTCTGCTGGACTGCAGGTCCCATCCTTTGCCATGCTCTTGCCCTGCTATGTATGTAAGGGGTGCTGCCAATGCAGCACAGCTCTGCTGCTGATACATCATTTTCCTTTTGATTGCTGAAAGAAAATCTGTGGAATGCAGACAGGATTAGCTCACATTCCTACAACAGTGAGTGGGCGTCAGGAGCTTTTCTGGGACTTATTACATTACAGTCTTAAAAAACCACTTTTTTCAGTCCTATATACTTTCATTTTTAGGTTTTTACCTGTATTTTTCTTTCATTACAATACAGGCAATGCAAAACCAATAATTAATGAAAATGAAATATCAGCAGATAAAACTGAGGTCTTAAGATATAACATATTGATGGAAAGAATAAATTTATTGACATGGGCCAATCAATTAAAAAAAAAATAATAGGTGCTTTTTGGCAGAAAAAGTGTGCATTCCATTTGGAAAATTCCATTTACTACATTTGCTAATAAATAACTAATCCACAGCAATTTTTGACCTAGATCTGATGTCTGAAGTTAAGCTTCAGTTGATGTTCAGGGCTAATGAAGCTGATTCTTGGAACTCTCAACTGACCAAGACTGAGATTATTTGACTGCCATTTTCCTTTTTTCCTTTTTCAGCAGCCATCCTTTTAACATACTTCTAATATTGCAATATGGCTAAAATAACTGCCCTTTTCCAACACTGATCTTTTGAACACAGTACAAAAGACCCTCTTCTAACCCTTATAAAGAGAATTAAAATAGCTTTTCCAAGCATTAAAAAGCCATTTATTGAAGGGATCCAGCAACAGATGGGGAAACGTATGACTGTAACTCTTCTAAAAGTTTATGTGTCTTTTAAAAATTACATTATTCCACAACTTGAACGCTTTGATTATAATTTATTTGGAAGGAAAGATGACCTAAATTTTCACGTGTGATATCAAATGCAAAGCTTAGATCTTTCCAGGAACCTCTCTCCACTGGAGGCTTGTGTGTTCCAGTGCAACCTTAGGCATCTGCTGCGGCTGCCATGATATAAATGCTAGGGATGAATAGAATACAATGGAACAAAATAGAACAGAAAAGCCATGGTGAAAGGGACCCACAGTGATCATCCAGCCCAACTGTCTGATTGCTTCAGGCCTGACTCTCAACTTGATTGATGGCATTGTCCAAAGCCTCCTAAACTCTGACAGGGATGGGGCATCTACCACCGCTCTCTCCAGGAAGGCTTTTTCAGTGCTTGACCACTCTCTTGCTAAAGAAATGTTTCTTAATGTCCACTCAAAATCTCTCCTGCTGCAGCTCTGAACCATTCCTGGCACTGGATGCCAAGGAAGACATCTGCACTTCCCTCTCCACTTTCCTTCCTCAGGATCAGCCTCTTTTTCTCCAGATTAGACAAGCCCAGAATTCAATTCAGTGGATTAATGACAATTCTGACTCGGAATGAGGAAGGCAATTGAAATATGGCATGTCCACAATATAACCCTGAGTACATTCTTTTTTAAAATCAGTTAATCAATAATAAAAGTGAGATAAATAAAAAGTGAGTGATAATAAGAAAAAGTGTGATAAAGAAATATGAGGTTAAAATGGGCAGCAATAGGGAAATTGAAGAGGTTACCATGCACAGAAGAAACCACTAATTTTCTTTTATCCAGTTTTGTTTTTCCTATTGCCTTCCTCAACCATCTTGGCCAATGACAGACCCATTGAAATTTAGACACTTGTGACTTTAAATGCTCATTAAGAGTTTGCCTGGATTCTTTACTGAAGTTTGTGAAAGCATAAAGAATTAGCAGCCTCATTCTGTAGCCAACAAAAGAGAAAGGTTTAAAACATGTCAAATCCTACAAAACCAAATCAGATGACCACAAAAGGAATGAAGACTGTTGTATGTGATCTCTGTTTAAATGCTAGGTGTTGAGTATGTTTAATTTCATTTACATTGAGAGACAAAAATGTAATATAGGATTGTGTTTGAATACTGAACTAGACTCAAATACTGCCATGTATCAACCAACCATAGATCAAAAATTCTTCACAAAATGGTTTAATATGGTAGGATTTTGAAAGTTGTTCTGTCTAGAAACCAGGAGAGTTACTAATAGATTTAGAAGCCTATAAAAAAAGAAAACACATTGTCAACAGTAAAAAAAAAATGTTTTAAAAACCCTTCTTAATGTATTTGAGCAGCATTAACTTCCAAAGCCCTTGAATCTGCTCCATGTGTTCTGTCTTCAGAATGCAGCTTAACAGTTCATCACTTTTTTAATAAAACACTCATATTTGAGAATGTGTTTTAGACTGACCCATGTGTTGTTCATATTATGAGCATTATTTTTCTGTTATTATATAAAAGTGCATGCAGGCAGTGCCTATATAAAAAATGAAACAAAACAAAAACCCAGAAAAAAAATTCTCCTGGCCTTGAACTTTCCCGATGTTCTTAATTTCTCCATAACACTGCAAATATAACAGGAGCAAGATGTTTCAGACTGCATACAAGCCATCTATTTCATTATAGGGTTGAAGACAAGCCCACACTACTGCAAATTTCTGTTGTTATGAATAATTCCCCTGAAAGTTTATTTGGTTGAGTAGAACTATGCAGCAATCCTATAGTCCACTCACATTTCTTAATATAAAGAAGCACATTCTGCATGGGAAAACAAGACTGCAATCTCTGAGTGTCATAGTAGTAATTTGAAGTAAATTTTTCACAGAAATTATTTGGCAAGAATTAGTGAATACTATTCAAAAGCCCCCAAAAGTAAAAAGGTGAAAATTTTCATCAGCCAAAAACAATTAACACACTTCCCCACAGTCACACTATAATACAGGGACTTACAATAAAAAACAAATACAACAAAAAAATCCCATGGGGACTGGGAATCCATAAAACCACTCACAGATTACTTGGCACAAGGTCCTGTGGTGGAGGAGAGCCAACCTGAATGCAATATAAGTCTAATTTCTTCTGAGTGTTACTAACTCCAGAAATATTGGGAACAGATGCTTCTGAGATAAACTGGATGGGGTAGGGCTCTGGAATTAGGCAATCCTTAAAAACTTAAATGACCCAGGGCTGCTATTGTTTTCAAAACCACACAAAGTTTAGCCCAAAACCCCACAACAACAGTCTGACGTATGGATGTCCACACACACAATGGCAACTCGGCATTCACACTAACAAAACTGCATTGTAGGTGATAAAGGAGTTCAGGATTGATGGCTGTAATTGTGCCAAAGGATCTCAAAGTGTGCCCATATTTGCAAGTCAGCCCAGCAACAGAGTGGATTCCTGCACTGGATGCAGTAACTGAGTGAAACTCAAAGCTAAACATCTGAAATGTTCCTCTGTACAGAAAACTGCACCAAAAAAAAAAAAAAAAAAAAAAAAAAAAAAAAAAAAAAAACTTTAAAAAAAAAAAAAAAAAAAAAAAAAAAAAAGCTTTACATATTCATTTTCTGTGATATTCCCATTGTCTAACAAATTAATATAGCTTTAAAAGCCAGCTTCTGTCAAGTATGTCCAGGGACCTGGTCCAAAGTCAATGCTAAAAGTCCATTACAGCACTATGAATTCATTAAAATGAAACTTGTCTCTTCTCTGTTGGGTGCTGAATGCACTTCATGACCTGATGTGTATACAGTAGAGACTTGTTAGCCACAAGAAAAGAAGCATACAAAAGAAATAAAGTGTATTCCTCAAATTGCCAATCTGGGGGATTTTTCTATATATTTTTCCCCTTTTTTGATATATTCCCATAAAGATTTATATTCTGGCCTTTGTTGTCTGGGATACTTGTCTCTTACCCTTTATGCCAGAAAAAGAAATTGTACATTAAGGTAAATTGCTACTCCTGATACTTCTTTCCCTTGACTGATGGTTTTCTATTACAGTCTTGCAAGAATTCAGACTGGAAAGAAACCCAAGCATCTTGATTGAAAAGATTTGATACATTCTTTTCAAATTCATGCTATCTAAATCACAGCAGGATGACTTGTAATCAAAGTTTTTCAAAAAGAACATAAATTTGGGGAAAAGGAAAAGGCCATTCAGCCCATTGCAAGTCATCCTGGTTAACACAGTTCTTCAGAATAGCATCTCCCTTCTTCTTTAATGACCCCAGTGCCTCCAACTCCAAACTTGGCTCAGTAGGCTATTGAAAAATTGTATTTCTTTTTGAGTGAAAAGTACTTCCTTGTGTTGGTTCTGAATTTCATTTTTTCAGTCAGTTCCAGTTCTGCTTCCCTGTTCGGTCTTTTATAGTCAGCCAAACAGTGAGTCAAGTGTTATTGAATAAGGTTTTCCACCCTGTATTTCTCAGAGTAGATGAGTTTGTAATTCTCTCTTTTTCTCAATTTTGCAGTGACAAAAAATGAACTCAGCTGTGATTACGAGACCGTGGACTTCAAACCAGGCTTCTCTTCCACTCCTTTCCTTTAAAGGTGTGTTTGAAGCTAATCTTTTAAAACACTGGCATTTGATTTTTGTTCACCTGTTTGCCTTTGTTGACTGCTGACACACACACACGTGCCAGCCCCTTCAAGCACTGTGGCACCCCCTTTTCTCCACAGTGCACTCCCTGAATCTGACACAGAAAAGACATCTCAGATGACTAACACAGAAAAAAAAATAACCAGGCATGTCATACAGCAACTTATTTCTATGCTCTGAAAAATGCTAAAAAAAAATAAAAAAATACCTTAAGAATACCCTTTTTTGTATTCACAGTCTGAATAACTTCACATGCAAAAAATTAATAGGTCGGGTTAAATAATCTCCAAAGTCACTCTCTGTAGATTTTGCTTTTATTTTTTTTTTTTTTTTTGTTCTGGGAATGCTATAGCTTCAAGTTTCACCAAGGTCATCTTTCATCCAAAAAAACTTAATATAATTAGTATCAATTCTGCATTTTGTGAGGCTCACACTGGAAGTTATTAACTGTGTTTCAAGTGGAGTGTCAGAGAAACGAAGGGCAGAGAGAGTAATCTTTTCAGCTTCAAAGGCACAGTTGATGACTTTAGTTCACTGGCTAGTGAGAAAGACGTGCATTTTTATTAAAGGTGTTAGCAATACATTTGAAACTATAAGCATTTTTGTCTCTTTTTTCTTTTCTTTCCTCATTTCTAGAACTTGGCACCACTTCAGTCTTTTTTTTTAACATCCCACATGGCACTGGAACAGTTGCTCTAGATGTCCTTGCTGTTAGCTATAACAATATCTAGTTGTATACTTTTGCCTGTAACAGTGAAACACTTTATCAATACCCTGACACCACAGAACTTGCCAAAATCTGCCTTACCGAGTAATAAATATAAAAAAAAGAGATATCAGTTTTTGCGGGTAGTGCCTTTAAAATAGCACAAACGCCTCTCTAAATAAAGTAAAACTAAGCTTTGTGATACCATATAAATACAGCAACAGTGAAGGACATTCAACAGCAACCATTTGCTTAATCTTTCTCCCTGCTGTAAGAAATCCAATATATTGCCCTTAAAACTCATCATTAAAGATGTGCTTGACAACACCTTTAAAACAAACCAAATCAAAATCTTAATAAGATCCTAGAGATCATAGATTCAATTCTTTCAAATGAAATTCAAGAATCAATTTCAAAGCATATTTACAGAGTCTCCTTTACAATAAATATTCACTTTTGAGAAGAAAATGCATATGGAATGTGAAGCCTTCAAGAATCAATCTATGGTTGTTAACCTCAAAGACACTGAAGGCAGAAGCAAGGCTCAAGTTTGAAACAGTGAGGATAACTAAGTGCTGAAGAGAAACACCAAGAGGAATTGCAGATTTTCTGTTTCCTCAGGTCCTAAATTAAGTCTACATATGTTCTGATGCATGCTCTTTAATAAAGTAAGGGTTTCTGTGTCTCATTATAAATCTGTGAGACAGGAAACCATACAAGAATTTAGACTAACTGACCCAGCAGGTCCCTCCAGATGAGCAGATCGCAGATTTTATCCGTGAATAACACACCAAAACTACATACAGTCCCACTGAAAATTAATGAGCTTATCTATACGTAAAGTTTTACTTGGAAGAATGGAAAGTACAGCCTAGTTTTCTGTGGAGGAAATACTTTGGATGTCTGCAAACCATTGTCAAGCTTATGGGACAGCACTGATAATACACTAAAAATTGCCTGTCTCTCTTTGGACTGGAAAATCCAGATACATTCGCTTCAGAGGTACCTGCAAGTGAGATGGGATAAACTCTTTTAACCAAACTGCTTGTAGAGATGCAAATACTAGGTCACCAAAATCTCTTGAAATCAGTAGAATTCTGGCTTTTAAAGCAGGAGGTACAGAAACCTGTTTTTTTAAAAAGTTATTATTTTGAAAATGACATTTTAAGCCTGCAGAGAGCAGGAAGTTAGTATGAATAATATAGTTTTCATATCTTGTTTACACAGGAATGTTGAAAACCACTAACTTGAGGTCAGCACCCAACCAGAGGTCAGATGGAAATGGTCAGTGTGACATCAGTACACGCTGGCTCTGGTGTAGCAGTTTACACAGAGATGGTGACACTGATCACTTCAGTCCTTCTTCCCAGGGACTTTTTTGGAAATGCCTGTGCTTCCCTGCTAGCTGCACGTGGGGGCTGAGCAGAAGGAGAGCTGACACCTTACAGCCCGTGGCACCTGAGGCGAGGTCTGAGGCTGAACTCGGTGCAAAGGATGCTCTTGGCAGGCAGGAAAATTGCTTCCAGCAGAAGGGACTCTTAATCTGGAGAACCTCCTGCACTGCCAGTTTACAATAGAGACTGCCAGACTGCATAATTCATACGCAGTTAAAAAAAAAAAAAAAAAAAAGAAAAAAAAAAAAAAAAGCCGAAAAAGCCCCCAATGTGATCAAAGCTTAGGCTGGGAATGTTTGAATTCCTGATGCATTGCTGAAGCCTCTTCTGAGCTCAGCTATATAATGGAATCTTTATCAGACCATCAACCAATTGTGATACTTATCTCCACAGCCTTGCATTTTGGGTTAAGTGATAATCCATCAAGGCTGGAAATCATTGTGTACTTTTTAAGTTGCCTACTTCATTACTGCAAGCTGACAGCTGGATGGATTTGTTAGCACTAGAAATATTTGTCCCAGACACAAAGAGCAGGTTCCTAATATATGATATTATGATATTTTCTTTCATGTATTCAGCATGCCTGTAGCTTAATCTATGTCTCATTTATTATATTCATTTGCATGGCAAACTATTCAGATCATGAAATCTATCTTTATTTGTTCCAGAATGCAACAGCCTCATTTCATGAATAATATGACCAAATAATGTGCAATAATGACTACGGTCTTCATCTTACATCATAATGGCTGTTAAGCACAGAAAACTGCCATTTTATAAATGGCACAGGTCTCTGCTTTAGTTTGTCAAGGTAAAAATTGCAAAGAACAAGTACTTTTCATGGCAATGGAGGTAACTAGCCTCAGGTGGGTCATGTTGCCAGAATTTTTTTTGGTGGCTAGGCTGCATGAATTATGTACATGGTGCCTTGAGGATTACTCTTGGATTGATATTGCAACTATAAAACATATTTTAAAAGCATCTGAGAACTGGAAATTTCACGCAGAAGCATTTGGGTTGGATTTTGGTCTGCTCACAACAGACATCAGGGTATTTCCTGTTCCATTTTTCAGCATGTAATGATAATGCAGTTTTATATTTAGTTTCACACTGCATGAAACATTTCCTCCTTCGATAACCACATTCTGCTGCTACTTACTCCCCTGTTGCCTCTGAGACACAGGAAGATATCTCATGTGGATGCACCAATACCTCAAATTCCTAGCCTTAAATTAAAAAAAAAAAATCAAAACATTATTTTCATACTATGTTTGTACAACCTCTTGCTTGGACCTGGCATGGTTTTAGTCTGTGATCACCATGCATGTAAACACATAATGTTTGCTATTATTCTAATTCTATGGGGACACAGAAATCTGTAGGAATCTAGCCAAAAAAATATAAAACTGTTTGAGAATATTTATAGGGTTTTATGGCTTTTTTTGTTGTTGTTTTTTTGGAGGAAGGGGTGATGAAGGGAGGAGTTTAATTTTCCCTTTTTTTTTTTTTTCCAGATTATGCTATAAGAAGGTTTTCCTGGCTCTGTATCTATCAGACCTGAAAACCAAAGAGCTCTTTGAGTTAGAACAGATGCTACAAGCTCCTCTGTTGATCTTAAATCTGTGAGCTTTGAGAATTCACAGCACTAATTGCACCACTAAGCCTGACTAGTGGAATGAAACCCTAATTAAATGGCACTTCAGAAAAGGAACAAAACTGTGCAACCCCTAAAACGGGCACTGTGGATGACTAAGCCTCATGAAAATATTGCTGTAGAACTTAAGAAACTCCAAGTCCTGTTCACAACAGGTATATTTTGATATTAAAATATCCAACAGTTTGGTCTACCAGCTGGTTGCAGATGCTAGGGAAAGTTTTCCAGCCATTACTCAGCTGTAGCTTGTGGATGTTTCTCCTGGGTAACAGCTCCGACCAAGACAGTCCTGTTCAGAGATTTTGAAAAAGAGGGCTGGAAAATAAGTTTGAGATCTCATCATGGTCTAACATAGGTTCATGGTGATTTTTTAACACACCATCTATACATCTGAGGAACAAGTAGATTGCAAAAATAATGGTAATGAAAGAAATCAGTATAAAATCAAGAGATTGCAGTTATTGAAAGATGGATGATGAAGACTTGAACGGCTAATGGAAAAAAAAAAACAAAAAAACAGCAAATGCACTGTTGTTTTAATCTCAAATTGTTCATCTTTCTGATAAATCTAGACCTTGGGTAAGCCACTGGGAGACTAGTGTAAATGTAGGGAGAAAAAATAGAGAGTTCTAATTTTCCTATACAGTTTGAATAAACCCAGCCACAAATTAGGTTTTATGTTACTGCTACAGCTATAATGTAGTATATAAATGAACTGGCTTTTAGCTGGCTGTCATAGGAAACTGCTTAACATTAGAAAATGATCATGTTTACTATCAGAGCTGACTGCAAGTAAGCACGTACAACTATATTTAAAGTGTAAGTCTACCCTTATCTCCTTTGCCCCTCACATATTCTATAGCTTTTCCTTGCTTTGTTGTTTCTTTCTTTTTCAATATCTCAGCCTGCCAAGTTTTACTAATCAGATTATAAGAAAGAAAAATAAAATCATAAGGAAAGAACTGGTAATGTTTAATATTTTTTGATAGGAAGAAGTATGAGGACTACAAGTTCTATTCTAGTAGTTTTTTCTATTTAAGCTGCCTATAATGACACAGTTATTCTATTAGGGTTGGGTTTAGTTTTTTTTTTTTGTTTTTTTTTTTTTTTTTTTTTTTTTTTTTTTTTTGGTGGGGTTTTTTTTTTTTTTTTTTTTTTTTTTTTTTTTTTTTTTTTTTTTGTTTTTGGGGGGTTTTTTTTTTTTTTTTTTGGGTTTGTTTTATTTTTTTTTTTTTTTTTTTTTTTTTTTTGTTTTGGGTTTGTGGTGGGTTTTTTTTTTTTGTTTTGTTTTGTTTTGTTTTTTAATAGAGACTTCAAGGTAAAACTAGGGAAAAAAAAGTAACAATTTTTTAGCTGGGATGATTGTCATTTTTGCTATTAAATAGAAATATTCACACTTAAAGTCACAATATTTTTAAAATTATTACAACCTCAAACCCCTCCTTCTGCCACTGTAAACTCCTAATTTCAGCTCCACAGATTTCCTTTAAGAAATCTTTATTTTATATCCAAGCTAAACCCAACAAAAGCAAAGTGGATTATAATAAGGCAGGGATTTCACTGATATATGTGTGCAGTTTTTTGCCTTTGTGGTCACCCTGACAAATAAACTCTTGATCTCCCCAGTGTTGCTGCCTGGGAGCAGCATCACGTCTGTGCTGCACACAACTTCTGGAGATGTTTTCAGGCGTTGCTATATAAAGCTTTGAACATTCTGGTACAGTCACCATCCAAGTGAGTCAGCTGAGCCTGAATCACTCTGAGATGTGCCATCAAACTGAAAAGATCTGTCTTTTGAGATTGGGTTTGACATTCTTAAATTTCCACCTGTTTGGGTGGTGGAGGTGAGGTTTCAGTCTTCAGTAATAAGTAAAAATAAGCAAGTTTTATAACCTCTTTGACTTTTTTTGTTCCTTGATAGAAATAGGATTTAAACAAAACAAAACAAATTATCCGTTTGTGTGTGTGTGTGTGTGATTAACATAATGACAGCCCATGGGAAGGCTTTATGTACATTTGTGTGCACAGGCTTTTTCCCTCTGTGAATACAGAAACACAGTTCTGTTCTGGCTTGAGGTGGCTTCTCCTAGACTGTTAATCACACCCCCTCACCCCTACAGGACTTGGAAAGGTTGGCACAGCACCACCTAAGTTCACTTTACACTAACAAAGAATTTCTCCAATGGCAGCATCCCTTGTTTCACTGTTGGGGCAAATCCACAATCCTCTTGTGCCTCTTCCCAATCATAAAAGGGAAAAATTGCATGGATCCATGCACAGCTTTCACAAATAACATTACATAAATCTGATAGAAAGACTGATGTACATACTCACACAGTGTATAATTATTCTTTCAGTAGTCCTCCAGATTTGTTTCTTCTCATACATTTTATTCTCATTTTGTTGTACATTTCTCATCACGGTTATTAGGCTTTAAGATACCCTTGACAAATATATAAAGGGTAATATTCCTCACTGGCATCAAATTATGTTTAGGGTTTTTTGAGTTAGTAGGTAATGTACCAGTAAAAGAATAATTAATTCCTGAAGGACTGAGCACAAAAACAAGCATACGTTTTCTGAGAAAGTGAAAACTTTGACTAAACAGAAAGTTCATGAATTATCATGCTGTGATCCAACTGGATCAGTAGCCTTTTTCATGTTGTTTACTAAATGCCAGGCAAATTAGGACAGCAATGAATCACATGGTTCCAGAATTAGCTGATGACTTTGGAGAATCTTCTTTCCCAAGAGTTAAGGCTTTTGGCAAAGAGGAGGTACAATAATCAGAATGCCAAATGCCTTGGATTCACAGATTCCATTAGTTTTTTACGCCCTGTATCTTATGCCTGCAAAGACATTCCCTGAGACTGAATGTGAAGCAATGCATACTCAAATTGGACTACGCAAAAGTCATGCAGAACAGAGGAATGTCTTGTAAAACTTACCTGAGGAGATTCTTAAGTATTAAGCACTAATTTCAGAACACAATCAGTAAAATCCGTCTAGGAAGTTAATTATGCCAGCTACGGGAAACCTAGTTCAAAAATACTATCAAATAGCATACACTACTATGATCTGTGGAAAACATGTTTCCTTAAGACATGATCCAACAAAATGAGGCAAAGAAAAAAAACAAAACAAAAAAAGTTTTGATGGTTGAGAATATATGGATAGTTTCTCAACTTAATGTCCTTATTGATTCTTTCATGTCAAAAATCTTGTTGTAATATGAAGCAGAGGTGTCAAAGGAAAATATGTTTATGTGGTACTTTTTGCTCAGCTGGCAGCAGATAGCACTGAAAAACCTGATCTCTGCAATGGCTCTTATGTCATTTGTACTTCTGTGGGGTGGAGTGGACATTGGAGATGAGGTTCAGTCTTGTATTTCAGGATGAGAGAACTCCACATCAGGCACTGAAAGTCTGTGAACATTATTTGTTTATGTGTCCAAGACAGATAGGGGATGAGGAGACCCAAGGAGGTGCACCTTGTTCAGTTCCCTCTGCCATGTAAATAAGGCATTTTGAAAGAAAGTCAGGATGAAGAAAGTCATAGAACTTGAATAGCTGAATATCTGAAGTCACTGTCTCCCATGCATTTACAAAGTGACTGTGCTAAATGCCACTAATACAGGGAATAATTTTTCCCATTGAACTTGGAAAATTACTCTTCATCAGGGTCATATTGACTTCTGTTTTTAAAGCAAAACCAAACAAGCTTGTGCCTTCAGCTTCTTTGCAGAGAATATCTATGTTTCTGTCCTTGTTCTTTGATCTGTCTCCATTTGTGGTCATTTTTCAGTGTGACATCCCCTCCTACCCCGCATTAGAAACAGCACTCCTGTTGTCTTCCACTGTTGGCTAAAACACCAATTACTTCAGCCTTTTCTTCATTATTCACTATTAATTTCTTTATTTTTGTTATTCATCTAGTGTATTTCTTCACACTTTTGTTTTGTTGAATGCCTCGCAACTTGCCCAATTTCATTTTGCACCTGTTTTCATGCCCGTTTTCATATTTCTTTCATATTATCTTCCATGATTTATGTTTATAGTAACCTTGTTTTTCTGTCTTAGTGAGGTTTGATATATTAGATCGTTAAAAAACCCAACTTCATTAGTTTATTACGTATATGGTATTTTCTCTCTGCATTGGGATAAACTATCACTTTCCTTTCAATACAAGATTTTGAGGAAACGGACTTCCCACACTCATTTGTCCCTTTGATTATCTCCCCAACAGACTCTATCTACCACTTCCTTGAGATTGAAACGGTCTCATCTTTTCAGCCATTTTGCTGCATTCACTTCTTTCTTTCTTTCTGGGGAAAGTGAGTGCTCATGTTTCAGCAATTGATCACCCAATTTCCTTTCTTTTACTTTCTATTAAAGCAGCACCTCTGTAAGCGTAGCATCAAATTGCATGCATTCTCCCATGTGTTAGAGCTGAAACACATGAAGAGTTCCCCCATTTCAGACCATTCTATTGATGCTGGACACACAAACAGTGAAAATGAACACCCCACAGGAAAGAAAATAAGGCCAAAAACCACACTTAGGAGGTGAGACAATGCATTACAAACATCAGCACAATCATAACGATGACATAGTTATGGCCACATAACAAGCAGAAGAAAACAATTCATGAAGGGCAGCAAACTTCAGCACAGCACACCAAGAGCATCGTCCTTCCAGGATGTGAGCCCTCAGAAACTTGGAAGCTTCTGTGCTTTACACAAACCACTCTTTTATAAAGACATATCAATTCCTGTCATTCTGCTCCTTTTCAGGAAATGTTCCTCCTGCAACCTCTTAGACCCATGAACACTGGGCTGTTTTCCATGGTCTAGCTTTCTCTTTCTGAAGGAAAAGGACTACTACAACACTTCTTCTCTTCATTAAAATAACAGCAATTTCACATTAAAAGACAAATTAAAGATTAGAAAATGTAATTTAAGGTCTGATGTCAGTTTATCACATGAAGGCCACATTATTAAAATATCTGTGTCCTGTGGAGGAATAATTTAGGTGATCTGATACGATGACAATTTTTAGTCTTGCAAGTTAGGCAGGCCTCTACAACTGACAAACAACAACACATCCAGAAAGAAAAGATATCATAACTGTCTTAACTTTCCTGGCCTAAGTGCACCTCATCATGTCAATACTTGTAGTGTGGTAAAATCATATAATTTCCTCTCTTCTTGTGCAAGGAAAGCTTTCAAGAGACCACATAGGAACCTTCTGCCATTTCCTTTACCACAAGAGATTTGTACCCAGAAGATGATAATCTGCAAAACCTTCTGCACACATCTTCCCTATTTAACAGTTATCTGATCAGCCACTGAATAAAAGAGTAAAATAACCTTTATATTTTGCTCATAAAGAAATGAAGCATTACTAGAAACATTTGAAAAGCTGTAACAGAAAAAACCCCAACAGATGGGGGTCAGGGAGGGGAGAGAGAACTTTTAGCTCATTTACTTTAGCTCTGGTGAGATAACAACACCCCTAAATTAGGAATGCCTTAAACTGTAAAAGGCTAACAAGGGTGATGCATCACAGTGCCTCTTTGTTATCAAGCAAGATTTCATCAACAGAAATTCCAGTGCTGAGACACCTAGCTTGTTTTAAATGGTAGCACCCAAAATAACCAGTCTTAAAAAGTCACGTTTATTTAAAAATAGCTTGCTTGCATTTTACATTAAAGTTAATTTACTAACCTTAAAAAATTAAATGCAAATGTATACAAATAATTTAAGCATCCTGTCAAAGTTCACATACACACTGCTAGAGCAATGGCAACATTCAAGGTCATGCAAAATCTTTCTTCCCCCACCTATCACCCTTTGGATTATTCTGTTAAATATATGCTGAGCTGAACGCTTGCACCCTCTCTTCAGCAATTTGTATCCTTGTTAAAAAAAAAAAAAAATCAAAGTCAAAGCTCTAATTTCCTATTTAGCATGTGCTTCCCAGGCCATAACAAAGAAGAATACTGTACCTCTGATGCTGGTGGCTGTTGCCGATGTGGTTGTGCTGGCTGTTAAGGCTACATTGGTTGTGACTGTTGCAGTGGTAAGGGAGGGGATGACAGTAGTGGGAAGCAAAGTGCTGAAAACATCTGGTGAGTGGAAAAAAAAATATAAAATAAAATCATATCATGCAAACAAAGGAGAACCATAATAGTGGTTTAATTTGTAAATACAAGTATGTTGAAAATGACTAAATTAAAACATGATTAACATAAATTATTACAGGTACAACAGGGTACCTTTAAATTCTTGACATTTATCACTCTCAAATTTTATAGTCAATCTTTGAGTACACAGAATTTAAAACTCTGTTAAAACGACCACATTTCCACAGAACGAGAGAGTGACAGTTTAAGTGACAAGAATCCATTTCTTCGCTGAGCCATTTTAAATGTCTCACACAGTAGAAACCATATACAGATGAAACATGCTGTGTCAGAGTGGGAGATGAAAAAAACAACACCATCATGCTAAAATAAACACACACATGTTAACGAGAAATGGCTGTATGTTAAAACACCCACTTTCAGACAGACTCAATGGAGGGAAAAAGGGGAGAAAATTCTACTAACTATAAGAGCTGCTTTTTCCGGATTGCTTTTCTTCTTCCCACACATTTGCTTAAGACACAGTTGTCTGCTAAGATCCAGAGCAGAGTATATTTCAAAATCTTTACCCTAAATTTTCAGGCACAGTCATCTTTCAGTTATCCTTAATGCTTACAATTTATTGTTAGTACACATCAGTATTTTTCTAAAACACCTTCAAACTAAAAATCAGAAATTATAATAATATTACTGATAAAAAAGCCATGCATGCAAGTCAGAAAAAAATCATACAAAAAATGATGCCAGCATCCCATAAAATCCTTCAAGCTTTGCTCAAGCAAGTGCAGGAATGTCAAAATTAGGAGCATGACTGCTTCTCTGCAGAGGAGCCAACAACACCTGATGCAGAATGCTCCAGCACAGGGCACAACGTAACCAGATGTACACATAGAAAATACTTTGCTCACACTTCCAAAAGCAATAAAGACCAATAGGACTTTGCCTATAAGGTGATTGCGGGTTTTAAAGGACAAAAAACACAAAAGCTTTGAAGAGAAGTAGAGAAAAGCACTTCTGAGAAGACATGAGCATCTGACACTTTTCAGATTATTTATATCTCAGGTTTGAAAGGGAAGGACTCGTTTCTCAGCAGCTGATGGTGAGTGACCCATTCCATACTGATTTCACTGAAAATATTTCTGAAGGGTGCTATTCAGTGCAATAAAAGAGCAAAAGTCTGACCCACAATCTGTCTTCCCTTGCTTTGGAAAGAAATGCAATTGGTCCCTGAGTACCATCAATTCAGACTGAAATCAATGGAAGCTGAAGTAGCTCAGAGCTTTTCAGTATTGGGCCCTACAGAACACACTTCAGACACAGAATCCTTGAATTCAGCATTGCATAATTATTCTCTTAAGGTTTCAAAGCAGCATGCTTACCTTATTTCCATGCTGGATGACAGATTATTTTCCAAAATTAAAAGTCTCCTCGTTAGTTACTCTATAAGTCATCTATTATTTTCTGTATTCCTCTAGTTTTGATAAAAAACACCACTATGCTCTCTAGAATCTATACCTGTGTGATGTTTTACTTCTGAAACCATGAGAAAACAAAGATCCATCTTTCATCTGTACACTGATTTTTAATCTAATGTACACTGATTTTTAATCTAATTCCCAGTATAAAATATTCTCAAGACAGAAAAATTAGAACAGTCATTTAAAAACACTCACAGTTGTAGCCATATTCATCACCAAGAATAATGATAGTAATACCTGGAGTGTGAGTACCACAATAATGAAATAGAACTGAGTATAACAAGCATTAGAAATAAATTAACGTGTTAAAAAGATACATGTCACATGTACTGATCTATGCAATTTCTTCTCATAAAGGGAAACTCCTTCCCTGATAAGTATCTGTTAAAAATTAAATCAAAGAGAAAAAAAAAATCCACCTACTTCATAAGGAGAGCAAAACCTTGCTTATTAGGAAAGCTGTATACATCATTCCTGTACGTAACAGTAATTAGTGTGACTCATGGTTCCATTCATTATCTTTCTTAAATACCAATTACTTAAGACTGAAATGACAAGTGATGGTTTTATGACAGTGCTATCCAATCTGCAAGCATGCTGTTTACCTATTTTACCAAATAGCTTACATGAATCACTGGTTAACTTAGAACTTTCTGGTTTCTCTTCATATTAAAGCATTTCAAACAAGATTTCTTATTTTAAATGAAAGGCTACAGCATTCTAGCTAACACGAACTAGGCTATGTCAGTGTTTTATGCGATCTCATCAGATTAAGAATAATGAAAACTTGTGCAGATATTCATTTCCTGATGAAAGTCACAAATTCTGATGCCAAACATCAAAATGGAAGCCTGGCAGAAGACTCAAAGAAAATGTGTCTTCTCAAAAGGGATGCAAAAACAAGGAATAGCATTTGGTTTCTTTGCAGAGTGAGGTGAATTTCACCGTGCATATGACTGCAGTCTGTCTGCTTTGCTCACAGCAACACCAGGACTTGCTCCTAAAGACCCCAGCACATGAGAGAAATCAGGAATCAGCAGCCTGAGGAGCATCACATTGCCCAGGCAATGAAATCTAAGTCTGTTTTGGATCCAGAAAGTAAACTCCATGTAAACTGGTAAAATCCATGTAAACTGGTTTGTACCAGTTTACATTCAAGGCTCTGTCCAGTGGAATACTCCATTAATAACATGAGAGTCTGCAACAGGAATGTGCAAAGTAACCAAATAACTCAGAGCTCTCCAGACAATGCTTTTTGGAATGCCTGGATCATACCTCATCCTTAAATCCAGAGAAGATCTGGATCCAGATCCAAGAATTCTGAAATGATCCTTACATTGAAAAGACCTGTGTGTATGGTGCCTGCTGAGTCTTACAGAATGATTCCTATCAGTTCTTCTGAGATTTATGGATTCTTATGAAAACTTTGACTTGAAAAGGCTTTTGTATAAGAGAATACAGAATATGCAGTTCAAGAAATAAACTAGAAGCAATGTCCAATGTTCCTCATTCTCTCATCATGCATTGCAGGTGTAGGATGGGATTGGAACGGGTTTGGAAGTTCCCAAAAGCACACAGACTATGGATAAAAAAAAATATACTTACCAGCACAGGATTCTGTTTAAGCCATATGAATCACTGTGCTTCATAGAAGGTGTGCTGCTCCATTTCATGCCAGAAAAGAGAATTACAATTTGGCCTGTTTTGATTCCTGCAGGACTTTTGGTCATTTCTTTTTTTAGTGCAAGGTAAACCTATCTTATTTCACTAGCGAGGCACACGTTGTCACTCAGAGCTCCCTGCTGGCAGCTGCTCAGGACATGCTATCATAGGGACAATGCAGATTTGTCCTCTTGAGCTTTCTGTCAGGGAGGATCTTAACAGAATAGATTTGCAGATTTCTGCCCAAGAAATCTGTGCTGCAGTGAAACAAAACTCCACTTCCTTGTCTTGCAATTTATGAACCTAGTTGTACACAATGTTCAGTTGAAAATGAATTTTTCTTTATGCCTCTCATGCCACTAAATACCAAGGATCATTATGACCAAGAGACCTTGCAGAGCGGAACTTTTTAATTCAAGTAGCCATACCCAAATCACTGTGCCAGATTGCTATTTCAATAATACTAAGGTATTAATCCTTAGCCTCCTGTGAAGCAGAAAATAGCTATATTTTGCAGATGGGGACCCAAAGAAGATAGAAAAGCCATGCTCAGGAAATCTAGAAGTCAAGCAATAATTGTCTCCATTAATTTTGAAACCTCACTTCTAAACTGGATGTTTGTTGACAGACAGATATTCAGTCAAAAATCCAATAATGTAATTAAGTTGGTATTAACTTCATCATCTTGCTAGCTCTGAAATGCAAACAACTCATGGAGAACTAATTGTTTCCATAAAAGCTGTTGGAAATAGAAAAGGGGTTGACCTTCATGCCAAGGGACTCCCATGGACTCTTTGTCACTTCTGTTGCACAGGTTATTGAGGTGAGGATGGAACTGGACATCCAGTAGGAGAGATGGGCTTCTGCCCCCTCTCTGGTGGCACAGGGAGCCAAGAACCCTCATGTCAGTGAGGACCTGACATAATGTCAGAGCTTGGTGCTGCAAGAGAGCAGACTGAGCAAAGCTCTGGAAAGGCGTTCCTCGTGGCACTGCTGCCCGCTGACATACCAGGGGCAGGAGCCAGGGGAGAGCTGAAGGCTGATTCCCAGGGGATGGGGGGAAAAGGAGGAGCAGGCAAACTGGCCGGGTGTGGAAGCTGCTCTTCAGCAGAGGCACGGATGCAAACTGCTTAGGAGTGGCAGGGCAGTGTCCAAGCAGTGTCGAGTCCCACCTGCCCAAAATTTCCTTCTCCTTGCTTGAATTGATTCTGCCTTCTCCTTGCTAAGGCAGAAGACATCAATCCATTTAAGTGCAGGGAGCCTGGATAATTTACTCTCCCTGCCAATTTGGCCCTGAGCATTTTTACTCTCCATTTCCAAAGAAATGAGAAATGGTTCTGTTTGGTTTAGTGGGCTTATGTGAAAGATAGATCTGACCTATTGAAAATATTTGACTTTTTTGGTAAAAACACAACCGATATTTTGACATGACTGAGTACAAATCAGACAACAATAGCTGCAGCTGATAAAAATGTAAAGCTTTTGTTTCAAGCCTGACAAAGGCTGACAGAAAAATTAAAGGACAGAGTGATAATGATGGATGGTCCTTGCTGTATTTTGACTGAGAATGAAAGAAATTTTAAGTGGTAAACTGAACTGAGTGATGACCTACCTGGGAAACAATCTCACTACTCTGTGAAAAATTTAATCAGTCTGTGATATGTAGCACTAAATAATTTAGCAAGGTTTTAAATTCAAAGGGAGCTGCATTTACCTTGCTTCAAGAAAATGGGATTGAACAAAAGGATCACTCTGCTTGAACATCATGTGCCAATAGCTCCTTAGCACTTAGACTGAATGATCATGAATGCTCATGGACACAAGGTCAAGGGGTTCTTTTTACTAATTGATTCAGATTTATGAAACTCTGAAATGGCAATTATGTGCTTGACATTTTTGCTAGCAAATCAGATGTCATTAAAAATATCCAAACCCTTTTAACAAAAGCTCCATGTAGATCTATATCTTTAGTTATACCAATAAAATCTTCAAGTGGATGAGTTCATATTGCAAGACATACAGTTGGACTAACTGGAAAGAACAAATCAGAAACTGAAAAGGACAATAGTTTTCTTGCAGAAAGTTTTGTAGCTTGCTGGCTCATTTGTGGTTTTTTTTTAGGTTTTTTTCCCTTATTTCAAAAGCAAAATGTTTCAGTTGAAGGAGGATGAAGCATTAAAAATTACAGCAAAAAAAAAAAAAAAAGCCTGTTTCCTTCTGCTCTCAAAGACCCAAGCAAAAACTTGGAATCTGCACATCCCTGGCCCAAATTCTGCGCTTAGAAAGTTAAGTATATAACTCAGAAGACCAAAGCACATTTCAATATCAGTATTTAGTACTGGTAGTATGGTGTCATCCCAAATCACTTAAAATGAGGGTCTGATATCACACTGTGGCACCATTTACAACACATGCTCTGACCAGAATTGCTTGTGACAAAATAAAAAATGCGATGAATATGAAAAAACAAGGTGTAGTAGCAAGTTATTTCTGATTATGCCATCTCATTTGACACTGAAATATGAAGAAGTTAGCTGCCCTAAATTGTCTAGAAAGAACTCCTGTAGCGAATATCTCATTTATTTTGTGCACCAGAGCAACAGCAGGACTCACAAAGACCACAGGTGTGTGAAAGGCTGATTTTCCACAAGTAAAGCCAGGTCACGCTCAGGACAGATGTGAGAGCTGCCACAAAAAAAGCAGCTGTGGAGCTCAGGCAGGTGAGAAGGAAGAAGCAGGGGGATGGAAGTACCTTAGTGTGGTAGGAAGACATGGGAAGGGAGGACAAGCTTGCAGGGCTGAGAGCAGTGACCAGCATTGACTTCTCTCCTCGCTCAAGATGCATCTGCCCAGATCCAGATCAGCTTCCAGCAGAGCTGTGGGGCCCTGGGCCAGGAAGGCAAGAGGGGTATTTGGGTATTTAGGTAAAATCTCCCTCTGCCACCTTCTGTGGGCACCCTTGGGCCTCAGGTTTTAGCTTTTGTATTTTTCAGATTCTGTGCTGCTTTAGCGTGTAGTTCTGAGCTTCTCATTAGGGGATAGTAAGCTCCCTTCACAGAATATGTTGACAAAACAACTCCTTCTCTAGCTGGGGAACAAGGATCCACATTTCAGGCCCAATAGCATAAACAACAAGTACTGAAGAGAGAAAAACAAGAAGGATGGAACTTCATAACCTAAAGCTGTAACTGGACAATTGACTCTAATATGCAAATGGTGCAGAATTTACAAAAGTGAGAGACCCCAAGACCGGTGGTCCATTTTGTGACCATTTTGGCTCATCTTTTGTGTAGCCCTGGCCAGGCTCCTGTATTGCCCAAGATGTATCCACTGAGGCCTTTTAACAAATACCTACTTTATTCTTTAACTCCATCTAGTCTCTATTCTAGGTCAGCCTTCACAAGGCATCACCCGAAGAAGCAGAATATGCCGAGTAGAGGCAGTGCCCACCCTTTGCTTGCACAATCAGAATCTAGGATTTAGTAGACACTGGGACTATGTGCTTTATTAGGCTTGTGGATGCTGGCAAAAAATTATAAGAGTAGCAATAAACACTGAAAGGAAAGGTCTTTTGGTTTTTTTTTTTTTTGGTCTTTTTTTTTTTTTTTTTTTTTTTTTTTTTTTTTTTTTTTTTTTAATGGATATTAAAACATGACCTTTCTGCACAGCACCAGATGTTGCCACAAATGTATCTTTGTCACCTGGAGACTGGAGAAGTCTGCTGCACTCACAGTTGGTGGAGCTGCACAGAGGGACTCCAGGAAATCTGAATCGAGCATTTCACAGGAAAGCATCTCACACAAACATCTGAGAGTTGCACTGGTGGCTCATAGCTCTGAAAATGTCGGGTCTGCCCTTTGAAGCCCTCAGTGCTTACTTTAGGGACTGTTTTGCTCCCCACAGCACTCCACTGAATTTGCTATCAGCAAAAGCAGTCTGGCTGCAGCTCCCTTGGAACAGAGAGAGAAGTTTGCAATGAAGGCCTGGAGATGCTGGAACACGTTCCCATTTCACTGCCCGTCAGACTCATTGTTTGTCACCAGCCCAGCCATTTAAAAAGCTCCCTGTCCCTGCTCCCAGTGAAGCAGAAGAATAAAACATGACATAATGTACTGTCTCACAATATATTTACCTATTGCTGCTCAGTTTTGGTGGGGAAGATTGTATTATCTGCAGCATTTAGAATGTAGGAAACTAATAAGATGTAAGGCCTCATTTCTTAATTTCTATTTCTGCTAAAACCAGGTGACACAGAGAATTCTAAAATAGATAAATTTAACAAAATAATAACCAGGTAATTAAATATTGAAAATTATTTTAGTGCGAGAAAAATTGTAATTCTCAAGTAGGAAAATTATTTAATACTGAAGAATCGGTTTTCAAGCCCTCTAAGTTTTACTTTATTAATGGTTATTAGTGCAAGATTTACCTTTAAGGACAAATCAAACCAAACATTCAACAGAAAGATTAAGCTTCAATGTTCTGGAGTTATATGAATATAACATAAACAAATTTACTCCAGGGGCACTGTAAGACCTATTTTTTTTCCCCAAACTTAGTACAAGTTTTGTCAGCAGTTAAAAAATTCCTTTCCAATTCAATAGCATTAATAATAACAAAGCCTACTGTTTTAAAGGAGTTAATCTGTGTTGTATCAAACCTCACTTTTCTCATTAAAGTAGCTATAAATACTGCACTGAAGCATATGCAACTTGCCTGAATTTGGTAATTCAACACTTTAAATAAATAAAAAGGAAAAGTTTTAGAGCATTGTTTGAGACCACAGACTCAAATAAAGATACCTTACTTATAAAAAGGCATATATATATATATATATATATATATATGTATGTCTCAATTTTGTTCACAGCTCTACATTAACAAATACAGAAACAGTAAAGAATGGACCTCTGCCTTGAAGATCTGTAAGATTATTTTTTGGGCAGTAAAGACCAAAGTTTAGGCAAAAAATACAGTACTATTCCCCTTTCACAGCTGGGGAAATGAACACAGGAGAATTAAGTGGAATGCCTTATATTTTACAGACTTCTGAGCCTGACAGGGGAGTTCAGAACAGATCTCCTGAGGTTCATTTTAATACTCTGCTAAAAAAAAAACCCTAAAAAAATCAAAGCCTTAAAAGAAAATAAAATTGCATTTAAAAAAGCAGTTGTCCTTATACCTGCAGCGCAAATTTCTCTGCATTCAGGACAAAATGTTACCACAAAAGCCACCAAACATCTTGTATGAATAAAGCCAGCACAATTTTCCCCAGAAGCACACCATTCTATCACTATTAATATGGTGTTCTAGGCCCATTGCCACTGCTTAAAAATCACATTAAGGCTGTGATGTTCATTTTTATTCTTTTTAAGTAAGCAGCCAAGCCATATTTCCTTGTTTTGCCGAGCCATAAAATAGGAGTATTCAAAATTAAATGAAATAAAGTACCAGCAGCTGGCCCTTGAAAACCTATAAGGAAAAGCTAATGCACAATACAAATTCTGACACCCAGCAGCCTTGAACAAAGATGACAGCTTCCTCAGAATGACACTTGACTCTTTCTGCACACACAGACACACCAAAAAAAAAAAAAAAAAAAAAAAAAAAAAATCCAAAAGCTCAGCCAGAATTGCACTGAGAAGAAAGAAAATAAAGAGAATTTTCCAAAATTTCCTTATTATGGGGATGTGTTGAAACTAAATAGAGGTAAACAGATTGGTGATCTCTATTTTATTACAGCTGCTACTTTCATTTCACTGAGAAATTCAGAGCAGATCACTGAAGTTGCTTAAACAACTGCAAACTCACGGCAATAATTCTAAGGTTAGTGAAGAGAGATAACAAGGACTGTTATTTATTTCAAATAAGTTTATTTCAAAATAAAATCAAAGGGTCCAGCACTAATCTGAAACACTTTATCACAGTGGGATTGCTGTATCTTATTGAAAATCACCTTGGGAAAGTGACAGGCACTGTGCAACCTAAAACATAGATTTTTGCACTTCATTGCACTGTCTCTGACTAATACACTTAATTCTCACATTCCTATCACCAAAGTACACTACCTGAGAAAATAAGACCCTAACTTTCCAGCTGTCAATCTTTTTGCTCTGTTTTTTGGGGGTCTGGGGTTTTTTGTCCTCAAAACAGTTGTGTACATGTAGTTGAATTCCTACCATGATTCTTTTCCTTTGTATAACACATAACTATGAATGGTGGGATCCATGAAATATTGTCAAGATTTAATTTTGTTAAAACTACCCATCTTCCCTTCAGGGTGGCAGATATTTAGTGCCTTAACTATTATGCCACCAAGCAGGATAGCTCACCAGTGAAAATCACAGGGCTTTTTATAAAGAATACTTGGCCATATCTGCTAATTTATTTTAAACAAAGTGATACACAAAGAAAGAGATTTCAGTTCCTGCTCCAAAATGATGAAAGCCACCCAGAGCTCTCCTCCATCAGGCACTTCAACATGTCAGCATCCCTCAATCCTCCCTGCTTCCCACCAATCAAGGGTTGGGAAACCTGCAGAAAATGTAAACTACAAAACCACTGGGTGGAAACCAAATCCACTGGTGCAATGACCCGCAGTAACACCTGAAAAATAAACACTTTGTCCACTCCTTGAGCTTTTCCCTGCCAAACTTTCTTCTGTCCTTCCTCCTTTCCTTTGATTGTAGCCATGATATTATGAAAAATCCTTTGCTGGGATTTTTCCCCTCCTGAGAAGCTGAGGAGCCTCAGGAGAGAAATGTAAACAATTACTATCTGCTGCTGTGGAATGCAACAGGTGCATCCGTGATTGGTCCATGTGGATTGTTTTCCATTGATGACCAATCACAGCCACCTGTGCCAAGGCTGTGAGCAGTCACAGGATTTTGTTATTCTATTCTATTCTGTTCTTTCTTGTTGTAGCCTTCTGATCTCTCTGTTCTTTAGTATAGTTTTAATGTAGTATTTTAATATAATATTTAACATAATAAATCAGCCTTCTGAAATGGAGTCAAGCCTCGTGTCTCAACACACGGAGAGTCCTCAACATTTGATTTGTTTGTTTCTAAACTTGCCATGAGGATTAATAAGGGCAGTTTCAGCTGGAAGATAAATCTGCCTCAGGCATGAGGTTGCCAAGAAAAACAATTTTTTTTTTTCTTCAAGGGAGTAAACAATCAGTGTGGATAGCAGTGGAGGGAAAGCAAAGGGTCCTGACTGAAAACTCTTGGGGTATTTGTCACAAATGACACATCAGCTTACATGACACATCTGGAGACCTCTTCCCAAGCACCTGCCAGGAGAGTTCCTTCATGTGGGGTTAGAACTTTCTCAGTGAGGGAACCACAGCCTGGTGAAAGAAGTCAGGGCATTTTGGGAAATCCTGATATGGCAGATTCCAAGCTTCTTCAGCTTTGCTAGCAATGGTTTTAATGGGTTTTTGCTTTGTTTTTTTTTTTTTTTCTCTTTGAACATGAGGGTGGTTTTGAGTTACACCCTTACTGTCCTCCTGGTTGTTTTTGCTGTCTGCTCCCCTTTCTGTGGGAATCACAGAGAAAGATTGATGCCATGAGCTTTTGTGAAAGTTGCCAAAACACTCTGGAATCTCTGAGACAAAGAAAAGTGATTCATATTGAGGCATAACTAGTCAGAGTTAGAGCCAATGCAGAAAGTCTGTGATAGGATTCAGCAATAAAAATCGTGCCTTTAATTACAAAGCTAAGAGAATTTTATTATGTTGCATCAAGAATTCAAGCAGTAAGAGCTAGAAAAATTAGTTTGTGATTGCAGCATAGAGGAGGGGCTAAAGACACCTCAGGTCCCAGGACATATTTAGATTGAACCTACGCTGTGAAGAGTGATGTTAGGAAGATTTTTGAGTTTTAGGGTTTAAGGATATTTCAAATTCGTGTCAGTTTCAATACTGAAATAATTACATACTGGAACCAAGTGGAGAAATACCTTGCTTGCTCTAGGAAAAATGTTAATTCATGTAAGAAACATTTTGAATATTTTTCCTTTATATAACATAGAAACACAGGCTAAGATAAACTCCAGAAAAATTCACCAAGCAATTGATAATTAAAAATTATATAGCAAAAATAAAATAGTAAGCACTAATAATTATTAATATAAAGTTATGGATGTTAGAAATATGAATAGTTTGGGATAAGGTAATTACCTACTTCTATCTGAGCCTCCATGCTCATTTTCATCTGTGATCAAGAGGGATCAGATACAAAAGTTCTCAAAATTCACTAAGAGAAATGCAGATGTGCAGAAGCTTTTCCCTACCCCTCTCAGCCTCCAAGGCATTTGCATCTATCTCCAAGAGGATTCACAATCTCAGCTGGAGCAAAGCACAGTTCTGATGCACCACATGGTGTGACCAGTGGTCATTTTAAGCAATATCACTTAGATAATGTTCTATTTTCTTTCCTGATTGAAGTGAAACACTGAGGAACTCATTCTCAAAAGAAAGGTAAGTTGTGGAAGCACCGTGTGAGAAAGACAGAGACAGGACACCCTTATCTGCATGCACCACCTTATGGTCAGGAAAGGCTTCAATTTAGAAAAATCATTAATCACTTTAATATTGTCTTTATGGCTTGAGTTTCCTGAAAAATAAATGACTAGATGGAAACAGAAAATAATTAGCAACTGTTAGATTATAACTTCATCGTCAGTCTCAAGTGAAATCATTGAGTTAATATTTACTTCATGAAGACAGCATATGATATTCATAGACACAGTAACTTTACAAGCTGGCATCTCAAAGAAAAAAAAGGGTAAATTGAAGTAAAGTTCAGGAAAGTTGGGGGTATAAGCAATAGCAAAGAGTGAAAAATTAGAGAGCAATCTTTGCCACTGCAGCAAATCAGTGATAACAAACTCAACAGTACTGAAGGTCAGTTAAAACAGTCAAAAAAGCAAGAATGACATATTTGGTAAATCCACACAATCTTTTCCTTTTCAGAAATCCCATTAGAACTATCATATCACATTTCATGTGCACAGAGAAAATAAAATATTTTCAAGAGTTATGTCTTATTCAAGTTATTATCCAAAACCACAGGTTTTAGAACACATAAAATATATATTCAAATAAGAAGAAGCTTTACATATTAGAATATATTGTTAAAAATTATATTGATATATTGTATATATTGTTATTGTTCCATTGTGAAAGGACTTGGGGAGAGATTTCCTGCTGCTGAAATAGTCTGCATTCAATTTCAATGATTAATCCAATACAAAATTTTAAAAAAAAATCTTTTGTATGTTATATAAAAAAATCACATAATTTCAAAAGTTTTCTTAAATGAGAAACAGTATTTTAATGTAAAAATGTAGAAGTGCTAAACATATTCCTCAGAAGTATTAGTGTAGTTTGGAATGTTATTTTCTTGACCTTTCCAAAATACTTTTAAGCTTATCTGGAAAAGAAATTTGTATCTTATTTTTCTAAAGTCACCATAAATGAAGAAAGATAGTTCACACAGCTCAACCATACACCCCACTATTCAAGTATTTATCAACAGAAAGCAATTTCAAAGTAGCTGCCTTGAGAGTGTTCAGGAATAATAGCTGGACAATTCATCCATAAAATTAAGCCAACAACTCCACCACAAGTTCCTTGACAGACTTCTCATACCTGAAAATGTCAACTATACACTATTCTTCTTCAGCCCAATAACAAAAGCTCTGTTGCACAATTTCTTAATTCATCTGACTGCAGGAAATTCATCTGCGTTCTGCTTTAAAGTCTGGACCACCTCTTCCAGCCCAACCAAAAGTCAGCTGGAGAAGTCAACTTTAATGCTGTGGTAATGATTTAATGCCTTAATGTCATTTCACAACACTGATGTAAAATTAGAGTATTTCAACACCATTTGAAGGGCTATGGTTTGAAGAAGATAGTTTTGGGGGAAGGAAGGCTTTTGAGACTGAGCAAGCACTCATGAGCATGCTTTTATTTATTTATTTTCCAACTGAAAGCTCAGGCTCCTTTATTCTGCAAGTTATTTTCTGTACTTTTTCATTTACTTTTACTTCATATAAAATGGGAATAGTAAAAACTTTTCACCTTTGTTTTAAGGAGTCAGTACTGAGACTTCTTTATTTTAATTCAAAGATACAAAAACCCAAAAATCTCAAAAGGCACACATAGTCACATACAGTGAATTTCTAATTAAGTCATAAGAAATCTTCTGAGTCTCATATTCTTGATATGCCTGATTGCTGTAAGGGCAATGTTGGGGTTATTTACCAAATCCCCCCATAATTGCAGCTATAAATGTTATTATTGTTACATCACACAATAAATGTTATTATTGTTCCAATACTCTGCTCAATGATCTTTTTGCAAAGCTCAAGCTTTATTCACATAAAGTCAAAATGTTCCCATAGGAAAAGAAAGCCTGAAGTGTGTGTGTGTAAATGAGACACTTCAACTCAGAAAACTTTAAAGAAGGAAACTTTTAAAAAAGTCCAGTCATCTCAACTTGTAGAATCTTAACAACAAAACTCAGAGCAGCCAAGATTACTGATGTGTGCTGCTCCACATGCTTCCTTTCTCTCCCAAAATTTTTATGTGGTTTTTGTTACATGTTTATAAAGGTTTATCAAGTGTCCAAAAACACTGTGCAAGATTTACCAGAGGTCTGTAGTGAAAATATTTGCAAACTGAAAGATCTATTGCCTATTCATTAAGCTTAATTTTGAAAGAAAGCAGAATATATCCTCACCTCCTCAGGTTTTTTTTTTTTCAATTTTCTGCTCTATTCAGTTTCTACCTTTACAGAGAGATATGCACAAGTGAGTTCAAGAAATAAAGGAAAGAGGAGGCCCCCTGTGAGGACATCAAAACAGAAATGAAACAGAATAAAAAATCTGATTGCTGGAAAATGAACTGACAAAGACAAAATAATCTATAACAGATAGAGGTAGAAGGAGTTTGTTTAACCTCATGTGTTTTGGATTCCACAGAGTTTCCACCAATTTAAAAAAAAAAAAAAAAACAACAACCAAAACTTATACAGATGTACAAGTGCATGGTGCTGGAATTATTGTTGGGCATGGAAGATGAATCTCTATAAATATATTTAGAGGTAGGATTTAATAAACCAAGGTGTCTGCTGCAGATTTGGCATAGTGATGTTCCAGATATGGAGAACAGTCAGTCACAGAGATTTAGACCTATATCAAAAAATGAAGAAGAGGAGAAAAAAAAAAAAGACCATGAAAGAAGGAGAATGGATATATGGGAGAGAATTCCAGGAAATGCAGAGTTTAAGATCACAATTAATGAGAAGTAGAGACCAATGCGGAAATACTTGAGAACCTATTGAAGGGAAGCAGCAAATTTTAAATCCAAACTTCCAGCACAAACAGCAAAAGAGGCCAAATAGTTTATAAGGCTGGAAAGTGAAGAGATCAAGCAACAGGCTTAAACAAACAAAAGAGAATACTTTTCCCTCAAAGCACATAACTAAATTCAGAATCTTGTTGCCACAGGTTACTGTGGAAGCTAAGATGACAAATGTTTTGAAATGGGACTGGAGAAGCAGGTGGAATATAAATAATGCTATAGTTAGGAAAGGTGCAGCAGGACTTCTGGTCTTACACATTGTAGGAGATCTAATGAGGTTGTGACTTGGTCTTTCAGTTGCCTTTATTTGCAAAAATATTGCTTGCCCAAGGAAAAAAATACAAAATTGAGAGGCTGAAGACAAAAGAATATGTCATGCCACTTTTTATTCCTCAGAGATCCTAAGTTGCTGGCTCAAATGCTTTCCTAGTTAAAATTTGGCCAAGAAGAATTGCCTTGACCATCCACAGCTGCTGATTCACGTTCATTTCCACACTGCTCCTCCATATAACTGCTGCAGAACACATTATAACTCTGAATATTTCAACTAATTTAATGCCTGGCTGTAGACTGGCATATCAGGATATTTCACCAAGGTGCTCTGTTTCAAATAGGGCTGCAAATTATCAACTGCTGCTGTTTGCACAAAGGATGTTTCTCAGTGATGGGGACTCCTGTCACTCACTCCAAGGCAGCGCTGAACTGAGTCTCTGCCAGTGGCACCCAGAGGTTCTGAGCTACTCCTCCAAACACAGCAGCTGTGTCCTCAGGTTGATCATGATGGAACACCTCCTCCCTCCACTCCAGCTAAATCACTGCAGTTATTACTGGAGCTCTGCAAGCACAGTCTATGTTTTTGGGTTGAGCAACACGAGTTTGACAGTTTGCTCCGTTTGCTGGTGATTAATGACTAGTATTTGGACAAAGGTAAACAAAAATTCTTAATAAATTGGAAGAGAGTGAAAATTGCCTGGGGCCCATTACCAAAGAAAGGGTGCAATATATCTAGCCAGAATGTGCACTTCTAAAGCACTAAGCTTGCCAATTAGAATACAGAAATGACAACAGCTACAGGCATTAAAGCCTTTGCCTTTGTTACTGCATGAAACAAATGCTTGAGCAAACTACACGTCTTGCCTTTGTGCTTCTGCCTATAAACTCTGACTTTGTACCCACCTTCCTGCTTCACAGAGTACTTTTTGACATTTATTATTAACAATAAATGTTAAGAAAAAGGAAATTAGCAGTCACATTGATTCGGTAAAGCAGCATGAGCATATTTAATAGCCCAAGCCTTTAACCTTATTCAAATAGATTCAATTTCTCTGAAGTCTGGTTTCTTTAATTATACAAAAAAATCTAAAAATAATTTTTATGTTGTCAGATACTGATTGTGTTGGACACATTTCCATTCATCTGCTTACGGCAATATTTATTTTCTCTCCATCAGTTAACATCAAAACCATATTACCTCATCACCACCACTCATCATCACAATGGGAAAAAACCACTACTCTTCTGTATCATTTTGTGCTTAGATGGGTCCAGTTAAAGCCATGAGACACTCTTTGCTTGGTATGTATAATTAATATGTATAAATACTTTGCTTGCACCTAATATCTAATTATGATAAACTATGTATTCCATTTTTGGTCAATGTCCTCCCTTCTCTAAATCTTCTCTGGGTTAGGGAGATAACTTAAAAAATGGAGAGAATTAGTAGATTGAGTATCACTGAAAGGGGGATTTCTTAAGGGGAGACAAAAATAAAGGAGAGAAGCCAGATGAAGCTCTTACACCATTAACACACAGAAAGAGATAAAAATCTGTTGAAGAGGAAAAAAAGGAATAAAATGTATGAAAATCACAGTACATATAAGAAAATGAAAGCTGTGAATCATGTTGCCCTTCCCTGCCTCTACAGAGGATAACTTCCACTGATGTTCCCTGTTTCCTCACACAAGCTCATTTGGGAAATCTGGCATGTACCTTGTCTCAGAAACCCGATATTTAAGGTAAGAAGTCATATGATTAATGAGCTCTAACAAAGGAGTAGGACAAAAAATTATGTCAAGATGTTAAGCACAGGGGAAGGGATGAGAAATCAAAGGATGCTTCCAGATATATTTAGGAAGATAAAAAATACATCCTCTATTAAACAGAAGGATGCATCTCAGAAAAATGATAAAAAGTAGGTTTTCTAGCCCCCAGAGAGAGAGAAGAAAAATATTGTATAATTTTAGGAGGATTATGGTTCACTAGAGACATTCATGAATGTAATGAGCTAAAGAAGGGGTAAGGCTGCTTAAATTTATCTATACAACGGATTGTGATACACTTGATAAAACAATTGTGTCGGTCTCCTTTTTACTTAAAATTAACCTTACAACTCTGAACCTCAGTAAGTTGTTAAGTACTAAACATCATCTCATGCTCTGTCACATAACTCTGATTGTTTCAGAAAGCTGGAAATCACCTGACATTTACCTTCTGTAGCTCCAGCGCTAGAATTGCAGAAATGCAATTAGGAAAACCCAGGTACTCATAACAGAAAAGGTCAGCAATGAGCAAGCTAAACCTGATAACATGCCTAATGTGCTGCCAAACATAACAGAATGCCTCCCTGATAATGAATGATTTTACAGACTGCCAGGAAGTTGATGCAAGATAATCAGATCACCAGGGGACACACCACTGTGCAAGACTGGGAACAGTGAAATATTCTTTGATAGAGTTCTATTGCAGAGCCACCACTGATGGAAAAAGATCCCCCATTATAAAAGGACATATTTTCAGAAATAATGACATAAATAAATTGGGCAGAAAACACAAATGACAGAAGTTTCAACACATGGTAAGTGCAGAAGCTGTTACCTCATCAAAGGCAGAGCACTTTGTGCCTGCAGCCAACAACCACCACACCACTGCCTCTGGGATGCAAAAGACATTTTTTCTTTTCCTCTTCTTGTAGCAGACAATGTAAATAGAGGTTAGAGGGTTTAGTTTTCCTGTTTGTCTTTAACACAGAAATACTCACGCAGCAGTACAGGCTCTGTGTTCCTCATGCAAAGATCTCCTCCTTATTTGTGTCACTAATCCTACATAAACTAATGATGAACTTTAAGAAAAATGAAAAGTAATCTAAGTGTTTCTTTTGATAAATGATGTTTCATCAACAGTGCCAATAAATATCTCATTATTGAAAACAGCACTTACTAGAAGTTTTATGCCAAATACCTAGAGGCAAGTAAACCTATCGTGAAAAAGGTTTCTGATACCTTACAACCACCAAGGAAATGTATACTTGCTGTAACTGAGTTCATCATGAGCTAATAAAATCTACATAATTCTCTTGTCTATTTAAAGACTGAAATTTGCATTAGATTTTTTCATTTTATTTTGGCATAGATATAAGAAATTGCACTTAAAAAAATAGAGGGAATAAAGTACCATCATGAGCTAAAATGGAGGTTCTGCCTCTATATTCTCTTATATTAAAATTCAAATTATGGAAATCATAACCTTCCAGAAAGTACCTGTGGTAAGAGAACATCTTGTTTTGAGACTCCTAGATCGGAATTGACAAGCTGTATTAAAGACAAATGCTAATTTTATATAACAGTTTCCCCTTCAGCTGAGTTATATCAATCTATTTCATTATCAATGTGGAAGGCAGCTAGTTTTTTCACATGACACATACTGTTTCTTAATTTATAAGGGGAAAAAAAAGACCAACTGTAATTTAATGTGACCTTTCCTATTTTTCCATTTTATTGGAAGTAGAATAACACATTTAGGACATGACACAGTTTTGAGGTCTGACTCTAATGATGGGCCAGGTGATACCAGCTAACTTGTATGACCTGAATTTTCTCAGTAGCAGGCTGTAACTTGTGTGAAGTATCCAATGTCCTGTCTTTGGTGGTCTATAAAAAGCTAAGCAGAAAACCTCAAGCACACATCTGTCTGTTATTTCTCTTCATATAACCTTTTGTAACCAGCTTTATCTGAACACCTGGGCCTGAGGCAAGTATTTATGAAACAGTACCCACACACTGCAAAACATTTTTACAGGTGCTTACTTAGCAAAAAAGTTGACAGCAGAAGTGAATATATTTTGGTCAAACTGTGAGAAAAGAGACATGCCAATAAAAGAAAGACAACAGGCTCCCCACAACTAGACGATAGCATCAATAAAAGTGCAATTACACTTCCAAATTTTCTTGCTATTCTTTCCATAATGATCATAGGAACCTGATTGTATCAGCTGGAAATGTTAAATATGCAGAGAATGCACTAAGGAGAGCACACTCACCATGTACTATCAGGACATATTCTGTGCTGTTTCGGCCAATGGGATTTTTTGCTTCACATCGATATGTGCCATTGTCTGTTTTGTTTAGGAAGCTGATGCTTAGAACCCTGCCATTGACAACCATTCTCTCTGGATCTGGTAGTTCTCCACCGTCCTTTGTCCACAGAACTGGTTCTGGCCTGTTGGATCAAAGTGTGGCATTTATTTAGACACATGAAACAAGTGTATGCAACATGTACATCAGAAATAACACCATCAGCAACTTACGAACAGTCACCTACCACCCCAAGAATATTTGAATTACTGGATCTAATGAACCATCACTGTGACAACCTTACCATCCTGGATGTGAACTGCTAAAGAAAGTGAAAGAACGAGCAGAGAAATAAGAAAGAAGATAAATAAAAAAGGAAGCAGAATGGTACTGCAACAGGCCAAGATCTTTCCTAAATTAAAAAAATAGCTCTTGTAAGGTTTCAGGGACCACAGGTGCTTGGCAAGGTAAATGCAAATAGGATGATTTGGGTGTAAGTGGTTTGAAAATGGATTCTTAAATTACTTAGACCATTCATATTCACGAGTGAACTTGAATGCACTGAGTAATTTGCCTGAACCAGGTGTATCAGTTCCAATGTAGCACGTGTTGCACACAACCTAAACTTGTTTCTTTTGCTGCATTGTGTCACAGCCCACCCCTTTTCCCACCTTTTCTTCATCCTTCCCTTAAATAATTCCTTGTTCCACATGTTATCACGAGCAATGTAAAATTTAACTTGAAATCCCGGATTTTCTTCTTTTGCGAAGCCTTTCCTCTTTTGCCTGATGCACTCACATCAAACAGGCCAAGGGCAATGCCCTGGCAGTGATGAACCCCTAGGCAAGGTAAGGGCACCACAAAGAAGGGAACTGGCAGTCCTGAAGGTTCACACACATCTTCCCTCTGGCAAGGCATACCTAACTCCTTCCTAGAGACTCTCAAGAAGCTCCACAGCCCATGAGATGTGCCCCACAGCCAGCACGATGTATTTATTACCCACACAGAGCCTTTACTTGCCTGTAACAAGGTATACTTTCAAATTTACATGAGGGAAATCACCAAGACAGGACTGTAACTGGGAATGAAAGGTTGGTTTACTGAATCTGGTCTATGTAAGGAGCAGACAGAGCATCTCAGACCCTTTTACACCAATCACTTCAGCAGGATATTCACAGCCTGGGGATTCCACGCTACCTTGCTTGTAGCTTTGTGCAGTCTAAGCCACATATCAATCTCATATCCAAACATGCCAGTTGTGTGACTCAGTAATAAACCAAAATATAATACACTGTTATAAAATTAGCAGTTGCCAGGTTAGTCACTAGTCGCACTCCAGAAACACTTAATTTCACTAATTTAAAACAGGTGCTTAAGGCCTATTAGATATAAGTGCTAAGAAAAAGAATTAAAGCTAAATACTTCAGGAGAAACATTTAGCCAAAATGTGGCCTCATAAAAATAAAAATAGCTCTAATGGCTGTAATGACATTATTTTCTTTTGAGTTAAGCAACACATGTAAATAGAGGGAATTTTTCTGAAATGCACTTACTTCCACAAAATTCAAATTAGTCTTTAAAGAAAAATATTTATTCTGAAATATTATAAATTTACACTCATTTTAGTAATATTTTGGATGACACCCTGTTAAAGTGTTGTTGAACGTAGTACTTGGCTGTACTCCAAAGTTTTGATTTTTTCCCAAAAAATCAGATGCTCAGAGAATGAAAGCAAGAATTAAGACCTGATAGGGTGATGTGTCTTATTTATGTCTTAACATAAATATGTCTTAATCCTCTTCCTAAGCTCATTTTTATGAGCTGGTATCCATGCACACATGATACACAATGTGCGCACTTTCTTTCTGTTTAATGCAAGCAGGGAATCCAGATGTCCACGCTGGTGTAGAAGCATTGCCCTACAGAGTTCCCAGCATTAAGCTGTGATTTGCTGTGATATTTTAAGGTGGATTTGTTCAATTTTCCAGCCAACTCCGCATTGTTTCCCATTTACCAACTTACTGTGGATCTGCAATCCCAGGAGTGGGGACTCTGAACCACTTCAGCTACAATGTGCACCATTACCTGCATAAATGGCGTGTTAAAGCAACTTCTGTGCAGCGGTAATTTATGGAACTTAGGTTTTAAATTGAAACTAGATGGCATATCCTAGGGGAAAACCTATAGGATAACAAATAAGTATGAAATGGAGCAGTAGATATAAATTATTCAGGGAGCTCTGTCACATTGTAATACACCAACTCTAGTCTTATACACAGCTGTGGTTGCAAAATAATGTGTGGCAGAAAATCCAGGGCTTAGAGAGAGGCAGATTTGCATTCTCTGGTTGTTGGGGAAGCTGCTAATCCAGAGTGAATATTCAGCCATCCTGTGCTGTATTTGTGGCAGCAGCAGAACAATCCCAGGGCAGCAGACCCAGAGCCAACATATCCTGGTGGCCGGGCACAGCTCTCCCTCCACCTCACCACTGCCTAAAGCAGCAATTCTGTCACAGCCACGGAATGAAATTCTGCCTGCACTGCTGGGAAGCTTTGAGACACTTGGTCTACACAATTCACTGGTTCGGCAGAAGCGGGCTAAGAACATGAGACATGCCCCTGCACCCAGGGCATCACGCTGCCGTGGTCAGCAGCAGCAGGATGGCTTTTTAAGGGAAGCATGGGAGTACATCCATTTTCTGCTGTCCATTCCTCCTGCACTCTGCCAGCAACAGCAATCATCCTGTCAGGGGTGCTGCAGGCCACATCTTGTGCTCTCTTTTGTATCCCATTCATAGGCACAGGTCTAAATAATATCAAGACCAATATCTTTTGGAATCTGCTTATGATGTCCATGAACTATACCTCCTGTAGCAACTAATTCTGGAAGGTCCCTACCTGCCATGCAAAATGGTATTTGCTTTATCTTTCACTCATCTCCTGGAAGTGGCAATGAATATTGCAGGACATGGTAAATAGCACTCCTTCCCAATATAACCTTATTGTAAGTTATGACAACCTAGAACTTAGCAGGCCTGTCCCTCCCCTTTTTTCTCTGTTTGTTAGAATTTGAGAATCTCACCTTTGTGTTTGTTAGAATCTCACCTGTTTGTTAGAATCTCACCTTCTGAGATTATCAGATGGGGAGAAAAAAAAAAAAAAAAAAAAACCTACACAAAAAAAGGGGAAAGGAATCTTAACTTTAGAGCACATTGGGTATTCTTTCATAATTGCCTTAGTACCTTCATTGTCCAAAGCTGAAACCCTGAAACAGCTTTCCTTCTCTGTCACAAGGCACAGACAAGTGTGAGTTCCCCACAGTTTATCCTACTGAAACCCTTCCACAGGTGAAGACCCAGACAGAGGTTCTTGCTCTTACTCAACATTTTGAAAGGGATACTTATGTTTGACATGATAAAACACCTGGCAAATATGTACACTCCTAATATTGCACATTTTTCTCTATTGCATACGTCTCTAACATTGCAGAATTAAGGTATTTTTAAATACTAATGACTTGTCACAACATTGTCAATTCCTATTTGAACTGGAACAAACAGGGAACAAACAGTACCTTCCATTTGTGCATTCAGTGAAAGCCTTAGAAAAAGGAACTGGTTTTCAGTACAGAAATCTGAGTTTGGTAACTGTCTTCATGTTAGCCTCAAAACCTGACATAGGACCAACATAATTTGGTACTCTTTTCCAGTCAGAATGAAATGGGATTAAAATGAAGGTATAAAACATTAGTGTGAAGTTCCACAGTGATTCATGTTTTTTATTGTGGTACTTTTCAAGTAACTAAAAGAAATGGTAAATACAGCAAAGCTATTTTTCTGGCCTTGAGAGTAGAAAACCTTTTCTTTCAAAACAAGTCAGAGAGAAAGGTAGGGGCAAACTGAAACATGTTGGAAAAAAATAAATTAAAAACCACACTCTTGATTAGAAAACAACACCTAGGTACTGCCTTACCTTTTCAAGAAGTGTTTACATAATATAAAAGTCAACAATTATATTTGTCTACATTTATATATATATATATATTTTTAGCTAAGATCTTTGAAATTACACAGGAGTATTTTAACACAACATTGGCAATTTTCTGTCCCTTTCTCCACCCTTAACCTTAAGGACAGTGATGTTTCAGTGTTTTCTTATAATCCTTCTCTCTAGTGATATCTTTATATATAACTGTAATAGTCAACTTACCCTCCATTTAAAAATTATATATATATATATATATTTATATGTTTTATATCTATATATATATAGCTATATGTTTTCTTTTTGAACAAAGTGAATTTAGGCAATGCAACCCATTTTCACTTGAAACTTTTTGGCTCTATGCATTTTTGTTGCCCTTTTTAAATTTTTGTGCACAAAAATTTCATGTACAATGTATTCTTCAATGAGTCCTTAGTAAACAACACTTGGACAATTTACTGGTCCATTATAATAGCAGAGAATAACTTTTTCATTTCCATAAGATCACACTCCAAAAATCCCATGACCAACCAAAACAAGAACAACAAAAAAACCCCCAAAAAACCAAAGCCACCTTTTTACATGTCCAGTCTCACTGGGGATATTATCACACAACTGGGTATCCAGGCATGCTGTAAAAATTTTGTAGCAAATTTGGGTAAAAATAAAGATAGAAGAAGAAGAATTTGAGGAACACCAATGAGATAAATATAAATTCATATTTTTGAGTAGGGCCCTCTCCAACAATACCTTTTAGTTCTTCAAACAGGGGCACTCTTGTATTCACTGAAGTCCATAAAAAACATAATCTAGTGGATATGCTCAAATGAGTAGTGGAAAAGGTGCCGCAAGATTTAGCAGAGTGTTTCTTATTGAAAACCTGGTGCAATGTTAAAAATCATCTAAGGGAATGATTGCTTCATTAATTTGAAACTTATAGCTCTTTTGTATCAAGAAATTGGATTTTTTAGCTTTGTCAGTTAATCACCCACTTGAAAGTCTAAACCTTGGGGGAACCTCTTGTTTATATAAAGTCTCAGTCTGAGGAGTCATATTGGAATGAACTGGTTTGGGAGCATTTCATCTATCAAAAACATCAATATCCACAGTCTCTAGCCTTTCATAAAAGGCTTGGATAGATAGATTTTATTTTATGAGATAACACTCTGTGATTTTCTAGTTCTGAAAAACCCAAGTAACCTTCACAGAGTGTTTTTCTCAGCAGTAGAATTAGTAAAGAATGTCGAAAGTATCTTTCATAAAGTTCTCTTATTTTTTGAGAAAGAAGCTTTGAACATCTGAGTTGATTATTATATTTGCCTCTGCTTTTCTTTTTTAAGCATTCTCAGCAGACATAATATAGTCTAAAAATATTTTAATGTCCTATACCAATGCTTTCTAAATGGTCAAGAATTTAATTACCCAAATGTGTTAAAAAATTAGGTGTCAACTATATAGAAACATACATTTCAACTTTTTATATCATAAAAATTTGACAGGAATTTACAGCTATAAAGACAACAAGAACAACAAGAAGTTTTGGAAGCAGCTGCAGTGTATTATGGGGAAAAGGTGCTCAAATAATAAACATAAAGAGGTAAACAAATCTCAAATGGTGCTAATATTCATCATTCACAGGGAAAAAAAAGAGAATACTAAAAAGAAAAAAAGAAAAAGATAGCAGAAGAGGAAAGCAAGAAGGCAAGCAAAGAAACCAAACCAGCTAAAAACCAAAGACTCTTCATTCCTTACCTTTTTTCCAAGATAGATAAAGCCTTTGCTTTGTTCATCACAACTTTACTTAGGTGACAAACCTCCCTGCCTGTGCCTTACTTTGGATAAATCAGGCAGTCCTCTCACCCTCGCTGGATTACAGGTGCAAACCATGCTGATATGACAAACTAAATTTGCAGCTGAAAGCCCTTATCCCTCAGCAGACTATTACAGCAACTGATTAAAGTGCATCACAAATCTTTTCAAAGCAAAGATATTTATTCTTCTACACAAAGTATATCATGTTAGAGGGTAAAAGACTAAGTTTTCATATTCATATTTCCTCCTATCTGCACTCAAATATTTCCTTGCAATTGGTATTAAGGTTCATTTCAGGTCTAAAACCTGAAAGTTGCCTGTGGGAAGCTGACTGTTCTCTTTCTGAATTAACTCTCCTTTTTTTTTTTTTTTTTTTTATTTACCCCCCTTTTTTTTTTTTTTTTTTTTTTTTTTTTTGTATTTCCTCTCATCAGACTGATAATTCAGTTCCTTTTATCCTCCAGGACCCTTAGAGTCTAGGGCACACCTTGACCTAAGGCTTTCCACCTTTAACACAACTGTGCAATGCTGCTGCTCTCTGTCTGGAGAGATTTTCCCACCTGATCATCAAGCCATTATAATTGTAACTTCTTTGAAGTTACTTAACTCTAGTTTTTCCCTTTGTGCATATCATGTACCCCCTCCTCACCCCCTCCCCAAAAACACCTCCATTTCCTTTGTTAGTCATTTTCAAGAAGCCAAGACAATATCAGACCAAAATTCTGAAAAGTGCCTAATCCACATATATATGTGTAGCTGCTTACCTAATTCTAGTATTATTCACAATCTCCTCAGAGAAGTACAAAAACCCTGCTGTGAATAACATTTTGGGGAATGGCTTTCTCATAGTTACAACACAGATCAACAAGAGAACTTATGTGAAATCAGAAGACAACTTATCGGTGAATTGCACCAGAAATATTCCTTGTATTCTACTATTCTAAGCAGCAGGGAGGCTAGAAATGGACAAAAAGATTATCTAAAAAGAAAAAAAGAAAAAACAACAAAAAACAAACCCAACAAGAGTTTGTGAGGGAGATGCCATAGGAAGGAGTTGCCATCCTATAACCTGCCCTTCTGGTATTTCACACAAATCTCTCCCACATTTTCATGCACTACACCTGCTGTCAAACTTCTGGTGTCTCATTTCATCCCCCCTCCATTATTTTTTTTTTTTTTTTAATTTCTCTGATCTGACCAACTTCCCAAATAACAGATTGGGCATTTGTGCTCCATTATTACTTCTGCAGACATTTCTGCACAAGGCAAGCAGTTGTATCCATGAAAAGAAAAATTTGTTGAACAAATTAATTTATGCTTCCCATCAATTATGAATCTAGAAGCAAAAAATGGAGGAGGAAGAGGTTGCCATATTTCCAAATGTTCAAGGCCAGGCCACCACTTAGGAGCAAATAGAACTGAAGACTACTTTTAAACTTATGTTTACCATAAAGAAGATGGGTAATCCTCTTTTAAAGACACCATCAGGTCAGGAAATAGGCACTGACTTTTTTTTTTTGTCCCCTCACAATAAATCTGAAAAAACCCCGGACAGTTCAATGCATTTTTAGCAGTTCAAATCAAAATGACAAGTATTTTGGGACACTTTCAGTAGCCAGCTAATAACCACAATTTTTAAAATATATATTTTAAAGTCTGAGGCTCAAAACACCTTAAGTTCAGAGGAAACACTATAACCTCTACAGTTTGTGAACAGCTTTAATAAGCAGCCTGCTTTAAAAAACAATGGTATGTATGGCTATACTGATCATTTTATGTCACCAGTTTATAAATAATTTATATTCCTTTTAAATTTTAACTAGAAAAAAAGAAAAGTCCTCCACAGAAGTATAACATGTCTTACAAAAAGATTCCTGAGGCTAAAAAGGCAGAAGGAGAGGTGAAAGCCAGTACAGCAGCAGAAAAGACAAAAAAAACCAAAAAAAACCAAACCAAAACAAACAAACAAAAAAAAAAAAACAAAACAAAAAACCTAACAAACAAAAACAACAAAACAAAACAACCAAAAAAAAACCAAAAGCAAAAACCAAGCAAACAAAAAAACCTTTATCACATTAAACAATCTTATGTCGTAAATCCTGCCTCACTTGCTGGGGAGTGGAGGCCTTGCAGGAGTGATGGCCACTGTGAGCTAACTGGCAAAATCTCAAGGACAAAGCAGTAAGCAACACTTCACAGGAAACACCTGCAGGTTGGCCTGCACTCAGCCACAGATTAGATAAGGTGTTTTCCAATTTCTATAAAGCAGCAAGGATGCTGGTTTTGTATCAGAATTCTTGTACTGAAGGCTGATATGGGCATAATGCACGATGCTGCACCTGTTCAGGGGGATGCACGATGCATTATCTGCCATGCCATCCTTCAGCAGCTCTCACAGGCAATGGATAAGACACGCCTAATGACATATCAGTAATTAAAGCCTTGTTTTCAGGAGACTGTGTAAGAAAGAAAGGGGATAGAAACCTCTAGAAGGTGCATCTCCCTTATTGCTGCAGTAGGGGAAGGCAGCAGAGAACTGTGAAGCTGCCCCTTCATCCGGAGAATGGAAATCCAGCAGATCCAAGTACCAAACTGATGGCCAGGCAATCTCGCACAGGGAAAGAAGTGAGGTGCACTCACAGAAAAACAATGATGCCTTGAAAGCTTCTTTAAAATTCTGGAGCTGAAAGTACTTTGGATCAGCACCGGAGCACGTCAATAATATACGCCCTTCCACTGTTCTGTCTGGGACTGGTGCCATATATTGATGTGCAAATTGCAAAGACAAATCCCTTTCAGTCTCATAAGCTAAGACCTACACTCTCAGATAAGAGCAGGGAAGGGAAGAGAGGAGAGACTATATACAGATAAGTGAATATTAAAGAACAATTGTCAAACCTTCCTTAAATATTTTACCACTGCTCCTAAAGGTTTTTTCTTTCCTGTCAGAGTACAACCGAAATGATAAATAGCATGTAACAATTTTATTCACATGAAAAATTGTTGATTAAATATTGAAATCTCAATAGCCTGGTTTCACTATAATTCTAGCTCGATATGTTTCTAATTATGTAGTCAGTATTCAAACAGCTAAATCTTTGGGCTTCCTATGCTGCTGTTTACACCTTGTTGATTCCTGCTTAACCTTTTAGAGCTATTGAGGAATTAGTAGATTATTCTTTTTCATCAGTTATAAGAACAAAGGATGATGGAAACTGCCATGGATTAAAAGGACAATATCTGGAAAAAAATGTATTTCAAAGACATGCAAATGTCAGCAGTATTAAGATAATATGGTGCTCAAGTGGATGCATCAGAATGGCTGCTGAAAATTACTGGGATTAACCAGGAACTATGTTCTTAATGTTAATGAAGTACTGCTGAGGATAGGAATGCTGCAGAAAAGCATAATGATAGGATGTGCACACCTTAGTTACTATGCATGTCATAGAACAGAAGAAAATAACATCTTCTCATCTGGCACATCCTCAGACCTGTTTCTAACACCGTGTCTCCTCACAGCAGTTTATAAGCATGTTGCATCCCCAGCCAGGGGAGAAAGCACTGAGGAAAATAATGATTTATCAGGTATAAAAGAGAAAAAATAGCAGAAAGACCTTCAACAGCACTGATTTTAAGTGCTTTACATTTTCATGTTACAGGATTAAGGTACATTTTCTAAAGATAGCCTGGTTTACATAGGCTATGATGAAGTGCCACATAGAGATAATGGCTGGGACTGCAAAAAACAAGAAACAGGCAGTAACTGCTATCACACCACATTTTCAGGTCCTTTTTCATTATGTCTGTTGTCATATCCCCAATGCCAGTTGAGGTCTGAAGGGTGCATCATGGAATTAATGAGCAAATATTATTATGAGGGGGTTTTTTCCCCTTTGACAAGTCCGGATTTTCAACTGCTTAGATATTTCAGGCTGCCACACTGATGGATGTTCACATGCCTAATTTGCACTGTTTTGAATTTGCCTTCACTATGTCCCAACATTCACAAGAAACTTCGTCTCTGTTATTACAATAAGCTGAGAAATCCCATCTAAGAAACGCCAGCTGCGTTTTCTGAGTTAAGGTCAAATGCTTGCTGGCACAAGAATCAAAGAGGAAAATGAAGAGTGGCTGATTCATTTCTGCTTTTTCTATTAAGTAAACAGTTGAAAATCTCATTCACAGTTATTTGCTTGTCCAAATACTACTTGTTTGAAATCATTTGCTGTTGATGTAAGACACAGTCAAGGAGAAGCCTCATTAAACTAAAATTCTTTCCTGCGCTTGAGGTGCAGTGACAACACCCAGAGAGCTGATAAAAGCACCAGTGCTGCATCTTGGATGACAAGCAAGGACTTCAGTACCAACCCTCATTAACCAAGGTATGCACTTATTGACTTTCAATGAATGTAAGAACATCATGAATCTGGGAGATGAAGCAAAATATCTTCTTTTCACCAGATAAGAAACCATTAATAACTAGCCACAGCAATGACATTTCTAAGATCTTCTGTTGAATTGTGTCTTCTCAGCAAGTAAATATTTGTTGCTATATACAAGTTTATAGGAGCACCATAGGAATGAAAATGCACCATAAAATTTTTGTACCTCAGTTATTTTTTCACCATTGTTAAAAAAAGCTGATGTTGAAGCACACTGTATTCAACCATAATGAATAATAAAATGTTTTATGCTTTCAAGATAATATAACAATATCCTAACAATAATACACTGTGAACTTACAAGTATTTGTATTTCAGATCTAAGTTTTACAGCATGGTTTGTGTCAATTTCTTTTGCATTTAAAAGTAACTTCTGAAATGGTAATACAATAAAGGGAAAAAGAGACAAACATTATTTACTTAGAGAAGTTTGTTTTCTTTTCCCCAATGTGTTATTATCTCCAGACAGAGGGGAGTGCTTTAGTTCACACAAACTTCTCTCACACAGAAAATTATTCATTAGTACCTTCACGGTAATAATTTTAGCACTGTAAAGGAGATATCCTCAAGCTCTCCATGGGCTCCAGCTCCATTAGCATCTAGTCCCAGCAAGCCACAACAGCCTATGTTCAGTGCTTAGCAGAGAAGGAGCAGCTGCACCAAGTCAGACAAAAAGTTCAGCTAGCCCAGTCCTTATCTCCAACACCAGGGATAAGTAGACGTCTAGGGAACAGGCCAAGCACAGATCTCAGGCACTTCTGATCCCAAGCACAGTTTAAAAATACTCTGCAAACCTTAAGGACTTGCCTTTTCATGAACTTAGGCAGTTTTCCCTTGAATTACTGCAAATTTTCGCCATCTGTCATATCCATCAACAACAAATTCCCAAAGTTCACCAGTCATGTTATGAAATATTATGTTCTTTCTCAGCAACAAAGCTAGTTCTTATTAGTTTGACTTAGTCTTATTTGTAGAGAGAATGAACTAGCAGTCCTTAACAACTAGCTCTGTACCATCTGCAATTTTGGAAACACCAGCAATGTTTCCCTTCTATACCAAGTAGGCTACTACATGCTGTATTTTATGTGTTCTTCAAGGATTGTTTAAAAAATGTTTATAAAGTAGACTTTTCCCTCTGCAAAAGGAATTTACACCCCATGAAATGTTTTGGTTTTTTTTTTTTTTTTTTTTTTTTAAATTCAGATGTCTGCTAATTCTAGTCCTTTTTATAAATTTTAGTATCTGAGATGTCAGTTCTACAGATTCTGGGATCTCTCCTGAAGCTCTGTTGTCCTGATCTAGCCAGGTGTTGTTAAGTCACAGTTCATAATTCATCAGTCTCATCCTTGAATTCCCTTGGAATGCTGGGGTAAAACCTTCTGGTCCTGCTGACTTCCTACTGCTTATTTTGCCTGTTTGTTCCACAACCACCTCCACAGCCCATTTAAATCTTGCTGGTGAGCACCTGAGAAAAGAGGGAATCACTCTTTAATGTACCCAGTTTCCTCTGCCACAGAAAACATGGACGTAGCAAATCCATCTGACTTCTCTGTAAACCTTGATTCTCAGTTAAAAATGTACTGACAAACTTTCCATTATTTAATTAAAAAAAAACAAACAACCCAAACTTTCATTTTCAAGTTTCTTTTCTAGTTATTCCTTTAATATTGTGGTTTTTTGGTGGTTTGGCTTACTGAATTTTTATATTTAATCTGCCAAGATCTAAGAATCTTCTTTTCCTTTGGAAAACAATTTCAGCTTTTCAAATTATAGCTTTTGCCCTTATTATTACTTTGATTTCTCTTCTGTTTAGCCTCACCAACTTCTTCTTCTCAAGGAATTCTGCTAGGTGATATGTATTGACCCTGTGGTACTAAACTCTATTTTTATTTTTCTAACATAGTCCTCAGGCTGCCTGGAAAGATTTAATTCTCTTAGTTGCCCCTTTATAACTCCTTCTTAACAAGATTCTTCATTATTATGTAGTTCCCCTTTTTGATGTTGATTACCATATAATTGCCCAAACTTTATTTTTTGCCTCTAGGTGCAAAGAGCAAATAAACAATTTTAAAGTACAAGCTGAATGAAGATGACGCTAAGAGCTCCCTCAGTCTGTGCCACCCTTTGGAAGATTCTAGAAATTGTGTATACAAGGTAGAAAGTTAGGTTGGGGATATTTGAGAGCAATAAAAAGTAAAAACAAAACAAACCAACAAAAAAAAAAACCAAACCCCCCCACAAACAAACAAACAAATCCAACAAAAAAATCATAATCAAAAAGCGATAGTAAATAGAAACACTGATCTGTGTTCCTTACCTCCCTCCTACCACAGGGTATCACAGTCCCTCCCACCAGCACTTCTTAACCCCTGGTAAACCTTTACAATTCCATCTTAAAGTGATCAAACCAGTGTTCCTAAGCAGGAATAAACAAAAGCAATGGGAAGAGGTGATCCAGGTGCAGGAGCAGGGGTTGTCCTGCAGCCCCTGGAGGAAAATACTCTGGAGCAGCATACTCCTGTGCAAGACTGCGAATCTCAGACTCTTCTGAGTCTTTCCTCAGCTCTTAAATAATGTAAGTTTTGGAAACGTGGTACTTAGAATAATATGGATGTGGAAATTTTTAACCAGCCAAACTTAGGTCTGAGAAATCTCCAAGATCGTCCTTGCAATGCAAAGACTAGCTCAGCCAAACAATGAATAATTTGTTACACTAATAACAAATTAACACAATCTATTACTTCTCTTCTGTGTTTACTGTCATGCCTGTCAGAACCACTACCCCATTTATTTTGTGATCTCCATTTTTTCTGAGGTTCTGCTCATCAAAGAGCAGAGTTAAGCTCCTCTAGGATGGTGCTTTACCCTGCTATCTTACACCACATACATGTTCTCAAGGTATTCTGCTGCTGTAAATGTGGGGTAAAAATGTAGATATTCAATGAACAGGTGCTCCCCATGACATTGGGTGTTCTTCATAACATCTGCTACACAGATTCCTGAATTGTGAAACATAATCAGTATAACCAGCATGACTTACACTGAAAAAGTTATACTAAGGTGCCTTTTTGTGTTCTAGTGGTAGTGGTTGATTCAAAGACTCGATAATTTTATGTGCAACTGTAACTAAACACTTGTCTACAGAATCTAGGTATCTAGAAGGTCGAATGTCACGCCCTTTTCCAAAACTTCTTTCTCATGTTTCAACTTGCAGTCTAGTACTTACTTAGAATTACCTGCTCTGTATTTCAATTTTATCTATTATTCTATCCCACAGGCCTTTTTTATTTTAGCATGTGTTTCCACCTGAGAGCAAGGAAAAGAATTATTTCAAAAGCCATACACATGCAAAATGGATTTAACGAGCACTAAAAATGCTGCGTGCAGTTGTTTTTCATACTGTACTTTCTGCACTTTTATGGGTAAACACGGCAAAAAAGGGATGCTTAAAAAAGAGGAAAAGCAATTATTGAATTGAGCCTATTAGGCAATGTGATCATTTTACAGAACACTAAAGGGGAAGTTCTTAAGCACTGCAGGAGGCTTTATTGTAAAGTGTAATTTTCAGACAGCCACTAATGCTCCCACCTGCTTCTTTTTTGTGTCACACTTTTTATAACACCAATTTCCCTGCTTTCTGCAAAATACTGGGAAAAGAAAAATTACAAAAAAAGTGTAGAATGTCCCAGCTGTGAAAAGAAGATACAAACTCCCAGAAGGACAGGATGTTTAATACAAAATGAAATTTAATCTATTGAATATACATACTGTATCTCAGCAAAAAATGTTACCTGCTTCATAATATGTTATCTACTACATCATGGTATAATTCTACAGTGGAGGCGTAATGTCAATGAAATATTGGTGTAGAAAGTCTCAAGCTGAATATTTACACAATCCTTTAAAATAATTGCTTTTAGCTGTGAAGACAAACTACCTATCTGGAAAGTTTCACCAAGCAGATTTTTTCCTACAATTCATATGATATTCTTCATAATATTTTAGAACATTTTATTGAAAATGATCACTCATTAAAGAGAGCATATTATAGATGTGCACTAAATCAAGGCAGGAGATATCACTAGCATAAACTCCTTCAAAATGACAATAATTCAAAAATTGGTCAACATTTCTCTGTGGTTGACAATAACCACAGGAAACACAGTGATTAACATCAGCTGACATGGGATGTATCACATCAGATCTAATTAACAGGAGGCTGGAATTGAGTTAACAACCATCTACTCAAACAGAGAAAACTCCTTTTGGAGAAGTAGAAGCTCACACTTCTTCAAACAGGAAAAAAAAAAAAAAAAAACCAGACAGCCTAAATGGGATAAAGATATAGAGATGAAAAAGCAATGTTTAAAAAAAAAAAAAGACAAAGTAAGAACATTTCAAGAAACTATAACAAGGGCGAAGAGACAGGCAGGACAGAGATACCAGCGGTATTTGCAGAAGACAGGCTCTATCTAACTGCTGAACAAGCCACATTCAAAGAAAGACAACTTGGAATGGACAGAGAGCAAGACAAAAGACAGGACTAGGAGAGCCTGAGCTGTCCTGACAGCTGTTCCCAGTGACAGGGAACACAGGGCTGAGAACTGTGAGGAGGGTTTCTTACCCTTCTTCAAGTCTGTATCCACAGATACATCGCCCTGTCCTGTATATGTAGGCATTTATTCAAGCATATATTTACAGAACCTTGCCCAAAGCTGTGTGTGAAATGTGTCCCTGGAAACTTCACTGTAAACTCAGAGCATTCAGAAGGCATAAATCAGACAAAGAGATTTCAGCTAACCCTAATTCTGGGATCAAGGCAAGCAGAGAACATCAGGGAGGCTCCTGGTTAGTTAAATGCACAGTATTTTGTTCAGAACCATCCACCATTCTGCTAGGACAAAGATTTAAACAAAAAGCAGTGAAACTCCAGTACCTAGCACCTAATTTCCCCCCCCCCCCTTTTTTCCCCCCACTTAGATGATTTCACTTGTAGTTGGTCCTTTCTAGAGAAACCAGAGACTTACAATTCAGGATTTCTTATGTACAAATGTGTGTAAAGCTTAAGGAGAAATACTTGGATACCACATTCATGTTTTACAAGAGTAATATTTCATCGTGGGTATGGACAAATCCATCCAATTTTCCAAATTATTAGTATTTATTGATACTGCCTGAGCTTCCAGTTGGAGTTGTGGATTCATTCTGCACAGTGATTTATAAACACAGAAACATGGATGTTTTTGCAGATTCATTATGATAATTCATATAGGCAGAATTGATACCAGCATTCCTTTCTAGGAATGCTAGGTACTCATGGCACAAACCCAGAGAGCAGTGAATAAAATCTGTGTGGAAAATGAGATTATTTCTTACAGAACCTCCATCTCACCTGCCGAGAAGCCAGGAAGTACATCATATCAAAGCAGGACAGAAAAAACTGTCCATGGACAAAAGGCTGGCCATTAGACTAATGACTCAGAGGCTAAACCTGCCATTAGGATGCAGTTTCCAAGCAATATTGGCAAACTGCTCACACAAAACGTTAATGGCTGAATGTCAAGTGGGTTTCTGCAATTTTCTGCCCCAGATTCTGATTTCAATCTCGAGCACGGGTTTGTAGGAGTGCTAAGAACTCACTGTTACAACTCAAACCAAGGATGAGCTGTGTCCTGAGTGGGATGTTGTGTCACTCCAAAATACTCTTGGGAAAATAGGTACTGTGATCAATGTTAGACATGAAATACTCACCACCTATTTGTCAATTTTGAACTTAGGACTTTTTGCTGCTTCAGTTCCCAGCTGTAAATTTGAGGCAAGTGAATAATCTAATCATGCAAAGGTGTGGTAAAAAAATAAACATTTAAATATTTGCTAAGTTCTTAGATACTATGGGAAATAAAAAAATAAAAAACAAACAAAACCCAAAATAATATGACCAGTATGAAGGAACACTAATTCTCTTCTCTGAGGGTATACATCAAATAAGACATACAGATCATTCTTAGCTAAACTACCATTCATAATTACTGTTTCACTGAAGGAGTCAAGAATCCTCTGCCACAGTTTTCAGGAAGAAAATCATTATCATGTTTGGTTTTGGTTGTTCTTTTCTCTATAACTTTCATGAGCTCACGAATAATGTTATTCTAATGAAGGATACGTATGTGAGATTTCTGAAATTATACAAAGAAAATCAGGAAATTCAAATGTGTCCCTCCTAGTATTTCTCAAAAATGCCTTCCTTAGGTTCGGATGTCTTTCCACTTGGAATTAGTTTGAACTAAGGCAAGTATTCAGAGGAAGGAAGAGATTTTCTCCTCTTTTCTTCACAATACCTTTCATCCTTAAGCCTGTGACAAAATGATTCATGAGATAAATTTTTCTATAATTTTTTCAGCCACAAAACATGTGAAAACTCTGCAGAGATGGCAGGATCTGTAGGTGATGAAGACAGTGCATGCTTACTGTGACTCTAGCAAGTCTTTGGTGACAGTCTCCAGTACATTCACTGTACCTAGGCTGGGATGTCACTGTCACCTGGGTGTTTCTACCACTCCATGGGTGAAAAACTGGCTGGACCATTGATGGAGCTGAAGAAACACTCTATCCAGGGGATGGTCAAAAGCAGATTTCTTCAGGAGTCTATTCTGGTCCTGTTTAACTCTCTAATACCAAAGGCCTGGTGAAATGTGTTCCTTAAGCTGCAGTCATTCATCTGAGGGCAGGCCACTGTCCAGGGGGGTTTCTGTGGCCTGGAGGAATGGGCCAACAGGTTCCTCATGGGAGGCAGGGAACTTCAGCAAGGATATAAAATCCTACATCTAAGCTGAGAAGAACCTGGAAGTCGTGGCTAACAGACTGGCTAGAGCCAGTTGAGTCCAGGCTCTGCTGGTTTCAGGTTTGGATATGAGTTAATTCCCTTCACTGGCTTTCCTCTGTCTCACCTAGAGCCCTGCCAGGTCCTTCTCAAATGAATCAGCCACTCTCTCTCTCTGGGTTCCCTGGGTGGTGTGTGTTTCCTGTTATCATTAGTATTTGTTTTCACCAACCTTTGCAAAATGTTTGTCTCACTCAAGGGAAGTCTTCTTTAAACAGATGCTGGAAAAGCCAGGACACTGTGTGGAGATACCACACACATCATTTACCATTACTTTATAACCCAAAACTGGCTCTTTTGTGTGCACTCATTATTAAAAGTGAACACCTGAACACTTTTTCTTACATTAAAATGTTTATTTGTCCATACTTTATACTGCTCTGTACACATTAGTGGTTGGTTTTGGTTGTGCTTTTCTCTACAACTTTCATGAGCTCACGAATAATGTTATTCTAATGAAGGATACCTATGTGAGTTTTCTGAAATAAAAATCTTCCCTATTTATCTCAAACAAGGCCAAATATTCACTTTACATTTGTCAACCAACTGTACTGTGATTCCCCTGAGCTGCATGGAATGGAAAGACATTTCTCTAAAGCACACAGGAGACAGCTAACTTTTTCTTTGTTTCCTGTGCCCTAATTATTCCATTATATTTTGACGTCCTTTCTCCTGAAATGACACTGACTTAAAAAACTCACATATTTCATGCATGCTTTGATGAGAGTACTGACTAAGAATACTAAATATTGAACCTTTCTTTCATTATGGGTCAGTTTCTGAATTTACTTTTGTGGCAGTTTTGGGTCACTAGACTACATTGTTAAGACACAACAGCGTATAGAAGTTACAGCTTGCAATAAGAAAACATTGGCTTTTATAAAATTTTGTAAGCAAGGATGACTGTAAATGATCATTTTGTTCTTTACTTTCTATATTTTTTTACATCTACCTCATGTTTATATTAAAATACTCAAAATACTGTCAGGCAATATGATTTCAGAAGAGTCTAGACATTACATAAAAAGGATGTCTAGGATTTCTGAAGTTTAATTACATTTCCTTCTTTGGAAAATAAACAAAGTCTTGATAAAACTATATTATGCTAAAAGATGAAATAAATTAAGATGCAACAACACCTTTCATATATATTAGGCAAGCTCATTGATTAAAATATTACAGACTGACAGCTGTCCAAGGATCCAGCCAAAAACACTGGAAAAAAAAAGCAGTGCTAAGAATTAAGAAAGGAAGAGATTCAATTTGGTTTGAAACTGCACAACAGTACCTCCAAAAAAAGGAATGCTGTTGAATAGTCATACCAAGCGTCTTGACTTCAGTTATGCAGAAAAATGACTAAATACATTTTTACCTGTAATTTGGAGAAAAAAAGCCCAAACCACAATAACCTTGGACATCAATATTATCAAAACTGTCAACAGTGTGAAGAAACCAGTGGCTGAGTCTTGCAACAGGAAGCTGAACACAAATACACACATATTCAAAGTTTCCCAAAAGTAAACTCTTATTTTTTTATGCCAACTTGGCATTTATCAATTGGACAAAATCCTCACAAATGCTATATCTCAAGATCCCTTGCAATATTACACATAATAGGGTATACTCCTGGAGTGAGTCATGTTTATTTGTAGTAAACGGATGAATATATTTCATTTTTTTCCTTCGCATCAACAGAAAAATTTAATTGAAAATGTCACAGATTTATTCATACACTATTCCAAACACCAGCCCTCTGCTGCTGTTTCTTAGAGCTGGTGCCTGAAGTGCTACACAACTGGGTCAGAACATCACCAAATCCATGTGGCCTGCCTCTGCAAAAGCATCACAGAACAGGCAGGAAGCCTGGCCTGCTCTTTTTATTGGTATCATCCCACTTGGAGAGCAGCAACACAGTGGTTACCCAAAAGAAGGTCATTTTCAGCTCCTGCCTCAAAGCAACAGAAATTAGCACAGGGCCTGACTGGAGCTAGAGCCATCCTCATCCTCCCAGTGATGAGCAGAGAGGCAAAACAGCACAGTTACAGAATTAGCACAGTCTGCCTTACACCCTCTGATGTTGCCTCACTAGATCACATTTCTATCTTCCTCTCCACCCCTCTCCCATGCCCCAACTTCTCCCCCTTAGCCCACCCTCAGCATCCCTGTTCCAACACTGGGATCTCTTTACCAAGATCTTTACTCATCCATAGCAACTGGGAACCCCAGAGGCTGGGATAATCCCAGCCCATCTCACACCCTGTGACAACTGATGCTGCTCACATCCAAGGGTCCGAGGACATTTTTTCTCCTGTCCAAAGTCATGGCTAATGACTGGCCAAGAGAAATCTTATACCCTAAACTGTGAAACCTCAGCAGGGCCCTATATGTAACCCCCAGAACAGTTGTTTTTTGTAGTTGTTCTCTGTCCCTCTGCTGCTGTTTCAGCAAGAGATGCAAAGTGCAGTTGCTTTCTCAGAGGTGTTGGTTTCAGCGAGTCTTCCCTCCCATTTGCTGCTACAGGACTGTAAGTTAGAAAGGGCTTTCCCTCAGGACTTTTGTAGATTGGAAACACAGCATCAGGGTAACAACGATGCACGTGGTTTGAGGGACAGAATCCCTTCCAGGAAGGTGATTCACCTTTCAGTGTGATGAGCTGGTGTATGATGCTGTAAGTATCACACTTATGATGGTGTATGAGCTGTATGATGCTATAAGTGCATTCCAGCTTTAGCCTCATCCTGCTTTTCCCCTTTGGAAAATAATTCCTCAGCAGCAGCTATTGGTAGCATCAATGTCACCACAGCCACCACCTGGCTTCACCCTTTCTCAGTTTTCATCTCAAATGCAGCTTGGAAGCTTGTGAAAATTGTTCTGGGATGCAAGAGAAAAGCACCTCTAAGTAAGTGTTCATTTACTGCTGCCTGCAGAAAACAGGAGAGACTGAGATAAAATATACAGAAATTAACCCACAGTGTGCAAACAGCTGTGAAGGACCACGGCTGGCCCTGAGCTCTCCACAAAGCCACAGTTCATCACTTACCTTGTGACACTGACATATCTGGGCTCAGTGGACCTCTCCAATTCCTCTCTCTCTCCCAGCCAGAGGTACTCACAATGCAGGCTGGGAGCACTGACATTCCTGTTTCTCAAGCTAAGCCACTGCAAACTACTCCCAGGAGGATGCCTATTCATTGCTGGCCCTGTGCCATGAAAGACTGACCTAATGAAGCAATGCAGAACAGCTGAAGTTGGCAGTGCCTGTGGCCTGGACAATTAGAGGTGCAGTTATTGGCAAAATATTTGTGCCCCAAAGGTTACCACATGCAGGTCCCCTGTCTTGATAATTCTGTAATGTGAAGATTTTGTTTTTCCCTCTTTCAAAATCACATGTAAGTTTTGCATTTGAATCCTTTAAGGACAGAACACAACTTTACTTAAAATAAATAAACAAATCAGTAAACACCTTAATTGGAGCTCTTTTGTAATTACTAAGTTATAACTAGTGCCTCCTAATGTTAAAAGTCTGTCCAGAATATTATGCATACCAAATAGAAAATATTGTGTATGCCAAGGTATCTCACTTTTACTCCTCTGATTCTTTCCCTGATCCTGCTGTGAGTGAGGAGCTGAGTGGGGCTAGAATGCCCCAAGTCTATTAGCCAAAAAAGAGCACTTCGCCTGTTAAATCATGAGGAAAATGCTAAATGTCACCCAGCCAATGGTGCACTCAGAGCAATCAGTGCTGACCTCTTTCCTAAAATTAAGCACTTGCACATCTTCAGCAGATTTTGAAAATAAGGGGCAAACAGACTCCACCTCTTTATACTCAGGGGAATGTTCAAGGGATATGAGATAAAAGAATAATTCCTTCCCCTTCAGATACATTATAAAAGCAAGAGAGGACTCACAATGGATTTTTGTGCTATTGACATAAGTTTTTTTCTCAGAAACACAGAAACATCAGAAGTACACAGGTACAGAAAAGACCAATTACATGGAGCATCAGGTCAGACTAATTAGATGGACTTCAGTGTTTTGGTGTCAAGCAGGGAAGAAGCATGATCTAGGTGCTCACCCAGTCAAGATCTGCATGGAGAAGTTGCTTTAAAATGATGCAGGCACATAATAAAAATAAAAAATAAAAAAAAAAAACAAAACCAAAAAACCGTCAGAGTTAAAATTATGCCAGACATAATTCAGAAGAGCTTTCCAAAATAGAAATTTTGTACTTAAATGCCTTACTTGACCTAAATCTGACTTTAGGTTCCTAAATAAAGCAATTCCACGAAGTCACTAAAGCTACACCAGAGAGAAATTTAGCCATAAGTGACATAATTTTGTCATGTAATTTGCACCTTTTCTAGGTCCAAAATATTATTCCATTACCATTTTCAAGAGACCATTCTAAATCTGTGTATCATCACGACACTATAGATTGATCCTTTGAGCAGAAGGTCAATATTTAAGAAACTTGATTCATAATAACCTAATATTAAGCAATTAGTTTATATATATATATATACACACATATGTATGTATGAGTAAATATATAGATGCTCCTCCGAGCAGTTGCTGTTTTCAAGAGTCAAGTCTATTTAAGTAGTAGATTCTGTGCAAGGGTTAACCTCTGCAGATTTGTCTTTAAAGATATTCATAGCAAAGAAATGAATTCCTAAGGAAAACAAATTCTTAAAGCAGGCTACACCTTTCCAAATCCTGGTTGAAACAGGCAGCCAACTTGCACATATAATTAAACTTCAAACTCCCCTGTAAATGGCAGCCAAATTTCAATATATTTTTTCTGAGGGTGGTTGATGTAGGAAGATTTTCATGAGATGTTTCCTCCTCTAGCATCAATTTAGTGATGTAAACAGAGATAGATTAAACCTGCACACCTTTCAGGTTGATATACCTGACGGGGGGAAAAAAAATCTCACAGCTGGCATTCTTCCTGAAAACTAAAATAGATGACAAAGTAAAAGAGCAATCTTCTATCGACACTTAATGAAGACAGGCTTCAAGAGGTTTTTTATACCAGAGAGCACTTTACACACCAGGAGGAGACAAAGCCAGTAGATTTCTGCAGCTGAGGATTGCAGTCACAGCAGAATAAGTAAAATAACAAAGAACATATTACTTGTTAAATCACTTACACTGGTTTTCCTTTGGATTCACAAGTCAAAATTATAGATTGTCCTTCTTCAGGCCATGAATTGGAAGAAATGATTTTAACTAAAGGTGTATCTAGGAAGAAAAAAATAGACAACTTGTTGATATACACAAAAAAGATTTATTATCTAAGAGTACATTCTTCTCTATTTACAACAGACTAAACCACAGATTTAATTTACACTTGGAGACAGTTTCATATGGAGCCTTGTGCAGTTTCCATTGTCTTCAGGAAGGCAATAAAAATGACCAATGTAACTAAACCAGTAACTTTTTATATCCCTCGGAGACACAGATAGAAAGCATGTGTATACCAAGAGAAAACAATTTTTTATTTCTGTATTTGATGCAAATACTCCATATGACTAACAAAAAGTCTGATATCTAACAACAAAATAAAGAAAAAAAAAAAACAACATCTGGGATGAATAACAAGTACTCCATGCAATTGTTTGCCTATTTTTAGGCTGATATGATGGAATGCTGCTATTAGAGGAATGAATGCAATAGTGTACATTTGAATAAGAACCCTTTTGTTGTTGCAGAATCTTGAAACTCATAATAAGAAAGCTACAATGGGCTTTCAGATAAAATACCTTGTTACAGACATTTTACAGGATATTATTTCTGAAATGCAATAAAGCTGCCCCTAAACCATAACAATCTTAAACAGAATTTGCAAAGAGAATGTTTCAAATATCTTCAAAAAGCACTACAGAAGAATCTGCAATCTGTCCAAAGTGATTGGATTAGTTTTATAGTTTTAATTGCAAAAAGATACACAATAGAGCTACTGTGAATTCATGCCAAATAGAGCATTTGAAGTAGATCTTTAACTTTTAAAAAAAATGCCACCTAGCTTGCAAGAATATATTTTTATAGTCAACATATGACTTAGAGGGGCACCTTTACAAAAAAAAAAAAAAAAAAGACGATAAAGAAAGGAATGTAACACATTTTTTCGTTAGGAAGAGGAAAAACAAAGTTCACTGTCACAGTGAAAAAAAAGTCAGGTTGAGTGGAAAAATTTCTATTTTTTTCCTCATGGTTTCTTTCTCTATAGCTTCCTAATACAAACCACTTTACCCTGCAAATCTAGGATACCTAAGTTTTGTCTCACTAAGTTTGCAGTTGCTGGTACCCTTAGCAGTGAAACCACTCATGTCCTGTTATTAAGCAAATGTGAAAGAGCACAATAATATGACCCCACAAAATCAAACAAAAAGAAAATTAAAAAGATATCCTCTTATTGAGATGCCAATAGTCCTGCTATGCAAATGGCATCTGAACTGTTAAAATTATGGAAAATTTTTCTAACTTTTGATTTTTTTATTTTTATACAGCACAGGACAGGAAGAGGGAAGGACTTAGTGCAGACTCTGTAATTCCACTGAAAGTATTTCCAGCATCATTCAGCTTTCCAGAACAGCTGCTCTAACCTTATACCAGTAGCAAATCTGTTCCACAAATTCATATTTTTAAGGACCCTGCAAACCATTATGCAGGTGACTAATCCTTTGGAGGCCAGGCTGGCATTTTCTTCATTTTTAGCACATGCTTAAGGCACTGACCTCAAGTGCCTTAATAAATCAGGGCATCAAGTACTTCTGTGATTTCAGTGGTGCTGTTGAAGATGAATAAATTACTCTCTTGACTATACATTCAACCAGAGGAGCAAATTAGTATCAGATAGGAATACATGAAGAATTTAACTGAGGGAGGGAGACAACTAATGCAATGAGATCAAGAGGTTTTCAGAGAAATATGAGAGAGCAAAACTTTGATGCAAGTAATCCTGACAGCCACAGGTGAAGGAAGAAATTAAAGGGCCATCTAGCTATTATTCCTGGCTTAAATATTTAAAAAATTATCAGCATTTTATGCAATACTGTAAATGACCCAAATAAAATTGAAGAGAGGATTCCAGACAATTAAGCTTCCATTTGCATGGATCAATGCAGTGCTGCTTGCCCCTACTTGAAGTTCCCATTCCTACTTTAATCCACCAGGCAGCTCTCTGTTCTCCATGCACTTTTAAACAGAGCTTACTAACACAGAAAGGTCTTATATTTATGTTTCACCCTCTAAGGCACAACAAAGTGGTGTAGGAAATACATTCCCTAGTGGTTTTCCCTGCTAATTGACTTAAACAGTAACTACTTATTTCTCTAAAGCAGGAAACACAGGGTTTAATTCAATATATAATTTTTAGGGAAGACAACAATGGAAAATCTTTGCATTTTTTTAATGATTCTTTTTAAAAACTAGATATTCTATTTTGACTGCTTTATTCTCAGTATTACTGTTTCTATTTTTTATTTTTAGGCCATGCTTGATTTCTCTCCAGAATTAAAGTGTACACTTAAAAAGGGAAAACTTTTAAGATAAACCTGCCCTCTATTTTCACATTCATATCAATAATTTAAATGAGAAGAAATCTTCAGAATAGTTGAATTGAATCAAAACTAACCTAAATATCTTATTTTTACAAAGATGATAGAACCCTGCTGACTGGTACTTTTCCAGAACACAAAATGCTATTACAAAACACTACCTCCTGCTGTGACTCCTCATTTTAGAAGAACTTAAAAAGTATAAATGTACTCTATCAATATTGTGAGTTTTGACCTGTCACACTTCAAATATTAATCATAACAACTGGAACATCACATGATCTCCAGCAAACATCAACACTAGAAAACAGCCTGAAGAAAGAAAAGCAAGAACTTTACAGAAAAGCAAGAACTAATACAGAAAGAGGCTGATTTCTTTTCAGATATGTTTATCAGCTTGTTATAAATAATGTAGATATGCCAAAAAAACCCCAAACAACTCCTTCTACAACCAGAACAAAGGAGTAGACTCAAGAGTAATGGGGGTCAGATCTTTTTCTCCTCCTCTAAACCCAGTAGAAAAATACCAATGTGTACCAGCTGAACTTACCTGTAATTTAATAACTTGCATATTTTTTTGTATGTAGCCCAGCAATTTCATGAAAATAAAATACCATGGGTCATTATTCAAAGCAAAATTCTTCTGAACCAGGGAGTGGTGACTACAGTTTCTTTACATTATCTACAAATATCGCCTTATCCTAAGGTCTAAGAATATTATGGAGGAGATAAGTACTCCAAAAAAAAGAATAAGCTTTGGGAAAGTCCAATTCTATAAAAAAACCCAGTGGTTTATGTGGATGTAAGCACCACAGCAAGTTCTCTCAGTACAACACACTGCTTTCAGTACCCTTTCAGTGGCTTTTTTAGTTACATCCATCTCCAGCAGCGAGAGCCTCTTTGGCCCTCCAGGCTTTAGTTTGAGTAACGAGGTACTTATGAGCTAAAACTGACTGCTACCACCAACCTGAACTGAGGTTCAAACATGTCTTAACATATCTTCTACCCTCCATGAGCACAGAATCTGCTCATTTCTTTCTGGACATACCAGCTACAGGTAAGATTTATGGCATGGGGCTTTTTTTTTTTTTTTTTGTATAATCTTTCGTGATTCAGCAGACCAAAGGCAAAAGTTCCACTGAGTGATTCTGCTTCATCCATCTTTCTAGGATTTGGACTCATCTCATCTCAATAGCCTGGGAAACCCATTTCAAAGTTTTGGGAAGATTGATCTATTTTTGATCAGGCTATGTCATCTTCAGCAACAGAAAAAATCAGTAAACATGTGTGGAAAATTGGTACCAGCTTATACTGGTAAAAAATCTGATCTGCTGCATGAAGAAATAAACACTTCAACACTTGACTTTTGTTTTACTTTTAGCAGCAACTGATGGCAACACTCATACCTTGTGGAACTGCATAACTGACTGATTTAATCTCTTTGAAGCTATTTTCAAAATAAAGGTGGTTCTCATCAGTCACTAGACCTTTGCTCTTAATCAGATCTTTGCTTAAAGGTGTGTTCGCCTTCAGAATGTACTTGTTGTTTTTACACTGCTTGAAGCAAAACAGACTTCAGTGTATATTAATATTATTTTATCACCAAGCCTTTATAAGGTAACATGCAGGATTAAATTCGTTCACACAAATTTACTCATATAAAGTAATCACATGAAAGTTGCTGGAAAAAATCCCTCCTGATAAGTTATGTTATACTTCACGTGCAAACCCTCGACAAACACAGTGTAAAACTGGAAAACTGAGTTCATAAAAATAAACAAATTTGCTAAGATCATGAAACAGGCTAACAACAGAATCAGACAATTAATCTCTGTATTTTCTTCTTAGTGTCAAGATAGTAGAAGTGTAATTTGGCCTATTTTTCATACATATCTTCAGAAGTCCTTGGTCTCATCAGTTCTCAGCAAAACCTTTCATGGAACTCACAGCTCTGGCTGGGTCACTAAATCAAAGTATAACCCTTTGCATCCTAGGGCATTCATCAGCGACAGGTGTGTAGGAATAAGCACATGAAAAATAATTTTGTGAGACAAAGTGGTAGCATTAATATCAAGTTATGATAGGAACATGCTGTTTTATCAAATAATCCCTCTCTAATGTAATCATCTTCAGTCAATGTAATTACAATCCCAGAAACAGAAAATAAGACCACATTTTTCCTTGGGCAGGAGTTAGGGTGGGTGGAGCACATATATTTCATTGGTACTGTTAAGAAACAACAATTCGAAGCAGTAGACTATTCAGGAGTAGGAATATTCATGATCTTGTAGTCATCAGAATTCCAAGAGTGCTGAAAATGCACCTGTGCAAAGAGCCATGCAGCAGTCTTTCCTCCAGGTAATTTTGATATAAGTATTACTTTAGCTGTAATATAAACTTCTTGCCACTAGATTTCTCTACACATTTTGTTAAAAGGTAAATCTCAGCCTCCACTGGTGTTCCAGTGAAAGGAGGATTAACAGAAAAAGTCTTAGTGGTTCTCCCCTGCAGAAATTTACATAGGAATATTGGATCAGATGTACAGATCCAAGTCAGGGCTCCTAATTTGCAAATTTTCTGCTGAATTATGGATTTTTTTTAAAAAAAGAAATAAATGCAATAATGTACTATGACATTTAAACTTAGCACCCCAAATATCTTCCAATGTGGCTGAATCGTCAGAAAGCAGACAAGAACAAGTTCACCTCCTTCTTTTCCCCTACAAGGGTAGCATTACTAATCCCAAGGATCCTGTACTTCAGCAGTCAACATTTTAGAAGCCTGTTCTACCTCCATGACTCAGGAAGCCAATTCTATACTCCCTCACTCAGACATAATTTGATTTTTGTGAGAAGTGCTAATCAATCCATCAAGATCAGTCATTAGACCCCATGCAGTGATTTATGAGAAAAAGAGGTTACTTATTCCACTGAGTACTGAAATATCCACACTATGTTGATCAGATCCAGTAAAATACTTATTTGGCAGTAATTTAGAGATTAGAACATTCAGCCTTCGGAGTTCATGGATTAAGGGTTTGGTCTGGTTCAGAGTGCAAGGACATCCCATGCAATAGCAGAGGTCAGCCAGGAATGCTAAGGTCTTCCTTCCAGCCAGATTTTAAACTAAGATTTCACTTTGAAAAGGCTTTTTCTCCTACCTATTTCCTAGTTTGGATAAATCAAGATATTCTGACACACTAAAAAAAAGCCAGGTATTAGAACATTTTTTGCCCAATACACATAATGAATTAGAATTCCTCAAGCAATTCAGTACTGTGCACATTGTCTCTATTTACATTCAGTGCCAACATAAAACAGAATATACCCTTCACTTTACATTTAGAAAAGCTTTCCAGAGCCGATTAGGATATTCGCAAAAAGAAAAACTCATAAAACTTTAAAAATCCCCACCTGTTCCTAAGAATGTGTCAATTCTTAGCATCGAGTGGTTTTGGTACATCCATTCTTGGGCTTCACATGCAAAAAACTTACTTAATTATTTTTAAGTACTTTTTGGGCTGGTGGCCTCGGAGTAGCTTTCTTACATGTCAAACATGACAATATTTTTGAATAATAATTATTTTTTTAAAAACAAAATAATTAAATGTAAACACAATGCCATAAGCAGATCTTAGATATTTTACTAATGCCAACACAAACTTAGGAAAACCTTGTCCAAACTGGTAACAAATATATACTCAGCTAGAGCAATTATGTTTCCACACTATCATTTCATATAAAATGCAGTGTCCACTCAAGTATTTTTAAACTCCTTTATTGCATGAAGTCTGTGAGTCCTACTTCCCTTCCCAAAGTGAAATGGCATCACAGAAGATGTGGGTTCTACCACATTTCAATTAAAATCTCCTGCAGTATTATCCATTTAAGGTCTCACATACTATACAGTAATTTTGCCAAACATTTGGATCTTCTCTTTTTACATGTTTAGCATGATTTTCTCAAGATCAAAGCAATCAAATAATTAATATTTAAAATCAAAATTTTTTTTTGCTGTTTAAGTAATGATCAATTCATAAAGTCAATAATTAATATTTAAAATCAATTTTTTTTATTTTGCTGTTTAAGTAATGATCAATTCATAAAGTGGTATTGGTCTCAACTTTTAGTTTTGGTTAGGTTGTTTTGCATAATTTTAAGAAAATGGGTGATAGTGGTGGACTAGTCAACCCAGGACATAGTGTCAAGCAGAAATGACATTTCTCTTGACTTCCTCTGTTTTTCCTTCACCAACAAAAGCATTTTTTTCTGGTTTGTAGAATATTAAAAGACCTGGCACAGAAAAAATGTCCCATTTGGTGACAGTAACATATTGTGTTCAATATATACAAGGTGCAGAGAGAAAGATAAATCTTTTAAATTATTTTAGTTTATGAGTCTTTGGGGCTCAAAAGGAAAAATCCATTGGTCAGGTTCTTTCCTGTATGCATGGCACACATCAGTGTGATATATGCTGCCTAAATCTCTTTTTCTTAAAACACAAGGGAGTCAGTACTTATTTTCTCTCTTTTTTTCACAGTGTCCTACTTGGTCTTGAAAGTTCTAGTAAAAAGAGCTAAACCTTGTGAAAACTGTAGAAAAAAGGAGGCACAGCTGGTCAAACATTTGCATGTGATGAAGAAAAACTTAACAGCTCTACACAACACATCACTACAACAAATATATTAAACCTCCAAAACAAGGCTCTTCTAACTGATTAGTTTTCGTGCAGCCAAATTGTCAGGTGTCTATCTCAAAACCAGGGCAGAAACAATCCTGTCCCTAATTGTGTCATAAATAATTGAAAGCAGCTCATTAACATCATTTGACCCTAAGACTCTGTTGGAATACTTTGATTCTGATGCATCTTTCTTTAAAAGTGATTCTCTCTCTGTAGATTATGTTATGAACGTCTCACTAGCTGCAGCAAGAAGCTGAGTTTGTTGTACTGAAACCTGTGATCCTTGCTGGACTTGCTGTTTTAGTGCAAATTATGTTAACAGCAAAAGGAAAGACACAGGAAAGGTCCAGGGAGGGGCAAACACTTCTCTGGCTGCGTTTGTCAGGGGAAGCAAGAGCTCACAATACATCAGGATGTGCTACAAGTGTTACTTACAATCCTCCTGCTAAAAGCACTGATACCACCTTCTTATTTAATCTTTTAGGATGATAAGTAGATGGTTTTAACTACCTTTAGTCACTAGAAAATTTCTCCTATACTCAAGGATTTAAAAAGCCTTAAAAGTACTGCTAGCAAGAAAAGGCTTTGTTTAACAAACTAGGTGAGGACTGGATCCAACAGTGTGGAATATGATGAAGGATCCACTCAGGAAGAAAGCTGTGCTTGTGTGACAGAGCAGTTCTTCCCACTGTGATCACTGAGCATCCCATGAATGCCAGGTTTTACCTTCCTGGACCCTAAGCAACACAGGGAACCTCTTACTAATTACTTGCCAGTTCAGAATACACTCAGCTGAGCTCCAGGCAGCCCAGATAAAACACACAGACCTTTCCTACGGTGTAACATCTGTGCCATGGCTGCCAGATCATCTGGCAAGGAAAAGGATAACCCCACCTTCCTCCCATTACTGACTGTTTCCAGAGTACTCCGAGTTCAGAACTAATCACTTAATCTTGTGCAGCAGCACCTCCTGCCTGCATCTGTAATACTCAGATTTACTCCACCTTCTTTAATAAATATATTTACCTTGTTGTTTTTTGATTTGATCACAAGCCACCATTTTCTCTTTGTACCAGAGTGCAAGTTACTATAACTGGTTCATTACAACATATTTTTCTTCTTACAGGTTTAGCTAAATTATGAGCTACCAACAGCATGTCCTTACTTCATGGTTCTATTTTATGACCACAAACCTTCTGAATACTGAAAAGCTTTCATAAATTTCTCAGATATTTTAGTGTGGCAGTGAACAACAACAGTTCTGGTGCTATCATTTTAAAAAATGTTATAAAAAACTAACAGTCTGATAATAAAAGATTATTGCTACCTAGTAATAAATGGCTGCCAGATGATAAGATTTTAAAAGTTTTTCCTGAGAGACTAATTAATTTATTGTCTACCCATTTTTGTCTGTTTTTTTTTTTTCAAAATGCATGTTTGTGAAATCTATTTATGTCACAGCCTTCTACATTTTTCATTGCGTTTTTTCTCTCTCTTATATCCGTGGAACCTTTCCATCATTTCCAGATGCAAAGATAAAATAAGCAGATACCTCTGAAAATGATGATGTATCTACTTTCTAAATTAATTAGCACTGGAGAAAGCACAGGCAAGTTTCAGGAACCTTTATTTTTCCTTCAGAAACCATGAGATTATAATTTTCATACATGGATAGCAATTACAAAGCTCATTGAAAATTCTGTAGTCCTACATAATTTCATCCTCATTTCTAAAAAAACATTAAAAAATAGCCTTAGGAAAGAAGAGATTTTAAAAGTAAATTCCAAGGACAAACCACTCCAGCATGCACAAAAATAAGCATCAGATTGGATATCCTAAATGAGACGAGAAAGAGGAGAGAGGAGCACTTTAATCAGCTCTGTGCAAGTGCTCACCATTTTTAATAGCTTTTACACTTACCAGCTGTGCATCCTACAGCTGTGAATCAGCATTTCCCCAAATTTGGCTTATTTTGTAAATGGCAAGCAGCATGGCTTCTGTCTGTGCACTGCTGCCTTGAATAAGCACTTAGGTGCAAGTCTGGAGATACAGTAAGTTTGATGCTCTGCTTCAGAAGAGAATGAATAACTCATTGCTTAAATGGATGAGAGAAAAAAAAATCAATATTATGTATCTGAAAAATTATTTAATTAGTAATATTTGTGGGTGAGTCAGGCTCGTTCAACCAAGCTTCCTTTAAAACCTTCTGCGGCCCTCTCTTAGTCACACTACAGGCACATAGAATATGGTACCATATCCACATGGATATTCCAATGTCTTCTTTTTCACTCCTTTAAAACTGCTTTACAGTTAAGCAGGACCAGAAACAGCATATGGTCCCTTTGTTACCTGAGATTCTTTGATGAATTCTGTTGTGTCATCCTTAATCTCATCTGGTTTATTTTAAAATTACGTTTGTTGTAGGAAAGAGTAATAACAGCTTGTAACAGAAGAGTGTAAATACACTTTCCTGGATGCAAAACAAGAAAGTGGATGCCAGTGTGGGGGAAAAGAAAGATTGATCAGTCAAATATTCCCTCCTGACTCTCACATGAGTGCCTGAATTTGAGCACCAGCCTGGCAGGAAACCATTTAGGTTACTAATTCTGTGGGCATTGATTATGTGGTACTTTGTTAAAGATATCCATTGGACTGGCTTCAGCACCTCACCAGCGGGTCATGCCAGGCTCCCTCACCACAATTACTAAAACACAATAAAGGAAGGAAAATGTGGTAGCACATAACATGTGGCTTGGGGTTTTGGGAGGGTGAAAAAGAAGCTGGAAGTACAACACCAAAGCGCCACAGTTCCTCCCTGCTCCATTTCAAATGTTTACAACTTTACCCTGCCTTTGTCACGTAATGAGCTTTTTGATCATTCTTACCTACCTTTGTGCTTGGCCTTAAAACAGGCAGAGATAAATGTGAGCACATCAGTCGCCCCTGCTGAATTAAGTGGAGGACAGAGTGGCACTGTTACCACTCTGTTCCCACAGTGCTGAGTGTGTGCCACTCTGTGGAGACAGCACCAGACAACAGCCACTCCCCTTTACAAGGCTTTGCAGAATGGGTCACTGGTTTCTGAATTATGCATTAAGTCACATCCACACATGTATGATATGGTGGAAACAATATTTTCTTTGCAAACCAGTTCTGTTTTCTCCAGTGAATGCAAGCAGTGAAGCTTAGTTTTACAACTTTCATCTTGTTTAATTATTTTTGTCATGCCACTTTTTCAGAGTAAACAGTAAAATCTGTTCCATTTAGCCTCTCCATTGCCTTACACTGTGCTCTCTCCAACTTCTGCTTTTATCTCACTTCTGCTGTTAAGAGAAGGCAAAAAAAGAGAAAAGACAAAGAAAAGTCTTCTGCCTAAACCACATTTTAAAGAAATGTTGAACTTTGAGAGAGCACATGACCTTTCAGCGTAACTTTATCTTCTGCTTTCTCAGATTCTTTTGTTTAAAGCCTTCATTGTTCTGTTCTGTCTGACTTAAATTATCTTGAATATGGCTTAAGAACAGTGGCACATCCATAACTGTTGGAGAAGTTAAAGAAGAGCTCTGTATGCTCAGCATTTCCAAATATCTCTTCAGTCTTTTCTTTGACATGCATATCAGATATTATACACCATAAAAATTTAGTCTATATAAAAATAACTAAGCAGTAGCATCAGGAAATGAGCATCATTTGCTTCTTGAAAATATTAATCCCACTCTCATGAATGGCAAACTTCTCTTCCTTGGGAGGTTCTGGTAGTGGTCTCTACATTTGTTTTTTATGTTTTCCTCCAGACTGTCTTACCTGCTTGCTAGTCATTCCTACTTTTAATATTATTAAACCCTCCCTCCCAAGCTTCCTTTAAAACCTTCTGCAGCCCTCTCTTAGTCACACTACAGGCACATAGAATATCCTGCCCACACTAGATTTCAAAGTTTTTATGCAGAGTAGACAAGCCACCCTGTGGATTTTCTACAGAAGATTTTACAGAGAAATAAATTCGATTATATTTCACTTGTAAACTGTATTTGAAGATAAACCTCCAGATGGTAAAGGTCAGGATTGTACATTAACCCTTTGAACTGGATACCCCCTTTGAAAGATGAAAGTTTGGCAGTAAATGGACTTACAAGTTTATGAATTATTTTGCATTTAAATAAGGTATTTCTTATTTTCATCTGTCATTAACCTAATTGATCTCATTTAAACATGCAAATTCTAGCAGTGAACTTTTCTGTTCACAGATATCATCCTTTACTGTGTACAGTAACTATCCTTCAAGTTTCATTTGTTTCAAGCATTCACCAGTACGAAAAGTTTAATAAATGTAACTCTACTAATTAACAAAGTGCTTACATAATTATTGAGCTATATAATTAACATTTTACTTAATTTTCATTCAATATGAAGAAATGTAGAGTACTGAGACTGTAGCTTTTAAATTGCATTCTTATTAATACTGTTTTTATCTGCATCTTACTCTGGTAAGTATAGAAACATCCCTCCTTTAAGGGAGATAGACCAACAGCTGGTCTTCAAAGTACTGTATTGAGATATATTTATTTTCCATATTAACATTCACAGGGTGAATTCAGGAACAAAACCCAAACCTGTTTGGGTTGGCTGAGACTCACAACATGGGTGAGTCTGGGATGGGAACCTGAATGTGTAAAAAGGATAAACTTGTATGAGAGAGAGCCAACTGGAAGACAGCAGAATTGTCTCCTCAAGGTCACAGCAGCCCAGCAGAATCTTCAGTGAAAGAGAAAAGCAGGAACAGTGCTCACAAGTTTGATCTCCTTTCAGATTCAGGGAGTCATTTATGAAAACATCCAGCTTTTCCTCATGAGCTACAGGACCTGAGCAGCTCCCAGGTTTTCACTGGAAGTGAAGGACATCCCTGCTTGCTTAGGCTTACAGAGATCGTCTGTGATCAGAGGCTTTGTGAGAAACCAAGGTCCTGTCTGCACATCAGACAGAAAATACAGCCCCCTGTTGCTTCTTAAGCTGGAACAAAAGGGGGCTTTAATCATTAAGACCAGGCTTCAAATGCTGGCCTCCTTCCACAAGTTCCAGAGGTCTCTGAGCTATCACAGTTCTAAACTACTCAAATTATACCATGATAAAATGGTTGTAGGAAGAGAGCAAATCGTGCCAGTTTAAAATAGAGAACTGCAAAGCCCTTGATGTGCAAATGTCATGTGAGTTCTTTCTTTTTTTTTTTTTTTTTTGTGACTCTTGGGAATTATGCCCCTGGAAAATCCAGGTCTTTTCACTGTATCAGAAGTTATTGGAGAATTGAGTGGTTAAACTCATTCATTGAAGTCATCATTACACAGACATTTTCTCTCTTGGCAACATCAAAACAAGTTTCAATTCTCACAAGAATTGCAACTATTTTCACTCCTGATTCAACACACAGGTTATTTTATTGAGTTCACCTAGTATTTTGGGGTCATGTTAAAAAAAAAAATCAAAGAAAAATTGGAATGCTATGCTGTGACACCTTATTATCCTAGTTAACAAAGCATTTTCTGAATCTGGGGATGCATCTCTTGCCAGATTCTCCATACAAAGATTGTAGCAGCGTGAAATCACACCAAATGTTACCAGATTTTACTCCTAGCCAGTGCGCCTGTCAGGGTGTCACAGGGTGTAATGAAGAGATGGTCACAAGCAAACGAGAATGACAAGCTCTGTTGACTGGTCAGAAACCAAAGAAATCAGCAACAGTGAAGGAAATTTCTTTTAACTCTCATATTTTCTTCACTTCAGAAAAACTTATTCTCTGCCTATAGAGTAAAAGCTTCTTCCAAAAAAAGAGAGATATGTCCTTGTTCCTAAAGTATAGGTGCCACTTAACGCTGGGAGAGTTCTGGGAGACATACCACTAGTCAAAAACAAACAAAAAGTAAATAACTTCAAAGCAAATGAGAAAAGGAGGTATGCCAAAGTGCAAAAGCAAAGATTTTTTTTTTAAGCACAAAATTGGGAGAAACAACAAAAGTAAGTAAAAAGAAAGGAACACATGAAGAGAAAATTAAAATCAACTTCAAAAAAGACAAATGGCCACATAGCCTAAAGAAAATGAATGTGTGACACATATTTTACTCATTTACAGTGCAGAAGGACCATATGTAGGCAGCAGAGAAAAGTTTTCCTTTCCTCTCCTATTTTATCACAGCTAAGAAGTATCCCATTTCTGTGTGCTTTTGCATGGGCACACATCTGCCCTTTCTGAGCTACAAAAAGTCAGCAAGTCTGGATAGAGACAGGCATCTTGAAGAGCCACTAACATATTTAACATGTGACATTCATTAGAATTGGACACTAAGACTTAAGGATTTTTTGTCTCTATGTACTGTTCTGATGGGCATCTCTGAGTCTTTTAGACATTCATCATATACCCAGAGTCCAGCACCCAACCATTCACGACCTTTTATTGCCTTTTTTTCAGAACGCCTTATTTCATGAAGGTGAAATGGTCTGCTATATAAAGGTGCAGTATGTTATATACTACAATTAATATATATTTTATATATTCACACACAATTTTACTAATTTTTGTTCAGAATGTGTATTTTAGAAGCTCTGTTCCAACAAAAACTTGAAAGCAGCCAAGCAGAAAAAATGCACTAAACCATCCTTGCGAGCATCAGGGAACTCTTTGATGAAATTACTCTGCTTGCAGCAGCAGAAATTCCAGACCCATCTTGCCATCAGGGAAGCCTCCATTTGTTGGTACATCAGGAGTGAGAGGGGCAGGGTGCTGTCAGACACACATGCACACACGGACACCCCGTGTTCTACACGGCCGCACCAGCGCGTGGCTGATCCCATCCGCAGCCTGCTGCACTCCCAGGGCTATCTTTACTTAATGCAAAATCAATACCTTTATTTCCAGGACAAAGATTCCAACATTCTCATGGAATGACTGCCTAATTTTAAAGTCCAGCTGTTCATTGCAAAAGAATCTAATAACAGCCCACAAAAGAAGTGTGCCTATCACACAAACATGTTGGAATAGCCTGTGGAAGCAAGTTAGCTGACGGCTATAGATTTGTCAGGCTGACAATTCACTGCACATCTGTGTCTGCCAATATGGAATTTACTCAGAATTGCCTCTCTAGACACTTCTTTACATAACACATATTTAGCTTATTAGTGCTGTCATTTGGGAGTGTGGTCAGCTTTTGAGCAAAATCTCACTGAGTCCATTAGCACGGATCACATCGCAGCTGCCATTTTAGAAGCACGATGATTAGGTTTGAAGTTCAAATGATTTGATTTCACTTTAAGGCTTCAAAAGCAGCCTCTGGGGTAGATTTACACAATTAATTTTTACTGAGGTCTGCTGGGTAATTTACTGTAGTCAGAGAATCTTCACTAAGGTAAGGTAATTACCACTGGGTAATTTTATGGCACTCTGTTCAGTATGAAGCAACATGTTGGCTGGTTGCTGCTCAGATAAGACCTGGAAGGAAGAGAAGATGCTGCTTTTGGGAACCACAACATATCTGCAACACTGAGGAGGGATAAGAAGAATTCATTGACTTCCCAGATGTGGACGAGAAATTGTACATGCCCTCAAAATGTCTTTTCACATTTTTTCAGCATGCATAAGGACATAGACTTTTTCACATCTTTTCAGCATGCATAAGGACTTAGACAATCTCTTAAACATTGTACTGAGAAGCTTTCAAAATTGAAGCACTGTACCCATCATTCTTTAATACGGGAACAAAGAATATATTCTTTGTTTAGTCTGAACATAGAAGTAAACAATGAAATTAAATATCCCTTTGAGATTTGTATTTCTCACTTACAAGAAGCACTTCCTAATAATCAGTGGCAGCTAGGCTGACAAGCAAACTTCAGAGCAAAGCCAGAGGGGATACAAGTCTATTTTAGGTTTGCTATTGACAGTAAGGGTTACAAGAAAAATAAACTCAGCAAGCAGTGTCATGCTACCACAAACCTCTGCTGGCCAAGCAGAAACTAAATTACAGTCCAACCTTTCAGCACAGCAGAAAGACTTGGGCAATTGGGCTGCCCTGCAGTGCACAGAGCACAACATACAGATGAACAGGATTGTTCAGATGAACACAAGTGAGACACAACATATATTACACACAAATCAGAAGATTGGAGGAGCTAATTATCCCGTAATTGGAGGGGGGGTATGTTATGCTTTCCCCTTTTATTTTAATATTTTGAGTTTGCAAAATTAATCTGTGAAGCCCTGTAAAAAAAAGGATTGACCACACCCTCCTTCAAGATAATAATATAGATAATCTCAACTGCCAGACTGAACTATAAGAATGAAAGTAAAGCAAAGAGCAGCAGAAGGACTTAGGCACTATTTCTATCACATACACATAAATATGAATAACAGAAAAAAAATACTTTGAGTGTAAAAGTTTAGTCCTCAGCTTCATTTCATACACTGTAACACTACTAGGAAAGCTTATTTGCTCTATCACAATAATAAAACATAAGATTCGTGTAAGGGGAAGAAGTGGGAATAAACATATTCTATATCTGATGGCTTTAATTTTGTTAAGTTTACTTCCTACTGAAGTTGATGATAAAAGCAGCTGTGTGGGCTCATAAGCACTTCTATCTACATCTCTCCATGGACTAATTACCAATATCTGTTTCACACAGTCCCAGCATCTAAGGCAGATTTAATTTCATTCTATCTTTCACTAGGCATATATCAAAACCTGTCATTTCATTCCATTATTTTGCTTTTTTTCCCTCTACCTATGCAATACCTATCCAGATTGCACTGGATGCAAACACAACCCTGCACTTCCTACTGTTCTCTTTTATTTTCCTTTGCTTTTAGGTTTGTTTGTTTGTTTTGATGGAACCACAAATTTTGTCCGTTGTCAGGGGCTAGTTGCTTGAAACAAACCAGGCTTTTCAACTTTCAGGCATAATTATACAGGGCAGAAATGCCTAGACAAGTTCTTATTGCCCTTTCCTTCTAATTAGTCATGAGACACTGATAATTCATGAGGAGCATCCATGTACCACAGATAAAAATTTTCAGATTTTAAGAAGGTGCTTAAAACTCAAGTGCAGTTCTGGTGAGTGATGCCTCATCTTTGTGCATTCATTCCCTGCCAAACTGATCCTCACCCATGCTGTTCTGTTTGACCATTTTAAGAGACTTGCTTATCATTCTCTCACAGTTGTCTGCTAATTTTATAGATTTCTGGGACATTAAGAGCATGTGGCAATGCCACACTAACTTGGTTGTGACTTTGGAGCCTACAGATTGTCAGATTAACAAATTCTCCTGACTTTGGGGTCCCATAATTCATCAACTTTGCCAGCACTATTTTACCCATGCTGCTTGGTGGCATTGAGGATATATGTTGGATCAGCTTCCACAAGGTGCTGCGAGCATGATTCTTGTTGATATAAACAAGATATCTTTTATACGTTTGAAATCTTATGGACTGACAGAAAAAAAAGCAGCTCCCAGTGGCTGCAGTAATATCCATGACAATGGTGAGCAACACAAGGAGAATAAAATCAAGGAGCCCAGGTCCAGTGTAATGTACTCCACTTGGAGCGTTTGGTATTGCCCCAGTAATCATTTCACACCTCTTCTTCTCTTTTTATAAAGTTTCCTTTCAAAATTTGACCAGCATTAAGACTCCTGAGCATGCCGACCATGGAAATGTAGGTGGCAAGGACAAGGACAACAAAAGACTGATCTTAGTGTTCTTGTCACCAATAACAGAATATTTCTTTCTCCATAGCTTTAAAGGGTTCTTCCACTCTCTGCCCTAAACTTCAGCTTCTTTTGGCACATTTATCACTTCTCTTTCTATGTGTAACGACTCTATACCAGTGCTAGAGAGTATTAAATTGATTGGTGGAAAATTAATGGAGCAAGCAGGAATGATAGAGAACAATTACTTGTGCATTATGGCTTTTGATAAGCTGGAAGTCTGGCGGGACACAAACATAAAGCACACCAGTAATGGAAACACCCAGTGCAGTCTGACCTTGTTGGAGAACTTCAGGGAGGCCAGAGAAGAGGGAGAAGGGACTTGTTCAAATTTTGGAGAAACAAGCCTAGAGGAAGATGCACCTCACTGCTATTTAACAAGGTAGTGCCTTACTATAAGGGTGAAAACTGGAAGGAAACAACAAATATTCAGGAAGTTTTATATACAAAAGGCCACAAAAAAGACTTTTTTGCCATATGAAGGTCATGTAAATCAGAGCCCTGCCTTTATTTTCAGGCACATTACACTATATTGCAGCCATTTTAAACTCTTTTTAGCTGTTCAATTTCTACATCTAGTGTTCCATTAAATTTGGTTCATCTCCCGTGGTGCCAACATCTTGAGCAAGGCACTGAAGAAAGAGCAAAGAATTAGGAAGTGAAGGCATGGGCGAGTTCAGTGGCTGATGGCTGTGCAATTTAGAATTCAAGGAAAGAAAGTTGTTGATTCATGTTGCCAGCACAGATGCATTTGAATATATTAGGAGAAGTGTTTAATAGCCATTTGCTGAAGAAAGGCCCTGATCTCCCTCAGAAAAATGATGGCAAGAATGTTTCAGAAACATTTTTAGCACATATGCTAATCCACATTCTCTTCTTTTTCAGATTTTTTTTTTTTTGCAGATGGCATTTTTAGCAAAGTTGTCAGCTTCTGTGTACAGAGTGCTTTTGCCATTCCTGCATTTTACATGTGCTGCAAGTCTTAGATGCTTATAGAAATATCCCTGTTTAGAAACAAGTTACATATGGCAGCAGTCCTTGACATGGTTCCCCAGGAACTGGTTGCAGTCACTGAACACTTGCCTGCTTCAGGGACAACTTGTCTGGTTTATAACAGATTGATTGTACCTGATCTAGAAAGAGATTCATGAAAGGTCTTTTGCCTTCCTTTGGTCTGCATTTTGCAGATGCCTGCTGCTGCTAGCTAGGCAACGAGATGTACAGGTGTTCTCCAGAAAAAAAAAAAAAAAAACAAAAAAAACCAAAAACAAAAAAACACCCCACCCAAAAAACCCCTTCAGCTATGCCCTGAAAAATGGTGGATATAATACAAATGAATATGAAAATGTCAGCTGATGGTGTCTCTCACAGTTTATAAGAGACAAAATCCCACTGACTCAAAGGACAACCTGACTTCAGAGTAGGGCACACAGATAGAAAACCAGAGTCATTCAGCTTTGGAACAATGCACTGTGGAAAACATCTTCTCCAGAAATGCTGTTTGAAATTTAAAAATAGCCAATATATAAAGATACAATACAACTGAAGTTTGGATTAACTAGATTAAAAATTTGTGTGGGCCAGGCCTAAAAATAAAGAGCTTTTCTTCCTGAGTCTGTGCTATCAACAACACTAGTGGGTTTCTTTAGCAGGATTCAGCATCATTGAGGTGATCTGCTACAGACTTTGCTTATTTATACCTTTGTTTCAAGTTTCGAGAAAATTTCAAGGAAAACTGTGAATTAGAATGCTCTTGATGTTAATAACACATTTACATTGCTTCAATGATAACCAAAAAAGATAAATGCATTTTCTTTCCACTACTTGTCAAAGAAAACCAAGAACTTAATCCCATAGTGCTCTCAATGGTAAAGATTTCATTAAACTATTTTGAGTCACTCCTGTAAAAATAAAATAAAAACCACACTCAACCAACCAAATACAAACCACAGAATTCGGCTAAAAAAAGATGTTATCTATCTGCACAACACCAGAGAACTTTGCTCCAACAGACACTCTGAAACAAAACAAAACTATAAAAGCAAGCATGTATAATGTGTATTACTTACAGTGGATTTCTAGAACCTGCATTGCTATCTGAGGTGTAGAGTTTAGGGACTCATGATCTACTCTGCAACTTACAACTGCACCATCATCACTGCGATCTGCTAGGAAATCCAGCGTGCTGCTGACTGTGAATGTTTTACGATTTGCATCTTCTTCTTTTAAATATTTAACATCTGAAAGAAAGAGTAAACTGTTAGTTATCTTTCCAATATTTTTTGGAAAAAAAAGTAGTCCAGCATTACACAGCTAAATTTTCCACCACAGTTGTTGGAATAAAACCATCTTTCATTGTTGGTCTCTTTAATATCAAGGTAATTAGTTATTCCTCAATTTGCTCTCATTGTCAGAGTAGAGATACATATTGAAAGAGAAAATTTTAAAACTGGTTCCATGATACTGCATTCAAACAGAAATTCCATTCATTAATACCTCTCGAATGTTTAGGTCCATATTTGGTATAAATGTTCTCTGTCGGTCATCTGAAAAAGATGGTGATCTTGTCCCACCCTCATCACCTTACATATTCACAGTGTCACTGGACATAAAATTTCCCAAGTTCGTTCTTACAGCCTCTCACAGTAATGCAATACATGGACATTACTGAAGCCACGTGCACACAGATTAATCCTGTGTTTACTTTATTCATTGCTTATTCTGTTGTTTGGTTAGAATTATGCTAATTTACTGATAGAACCAGGTATAGTCATCAATGGTAATAAACAGCTGTAAATAGAGCATGTCACAGTATTAACTGGAATATACAAATGAGTCCCAAGACTACCAGAAATAAAATTACTGCAGAGAACTTCCACTCACTGCTTTATACCATTCTAAACTGACCTGATACTTTTGTGCAAATCCAGTCAAAAATCTGAGTTTTCAGACCTGACATTGCAGTGGAGGGAGTTTTCAGCTATGCTTAGGAAGCATCATCTCAGCTCAAGGTTAAGATTCACATTCAGAACATTTTGTTGTAAGAAATACATGCTAGATCAGAAATGAAGATCCAAAAGACTGAGCATTTGAGTTAAAATGTCTGAATGTATTAACTGGAACATGAGATCTTCTTACACATACTTAAGAATTGTTTTACTTGGTTCCCAACTACTTGTGATACTTATTGATTTTAGTTTATTTCAGAAAAATGGTAAGCTTGTTGTATTGATTTATTGCAGTGAAAGCTTGAAAAGACATCTATAAATACTTAAACATATATATTAAATTACACTGAGATTTCATATGTCCTCTGTGCCCTAAAAAAAGTGAGAGGTTTCAGTTTTACAAATTATACTAAATCCCATTAGAGAACAGAATGACCTAAATAAAATTTCCATGAAATATCAATTTTAGAAACCAAATCTTCAATGGCTTAAGCTACATCACTTTAGATTAAAAATACCTCTGACATCAGAGAGGTGGTGTTTATCATTGTCTCCAGACAGACAAGGACACTGTGTAGTTATACAGTTTCCATTTTTCCCTAAAAATAATTATTTCTTGCATATGAGAATTTTTCTGCCTGTTTGCTGCTAAGCTTTAAAAGATTTCCATTTCTGTCATGGTCACTATTAATATTTAGGGATTAGTAGGTAAGTGATATATTGACCAGAGGTAAAGCAAAGTTATTATAATCAAACAACAAATGTCTTCACTAATATTTAAAGCAAACACATGTGATTTTGTTCCCAGAGTTAGGTTTCCACATCCAATAATAAGCACCTATATAGGTTACATTCTGCTTGTAAGTAATGTGCACATCCCTTTGCTTGCTGACTTCAGGTGGGGGACAGAAGACTCCTGAAAACATCAACAACTTCAATTTTATTGAGATGTTGTGGATTTTTAAACCTTTAGAAGAAGAAAAGCAGTTAATTTCCCAAACTGAGGTTGAGAAGTCCTTCTCTAGTTATCTACTATGTGAAAGAGTTCAACTTCCTGTGCAAAAAGGGGAGTGATAAGATTCTACAAACTGTTAGCATCCCCACCAACAGAAATTTTTAGCTTGTCTTCCTTACCAGCTGTATTTTCTCAGATGTTCCTTCATGGCAAATGAAGGTGTGATTGTAATATGTTCTAACTGAATGCAAACCCAACTGGATGTAAGAATGGTGGACATCAGCTACTGGGTACACACCATCACTCAGGATATTTTACAGATTTTTTAATATGTCAGTTGTAGCCTACTGTTTAATTTGTTTTCTTGCTTCTCCTCTCTCTCCTAAATATTGTCTTGAAGAAAAGGTTGAAAAGAAATCCATGACACATGCATTTTGTGTGGGATGCACTGTAATGGAACAGGCTGAAGGGATACAGCTTTATAGAGGAGGACCTAGGGGTTGCAGGACACGTTGAACATTGTGAACAGCGTGCCCTTGCAGGGCTGGAAGCTAAAACCCACTGCCTTGCATTAGCAAAAGCACAGCCAGAACGCCAGGGGAAGTGATCCTTCTCTCTTTGGCACGTGCATGGCTACACTGAGAGTATCAGGCCCAGTTTTGGGCTTTCTGAAAAAAAATTAAAAAAGTACCACAAACCTTTTGAAAAACACTGCGTTCAGTGGAGCTGTACAAGGACATCTTAATGTTGATATTATCTAACCCAAGGAAGAGAAGACTAAAACCAGACCAAACTGTTGCTTTAAAGTACATAAATTATGGCCATAAAGAAAGAAAGCCAGAATCCCCTTAGAGATGTACAACAAAAGCTGATGAGCACAAACAGAAGTTACACTTAGACAAATTTGGATTATATATCATGAAATATCTACAAATAATGGAAACACTATACAAGAGTGGTTTGGAATGCTGAAAAATCTAGCCCAGACAGAAATGTTTCTATGGAATTTCTTTCCTGGGAAACTTTTCAAATATGAATTGAAGAAGACCTTTAGCCACTTGATTCAGCCTTGGGATAGATGTTGGGCCAGACAAAACCTGGGGATCAGCTTTGGGCCCACTTCCATGACTTTCAGAAGGGTGCACATAAAGATATGACTGTATCAACTAATACAGGGTTATATCTCATAGGTATGGATGTTTGATAGGGAAAATAATAAATGGAAATGATGGAATGTCCATCATTCTTTGCTCATTGCAAGCTATTTATAAAAGCACACACCTGTAGCTCACAGAAATATTCATCTTTTAAAAAGACAGTTTTTCTGGTTTTACATGGCAGATATAATTTTTGTTTGCATTTAAACACAAGTTCTGACATGAAATGGCCTTTTTATCTAAAAATAATAAAAAAAAATCATCTTTGCTTTAGAGGTTTCTCAAGATGATGATCAGTACCTCTCTGAAATCTTTGTGTATACTAAAATTAAAGAAACTTACTCAAAGTATCTTAACCTGCTGCAACAAAATCTTAATTATTTTTAAAATGCAGTCCACCTAGGAAAAGAAAAGAAAAAAAAAAAAGAAGAAAATCCATTCAAAATATTCCTGAAGCCTAAAAAAAGATATTTATATAATTTTGTTGAAAGAGCATGTTAACAAATTTTGTTGAGAAAGATAATTTCAAAATGAAAAATTTGCATTTAGCTTCTCCATTATTTTTGTTCTTAATAATCTTCCAGAAATGTCACCAGAATGCTAAACTGCAGATCCCTTTGTTAAGTTGGTGCATATATGAGTGACAGAACACTGAACTAAAAGGTGTGGCACCCAGTGCTTCACATCCAGTCTCTCTCATTACTCACACTTACTTTATCAAACACTATTCCTCTATCAGATGATGATTCCTTTTTTGAGTCATAGCAATGGAGCTACAATTTTAGAGTGGCTTTTTCCCCTCTGGTGCAACTCTGATCTCAGTGCATCATTTATATTCGTTTGCAGCATGTATAATACAGTGGAACACAATTGGATTTACTGGTGCTAGACAGACGAACTTCTAACCTTTAATGTCAGCTGCATTAGCATATCATTTCATATCTATTTTCTCAGATTTATCATTTCACCTTTTACACTGCACAAAGCTAATGTAACTTCTGCTGATGCCACTGCAGACCGGTTAGGTTATTTTATTTCTAACCTTTGAGAAATGGCAATGTGCTCTTCAGAAGACCTAGAAAACTGAACTGAAATGAATGTTCCCAGTACTTTCCTCCTATTTCTGGTTGTTGGGGTTTTTTTCCCTTTTACCGTGCTTTTTAATATACCTTTTTTTCCCCCATCCTCTTTTGGTTTTTGTTTTTTTTTTTTTATAAATCCTTTTAGGAACCATTGAGAAAAATAAATTAAATAGTCAAATCAACAAATTGCTTGCTGGCTTCAATTATTGTCAGCTGAAGGAAAGGCAAAGGTATTACACCAGATTTTAAAACATAACTTTTAAAATAACATATTTTCAAATATATGTTGCCTTGCTGTTAGGCCATCTGTATCAGTGTTTCTGTTATAGTATTGACATTGCTTGGAGTTATTTCCAATCTTAACATGCCTTGAATATGGATATCCATCCTGCCATCTTTTCTGGAGGACACAATCTATGCTGTGCCATGTGTGTTAGCTGGGCTGTTTAATTCTTCTTTTTACTTGCATTTGATTAGATGATGCCTTTCTTTCATCAATTTCCTCAAATTTCCCAGTACTGAAAATAATTATTCTGTTTACTCATTTTCTATCCTTGTTACACATTTCAAATTATTCCAGTCTAAAATGCTTGTTCCTTTCAGTACTAATCTCATTTTTATTAGAAATATAAGAACACCTCTAGAATGAAGAGGATTCTTTAGGCAATCATCTGTAATCTCCTTTATTCACCAATTTTATACCAGGGCTCTACTTTTGCACACTGAACTTGGTGAAGAATAGTAAAGGAAGGTAAATGGTTCTGTAATTAACTCTGTAACTTTGCTTGAGGCAGTTTATTGAGCTACTGAAATCCAAAATATTAGACAAATCAGATAAATGAAGGGTGGTTTCTTGTTTGTTTGTTTTTGTTTTTTAAAGCTGCACAGAAAAGGTGGATTCTGAATCGTTTATTTATCTGGTCTAATAGCAGAATGAATAGAGGTGACACGAACAAATACCAATGCCTTATCCTTTTTATCCATCTACTTTATAATGGGCATCTCAACTGGCTTGGAACAGTGACAGTCTTCTGCATCAGGAATCTCTCTTCACTCACTCATTCACCAATGAGGATTTAAAACTATTCCAGCATTTTTAAGAATATGGAGTAGAAAACTAAGCTCTAAGCAAAGAGCATACCAAGTGAAAGAGAAGATGGAAAGAAAATAAACAGCTTTTTATATGCAGCTCTTTCCTAGCTTGCTCCATCCTTGAAGGCAAATCCTTGCTGTCAGCTTTGGTTTTAGTCACTCAATGGCTTTTCAGTTACAGCAGACTTTGCCCAACTCCGCCCAGCCCCTGTGAAGTTTTCCCAATCCCCTTTGAAGTCCATCTCCCTCCTCCTAGCTGCAGACTGTCAGCATCCTTGCCTCAGCTGAAGATTTCAAGTTTCCCAGCTGAGATTCCCCCAGTTGCTACATCCTGGCTCTCCCTCACCAGAGCAGGGCTCCATAGGTCTCCTATGGGAACCCGAAATTCTTCTGCCTCCTCCTGGTCACATTCTTCTGTTCTGCCTCACTTGGTCACATTTTTTAGGGGAGTGTAACCTAAATCTGGGAATTAACTAAGTCAGACATACCCCATGCTGGAATGGCACAAGGGAAATGAAAAGGGAAAATATCAGGGATGAGTGGTCTGACTGTGATAATAATCCGGAAAACATTTCTCTATGAATCCTCATAGTTGAGATGATTATGCTGCACAGAGTTCTAAGCAGTCCAAAACATCAGTTTTTACTATTTGAAAAAACAATTAAAAGATGGTTAGATGACCACTACAGTAAATTACAATGAATTCTTCATTTGTGTGCTATCCCCTACTCACTTCATGAGCCAATAGGAGCAACTTTACAAACACAGATTGAAAAACCATAATTCTGCAGAAGGTATAGTTTTCACAATTGGACCAAATGACACCAAAATCCTTTGAAATACCTTTAACTTCTTTGTCGTTCTTGAACCATCTGATATCAGCCGCTGGCTTACTACCAGATGTCTTGCAAGTGAGCTGCATCCTCTCTCCCTCCATAATTGGTGAGGTAAATCCAGTAATTTGTGGCTTCTCAGGAACACCTAGCAAGCAAACAAGCAAAATGTCTCTGATAGTGTCAGCTGCTGCCACAAATGCACGACCAACTTAAAGTTAATTTCTTCATATGCTCTAAATTCTGGAAACAGGATAATTACTTCCTCGTGCCTTGTCAGTTAAACCTTTTTCCTATTGTAAATTATCCATCAATCTGAAAGGTAGTTGAGTCTAAATAAATAAAGAAAACAGAAATTACCTAATTTTCTAAGAGAAACAGTTTGCATTTTAATAAATTTCTTATCTCTGTATATTCTGCATGCAGGTCTAGTCTGACTTGTTACAATATTTAAACTGCTCAGCACAGCAAGCAGGATGACAAAGCACATTAGAAGCACAGCTGTGAAAATTAAACATTAAACTGGCAACAAAAAGCTGAACTGACCTAAGTTGAGAACAGATATTTACACCTGAATAATAAAGACTTTAATGGAAAAGGGAAGGTGAAAATAAATACTGGAGTCACTTTATCTTCAGAGAAACAAAGCCAAAACACCATGAGGTATAATCACAGCTCCATCGACTATGGAGAGTTTTTCAGCTAAATACTAGTTCTTCAAAGCAGATCATATGATTTGGACATACCACACACATAATATTCAACATGAAAATTGTTGCTTTTCAGTGAACCATGGAAGATTAACAAAAAAAAACCCCAAAAAAACAAAAAACAAAACAAAACAAAACAAAAAAAAATAAAACACAAAGAAAATTGGGAGAGTTTTGATCACTGCATGCATAAATCCATTTAACTAATGAAGACACAAGAATAACTTATTTTAAAGTAATACTGATGACTTTTTAAAAATAATTTTAAAATCTCCAAAAATGTCAGTTATATCTTGCAGCTATACTGCTTTGGTGCATTCACATTTGTGGCAAGATAAAGGGCTCGGTCACAGTAATTGATCTTGTGCCCTGCATTTAACAATTCAGTTTTTCTACATCTCTTTTCCAAAATGACAGATTATGTACATAAAAGCAAAGCAGCATCACCTATTGCACAGTACATCTCTTTAATAAACCTAGTCCTCTCTTTTAGGACAGAAAATGGTGTCTACTACAATACCTCGACACAATACCTTGAATTTCTAATCAAAAGCAGAGCAGTCAATAAAGAGATTATTAGTACATAAAAGGATAGTTTATCTGATTAAAAGATGCAATACAGTTCAGTGGTAAAGATCCCCTTCTCTGGCAGAAAATGTTTTAAGAGTTTAAAATGTTCCTTTAAAATAGGAAATTACAAATACAAAATGAAAAAAGGCAGGAATTCTAAACTGCAGCTTTCTCTCTTGGAAGGTAAGTAAAGGATGTTGGGAAAGCTTCATTAAACCCTCCCCCAAAACAAAGGTAGAGCTTAAAGGACTGTTAAGGATCAAGCTACTTTTATTAATAAATATTCGCTAGATATTTTGGGAGTTTTCTTGTCTTTGTAACACCTTCCTAGGTCTTTCTGCCATTTAAAAGGTCGAACTGGTGCACTCCTCAATTGTTTAGATCATGAAATGCCTCTCTACAGAAGGAAGATGAAGCATAGGCAGTTGCTCTTCCAGAATATTTTGCTTTGAATGGGTACTTTTTAGCCTTAATGCCAAAGTTGTGAAGATTTTTGTAAAATAGTCTCACAGGGACTGAAAGGGAGATGTATTTCATATCCTAAGCACAAAACCAATTCCCTGGCTGGATTAATGTGAATATTACTGCCACAGAGAATATCTTACATTAGTTCTATTAAATTCAACTGTCTGCCCATCCACATATAAAAATAAAACAAAAAGAAAGAAAGAGTCATGTTCAGGGACAGAAAAAAGGAAAAAAGAATAAAAATCAATCTTTAAAATCATATAGCCTCTTAGGTTCGTAGGTGTGTTTTAGTGAACTATAGCAATTTTGGCTGATTGGGCTACTGACATTCATAGAATCATATAAAGCTTCAAGCAGAAACTTTATTTCCTGGGCATCTCTTGAATTCTATTGCTTTTCTATGTGTTTCTATAACCTTTGGGGAAAACAGCAGAGCACTTAGAGGATAAAGCATAAAAGAAGCGGCAAACCCAGTGAAAATTTGCACTTTACAGACAAAAAAAAAAAAAAAAAAAAAAAAAAAGAGAGAGAGAGAGAAAGCAGAATGAGCCAAAAGAAAATGCACAGCTAAGGAAAAATGATAAAGCTCTAAAGCCCATTTTGATTTCATGCTTTCTGATTTTCTCCCCTTTGCCCTATCCAATAGATTGTCAGGAGATGAACACATGCACCTTCTGTGCACTCGTGGTGCTCAGGATGTAGAGGTTATGTCCATTTTATGGAGCACTCGTTCCGTGGTGTTTGTGTGCTCCCTACCTCATTACCCTGCCACGGTGCAAACAGTAAGAGGCACGTTATTTTTCAGCCCAGCAATATGAAACAATAAACATCAGGGGAAACTAGATCAGACGTTTACATTTATCTTCTGCCAAGCCTTAGAAAAGTTGCTTCTTATCATAATTTGCCAGAGCCTGAGGAGTTTAACACTTGCTTCTTTCTGCTCAGCTGGGTCTGTGCTTACCGAGGACGGTGAGGAAAGCCTTGGAAGTTTTGACAGGCATGGTGAACAAAGAGCAGGTGTACTGCCCTTCGTCCGACAGGGACACGTCGCTGACACTGATACTCAGCTCGTGCCACGACGCTCGCACCAGCTCGATTCTGTTGTCCCTCAGAGCTGAAAAACAACAAAAAAAAATTGACGTTACTGCTGGATCCAGCACGTGGACAAAGAGAGGGGTGTTGTACAAGAGGCTCCATGAAGGTTCCTAGAGAAACCAGGCCCTAGAACACAGGGGTGTGGATACAGTTGTCTACGCAGGGCAGTTTGTTTTCCCTGTGGGATAAAGTGGAAGAGTTTAGCAAGATTTTGAAGGGTGTATTGAGTGGTGTTTAACATATATAAACCTAGAAACTACAGGACTTGAGTTAACTCTGGCCTTACTCTAAAAATCCCAACAATGGCCTTGATTTCTGCCCCCTCACAGATTTGTTCAGTGCCTAAAATAAAACCTTCCCAAAACCAGCCTGTTTGTCACGTACTTACAGATGTTGAGAATCCTGTATCTAACCCTGTATAGTTTGTCTACAGATTTTTCTCATGTTCATTACTACTAATATTGAACTGGACTATTAGATTTCTCAAATTCTTAAAAATAAATAATTATTTATTTTTACTAATAGACTGAAAGTTCTACTTATACATGCATATGTAGTACATTTAACAATTTGAGGTAATTCAATATAGTGGATTTCTATTTAGGATTATGAATAAAAATTCAATCTCTTCTGTTTGCATGGAGGCAATGAGGTAGAAGGAGCATGCAGATTCACTTAAATTCAAAATGTCGCTTTAGTTAATGCTTTGAAATTGAAAATATTTCATAACCCATACTCAGATTAACCTCCATTTGCTATTGAAAAACTGACAAACATTCCCAAACATTCTATTTTTCTGCAGTAAAGTTGCTTCAGGAATCTGCATATATTATCCAAGCCTTTCCACAGCATGGAAATACTAATATCATAAGTGATCAAACACTGTAATTCTCCTAAGAAAACAATTAAAAAGGCTCTGTAACTCAGGAAGTTTAGCTGTATACCTCTAGATTGAAAGGTCTAACCTGAAGGTGTGTGAAACTTCAGTGAGTCTATTTTTACAGCAAACTTCTGAAAGTTAAAAGTAAACTGGGACTGTGATATTTATCGAGACAGTTACACCTGCATTTGAGAGAAGAACAAAGGTGTTCCAGTCCCTAATGCTGCTCTCGCTCACCTCTTTCTAAAGTCTCCAAAGACTCTTAGATTTGTCTAGTATACCTCTTCTAATGATAAAAATAAATAAATAGTTTTACTATTTATTTACTAAGTCGATCCAGGAAGATTTACACCAAAATAAGAAGATACAGCGAAGATTCAGCAAAAGTGTCACTTGATTTTGTCTTCTTCTAAGGCTGCCACTTAGGTTTGTTCTCACCAGAAAATTTCAGCTGAATTTGCTGATTATTTCAGGGTAGGCCAGCTAAAGATCAGCTTCTTCTTTGCAGGGTCTGAGCACTGAAAGGTGGCACCTTAATCATGCCTAACGTAAAGGCATGCCATGAACTCCTTCAAGGCACGTCAAAGGGACTGAGGTTGTGTGTAATGGACACATTCCAAAGAGAACTGAGAGGTCATATGGCCAGCCACAACAAGAAAAAAAAAACCACAATTATTTAGTTTATAATATCAAGTCCATATAATGATGAAAATAGGAGCAACCTTAAAGCAAACAAGCAAGCAAACCAGAAGCCACAAAATGCAAAGCTGACAGAACAGCTGAGAAAAACAAGTTCAGGAAAACAAAAAAGCACATAAATCAACCCCAAATAGCAGCAAAGCTGATCATTGTGGCTTTAGCAGCCAAAACTCCTCACAACAGTGAAGATGTTGCTATCTTTGACCAAGTAGATGGGGACTCAGTATTCCTTTCTCAGATTGTCAATTCTAGTCAGATGCAATGAGCAGACATAAGAATTGTAGCTTATTTCAATTACTGACCTTCCCAAAAAAAAAATAAATTCAAGTGTTTCCAAATGGTTTGATCACCACCACACCTGTTTATATAATTTGACAACAGCAGAAAAAATGGAAAAACAAACCAAACAAATCAAACAAAACAACAGACCAAGACTAAAAAGCCTCTCAGCACTCCATAATTTGGAAGTGGTGATTTTTTTTCCTCCCTGTAATCTGAAATTATTTAAAAAATAATGCACTATATCATCTTACATAGTATTTTACTTCGTTATCATTTTCAGTTGTTACTGCCATGTGATAAAGATTTATGTATCTGTTGAAATATTTTCCTACAGATGGGACAATGTGTAAAAGTTCATGCCCCAAGAAGAACAGTAATGAATTCCACTACAGCACAACTGGCCTACAGATGATGTCAAGAGCACATCGTTTTGATCCTAAAATTGGAAAACAAACTGTTTCCATCAACTACATTGTTACTGCTCCCCTCCCTCCCCTCCTCCGCTCCACACCTTTTTTAACCTTTGTAAAATATAAAAACCTCAGCTCAGTCAATTTTGTGGAAAGCTGGTAAGAACAATCACTGGTCAAGAGATGAGATCAGATGTTCCATGTTTCATTATGGAGTGGATTTTTATCGAAAGAACTGCAAGAAAGTTTTGTAAGGGAAATATCAACGCAGCCTTTGCAATAAATGCTGCAAAGAGCACCGACATAATATTCCTTTGCAGGAAAGCTGCTTGTCAGAAGCACTTTTGTAAGTGCTGGGTCTAAAAACAATTATCTCTTCCATCATTTTCAAACCTGAATATTTATAAGTTTCCTGTCTACGCAGGTGACAGACAAACCAAATTTTACTGCTGCAGCTTAGACAAAGTGAGCACTTACAGAGACGTTTTAGAATCTTATTTTCAAATTGTATTCCTGTTTCTATATCCTCATCTGTTTAGAAATACACCAGTATCTCATCATGAAATTGATAGCTGTGATGAATGCCAGAACTGGTTTGTTTCCATTTTCTGTCTTAGGTACATTTTGCTTAAAAGGGTGATGGAAACAACAGCAACAGTGGAGAAACCAAGAGCAATTCTAGCAACTCATGACATCCAGGCATTGTGAGTGAGTGGAGCAGGGTCTTGCTCATGGCAGAAAACCCTGCCAAGGCTGGCTCATGAAGCAAAGCAGCCCACAGAGCCTGGACAGAAGGCAGCTACAGAAAGGTACCAAGTGGCAAGCAGCTCCACCACAGCAGTTCAAATAAAACTCCATAAAGTAAAATACAAAATGTTCCATCACTTTTAATTAGCACTTTAACACAAAAAAAGTAGAACACTGCTCTTTTTTGGAACCTTCTTAGAAACTCCTTTGTTTTTAACATTTCACTTTGTTAGAAGCCAAACAGACCCTTCTGGCCTCTTCCTGGGGGTTTTAACCTACATTGCTGAATAATTATCCTATCCATAATTTGCATACCTACAGAGATACTAGAAAAAGGATAAATAAACAGAATATTTATTTGACTTCTGGGAAATACACATATGCCAAAAGCAGTAATAGAGAATACCAGCACTGGCATCACTTTTCTGGATTCTCATGTTGCAAGCTGTTTGAAAAATACAAAATGCAACAAGAAATATAATTACATAGTAAATTCCAATATGCCCTAGGTACATTACTTCAGTTTTCTGTAATTCCCAGGCACATATGATGTAGTTAATTTGCAAGGCATGAAATAATTATGCACAAAACACTCGTTCCTAAGCAGACACACTTCATTTATTTTACCTGTCATTCTCTTTTCCTGTGGAATAGACTTCCTTTCAGAATGTTCTCTGACACAGAAACAAGCAACCTTGATAATTTGTATAGTTGAGGTAATTATGAGTAAGAGATACAGTCATGTATTTCAGCTGCATTGATTAGTAATTATTGAAACTGATGACCATCACAATAAACTGGCCACCCTGGTCATAATCAAACAAAGCTGTACTTTAATTTTTGAATAAATAATATAATGATCATATGTTATCGAAGAGAAATCCTACAACAGGAATTATAACAGAAAGACAATGGAACCTTAAAAATTTGTAAAAAAAATAGAAAAAAAAATTTCACATTTCATACCATGAAGAAAAGAGTTGGACCTGTTAGACATAGTAGCCACACAGCAGCAACTCTAATGCCATTTCATCTAAAATGACCACATCTTTGTAGTATTTTGAGTCATATATTTGAAGAATGGGGGGAAAAAAAACAAACAACAAAATCCCCAAATTCTCTAGAGGAATTTGCTCATATTTTGAGAATACTAACTTGACATATGCTGCCATCCTGGGATTCACTCAACAAAATTTTCTTCCTTATGTTGGAGCTCTTCCCATTCTCATGGGAATAACATAACATTAGTTGGAACCAGAAGGATTTCAGATACTCTACAGGTCATGGTCAACTCCCAGAATTCTAATATTTATGAAACTGAAACAATCCCTCTGATTTTCAGATTCCAACATTCTGAAGGCAGTACCATAATCTGAAATAGATTTAAAGGGATTTAAGAGAAGGCACTTTTTCTTTGCTTCTAATGAATTCAATATACCAAGGTCTCCATGGGATGATCTACAGAATTTGCTTATAGTTGTGCATCACCAGAGGAAGAAAGAAGAGAGACAGAACAGGAATAAATGGAACAAATCAAACTAGTAGTGTTATTCTGTGTCTTGTAAACATTCATGTTTCTTTTCAAAACATTCACATTTCTTTAAAAAGAAGAAGGACTAATACACAGTTATTCTATTCATGCCTAACCTATCTAGTCCATACTTGCATGGTATCTGAATTCCTAAGACTTTAAGACTTCTCAGTTGTTTTTTCACATGGAAAGAAAATCTATTTCCTTCCTCTTTCATTTCCAGTCATGCAAGTTGATTACTTTCATGCAATTACACAAGGGTGGCAGTGTGAATTTTTAATAATCCCATGTTTTCTATTTCTACTTTGGCATGTGTTGAGGCTGTTTTTACCTCCCAGTGGAGGCAATTCTTACCTGTTCACAGCACTGCATTCGTGAAGCTATCACTTTTTTTCCCCCTGGGACAGAAGTCCTCAAACTGAGTCTACTTTCACAGGTAATGCTAATGTAGAGGGAAAAGAATTAGGATTTTCTATGCAATCTATCAAATTGGCTGACATATGTACCATTGGTCTCCTTTAAAGGTGACATCATTTATAGGTAAAATCAGTGGAAATCACTGATAATAAATAATAAACTGAAGGTTGCAATACTGTGGAGGGATCTTTGGCTAATTGGCTGTGGAACAGTCTAACCAATTTGCAAATTCATCATGGCTTTTCCCTCATTAGGAAAGTGATTAATAACACAGATGAGTTCAAACAGACATTCCAAACACTGTCTTTCACAGTTGTCAGTCACTTGGATGCTGAGAATACTTCAATATCACTGGATTTTTAAACCCATTCATGTACTTAATAAATTTGGGGCATCACTGAGCTTCATAAAACGTACTAAGTAAAGGTTTAGAAATTGAAAAACTACGTAAGAATCCTTGGAGATAGGTTTTACTTTCATTCCAGTGCATTTCTAAAGTATTTGGTGATCAAAAGGAAGAAAAAATGGGGGTCAATCAAAACATACTTCTTCCACCTGTAATCATCTGGCCATCTTCTAGTTTATGCGGTGGATTGCAGTCTAATAGGAAAAGACTAGATTGTTTTCAGCAGAGATACACTGCTGAAATGTTTGACTATGTTAGTTAGAGAACAACGTTCAACAGCAAGCTGCTTCCTCCTTTTGAAATTTTTCGGAATTTTTGCATGTTGCATAATGCACCTGCCAAAGACATGCAGCAAACTCCCTTCATCAGGAGGGGCACTGACAGCCTCACTAAGAGAGGCACCTACCCTGTGCTTGCCTTGGAAAGGCCAAAGCACTGGGGACTGAGAACCTGTCTGTACAACCTTATCTATTATTTATCAGGGCGCACAGCCTTAGATGCTTATGAGGAAAACCCAAACAGAAAGGTAATTTCTTCAGTGCAACAACAAACATTCTCTATTTCCTGCAATCTGGATGAAATGAAAAAGAGTTTAAGGTGACTTACAAGGAGTTATGATCTTGAACACAGCTGCTGAGTTGAGGTTTCACCAACTGTTGCCAAGTGACAAATGAAGGCCAAGATGACAACATGACCTTCATGGATGGAATACAGAAAACTTTCCTGCATGGCAGATTTTCTGCGCTGAGCTACCTTTTCCCTCACAATCACACTCTGTATTGGCTTCTTTGTTTTTCAGAGCACTCAAGAAACATGGCAATATGCAAAAAGAGAGGAAAAACTTGCCTTCTAGGGTGTTTGTAATGCCTGTTTCTTGTATTAAACAAACAGTGAACTTATTTTCTTCTTGCGTTTTGAGAATCAAGGACGATATTTATTTTCTGAGAAAGTCTGAGGCCTGACTCTCTTTCCCATAAGAAATTTAAGTTTCAAATCTTTGCAAAGCACACAGGCTTTGAAATATTAAGATGCTTTACTGTTTTACTGTGTTGAAATAATACTTAATCATAACTCCAAATAATAAAACAAAAATCACATTAGTCAGGATGAAACATTGTCTTACAAGGTCTGCTCGTCTGGTTCCTTGTTCAACAGGGAATTACAAGATTTCCTATTATCCTAATGCAACTGGACATGTACCACAGCACAGTAGCCTAGAAAATATTTAAAAATCATGCTTCTCAAATATACAGCTGCAAAACTTAAAACTGCAAAATGATCTGGCAAAGTTAGAGATGGACAGAATTAAAATAAATGAGATTCAATAGATAAAAGTAATTGGTAGTCTTATGTACCAAGTTGAAGATGAATGTTATGAAAACAGTAATGCAGGAAAAGAGGTCTGAGGATTATAGAGGAAATTATTTAACTATATGTTCAAATGCAGCACCACTCTAAAAAGATGAATCCTATTCTGGGTTGTACTGATCCTTGCAATTATGGTAAAAGAAAATGCTACAACTTTCCAAAATAGCATACATCACACTGTGCCATATATTGTAAATTACAGACAGAAACAGAAGTCTCTCAGTTGGGAAGAGAATTTCTGAAGGCCTACTGATGGACTACTGCTGCAAAAATAATACTAACAAAATGAAAATAATACAATTGAGAGCTGTAATAAGTCCACATGTACCTAAGGAAAGACTAACAGAAATTAGAATTTTTTTTTCCTATATGTGTCAGGTTAAATGGGACTTCACTGTGAGTGAGAAATGTTAGACAATGATTTTATGGAAGTAGAAGTGAGAAATAAATAGTAGTCCCCTTGCACAAGCCAAAACAAAGCTACACAGATTTCCAGATTGTCCTTCTGTGAAGATCAGACCAGGTAATTTTTCCTCATGCTACTGATGTTGATACTAATCAGTATGTTAGCAGCATTTAAAGACTCCTAACCAAGGCAGTGTTAAGCTTATGTAGACATTAAAAACTGTCTGGCCAAACAGCACAGAGCTCTACCAAGGCCATCTATGTATTTTAAAGAACATCAGTTCTATAATACTCTTTCTCCTTGTGAAGAGTCTGCTCTTCACAGTCACTGCTGGTGACCTTCATGCACTGGCTTTAGTCAGCTTTGAATGAAAGGACTCCTAAAGGACAGGGGGCACAGAATAACTCAGCCAGACTTTACACTTTTAGCACTGCTGCGCAACCAGGTTCTACTCAGGCCTGTCCCAAATACAATACACTTTTTGTGTGTGCTTCTCCAGCTGACCATGCCTAAAGGAAGCTGAAGAGCTGCATTTCCCTGACCTTGCAGATGGTGATGTTACAGTTCTGCCCATTCACTAGCTAAGCTTAATGACCCCATGACGCTGGAAGCATTTTTAGAGCCATGAATTAGTATTACTCATGGTAGTCATGTTTATGGTTCTGCTTCATAATCTTTGAAACTTGGAGTCTTCTGAAGAGTGCAGTCCTGTTCAAACCTATTATTTCAACAGAAGATGGAGAGACCTTCTCACTTTTTGATGGTCTAAAAAAGACTTTTTCTCTACCTGAGAACAGCTATAAGATGCCCCTGTTCTTCCTGCACTTCTTGGACACAGAAATGAACATCATCCGTCCTGTAGCAGATGGCTATGTTGGCTACGGATGCCAACACAGGAATACTCATTCTTCCTAACGACATTAAGCACACAGACTCCCTAAACTCCTGCTGCAGCCAGTGGAGCAAGTCATCTTCCTCCAGCGGCCAGTTAAGAACAGGTCACTGCCTTGAAAACATTACAGAACCTGGACAAAACAGCCAAGAAATCGTCAATGATTGATGAACGTATCTGCAATCAACCTAGCAATTGATCCCAGTATCAATGAAGAGCCAAAGCCTAATGTATACATCAATACCAAAGAGATTAGTGCTGTTAGGGATGACTCACACATCTCACTAGGAGGGAATTGAAATGTGGAACAAAGTAACAGGAGACGTCTGAGATGAGTCTAGTGCAATTCCAGGGAGGATTCCAGAAAGCTCTTTGATGGCTGCAACATCTTTTATGATAGAGCCCTTAAAGTTTTATGATGTCTTTCACGCAGCTGAGCAGCAGACAATCTGTCTCTCCGCCACAAGAACACAGATGCTCCCTCTTTTGTGGGATTTGTCTTAGTTTTCCACATGCTGATGTGCTGTGAAGGAACCTGTTAGTGAGAAGTGGTGTCAAAACAAAATTAAAGGGTTGGAGCCTCACTCACACAAGTTGAGGCTAAGAGACTTGGGATTGTTTAGCAAGAAGATCAGAGAATCCTGGTGTTAATCCAGATTCAAAAGGAAAAAAAGAAAAACAAAAAAAAACCATACCAAAAAAAACCAAACAAACAAACAAACAAACAAAAACACACAAAAAAAAACCCCAACAAAACCAACAACAACAACAAAAAACCAACAACAACAAAAAAAAAAAAAACAACAAAAAAAAAACCCCCCCCCAAAAAAAAAAAAAAAAAAAAAAAAAAAAAAAAAAACACCCCCCCCCCCAAAAAAAAAAAAAAAAAAAAAAAAAAAAAAGCCTGGCAGCAGATCTAGAGCTCTAATTTTCATAGGAAGCTGCCCCAGCATAGTGAGAGAACCAAGCTGGACTAGATGACCTCCAGAGGCCCTTTCCAATGTGTAACACTCTGGCATCCTGTCATTCTGGATGTATTTGTGCTAAAGAACCTGCATATCACGAAATTCAGAAGTGTGACCCATCTTGAAGTGTCAACTAAAAAGCTCTTTGGTAGATTCACAAAGATTAATCTTCTTTAGCTTTTCCTAAGCTTTCTTGGAAATCTTTCCTGATCGCACACCTAGATGGGTCTTGTCAATCTTTGGAATAAACTGTCCTTTACTCCAGTTTTTAATCCTTCAAGTCTCTTCCTCTTCTCCTCATCAATCTTTAATTAATAAAAAACTCTATTGTCATCTATATTAATAACATTTTTCCTATTTTCTGTAGTAAATAATTTTATTTCCTCTGTGTGCTAGACAGGTTTTCTGTGAGAATGAAGCTACTGGAAACAAAATTAAAGAAGAACAGGGTAAACCAATTACATATACAGCAGGAATACTGATCAGCAACTCTTTAAAAGGGAAGAGTACATCAAATTAACTTATTAATTTATATTCCCAAATATAAACTCCCAAGTACATTTTATCTGTTGCAGGAGTTCAAAAATGTAACAATTGTAAATTTAAATTACTTCACACTTATCAGCATCCTGAGCTGTATTAGGAAGAGCATTGCCAGCAGGCCCAAGCAGAGGATCCCTGCAGTCTCCTCAGCACTGGGGGGATCACACCTGAAGTGTGGTGCCCAGTTCTGGGCTCACCCAGTGGAACAGAGCCAGGGTCATACTGGAGCAGGGTCATAAAGGCAACATCAATCATTTTTGTGGGTTGACTTGAGTGCCAGGTGCCCATCAGAGCTGCTCTATCACTCTCCTCCTCAACTGGACAGAGAGAAAATATAATGAAAGGCTCATGAGTCAGGATGAGGAGAGGGAGAGATTGCTCAACAGTTACTGTCATGGGCAAAACAGACTTGGCAAAATTAATTTATTACCAACCAAATCAGAGTAGCATAATGAGAAATAATATCAAATATCAAAACACCTATCTTCCAACCCTCCCTTCTTTTCAGGCTTAGTTTTTCTCCCAATATTCTCTGAACCCCTCTTTCCCAGCAGCACAGAGGGACAGAATGGGGGCTGTGGCCAGTTCATGTGGTGAGTTCAGTGCTGGCTAATCACCAGTGCACTCACTAGAATCCACTTATTTCCTGCTGTGATATAGGATTAGGAGAAAGGCAAAGCAGGTTCAAAACTTTAAAAGAGTATAAAGAAAAAAATATTAACAGTAACTGAAAGAAAGAGTAATAAGAATCAGAACAAAACCTTCAGGACACTTCTCCTCCCCCTAAAACCTTTTCTTTCCCACTGACAATGTAAAGAAACCTAAAATTTCAGTCAGTTTACCACCTCTAATATAGTTTTTCTTCAGTTCATTTAGGGAGAGAGGTCCCTCTTGTGAATGTTATGGAGTTCATCACTCAGTCTTTGTGCTGCTGCTTCCTCCTCAGTGGGAGGGCTCCTCACACTCTTCTGCTCCAGCATTGGAGATAGTCCTCCACAAACTTTAAACTTAATCACAGAAAGAACTATGGCACTGTATTTACTGTACAGGATCCCAAAAAAACCTGTAAAGTCTCCAGCTTTACATACTCAAAATCTGAGTGGACACGGTCTGGGGCAACCTGTCCTGGCCGATCCAGCCTGAGCAGGGCAGTTGGACTGCAGGATCTCCAGAGGTTCCTTGGAGGACTCTCTGATTCAAACAGCTTTCACCTGTACCAAAATGCTACAGAAAAATAAAGCAAACAAACAAAAACTTCTCAGGCATTACTCTCCACCTTTTTGGCTTTGAAATTGCTTTCGTATAATTAAAAACTGATACCCTACAGAGTGCTCTGCCGAACTGTAATAAAGAAAAATGTTTGAAGACCATCCATCCATAGAAATAAGTCTTACCTGCTACAGGGAAAATGTTGACAGATTAATGTGATCAACTCTGGAATTGAGCGCTGTTCTGGGTAGGCCCTCCCACAGTCATGTCTTTTTCCAGAATAGAAAAGAATTTTGAAAACATTTGATTGTATCAGTGAAAATCTTTCCAGATAGAACAACAGAAAGTGAAAAGGTGAAAAAAAGGGGACCCTGATATTTGTCTGAGTACACACAGGTGAGCTCTCACATGCTCCTGTTCTATGGGGCTGTCATCTGGCCTGAGCTGCTTTTGCCACTTGTAGGAGAATAACACAAGCTTGAGCTTCCCAAGAAAACTTCTGCCTCAACACTGAATTACAGCATCATGGGCAGAAAAAACAACCATCACTGAGTTTTGGAAGCTCTGGCAACTTAGATCTTCAAATACTGACTGACTGAATAAATTTTTTAAACCTATATGTTTGAATAGAAAATAACCGTAATGTATTACTTTTATTTCCAAGATGTCCATTCTGAGATCAGGAAAAGAAAAATTAAATCATACAGAACTTATTAAACCCTTGCTTTAAAAGCTGAACAATAAAACCCAACCAACCAACGAAACAAATAATAACTTTGTAGAAAAATGCTCAGAGCTAAGTTCTCTAGTATGTCCTACATTTTAAACTTTCTTTGCAGATTAAATTTTGTCTAGCTGAATCCTAGAAAATATCACCAAACAGTGATAGATAAGAATAAAACAATCCACTACCACCAATAAAATAAAGTAACATAAAATAAAAATTATCAAACTGTTCTTGCACAGAAAACTGCAATCCTATAAATTCAAAGATAGCAGCAGATTTAATTTCACATGCAGGTGAAGGGTAATCAGAGCCATATGGATTAACACTAACTCAGAGGAACTCTAAAGTTGTATAGGAGACCATAGGGAGCTTCCAACTGTAAAATCTTGATCATGAGCTTTACACCAATAATTGGAATAGTCTGCCACCAGGTTTATCTCCAAGGGATGAAGACAAAATTTTTTCCTCAAGTGCAAATCTGTCTTCCTAATTCTGCCAGCAGATATGAAAAAATAAATTGATTAAAGCCAAAAAAAAGGAGCAAAAAATGCCTTTGTCTTCCCCAATAGCACTTTAGAGGATAAGGTTCCTTGGAGACTGCATAAATTCAGAGGAAGGGAAAGGGAAGGGGAAAGACTGTGGGACTACTTGAGGATCTGGCCCAGGCGTGTCTATCTAGATCCAAGACAGACAGCTACAAATGAGACAAGATGAAACATTTCTGACTGCAACAGACAAAGTAGGATGGGAATGATGATTACGCTGCTCTGCAATGGGGATTGCGGTAGCCAGCTTTTCTGAATATAGGAGCTGATCATCCATTTTAAAATTAAAGATCTATTGTTCCCTGTGAAAATGAAATCAAGGACTCGAATCTGTTCTCCCCCATTACAGAACAAATCAGGTAATGTAAATCAAGTATCATCTTGTAAGGTGATCTCTACTGGAATAAATTTGACAGCAGAGACAGACGCGTCAAAGAGCCACTACAGCAACACCTAGGAGGCTCAATGGCACTCTGAACTGTTATCTGGTCTCTGATATTTCTGGCAATTTATTAAGGAATGGCATCTAGCTCCAGCTGGGGATGAACTTAACACACACACCAAAAAAAAACACACACCAAAAAAAAAAAAAAAAAAAAAAAAAAACCCACCAAAAAATACCCCAAAAAACCAAAAACAAAACCTATCAAAAAAACCCCAAACAAAGCTACAGCAAACATCAGAAACAGGACTCTTTGTGCCTAAGAAAAAACTTTGGGCTCTGCTGAAATTCTTCAATTATTCAATGACAAGTATCTAGCTGAGTTGCTAAGCTCAAATCTCTCAGAAAGTGCAAATTCCTCCAGGCAACTGCCTGAATTCTCCTGGGTCATTTAACTGGATTGGGAGTGCAGGACAGATCCTGTTTCTGCATCAGGGCAACTCCCAAAGAAAGTTCTGCTCTGTTGATTTTACCCAGGAGCTCACCCACCAGACATCCCCAGAATTACCTGATGGATCTCCTCTGGCAAACTGTGATTGTCCCAAACCTGCCTGTGATTGTCCCAAAATGCACTGTTACCCACAGGGACCTGGTTAGACAGCCCTGCTCAGAAGGGGCACATTCCAGAACTTCCACCTCAATTGACCATCTATTTGCATGCCATCACTGCTGGACTTTGGGACATCTGTCATTTAAAGTCTCCTTTAAAAGTGTCTTACTTTATGTGAATACAGACATTACCCATATAAATATAAATACATACTAATTAAAGTATGTATTTATATTTATATGCGTAATGTCTGTATTCACATAAAGTGAATTATTATCACATAAAGTGAATTATAATTAAAGGAAAGATTTAAGCATTTTCTTGTGTTTCCTACCTACTAGTTCTTTTCTTTTTTTTTCCTGCCTCCTACTGTGAATATTTGTAGTGGCATAGCTTTGGTAGGTAAAGGAGTGAGCAAAATTCTTTAAGAAAGTACAAGGCCCAGATGGTTACAAAATTCTCTGAAAAGACTGGTGGACAAAAGGTCTTATTACTGGCTTGCATTAGGGATTGTGACAACTAAAAGTTTGTCCCTTCCTTCCCATCCCTTAACACTGACTGACCCAGCTATCTGGCTACCAGCTAGACTCAGCAGCCTCTTCTCTGTGTCTTTGTTTCAGCGTGAGCAAGATCTGACCTGCCTTACATGTTACTTTTAGGGAAAAGTGAAGAGTCCCAAGAAGCACTGGACAGAATCCTTTAGGTTGAAATTGGTTGTCCAGGTTTTATTCCCTCTTATTAGGACTTCATAATATTTAGCTTAGATGCCTTCCTCTTCAGCTTGCTATCTTTAGAGTAGTCTGCTCCTAATTTTTCTTGCTCTTTCTAAATATTTCTCAGAAAGCTTGAATGTATAATCTGAGGCAGATACTTCCTATAGGTACCTCTGCTTTCTTTGTGGAAGCAGCCTATGGCTTCCCTTGTGAGGAAAACCAGTACTTTCCACACGCTACAAAGTCATTAACAAAAGCCAAGTGTTGACTATTGAATCTCCCATCACACCTATTTGACTGTTTTCAAAAGACAAACCCCAGCTAAAGATTCTCTTTTATTTCATCCATAAATGATGCAATTAAAGGTAGGTACTGGGCACCAGTCATCAATGTACAGTGCTGAAACCTACAGAGATTCCACAGCACTTATACATAATGAACTTTCCTAAACAAAGCCTTAATAAAATAAAAATCTAGGAGTCCTTGCTGCTTGTAATATTAGTACAAATAATGTTTGAATATCTGAGTTATGAAAAAGTTCTGCACAGACCAGAACATGGAGTGCAGAAGATGCTTCTTTATCTAATTTCTATTTTGGTGTACAGCAACAAAGAGGGTGACATTTCTATGGCTGAAGTTAAAAACACCTCTCCTCTGAAAAATGGATTCTGGTAACATCAACAATATACAATCTATACAGGGTATGTGTATCAACTGAGAGGAAAAAAAATGAGGAAAACAATCGTTAAGACAAACAGCAGACTAAACTAAACCTGACAGGCTTGAGTGATGACATAATACCCTCTTATTCTGTGATGGTGACACAAAAGTGCCAAAGGACACAAAGCTGTCAGTCTTGTTGTTTATCTTCTATCTAGGACTAATAAAAGGAGGTTGGAGACTGACAGAACAGACACAGGGACAGTTCTAGGCATTCAGCTTGCACTCTGAAAAATGTATTGATGGATTTAGGGGTGGCTTATTTGTTATTGCCTTTTTCTGCATTACCTTTGTGAACTCCCACAAACTTTTGATACAACTTTGGGTTTTTTAAACTATCATTGCTTTTTCAAATTCATGTTCAGTAGTTATATTTGCTGATATTGCAATGCCATGTAATTAGGTATCAGCTTCTGGACAATTGTCCAACTTCGTTGAAAACAAAACTAACTTTTGCATAGCCCCTTAGGTAGCATCATGGTGAATAATGGCATATTATCAAACAATTCTATTTTTAGCTGTCTCAGAAAACAAAGCCTAAATGCGTCCTGCCACATCAGCTCCTAACTGCTAAAAATGGTAAGTGACACAGGTCTCTGTAGAGCACAACACTGAAGCAGCACCATTTAATTTTAGCACATACATCTTGTAAGGCAGGTAAACCTACAAAGAGAGGAACAAGGAACAATCTACACAGTGAAGTGTTGGTGGAAATAAAGTGACTTTTGTGGTTATTGTCCCAGTTACTTAGTAAGAAACAACTTGCAGAAAATACTCAGAGATGAACCAAGTATTTTTCAGAGATCTGCAGAATAATTCAAGGGGGAAGTAGTAACTCTCTGTTATTAAAAACACAGGAGACAGCATTTGTAAAATTTTCCCACACAAGGATGCAATGCCACTGAAACTCAAATCACTTTTCTTTATTGCTCAAGAACATTATACAGTTGAAGAAGGGACCCTATAAGGCCACAATGCCTTACAATTAATTCCTTTCACTGGAGGGGTTGCACAGACCTATACTAGCAAGGTACACCTTTAAGAGTTGCAAGAGATGTTTTTTCTTCTAAAACCAAATAGACAGGACCTTTAATTCCTGATTCATCCATCTCCTGATTCATCTCTCATATAGAAACTAACACTGAGAGGCACAAAAAACTCCTGAGGAGTGAGCAATCTATTTCCCACTGAGGCTGGCATGCTCCTCTCCAAAGCACCAAATGTGCTCCTGAGAAACACTAAACTGCTTCTACTTTGGTTCCTGGTTTGTGGTTTGACCTTGTCTGCAGTCATTTTTACCTCACTGAGCCCATGACTTCTAACCCCATGCAGTCACAGTGACTTTCCCTTCTATCTACGCATTTGCTGTAAAGTGTTATTAGGGAAAAGGCAAGGTAACCAAGAAGGGTGGAGGGAGATTCAGCTCTCATTCCAGAATAAACTGGAAAACATTTATTTATTGACACAGAAACACAAATTGGCTGAGTGTTAACAGCTCTGTTCATCTCCTGGTTGCCGAGTGCTGGGGCAGCAGCAACAAGAACAGGAACAAAGAGTTTTTCTGGAACAGCTGAACTGAACAGGCATTTGAAAACATTTTTAAGTCTCACGGCTTTATGTCATGTGCTTGCTATTGTGTCATTTGAGATGGATTCAACTCCATTCTCCTCACTGACTACAAACCAGTGCATCTTCCTTTCCATAATTTCAGTGATTTTGACTGATAATGTTCTTATTTTACAACACCCAGCAAATCATTTTGCTTTAAGGTTGTGTTTCAGCACTATACTTAACACTGGCCAACGTAAGGAGAACAATTCATAAAGTGAAGGACAATCAAAAAACTCCCCCCTCTTTCTCTTTCCAGCACTACACCTGCATCACAATGCAGTTATATATTTTTTAATGAGACATGTGTCAGTGTGCACCACTGTGCTTCAAGCACATTATTGCAGCTGTTGAAGTTATTTCTCTCTGGCATCACGACACAGCACCTGAAAACTCCCAAAGCTCAGAAATGCACACCCCATCATGTCTCATTACTTCAGTAATGCAGGAAACCTGTCCAGCCACTGAACCTGGCAGCAGGTAACTCCTCCTCCACATCTTTTTCCTGCATTCCACTCACATGTTTCTGGTGGCAACAGAGGTTTTTATTGTTATTTTAGGTGCAGTAATCTGCTGAAGTTTCAGCCATCTTGTCTTCCTTGGGACAAGGCAAGAGGAAAATATGTGGATGAAATGCCTGAGTGCAACAGAGGGGTTTTTAATTTACTGAAGTGTGCATTAGCTGAACTGCTTCTTCCTACTGTAGCATAGTCATTAACCTTCTTAAGAGATGAGCAGCTCTTACAAGCACATCTCCTGAAATTTAATGGAGAGACTTCTGCCTTTTAATATAAAACTCTGTCCTTATTTTGTCTGCATTTTCTTTTTCATAAAATAGGTACATCTCGTTATTTTTAATAGTGTAACAAAGAACTTTCTGATAACACATTTCAGTCTCCTGTGTTTAAAACAGAAACATGATGCACTACCATTTAAACATACAGCCACAAAACTGTTCACTTCTTTTCTACTTTTCTGCCTGTGCCACACTCCACAGTGAAACGTAGCAACAATTAAATTAATGCATTTAAACAAACCTGTGGTTTCAAGGGCACCCTTAAAATATTGCAGGAGAGCCTGAAAGCACTACGTCCTTTAGACTCTGATGTCAGCCTCCTGTCAAAGCAGCTTTATTCTGACTATGTAAGAATGTGATCTTGACCAAAATAACAGCGAAAGGAATCACTCAGTCAGAACTACTCAGATATAATTCCTGCTCTAACATTGCTCATCATAAACAGATTCTCAGCTGACATTGTATCAGTTAAGTTTCTAGCTCAAAATTTCAAGTGCTTGGCTAAAATAATATTAACAACTTTTACAACATCAAATGCAAATTACACTCACAGCCACATGCAACATGTAAACAAACACTGGTACTGGGAATAAAATAGCTCTAAACTGGTCTAAAAGGCTTTGACAAAAATGAGACATGAAAAAAATGCCTTAGAGGTAGGAATTGAACACTCTTATCTCAAAATTTATGCCAGTCTGTAAAGTCTTTGATAAACCTGGGTTTTATGTTCTACTTCTATTTCAGAAAAGCACATGATGTTTACTAGCAGCCCAAGAGATACTGGGTCCATTAATAGGAAAAAAAAAAAAAAGAAGAAAGAGCTAAAGAAAACATGATTTATTGTTATAACCAAAAAGAAAAGTGACATTGTATTCCTGGGAGAGAGTATGTAACATAAGGCTCATGGGTCAGGATAAGGGCAGGGAGAAATGACTCAGCAATTGCTATCATGGGCAAAACAGGATTGACCTGGGGAAATTAATTTAATTTATTGCCAATCAAATAATCTGAGAATGTTTAAAATCAAGTAAATTAGCAAACTAGATTCAAAGTAGGAAAAAAAACCATGTCATAGCATCGCAACTATCTCAGAGCTCCACAACTTATTATCTCACAGCGTAAAAAACCACAATAAAAAAAAACTCAAAGTAGGAAAAAAACCCATGTCATAGCATCGCAACTATCAGAGCTCCACAACTTATTATCTCACAGGGTAAAAAACCACAATTAAAAAAAAGAAAAAGAAAGAAACAAAATTCCCCAACAAAGAATAATAAAAAAAACCTTATAATTCAGGATATTTTAAGGACTGGTAGACCTCTATTTTTTCTAATAGGAATTGGGAGCCATTTCCACAGCCTGGAGCTCCTTGGGGAAAATCTGGACAACACTATTCCATTTTTCCGTGGCTTGTACCTAAATATAACTACAAACTGCAATTGCCACAGATGTGCATGGTGTTGTTGATCCAGAACAACTCTCTGGACCAGCTATTCTCTGCTCCTCAGCCACAGAAGCAACATCTGGTACATGAACAGTCCCAGAGAAGTGTTTCCTTCTTTGGGCATGCCTGGCATCTGAAATGCTCAATATGATGAGAGGGAAGCACTTGGGAAGCAGTTTATTACTGTGTTTGTTACCTGGCTGAAGCAGGTACCACCTCAGGGTCCCTTTGGATGCACAGGAACAACACACACTGCAAATGTGGAATGTCACTGGACACGGCAAAGTGCCACTGCATGGGGCTGGACTAAAAGAGTCCCCTGAAAGACTTAGCCAGGCTAAGCTGTAGGCAGAAGTCAGGGGAATCAGGATGTAATAAACAATAAAAATGTGTTTCTGCATACAAATGTACTTCTTGGTGATTGTGGCTTTTGTTCATGACCTTTGGAACAGCCTCAAAGTAAGGTGCCACAAAGAATGCATCAGGTATAGGAAGGAACAGCAGTACAGTCCCCACCAAAGCTGGTTCTGCAGTGAAAAATGCAGTACCACAGGAGGAATATCAGAGCCAGCATGCCACTAATGGCAGGGTGCAGAGGGATCTGACATCAGTCAGGCTGCAGCAGCTGAATTCAGCAACAGCAGTGTAAGCACAGTGATGTGGTTATACCACGCCAAGAACCTGTGCTGGTATTTCTGCACAGTCCTGCCCTTGGCTGCATATCTCAGCTGGTATCTCTGCTTCCTGACTGACATTTTTCAAGGCTCTTTGCAAGGCTTTTTTTCCCACTAACACAGCAATGTTGTAATTCACTGTGGGAAATTTCCAAGGTTTTTTTTTTCCTATTTACTGAGTTGAATCTGATTTTACTGGCACATTGATTGCTGAAAAAAAACCCCCACAAGACAGAGAACTGTTTTATTCTTGTAACTAATTATGTGTAACCTTCACGTTAAGGAAACCTTTTATTCTTCAGATACTGTACTATGCCATTACAAAGTGGATTATAATTGTCCAGCAGGACTAGCAAGAGTGCATCAGAATTCACAGTAACGATTTACAGGACCATTAATTGCCTAAATATTTGATCAGTCTTCATCATTCATCTATTGCAATATTTATTTTATATTTAAGTAGTTTTCTTATGCTCATTATATCAGCAAATCATATTGGGAATAGTTCTTCAAATAAGTTTTTACAGCATAGAATAAAAAGTGACTCTTATGTCTATAACCAGAAAGATAAAGCAGAAATTATTTTCCATTTTTCATTTCAAGGTGATGTTTTTGCTAATCAGACCACCTGAGCCAAAGCACCATAAAAGATCGTTTGACATAGAGAATATACATCACAGATAAGCTTAATTACTTTTCAAAGGGGAAAGAAAACTACTCTGTGAATTAGCAGACAGGTCTCATATTGACCTGACATGAGCAGACAGAGCTGATTGCTACAGTTCTGCAGCTCAGACATGGTTGTATTTTACAAAACTTCTGCCAGCCATAGGCAAGTTACCCACTGTAGCAGTGCTAGAACCAGTGCTGTTTGCACTTTTTACTCCACACTACTGGACCTGGGCTCGAGGGGGGTTCTAGATGGCACTGGCCAAGTTCTCTTCAACATTCTCATTAATGTCTTGGATGCAGGACTCACAGGAATACTAAGTTTGACAACAATTCTAAATTGGAAGGAGCTGTCACCTTGCTTGAGGGCAGAGAGACCTTGAGAAATTAGAGATGAGTGATCACCAACAGCATGAAGTTTAACAAGGGCAGGTGCTGGATTGTGCAGCTGGGACAGGACAGCCCTTGTTGTGTGTATAGCCTGGGGAATGAGAGGCTGGAGAGCACTGCCATGGCAAGGGCCCTGGGGGTCCTGGTGGATGCTAAATCTGAGCCAGCAGTGCCCTGGCAGCCAGGAGGGACATCCCTGTCCTGGGGAGCACCAGGCCCAGCATTGCCAGCTGGGCAAGGGAGGGGATCGGCCCACTCTGGTCTGGGATGGGGTGGCATCACCTCCAGTCCTGGGGCAGTTCCGGGTGCCACAATATAAAAAATACATGGAGCCATTGGAGAGGGTCCAAAGGAGGCCACGAGGGTGGTGAAGGGACTGGAGGGGAGGCCTTCTGACAAATGGCTGAGGTCACTTGGTCTGTTCAGCCCGGAGGAGAATGAGGGGAGACCTCATTGTGCTCTTGAACACCCTCATGAGGGGCAGGAACTGACCTCTTCACTCTGTGACCAGTGACAGGAAACAGCATGAAGCTGAGTCAGGGGACATTTAGGCTGGATATCAGGAAAAGGTGTTTGAACCAGGGATGTGGTCACAGCATCAGCCTGTTTGACTTCAGAGAGCATTTGGACAACACTCCTGAGAGCACATGGTGTGACTTTTGGGGTGTCCTGTGCGAGGCCAAGAGTTGGACTCGATGACCCTGATGGGTCCTTTCCAACTCAACATTTTCTATTATTCTATGACCCGATGGAAGGCTAAGATCACTGAGAGCCCTCTAAAACTGACACTAAACATTTCCAACTAAACACTCCTTCAGTCAAAGACAATCTGTCACTATTATTCACATCAAGAAGCATCTTAATCAGCAGGAAGCCCTGCTGCAATCAATTACCAGGCAATTCCTGCCTATGGCAGCCTTTGGTCCAAGTATGTCACAGTTTGACTGGGAGGGACACCTTCACTCACCTCCTGCTCCCAACGGGAGAATTTCAGCATAACACATTTCCTCAAGGACTTGCAGCTCAAGTAGCAGATCCTTGGGCATATTAGCCCCATGGCAGGTAGCTTTGTGCAGGATTTTTGTATCCTAAGGTAGCCTAACTCACAGAGAAACAGAGATTGGACATGTTTACTTAGAAATTATATTTATGATAGCCTAGATAGGTCTTCATTTAACTGCTGAGATTGTTTTCTCCTTTTTTTGAGATGAATGGAAGGGAGAAGCACCCTGAGAGGACTGCAGCATTTTACTCAGGTTGGGATAAGGGCATAGTTTTGATGAATTATCATTAGATTAACTGATGGATCAAGAGAATTTGCAAGATTTACCTGGTTTTTATCTAAGATGGAGACCTGCATGATGCAAATGTTCTGGGCCACTGAGGAAGGCAGTGCTTAGGAGAAGAAACGTCATAAACATGACATTATCTTTCAAACTCCAAGGCAATGTAGACATGCAATCTCTAAGATGGATATATAAATACATAAAAAAACACCCTTAAGTACTTGTAGGTATGCTCAAAACAACTTTTTTCTTTTCCTTGAAGTTAAAATCATGACTTCCCTAGTTCACATTAAATATTGGTAGCACTGATTTTGCAAGAAATGCTCTTCAAAACACATCTCAAGGGTATACTAGACTATATTACTTTCATTGAATAGGAAGTTAGTGACATAAAATCCTTCATCAATAATCTTAGAGTAGTCCTGTTCTATTTCAATGCAATTTATGCTGCTCAAAAGCTTCTGAGTTACTTTCTCCTTGAATAATAATGCCTCTTCTTTTACTTTGCTCTCTCTGGCTGGCACGCCATTTTAGATTTGATAAATCAAGCCTTAAAAATTTTATGATTATTCCAGTTGTTTCAAGCCTCCTTTCCACATGCTATTTTCCTGCCTTATGTTTTCATTCTCTTCTCCTTTCTTATGTCACTGTACTTCATAAATGCGTTTTGTTTTACACAGTTTTGCTAGCCTGGTTTTTATTCTGCCTCTTTATTATTACCTTCTGCTTTTTTATTCCTTTTGTTTTCCCTTTTTCTACTTTCATGTCTCTGCACTGTTACAGTGTGCTGAAGTACAGAGTAGGAGCAAAGCCACCACGCATTCTAAAGAAGGTATCTGAATTTAGAAGGAGGACTCAGCCTTAATCTAGGCTTTTTATTTTTATTTTTTTTTTCTGTAGTAACAATTTAATTACTCAATTGTGCTTTCAGTTTAATTGCACTGTTATTACGTTAGCCTTTCCCTTTAATAGTCATTGCAAGGTTTGTAAAATGGTGGTGGCCAAGACAATGGTGGCCATGGCTTTCACACAATTTAAATACATTGCAAACTGCCATTTGTTCACACTAGAGTGACAAGCACATTAGGAGAAAAGATAACACAAAGGGAACTAAATAGTAAATAACTGCATGTTTTCTGGGACACTTGCATTAAAGACATTTGAAAAGCACATAACCTGTCATGGCTCAGATTCCCTGTCTCTTTCTCCTCATATTTTCACATGTTCTTTTTTTTTGATTTATTTCAATAACAATGTTGAAAATACAAATCCATGGAAATACTTTTTTAACAACTGAAACACTCTGACAACTAACTATCTGAATTTAAAGTGGGATATTTCAGATGTCAATCGAATTTCTTGTGGTATGACATGGAAAGGAGATGGAACAATGAATTCAGAGCAATGCTGCCTGCATAAGACACAGACACAGTGACTGCACAGCAAGGGAAGATGCCCAGTCTTCTCCCCTATATAACAATATGTGTCTGGTAGGCCTGTGTTAATGCTGAAGTTCCCCTTTAGACACCTTAAAACATTAGTTTCGTAAACCCACTTCATTTTCAGAATTTGCAAAAGACAACAATTTCCTAATTGGCAACAAGAACAGGAGCAAATAATTTCATGGCAGATATTTTAAGGAATCTTTGTTCACTACTGTCTTTCTCCCATCTGTTTGGGTTTTTTTTTTCTCAGTCCCTCCTTCCCTCTGCAAATATATTTCTGTTCTAAACTGTCTTTTTTTGTACATAAAAAACTTGTGTACATGAAACTGACCCCATGAGTAGAATACTGAGTGGCAAATAATTCACTCTGTCTGGCTCTGATTTCATTCTTGTAAATAAAGTAGCAGGGCTTTGTTCTAATATTTTTTTAAAAACACCATCTCAGAGGTACAATTCTACAATCCATATTTAATATACCAAATAGTGAAAAAAATATTTTACTAATTAGTTTATTGAACCATTTCCTTTTATTTTTTGACTGAAGGCTCTTGACTCTTACCTCCTTTTCTAATGATAATTATTTTGCTAATGCTATGAATCCATAGTTCCATTAGAGTGCAAAATAACCATGGGAGGCAAAATCCCAGTTTTCTCTTACATTTATTAATTTTCTTCAATCTTTTCAGTTACTCTCAAAATGTTATGAAAATTGACAAGTTTTCTATTTCTGATGATACTTATACTAGTAGTCTAATTATTTCTTCCTGTTCTGTGACTGTTATGCAATTATATTATGCCATGAAAACAGCATGCTCTGTCAAATTGTTCTTTTTGTTTCTTCATAAAATTTTAGTACATTAAAAGTAAGAGAAAAAGCATTCTCTGTAACAAAGCCACAGAAGAAGTGCCAGTTTGGGGTTTTTTTTTCTTTTTAAAATATTTATAAAACTCTTACTAATTAATGAGACCTTCAATTCACTGAAAGATATTGAGTGTATGAAAATAAAATTTTACATCACAACACACAATCTCTGAGATGTTTCCTGCCAATAACACTGGATTTTTCTGATTGACTCAGACACAATTTAATCAGAAATAAATTAAATGTCCTCTATTAGAATAAAAATGCACACTTGATTATTATTCATTCTCTTATCATATTTCTAGTATCCACAACTGTATAAGGATTAAGGAGCTCAGTGATGCATTTTCAGTTGATCCTTTGGTCTGTTATCCTAAATATCCAACGTACAAGACATGATGTGTGATAATGGATGCATTTCTGGCTGATGACACTGGGATTGTAAGAAATGACAAGCTGATAACATTTCTTTCACTCTAGCTAGAAGTCTGTTTCTTGTTTTAGCTAACCATAGATAAAATGAGGGCTATTTTCTGGGATGAACTACATCTTTAGCCTAAGTAAGAATAGAAGGTTTCCTAAATAAATGAGTTTGGCGAGAGAATATTTCTGTAGAAAAACACCAGATGATCTTGTGTGGGTAAAATCCAAAATTAAACTGAATAAAACACTAGGAAAGTATTTCCAAAAATAATAAAAATCTTGAACTGGAACGGAGGCAGAATTCAGTGAAGAAATAGATTAACTATGTTTTATGAATACACAGATGTCATATTTTTGTGGGCAAAGTCTTCAGCCTCACCAAGGCTGAGTCACCATCCCTGGAGGTGTTCAAAAAATGACTGGACCTGACACTCAGTGCCAGGGTCTGGTTGGTAAGGTGTTGACTGGTCAAAGTTGGACTTGGTGATCCTGGAGGTCTTTTCCAAACGAAGTGATTCTATGAAGATGAGTTTGCCCTTGTCCAGCCTCAGCTAACACCACTTTGGCCTAAGATTATCCAAAAAACCTACTCAATACATCACTCATTTCCTTGTGCCTAAAGCTCTTAAATTAAGACATCACCAAACCAACTGTATAATCTTTGGAAATAAGGTGGAGCTGAGAATAAGACTGTCATGCTCTCAGAAGAAATGTGCAGCTGCCTCAGGTCACACAGGATATGGGCACAGCAATCTGCATTGGGCTATTACAAATACCTATCCAAAAAAAAAAAAAAAGCAGCAAAGAGGGGCATCCTCAGATGTGATTAAAGAAAACACTGGGATCACAGAACACTGAATGAACTGCTGTCCTCTAAAATTGTTTTGTGATGAGCCAGCCTTGATTCATTCCATGTCAGCAGAACCTGTCAGATGAATGACACACTTGGGCATCAAGCATTCATGCTCCACGCTGCCAAATGAAAGAAGATGAAAAGGTCCATCTCCATACATTCAACCCTTTCCCTAAGGTTTACCTAATGATAAGTATTATGCATTAAGCAGATGAGAGAATTGAAACAGAGGTGACATTTGATGCATATGTTAGCATCTCCTCATTCTTTTGTATGAAGCTCCAAAAGGCAGGGAGAGAGAATGAATTCTTTTCATTTTCCCTAAATTTAATTCCTATGTGAGAAATCTCCTTTCCTACAAGTACTCTAAATGAACAGTTGATTTGCTTGGCAATATCATGAGTACTGCAATGCAGAAGCTCACAGTAACTTTTAGAACTTTGCTTCAACAAGTCATTTGGATGCTTGGTCCTCAACTTAAAAACTTTTTCTAGGTAATATCTAAGACCTAGGAATTCATAACACTCCACTAATGCAAAATCTATGAAAGACTTGCTACTGTTCCAGAATCTGTATAACAGCACTGTTTTACTGCACTGACTATTGCAAAGTATGGGCATGTGAGTTCTATGTATTTATAACAGCCCTGGCTCCTATTTTTCCTATTAAAAATTGTTATAAGGAAAAAATGTGAGTATTTGGATTCATAATTTTCTCCTTAGCCTTTACAAAAATTAAGATAGCTACTGCAGATTTGCTTCCAAAATAATGAAAGGCACATGCTCTTTTATACTGCTTCTTTTCACATAGATGAGGAGAGCTCACCAGCTAAGCTGCTTATCAATTACCATTGCAGTTGGCTACTATCTAATGGTTTATTTCTCTGACGCAATGAGAAGGCAATTTTACACAAATACTTTCTACCTCAGATGCTCTCTCATGCAGAGCCCTGCTCTCTTTCAACATACCTATCAACCAATTGATCAATCAATCAATCAATCTATAGATTTTTCCTTACAAAAGGTGAGTAACCCCTTAATATCTTGCTTGGTTTAACACCTGCTGTGAAGTGCCTCACCTGCTCTTCCCAAGAGGGCAGAAAGGTATAAATCCTGTATTTCTAACTCCAGGCAGGCAGACCTCAGGTGACTGCAGGACCCTTCAAAGAGCACTTGGATAATGCCACAAGGATTGTGCCTGTTCATGGAATGGAGTGGGGCTAACAGCCTTTTCTTTTTGAAAATTACAGTATGATGGTGGAAAAAACAATAAAAAACAGTGCTTTTAACTTGTCCTTGAGCCAGCACAGAGATTGTTAGAGATGCCAACTATTCTAAAATTATAACTCAAAGAATTGAGACATACATTTTAGAAGTAGTTTAAAGAGGTACCACTATCTTGTTGATATAGAATATTTTTTTTTCACTCTCCTGTTAGTCAATCTCCCTCACTGGAGATATTCAAGGATTCTCTGGACATAATCCTGTGCAATGTGCTCTGGGATGACCCTGCTTGAGCAGGGGCATTGGACCAGATGAATCACTGTGGTCCCTTCCAACCTGACCCATTCTGTGACTTTGGGACTTTGAGAAGCCGATAAAAATGTCTGACAATATTGACAGACCTACTTCTGAAATAAATTTGTCTGGGGAGCAGTTAATAATAACTAATAACTAGGAGGGAGAAGAGTTCTTTTTGCATTTGCAATTAATACTAGGCTGTTTCAGCGCCTACTAAGAAGGTAGAATTCCTAGATTAATGTATGATCCATCTGGATTTTTTTTCTGTAAAACTCTAAGTCTATCCAAGTTTTGGATACCCAGATGTTAAAAGCATGCTTAATTTCTGTAAAAAGGATAAATGAGGGTGTAGAGTACTAAAATAATGGAGGGAACAATATAAAATATTACTATTCTATCTGTATTTAGAAGCAAAAAAATCCATTATGACAATGGCTGCTATATTTTAAAGTCATAATGAGTCACACAGGTTTTATTAATGCTCAACATAAATTTTTTGAAATTCATCACAAAAATTAAAGTCATTGTTCCTGAGTGCTTCAGGGATCCCTATTTTTAACTGAAGTACATTAGGACCATTCAGAGAATAGAAAGAATGAAGCTTTGGAAAAGCCTGTGGAAAAGTCTTCCCTTTTAATCTCAGTCAGCTGGGAAGCAGATGTTTTAAAAGCTATTTAATGGCAGAGGATAAGGTCCAAGCCAGCTGTGCCAGTTTTTCTAAGCACTTCATGCAAACACTTACTCATATGGATGATATCTTATTATCACTGTAAGAACATTAAAATGGGCACATAAACTTGAAATGTTAAAGTTCTAGAAAAAGTCCTACCCCAGGATGATAACTGAGTCACAAAATCCTTCAGAGCCTCATGGCAATTCTTAATGCCACTGTCACTATTTTTAGTACGTGTTAATCTTGAAAGTGACAACAGTAACCACATTTATAAAAAAATAACTTAAATAAAAGTGGAACAAATTATAAACAACATTCAGTAAAGATAAACAATGTTATGACAACAAATTCAAATTTTAGTTGTAGACTTCTCAAATATTCTTTGTGAGTTGTATTACTTTCTTTTATCTACTTGAGTAAGCATCAGTAAAAAATGTTAAGGAAATGCATATTGTAAGAAAATAAAATGGTCCATATAATTATGAAGCTTTCATTAAAATATTAATGAATATAAAAATATTATCCTGTTTATGTGACTTGTGGAAAAATAGAACAGTGCCTCATTCAGTAGACAAGCAAAGCTTCATCATCTGTACACTGTTGGTACAAAATTTGAATGACTGTTTTGTAAGGGGAAATAGATAAGAGGGTAAGATGAAGCCTCTTTTGACACTTATAAAAAAAGAAGTTCAGAAGCAAAAATTGCATACACTTGACTATATTCTGTCCTTATTTGAGCTGATAATTTAGGGAAATTCAGAATTCAAGAACTGCAATAAAAAATATGCCAGGATTTTACCAACTAAATTCTCAGGGTTAGGGTATTAATGTGTAATCCTTTTGATTTTGGTGGATACAGCTTCCCAACAACCTGATGAGCTATCCAAATAATTATTTAACATTTAATATTAGAATTTAACAAAACATTTTTGAAGTTCCTACAGGGTAATTTGGCCCTCCTGATTTTCTAAAAAGAAAATAAACTCTTCACTTTTGGAAATTGCATTAAAAAATGTCATTACTTAAAATATTAAAATGAATACACTATAAATTAAATTCTAAAATAATATATTCTGATGAAGGGAATTTGTCAGCATAAGAAGGAAATACACAAGATGTGTTTGAGTTTGTGGAACTGTCAACTCCTATGGATTAACTTACTCAATGAATTAATTCATTCATGAATTAATCCCATAAACAGCAGCTGAAAATACCAGGTGTTTGTTTGAACCCTGAGATTCTGGCAGTCACTGAAGTTTAATCAGTTCCTGACAGCAAGTACTATCACATTCATCCTCTGGTTTAGAAGATGGGTGGAAGTTTATCACCAGAGCTTTTTAGAGAGCTCATTATATATATACATATATATATATGTAGGTATATATATATACGTGTATCTATATATGTGTGTGTGTATATATATATACACACACATACATATATATATCTACATATATACACATACATATACACACACATACATATATATATACACATATATAGACATATATAAATACACACACACACACACACACATATCTCTATAATTAATGAAGACTAACATTTGGTGGAAGTTTCAGAACTACAAGCAGTCATGGATTGCAACCCTGACAATGTGAGCTTCAGGAACTGGCCTGAGGCTGGCAATTGTTGCTACCACAGTTTTGACTGAATGAGCTATCATTTGACCCTAAAGCACCTGTCCAACCAAAACCTATCACAGAATGGATGACAACAGCTATTTCAGCAGCATTTGTAGAGAGGCAAGAGCACACCAAGAGTCAATAGTGAAAGTAATAAAAAAGGATAAACTTTCCATTACAAATAAAACCCAGGAAACTCTTTCTGATCCTGTTTGTACAAGAAATTGTATATAATGCCAAAGCTTAGAAGTGGAGGGAGAAAAATAGACTCCACACATTATGACTGGTCAAAGGAAGAAAGGATGTCACGATAACCCCCAGAAACAGCCTTCAGGAAAATAAGCACATCTTTGTTTGTGTTAATACTTTTGCTACAGTATTTACAGTTTCTTTGAGCATTTCTTATCTCAAGTTATTACCCATCGCAAAAGCATGAGAGGGGAAAAAAAAAAAACAAACCAAACCTGCCTAGGAAAACAACTACTAAAGAGCTCTTTCAAAAGTATGTTTGAAATTTTATAATAAGTATTACTCCTCTCCCCCTGCCTTTTATCATCACTTAATGATGCTTTGCTGGAATTGAGCTCTCTGTGCAAATTTCATGTGAGAGCTTTTAAACCTGGTGATGGTCTGACATTATCAACATTCTAGATTTTTAGTTTTAGAATTAAAAAGTCTCAAAAAAACTAGGATTTTAAGGTATAGTTTGGTATTTCAGGGATGGCAATATTAAGAATTTATGTAAAATTCTATTTTGTTTTTTCCAACCACATCATACAAACATGTACAACTTGCAAGTAAAACAAAAAAGAAACCTCCCTAGACCACTGCCTTTCCACTTTTTACCCTGCTTGGTTTTTATTTTTTTTTTTTTTCTGCAAAGCACCATAAATAATAATCCCCAAATATAAAAATATACACCTTCAACATTCAACTACTTCTTGATATGTTTCCCTTAAACAGCAACTTAGCCTATAACCACCTTACTTGCATGTGACCTAAAATTTTATTTTTACCTTGGAAAAAATATTTGCTTCTAGCCAGATCTTCCTTCTTGGAAAAGGAAACACTGATTCTACATATACATAAAGAAGAAAAATCTCTGGTATGGAAACATCTGTGACCTTTAGCATCTGCTACAAAATCACAGGAAACATTTCAATTAGCAACTTTAGCAAACTGCTGCATTAAAATTGCTACAAATTATTTACTCAATTTCATTAACAAAGGAGAATTTCTGTGACACAGCCAAAATACTTCTGAGGAAAAGACAGCATGCTGAGTCTGGTCACGGGGCAATTGAGCTCATTTAACAGAGGAGGGGAAAACAGAGGAAAGCAAATGAAAAGTGCCATGGCTGAGCCTGGAAACCTCACTGATGGGAAGTGATCACATTTCAAAAAGGTTGTGATAGAGAAACCATCATTAAGCAATTCCTCTGTGGCATCAGGAGACATTAGGAGCCAGAAATCTGGAATTAGAATTCTGAGAAGGAACTTTAAACACAGAGTACTTTGCCTTTTTTTATTTTTTTTTAATTTATTATTTTTAAAATTCTGTTATTTGCAGATCTGTTGTGAGTTTTCCCCTACATCTACTGGTCAGCTAACTCAGGAAGAACCTACACTGCTTTTAGGCAGTGAAGTCAGTCCCACACATCTGATTATTCCCTGACTTGATTCATAGGAATGTTGCAAGACACATACTGAAAGCTCCTGTGAAAAACTCATTCATTCCTAACAGAAGACTGTAACAAAATGCTCTTAGACTCTGAATGCTAGAAATGCCAACTAAGTTTTATGGTAATAGTATGACTTCCAAAATTCCAGTTCTACACCTCAAATATTGGGCCTTGTTGCCATTGCTCAGAATAAATTAGCAATTTAAACATTGGCAATAATTTTATATGTGATGTTGCTAAGGGAAATACTGAGATAGAAACTCATAAATTCACATGGAGAAAAGCTTACTTGTAAAGCCTTGTATGTGAACTAAATAATCCATCCTCTCTGAAACCACAGAAACTCTGAAAGAACCTATATGGAAGATAACCCATATTACCACATTTGCTGTGGGTTATCCAATATATCTACACACTTTCCACTTGGATAACACAAAGCAGTCTCAAAGGCAGCTGCTAAGAAAACAACAATTACTCTGCTTGTTACAGGATAGCTAAACCCACACCTTTAATTTAGAGTCATTGTGCACTAACAAAGATGAAGATACCCTGCCCTCAAAGGTATAATATAATGATACATATATATGAGGCAAAGCAGAGAAAGAAGGCACAGACATTTCAATCCTCCAAAGCACAGGCATCAGGCAGAAGCTGAAAGAGATTGATGGCCATATTTGCAAAAGTGCTTGTTTGACAAAACAAAACCCTCACCTGACCAACTCCCTAGACTTCCAGAGAGGCAAGTGTTTCTCACTCTCTGTCAAATCCCCCTCCCCCAGAAAAACCCTTATAAAAAATCCTGAACATTCATTTTCTCTAGACCACAATTTCATAAGGAACAGATGCAAAAAGCACTTGTTACTATCAAGAGACAATATTTTTTTAAAGAAGTGATCAAAGCCCTCAAAATCTTTTATCTGATGGTCAAAGATATTTTCTGTGTAATTAGAAATGTAAATTTGGAAACTTTCAGATGGAAGACGGCATTGAATATTAAATCATCAAAGTAGGATTTGTTTTAATGCTTATTCATGTTTGAACCAGAGAAATGCTGCAGAAACATGGCTAAACCTTACTATTGCCTTCATTAATTAAAAAAAAAACAAAACAAAACAAAAAAACCAAAACAAAACAAAAAAAAAACCAAAAAAAACAAAACAAAACAACAAAAAAGCAAACAAAAAAAAAAAAAGAAAGTTGAGACATGAATCCTTCCATCCATCCTAAATGGATGATAGCCCATCTTATTCACCAAAGGCTACATAAGAAAAGTTTGACTGGAAGAGAAATCAACACCACATTTCATCACTCCTAACACAGCACTTTAGGCATAAAAATAATTTTTCTGTAATTATCAGTTTCCCCTCAGCCAGTTTCTGTCCTCACAGCGTCTTACTCAGAATTCATACTGCTACTGATACCTACAGTAGCACAAAGTGATTTAAGACGAGTTTTTTTCTTTCTGACAGTGTTCTTTTAGATGTTCTTCTGATCTCCTTTGAAGCCATCTATGTTCCTTCTTCATTCCCCATTTTTCTTCCCAGGTATGTCTTTTGACTCCCTTTTCTCTTTGAAATCCCCACATTCTTCTACAGAAAGAAGGAGCCTAAAGGAATAGAGTACTGAAATCTCACCTCCTGGTGTTCTTTGAGGACCATTTGGACACTCACTACTTAAAATCTTGAGTCCTACAGAAATCTTCAGTGAAACTGTGCAAAAATGAAGAGAGCAACAAGGAGCACAGAGACTTCCAGATGATGTGAGATTAAAAAGACAATCTTTAAAATGTGTTAAATGGAGCTTGGTGACAACTAAACTTTATCCATAAAGTGATGAGTTAGAAAAACTAGAGAATGACAAGAATCTAATTCCAAGTCTATGCATTTGAACTTAAATTCTTTAGGACTAGAACATTAGGGTGGGGGTTGATAGTTCTCATGAAATATCCTATCAGTCCCACCAAACATGGCCTTCCAGAAGCACCTGATTATATTTAAAGGATTAGAGCACAAGCCCAGCACTGGCACAAGTTAGTGAACATGCAGTTCACTTGAACGTTTCAGTTTGAAGGCATTGCTTTCCTTTTGAGTTGTTTAGAATAAACAACTTGTTTACAGCATGAATTTGTTGAGATCAAGAACCCAAGAGTTCTTCTTGCTGGTGTGCCGTGAGAATGTCACTGCAAATGGCACCAGTGTACAAAGCCCTTTGGTGACCTTTCTGTGACACTCCATGTTCACCAGAACAACCTGGTGAGACAGGAGAGTTCTCATTGTTCTGGAGAGAGACAGGTTCAATGATCAGAGGTTCTAAAATCTCCTTTAATCATCAACATCAGAATCAGTGACTCAGATGTATTCAGAGGGAGAAGCTGTGGGGGAGTTTCTTTAAAAAGAGCAAGCAAAACAGAGTAAGCAAAGCACAAAACTAATTAAACTTGATGCAACAAAAAACTCAAGCATTTTTGATGCAATTTATTAAGGAGAAAAAGCTGTGAAATTAACAGCAATCAAAAACTAATTAAAGTTGATGCAATAGGAGCAGCCAAAGAATGCCTGATAACATTTATTGAACCAAAGAAACATGGCTGTCAAGCTAAAAGAAATCAACCAAACTCTGTTTTTGAATAGTTACACAAAGATAATTATTCTCTGGATGACACTTACAGAATAAGATTCAAGTCATTACCTCAAAAGACAAAAGGACTGACATGCTGTGTTAAACTGCCTGTGAAGAAAAGGGCCTTAATACAGAAACTTCGTAAGTAATTCCTAGGTCTTGCATATAAACAAATATGATTCATCAATCAAAAACAATGCACTGCTACTGCTATATCAATTACTTCTATAAACTATTATTTGGAAAATATCTGGGAGAATACCTTGTGCATCAAGGTACTTACAAGGCAGGGATTCCTGGTTTTTCATTCTGTCTTTGAAACTCATTGCCTCAGCGCCTGGGGCAAGTAATTATCATCTAGGAGTCCATTTGTTTTAGGATTAGGATGCAAAACTCAATTCCTGATGTCAAGCACCATTTGAAGTATGGCTAACTGCCAGAAATTCTTTTCCTAAAGAAGGTCCTGGTGGGGAACAGTGAAGTGGATCTGTCTGCAGTGAGAGCGAGGCACTTCAATTTTCCCAATGTAGTTGTACATCTTTTGTATCACCATCTCAGAATTATATATTAAAACAAAAAATCAGACAAAAAATAGGTGTTCAAAGATTCTAAAGTATGTTAAAAGCTTTCTGTTCAACTAAAATTGCACCTTGTAAATGCTGTAGGAAGGGTCACAGCCAGGGTCCCAATAATGTCCATCTCATCCAAAATACTCAATTTCAGCACCTGTATTCTGAAATAATAATTTAAAACTAAATTGGGTTTTAAATTGGTGGGGTGTATAGGCGTTCAAAATTTTTGCTAGTAAATCTCCAACATTATCATCATCATCCTCCTCCTAAAAACTATCACAAGGCTCCCATTCATGCAATGATCAAATAAAAGTCTGTCTTGTAAAACATGACATCACAGCCAAGTATAGCACAGATTCAAAGCAAACTAGCAGATTTGGTTTGTTATCTTAACCTCAAAAAGATAACATCATAAACTGAGAAGTAAAGTTTCCTATAATTCATTTAATCCTTTTAGGCTCCCACTTCTTATGCTAATATTATAACAATAATAATAGTAATAATAATAATAGTAGTAGTAATAATAACAATAACAACTATAACAACAAGGACAACTACCTGTTTCTGGTGGAGGGCATATCAAAAAAGTGATTTTTCAAGCCTGGTATTCAAGTCCAAAAAGCTGCAATCTGGTAGTAGTAACATGGCTAAGGTAGGTTTTGATAATTTTTAAGCATAAAATAGTGAATTATTCTGTTCAATGGTTTTGATTTTCTGTTTAACCCCAAGGATTTTTTTTTAGCAGTGGGTGAAATCCTCATTACTTACACAATCTTTTAACTGTACTTCTTTTTTTGTAAGAATGCTCAACCTTACACTGTCAAAATATCCATTTTACTTTCACAGACAGTTTATATCATTAATATGGATATTTAATAGCTCCTTTTTTCCTAGTCTGTTGTGAAATTGCTTAAAATTTCAGAAGGAAAGTCAAGATCGTTATCTTGGAAATAAACCCTGTCTTGCAGGGAGCACTTGTTTATATTTATTTCAACAGCAGATGAATAAGGTTCCAGCAGAGCTCCAGTAAAGAGAACATATTCACGTTTGTGTAGTACAGACTTCAGCAGCCTGGTGCACAATTTCACACTTAGAATTGCAGCACCACGTTACCTCCTTACATAAGCAAGTTAAAGCCACTGCAGAGGGCAGAGTTGTATCTGCTACTCTGTGTCATGATTTGATCTGTCACAGACAAAACTTGCCTATAAGGCACTGTTGGGAGTGATAAATTATATCTTAATTTCTTGAACACACAAAGAGTTTTAAAGAACTAGCTCTTTGTGGGTTTTTTAGTCAATTATTCAGCAAAGAGTTTATGAAACATGAAATCCCAAGAATTCACACCTGCTCTGTTTAATTTACCCCTTTATAAAAATTCTCAGCTTTTTTGTCCATCTTTTCCTGCTGGGTAAGAAAGAATTGGGACTTACCCTCCTGGTCTACAGCTGCCTCATTCTCTTCTCTCAGCTGCCTGGTCAGTCTCTGCCTCTTCAAGTGGAGAAGAAAAAAAAAAATTCTACCTGCCTTTCTTGCAGTGGCAGAATATATTTAGATCACTTTTTTCCATGCTCCTAATACCCACGAATTTATAGATATTTGGTACTCGTACTTTCTTTAAAACAGATTGGAACTGGACAACATAATAATGAGGGAGCATTTGGAAGAAGAAAATGTGAGTTAAATGACGGTGCAATCATATAGTACAATTCACTAGGAGCACCAGCTAAAAATGCTTTTTCTTCCAGCACTTTAGATTAAATGCACACTCACAAAATCCCAGAACAAGTCTAAGAAAACCTCACTGACAGCACACCCCTTGCAGGAGCATGACTTGAAAATACCTGATCATTTCTAGCCACTGAGGAAAGGAAAACCTTTGAAGATCCTCAGATGTTATTGTTTTCAGTGCCACATAAATTACATCAATTCAATTTCTATTACCCTCTATTCCAGGCCTATTAAATCTTTACTAATAGGTCTCCTTCATGTCATGCCCGTGCAGTAAGATGCAAGACCCTTTTTATCATAAGTTAGACCGTGGTAATGGGGGGATGGCTTGGTGACATACTGCTCTCAGACAAGGAGATAATTTGCACATTTTAAAATAAGAAATTAATCCTTATCACCTCTATAACAACTTGAAGGACAACTCTGATCCACTGTGCCTTGATCAGCTTGATGTAAAAAAATACCCATTTATTGTTGTAGATAAAAGAAGGAAAGGAAATATGACCGCTGGAATATCTTCCTTCAAAATTGTTGCAAAGCACATAAAACGAATAAGGACATTTTCATATCACTGCCATTTGATCTTTTCCTTGCTACTCTCTGCCATGTTTGAAAACATAAACACAGATGTAGGCTGCTTGACTGTCTTAGAAGAAAAGGGAAGATCATGTCACAATCAGAAAGAGAAAATCTATATTAATAAGGGCGTGGGGTTTTTTTTTTCAGCAAAGTGAGTTTATTACTGACCAGTGTAAAAACCATCCTCTGAGGAAGGTGCAGTGCACTGATAGATTGTACGCAGACCCCTTAACTTACCTCCTTGCAAATTGACATCATCATTGCCAGCAGATTTTGTTAAACATCGATGAACTGCACCTCTTAAAGCCTTCAGCAGCAAGGCTGACATTTTTTGGACAGTAAATCCTCTCATTTTTGAAAAAGCAATGATATACACTTTAGGACACATCGATCTGGAGCATGAGTCCAAGCTCATCCAGGCTTAAAAACCTTGGAAATAGCACAGGCTGACCTGAGTTGCATTAACTTTTCTGAATTCCCCTACAGCCTCTCAAAAGAAGTGGTTCAAACATAACATGATAGGAGAGCATTTCCAGCTGTCGTCAGGAGCCTCTGCATTGTGTGCTGATGTGGCCCTGCATCATCCTGGGATGATGAACTCTGGCTTGAGGAGCAAAGGCAGAACAGAGAAATATGGTTGGAATAAACTTTTCTTACATCACCTTAACTGCAGTACAGTCAGAGAATAATGTGAGTAATAAAGCAAGGATGTAGCTGGCAGGAATGGATAAAATACGTCTCTCTGCTTAGCACACTGTCATCTGTAAATGGGTAAAAGTATGCACGTCCTTGGTAACTTCAACACTCAAACCAAACTGGATTTTAAAAGTCTAACTCACTACAGAAGTAGATTATTTTACACAAAGCCACAACATGTTCCATACCATAGTTTTCATTTTCTCAGGAGCTGAAGAGTTCAGCAAAAGAGCAGGGCATCAAAACAAAGATACGCGTTGCTTTTTTACCCTCCTATTTTAGCAGACAGGTGTGCACAATTTTTCATAAGCAAGGCAAAAAAATGTTTAAAGGACTTGTAAACTGTACCTTTCTTTTGTCCCCATTGAGGCTGCTCGCTTTCTGAAAATGAGCATAAAAAACCTCAAGATGCCCCAGAGAGAAAGCAGGTGACATCTTTTCTTCTTCTAGGAACAAATCCCCCCAGAAACTGGCACAAAAAAGAAACCAAAATACGCAGTTACCCTACTAGTAAAGCTTTCCACAACACAAAGTAATGTTGTTTAGCAACACTTTACCTTGTACACATTACCTTCACTTTCTGCAGCCAGGCACTCACAGGTGCCTTAGCCCTGAGTGGATCTGTGATGGAGCAGGGAATGAGCTCACAGCTCTGACCCAGGCCCTGAGCTCCCCTCTGTCAGAATGGGGTGTTCTTCTGACACTAAGGTAATACTTGAAGGGAAGAGTCATTCTAAGAAGAAGTTTGTGCTGGTGGTGTGTGCTCTGTAGTGCCAAGGTTTATGCCTTACCCCTATTTCCCAAGAGGGTGAAATTCAGTTTTAGGTCAACTCCTACACGTATGAACCTGATTCTTGAAGCAGACCTTTCCATGGTTCCAATGGACCTCGCTTGTTATGGGCATGTGAGGCAATAAAACCAAACTCTAAATTATATTCAGTTTTCCAATAAGAGGCTCTTGAATAGAGCCAATGAAAGGAAAGATGCTTTATCAGTGATCTGTACAGATAGGCTGATGTGTTTCACACAAAACGAGCAAAAAGCCCACATTGACAAAATCATCATATTGAGAAAATCACTAATTAATTGATGTAGTAATGCCTCATTTTCTACTTTCTATTTTAAAACTTTATTTTAAAATGGCTTTCTATTAAAAAAAAACCAAAAACTTGTGATGCTAGAATGGTGTGCTGGTTTTGGCTGGGATGGAATTAAGTTTCTCCATAGTGGCTGGAACAGGGCCGTGTTTTGTTTTTGTGCTGAACATAGATTGATATTTCAGTTCAGAACAAGTTTCCATTCCATACCTATAAAACTGAACTGAAATAGACACTTTAAAATTATATTTAAAAGATAATATGCTTACATCAGGCAATTTCTCTTCCCTCCCCCAGATCAAGTTTGATACTTAATGATACATTTTGAAGAGAAGAATATTAAAATGGTGATATTTCCTGAAAAACAGCAAATCCAGATCTCACTGCAGTTCAGTTTTGAAGAAGAATAACTTTAAAAGAGACATGAAGTTTCATTATTAACACTCAAAAGCTTCAGCAAAGAAGCTTATTAAGCACCAATCCACAGCTATGCCTGAAAGACAAACAAAGGTGTCTTAATGACTAAGGAAGGATGTCTGTTACAGAAAGTGGGGGTACAGTGGCCTAATACTTTTTTCAGACATCTTCTGTCCTTCACTGTCAAAAATGCTGTCTTTTCATAGTCTTTTCCAGAAGCTAATTCGGGGTGAAAGATCAGTCAGGTGTAATTCATGTGAAGCCTTGATACTTTATTTATAACTGTGACTGGTGAGCAACCAATTTACCTGGAAAACACGCAGGAGGGATCCTTGTCAGACAGAAGGACCTGGCACCCATGAGGTCTCTCAAACACTTCCCCAAGAGCTAGTGAACAGAGGCTGACACAGGTATTTTAACAAGAACACCTCAGGTGGTGCTCAGCCTCCTGACTGAGAGGAACAGCACCTCGCATGATTTCAAGGCTCCTACTTGCCTCAGCTCTAAGGTGACCCTCCCAGGTGAGTGCAAGAATAATTCCAGTACGAAACTGTACACTGAAACAAACTAAAAAAGGAACAAGCCCTCCCCTTTCCGTGCCCCACCACCCTGCCCACCCTGACAGATGCTCAGGCATGGGGAAACAGCCATTTAAAATTCAAAACATTGGCCAGGCAGCATCAAGGCGCTGAGGAAGAAAATGATAAGAAAATGTTTTTATGCTAATAAGGGGAAACTGAAGCCTTCAACAGGTCAGAAAAAAAATACCCATTCACAATCCTGGCTTATCTGCGCAGAGAGAAAATTCCGTGTGTGTGAGTCAGTTGCTAAGAAAGCTCTGACTAATGCAGATACAAGTCTAACTTTTTAAGTTGACATTTCTACTTTTCCAGTGGATCAGAACTGTCAGGAGAGTTCCCCAGGCAGAGCTGAGGATTGCAGAGCAGAGCTATTCTGTAGCAGTCTGAGTTGTGGCGTAAGTGCTTTGATGGAATTAGTAATGGTGGTTTAAGGAACAGCCTCGGATTCTATTCCCAGCACTAGCAATTACCACTCCCATAACAGAATCAGAACAAAGGAACAAAATCAGATAGAAACGAGCTGGCAAAGAGCAAATTCCCTTCTGCTGCTGCTTTCACAAGGCCATTAAATAACATCTGGCAGTGGGGCAGGGCAGACAACTGGAGACAGAGGTGTTTTAGAGTGCTGCTCCTAGACTGGCCAAGAGCTCATTTGTAGAAAGTCCTTCATGTCTCTTCTGCTTTTCTCACAAGATGTGACCGTGATAAACATTTACTGTTCAAAAATTAAAAATTAACAAAAATGTCTTTTATCAACTATATCAGCAGAACATACTGTGCATCTGCAGATGGATTAAATATAATTTTGCTAGGTAGTTGGAGAAAAAAAAGTCTTTAAAGACAGCATTTGGCATGGGTTAATCACCTCTTTCATTAAAGAAAGGAATACATACTGAGAACATCTTTCTGCCATCCGATTAAGCAATGAGCCAGTACAATTGTAAATCTTCTAGAAATTCCCCATGGTTCAACTCAACAGAGGCAATTCTTTACTTCTCAGACCATATCTCTTATTTTCAGATAAGCATTGCATTAATTGTGTACAAAAACTTCCTATCATGCTGCTAAAAGAAATGGAATGTGACTGTTCTTTTTCTCCTTAGCAACCTTTGACAATTAAGAGATTGAATTATTCATATGTATGTTTAATAATACAATAACATTTTTAAAGCTTGCTCACCACTCAATTGCTCAAACAGCACGCAGACCCAAAACTGTTTGATTCCAGTATAAATAGTGCCACTGTTTCCTTTCTGCTGTTGTAGTGGCTGACACAATTTACTGTCTCTGTAACTGAGGTAAAAAGGATTTCAAAGTACTATTCTGAGAATCATATGCTATGGATTGACTTGCAAGTCATTGGAATTTCTTCTTCCTTTTAAGGAGGCAGATTTTAAGCCTTGTCTGCACTTATTTTATTATTTACAATTAATATAAGTACTAATTCTCTGCACCCATATCATGTAAGTCTGCTCAAGTTTGACTCATTTTCTGAACACAGTTCAATGCAGACAAGTTTTCTCCTCTGTGCTAATAAGCAGCACAACCTTGGTATTAAAACAGAAAGAATGAGACTTGCACTGAGACTAATGATAATTTCATTCAGGAATGGGAAGATACAAATGATACCTGCTTTATTTTTTAGGGGAAAAAAAAAAAAAAGACTGGAAAAATCTGAAGAATGTCAGGAAACACATCCTGCATGAAGAAAAAGAAATAAATACACATGTGCTAAGACTGTACATTGCACTGTACATTTTATAAACTAAGCTTTTGTTTACTGGAATAAACTAAGTCATGACCCTTATGGGAAGACCCATCTAGTAAGATGATTTTGTATTTTTTGCTTCTAAATGTTATTTTAAATAATGAGAAATTCTATTTAAGTTGCTTTCCTTCCATCTAACCTACATGCGAGCCATCAGTGTAATTGCATGACATTATTATTCTCTCAGGCTGCTGCTGGACAATAGAGCTACAGATAGGAACAAAACAGTAACAGCTTGTGACAGGTTACACTTAAAATGCTTGATCAGACTGATCAATGGGCCTGTGCTTCCAAAGCCAAGCTGAGGTTCAAGGAAGGAAAAGATAATGGTTGTTCCAACGCTTTGGATGTATCTCAGTGAAATAGTAGGCACTTGGGATTCTGCTCCAGACTTAATATAGTTGCCACATACAAGAAATGCTTTTCACCATCTCAGACTCCAAGATGGAAATTCTCATCTGCATTATTTCTTTAAAAAAATATTTCTGTTACTGTCTACCCACTTATTTTACACCTTGGTTTTATTTTAGATTTCAGAAGCTTAATTTTTTACCCAGTTTTGTAATTATTTGATATTATCTAAACAGCATACTGAAAACCTATTGATATTTGACAATGAATATATAAATGCCAATAATTACCTGTTACTTATTGTAGATTAACTGTTAAAGGCATTTTAACCTTTTTTTTTTTTAAACATCTGTTAATATGAGGTTAAACTCTCTCTGCTATTTGTTTGTTGGTTTGTTTTTTCCTCTTCTCCATTTACACAATTGCCTTTTGGTTTTTGTGTTTCCTCAAGCTCCTTTTACCCAGAGAACAAGCCTTTGAAAGTAATCTCATTCAGGTTGATTCAGTTCTTGTTTCAGTTAAATTTAAAGTTATTTTCTTTGGCTCACAGCAGAACATTGCAGAGTCTCTCACTGAGGTATTGAGGATTTTCACCCCATATCAGCAGCTCATCAGCAATTACTTTTCTGCACACAGATCCTTAAAGATCCAGGACACAATGATTTGTTACAATTTCTGTGCTGAAACAATCATGTTCCTTAAATAAGTTTCTACCAGAAAGGGAGAGGAAAGATGAGCACTTCTAATAATGGGAGATCCCATGCTTCCACCTCAGAAATTGAAAACAGTATTATTTTTAATGGCACATTCAGGCACTATGAAAGCATACATTTACTGCCTTTATTTAAATCTTTGGATATATTAAAATCCTCAGTTTGCCTGACCTTAATACCATGATCCTCCTGTAAGATATTCATCTGGCTTTTGGATTGGCTTCATAACATCTGGTATTAGATTTGGTAAAAATTGCCTTTAATTTATTTCCCACTGCTGACAGACATTGAAATATGGTATTCTATTTTTGCTAATAGAGCATAATTTCTATCCACATGACAAGGTGTGACTCTAATGCACAGGAGGGGTTCAAAAATTTCTCTTAGATTTAGTACACATCTTTTACAAATTTGTTTTAGTGGGTATATTATATATATATTTAACATACTCAGTGAAAAGAGACACAAGCTGTCCTCACCCTTGCTAAGTGTGTGGAGAAAAGCCTGCTACAGGGATGCTCATACTCACTGTATTGCAGCCAGCTCTAACTCAGAGAGGATTTATCTCCCTGAGCCAACAGGCTCCTAAACCCTGCTAATTCAGCATTGTGGGGACAGAACATCTCTGGGATATCTCCACCCTATTTGCCTGAGCAAGATGGAAATGTCTCCACAACCTGGCATGCCTCCGTCTCCCAGAGAAGATGTAATTTCAGAGGACACAGGGCTGGAGCCCACAGGTAGAGCTCTGTTATCAAACCAGGTTCTGGAGCAGGTTTGGAATCAATCTAGTTGTCTCAGGTCTAGGTAAGGCAGAGTGGGAATTCTGAATCATGCTGATAGAAGAGGCTTTTCCTATTCCATTAATATTTTCCTACCTGACAGTCACTGTCCTTCAGTCATATTCTTTGGAGTTCTTTTCCATCCACTTGGGTAATTCTCTAAAAATGTGTTGTTGAATCACTCTGAACTACATTTCTCCTTGACCTGCTGTGTTTTTTTTTATTCCTGCAACATTTACTGACTGTTAATCTCTACGTTAACCCTTCTAAAAGCAGCTGGAATGGCAGTGACTGTACCACCTGCTGTTAGGGTAGGACTGCTGAGATTATATTGCATTTCATTTCAGTTCCTGTTTCAAAGTCAGCTTTTGATTGACTGTTTCCAGTACCACTACCAGAGTGGTGCAGAATCTTAAATTTTAAATGTGTTAAGTTGCATCTGTGTCTATGAGCCATCCTAAAAATGTTTTTTTCAGCTGATCTAATTTGCTTGGAGAAACCCTTTGGAACCTGCACAGATCTGTCTGCAATATCTTAGCTAGCTCAGATGTCTCTTCATGGCACTGTGCCACGCAGATACTGTCACGTTTTCAGGGGTTTCTGCTTTGCCCTTGGAAGATTTTTGTCTTCCAGATACAAAGTCATGACTACACTTATGGTGTGAATTATTTCTTTTTCTGTATCCAACATCGCACATTTTTGTCTGGGGAATATCTGAATGTTCCATGATTGTCTTTCCCTTTTAATCATAACTATTCTTATGCTTTTATCCTAAAGCTACTCATTTATATACTGGTATATTTATACACTGATATGACGTTTCTAAATATTTGCACTTCAACATTTTCCAATGTTGCTGTTTTCCTCTGAGAAGCATCATTTTCACCAGACCTGAAAATATCAGGTGAAAATTCAGTTTTCAAAGTCAGTTCTTTCTGTTCTCCATAGTTCAGGGTTTTTTTGGATTTAACAATCACTTATATGACAAAACATTGCGGTTCTGGTCTGTCTGGTGACCCTCTTATTCCTATGACTCCACTGTACTGAATACGCCGTGATATAACAATCAGCATTCTTGCCTGTCACATAGTTTCTCAAAAAAAAAAAAAAATAACCTTCACCTTCCCTAAGGAACACTCCTTGCTGTGCTCCTGATTAAAAACAAAATGTCTTTTTTCTGCCTACCTTCACATTTCTTATGATGTACAATGCTGAGCTCCACTGCTCCGGGATCTACCGCTTATCATCGTGAGTGTATTGTCCCTCTTGCCCTTCCCTGCACTCCAATTGTTTCTTGCTATCATTTGCTCCAAGAGCTGTCTCAAAAAAACCCAACGGGTTCAGAATTTAATGTAACAGGTCCATTTTCTTCAGAAATCCCAGGAAGTTTGGCTCATCCCCGTAAACAACTAGTGCAGAGAGTGTGGATATAAGAAATTTCTCTTTGCACCTCTTTTCAACTTCACCCCCCCTTAAAAAAAAAAAGGGATTCTCACTCATAAAATATTCTTTGCCACTTAAAACAAAAATAGCCAGCAGCCTGAGTATCATGAAACTTCATTACAGAGTAATCTGAGCAGTGTCATCACAACTACTGCTTCAATTCATCATATACCAATGTATCAGCTTCATTCTCCATTTAGCTTGAGTGCTGGTAAACTCAATTTCTGCACATACCCACACTTCAGCACAATATAATGCAAACTCCTACACTTTCTAACCATCTCTACAATACAGCCATTTACTCCCTTAATTCTGCTAAGAAATGGAAAAATAAATGCTGGAAGTGGGAGTAGTTCTACTAATTTATTGCAATGAAATAATATTCTAATGCATTGTAATACATTTTTAAAATGTAATTTTCATATTCAAGCAGACAATAGCTGTCAAGATATTTTAATAGACTCCTGGTCCTTTTTATCATGTTATCTTTTTTAAAACGCATGAACACAAACATTCCAGGTTTCAAAAGTGGCAGCCTGTTTTGAAACCATGGGGTTTTGAGGATAAAGAGAGACACTTATCTCAAAAGCTCTAAGACAGCTTCTTTCCTTCCCCAGAGCACTATGGAACTACCAACCAAAATTATTTAAGCTTGTTTACTATCCATGACCCAGAGGGAAGCTGCATTGAGTTTGGTAGGGATGGAATTAATTTTCTTCATAGCAACCTGTATGGTGCTGTGTTTTGGGTTCATGACCAAAACAGTGTGGAAAACACATCAGTGTTTTCATCAGCACTGAATATCGCTGAGCACTCTCAAGGCCTTCTCTGTTTCTCACTCTGCACCCACAGTGAGAAGGTTGGGGGGGGGGGGTCAAGAAGTTGGGAAAGTACACAGCCAGGACTGCTGACCCAATCTGACCATGGAACCGTCCATAAATACAGCAATAAAACACTTGGGAGTTGTTTTCCACCAAGTAGGGACTGTTTGGAGACTGACTGGTGCACCACACTGCTGGTAGGACAGAGTGAGTCACTGCCTTTCCATTACTTGGAATTTTTTTATTCCTATTTCCTTCTCTTATTAAACTCTCTTAACATTGATCTGTAAGTTTTTCTTGGTTTTGCCCTTCTGATTCTCTCTCCTACCCCCTTTGCAAGGGAGTGAGAGCAAGAACCCATTAGTAAGAAAGAAAATTGCAGCTGAACAACTTAACCCAGGTTATCTGCCCCCATATATGATACTGTGGGTCTCAAGAAAAGATAAGATCTGGCCAGACAGCTACTGATAATTGTCTGGCACAGCTGGAAATCAACAGATCTGACTAACAGAAAAAGATTACCTCAACTACATACCTTGGAATGACTACTCTAAAAGATTTTTATGGAAAGCTCATTGTGAAAATTGCATTTCTACCATGTACTCTTTTTTTTTTTTTTTTTTTGTTAAGTGCTAGAAACTTCCTAAATATTATAAAGCATTTACAGACTATTGCTATTCAGGTCAGGGAGAAAAAAGAAGATAAAATAAAATCCTATCTCTATACACTAACTTCTCCCAAACTTATCTGGCTGTAAAATAATCCTTCAATAATTACCTGCATAGTTTCCTTGCATTTTCCCCATTGCTTTTCATGCTACTTCATAGGTTGACTACAAGGTATTCTCTCCTTGAAAGGGTCTATTAAACTCTAAGTAACAGTGAATCTAATTTATATGTGTACCCTAGGATGGGGTTAAGCTTGGTCATCATCTCCTGTGTGATAGCATCTCCACTCAATTATATAACAGGAAACAGAGCATGTGAAGGTGGAGACGTAAGTCCATTCATCATTGCTACTCGATTTCACATTACCTAAATGCTAATGCTCTCCATCCTCCCAACAATACAGCTTGTCTGCCTCCCTGTCTTGCATAACTAATTTAAACCATGTATGTTCTGCTTTCCTTTCTACTGCAAAAAATAAACATTTTTTTTTTGCTTCTCTGACTCATGTTTTGTACAAGCCTATTCCTTTTGTCTACACGCTCACCTACATCTTAAATTCAACTACTCACTAGAATCATTAAATGTCTACAAGAGGTAAGTTCACAATTTCTCCCCAGTCAAAAATATCCTCAAATTATTTTTGTAACTCACAAGTACCTCTGCTTGTTTATGCAGATTAGAATCTGAGGCTGAATCACCAGAGAATGGTGTAGATTTGGTTTATACTTAAATTCAATAGCCGGAGCCTGGCTGCCACAAAGCAAGTCAAAGAATAAATACAGCTATCTAGGACGGATTTCAGTATCTATACCATCAAAAAGACAGGATTTCCATAACTAAAAGGACCAGCCTTTTGACTGGCAATTCGATCACCATTTTAGTGTTAGAGTAAAAAAATTCTCTGTACTAATGAATCCTTCCAAACTGACATACATGGTACTGGAATTGAAATTCCATGCCTTGCACACAGTGAATTTGCGACTCCCTCTAAATATCTTCCTATTGAGAAAGAAAAAAGTCAGCAGCTGTTTTCATGGAGCTGATAGCACCTCCCAACAGTCACAATGGTTTGATTGGAGACACGGCCCAAACTCCCTAAACTCACATGAAAATTCCAGCACAATATTGCCACCCTTGTGAGGGAACAAATGCTGAACCTCAAGGGCTGCTGCTGTACCCAAACATGTTCCCAAGATCACCTGAGGCACTGTGCCTATCAGGGAAGCTCTTGAGGGCTTTGCAAGAGCAGTGGCCTCTCACAACCCTTGCCAAGTGCACCACTATCTCTGAAAGGCATTGAGATGATAGGGAGCTACATAAATGCCAAGCACTCTTACACGTGAAAAATCAAAGGTCATCTAAAGAAACATATTCTGCTGCTGAGGCATGAATAATTCTGAGGCTGGAATATCCTTTCTAATTTTTCAGTAAGACATGAAAGTGCTACTACTCGATGAAAGCACAGGGGACATGTACCCACCTATGATTAGAATCAGGCACATGTCTCATCGAAATCTGTGTCAGTTTGTGGCAAACTTATCATGGTCAATGTCAACACACCCTTGTTTTATTATCAAGGGACCTGAAAACTTCCCTGTTAAGGTGGAGAGCAGCTATTTTACACTTGCACTTGCTTGACTGAGCAAAACTGCTAGGTCTGTACACACCAGGTACAGATTCTCTTCCTTTTGGTGGTCCGATTACACATTTTTATACTGAGGAGATTAAACACCTTTGATATCAACAGTCATTGTTCTGTTGTACATTTCTCCTTTATAACTCAATATCCTGCTACATATTTATCTATATTCCATACTGAATGGGAATATGAGATGGCTGCTATAGTAAGTTGCATAAAGGTTCTTTTTAGTCTTCTCTCTATCAAATATCTTGGTGTTTGCATGCTATGGCCTTTTTCTTATAGCTCTGCATTCATATTTATGTCTCTCTGCATTTATTGCCCTCTCAAAAACCTTAAGAAGTGACACCAGTGAAGATAAAATAAAATAACCTATATTAATTTATAATAATATCTGCCAGTTCTACACTGTTGCACATTGTGCTTCTTCCAAAGGCAGCTATGCAATTATAAGTACTTGGGTGCATAAAGTGATATGGAGGTTTCTATGGCAATTATTCATTTTAATTGAAAATTGTGTAGGGAAAGACTCATTTCAAGTGCAGCATGCAATTTGCATTTTTTTTTCCCAGAGAATCTGGACTTCCTTAGGGTGAGTTGTGAACTCCTATTTTTCAGGAAGACACAATCTTTAAAATTCTCAGGGGGCAGCAGGGGGTGGGAGACCAAGGTAAGGTTGTTAAGCTTATTAACATTTAGAAGTATATATCCACTTATTCAGTACAGTATTTTTTACTGTCTGGTAAAGATGTGATGATTTAAATGAAAGAGAAAGATTTAAAAATACAATTGATACACAATGCCCTTGAATCTCTGAGGTAGAGGAACCAGAAAAAGACAGAAGTACCAAAAAGGACAGCAAGGCGACAGGTCATCAGTGAGACCAAGTCCACCAGATCAAACATTTATATTTTCATATATTTTAGCTACTCTGTGTTAGAATAATAATGAGGACAAAGTTATTTTGGATCTTAATATATTTTAGAGTGTCAAAGAAAGATTGGAGGGAAGCAGTGGTTTCACCTTGGTTAGATAATAAAAAAAAAGCTATAACCTAATTTCCTGTAGGAAATTAGGATTTTTTTCTCTTCCTTATTCCCATCACTACGAGTCCAACACATTTTAGGCCTAAATTTACAACAAAAACAAAGCAGATGTACTGCAAGTTACGAAGACCTGGAAACAGCCTCTGAACTGTGATTTCACTTTCTCTAAATTCAGTGTTGCCTTTTCTGAAACAAGGCTCTCCTAATTTTTTGTCTACATAATTTTAAGGCTGTATAGGCCAACTGCCAGAAATGTCCCAAGTTAAAAATAGCACCTGTCTCCTTCATAAATAATAAATAAATATTAATTTGATGTGAAAGTTGGGGGTGGAAGTGTTCTTCCAGCTACACAATCCTCCTAACTGAGAAAAACACCTCTTAGAAAGAGGTGGCCAAAGGAGTATGTGAGGGGAAGCAGAAGAGTAATTTTAATAATGTGGTTTTGGTATTAGTGTATCTGGTTCATTGCACTTCTGTACTTTAGAATATCTAGAAGAGAAAAGGAAGAATGACTCCTAACTTCAGTGTTAATGATTGCACCACAGTTCAGAAGAATGCAAAATTACATGAGTGTGATTTTCATAATATTTGTTCCATGCATTTTTAATAAACTGAAGATTAATAATTCACCCCTTGTGGAGACGCACAGGAATTTGAAGGCCACATTTCTTCCAGGTGACTGACTCTCTTTTCCTTTTTCACCAGAAGTTCTATTTTGGTCAGAAAATGGCTTTGCAAGACAGGGGAACCAACTTGCTTGAGAAATGAGCATGAGCATGGAAGGGGTCTCGTCAAGGACAATCCAGCAAGGGAGAGATTTTCACTCCATGGACAATTTCCTCTATTTTTGGCACCTGTTCTGCCATGTGGTGGTGCTCCTAAGGTCTATGGTTGGACTTGATGAGATCTTAAAGCCTTTTCTAACCTTAGTTATTATATATACTGGAAGCTCTCACCTCCCTCATATTCTGCTGGACTCTCCCACCTCTTTTGACACTTACATGCATTCCTTCATTTTACCATTTGACTCTCTCATAATTATTAAAATATATAGCTATAAAAAAAGGTTTCTTGAATTTGTTTTATGCTCCCAGATATGAAAAAAACATACTCTCACTCCTATATGTGCCAGTCATATAAATAACCTATTGAGGGGAAGTAAAGTTCAAAGTAAGCAAATTTGATTTATTTCTGAACATGGCAACACAGAGTTACTCAGCTCTGATGGTGAGAAAAGGCTGCTGGTGATGCTGCTTGTCTAAGCTTCTGTTTTCCACAGAGAACATAACTCTATAGCTATTCAAGCTTCCATTAATTTCAAGGGTTTGAGAAACACAGCTATTAAAAAGCAATGTTCATGGTGATGAAAGGACAAGTAAGACCTGGAGGTTGGTTTTGGCTAACAATAAGAGACAGGTTTGAATAGACTCTGGCAGAGGCATTGCTGTCAATAAATTAAATGCAATGACTGGTTGTAGTAGAAAGCTGCTTTTTTTATAGCCAAATTGTATTCCTGGCTGGGAGAAGTGGGAAATGAGGAAAGAAAAAAAAAAAAGGGGAAGGCTTTACATTTTCACTTGCCATCATTTCCTGACAAAACCACTAATAAATATCTCTCTCCATTTTGGCTCAATAATGCAACCATCAAAAGCATGTGAAGGAAATATCTTTCTTACTTATAGAAACCCATACATATACAAACAGGGAAAATTGCCAGTGGAAGCTGTAGCTTCCCTTTCAGAAGTGGCAGAATGTTTTGCATGCAGGAATTGGATGTACTGCTCACTCCAATTCTTGAGAGTGGAAATATCACACAGAGTGCAAACTGCTGCTGACATAAGACTTGATATGTCCAGCTAAAGGATCTGAAGTTTTCTTCACCAAATGAAGACATTTCCATGTGTAATAGATGCAGAGTAATTCCTCCATACAATTAATCATCAAATATTCCTTCAAGTCATGGGACAAGCTAAAAGTTCAATAAAGACTCTGGTCCCTTAAATTCACACACTTGAGCTCTGCACATTTCCTGTGGGGAATATAAATTGCTTCTAGTACTTACTACTCTGAATGCCATTCAAACTGTTGCTTTAATTCATTATATTCAAAACTAATACAAATTTCAATTATTTGTTGTAAAAGTAGAGGTTTCGCTAAAGCACACAGAAAATTCAACTCACACCAAAATGGCTACAACGCTCAAATTAATGTATTTGCAGTCCTTACATGTCCTTCCCAGCATCCTTTAAAATGTCACTTATTTTATAAAAGATATAGATTTTCTGAGTATTGATGTGCCCTATCAACACACAAGGTGTCTCTGCTTTTAGTTTTGCAGACATTACTTACCCGTCCCAAATCACTAATGATTACAGCTGAAATGAAGGGCTGCATGCGGGCAAAGGTGACAGCACAGGACTTACAGCTGGAAAGTTTGCACCTTATAAACCTCTCATCTTCAATCCCACATTCAAAAGGTACTTATGATTTCAAAGAAATTGCAAATCAAATGATTACACGCTACAGGAAATTAGATAAAAGAGAAAGGAACCACTTCAACACCATCAAGAGATTCTATTCAGCTATTATATTAATAGTAAAAAAACATATTTTGATTGTAGCTTCTGCAGGTATAAAATGACAGGTTTTAGATTCTCTTTTATTGAAGTGCACAGATCCACAAAGTGTTTTCAGTCCTACAAGGTATTTTACACTCTTGTAATCATTCAGCAAAGCATTTGGACATCAGTTCTTTAATTTTGAGCAGAGTAATAACTGCACTTGTTAAAATATGTTCTAGAGTATGTAGCACCTTTCAAAATAAATTCAAGCACCAGAATTTACTGTTGAACTTTTGTACCACTGAAATCACACCAAAGCTTTTACATTTTTAAAGCTAAATGATGAATTAATTAGTCTTAACTTTAATTTCTTTACAGAATCTACTACAATCATTACATTAACATTATATTATGTAAAATGCAATGCTTTTGCAGTTCAATTTGACATCTACAAATACATAGCACTTAATAATGTCCTTATTTTTGTAAGGAATGGATGTTTTCCTGTCTTTTGTTCTTCACTAATTTAACTAAAATGTAAAAAATCTCTGCATGGAAACATTGGAAACATCTGGACACAAAATCCAAGCATTTTTGTTAGCTGTTAAGAGCAGCTATCATAGCAACTGTTCATTGCACCAACAACCAGACTGCTGTACACTAGTGGCAAACTGTGGGATTATATACATAAATGTAAAAATATATAGAATATATATTTATGCATACACACTAATAAAAATGAGTCACAATTTTTATGGGCTACTACTTATTTCGCCACTCATAAATGCTCTTCCAATATATTTTTCAACAATGCAAAATTATCTTAAAAGAAGCCTTTCAAATCCTATTCTTGTTCTTTAATAATTTAAACATAATATAATGTGCAAGAGAATATTTCAGTGAATCCCAGTCAAAAAAATAAAATCACATAATAATTATAATGGAAGACATAAATTCCTAGAATATATGGGAAATATATTCTCATCAGAGTATTAAAGAGAAATGGTTTTAAACATTTTTTTCTTATAAAAAAACACAGTGCAGAAGCATGAGTTCAGGAAAGAATTTACCTTTCTTGTCATCGAAGTACAGTGTCTGTTGAGCTGGATTTGACCACTGGAGGGAGGTGTTATCATTTTGATCGACCCTGCAGGTCAAATTTGCTGTTCCACCTTCAACAACTGTGACGTTCTGTGTGAGTGGGAACTGCCCTTGACTGCCTGAGGAGGGAGGGAAGGGATGCAGACAGGAAGACGAGAAAAAAAAAGAAAATACTTAAGTTGCAGGACTGAATTTATTGCAGCAGCTTCCCACAGATGATAGACCCAGAATTCAATGTGATCTATTCTGACCAAAGAAAGGTAGCACAATAAATTTTTTAAAACTGCATTTACAATATATTCCCTGTAACCAAGAAACAGCTGTATGAATTAAGAAATAAGGGTTTCCCCCCCCCTCTTTTTCCCCCCTCTGTGAGTCATACTCTTTAGTTCCAAAGAAATACTCAGCATTTTTGTCTCCTCAGACATACCGAAGACAACTTAGTGCAGGCAATGCAGTTAAATCATAGTTGAAAACATCACTGAGAACATAACACAAAAATCCACAGAGCTTTTAACAGAGAGGGATGGGGCAACCTTGACTCCCTGTTTCTTTTTTATACATTTTGCAGGCCTCTCAGGATGATGCTTTCTGTGTCAGGTTTGGAAAGTTGTTGGAGAGCAAATGTAGTGTGAATCAAACACTTGATGCATGCTCTGTTGGGGGAATATAACCTGATCACATATGAAAATGGAAGAGGTGATGTAGTAGGTCTCTTTCACATCTGTGATTCTATCCCAGAGCATTATCAATCACTTTAAGTGCCTGCTGAAAAGTCACTGGGAAGGTTTCCAAATGCCTCTACACAATGCAGGAGCAGTATCAGTCAGGTTCTTGAATCACAAGCATTTCCAATGTCATAGTTAGACTAAAGTGTTTATGTAGCGTGAGGATCGCACGCCCCTTGTCAAACAGCACAACACATTCTGACAAACAGGACTGCAAGAAGTGAGCACAGAAAAAACCATGGAAGTGGTTTTTAACATGGGTGGGGAAAGAGAAAAGAAATCTTCAATAATAAACAAGACACTTCATTGAACATATGGTTGTTATCTAGGAGATATATTATTTATTCAATGGTACAATGCAAAAGAAAGACAACCTAATACTCCAAATGAAATATATGCTTCTTTCTTCTGCTTTTGTAGAGGTTCTATTAAAAGAAGCACTGAAGAGTAGGTAGAGATGCTTGCATAAGAAATGTAATGCCAAGATTGACACTCAAGTGGGATGTGTCAGAAATTAAAAACCTCTCTACAGTCCTACAGGAGGGAACAAGTTCATAGATGTGTCACAAGCACATCAAGGAAATAATATATACAATATCCATTAATGATACAATACAAAATCATAAACCCAGCATAAAACCTTCAGAGAAATATCCTATTTTAGGGGCTCTCATCAGACTTGTTCCCAACTAAGTTAAACTGAGGCATGTCTTCTATACAAAAGCATGATAATACAAAAATCTATTATCTAGGATAGAGGTTTGCAGATGACCAGAGGAAGGAAGTACTAAATAAAAGATTAAAACCTGAACTTCTATTTGACCTACTGATATTGCACAAAACAGAATTCTAGCCAGATTTGGATTTCCCTATGTAAAATAATCTCGATGGCCTTAGACATGGAACAAAACCACACCCATCTGTGAAATAAATAAAATATTTCAATCAAAATGCAGATCTGAATAACTGGTATAATTTTTGTATAAATATCAGATATCTAAAGATTAAGATTTAGAATGTACTGGTATTTACTCTAAGAGGGTATTTACTACCAACAGGATAACAGATATAGTAAAAAAATTAGGAATACTAAAAATACCATAGCTAATTTAAATGCTGCGAATAATAAATGCCAAAATTCTCATGACATCCTCTGTATCTGACACTTCATTAATCAAACCCTGCTTCTTGAAAACCACACATAGAGAAATATATGATGAGAGAAAAATCATAAACAAGGATGGGAAAAAAAAAAAGAAAACAGAAAAGATTTGTAATTTCCTTCCATTTCTGCTCTTTCAATTCCAATGTGTCAAGGAACTTTGAGATATTGCATAAATTGCTTATCATATAAATTAGAATTTTTTTTTAATCCAGAAAAATGCACACAGGCTGTTATTACTTTCACTAAATTACAGGCAACTTACCAAAGAAATAACCTTCTAAAGTATGAACTGTGAATAGGAGGCTGTGTGGGCTTAAACACTTTTTGCCTACAAGAAGCATAAAACAGAACCTAGTGCCAGATATTAGCACAGTGAAATCTGTCACTTACATTAAAGAACAGGAATGGGAGGTAGTTTAATAAAGAACCTGCTGTAATGATTCAGGACCCTATTAACACAGATCAGGAGATCTCCCCATAATTACTCTGTGTTCTCTGTCTGATATTACAGCTCTTGTCATGAAGGTGCCAGTGTACATGCACTCCATCATTTGCTAATGACTGCCAAGTCATAGACTCATCTCTGGTCAAGAAGTAAACTATTCTGATCAACCATATAAATGGAAACTATAGATGCCATAACCTGAATAGGTCAGAAGAATTTTCTTTTCTCTGGCCAACCTAGTGATTGCTGATGATTTGGAAACAAGAATTAATTTAGAATATAAAAATAAGACCAAAACGTTTGTCTTATCTCTTGCCCACAGAGAATCTGTATGGTTCTGGAGAAGTTGCACAGACCTTCATGGGAAGTTTGGACTGAAAAAGAGGTACAGAGAAAATGAGAGAAAATGTAATATGGAAGGTAGCCTGAGTAGAAAGAAGGGAGTCTTTGCAGGACAGAGAAAATTATATAAAGCAAGTCCAAATGAATGGATACTGCACTCCTCTTAATGAAGACAAAAATTATTAGCAAGTGATGGGAAAACTAAGACAAAGAAAAACTTATGAGATTTACTTTACTGTTTACATCTAACTTGGGATACTGAAATAGGGCTGGAAGGACAGGAGAAGGTTGTAAAGCCCTATATGAAACATGTGAACACCAAATAAAGCATCAGCATCCTGCCCTTTAACTACAGTAAAGTGTCAGAGAAGTGGTTTATGCTACTAGAGACTCCTGGTTCTTGAGGATCTGACAATATTTTGTGGGAGAGCCCTTGTTTCTGTTAATGTCCCCTAACAAAAGCATTCCATCTTGACTTAACAAGTCCAGTAATGGAAAATTTACTGGCCCCTTCAGTGACTTATTTCGAGGAGTAACAATCACCATTGTTCAAACAAAACCACAAAATCCACTTCTGCTCTGCATTTGTCTTGCTGTAGCACTCAGCTTCTACTGGCTCTTGTATCTTTTCCCCTGCTCTGAAGAGTCCTCTCTTATGAAATTTCTCTTGTAGGTACTTAGAGACTGTGATCATATCACCCATTAACCTTCTTTTTGATAATCTAAACAAATTGAGCTCTTAAGTCTTTCTGCAGAAATCTCATTTTTCTAATCCTTTAATTAGTCTGTGCCTCCTCTCCGTGCCCTCTTCCATGTGTCCTCTCCTTTCTGAAGTGTGCAGCCCAGCCCTGGAAGCCCCCCTACTGCAGTCACAGAAGGCAGAAACCCAAAGGTGATGCCACTGCTCTGCCAGTCTTTGGTATTCTTGTTTGCACTTAAAAAGAGTCCCTTGGCCCCATGGTCAGACCCAGGTGTGGCTGAAGGTTTACCATGGAGCTGGCATTTTTCCTCAGACACCCTTCCAGTTCTCTTCACTGCACTGAACACAGCTTTTCAGGTAAGTTCAGTAGAATTTATTTCCTATTTAACTGAGATGATTGACAGGTATAATTGAGATAATGAATATGACAGGGATGCTGACCATCCTAAAGACAGGGGTTACCCATCCAGCTTACTTGCAATCCTCCCAACAAGCGGCTGGAAATGGATGACATTTCCAACCTCCACCAACAAGTCAAGTCAGCAAACACACACACACACACATATATATATATTACTGCTTGTATGGAATACACTAAAAAAGACTTAATAAAAAAAAAGAAAAACCTGATGGCCATGGCCCACATTAACAACTCCCTTGCATCTGAAAACGAAAAAAAAACCCAACAAACCTACAAGGTTATGCAAAGGTAAATTACAACAAGAAGTGATATTACTGCAAAAAGGAGGCTGCATCAAGGTATCATTGTCATCATGTTGTATCCCAGCCCCTTTGCTAATTTTAAAAGCTTTCTTAGCAACATTATTTCAACTTTTTGGACTAGATGGAGCTCTGTTGAAGTATATTCTACCACAGGCTGTTTCCGCAATGCTTTGTGGAGGACCAGTCCGCATATCTCATTAGCCACAAGCTGTTTCCTGTCAAGAAAGGCTTTTTATTTTTCTCCTTTCCCACACAGAAATCATGGCTAAACTGCTTTTATATTTAGTCCTGATTTTTATCTCATTATGTGTCAAGTCTATGTAGAATAATTATCATTATTTGGTCCAGTTTGCAAACATTCATCATGTGAGTTCACCTCATGTTTTTTTGCTTATGCTTGGGTTAGGTTTTGTGCTTAGTTTTGTGGCTTTGGTTTTTGTTGTTTTGTTTTGTTTGGTTTTTTTTTTTCTTTTTGCAATTACAATGAAAGCTCTTTAATGAGTTTAACACTCCCACTTGATGCTTAGGTGATACATTCTAATCAATTTACCAGGCTAATTATAAATGTGACTAGGTGGCTGTAAGCACTAAGAAAACATAATTCTTTCTTTAGTTTTGTTTCTGTAAAGGTCTCTTTTTGTAAAGCAAACAGTTATGTCACAAATTAAGAGCATTTCGCATTATCAGGGCAGCAAGCTTTGCCACTCTGTATCAGAAAGGCAGAAAAAGAAATGGTTTTAGTTAGAGAGTGTGGCCTGGAAAAGAGGTGAGAGAGACAGCAGTGAATTATCAATGTTTTGCGACATTGGTTCTACTTTTGAGAGCCTGGCAGACCAGTGTCCCCATGAGGTAAATTAAGTTTATCAGCATGTAAGAGGGACAAAGTAGAGTATAAAGTTTTATAGCAGAGATTTATCCTTTTCAGTCTTGCATGGAACCACAAATACATGGGCCTTTTATTCAATACCTCTATAGCATGGTGTCATCCAAAACCAGAGCCCATACAAATGCAAAGGTTTGGCAGCGGAAATTAAAAAAAAAAAAAAAAAAACCCAAAACAAAACAAAAACCCAACAAATTTGAGCAAATAATTTTTCAAAACAGTCTGATATTTAATATTGATTTTAACAGGACCAGGCCCTAAAATCAAAGTAAATGTTTGGGTGTGAGGGAAAGCAGCTTACTACTTCAAATAGCAGCTTGCATCTATAGGGAAACTAGACTAATTTTGGCCTTCTTTCTTAGTAAAGAAACTAAAACATTAGGGGGCAAAAAAGCCGTTATGATGAAATATCTAATATACTGAATCACTTTCCTGGCTTTCTCACTTAATTTATATATGAAATAATGCAAACATCTCTCCAAGGAGACAAAGTGTTATTAGCTTGTCTTTACCTAATTTAAAGAGCGACGATATTGTGGATTGCATTTCAGCAATCAGAGATCTGCATTGCTGTGCAACTGTGTGCTTCTTCTGATTTTGCAATGGGAATTATCTGCTTCTCTATTTTGTCAGCATGGAGACCAGATTGAAAGTTCGTGTCCTGGAAATTCTGAAGGAAGAAACTACAGAAGTTGTTGCCTTTACTATTTTGAAATTTTTTTTAGAACAGTCCTTAAGAGTGTGGTAAAAATATCGATGACAGATTAAAAAAGGCATTTTAACTCCTAATGCATAACTACCTGCTTTGCTTTATTCTAAAAGAAAATACAGCAATGTGCCTGCATGCTAAACTGCATTCACACAGCATTTTTAAAGAACAAAAGATTGCCTGAGCATTATTTGATACACAGAGTCCTTGACTGGATAAATTCACCTTCCTGAACTTGCTGTTTTAAATAGAAGTAATTTAGTTCTGTATCTGGATTGTAAATACTTTTTGAGTTTATGCAGTTATGCTGTTGAGTGTATGTTTAAGTTGTTTGCTCACTGAAGAAACATTGTTTAAAAAAAGAAACAAACCAAACAAAATTGTGTCCTCTAATAACTGTTACATACTCCAGTAACAAAACCTCTTGCAGAGAACACTGGAATTAATGAGAACACTGAAGAAACTTACTACAGAATGACAGGCTTAGGAAAGAGAGAAGAAATAATGCAGAGAATTTCTGTTAACCCCAGATTGTGCATTCAAGGTCACTGAGCCTTTTTAAATGTTTCAGCAATACTAAAATAATCCAAAGGCAAAGGACAAGAGTCTCTGATTTCAGACTATGAAATTTATGTCTGACAGCAAAAATAGAAAAGGAAGAAGCCACTTCTTCCTCCTTTCACTCCATGTGTTTCAGGTGTATGTTTCCAAACCAGCAGCGAACTCAAAATATAATTAATTTTGACTATACCACAGTGAAAGAGATTGCAGATATAAATTGGGAAAAAAAAAAATCCAAAAAACATATTGAAATAAAATTATTCCACAATGATAAACAGGAAAAAGTATGAGAGAGACAATAGGGGGAAAACCAAAAAAAAAGTGGGCACAAACAGGGCTGTTTCCTAGGAACCTTGCCTAAGTGCCTATTTTTTACTCTTTTCAGGTTGTCACCATGGTATTACTTGCTTGTCAATGGGGAAGGGTATCCAGTGATTTTCTTCAGTTATCATTTTTTGAAAGGCATTCTCTTCCACCACTTTGAATTCCTGAGGAAGTTATAAATCCAAACATAATTGAAGTGAACCTCATCTTCCCACAAAAGTTGTAACAAACTGATGAATTTTCTGGTTCTCACAATGGTAAATATGGCTCAGAGCTTTGTGCCGCTTGTCACTTTAAAGCATTATTCTCAATTCTTTGTGCCTTAAAAAATTGAAAAGTACTTCTTCTCTAAAAGCAGGACAGCATGCAGTCCTGACATGAAGAGTAAGGAATTGGACACTAATTTTTTTCAGGATCTGGGCCTCATTGTCACCTTATTTCTATTCCTAATCTGTAATATATAACAAAGATACTTTTGCTAATCTCCCAGTTATTCAGAAAGCCAACCACAGTCTTTCCCACAATTCTCCTCTATTTTAATCCTGGTTTAAAATACTTTGGGCAAATTACCCAGAGTAATTTAAGAGTAAATACAAATATAATTTAACATTAATGCTGGGGGAAAATATATTAAAAAAATACTTTTATTGAAAATAAGTAATGTGTATAGAAGACAGAAATTACTAGAAATTACAAAGTAATTAGGAAAATTTTGGCTAGAAGAAAAGATAATAAGAAACATTAACTTTTCGCACAGTATTAAAACAATTTTTCTTCAGTAAAAATCAAAATATTTTTGTTTTTAATTTTTCAAATCCAACATTCAACTGAAAGGTAATTACACAAAGAAGAAAAAATGTATCAGTAGATTTGGTTGATCTTTTCCCTCCTCATTTTGCTACAATCCCTTTCATGATTTCCTTTCTCTTATTTGTGAAAAATTGTAAATCTATTGAAAAAAAAAAGCTCTCTTAGGCTTTCCAGCTATTGAGTTCTATAAAAGAAAATATATTTGCCTCACTAGGAATACATTTTTCCTCCTTCCTTCATCCTTAAAGAAAATTATGGTATTTGAAGTCCAACATGCAGGTAACCCAGCTAGCAAGGACTTTCTTATGATACACCTATTTCTCTTCGTTCTCTGTTTGACCTTTTTTTTCTATCTCAGCAGAACACAACCAAGGTTTAAAATCCTTCCACTTTTAACTTTGTTTCACCAACTTCTGAAATGCCATTCAAAGAGAAGTTAAAAGGCAGAGAAGAGGCAGCTACACAAATCAGCTCCAAGTAGTGCTGTTGTTTGAATGTTTGTGACCTCAGAAAAGATTCAGCAATCCCCCAAAATGCACCATAAGTGCACTTATTGTTAGTTATAAACACGCATGGCAAGAGCTCGCTCACCAAATGGAATCTCCTGGGTTTAAATGGAAGCCTGAACTTTTCACTGTATTGAACAGCTGAGCAAAAGTGAAAATTAAAACTGTTCTAGGTTTGCCTTAGTATTTGTCTGCAGTAGCTTCATTCTTGTTAAAAAAAATAGAACTAAACACATCTTGTACACATTTACACATATACGCCCACACAGTAGAGGTGAACAAAGAAAAGTTATAAAATTGCTAATAAACCCCAGCTTGTTTCTGTGAATTTAACTTCTTTTTACTTCAGTATATTTTAATTAGACTAGAACAGCACATTTAAACACTGATCTTACCACCCCTGCTTTGCAAACAAGTCTGAATAAGAATCACCTGTCATTGCAACAGCACATTAAATAAATCTTTGCTACCTGGACTTCCAACACTTCCACTGCTCAGTTTGCTTCAGGTGACATGTCATCCTCAAAGGCAAATGAAAAAAAAAAGCAAAGGTGGAGAAAACAGATTTTGATCAGAGACTTATCTGTTCTGATTACTACATCACTGGTGTTTTTCAGTGAAATACTCTGTAGTTGTAAGTAGTACTGATAAAACTATTCTAGCAGTAAATGGGGATCAATATACAGGGGTCAGATCTTTGAATTCTGTCAATGGAACAAAATATGGACAAGCTTACTTCGATACTTTTGAAAAAATCCCTTTCATAAATATAAAAACTATCGTGAAGAGTTGTGTTTTTACACACAAAAGAAACCCTGTGTTAAAGATGGGAAATATGCTGCATGCAGTTTGATCTGAACAGGCACTTCCCTTAATGACCTTGTGTTGATCAATACCTAAACACATCCTGGCCAGCTGGGAATGTTCCCTGAAGAAAGCAGTTCTGATTCTCACAAAGGAAAAGTCAGAATGATTAATAAAGTGTTTTCCACTTCTGATCATCTGTATATTCAAAAAGTTTTCACTCCTGATGATTTCACCCATCCTGTCGATATCTACCTTCTTTGATGTTTGACTCTTTTTCTTGTGCAGAGGAGATCACAGCTCTATTCAAGCTCATGAAAGTTCAAGTACAAAAGAACAGTTTTAAAACTGACTTTGTACTTGATGGGTTGTTTTCTCTTCTCTTGGTTTGCACAATAAAATAAGGCCAGGAATTGGTCTGGACAATAACTTTTTTATACAATTCTAGCAGCCTTTTTGAGTCTAAGTGACACCAAACTATAAACAACAAAATTACTTAGGCCAGACTACACTTTCAGGCGTCAGAAGCCAGGCTTGACCTACAAAAATGAAAGGCAGTTTACACCAAACAAGGATGGATAATTCCACTCTGCCCTCTCCCCTTCTTGCTTCAACACTTGCTCTTTCCCTCTGCTGTGTGTCCCAACAAAGAATTGCCCTTTCCCTTCTAACACTATTTGTATTTCAGAATGAAATACAAGGAGGCTTCTTCCTGTGCAACCTTCTGAGTGAAGAGAATGTTTTCTCATGTGATTGCTTTCTGCCAAATTTCATCTGGAACCAGGAGAATTGTTCCTATTAGCAGATATTAGAAGATTAGGATTGGATCCTGCTATTCTTTCATGTACCTGTTTCCCTAATGAGTCTTGTATGCAGATCACTTGTAGATGTGGCTCTAATTTTGTGCAATTTAGATATCACTCCATGCAAAACTGCATCAGACTTCGTGTACTTTGAAATAAAATCACTTACACTCCTGACTTTCTCTCTTCCTCCCTGTGGTCTATGAAATATCCATTGATATGGCAGTGCTGATCTGCAGCAGTTCTCCCTGCTGACTTAGGCCAGCAAGCTGCTCATGAATCTAGCAGATGTTTCAGTTGTCTAGGCCAATGGAAACCTTATGGACCCTTTTTTCTTCATCTCCTCCCAGGAGCAAATGTTAATACAGCAGATATCTGGATGTGTGCCATGTAGCAGCAGAGACAGGAAAAAGCTGCTGTGGCCTCACTGAGTGTGGTGCTGTATAATGATTGCATTTTTTTTTTTCCAGTCCTCTCTAAGAGCATTATTTACAAATTTCATGCTCCTCACATGTAGCTAAACACAAACCTGCGTTCTTTAAAACATCCCCTAAACTTCCCCTTAGGTTAATACACAGATGTAAATTAGAAAGATACACTCATATGTTGGTCTTTATTTCCCTGCCAACATAAATTCAGAAATGCCTAAATGCAAGTTGCATTCAGCATCGTGCCCATAACAGATTGTACACTGTGACAATGGAAACTGTTAAGGGGATTTAGGAAAAGAACAATTTAAATTTTTTAAAATTTAATATAAATATGGAACAGAGAAGCTGTGGATGGCCTGTCCCTGGAAGTGTCCCAGGCCAGGCTGGGTGGGGCTCTGAGCAACCTGGGACAGTAAAAGGTGTCCCTGCCCAGGGCAGGGGGTTGGAACTGGATGAACTTAAAGGTCCCTTAGAATCCAAACCATTCTCTGTTTCTATGATTATATGGTAATTTAAAGGAAATTATATTCCTGAATTCTCTAGCTGTCCTCAAAAACTGCTTTTTGAAACCTTATTTTTTTCATCACTTGACCTCACTTTAGCAGTGGGTGGTAGGAGCAGTCTCTTCAAAATCTCTAAGTTCTTATTCTAGAATGTGTTTCTTTTTTCATTTTGACCTTTGGATCCCTTTTATTTGTGAGAATTCAACATGAAGTCTGTCATTTCCAGTTGTCTATGAATAAAAAACTTCAACCCAAATATCATATTTGCTTGAAATTCTTGTCCTTACTGCTCTTAAAGGTAATAATTTAGTTTAACAATAGGGATCAGCCAATAAAAAAATTCCAGATCTCTTTATGCATTTATGAAAAATATTTTTATATATAGGCATTAATTATTCCTCTCTCATGAGACAATTAAATTATGACTCTCAGAAAGTACAAAAAGGGACAGGATAAGGGCACATATGTGAAGTCAGTGGAACTCAGAAGTGACTTCTGAATTTCCACAAGTAGTATTAGCATTAGTTTCAGTGCCATCTGGGCTGAAGCCTTTGTCTTTTTTAACAAAAAAGTCTAATTTCTGTCCAACAGGCTGACAAAATAACTTTATTCATCAAATGCTTTCAATTAGAAAACTGCATCTTTCTTAGGAAATTTTTTTGTCTTCCTTAAAATCATATTTAGGTATGTCATCTTGCACAAAGAATCCCTTACAGATCTGGAATGAGAATCACAGTTAAATTAACTGTATTCAAAAAGCAAAGAATCAAATTAATCAGCTCCATATAAATACTCTCATATCTGTACAGCTAAGTTCAGCTTAAAAAAAAAATTAAAAGTTTAACCTAAGAGGCTACAATAACTCTATAATTGATTTAATATTAAAAAAATAGTGAATTTTATAATACATGATCCATGAGGGCTCTCAACAATAACAGTTTTGCAAAGTAATATATATTATTTAAATCCACTGGAATGTAAGAAATCAGCAAGTAAATTGATATGTGCATTAAAATAATTTTCTAGGTCAGTGAATCAATGTCAGTAATGGTTGATTAGATTCCTCACTTGGCTGTAAGAATATTTAGTCAAAGCCTTTTATTTTATAATTTACCGAATTATTATAAAGGTTATTTGGTACCTAACCTAATGTTGTCTTCCAGAAAAGAGAAAAAACCCCACACATTTAACTCTCTTCATGCTTGAGAAAATGTCTGCTCCAGCAAAATTTACAGGATAGACAAAAATTCTGTTCCTGGTCACACTAACATTACCTCACCTCCTACATTTTACAAGAAAAATTACATGGCAGAGGAGGATATATAATAAAATTTACAAAACTGATATACTAGCTTTAATATAGAGATTTTAATCTTTTTTTGAACAGTTACAACACCTACCCTAAGCAGGGAAACATATTTCCCCATTAGGGAAATATAAATGTCAAAGACCATATTTGCATATCAGGGGAGGGCAGGAGAGGGGAGGAGGAGACACAATGACAAACATCTGTTGAACAGATTGAGATAATAAGACTTTTTTTTCCAGACAGCAGAGTGCATTTCTCAGGTGAAGAAATTAAAGAGCATTACAGTGAATTAATATTTTCAAAGTGGAGTAATAGAAGTTAAATGGGAGTTTCTGAACTTAGGAATTTTAAGGTAAGCTTTGAAAACACATAACATACAACAGCTCTTGAGTTTAGGTCTTCAGAATGAACATAATAATTTTAGTAACTTTCAAGCACAGCCTGTCCTATATTTGAGTAAAATAAGTTTAGGGTTTTTTTTTTTCCCGTAGCTGGTCTTTGTTAGTTTTTTGAACCTACAGGGAAGAAAATGCAGCATGCATATTTCTACATCTTGTTTCCTGCTTACATATAAATATTTTTTTCCTTGCTGTTTGCACAAAGCATCTCATTCTTGGCATTCTTCCACAGAGCTATCAGAATCCCTTCTTGAAACACCATATATGAGAGGAAGGCAAGAGAACTGATCCCGTCCACCAAGTGCCTTTGTTTTGAGTATCAAGATTTCTGTATTCTCAAGACCGTGCACTTGTTTATGAACACTGACAAAGCAAATGAGCAAGTGCTCAGAACACACTGTGCTTTATCAACACTGCTACTGCAAATTTTATACCACACACATCTATGTGTTTGTAGATGTGGACTCCTTTGCAGCCATTGCAGAGTAACTGCTTTTGGTGTGGAGTAGTTAGCTAAGATTCTAAAGACTTGAAAAGTGTTTTATTTGGCAAGGGGAGCTGAAGATGCAGTGGGGATTTTCCATGATGAAGCCATACAGCTTAAAAAGAGTGCACAAAGTTCTACACCTCTGAGCACAGAGAACACACAACAGCACAAGGGGTGACTTTGTCCATGATTCAAATCTTCTCCGTCAATACTCAGGCTCGAGGCATCTGTCACACTTGGGCTCTTTTTCTTTTCAGCACTGTAGTCCAGTGCTTAGTGCTTTCTCTTCAAAACAGGCAGTGGAAAATGGCCACAGGACAAGTCCTACAAGGCTTCACTTTTCTGTTTCTCCATTTCTGACCTAGAGCAAGCACAGCCATCTCCACACTATACCCCAATTCACAGTGTAACCATCACTTTTACTGATCTTCCTGAGTTTCTTTCACGGAACCATGAGGGGAAAAAAAAATCATATCAACATAAATGACTGAGGTAAGTTAAATTCTATCACCAGTGTATATCTTCCATATCTCTCCTTTGGGCCAGGCAGCTATGGAATAGAGATCACTGTGCTCTGCAACATCATTATATTGCTTATTTAATCTTAATCTCAATAGTTATGTATCCCCCACTTCGAGAAGGTACAGAAAATCCATAACAAATTCTTTCCAAACCCTTAGTAAAAGCCTAGCTTTCAAGTGCTGTTTTACTCACTTTTAGATGTTGCTCCTTCTGCTCGACTCTGAGAATCAAAGGAACAGAAAGAATGATAGCAGTGAAGACATCTTTTACTCTCATGCACTGTATAAAAAGCCTGAGCAAGTTCTCCTGAGCCCCATGGAATTACAGGTTATTACATGCACTTATAAATCTTTCTTATACCATTTGTTGGGCTTCCCATTCTTTAGCTCTCCCAGAATGATGAACATGGATTTATCAGCATAGTAATGCCAATATGAGTCAAAAGTTAGAAGTGTTTCTTGCTGTAAAATAATCCATGCGTAAAAAAATCAGGGGCATAAAAGAAAAGTTGATCGTCTCAATTTCACATGTAATTAAATAATTTCTAATTTAGACATCCATTTAAAATTTATACGTTCAGCCATGGAAAGCAGTTGCCTTGAAGCCTTTTGTCAAGCATGCTCCTCCTGTATGAGAGATTTGGATTGGTCAATCTACCTTCCTCTGTCGCTGACAGCAGTCTAGAATATCTCTGCTGCTCCCCTCCAGATGCTTATTTCCCTTGCCAAATGCTGCTTCCCTCACCCTGTGTGCTGCTGTACCACTTCAGCTGTCAGGCTGGCCAGACCCTGAACTCAATCTGTGACATGAGTGGGTTTCAGCTGTCCCAGGCTGGATGGCAGACAACTGAATCAGTGCAACCCAGGTCATGGGGACTGGGAGGAACTTCTCTGACATCAGCTTGTAAGAAAGAAAATCATTACTGAACCACATATCTGTTATTTCTTGTGTGCAGGAACTACTTATATGCAAACAGATGCATGGGGCAGAATAACAATGCAGTAGGATTGCAAAAGAAGAGTCAAAACTCAGCCAGAGTTCTCTTAAATATTACACTAAGCTCACTTACAGAAACAACTCACAATAACATTTCAAAAACATTAAGTTTACATACTTAAAAGGCCAAGAATAATTCTGGCCCTGTGTTTCCACAGGGAAAAAACAAAACAAGGTAACTGTTATGATTTCCAAACAAGCCAACATTGCAGAGTCTGTTTCACTGAAAGACTCTAACATTATTTCCACTGTCTCTGGGCAATTATTCCAAAATAATAAATTTACTGTAGCTAGAGCATCTCATTCCCCATGCACAGAAACCTTCTTTTCTAGGAGTATATGCAGGCTCTTAGAAGATGCCCTCTATATAAATAGCTTTTAATGGCTTTGTGTTGGGATAAGAGGGGAAAAAAAAAAATAAAACCAAAAACTAGACCCTCCATAGGTTCTCAGTAAGAACCATTTATATACAGTTCTTGTAGACCTGCACCAGATCATAAAGAGTATTTTTTTTTTACTAACTTTACTTTAAAACAGGTAGAACAGCTCCATCCAAAAATACTATCAAAAAATACCAAAAAAAACCCCAAAACTTTTAAGCAAACTAATCTTCTCCAAGAAAGAATGAAAATGAGGTGGCAAAACCAATGACTAAAATTATGATTTTTGATTTGCATAAATATTTCCAATTTTTTATGCAGTGCCATTTGGGAAAAAAGAAATATAATCCAGCAATTCTGAGACCTGGAGTTTTAATTAAGAAAAGAAATGTAACACCAAACAGAGCAGCAAGAGATAAGAACTATTTTTTTTTTTCAGATACGAATGAAAATGTGAAAGAAACGACTGTATGTTGTAATGCTGCTGCAATCTGATTCTTCTGTTCCAAAAGCCACATCAAATGCACTAAGATGATGGCACAAGGGCAAGGAAAAGTCCAAAAGTTCTATCCCAGTCTGTATTTGAAACTTGTACAATGATACAGAAAACTCACTTGCTTTTGACTGCTCTAACTACTGGTGTTACAAATACTCTTGCTTCAGGCTCCATATACAGAAGGCCAGCATCATGGGGAAGAAGGAAAAGAAAAACAAACAAAGAAAAAAAATCAACACAACCAGCAGCCCCTCTCGCTCCCCAAAGCAATATCACATTTGTTTGGACATGGGAAACTGTTCCAATAGATTGGAACAAAATGCATGGCAAACCCAGTGACTGCAGAAAGCCCTCGGAGCCCGTGCAGCACACTCTGCATGAACAAATGCAAACACAGAGATTATTGCAAGAGAGATTAAATCAAATTTTTGCTCCAAAATTACAGAAATCATAGACATTTAATGAAACAAATCACAACATCTCACAACATCTGTTCCAACACATTTATACAATGAGAAACTGATTCCTCCTCACTGCTACCAGCAACATTTGCTAGCTCTGCCAGACAAGAAACTTAGATAAGTAAGTAAATTTCTTATTTGTTCTCCCTCATACACTTACAGATGAGCTGGCCAAAAGTATTAAAATAGCAAATGGAGGTAAATAGTAGAAGACAGCTTTTCTAGTGTCACTGTGCTATTAGAGATGAGGTAGAAAAGCTGTTCTCCAAGCAAACACATTCCTAAAAAGTCAGAAAAAAGCTTTCCTGGTGTATGATGACACACAGATTCATGACTACAGAAGAAAAATCAAAAGTATGGCAAAAAAGCTTGCTCTATCCCATTTTCCACCTTGAATTTATGGTGTATATGTAGGCTTCATTTAATATCATTAAAATAGCCAAGAATCCACATTATGTAAAAAAAAAAACAACAACTCAAAAAACAAACAAATAAAAAACCCAATATTTAAAACACTAAAGTGTAACAGCAGAAAGTAGGGAGGGACTAAAATGTTGTTATGCCTGGCTGATGACACTACACAACTGAAATCTGATGTAGGAAGGGCCATAATCCCGGGCTAGTGGAGAGAAAACCAGAAAAAAGAAATTGAACTGGAGACAGAGAGAATATTTACATCATTCCTTGGGCAGACTACCTGCAAAGGACTGAAACATCAGAAATTGGAGGAAAAAAAAAAAAACACTTATGACAAGAAGTCTGAACAGTGACAAGAAACTTGAAATGAGTCTTTAACATGCCTAACTTGACATGTAAAAAAGGGACGGAATTTCCAAAGGGAAGGTTTTACTATTTGCTGAAGAAATAAAAACCACGTAGCAATTCTGAAATTTTACAGCTAAAATAGCTTGGGTAGGAAGAAGGCTTTTAATAATAAAGAATAATAATAAGTTAAAGTATAGCAATCACTGGGGAAAAAACTCAACCAAACCAAACAGCGAACAGGACAGGGAAAATTGCATCAAGCAGGAGAAAGATGAAAGAACAACTCCATCAGAAAATACTTAAATGGCAAATTGATACATGTTCAAAGAAATTCATCAATTCTAACTAACAATTCTAATTCTTTGTTTAAAAAAAATGCCCAAACTTCACAGTCTTTAAAATGCAGAGAGGAGCAATGAGATTTTTTTCATTTAGAAATGAATAGTTGGTTGTTATTTTGTTTTGAAATACTGCTGGAAATTTTTTTTTGTTTGTTTCTTTGTTTTTTGTTTGTTTGTTTTTGTTTTGCTTGGTTTGGGTTTTTTTGACCTTAAGAACTTACTGAATTGAAAGAATGGAATTGTCTCAATGAGTTCCAACACATTCACTTACACATTTATATATAGTCTCTAGCTGTAGCACAGCATTAAAAGAGGGATTCACAGAACACAAGGTCTATCTACATTTTCCTCCTACAGTTCAAAAGAAATAACAATAAATTCTTTAAGCAGAAGCACAGAATAGACTATACTAAGGTTTCTAAACCAATTTTCATTCCACTTCAAGTTGTGTGTGGAGGGAATTGGCTAATAAAAAGTCTTACACACAAAATCCATTACAGGAAGGCTCATTTCCCCAAAAGTGGGTCAGAAACAATTTCAACCTTGTTAACGGGATGGGGAAATGACGACTGTTGAAAGAAGCAATGCAAGAATGAGATTTTAAAGTCTTTGTTTTGCACCCAACCCCTAAGTTGAACAAACAAATTTTAAGGGATCAAAGCTAGCCTATTATGAAGCATAAAACTATCTCTGCTGAGAACCATAAATTATGTATGGAGCAGGCATATTTACCAGTGCTGCTAGTAATGCAGAACATCTCTGAATGAGCACTGACTGCTGAATGCCTCATGTTCTTTTATGATGAATTATGCAGGAAGCTCCAACACAACTGTGCTAAGGTGCTGGAGTTCATGTACAGGAGGCCTTGAGAGCCATTGAATAAGTGGGAGACAATATTACCTTTTTTCCTTTTTCTTTTACTCAGGTCCAACATTTTGTGAAGAGTAATTGCCACTAACACAAAAATGAATATACTGAAAAAGATAAAATTATTGTCTTATCCACCTCTTTCCATTTTTTTTCCATCTCACCTACCTCCCCCTCACCACATATCCCTTCCTCAAGTGATACAGCTACATAAAGCTTTGAAGTACTGATTGCAGTGATGCAGTAAATTTCATGAGCAAAAAAAGGCATTTGAGAATTCAAGATCCAGCACAGTACGTCAATTTGAATATTTCCTCCATCATGGACAGGTAATTTTCAAAAATAAAAACCCTTTTGCTTCTTTCATACTAAGGGTGGCTTCAGAACAGGTTCATTTATAGTAAAAGCTCCAAAGAATCTGAAGTAGTAGTGAAGTTTGGGGAATATCTTCGTGGCCCAATGAAGCACAATGCAACAGCTCTTCCCAGCTCTGAGACAGTGAGATCCAGAAGCCATCTGTTCCTCTTATATCCATGTGCCTAGACTGCTTTGATGCACAGCTATGCCCTAACTGTACTATTTCTGGTTCAACACCTAAGTCAGCATCTCTCTCTGGTTGCCTCACGGAACTCCACAAACTGGAGTGAGAGAGTGAGAGTGATTTTTAGCAGGCACAGTCAAAACCAAGTGCAGGTTTTCCCATTCAAATTGGAAGCACATAAGGACACAGCAGTCTGTCATCTGGCTCGTTCCAGAGGATGGGAAACCAATCTGAAACCCCCACATGCAGAGTCATTGTGAGCCTGCTTGGTTACCTGATACACCTGTGGACTCATGGCTGTGAGCACTTTATTGTTTCCTAAGGCAGAGGGATGAAAGCCTGTAGAGAAGCCATCAGATTCAGCTAAAAATATGAAATACACTTGATACTCAACCTGCCTTAATATGACATGTCAGGAAAATATGAAGTGTAGTTTTCTCCCAAATACTCCAAAGCGGTTCTGATTCCAATTCAAATACCATGGAATCATACCACACAATGTTTTGGGTTGGAAGGGCCCTTAAGGATCCTCTGGTTCCAACAATCCCGCCACAGGCAGGACACCTTCCATCAGACCAGGTTGCTCAAAGCCCCATCCAGCCTGGGCTTGAACACTTCCAGGGATGGAACATGCTCAGCTTCTCTCTGACAGTAAAGAATTTCCTCCTAAAATCTAATCTAAAACTAGGCTCTTTCAGATTGAAGTCTAATAGATCTTTCCCTTTTTTGCCAAAAATGAGGGTTATATTTCCTTTTTTGCAGCCAGTGGGAACTTCACCACCTTGTCACAACTTCTAAAATATAATGACTTAGCCACTTCATCTGTCACTACCCTTAGGACCCATGGATATATGAGAGTATTTTTCAGTCCTTGTGCTATTTGTGTTATCCAAAGCCTTTTCTATTTATTTAGACCTATAGAGAAGTAAAAGTATATAATTTTCACCTTCGTTTCAAAGTGAATACACTGGCTTAACACAGTGCATTTTTTCTAACTTCTCATTTAAAGCAGGTGGTTGAATTTTCAAATCTTCAGGGACAAATATCCATCTTGGGCTGAAACTTTATCTGTCTCAATTCAGGAGAGAGGATTCATTTTTTTTTTCTCTTTAAGAAAGTTATAAACCTCATCTTGAAGTCTTTGAAGATGAAATGTATTTTCCCTATGCTCCTAACTTCAGCAATGGCCTAGAGACTTAACAGGAAAGTAGGTCATTAGAGTCCCAGATACTTTCTCTGACACAGCTAAATGACATTTCTTCTGGAATCCAAATGTCATTTTTGCCCTTTATTCTTAGAAAAATAGATGTCAATCCCCACTAGAAAACACTGTGATCATTACTTTTTGATAGAAAATTTAAATCAATGGAAAATAAAATAAGTTGGAGGTACTGCTTCTCTTCAGCTTCTGTTTCATATCAATTTTCTAGGCTTCCTGGGCTGCCCAAGTACGTCTCAGCTGCCAGTTTCTTCTGTTCAAGAATGAATCTAAAGGTATCTAAGGCAGCATCTGTGCATTTTGGAGGCTCACAGAGTTCAAGATCCAAAAAAATTCTGCTTAGTTTCACACTGATTTGGAAAAAAAAAGCAAATCTATTTTAGTGAACTTTCATGCTACAATCTGACTTCACGCTGTAATGCATCCAACATCCTAATCACTGCCATACTGTAGAAAAGGGAACAGCAATGGCTGAAACACAAATCTCAACAGGTTTTAAGTCTAAATGGCTAATTTCAATCACAAGGCACAAGCTGAGAAGCCTTGTCTTGGCATCCTCCTGTCACCAGCCAGGATCTCTCCCCCAGCACAGCAGTTCCTCCTCTAAGAATCCCCACTTGTCCCACGTATGTACTAGGCATGGCTGCAAAAGGTTTCAGAGTGACTGGTGTTTTGTGGTTTTCTATTATGCTGCCTCAGGATACACAATTTGTGTCTAATAGAAGCTCACATCACACACTCAAGGAAACAAAGCAGAGAGAAACAGAGAAACAACATGTTTGTAAAATAATTTGCCATGAACAACCCAGCAAGCTCCATTGCAGAGACCTCTTTAGCCACAAGACTTTAATACTCGAGTGAAACAAGTGACAGAACACTGAAAATGGGAAAAAAAGCCCACAAAAAATCCTTGGCAGCGGGAGGCCAGGGGATGGCTTACCAGAAAAAATTCTGAAATTCAAATCACTATGCAATCTGACCAGCAGAAATATGGTTTAGTTTAATTGATATGTAACATTTCTGTAAGCATTTAATTAAAAATCCTTTCCTACTTAAATCAGTGCCATCTTCCTCCTTTCAGGAGTTCCTTCCTGCCATCACCTTTCTCACAGGCCTCAAGTATATTAAACTCTTGTTTTACCTTCTTTTCTGTAACAGGCTTTGACCAGAATCCATGGAAAGGGTTTGGACAACCCTGTCTCACAAAAGAAAATAATAATAATAATAAAAATCAAAAAAAATTAAAAAAAAAAGAAAAGAAAAAGAAAAAAAAGAGCGCAAGATACAGAATCTGTTTTCCTAGGAAGTCATTTGTGATATTAGAAAAGAAACATCCAACTAGTGAAATCATAAGACTTTAACAGGCCTCTTTTCTGCCCCAAGCATGGAGAAAGCATCTTAAAGCCAGTCTAATCAGAAGAAGCCACATGTCAAGACCATAACAGATTCCTTTACTGCCAATGAGGGAGGCAGATAGACTCTGTTACGTTTATACTCCAACTCAAAACTATATTATGCCGCATACTTTTGCAACTTTGTTCCATAAATTCATAAACTTATGTTTTCAGGTCAATATACCCTTTCAGCCATAATCTTGCACTCTGACAAGCCAAGTAAATGACCTGACATAGAAAATGTTAATCTCTGCTGGTCACAGGAAGAGGTGTTGAGCTCCCTGAGCTGCTGACAGAGCAACAAGTTGTGCCTCTACAGGAGCAGCAAGTTTGGTACTGCGTGATGCTGCACATATTCAAAAAAAAAAAAAAAAAAAGAAAGAAAAAAAAATCATTCCCTGGCTGTCATGGATCACTGCGAAAACAAGGAGCATGTCTGAATAAAAGAATTCCCAAGGGAAAGATTTTATAATGTCAAATAATGCCCTAAGTGCCTGGGGGGGGAAAAAAGAAAAGGAAAAATATATAATAATTCTAAAGTCCATCAGTGTGGTATTGATAAGCTAGAGAATGTGACCAACAAGCAAACAGGAACCCTGGAATAGGATTTACAATATCTGTAGCAGATTGGAATGCTCTGGAAGACAGACATAAGACAATTCAGGAATCAAACACAAAATGGTGCAAAAAGCAGGAAATGTCCAATAAAGTCTTTAAAGGATACACAGCTAGTCCAAATACAATTCTGCTGGCACAGAGCACAATTATTTTAGGTACTTAGGATACAGATGAAGTAATGACATGACTAGAAAGTTCATTAAAAAATGACCAGCGAAAAATTATGGTAAAAAAAATACAAAAAAACCCCACCTATCAGGAAATTATTTTCTATGTAGTATAGGTATAATTTATGTAAGATTAAAAATTTTTTTGTTGTTCTTATTGTTTTGTTTTTTGTTTTGTATCTCACTGCTTGCCTTCTTTACCACCACCAAGCAGCATTACACTTGCTAAATATCCATGTCTTGACCAAAAAACCCCAGTTAACAAACCCACCTCCAAGTCACCTTGTGGAGATTGGGAAAGATAAGTGAATTTGTTCCCTGCAAATGACCAGGAAGAGGTGAAATTTAAGAGTATCATTCATACAGAAGAGGGCTGATACATCTCACAGAAAGTGCTGGACAATCTTTAGGACTGCAGTAATAGAAATGAGGAAAAATCCCCATGCACTTGGGGATTAAAAATTGAAACTTCAGCTATAACCTAGAATCTCATTAGCTGAGAACATCTGAGCAGGAAGAAGACAAATTTTCTAATTTATCACCGGATGAGTACAAATGACCAATATGGAGCAGCTTCAAGGGAAGCAGTTATAAGACAGCTGAAGTATTTCTGGTAGATGTAGGAAGGCTGGATAGAAAAGATGCAGTGAATCCCAGGTAAAACACTGGAGAATTTTCTACTCAGCTCAGTCAACAGCAGCCAATTCACACCATGCCACACTAGAAAAATATCATCCTGGAAATAGAAGAGACTGAAAAATATCTGTCTACCAACATGATGACTGGAAGAAAGAAATATAGATGTGTATTATTCACAGTGAGAAAAAATTACACGTGAGAAGATGTTTATAATTAATCTTGACGAAATAAAAACTTATGTGAATATGCTGCTTCTGGAAATTAGAAGAGTACACCTGTCATTGTAAGGGAAGGGTTCAGAGCTTCCCTCATTAAATAACCAGCTGAGAAGGAAGACAAATCAAAATCAAACCAACCAACACCAAACAAAAACCAACAAATCCACAGCTTTTCAGGAGAATGAAGACAGAGGAGGAGATATGTGATACCTATAGAGATTGGTCTTGATGATCAAGAATACCTCCACAGCTGTACATGTTCAACTTGCATTTTAGAATCAGCCAAAGGGCTTGAATACTGTGTTTTAAAAACTCTACCAAATTCACATATTTTGGGAAACATGTTAACATTTTCCAGGTAAGACTGACAGCTTTACTGCCAAAATCGCTGATATGACATCTTCTTTAGAGTAATTGTGACTGGAAATAACACTTTGCTCCTCACAGAAGCACTAAAGAAAGCAAAATTTATTTTTAAAAATGTAAAGTTATTAGTTGTCACTAACCTACACAAATGACTGGATGCATTTTGGAAGGTGTTTAGATCAGATCAAGATGGCAGCTGAATAAAGGAAGACTATTTACAAGAGCATCTCTACAGGACAAGGGGGAATGGAATCAAATTAAAGAGAGTAGGTTTAGATCAGATATTAGAGAGAAATACTGGGCCTTGCTCACTGCTGGTGTCCCAAACCCCAGAAACCTATCTCAACAAAGCTCCAAGGCCCACTTTTCCTCTTGGGCTTTTGAAGAGAGGGAAAGCAAAAAATCAGGGGAATTCTACTATGTCTGCTCTGGAAAAGCATTTTTACTAGTCTGCCTTCTGGGGAATATTTATTGTCAGAGTGGGATGGGTAGTCCATTACAATAATCATTCCAAAAATTTAATTCTGTAAGAGAAGCCAAATCATGGTAGGGAAGCCCATTCATTCTATTCATTTCTGTACATAACATTATCTGAAAAGAACACTGAATTATTAGCTCATTAGTGTTAGACATTTAAAAATTCCTAAAATGCAAATGGACATTAATGCAGGGATTGATATTCTCCCTTCATTTCTGAGCTTCTATTTGGAAAGCATTAGCTGACACAATTTATGTTTCCAGAAATCAATGATGAATAAACAAAATAAATACTGCTCCCTAAAACAAATGCTAACAGCTACTTCTGAAGGAAATCAAGTAATGAAACAAAGGGATTTCCAATGACAGGCTTTTTGAATGAGAAGGGAAACTACAGAAAAAAGCACAAAAAGTTTTTCTACCTTGAAAAACTTAGTTATATAGAATTGTTTCTTCATCAACTAAAATAAATCTTTTTTCTCTGGATATTCCACACGCAGCACATATTATGTCTGCATATAGAAATAAGAATACCTATTAGAAAAAAAAAAAAAAAAAGAAAAAGAAAAAGATAATCACCCTTCACAAAAGGAAAAGGACTACAGCACTCTCAGTACCAGTTAACAAGAGAAGAGTGAGTCTGTGGGAAAACAGTTGGATGCATTCTATGTGCACAGGTACTGACATAAATCAGGAGTTTATACTCTTATCTTTGTTTGCATCCTTTAAACCAGATTTTTGCAAACTGATTTCAATCAGACACCTGGGGACCTGCAAAGCCTAAGAAGAACATCCACTGCTGGCTGCTGCAAAGGCCAACTGCACTATTCCTTTCCAGTGGTCTTCTTTCCAGTGTTTCCCTCCCTCCTGATAGCTACAGTTGATTTTATTTCAAACCCCTTAATTCACTTGCTTATTTTCCTTTGAATAATTTTTGTCACCTTATAGTGTTTTAAAGATTTGTATAATATTCTTTAAACTTAGAAGACTAAGTTGGAATCATGACTTTCAGCTAGTGGGTCTCTAGGGTGGCCATTAACAGAATGCTGAAACAACAAATGAAAAGATCCAAAATTTACAGTGTTTTGGGTGTTTTTTTTTTTTTTTTTAATTACTACATGTTATTAATCTATTTAGCTTCCAGATCTGATTTCATAGAATCATAGATTCATAGAATTAGAATCCTAAAAAGGAAAACCTGAGGGTTTTTTCTTTTCTGGAGTGCTGGTACTGGCATACTTTGAGTTGCAGCAATCTGTGAAGAACAGACACATACATCTGTTTGGCTTCCTGGGGGGCAGCAACAGCTTCCAAAACATAAATGGCAGAGGTTCCTTCTGAAATTTGCTAATATTTGTGATACTCCAAACAGAGCTCTGGTTCTATTACATGAGCTGAGAAGCTGCATAAAGACAATGTGATTTTGCCAGCTAGTTTTTTATAAGAGATGAACATCGCTTTATCAGCTTGACAGAGAAGGAGTTGGGAGTTCTGCAATGGGGTGAGTAGTGATTGAGGATGTTAATTCAGAATCAACAATTTAAGGTGCATGGTAAACAAACACTGAGTATTTCTCTCTCCTTTATCTCTAATGATCCTTCAGACCTTGTGGTCAACAGATCAACATAAATCATCCCATGACCATCTCTAATCACAGCAGATTTTTTAAAATAGTAGCGTACCAACAGCACAGGAACAAAAATCCCTCCCAAGTACACTGCTCAAGTGTTTTCCACTACCTTTCCTTTATATGCAGCCCATAATTAAAATGTGAGGAAGACCTTGAAGTTATTAGCCCTTGAAAGAACCCCAGAAGAATGCTGAGCATAATCCTTACTTACAAAGAGCTAGAGATCCCTATGAAACTATAACAGCACACATGAAAAAGTGTTAGCTGATTTAGGCCTTTATGCTTCAACCAAGAAACCAAGTTAGAATTAACATAAAACCACAAATGGTAGCAGCGATGGTGAATCCTCAGCCATTTAAACACTGAGTGTTTCACTGACCACTAAAGTAAAACAAATTCTTTCAAGATCTGATCCCATACAGAGATTTAAGGAACAAATCTTGAGATCTGACCTAATGTGGAGAATCATTATAAGCTCCCTGGTTTTCAAAAGAGGATTTGAGGAAAAAAAATTCCTTATACTTAAAGCACTTTTTTCGCTTCCTTTTGTCATAAAAGCGCACTGGAACAAACCCAAGCCTGAAAGAAAAGCCTGTATTTTTAAAAGTGTCTATATCTTCAGAAAAATAAAAGTCAGTGACCATGAGTTTAACCTGTACACGAACTGTTATCTTTCTCCTGTATTTCAGTATCATTATCAAGTCCCTTTCTCTCCATGAAATTTTGAAAAAAACCATCAAACTTCATAGAAGTTGAGAAATTTTGATATTTAGGACAAAGAAATTGACAACCTGCCTCAGAGCAGCAGCTCCAACCAACTGCCAGATATTAGGCACTCGTGCCAAACAATTCCACAGGATGAACAAAATATGATGAACACACCTTAGGAACTCACTATATCCTTTTGATTGTACCTAAATCAACAGTCTAGACTCTGAAGCCAAGTGTTTTGTCTGACTGGAATCTGACAAATTATTTAACTGAGCCAGCACACAGCAATATGTGTCTGAAATGCAATGTGCTGCCTTTGGAAATTCTTTGCAGAGAGTCATAAGGGCTCAATGCTCAAAACCATGACCAGATTTACAGCAGCACATCCATTCAAATAGCAAATAAAGCAACCACATTTCCAGCAGAGTTCTAGTCAAGTATGGCAAGCTTTCCTAATACACTGCTTTTGACAGTCTCACATGCTTAACACCCAAATGAGCACAGATAAATTGAAAAAAAAAAAAAAAAAAAAGGCAATCAGAATTTGCATTAAACATTGTGGAGGGAAGAGTGGCCCGTCTGAAAACTGGGGAATCAGAACTGACAAAATGCTTTAGTCAATGATAACCAGGTCCACCTCAGAATGGAACATCCTCTCTAGAGTTCCTCTCCCACAGCTGTGCTGCACTTCACAAGCGTGAAAACAGACATTGTCCTTATTCCATCCCAAATTCTTCTGCACTGGCTAAAAAAACCATCCAGTCAATAAATGACTGACACATTGGCTCAGTGTAGATGCTTCTGAAATATAAAGGACATGTTGACAGCAATAGCCTGCCCTTACAGATGTCATTTCAGGGAGGCTTTGTACCTTCCTTTGCTATTTCTGTGCTGTTAGAGCAGCTCTATTACATAATAACCTGAAACTTTAGTGAGTGTCATATGACCACAACTGTTAATACTGGGGTTTTTGCATCTGTTCTGGAAAACAGAATAAAATGCATTAAAAGCCGTAAAGAGGACACATGGGCTCATCAAACTGCTGCTTCCAGAGCTGCTCCATCTAAAAAATGAAAAGCTGATTCATGTTTTTTTGGTCTCCTTACTATGTAGCAGGACTTGGGAACTTGAATGGCAGAAGAATTCTGGCAGGAACTAATGGTGAGTGTTGTGACTGTGTACATGGCATCATGTGGAAATCTCAGCTTTCTCAATATTGGAAAGATCTTACTGATGTTAGGGTCAAGCATTTTCCAAGTATAATTACAAAGAGTAAAGAGCAGTCAGCAACTTTGTCAAGAGTTATTGTCATCATTATGATTCCAGTTTTTCTCCATGAGGATCACAGCTGGAGTTTATAAGGAAGAAAAAAAAGACAGGAACTTTTGTGAGTTTTCTAAAAAATGCTCTAGAGCTCAGGCAACTGCTTTCTCTCCCAAATCTTCTAGGACAAATGGCATATATAAAATATACTTAGATATGCATGATTTTTTGAGACATAATTATAATATCTTACATTATCTAATGGAAAACTAAACCGTGAAATAATCTATTGTCTTGATCTAACATGAATTTTGCATTTAAGAGGACATAAAAAAAATCAACAAGACCCAACACAATTTTAGATTTAAACCTTCACAGTCTTCCTGCACTATAAACATGGTCATTTTCAAAACTTTTTCACTTCCAAACTTTTCTGGCTTTTTGTTTCTCTGTGGACTGCCTTCAGAGAAAAGCATGAAATTTGGTTCTACATCACCACTTTCTTCCTCATCAGAAATGCTGAATATGAGAAAACTCTGACCCTTGACATCCATGAGAAATCATGGAGGAAAACTGAAATCCGTATGTTTCAGTCTCACAAGTTTAACAAGTGGACAGAATTTAATCCTTGGAGGAACGAACAGGCTTTATAAACTGGAAGCAGAGACTAAACTACAGGGGAGGAAATACCAGAGAGACAGTAAAGGAATGGTTATTAAGGCTACATTGGCTTTGTTATTCTCTCTGAAAGTACAATCACTTACAAATACTAAAGGTGCTTTTAATACCTTTAAGTGACATATGAAAATTCTACCTTTAGAAGTTGAAACTGTACTTTGAATAAAAACATCATACGATTTTACAAAGCAGAGCTCCTCTACTTCAATAGCACTAGAATATCTGAAAAATTTCAATCAGGTTTCAGATCCCGCTATGCTACTACAACAGTCTTGGCAAGCTTTTTGTAATGACCTTGTAGTAAAGGTGGAATATGACAGGTTTTTATTTCTACATGTCTCAGGGGTGAAAGCTTATAACCATAAATAAATGCTCTTCCAAACCACTGATTTATGGAGTTTCCCCAGGCTCTATATTGGATTCACACTTTCAACATCTATACACTTCCACTTGTTTGCAGCTTTTGCCATCATATGTTGCAGAATGTCATTTTTGCAGATGATACCCTGAGTTAGCTATTCCTCAACCAAAAAAAAAAAAAAAAAAAATAGAAAAAGAAAAAAACCAACAGCAAAGCTAATGCCTGACTAATGTCAGTAAACTACATAGCTGAGAACTTTGTGAAGATAATGCAAATAAGAAAAATAGTGTTTGGGTCTCCTTTGTGTACATTTATATCATCCTGCTCCTTACATGGACAGCTGCTGTGTTACTGACTTAATTCTATGATAATTTTCTGAATGAGAAATATGCTTGGCTAATTACATGTACTAAAGAGAGGACTTAAACTGGTAGGTTTAGACCCTGCAGGTCTTGCAATTGTGTTGACAAGTTCTGGCCAACACAATTTCTCCTGGTTTGTACCAAAACTCTGGTAATGAATGAAACCTCTTCTTTACCTACATATTTAAAAATATACTTATGTAGATTATATACAATAAACTTTATCATATGCTGTGAGAAAATCAGAGAGATGGCTGGGTAGAACATGACCAGTGATGAAGATCTGGTGAAGTCCAGAGAAAAAAATTGATTCTTAACTAAAAGATAACATGAGTAACTGCACAACTATCCAGGCAATAAAAGAGTATGTTGGTTCAACACTCTTCCCATGATCCATCCTGACTTAAGCTTCAGATAAGCTGATACCAATTTCATTGACATAATGAGAACAAACAAAGTAAATCAAGTGAATAAAGTCCAGAGTGATCTTTGCCTCCTGGATAAGATGCTTTTAGACAGCGCATCAACTGCTACGATGATTTATATTACAGACTGAGATGTAAGCCTTAAGTAGCATTTTAAAAGCTAAATTTAATCTTATGCTTCTGAAGGAGAATCACTCTCCTCTTTTAAAAGTAAGGCAGAACCAATATACTTCTGCATTTGTAGAAGAAATGACTGAAAGAAAAAAATGCTTTTCCGTGGTTCTCAAAAATAAAGAGAGTTTCTTTGGGATACAGATGCAATGAAAGTCAAGAAAAAGAAACAACTCAAAAATCCCCTGGGTATCCACCAGGCTACAAAAAATAGTCCTGTTACAGTCCTGTTACCCAACTTGCGAGGCAAGTGAGATACAGTTCAAGGCATTTACAGTACTTAAAACTGTAATACTAAAGTAGAAAAAAAGTTTGATGGTATCTCCCATTAAAAGGACTTCCCCTAGAACCATCAAAAGTACAGCTTTTATGCCAGTTTTGGAGAGAGAATATAGCATTGTGTGGGTACTACAGCAATACTTTGCTATGAGAAACAGTGTCACTGTGATACAAATTTTTCCCTGAGAAAAAAATTAAAACCAGAGCTTCATACACAGTTAAATGTGAGAAAGAAGCATGTCAGAAATAGCTACCAATCCAACAGGTTTTTATAAAGATTGGATAGTATGAATTCTGCAAAATTAAAGCAGACACATCTTGCCCTCTGCAAGATGTCTCTTCTTGGGGACTTAGGAATCTTCTCGGAAATGTCACCATTTCTAATCTGTGGGCCAGATGAAACTTAGGAAGAGAAAGAAATGTTGTACTTCTAAACAAGCAGATTATAAGAGATCTTTCTGGAGGGCTTGCTTTCCCCTCCTGCAATAGAAATTGCAATAGAAATAAAGTCTATAAATAGACTTTATAGTCTATTTTCTTTATAAGAAGTTGCCATAGTCATACTCAGTATTCCTAACCAAAAAAAAAAAAAACCCAAAAAACCAAAAAAAAACCCCAAAAAACAAACCCCACAATCAAAATTATCAGAAATTCTGATTTATACTTTAAAGGGTTAAAAGCCAATTGTCTAACTTCAGGAGGTTTGGAACAGATCTGACAAAAACTTTTTATTAGCAGATGACCTGGAGTGTATCAAAGAAGTGAAAATGAGGAACACAGAACTCTATTTCTCAACCAATTACATTTGAATGAAGACACTTGGCCCTCTCTTCCACTTGCTGGTTGAAAACTGACACATCATTAGCAGATCTGGTAAGACCATCCAGGCTGGAAACCATTGCTACCTGCTGCCAGAAAAGATCTGCAACAATAGTGTCCAGAAATTGTCACAATAGCACTCCTTAAGAGGTCAAGCAGTCTTCTAATAGGTGCTCTGCTAGAGGAAATGTTCATTTATAGAGATCAAGTTAACCAAATCTCATCTGGTGCATTAAGAAACAGTCCTTAAAATATTAGTGCATTGAAAATACCTCTGATAGTCTGAGATTTTCAGGTGGCATCTTCAGTTTCTGCTTCATCAAATTAAGTGCCATAAACGACCATTTTCATGTTTCATTTTGCCCCCTTCAACCTTTCAAACCCTTCTGAACCAGACTTCTTGGAAATGTCCCAAGTATTCTGCCCACAAGCATCTTGTGGCAGCATCTGCCCAGGAGTCCAAAGGAATACCGGTCCTGTGCAAAATCCAAGTATTTACCTACTCTGCAGACATAAAAAACTTTATGCAGCTTCTTCTAAGTCATCAAAAGTCTAAGAAAGAAAACCATGGTAAAATCAAGCAATCACAGTGGAAATCTATCCCGTAGCTGTGAAATCCTTGAGATACTTCAATTTGACTGGAAGGCTGTGAGCAAACAGATTTAAGTGGGTGTTACTTACAGGGTAGCTCAGTCCAAATGACCTGCAGACCAGATGACCTTTCAACCTAAATTGATTCTAAGTGCCTCAAAGCAAGGCTAAAGTAGAGAGTTCAACAGCTGCTTTACAGCACTTAATACAAGCAGTCTTTGACAAAGACTGAGAGAATACTTTAGGAAATAGCATTGAATGCAATGTTTGAGAGCAAAGGCTCTGTTGTTCAGCTTACAGACAATCCAACAAGGAGGGGGAGGGAAGTGGAGACCAGCTGGAGTTTTCCCATGCTAACAATGCACAAACAAAAGACAGGTGATCCCACAGAATATAATTTAATAATGTGCTCTGGAACTCTTAGATCTTAGGGTAGGCATGAGGTCAACTGTGCCTTGCTGAAAATGGCAGCACCAATTCCAGACTTTCAGAACGGAAAGATGAAGACCCATATATAAGAGCAAAGACACAAAGGACTGCTGGATTTCATACTATAAGTGCCAAAAGAGAAACTCCTCCTGAGAATTCTCTCAGTTGTGAATGGATGTTTCCAGTGCTGTATTAGAGAACTGTTTGCCAGTTAAGTGTGTTAGACTTGAAAAGGAGGAACAGACCTTTCTTTACTGCTTAGACAGAGTAATGAGAAAAGCAGTAAGGCATCATCCACTTCATGTCTTCCACCACAGGAGATCATAAAATAGGTCCTAGGCTTTTGGTAAAAGACAGAACTATTGCAGGACTGAATTCCTTGTGGATATTGGGTGCTTTCATCACAGGGCTGTTCAGCTCCAAAGGAAAAGCCGAGGACTTCTTGAAGGCACTGCGCAGCTGAGCAAGAGATCTCCAAATACAAGGCAGATCACAGTGTCAAACCTCTTTCACTATATAGAGTTTCAGCTGTGCATTCAATATGCATGTGCACTTCTGAAATAAGGGTGTGTTAATGCTCACAGATGAGCGGTACCCATGAGTAATTCTGACTCATCCTACAATTCCTGTGCCTCCAGAGCAGTTTATGTTTGAATGGTAATATATGGGAGTATCAGCTAATCACTGAGTACTGATGAGATCGTGTTTATTTGTGCTGAAAAGCGGCTTCTGTAGATGTTGTTTTGGGTTGAGCTTGTTTCGTTAATTATGAAGGTCTCAAAGTCTTGACCGCTGTTACGCAGCACCACAGCTGAATACATAACAGTACAGAAAGGAGTAGAGCAAATTTTAAAGCATGCATAGGCAAATATATGAATTTGATTTTGTTCACTCCCCTCATTCACGTCACCCAATGCATGCAAAGTTTCTGAGAAAAAGATCTTGCAAAAAGCCATGCAAGGGTTTAAAAAAAAAAAAAAAAAAAACAAACCCCAGCTGTATTTTAATGATTGGTTTAATTATTCCAATGCATAAACACTCTCAACTGGCTGTATTTTCTTTGATTATTATTATTGTACTACAACCTCAAACTAAGCAATGTATGGATTTGAACTCTGCAAACCTTGTGAATCTTGACTTCCAAAACACATGTAAACTAGCAGGGATTTCTGCCTTAAAATCTGATGTTTAATTATAAGACAAGTCAAATTTATCTACCAGAAATAATAGAAAAATGATAGTAAAATACCTATTTTCATTATTTTTATGCAAATATATGTTCATACATATAAATGCACATGCATCTGTATATATAAACATGTATGCATTGATTTATGTGTATCTGTAAGTCAAAATACACCCCTCAGGTTACATTTGCTACATCACTTGTTATGAATAAAAAGTTATCTATTTTTGTTTAAGGTTACAGAGCTAAAACCGGTTGGACCGGTTGCTGTTAAATTAGCTTAATTGTTAAGAGTTCTTCTTTAATTGCCCGTCAATGGTTGGTGATTTAGCCATTGTCCTCCTGATGCTTGCCCGGGAGCAACACCTGGACAGGCAGTATCAGGAAAATAGGAGTGGCCTGAGACCACGTATGCAGATGAGAAATGCACTGCTCCAAAATCTTCCCATTTTCCAAGAAAACCCCTAAAACCACGAACCAATATAGAATTAGGGGACCCTAGGTGATGTCTAAGGATGGGCACGAAGTCCAGTGCCTGCTTGGATCCTTTTTGCTTCTCACCCTGACCTAAAGGATGTTCACTAAGGAGGGGACCCAAAGTGTTGGACCGAAAAGCAGGAATCTGCGAATCTCCCGTGAGGACGCAGTCCCCAGCTCTGCCTGCAGACCAGCGGACAGAGCTGCATCACCCTCCTCCTCCGTGCCACTCTTGGGGACAGCGGCGGCGTGGGGGCAGCCCGGTGATTTCATCCCACCTGAGCTGAATCTCTTTAATAAAGGCATTAAAAAGGAGAAAGAGCTCCTGCCCAATTTATTTCATCACTGCTTCGTTGAAATTCAGGAAATGGTTTACAGCACTGCTGACCTTACATGATTAGTTCCGAAAGGTTTACTTCTTTGTCACACTGATTTGTGGCAATCACCTTGCTGCTCTGAAGCCATAAATCTCTGCAGATATCATAGTATGCCTTTCTATATATTGGTATGCTATCAGGAGCAGTGATGATCATTTATACTAGTGTGAAAAGACAGGAAATGCTTAGGAGACACTTAGGAGCTCATTGTTCGCTGTTCAGATATTTAGGACTATAACTAGAAATAAAAAATATAAATTACATTTACATATTTATGAGCATTTTTATGCAATATCTTCATTTCGATTAAAATGCCATCAATATCCCTACATTACTATAATGCAAGTCAGAAATCTAACTACAGAGCACTTGGTTTTATATTTTTCCTGAAAACTTCCCAAATTAAAGCAATTAACAAAATACAGCATGAGCAGTTCTGATTGATAAACAATGCATTTAGGTGTAAATTCAAAATTGTAAAGAACTAATCTATCGTACCATAGGACCTAAAGATATTTTTCTTTGTTTGAAGAAGCAGAAACAACCTTGGGAGAAAATGCGTGGGCTGCAGAACCATGCAATGCAAATTGAAGGGTGCAGGCAGAAACTCACCTCTAGCTTTGTTCTTTGTAGCAGCCACTGGAAGCAAGGAAAAGATTGCACAAGAAGAAGAGAACAAAGATAGATTAGACAGAAGTTTGAGCAAGCAAGAACACAGAGAAACTTCATCACTATCGATTCAAAACTAACAAACACCGTTTCTAAGATTATTTGACCTATTTATTAGAGACACTGCTGTGCTGTGAGAGAGTTCAGATCTATGATTCTGTCAGAAACTCTGGGTTGAGAAGTTGGAAAATACACCAGAATACACACTCAACAAAGCACAGTGAGAATTGAAGAAAAATCATGGATCATTAGTCACAAGTAGGTGAGAACACGTGCACACACATTAGTGAATTCTAAAACATAAAGCACAATTTGCCTTGCCAAAATTACATTCTGAAGAACCTAAATCTTATGCCATCCCCTTGCTCCTATTTCTTGAAACATCATTTTTCTGTGAAGCTGATGCAAATAAGCATCAGTTAATCTGCAGATACACCAATGAGTTATAATCTGTTGTATGATCACTATTTTTCTTCATTGAAACCTATAACTTCAGATTGTTCTTGCACCCTAATGGAGCATGCAAACCAAAGGAACAGATGATATTTTAACCAACAGTGATCAGTGTTCAAACTCACAGAAACAGGGACAGACACTACAGCCTTCCTTGAGTATCCTGAATCTACATAGTTTCATGCTGGTAGTTCTTCATGCCCAGCAGGGTAACAAAAACAAACACTGTAGTTTAAGATGTTTCTCTAACAACCACACTATCACCAAAATAAACAGAACCATTGTCTTCTGTTTTCTGAAGCTCAAGGATAATGTTGTTGAAATAAAATATTACTCAGAACCCAAAGTTAGAATGGAATCACTCTGTTAATGGAATTAACTAAATTACTCAAAAAAGAGGCCATCTAAACCTCTCTAAATTCTCAAGTACACTGAGAAGGCATTCATTCAAGAGCATCTCCATAAAAAAACCCCAACAAAATATGTAATTCCTCTTCTGCTGGCCCTTCTCCGAGGGCAGAACTACATTAACAATTCAAAGGCAGCTATGCTTGAGACCAGAAGATATGAAAGAAAAGGAGAAAGACCAAACCCTTTCCTGGTGGCTTTGCTTCTCTTTTTCCTATCTAAAAGGCTTGTTTGCTTGATTTGTTTTTTTCTTTTTGGTCTGGTGTCTCACCAGTCAGTCTTACTAAAACAAAAAAGGAGTGCATAGCATTAGAAGACCAAGTTGCCATATATGAAGAAATTGTTGAAAACCTGAAGCTTTTAACTTTGTGAATGCATCAAAATATCAGTTCCCTGGCTGCCTTTATTTATTTTTTTTAATTTTTTTCAATGGTCCCTCCTTTACTTCCAAGTTCACCATTGTGATTTGTCAATATTCCCCTTGCAGTGAAAACAACACAAAAAATTCTGCTTTGGGGAGGTACAATGAGTGCAGATGCTTCTGCAGAGCTCTTTCCAAAGGGCTGTTCAACAAGACTTATTCGCCTGCAAACTGCCCGTAAATCTTACACGCACTAAAAATTGCTTGTGTATTAAACAAAATTAATGATGCCATTCTAATTTTATAAGAAGTGAACAGTTTCTCCTTCATGCAAATCTAAGTTGATAATGAATGCACTGAGTTCCTCAACCTGTTCATTTTATTACACTTCCCCCTTTTTTTTTCCAGTCCCAAGAATTACATCTACATGAATGTATTAACACTTCTAGCCAGAATATTCACATAAACTTAACAAAGGTCTGGAGAAAACAGTATCTCCCTGTCCACACCAGAAATTTAAAAGCAACAGGAGACTTTGTACTTAATTAAACAGAAAAAAAATGTTTGTGTATATATATAAATACATATATTAAAAAATATATGTACTTGAACTCTTCAGAATATATATACACACAGTTACATGCATATGTAAGTGATATAATTTATGTGTATGGGCACATATATGTATGTATATGAAAAGAACCCACACATTCCATGATGAGACAGCTTTATTTTGAAGCATGTGCACTAGACAGAGAATTATTACCTATCAGTAAATAAAGAAAAGTATTAAATGAGATTGTACATTATAATTGGAAGTAGGACAGGTTACTAGGCTTGTTAGGCCAATTATAACTCTCTGCAAACCCACTAATAGAGGACTAGATGACAGTAACCTTCTTAAAAATGTCATGTTCAATACTTGTAAATTTTCCCATTGACAGCATCGTCCAATTACAAGTCAATTCATAAAGTTCAAACTGCACAACAGCCAAATTAGCCGAAAATGGTCTTACAAAATATAATTCTGCCTGCAGAAGGCAACTAGCTACAGCTTTTTCCATCTTTCTAATACTTAGCATGAAGGAAAACTCCCTTTCATTGCTATCATTGAGGTAAGTTTTTCTTTCTTTCAAAGCTGAAAGAATTTTCCTCTCTTCCCTCTTCACTCACCTTGTCACTCTGTAAAAAGAAGACAATTTTCAACCTATTTACATTATGTTTGAAAAATTTTACGCACCTCTTATTATTACATGAAAAGCCACAGAAGACAAGCATAGACAAATGTTTTGAATGAGCATCAAGACTGAAATTTAGCAAAGGGAAGCTGAGATTTTGGTTGGAGCATCAGATATGGGAAAACTCATCTTTTTGTGCCCCATGTGAGTGACAAAAGACTGTACGTTTCAAAAAACAACATTACAGTCAAAGAATCCACTTTTGCTTTAAATCTTCAGCAAGTCAGATGATTTGTCCACATTTCACATAACACATTCTCTTTTTTCCCACCTAGACTTCCTTGCTTCCTGAAAAAAGAAAAAAACTCTTCAAGGCAGTGAGTCTACCTCACCTTAAAGTAGTATATGTATATATTACTATACCAGGACACTGATTTGAGACTTCTGTAATAAAAATCAAATGATTTAGGACTGGCCAGTAATTCTTTTTGGGCACAATATAACCTAAAATCTGCTGTATATGTCTGGCACACGTTGTCTACATTAAGAAGCCAATCAATAAGTGGATAAAAAGGAATGACTTCTGATATTTCCTTATGTTCAGGGATATCTGTAAAAAAAGAGCATTTATTAGAGCACTTTTCTTTAGTGACCCTGCTTTGTCTTGGGAAAATTATTCTGGACAGGAAGGCATACTACAGAAAAGCATGAACAGTCACCTTTTTGGAACTTAAGGAAAATTTTTAAAGACCAGAGAAGAAGGAAAGACAAAGCAGGTATGCTGGTTTTGCACTGGAGCCATTCATGGAAGTGACTTTCTAAGAGAAGCTGCTCGCAGTTTCCTCTGTGTCTGACAAAAAAAACCAATCAGTAATTAGCTTTGAGAACTGACAATCTGTTAAACCACTGAGAAAGCTGGACACACCTCTAAGAATACACATACTAAAGATGAAAAAAATCCTGGGAAACTCTCTATTCCTTCCAGCCTGAGAGCAGGTAACAAGGCTGGCCCTGCTCCCATCTCAGCCAGGTCATATAACAATCTGCAGGCCCCAGGCACGACATGAACTCTTTCAGTGCACAGATAAGGTTTTCAGACCTTAAAACCTCCCTCCGTTGAGGGAAAAGGACAGAGTGAGAACATGTAGAGGAGCAACACGAAGACACCAAGGTCAGTGAAGAAAGAGTCAAGTTGCAGATAGGAGGGATGAGGAGATGCCTTGATTTTGGAGCTGAAATACTTTATAAAAGCTATGGAAAGGAACTGATACATCAGATTCCTTTTCCCTGTAACTTGTTGAAAGTATGGGGAGATTAAGTGTTACAATTGTAGATATGAGCAAAGGCCTCCATGCTAAAGTAAGCAGATGTTGAAGTAGCTGTGATCTCATGAGAAATTTGGACAGAGAGAGAAGAGTGAAGAAGACCCTACTGCCCCCAGGGAGAGAAGAAGATCTCTGTTTCCAGGGATGAAAATGATCTCAGAGATAGTTAAAGAGAAGCTTTGCTCTTGAACAGGTCATCTTTAAAACAGTACCCCTTAACTTGACATGGCCCATAAACACAGTGTGAGAAAACTGTGAAAGATGGGAGAGACTTCACAATTGCAGATACCAGGGCAGCTGTTATTCATGGAAACTGAAACCATGAAAGAACTGTTTTCTTGTGGAGAAGTCTCCATAAATTGATAAGAGGGACTCCTCTCCCTAAGTGAACTGAAATAAGAGTATTCTAGAAGTGATAAACTGACTGAATTTTTTCTGTACATTGTTAGTGGGAAAGGAAAGGTTGTAGGGGGGAGAAGTGTTCTAAAGGTTTTACTCAGATTCTTATTATTCTTTCTTTTAGGTACTGTTAATAAACTTTCTTTATGCCCTTTTAAAGTTTTGAGCCCACTGTGGCTTCCTCCTAATCCTATCTCACACCAGGAAATGAGTAAATAAATTTTAGTGGGTGCACTGGTGTTTAGCCAGCACTGAACCTACTACATTAATTAGAGCATTGGCTGGAAAAAATCTCAAATTAGTGAACAAAAACCACTACAGTAGGAAGAAAGACCATATTTTCAGAAGTCAGGTTGAAAGGCAAGACAGAGCTACTATATTTCTAGGTAAGGCCGAGAAGTAAATCTCCTCTATTTTCTCTAGCAAGGTTAAACAGCACTGTATTTTTGGAAGGCTCCTGTTGTCACAGCATATGTAAAACTAAAGGGTTGGCCACCAGGGAAAGGTCTGTGAGTGAGGGCATCACAGAACAGCAAGAACCCAAGATCAGTGATCTCAGGGGAGTCCCACTATGAGAGGTCCAGAAAGGGGAAGGAAACTGCCAGGTGCAGCTAAATTTCACAGTACAAATGTTTTTAGGGCATTTTTAAATCAGAAAAGTAATCCTGTCGTAGCCATGCTGTTGAAGTGATCTTTTAAAAATCATTGTCTGAATGTAAAAACCTAGATTTAAATTTCAAAAATCCTAATATACCCTTGCTCTCAAATATCAATAATATATTGTGCTTTATTTTCTGTGATACATCTTTCTGACTTCTTGCTTTTTGTATGCCAACAATTGTTAAATTACATTCTTTGATAAATGGTGGCTACAAGTTGTTCAATATTTTTCTCCACACTCAGCCGCTCTACACTGTTCAATTTTGCAGACACTTTTAGACAGATTTGATATAGCTTTTATTTTATTTTTCTCTTATATGTGATTTATTATTCGATTTGGAGTTTTGTCTTTTGTCTTTAGAGAAAACCATATCCGTCCAATTACTTCAATAGCTCAATAAAATAAAAAAAGGGAAAAAGCATTTCCCCCAGACATCCAACTAACCTAACCTTGTATTTCAAAAAATAAGGGGGAAGAAAAAGGTAAGTGAAAGGTTTGAGGTCAGTCTTGTTCTGATTTCACCTGTTGGATGCACTAAGATCACAGACAGAGGAACAAAGAGTAAAATATTTAAATTTTATAATGACTAAATACTGTAGTCAAGAGAAAAAAAAAAAAAAGTCACATTCATGAAGTACATTGCATTGATTTTCTCCCAAATTCAGTAACCTGCAGTTCCAGCAATTCTGGAGGTCCTCTCATCTTCAATAAAAAAATTAACATATCACCAGTCGCACGGATGCACTTATTCATCTGTATTTTTGCTCCAGCTTTAAAATCTTTTAGGATCATGAAAAATGATCAGAACAGCAGCATAAATAAAAATCCTCCGCCCCACAAAGTAGGAGGAAACAAACACCAACAACCACATAGCCCTGCACCCCAACATATTCAATATGTAATTCAGATTGCCAGTTTAAAGAAAAAACAAAAAATCAAACAAAAAAACCCCCAAAAAACTACTTATTTTTATACTGCCTACATTTAGAATTTTCTCTTAAATTCTAGCATGATGATGATGACAACAACTGCATTTTTCCCCTTTGGATAAATGGACGGATTATCACTGATCATTTAGGTCACCTAAATGCCAGCTCTGAATCTCTGACTGGAAAAGCTCCTCTGTGTGACAGAAGGCCTTAGCAGGATCATTTCCTCCAGAAAATAATGAAAATTATTAGGCTCTCACAGACTAGAGACCCATTCAAACAAGGACACCCACATGTGCTGCAATGCAAATCCTTCCCACCCTCCTTTTCAAAACCAGCATTTTCCAAAAGCCACTGAAGGAGAAACAAACCACCACCATCGCCTGAAATTCATGGCGGGAATTTGAGTCTCCTGAAATCAGGAATACATTGCTGCTTATACTTAAAGAGTGGCCAACAGATGACACAAAAACATGGGATCTAAATTTGTTTGCTTCTGATTTTCTGACCTTTCCCTAGATTCCCTTGATTGCTGTGCTGTTGCATTTTATAGTGAATATCATTCTTACACAAGTTCTGCACACTCTTCTCATGGAGAGTCCTAAAACATCAGATGGTGGCATTTTCAGATATAATCAGAATGCATATATTCCTAGATAAACCTTCCTCTGTTTAAGGATATAACCTTAAAAAACTGTGCAGTCATGCATATGTAACCAAATGGGATTCAAACACGTGACCTTCTTGTATTCTGTTTATTCTGTGTTCTATCTCTGCGTCATTGTATCTACAAACACAAGTCCCCAAAATGACATCAGGTAATTTCCCTTAGAAACATAAAATAGTCTTGAAGATACAACTGAAAAAGGGACAAAAATGCAAATTGGAAGGATTCTGAGGATGTCAGCCACTGCATCCTGTGGGTTTGAAGCATCGTGAGTTATCTTTGGACCCATCTTAACAGATTGCCTAATATAGTGTTAAAACCTTTGGTGATGGGGACTTCAAAAGCTCTCCAGACCACTTCTTTCAGTCCCTCTCAACAGTAAATTGTTTTGCTGTTATATAACTTAACCATTATATGTAGGAGACTGGTGCAATTCCTTCACCCTTCTCATACCTTCCAGAAGTTGAAATTACAAACTGCATACTTCTTTAATGTTGCACTTTGCAAACCTGGAGATTTATTATTCCTGTTGTATGCTTAAAAATAATCAAAACCTCCTCAAGATAAGTTTTCCAAGTTGCACTTTATTGCCTTCCTCAGTTTTAAAACTGTGACTAGCTTATGACATGCAAGAACATTTATCATGCGATACTAATCGCAAAATATTGAAAAACATGCAGCTCCATTTTCTTTCTGAAAAGTAGGGTATAAATATAGTAATTTTGTTCTCAATACTCATTATGACTGGCATGATGGAGATCAACAGAAGCATCTTATAATCTAAACATCACTAGAGTTCAGGATTCCAGCTGTAGCTGATTCACATTAGCAGCTGGAGACACAAAACACAGTATATTACAGAATAGGGAAAATAGAGGATGAATATAATCATGCCCTAAAGGGTCCTCTTAAAAATATTAAGATAACACTATTTGCCCATCCTAAAATACCAACTTTATGCATGTTTTAATACAGCTGGACATGTAACTTCTACAACCAATGCAAGTTGCTACTAAGCAATTTTATTTTATCATAAACTGGGTTTACATAAAACATTGGAGAAATTTCACTTGCAAATCAATATTCTAGCTCATGAAGAAGAGTAAATACAATTTTTATATTTCATTTTACCAAGGTAACAGAATGTTTTAAGAAGTATGGATAAAGACAGCTCTGGAGTAGTAGAATTAAGCACTGCAATAGGGTGTAAGCAGGATTGTGTCAGGCAGAGGTACAAGACCTCAGTTCTGCTCTCAGATCTCTTTCACAGTTATTGAAAAACTTAAATATTTGAAAAGCTTTAATATTCATTCATCCATTCCCTCAAAAAAGCTACCAAAATTGTTAGTCATACAGAGTGTGCATACACACAAACATGTCCCGATTCTGTGTTTTTGTCAGGTTTCCAGAATAAAGACAAAGGAAAAAGATCCTTCTTGGAAACACTTAGCAAAGTATTCATCTGTCATCAGGTAAGTGTGACACAAGCAGATGTAAGCAGTGAGCTTTTGTCTCTTTCCACATCTGCAGATCCATGCATGCAAAACACCTCAAATAATGCCTTGTCCATTTTACCAAATCCAAGAGCAACCTGTGACATTCATGTCTCACGTAGGTTTGGTTTTTGATGAACTATATGCTATCCTACAATATCACAAATAGAAATTTCCTGGGTCTACTATGCTTATATGCATTCCTTTATGGTCACAGTCCACAGGTCTGATAACCCACAAAAGTTTAAAAGTTCTCGTGTTTGAAAATAAGTTTCTATGCAACCTGCATGAAGCAAACAAAACCAACCAAACAAAAATGACAACAAAACCCAAAACCAAACAAACAAATAAAAAACAAAACCAAAAAACAACAACAAAACCCACAAAAAGATCCTGTACCATCCAGGGGAAGGAGCAATGCAGGCAGACAAACAGCTGGGGTTCTCCTTATATTGCCTTTGCTTACAACTAAATAATCTACTGGAAGTTCTAAGATGTTCAGCAAAAGGCAGAAGATCTGGTGGCTTTTGCATGGTTACTTTCCCTATTTATTTATTTATTTATTTAAAATTATAGCCTTTGGTATCTCTGTATAAGAAGTGTTACAACACAACCATACAGATAATCTGTACGAAATGCTTTCTTAATAAGGTTAATCTATGTATTATAATCTATGTATAAACCACTGGGGCAATGCTTGAAGCATGTGAAAATAAGCACATTTCTTAAAGGGCAGACAATTAAAACCTTAAACAGAAAAATAATATTTTTTTATCCTCCAAATACTATCTATTTAGACTTTTTCAGATATTAAGAGACAAACTTAGATAACTGACAAGACTGATGAAAAAAATACCATAATAAACTCAGTGCAGAGCTCAGACAATTGGATTTTCTTAGGTTCAAATGGACATCTGTAACCTAAATCTAAGTATTTCTATAAGTGAAGAATTGGAATTTCAGATCCATTAGCAAATCAAATATTGTATTTTTTCAGACCCCTAAACACAAAAAATATAACCCACAACCCCAAAATAGTACTAACCATAGGCAAATGATTCTGTTTCAAACACACGCTTTGCCATTTAACCTCATAAACATGGTAGGAAAAGACATTGCATTCTATGTGATTCATTTATAGTATATATCCCAGTTTAGATAATGGGGAACATAAGGTGAATCTTTCACCTCTATCATAATGCTATTAGTGAAGTAACATTAAAATTAAAAAAAAAAAAAAAAACAAAGAAAGATAAAACAAAACTCGTGGGCTTTTTAGTGTGATTTGCTGCTGTTTTTTTATATTTTTTCCCAACAGTTCAAGAAACACAAGTGAAAAAAAAAAAAAACCACCCCAAAAACATTAAGACTGCATGCTGTACCCAAAGTTCAAATATTTAACTTCAATTTATCATCTGCTACCCATAATCATGCAAAAAATAAGGATAACTGCTATCTTTTTCCTTATATGTAGCTTTACAACAAGAGACTTCAATACTAGAAACAAGAGTCATAACACCACACTGTTTTGTCAGCCAATATCAAATTTGATGCCTCCTTGGCAAGATTTACTAAGCAGGACTTTTGTAGATTGGATGAGACACACAAATGAGGAATTATTTTTACAGGAATTCACAGTCCAGAGATAAATTTCATCCTTACTATTGATCTTTTTGACCTGACACCATTTTACATTGCATATCTGAAATTTCACCTGACTTAGTAATCAACTACTCATAACAAAAAAGCAAAAACCAAAACCAACACTATTTCCTGTATATAGTTCTAATCTTATCCTAAAGTTTTAAATATATATGCATATGTGTGCTGAATATACAAAGTAATAGAGTTACTCAGCTATTCTACAATTTTCTCACAGTTATTAAAAATACAGCTGAAAATTCACAAATTCAAGAAATTCACAATTCCAGGCTTAGGATTTCATGCCTGCCCCCACAATTTTTATATAAAGAAACACAAGCCAAGAATTACAATGAGATGGATGAATGAATACCAGAATCTACAAGCATATACCTGGCATATACCAGAATATGAAAACTAATAAAACAGCCATTATGTTTTTCAGAGAGGAAAAAACCTCAAAAAACCTAGTATCAATTAATAATTTCGAACATTGTTTACAAACCTTAGAAATTAAAGTTTCAAAAAAAAGAAAGCTATAAGTGTTCTACATATTATAATTTTAATATTGACAAGAAGCCCATTTTGATTCGCTCTGACCATTAAACACATTTCTTTTCCTCCTTGCATTATGCTGCCACTGTACTGAAATTGTTTGTAGGCAAGAATAATTTATGAACTGATCTATGTTTACAGCAGATAAACACATTGGCCATAGCTTAAAACCAGAGCAGATACATCTCATGGACAGCTGAGTTTTGCCAGAGAGTCACCAAAATAAGGACTTATTAGAGAAGACCTTTAGCAGGGTGTGTATTCACAGTGAAAATGTAGTCAGCATGCTGGCAAACAGACACATCAACAATGCTCCATGGACCACTGTGGATGCAGCACCAAACAAGAGCTTCTGAGTGACTGCAGAAATTAATGGAGAAAAACAACATTCTGCAAGTTCTGCTGCTTTGGTGGAATGAAAAAGAAAAGACTGAAGGATTTTGGTTTGTATGTAGCACAGGATCTTTAAAAACTGAGTCTAGGACTGGTGGAGAGTTAGTTTCAACTTAGTTGAAAATTATAGATGTTGAAAATTATAGATGACCAAAAAAAAAAAAAACAGTTCTTCAAAGCTAACAAGAAAAATTAAAATACAGGGAGGTAAAAAAGAAATGTGTACAGTCAATTGAAAATTAAAAATGATAATGTGGAAAGACGACAAAATTAAATACTTTTGAGAAACTTTTGAATAATATCACAAAAATATCATTTTAGGAAATTAAAGTCTAAGTCTAGTCATAGTGATTATTTACAGAAAATTATGTGATTCTTCAGGTAATCCTCTTAATTAAGACTTAGGAACTAAACTATTCTTACTACTCTTACAATGATGAATTTGTTATGGTAAAGAAATGATTTGTGAACCCTGTACATTTCTGAATTGTACAGCAGCTGCATTTGAGTCTTCGCAGTACTTTGACCCCCAATGTGAATTTTATAACACGCTGAAAGGACATATGCCAGGCAAATAATTTCTCAAGGTATTCCTCAGCAATGCAGTCTGAAATCCTACTGAAAAACAAACAAACAAATCCCAAAAATGCATACACCACCCCACCCCCCCCAATATCCCTCACTTCCCCAGACACCAAGCGAGTCTGCAAGGCAAATAACCAAGACACTGTTGGGTATTTCTAACTCGTTCCTTGACATCTCTGCCAACATGCATCTTCTAGACAACATTATTACACAATTACGCTGAGCTAAACAAGCACACAGACTCCTTTTAGAGCAGAAATTCTGTTTACACCCAGTGTTTAGCTTCCATCATCACTGGAAAGGGAGGAAATATTTTGGAATGCCATCCGTTTGTAGCACAAGCACTGCACAATAAAAGATACTGAGCGAAAGAAGGCAAAAAGGAGGGAGGTGTTGCTATTTTTGCCTGGCTGTCAGGGCACAGCCCAAAGACATTTGTACTTCAGTGAATGAGTACAGAAAAACTCAGGCTGTTAACAAGTGCCCTGCAAGAGTCAACCAGATCCTTAACCACTAAGTGCATAGCACAGCAAATATTACTGGCATGTTCTTGCCTTGCACACACCTCTTGTAGCCCACCAAAGCAGACAGGAGGAACAGAACATCCCCACTGTTATACCAGGAAATTAAAAAAGGCTGTCAGAGCCATTTCTGATCACTTCAGCCACTCAACTCCTTCCCATTCAGCACAATCCTTGCAGTTTAGAAGAAGTTTGCACACGCAGTCAGTCACAGCATAAATAGAAACTGGCAACACAACTATGACTACTCCTCCTTAAAAACCTCATACGCCTTCTCTTCAAAGAGATTTATGAATAATAGGAACTAAATAATTCATGGCACTGCAGATGCCAGTCCAAATAGCCTCTTCCTTTTTAAGGTTTCAGTTTGTAGATGTGTGATCAAAAGCCTTCATCAGTCATGATAGTGGCATTTGTACTCAGTCCAAACAAACCGTATTTGCATCTGAATGTTTTCCATTGAAATGAGAGACGTAATATGCAAGCCAAGTTCCAACTAAAAGGCATTTTATGCTATTTAAATTCAGTCAAATTAAAGGCTGAATGCAACCTAAAAGGTCTACTCTCAGAACAGTAATTTGACACATCATAAATAAGACGCGTGTTTTTGTTAAGAGGGCTTAGCACTTGTCTGAAAATTTTACACAGCATCCTAGCAGTGCTGCCTCTTGAGGGATAATAGAGGAAAATCCTATATAAAAAGGAAGGAAGTAAACGGAAAACCCACTGGCAAGTAGTGCAAAGGTTTAACCTACTCATACACAGCTACATGAAATCACAAAACCATTTAGATTGGAAAAGACCTCTGAGATCATTGAGCTCAACCTTTAAAATCAAGTAGGTAAAAGCAGTTTCTCTGTCGAGGCACCACTAACATGAAAGATCTTGCCACTACATTTTTAAGCAAATAGCTACACCTTGGACACCAAATTTTTACCCTGTTTTATTAGTCCTATTGATTAGTAAAGTGAGGATCACTGTTTGCCAGGGCCATTGCTCAGGCTTGCTACTACACTGAAAACTACCACAAGAATCCCTCAAAAGAATTTAAGAAAAAGGAAAAAAATAGTCCACAAAGATCTCAATTAGCAAATGGAGAAGTATTTTACGTCAGCAAGGGAAAAAGCTGTAGGATTAGACTAAAATTCTTGCTCTTGCCAAGGGGAAATATGTACAACTCTCATAAATTGAGGTCAATACTAATTTTAAAAAGACTATTAAGAGCCTAGAATGTCCTGAAATGAACCTTAGTGGGGATAAACAAGATAATTCTTTTAAATTGTCATGGGGGTTTACTGTAAATCCTTTACACTTTTCCTTTTTTTTCCCCTAGATTTTTGTTCTCCTATTGTATTTAACAATGACATGTTTTGGTGAAAGAATGAAGCAAAATATTATGTATGACCTCAAATTGAAACAAGTATTTTTATTTGAAGTCCATCTTGTTTTTTTCTGTTTGGTTTGCTTTACTGATTTTTTTTTCTTTTTAAAGGAACAAAGATATCGTTCTTATTTGCAGATATGAGAAGCACATGAATCAGTTATCCAGAATATATTATATTGAGGTCTTAATTTTAAGTCTTTAAATTCAATTTAATAATTAGTATATGCACCATACAGGAGACACACTACAAAGAGCCCAATGATGCTCATAATAATTGATATACAATCTCTTTAAGTAATGCATGATTTTAAGGTAACACTAATTTTGAAAGGAAGATATTATGTGAAGGTAATAGAAAGAAGAGGAATGTACTCCAGGAATGAGAGTATTCCACAGGTCCTCTACGGATTTCTCAGGAAAACAATAGGGAATGGCTTGTGGCAGACTAGCACAACACAGCACCAGCTCTGTGAATGCTAATGAGTAAAGCCAAGGAAAAATGCTGGAGCATCAGATATTGGAAGATGACGCTGATGGGGGCAGATGTAGAAAAATTATTATCAACTTCAGACCCCCTAGAGCAGCATGAATGAAATCACATCCTTGTGTTCTGGGAAATAAAACTGGCAACTTGGATAGAAATAAAGACAGCCTTTAATTATCGAAAAGTAAATTGGGATCAGCCCATGATAATTCAGAAGTGGCATTATTATAGAACACAATGCAGAGTTAATTCAGAAATCAGTTTGTTCAAAAGCATCAACAGCTGGGTTTAATAATTGACACAATGAAGAAAAGCTCGAGACAAGAGATTATCGAGCAATTTCAATCACATTATTAGATTTACAACTACACAGTGGCAAAGAATCTGTAAGTTAGAGTTATTTAAATAAAGGAAAACAATACTTTGGATTGACGAGCTCCAAGGGTGTCAAGAAATGAACTTTTACAGCGTTATTTTGTCCAGCTCTGTTTCATAGATGTTTTATGTTTTTACCCTGCCCAAAGCCAACTTTCCCATTCCTCCATCACTTTTAAAGTAAATAAATGCTGTCTTGTCACAAGACCAATATATCATTTGAATGAAAAGAAATGCTTTAGCCCCAGAAAAGGTGCTACCTTCTGATATTTCTATTTATATTCATTAAGATTTCCTTCAGCAAATTCTCTTTTTGCTTTTTCTATTTTATAATTGAAGCATATGATTATAACTGGGAAAGCATGAAAAGAGCACAATCAGATTATTGAATGATTTTAGCCAATACCAGTGGCAAAGCAAAAATAGTGGATGACTGCAAGTTTATTCAGAATGACTGAATAATTTATTAAGCGTTATAAACTGAACTTTGTGAAACACATGATCAAATTTTACATATAAAACAGGGAAAGCAAATACTGTAGTGCCATAACTTGTTCTGCATACACCAGAAATTAACAGTTTAAAGTTGTGGGGTTTTTTTTTTGTTTTGTTTTGCTTTTTAAAGGAGAAGAATAAGACTGTGTTGTTAAGGCAAACCCCTGCCTTACATCTTTCTAGCTAATCAGGAATCTTCATGGCTAAAAACATACTTTTAGAAATATTCTTTTGTCTATTCAGTTTAGTTTTTGATCATCACCTTAGTACAACAGGTAAGTGATGTTCTGAAAACAGGCAAGTAATAATAAAGTGAACACCAAACAATGGTGTTCTAAATATGTGCATATGGTCTGCCTAAGAACAGACTGACAAAAACTAAATACCTAAACCAAGTTTGGTGATATTGTTCAGAAGTCAGAGAATGGATCAAGACAGACACAGCAACTTGACATCCTGCCTGTTATCACATGAAAGATAAATATTTCTAGTTTCTCTCCTTATATCACTATGAAAACCACACAAACACTTGGTTAAACTGTCAGGTGGCACATTAACAGTAAAATACATTCTCATGTATTTTAGTACTGATTCCCAGTAAGGAAAAAAGGAGCTCTAGGATAAAAAGAATAACATGGAAAAGATGATGCTTCAAAGAACAATTTCTGAAACATACACAAACATTATCTGAAGACTAATTTATTCCACCTTCCTTCTCTCTGCTTTAACCCACAACTGAAGTACACATACAGAAAAGAGAAATTACCATGGTATTTTCTTTGCTTTAACAATATTTTGACAAGTTTCAGTTCATAACAATACTTTCAAAAAGAAAAACAAAAGAGCTTCTACAGTCAGCACACTGTCTACCAAGCTACACTGAGAACCAAGTACCCTAAGCTGAATATTGTTTCAAACTGCAATTTCAAATTAGATTCCCTTCAAAGAAACAAAAAGAATGCTGACAAAAAAGTGTCACTCAAGGTAAAATGCTGGTATCAGTTCTGAGAGAAGCTGTCAATCAGAAAGTAACACAAGTATAAATATTTGTGCTCTAAAACAACTTATGGCAAACATACAAGTGCTAAATCCATATCAGACTCAGTATTTTTTTGTGTTCTGCATTTCTAATACTGTAAGGAACAGAAATATCATTTGCACAGAGACAACACTGCATGACCTTCCATATTTCATCACATGGCAAACAATTCCAGAGATATTTTTGTTACTAAGTATTCCTCTGCATAAGCTGAAATATGTAACATATGGATAAAGTACCTATCAATGACAGTTGATCAGAAAATTTATCATAAGCCATGAAAAAAAACTCTCTACAATGAGTCATATGAATATATACATTTGTTGAAAAATAATTTTTTTAGTTAACACAGGTTTTCCTTCTACAATTCTAGCATTTTGTTTCTTTTAATGATGTAAGTTTCCTATTCCTTTTTGTTTTGTCCTCCAAGCAAAAGAAAACCACCAGTCTTTCAATGGATTTTATATGGTTTTCAATCAGACTTGAAATCTGCCATTCAAAGAGAAAGGGTAAGAAGGAAAAATATTGGCCTGTGCAGCATGAATGAATGAAAAAGTATTTTAACAAAAAGTATTTGTATAGGAAGCAAATCCAGGCTAAAAAAGTCTATTACCCACTGAATATGACAGGGATATTTCTATTGACTTTAGTAAGCCATGAATCAAGCAATAATTATACCATTACATTACTGAAAGAAAAATAACAGTTATTTAGAAAAAATAAATGGAAAAAAGGAAATAGCCCTAGAATAACCCATATAATCTGATATCAACCTTGGCTAGGTGGAATTGCATTTTTCAGCATCCTGTAATGCTGCAATTATCAGTAGTCACATGCACATATTATTATATACTTAGCAGCCAAGATGGATGATTATTGTACATTACAGACTCCTGATAAAATAAATTAACCGAGAAATGTTATCAGAGAGAATATTCACAACAAATAAACCAAATTTCTTCAAAGAATTGCTACCCAGACAAAGTGGTGACTCACACAATAAGATCCAGGAATCAACAGACAACCAATACTGTCACAGCAAACAGCCACCTCACAAACTTTATAGGAGGAAAACATAATGAAATGGAATCTCTAAGAAACAGAGCAAGCAGCCATGAGATTGTCTGTCTCTACAGGTGTCACAGGTGGCTGAGCTGTTGCTCACATCAGTTATTCTGGACACCAGTTTAGCTAAAAGGGAACCTCCAAGGAAGGTGATCACTGGCTGTCAATGCCATAATTTTGCTCCCTAGACTGCCACATGCCATTTCATACTTTAACCCTAAAACCCAGGAATGCATCTACTAAGAAGCACCATGCAGTTTTGTCAGGGAATGAAGTTTCTAAGAGCTGTGTAGTTCGTTCAAGCATAGAAAACTCTTTGTTATGCTAGATTTTGGGAAGAGTTAAAGCACCTGGTTTATATGAACACAGGGTCTTTTTAATATATTTAATTATATGTAAGAAAGACAGATGAAGGTCCTCTCCAAGCTTAGTGCCATGCTGAGTGCACAGTCATCAAAATTCCAGGAAAATCTACACTAACAATAATCCCAGGTAATTTAAAAACATGAAGCTCAAAGCACTGGAGAAGACATTAGACACATAAAAGTATAATAGTAATAAGGAACATTAAATACCAGAAGATAATAATCTTGACATCATACATTTTTTTAACATTAAGCCTTTTTACATTGGGACCATTTTGAATTAAGTGACCATAAATTTGAATGAATGTTCCTTTCCTCTGTCCAACCCCCAAGCACTTGTGATTCCCCCTCCCCTTTTATGCCAGTGCATTTCAAACTACATGAAGAATTTAATGAAGAAACTAACGTAGCTGAAACCCATTTCTTTGCATTTCTGTTGTGGCTTCAGTTCTCTTTTTTAATTTAATTGGCACCTAAATTCCTTCATTGTACTTAACTATAACTGTGATGTACTTCACTCTCACAAAAAGAAATACTAACCTCTCCTCACATCTTTAATCTAAAAATATTTTCTAAAATGCATTACAGTTAATATCAGGGACACTGAATAGCTCTCAGATACAATCTTCACCTAGTGTCATAAATAGAAATTGATGCTAACATGAGAAAAACAAACTAAAATAGCACACAACTTGAAACTTTCAGCATCCGCAAACAGGAGATGTTTAAGATGATATTAATTAACTCAGTGAATTTGCTGAATTTGATTGAAGGTTAACTTTCAAGTTTTAGCTTTAGAAGAATATACTTATGACAGATCATGAATATGGTATCAGTAATACAGCAACTTAATACAAGATTACTGTAATTTATAGACTTTTTGCAGATTTGGACTGAACTGGACCATAAAGAAGGTGAGTGGCTGGGTAGGGGGAGGGGCTATGGGAGGATGAAGCCCACTTAATTCATGTAATTGGTCAATTAATTTATCAACTGTGAAAAAAGTATAAAAAATAATGAAGGGCATAGTTAAACTACCCAATTTCTTTTGAACTTTATTCCCCAAGTGTGAAAAATCTGCTACTCTGAAATCATGTTTAACTTTCCACTGCAAAAAGGAGCCAATTTCCAAGGCAGTGTTTAATTAATTTATGGAGTTACTGCTGTGAAAGTTCATTGAGACAAATACTAAAACTGTTTTTTAAGAGGGCTGGATAATTTTCTGATGATAAACAACAGTGGCAGCTTTGTAAGCAAAGACAATGATCGTAAGAGTAATTAAATCTCATGCTTCAGGGTACAAAATAGAATCCCTTTGCTCCAAGTCCAGCATGAACTATTACTAATAGCATTTTCTTCAACCCATAAATGTTAACTCTTAGCTGTCTTATTTGGCCACCTTTTAACCACATTTAGCCACAGCCAAGAGAAATCCATGGGTTAACTCAGTATGGAGGTGGCTGTGTTTCCATTTTTAAAAATATATTTGAGCACTGGCATTGTAACCTGCACACATTATTTCCTGCTGTAATATTTCTACATCTTCCTCTGTTCTAAAACACTTCAATAAACTAAAACTTTAGAAAATGTGAATAAGAGCCTTTTATCCAGCAAAAAATAATAAAAAGGAGGCAAAGTGGAAGGAAGAACACATATGTGTAAAAAATTTGACTGTCCTTTCGTTCTCCTTGTATTTAGCATAAAAAATAATGAGTCCAGACAACATATCTCATAATACTTCACAGTAAGTGGCAAGACAAGAAAAGACAAAGAAAAGACAAACACAAAAAGTTAATAGTATTTTGTACTTAGTTATAAACAATTGGAGAATTTCAGAGTTTCACCCCAAAAAATACGATGCCAAATTCTGATCACTTTCAGGCACATATTTTCATGAATACACACACTAAAATTAAAATAGCAAAAGCAGTTGAACAATATTGCTTGAAACCACTAAGCCCTAGAAATATACATTCCCAAAAATGGCAAACACCACTCCTGAAGGAAATGGTGAGTGAAGCAGCACAAAGCCAATAAAGTAGGTAAAGTCCATGCCATACTTCGTGATGAGAATTTTTCATACTTTGCAATGCAATACTTCCAAGGACAGCCTGCAAAGTTCTGCAACCCACTGGCAGCTGACCCACACCTGAAATCCAGGTGGCTGCATTATTGATTCTTCCCTCATCACCACCAGTAAGACATTCATCATTAAGGAGTCAAAGCTGAAAATCCCTGAATCCTGTGATGCCACTGGACTGCATCAGTGAGGCTGCTCAGAATGGGCACACTGCTGCTTTCTTTCCAATTACTGCACAGAGCAGCCAGGAGAGAGCTGCTCACTCTGAGAGCAAGGCCATGTGCTTCCTCAACCTCTGGCACTGTCTGCTCTCACAAACAAGTGACATCAGCACCAGCAACTACAAACAGTTTGCAGAACCCCTATAACAAGGGCCTGAGTAAAAGCATTTCAAGTCAGATTCAATATTCTTCTATACTCCCAAGGCTTTCAGAAGTTGCCATCTGCAGCCACAACAGCACAATGTCCCCGAGTTACTCTGTCTGCAGTTTCTATAAGTTATATCTATATTCAGAGTTCAAATAGTAAAAAAATGCTACAAACAAAAACCAAACCACCCACCAAACAAAACAAAAACAAAAGCAAAACCCCAGGAACTCACTTTCTTCCTGAGGAATTTTCAACTCAACTATAGAAAGACAACAAAATTAAAAAGCTAAACCAAGAGGTTTTTTGAAACAGTTCCTTCTATTCTTTTACTCGAGAGTTAAAAGCAGTTATCTACAATAACAACAAAAAATCTAAAATCCCACCTCCCTCTTATTGTTGAAAGCAATAATGATAGGTTTAGTTCTAACAGATTAATAGTTATCCTATCTATTTGGGTTTAAGAGTGACCTTCAGGATTATTAACAGACCTATATAAAAGACCATTTTCAGCAGACAGCCAGATTCAGAGCTTTGTTCACTCCATTTGTCATCCATCATTTATTTATCCATTTTTAAAATTCAGGAGTTTGGTCAAAACATTTTCTGTTATAACAGCTGATTATTTAATTTTATTCTAGGGTTGATAAGTTATTTTTATGTCAAATGTAGAAGAACAACACAGATACAATTACTTTTAGTGTTTAATTTCATATATTTCTGACAACAGCTGCATAACTGAAAATGTTTTGACCTGGAATTAGACCAAATGAGTCCCAAGGTCTATCCCAACTTAAACTGTTCTCTGACTCTGATGAAGTTCCTGTAACAATGGAAGAGGAACTTCCTCTAATTTGTAGGTGGAAGAAAAATCTTTTATTAAATCAGGTTGTAGACATGGAAAAAAGTAACATGCATTTACCATTAATGAAAAAAAAAAAAAAAAAGCACCAGGAAATAAAAGTGGATTAGTAAAGTAGGGATAGTTATAGTTTTTACTCTTAGTGTTCCTAAGGCCATGGAGGGCTTTAAAAATAAAATCAGTGTGCATTCAGCAGAGTGTGGTAGAATATCCAGGCTGTCCTGTGGCTCATAAGAAAAGATCATCATCCTTTAATCTCCACCTGAGTTTTATAACTCTTTTTAAACTCTAAGCATTACTTCTATCTTAGCACTGTGTGACTGCAGATGTGCCAGCTGCAAACCTGGCACAGCAACACCCAGGACAGGGAGGCTGCTCACTGGCTGAGAGCATTGGAACCATCACTGGTGTGTTTTTCTCTAATAAATTCTGCACATGTGCTCTCATGTAATCCTTGGGTGAGAGAGGAGCTGGGTACTCCAGGCAATCCTCACCTCAGAAAATGTCATTATCATGGGCTGTTCTTGCAGCAGATGGAAACTTTCTTCATGAGGGCAGTTGAACACTGGGACAGGGTGCAAGAGGAACTCAAGAACCTTAATTTCTTGGAGTCACTCCATTTTACACACAATGAACTCATCATCAACTCTTCACCTTGGGTATTTTATTAATAAATTACATATTGGGTACACTGAGACACTAATATGACTTGATCACAGTAGGAAAAGGAATACTTTATCTCCCTATACAATTGCAGTTCTTCTAATATTTACTAATTGTCATTGTTTGTAAACACTTCAAGAAAAAAAAAACAAAACAAAAAACATTCCTAAATTATATTAGGATTTAGAGATATTATTCTTGATGGAATTAAGATTTGAATAGACACAGAACCTAACATGGGGTTTTGTATAAAAGGAATTTTTTCCCCTCTGCTGGCAAATTAAGAATTTTTATAAGAAGCAGCCTTTTCTCTTGAATTACAAACAGGTTATTAGACAGATGATACAGAGTTTCAGTAGATTAGAAAGACGTAAAACCAGTATTTGTTCCATTAAATTGTAAATATGTTCTCCATGGTTAGAACTTTTAAATAGTTTATTCATTTTACATAAAACTGCTAAGTAGTTTATGTCGAGGGTGATTTACAGCACTAAGCAAACACTGAGGCATCTCATCAAACCCAAAAGTTTGGCAATCTGAAGACCCAAGAGACTGAACAGTCTTGCAGTGCCTTTAGCATCAAACTGTTCCTCAGAGTAGCTAAGTATAAAAGGCTGCTAACAAGATATTTTGGGTAATGGATAATTCTGCTAGAAAGATGGTAAGACTTAGCCAGGAGAGCTCTACAGCTACAGAGGCCTGAAACCGTTGCATTCCACGGTGTAGTCAATAACAAACAAAACTAACTCCAGCTGTAATTGTTATACTGCCACAACAGCATACACTCTCCACTGTTCCAAAGGCTGACTTAGTCCAACCAGCTCGGATAAACCAGAGACCCTTCCCATGCCACATCAGGACCAGCAGCAGCCCAGATTGCTTAACACTGCCTTTTATTAGCAATTTTATAGGAGCTTATGCTCATCATCAAATGCTTCCAAAGTGTACGTGACACAGACTTCTCAAGTATTTCTTAATGTTTCTGTCAATGCTTTTACTAAAATTCATCAATGTACTTAATTTCCATAGCCACTAAACAAGGTCTGTGGTATTGAAAATGTCATGAATTCTCTCCCTGTTGTTCCATTTCTCCCTAAAAATACACCCTCCTGACACATTCTCTCTCCCTAATAAATAACATTCAAGTTCCTGACCTTCAGTGCTGAAAAATGTGTATTGCATCAAGCCACATGCTAGGTTATAGGTAGCAAGACTGTGTTTGTCTTCCTATGTATTTGAAACTAAAAAATAACCCCCAACCAAAAAAAAAAAAAAAAACAAAAAAAAAAAAACCCAAAAAAACAAACCAAAGAAAACTTAGTTTTAAAGGAATTTATAAGAGCAAGAACAAGATCAATATTTTACATCCGAGGCTATTAAATTTCTACTAAAGATCCTATTAATCAAAAACATCTACACATGTATTCTTCCAATTTTTAATCCACTAAGACACATATGGCATTATGTGAGAAAGTCAGAAAAGCAAAGAAAAATATCCCTGGAAATGGTTATGGGTGGCAGTTTAACACTGATATTGATTAAGCACCTGGAACATATTGGAGCCTGACAGAAAAGTCTCCTGACTGTAGAAATTGATGCAAGATTAATCTGCTCGTTTTCTTTGCAGATTGGGGAATTGCACTGTTGGGTGTGAAGGCCAGCACTGAGCACACACACCTGTGTCTTTATGGTTGTGCTTCATCCTCATCCTGCTTCTTACTCATCCTCATCCAGGGTAACTCTGGCTGCTCTGGAATGAGGGGCCAGGCTTGGAACCTTTTGGGTGAGCAGGATGGAGAGATGTGGAAAGGGAAGAGTTGTGCATTTGTGCCACTCAAACTCAGTCACTTCACTGAGATGTCTGACTTTCAACACATAAAACAAAACCCCAAAAACAAACACAACCCCAAAAAAACCAAAACCAAAGATGTCTTACTTAGTGGAAAAATGGAGTTTTAGTTTAGGCTTCCTCTCCAACTTGCCCTTTAGGAGAATCTGTCTTTCAGTCTGTGAAAGTATCTCTTAAAACTCCTGCTTATGGGGAGGTGACATGGATATTTCCTCAAATGTGTTCATGGCATTAAAGGGTTATTTTTTTTTTTTAAAGACTCTGAGGACACCACCATTCAATACCAATTTACAGGAAAGAAGAAAGAATTTGCAAAAATGCCTGTCACAAGGTTTCCACATCAAACTGCAAGAAATGCATGCATGCAGCTGAAGTGGTTGGTTAAAATAGGGTGCAGCTTTATTAATTTTCTTTAAAACAGCAACAAATGGCTGGATTGTAAACTGGAATTTGGATGCTCACTTCCATGTGCAAAAAAGCAGAGGGTAAGGACCTCACTATGGTTACAAATCTTACTACAGTGAGCACTATACCAATATCAGGACAGAAAATCCCTATCCATAGAACTGTTAATCCCTGGTAAGAGCTGTTAATACTGCCCAAGAGAGCCAAATGATGAAGAAAGTTCTGTAGGCCCTTAGCACATGTTTCTTTACAAGAAAGGAGCAGAATGTATGACTGGGGAAATGAGAAGGGTGTTTCTGAGAAAAAAAGATGAGCAGAAAACAGCAGAAGATTGCTATAAAGCAAAGCAAGAGGAGACAGAAAGTTAGCAGGATAAATATGGCTGAGGATATCCTGGTTAATTGACTAGGGAAAAAAAAAGACTCAATAGCATTCAGATTCAACAGCAACTAAAAAAATGAGAGTTAATAAAAACCCTTAATGAAATCTGGGTTTAGACTGAATAATGTCTGGAAGGTTCCTTCAGGCTCCAGAAGCTCACTCCCTAACCATGTTTCTGAGAAGTCTAAGCCTCTCTTGAGTCACTCTCAAGGTTTTTTATTTATTCTTCTTGGGAGGAATGAGGGTGAGCAAGGTAGAAAACAGAGGTCTGAGCAATATGAAATAATTTCCTACACAGCTTTTGCTTAGCTTCCTGACAATGTCTTCCACTCTTGTCAAAGGAAGCCAGGGCAGGATCAAAGCATGAAAACACCAATCATATGTTCATATATGACCTTTTCTGTGTGTTATTGCAGTGATTTGGACACATTGCACAAATTAACTTACTGAAGAGGGGTCATGGCATTCTCGAAATTTCTGAGAAATTGTCCAAAAATAATAAATACAAAGTTATGTGATGGTGAGTCCATATTTTCTAAGTCAGTTTGCACCCAACCCATGTGATAAGCCTAAAAACCACAGCCACCATGCCTTTGCTTAATTAGGCTGCTACTACAAAAATAACAAAAGCAACAGACACAAGTTCATCTTTGATAATCATCTGCCATTTCTTTATTGAAATCCTTTGGTATCTCTTCATGAACTATCTTTTTTCTTTTTTTTTTCCCTTTGCCTGGCAAAGGAATGTTGAGTAGAAACTGGGAAAAAAATAGGAAACAAGTGTATGTTTTACCTCTGTAGATGTTCTGTCTTGTATAACAAATTGTTTCCTGTAAGACTGCTTTAACCAGCTATTATTTGGGGAAAAAAAAAAAAAGCTATTAGCTAAGAAATAATATAATAAAATTGTGCAATAATCACAAGTAAAACACTCTAAGGACAGATTATCCTCCTGTCAAGTTAGGAGGCAGAGGAAGCACCTCCTTGCAAAGATCTACACAGATGGAACCTTAGACCAGATAAAGGCCACTAATCCCAGGCTTAACAACAACTGAATACAAACACATCCCCATTTTGTTGCTCATACTTCCTTTACTGCAGAGCAAGCCCAGACGTTGAAAATACTTAAATACATTAATAAAACTTGATTATTTTCCCAAATAGCACATAAGGGGAAGAAAAGAAAAAAAACCCCACACTTGTTCTAGAAACACAAAATATTTTATATGGATTTTTAATTTAAATATTTGTTCTATCAAAAAAGAACATGTAGGCCAACAAAGGCCAGGATTATCAAAGAGCTCCCCTTTTCTTTCAGCTCTTTTTGAGGGCTTGTCAGTTTTTATTGTGCACTCACTCCTCCTTAGACTCCTTCTCGTATTATTTAATTTTTCTGCTGGCCTGTAGATAAGAAATCTGTTGTCAGCCTGTCTGCATATGTCCATCAGATATGCACAGGGAATAAAACGTTTAGAACAGGAGACAAAGGGCCATTCCTTTATTCCTGCCTGACAAAAATCAGATTCACTGGAAGCTGAAGCCAGCTATACCACTTTCAGTGGCAGCAGGTTGAGAAATGCTTTCTATTTACAAATATTATTTGTAGCATAGAGGAACATATGTTGCATGATGGATCTTTCTAACTCCAAAGTGGCTAAAATAAGCTGTTGCACTTAGAAAAATAAAATCTGCGAAATCCAATATTTTAACTATCCACAAGAAGGAAAATAAAATTTATGTATAGGAAAAAAAATGAAGCCTATGAAAGTAAAAATGTATTTAAAACTATAATACATAGTTTTTGCATTTCTTTAAAGAGCCTTTCAATGACTGCTTGGCAAGGCCTGCAACATGGAGACACCTGGAAGCTCTGCTTTATAAAGATTAACACTGAAATTCCTTGGAGCTCCAGTGACTAAAACACCAAAGTGTTCATTAAATATCACTATAGCTCTACAAGTGAAAGCTCCTCTCAATTCACCTGCAGCACTTAGTGGGCAAGATTCAATCAAAAGCTCTCATAAATATGCTTGCAGTGACATTCAGCTTTCCTTTTGGTTTATTTCCCAGCTTAATCAGCATTTGTAATGCACTTCTGCCACTTGCATGAACACAACACACTGCAATAACACTGACCATGATTGATATTTTTTCATGGTCTTGCTATTAGTGCAATTATTTATTTATGATATACTTTTATGAAAATCACTATTTCATGTATGAACATCCCTAAATGATCCCCATATGCAGCAGTAATTATTTATGATATTTTGAGGGATTATTTAATATCTGCACTCAGCCAACTACTTTTTATGAGACAAAACTCAAAGCAAGATGCAAAAAATGGCATCCTGAATTTGTCAACTACACTTAAATGATTGCAAAATAAAATAAAAGATATTGGCTAACAAAACCAGACTATTCAAAACTGTTGAATCTGAAGAAAATAGTGTATATTCATACACACTCTCACTGACAGACATTTACAAAACAATTAACAGGTATAAGTAAGTGGCACGAAGTAAGGGTTATCTACTCAGGAAAAGAAATCCATCATAGGGCTATCAATTTTCAGACTCCAAAGCTTTGAAATTTCAAGTAATTCTTACTTCCTTAAAACCATATGATCTAGAATACATCTTCACCATTCTTCAGGGAGCAAACAAGGATATCTTTCTGTTTCAATAAATAGGTGGATAATTTATTATCCTCAGATAATATGATCAGCAATATTTATGAAACCATATTCTGGATTGGAAGGCATTTCATGAAAGAAAAAAAGCAAAAGAATTAATTTAGTAGCTATAATCACAGTAAGTATGCAATTTCATAATTTTTTTATATATATCCCCATCTGAAAGAATAGAGTTCCAATTTCATCAGAAAAATGTAGGCACACACTATAAGAGAGGCCCATTATGGAGAAGCAATGAGGGGAAAAAATAAAACCCACTGTGCAAGAACCCTCAGAATTAAAACAGTAGTGGGAACATGAGCAGAGCACGGAGAAAGGGTTAATCAGTGTTAGAGGTGAAAGTCCAGAGCCAGGTGGGGGCTGAGGAGCAGCTTTCAAAGACACCAGCATGGAAATGTCCCATAGGTGTGTGAATGGGTATCCCTGCCCTCCTGAGGGACAGAAGAGCTCACACAGCTTTAAGCAGGAGCTCAACCAACAGCGCTTTAAACTGTGCTGGCAGCACCTGTGCCCATGCTCTGAGCCAGGAGAGGAGAGAGAAGTGCAGCAAGAACGGCTGTGCAAAATCTGACTGACACCTCTGCAGAGCAGTTTCTAGCCTGTGCTGGCAAAGCAGCGGCAGGAGGAGTTCAGCACCACTGGAGCTCAGCTCAAAGAGGAGAAGCTGCTGAGAGAAGCCGGTGTCCAAGCTATCTGACTTAGCAGCTGACCCAGGAGAAGTGGTCAGCAGCCATTCCCTGAAGCAGGAAAAACATTTGCTACTGCCATCTGTAAGCCATGAGACCCAGTTGTCCCACTGTGCTACAAAAGCAAAGAAAAGCTCAAAGGACTGGTTAAGAACAAAGAATCATCCTAGAACTTGAGACCAGTAAGGATCCACCGAAGTTAAAACAGTTCAGATGTCACCTAAAACTCTCTCTCTTCATTTATATATTTGGACACTAGAAAGTAGGGCATGACATACAAAGGACTCGGGCTCAGTCCTTAGCAGAAGTCCTTGAGAAGAGACACAAAACATTAAAACCTTATCCTCTGCAGAAAACAACAAATTGATCAGGGAAAATCTTTTTTTTGCTGAATCTGTCATAACCTATCATGTCATCCAGATCATCTGACAATACATGTTTGTATAAAGAGAAGTAAACAGTTTAGCCCCTTTGTTATAAGTATTTCAAAGGCAGGTTTGGAGTTGTTTTATACTCTTCTCTTGCTTGATTATGGTACTCTTGGTCCTACTGACACTAAACTCCAGAGCTGCCTTTAGTGCAGAAGGGCCAGAGAGCTGGATTGAAATGACACATTAGACTTTATGTTTCTTGTCAGATATGCTCTGTGGAGAATAATATCACAGACAGCAAAATGGGGCATGAAAAGCTGCATGCCAATTTCAGAACAACCCCTCTGTGCCCGAATCTGCAGCCCAGCTCAGGTCTGCTGAAATTTGTGCTCAGCAACACCGGGCACTTCCACTTCCAGAGAGTTTGTGGGTGCTCCATCTTGATTCCACCATGCAATAAGGGGAAAACCTCTGTTGCCCAGATTTTAGCGGCTGCCTAATTCTTGCACCACCTTTTGGCCTTATTTCAATAACTCCTAAGAATAAAACAATTTTTAAAAAGTTTGTTCCTCTCCTTTAGTCCTTTTCCCAAGCTGATTTTCAGTGTGCTAAATATGAAAAGTAGTAGCTCTGCATCACTGAAGATAGGACACTGAGATTTTAGACAGGAAATTTTATAGGTTTTATGAAAGGCAGGACATTAATCAGTATAATGATGACATTTATTCAAACAAATGACCATAATACAAGGCAAAGGTATTAGCCACCTTAACAAGTAAGATGAAGGACACCACCAGATAACAAAAGATATGCTTTGTTCTTAAATATGATTGCAGGATAAACTGTTCTCCAAGAAAAAGACAAATAGATGGATTTTCCAGATTCTAGCACCATAATCATCTTTTATACCTGGTATCTGAAGAATGGTGAGATGGGCTGACCCCAAACCGCACCTAAGCCTCCATCCAGCTCACTCTTCCCCAGCAGGATGGGGGAGAGCAAAGGACAGACAAAAGCAAGGAAAAAAAAAAAAGTGCATTGAAATAAAGAAATTTCAGGGAAGAAAAACAAATGAAAAAACCAAACTCCAAATGAATTGGAGAAAAGTGAAAAAAAACCTGCAAACCAGGCACTGCTCAGTAAGAGCCAACAAACTGTTTCAGTCACAAATCCAAGGCACAGAACCACACAGGCTGCTATGAAGAAAATTAGCTCCATGCCAGGCAGAGCCAGTGCAAGGGTCTATCTATAGCCAAACTGTAAATCTTCTGCCAAGAAAAAAAGAGAAATGGAACTAAGAATTACTAAAACTGGTAGAATATCAGAGCCTTAACAGCCAGTCCCCAGTGAAACTTCTCTATAATAAAAGGACAGTGAGCAAATTAATGGCTTGGAAAGAGATTTCATTGGGTAAATGTTTCCAAAGGAACAGGCTATGGTAGGAGGATTTCTCTTTTGTAGAGCAAATAATAAGTAACCTGTCATAGTTCCACCTCAAATTCAGAATGGGGAAGCCACGGTGTGTATATTTTTGGAATATTTAGTATGGTAAAATTAGGACAAGACCCAAAAACATTCATTACTGGAAATGAGGCTAAAGATACTGACGCACAAATTGAAGGTAATAAATCAAATTACTTATTGGCTTTGCTCTTACTCGTTCAACGTAAAGAGGAGGGAGATGAGAATATGATAGAAATATAAGGTAGCAGTTGTTTACCACTTCACAAGTTAGTCATTATTGTATAAATCCCATTTAGTAAGCAATACGAGATGGTGATGCCATAACTGTCTAATATTTCTCTTCATATTTAAAGTCTGAGTTTGTCTCACGTGAAGCCAGAGACTGATAATAAGAATCCAAAATCACTTTTCAATTTTTCAACACTGATGCACTGTGCAAAGTGAAAAGCCATATGATCAGTGGAATGAGATGTGACCCAATCTGCTCCATAAAGACAGGCGGGCTCAGAATATTAATTCTACTCTTTGCTTTGCCTGTCACTGACATGAGGAAACCAGAAAGAATGACCTTATTTTAATGACAATATCTACACTCTGCTTGCACTACAGTTTAATACAGAAACCTCTCTCCCTTGAGGGCAAAGCCTCCTTCCAGGTGTATGAAATCAATTCTAATCATAATAAATTCTCATCTTAGTCTCATAGTTAGGCTGCCTATTTCATTATTCAAGATGTCACAGAATTATTCTTCTGATTTCAGCTCCTTACTCAACTCTTCCCAGTATCTCACGCCTAAGAGATTCCAGTCTTCTGCCTTTTCTTCAGTGCTACCCATTTGTGCCTGCACCAGTACTCCTGCCCCTTGGCACCACCTTGTACACAGATCTTTAATTATTCCATTAAACCAAACCTTTATGGGACCTAGTAATAAGCTACACGATATCTTTTTCAGCAACCAGCGCCTGGTCAGCAAAAATTTTTGTTGATACTGATTGCTGTTCTTGCAGATCTGACAAAAAAAAAAAAAAGAGATTTTTCTCCACTTATACTTCTGGAACACCCACCAGTAGAAAGCCAGCAAAATTTCACTGAGTATAAAATACATACAAAGCTCAGAGTTAGTCAAAAGGTGATATTAAATGGCTTCTGGCAAGGGATTCTCACACAGAATATAAAACTGAGCTTTTTTTTCCCCTGAAAGACACTTAGATTCAAAGCAGATTTTAATAATATAAAATATTTTACAACTATTTGCACAGAATAACCACAGAATTTAACAAAGATCGCAATATTATGGTATATACTGTTAATTATCTGATTTTTTTCTCAGTAAATTGACTCTTGATATAAGAGCTCTAGTCACTTGATAGTTCGTTTTGTAAGATATTCCTGAGAATACTATTACCATCATGACCTAAATCAGTTTGCAGTTAACATTTAAAAAATATATTTTTGTTAATTGTTTAAAAAATATTTGTGAGAAAAAAACAAAACAGAGTTAACCACTGATATTCTCACCATTGCAGTCAAGAAAATTGAAACACTAATTTGCAATGGCACTATCATCTGTGGCTGACACCAGGAAACCCAATTACATTTCACAAAATAAAATCCATCTCCACCAAAGACAATTTGATGGCTTTCTCTTTTCATACTACATTAGCTCAGGAACTCTGAATCCAAAACTATCAGATGGACTCATTAAGAGCATCTACAGATAAGTTTGCTTTTTCTTTCTGACATCAAAATCAACAGGCATCAGATTTTTCTGACTAAGCCTGACACTCCTGCTCAGACATCCAAAGCAAAGTTTTCAATAAAAAGATACACTGATTGAGGATACCCTGAGGAAAAAAAATATTTATGAGTGACAGGAAGCCAACTGCTGAAAATGCATATCCCACTCTCATCTACATGCAAGCACTTCACAAGCTATAGGGAAGCTATAAAACCTAGTTTGGGTATTAATTTTATGTTTTCTTCTGCAAACCAACTCCTCACAGCAAGCTTAAAATAACAAGTAGGATTTTTTTTTTTTTTCTGTTTTTCCCTACTTGCTTTATGGAAGCCAGGATATGGGGTCCTGGCCAGGCTTGGGCTGAGGTGTCACACACGACCTCCCATCTGTTATTTGCCCACCAAACAAAAGGATTTTTGCATTCTTCGGTGGCCTGGTTCTGCGCTCCAACAAATTCCCTCCAGGAGCACTTTGCTGGTAATAAAATACTTTCAGCTTCATACACAGAACTAAAGAAGGATTTTTCAGAGTAAAAATTTTTATTACCTGAAAGTTTTCAAAGCCAGTATGAACTTCCACTAACTGAAACAGGAATATTTAACCACCACAGTCATATAAAATGCATTTTAACGAACCCCTGGAGGAATGAATCATAGCTCTTTGTTTCTCTTCTCTAAGTTGGGGAAAATAATTTTTTGGAGCAGATCCATTTTTTCCACTGACAGAGGAAAACTTAACAAGGGGCAAAGGAATTGGGCAAATACTCAGCCTCCCTCTACAAGTGCAGAGAGAGAGAAAAATCACGTCTCCATTCCCTACCAAAGGAACAGCACTGGCATTCAGCACTGGCGAGTGAGATTGCTCTCCCTGTGTTAAGAGAACAAAATTGGAAAAGGCATTTAAATTAATATTGTGTCTTAATCACACCATGCTTATTAATAAAAAATAGGGTTTGTGCTGATGGAAGGAAAAACTGACATTTCTAGCTCCAGTACTGAACAACTGGACAGCATCAGCAAATGATGACTTGCCTCAAGACAGCATTACATGATGTAGTAATTTTCATGCCCACACATTAAATTTAATTTGCAAATGGAAGAATAAATTATAGGGAAAAAACCCAAAAACAACTATAAAACCAGAAATCTTGGTGACCTGACAATATGGTAGTGATGACCCTAAACTGCTGAAATAGCTGGGAAGCAAAACACCAGCTTTGAGAAAGGGAGAGGTCAGGAAAATGCTTTAGACACAGGTTTTGACCACTTTATAGAAATAATGTAAAATTCACAAATATTTAATATTAATATATTAAGGCAAACAATGACTTTAAAACCAGCAAAACTGCCCCAGAAACTGTGATGTAAAATTGCTGTCCAAATCTCAAGTAAACAACCCCAGGTGCAGTTATCTGATGTGAAAAGACATTTTCAGTTCTAAAAGCAGGAGTTTCAGAAGAATCAGGCTTATGTAATGCTTGTTCTATTAGGGTGGTAGGAAATATTTATTGTAACCAAATTTGACATAATCATACTTGTTGCCTTGTCTGACATGCATTTTGGACACATTAACACAAATTATTGAATTAAGTGCATATTAAAAATTCAATCACTGTCATGCTTCAAATTACTTTTTCTTGACAGATGAGAACAACAGACATTCACTATTTCATCTTTGTCTTCTAAAATTCTCACTTTTTAATATCTGATGTATTCCAGGTGACAATGGTGAAACATTCACATTTGGGAAGAAAGTGTTAGACTGAAAAGCTGATATTTTTCTCCGCAGTCTTTGTCTTTTGAATGTGACAGACCTTTTATACATTCAGAATGCTACATATATGCACATATTTATATACAGATATGTATATACATGTGTGTTTCTCAAATGTAAAGACTTGCAGTTATGAAATTTTAAGAGCTTTCAGAAGAGTGAATAATGAATTCGTAGCTGAATCTTAAGGAATACCTTGTGAAAAAAATTCTGGACTTCATTATTATTGATGGGTTTTTTGAAGCCCATTAAAAAGTGAAAAAAAAAAAAAAAAAAAAAAACAAGAGAAAGCTTTTTTATTTTTTTGTTTGCTTTATATTTTTTGTTTGTTTGTTTTATATTTACATCCTATTAGATATCATATGGGCTTGCACATAAACTGGCAAAGCCTTGTGCAACTGAATTTTAAGAGGTTATTTAAAAGAGTGTAACAGGAAAACAAGCAAATTTCTTATTAGTCACAGCCAAGTTACTTAGAGAAACCTTTTAATTGTATAAGCAGGATTCTCTACAGCAGTTAGAGAGACTGTATAAAATAAGATGCCAATAAAAATAATTATGGAAATTTATTATAGGTATATAAATATTAAATTCAGAATAAAACTTTTGCTTCCTATATCAAACAAACCCCAAGTATTTATTACTTTAAAAACAAGAAACTCACTCCCAATCCTACAGAAAATACTTCCTTGGTAGGGCCTTCATTCCTTACACATTTATCTTGAATTCAGAGGGTCAGTGAAGAGCTTCAATTCTTGCTTCTAAAAGAAGCTGTTTCCTATCTGTGGTCTTCACAAACAAAAAAAAGTAACTACTCAACTATTACCCCTTCTCATTTTGTTTTAATTCCAGCTGCACCACTTTTGTCTAAGTTTTTGAAGTCTAAATAACCTAAATTTCAGGTTTAAAACAAACAAAGTTTTGTCACACCTTGTTTTTTCACTGCTTCATTTCTGTCTTCTGGTTTTTTTTGTGACCTTCATCAGAGCCTTCTTATTTCCCCCGATCTCTCTGCAAGATTCTCCAAGCCCACTGTATTTAACAGAGGTCTCTTGTGCATAATCCCACCCACAAACTCATATAACATGAGTGAATGTAACAGCTTTAACTACCTGTCTCACCAATCTACCTCTTTATTCCCTCTCTAACACATCCAAATTAAAATTTCGTTATCCTCTTCCTCTGGTCTTTTGTTATGGATGTCTAGCATGTATTTCAGATATATTACAGCTCAACTAAGCTTTTAATCCTGCACCATCCCTTCCTCCCCACCCCCCTTTTCAAATCTCTTTCATGAATACTTTCTATAGTAATAACCACCTGCATCTCAGCCTTCTAAATGTGACTTAAATCACTATACCTATGATAAGTCCTTTGTCATTTTGGTCTGCAGATGTTTCTTGCATAGTAATAGTCCTTCTAATCTTTTTGGAGAGAGAAAAAGGGAAAAAAAAACTTTAAAAAAGAAAATAAAAAAAGCTCATCCTGTCTTCTGCATAGCTGCATTCCTTGTTTTGGCCTAAACCAGTGCAGTTTTGCTTGGTTCCAATCTGTTCCAGATGTGGCTACCACCAGAGAAAAAAATTATCAGTGCAGATAAATAGTGCAGTATTCCATTAGCAGTGGCTGCTCCAGTGTGTATCCTCTGGATCACCTCAGGGAAGCAGCACAGTCTTGCATTTTAAACCCCTCTACAACTAAGCAGAGCCCCAGGGAATCTCACCTGTGCATCAACACATTGGAAAATACATTTACGTAATTTTCTTTATGGCGTAAATGTAAGCTTTCTTCATTTCCTCAGCCTTCTTGCTCTATCCCCTTCTCCACCTCAACACTGATACCAATTTCTACTTCTCAACCAAAGCTGGAAGGCTCCAAAGCCAATTTTAATAGAAAGGGCAGTTCTACAAACCTAAAGCGTTGGTCTTCTTCAAACAACATCTTAAGTCCACCTTCCTCATGCTGCCAGGATCACAACAAAGGCTCTCACACCACTCAACCTACAGCCCACTGTGCCAAACAGGACTGTAACACCATCTTACTGAGTCTATTTCTCTGTTCGATCTTTGTTTTTTCCTGCTTAACTACCTTTTCTATTCTTGAAAGACACAGACCATCTATTACCTTTTTGTGTTTATAGATCAAGTAGTACACCACAGTCTTATCACTTACACAGTGAATGAATGGAAAATAGTAATGTAAATTAACTAAAAACCTCACTGTGACAAGATCCTTCTTAATCTCAATAAAAATACAGCCAGTCTGAGAAACAGCTAGAGTGTGACTTATATTTTACAACCTCTTTTATAAATAAAAGCTATATCAAAATATTAGACACATCTATAACAGAAAGAGGCAAGGGAGGGCAGGAAGGGGGAAAAGGGAAGAATTTTATAAAATCAGCATTCTTCTGTAGCAAAATGATTCTTAAATATTTTCTCTTAAAAGCTATGTCTAGCTGACAGTGCAGTGAACAGTTAATACTTATGCTCATACAAGAACTTTCTATCCCAAGGAAAAAAAAAAAAAAAGTTCTTCGTCATGTATTTTATATTCTGGTCTCTTGATTATTTAGACATTCAGCATCCATAAACAAGCAGTTTATCCACGAGATCAGCTATGTGACACCAAAATTAATGGACCCCTGAGAAAAATCCTTTACCAAAAAAAAAAAAAAAACAAGTTGATTAGCATGCTTATACATGGCTTAAAGGAAAGCAGACAAATTGTGCGAGAACACAAATGTCTCTTAAGACCTCACTTTCTGCAATCATATGGATGAAAGCAACACTGCATTTTTGGTAACTCTGCTGTTTCACAAAGTACTGCTCGTTAAGATACAAGCCTCTGCCTAATAGCAGTGACAAAGGCATTACTTCAAATGCTATAACTACAAAGGAAATAAAAATAACAGAGCAACTTAAACCAGTAAAGGACAAATAGATTCATAAGCCAAAACACTCCCTCATAATATATCAAGACACAGTTTCTCATTGGCAGTGCTTCCCTTTTATATGTCTAACTAGACAGAGAGATCTAAAACCACGTCTATCTTCAGCCAAACTGTTTCTCAAGTCATTTAAAGCAGCAAACATGCAAAGACCTTGCAGCACGCTTACCCTTTCAGCTTGTCCTAACTCTGCAGCCCAGAGCTTTTCATGCCAAATGGGACATGGCTTTGCTTTCAAGAGGTACCCTTATGGATTCTTTTCACTTTCCTGCAGATTTGCGGCTAGAATTTATAAGTAGTACTTCAAGCCTTTTCTCCCCCTCGTCCACACTGGTTTAACTTCTTTATGATGGCAGATAATTGTTTTGGCCTTAGGCAAGGAATGTGCTCTCTGCTTAGGAAGATGGCTGCACAGCATCTTTATAAGGGAGCCAAATGAGGAAAAATGAGGTAGTTGCAGAACATTACATTTTTTTATCTTATCAATTATTGAGGAAATATTCTTCTATTTAGTATGGTGAGAATACTAACAAGAGGTCAAAACATAATATTAGGCTCTTGGTATTGATGGGAATAAGAGTCATGATGAACAAAAATTCAAAATAAATGTTGTTTAATGAATACGGTAGCAAAACGAGGATTGAACTAATACTTAAACTACAGAAAACAAGCCTTGCTATTTAAAGAATAAAAGAAAACTGAAATTAGTCCAAGTAATTGAAAACCTGAGGGAAGTCCATTTTCTGTACAATTTATATCTTCTTTCTTACTGAACCATAATTATATCCTATTTTTTACTGCAATTAGTATAATCTGAGCTGACACAACAAGAAATAAGTTTATAAAACATATAATGTACATCTATACTGAAATGGTATACTGAAATTTATTAATGAGAACAATTATTTAATTTATTCTTCAATTCTGTATATCTGAAAAGGCAAGCGTAAAGGTTTCTTAATCAAGAGAACAGACACTTAAAGCCTTCTTTCACAAATGAAATTGAAGGTGGATTTTTGAAAACTGAAAGATGGGGCCTTTGTAGGTGACCCAAAATTGAGTACTACTTTATTATGCTTCCTCCTCCTTTTTTTAATATGGCATCAATAATTGTCCTATAAACTGGATTTTCTTTTTTTTTTTTTTTTCCTGTGTTGACCCCAGAATGAGGGGAAAAAAAATCCTGATCACAAAGCTAACACAGAAATTCCATAAAGGACTTAAAGCACTAGAAAATAAGCAAAGGCAAAGACAGTCCTTCTCCTCACCTTAAGCAGTTCTATCATCACAGCTATAATTCTTTTTCCTATTTCCCATATAAGTCTGTACCTCCTAAGGACAGCAAATATCATTACAGGAATACTTGAGGGAAATCTCTCCACTGATACTAATGTTTTCATTCTGTAGTGGAAGCACCAAAACCTAAACTTTGCAATGGTACATTAGAACACAGACAGCCTTCAGCTTTCCTCTATTTCCATTATTTTTTTTGTTCCCTTTTACTTTTTTCCTTCCATTCACTCAGTACTTTCAGCTCCTAAAGTTGCTAAAGAAAGGAAAAATCAGTTTGGCTTTACTCAAAAACATGACATTAACAGAAATTTTCAAATTTATTTACAAGTTTGTTAAAAGTACTTATGAATAATGATGCTCATGAAAAGGTTAGTTAAAAATTCATTGTATGTTTACCATAGTGAAGGGTATTCTTAAATCTCTCAAATGCTTATTAAAAGCCTGGATTTTTTTTTCCATTTTTTGTATGTTTTTTCTGGTTTCAAGATAGAGGCTTGATTTTCACCAGAATAGAACACAAACAGGTCACTGTTAACACCAACTCTTCTTCTCACACCCTTTCTGAACCTTTTCCTATAGAGACAAACTGAAAAACACCACACTGGCAGCAGCTGAGGAAGCAAACATAAGTGATCCTTTGGAGATTTCTGCTGGCAGCTGACTGCTCCATCTATTTCCCAGCAGCATTCAGAACACAATATGGCAGCAACAAAACAAAAAGTCAGAGTTGTGGCTTTGCTGATACCTCATACTTTATACTCAGTTCGGAAATCCGTTTTGGTTTTTTTCCAGAGAAATTTGGTTAACAAGTTTCAGACTGATATGTAAATAAGTATCTCTGGTTTAGCTCTCGAGAAAGAGACAAAGATATACAGAACTCCTACAGTTCAAACTTCAGACACTTTCTCAGTCACATACATCAAAACTATGATATACCTGGAGTATGTACAAGTGTTTACACAATTTTCATTAATTCCTGAATGACTACATAGCAGCTCTAGTATTTAATAAAGGTATACAGTGAAATCCAAGTGGCTGACATATAAACCTCCAGAGGCAGTACTAACCTGAGGCTGGCAGGCATCTTCTCTTCTGCTTTGGCTGAGTGACCTTTTACTTGACCTACAAGCGTGAGTATCACTCAGGAATATCAATGAGAAGTACAAGAAACAAGCTCTCTCCTGCACTAGCTCCCTGGGCAGTGGCTGGTGCAGAAGGTAATGTCAAACCCAAAATTTATACTTTGTTTTCTGGATATTTGCATTTGTCTGCCTAGAAATTCAGAGATTTATCCCCTTCTGCCTTATTTCCCCTTCCCTCCAGGCTTTCTTTTTTGAATTCAGGTTCTTCTAAAACTGCTGCACAGAGAAACAAAATATTGACATGGCTGCCAGATTGCCATGGAATTACTCCATAGAGGAGAATTCTGAATTAACATTCAACATCATTTTAGCTTTAATATTTTGTGGTTCAGTCACTAGACCTTGCAGTTTATTGCATATGTGAACTGCATTTTCTTCTGCCAGAAAATAACCTTCTGTTTAAGGCACTTGATGTTGGGTAAAAAAATATCCTCACACAGATTTCATTAATTCAGGCAAGAGAAAGTTAATATCCCATGACACAGCCTATTTGTTTGTAGGGGTGTTAAATGCATCATTTCCCTAATAAACTAAACCACCAGAGGAATGTGTCGAAGCTGGTGTTCCTTCCCTCAACCCATAAAATAGCAGCAGTGTCTGCCAGGTAAACTCAGAGGAAAAGCAGTGAATGGATCACACACTGATAAGCCTTTTTAAGTGAGGTAAACAGACTGATATCTCGATAACGGGAAGAAAATATTCTGTTTGGAATCTTTTGAATGGTCTCTTCTGCAGGACCCAGAAGCACAGTGCATTTATTGTGCCCTCAAAAGAAAGAGCCTGTTCTACCAGTGCATTACCTGCATTACAGTCTGAGCATTCAGAATCCTTGCATTTCCCTGTTTGGAGGGATTGCTTGAGAAATACGGTTTTCATTTTGCTGATCTTTATGGAGTTTTAACTTATCATCTAATCAATGCTATAAAGAAAACAAAACCAGCCATCTGAGCAGCACAGATATATGGCATGACAAATTCAGCTTTAAAAAAAAAAGCTGGCATAGATACAGGTGATAACATTTGCAGAAAAGAATGCATGCTGACTTGTGTTATGAAGATGTGCCCTCTCACCTTCACATACCCCAAAATAAAACAGATTAGGTTCTTACTCCACAAAACAATCAATTTAAGAAACACCTTCCCTCCTGCATGCCACAGATCAATTCACTTCTGAGCTATCATCTCTGCCCAAAAGGAATTCGAAAGCATGAAAAAAATTCAGAAGTTTTCCAAGATCCTCCTATTTGTACATTTAATTCTCTGAGGACTCTCTATTAGCTATCTGGCATGGAAAACGAAACACGTTTGTTGGAAACAAAAAATCCTATAAATCAAAAGCCTTGCAGACTGTACACTTCCCAATTGTTTCCCAAAACCACTGTCCTTGGACTTTTTAATTTGACCAGCTCATCCTCCTGATGGGAAGATCACAGTCCTTTAGAAAGCTGAGTAAATGTAAGATGAAAGCTAAATATTTTTGACATGTCAAGACATTTGAAACATAATTATGCAAGACAAGTGCCTAATGGATCACTATGGATGTTAACATTGTGACTGAGAAAGATCTCTATATACATCAGAGATATGTAAAATATAAAGCTTTCTGTTTTCATCCATCTTATCTAGGGAAACATAGATATAAAACCCATCAGCCTTCTTATGGTCTTATGCAGTCCCTTCTACTGAATAAAGAAGCAATCCGGACCCTTAAACTTTACTGAACAACAGCTGAAATACAAATCTAGGTGCCTAGCCAACTCTCAATTATTTTAAAGATGTATGTATCGCTGCAAATGCCTACAGAGAGCAAAATCATCTGCTCTTACATGTTCTTACATCACCTTTAGTAGAGGACTGGTCTCAAAGAAGCAAATAATTTTCTATTAGATAAGATTCGACTCAGAAACTATTCAGATTCAGACAATGGAATGGGCATATTGCTCAAAAATGAAGGGACGTTCACCCAAAAGATTGTAACATTTCATATGCCCTGACTCCTGGACCAATGTGTACAATAGTAATCTGTAAATTTCCAGTGAGCTGGACTGGGAGGGTTTACAAATGAAACAACAGAAAGCCAAGTTAATTTTACAAAATAAAATAAAAAAGTGATAAACCATGAACATACAGCTGTGTTTTCCATTAGGATCTTAAGCCACTCAATGGTATGACAAGAATTAATTTGCCCAGCTGCAGTTCACATCCCTTGTGAGAACTCCAGACCATCAGCAGAAAGCCACCTCATGTCCCATGGGATGACAAGGCTCACAACCCACAGACCCTTGTGGAATAAAGCTGACATGACAGGACTGTATTTTAGAGCAGCAGCCTCAGAGTTGGCCTGTGGCACAGCCAGGACAGCTACAGCCACAGCACGACTGCTGAGTGACCCCTGGGATGGAGATGTTTATGTGGAGATCAGCTACAGAACGGTAAAAATCCCTGCCAGGTGCAGCAGATGAAGGGATGGCAGCATTTAGGGAAGCTCAGTCCAGGCTTGTGAGGTGTAAGATACAGGAGGGAAGAGCACAGTGGAGAATATTGACATATGAGTTGTTGTTTCTGTTCTCAAATTTGTCAAACCACAGATTTTCACTAAAACGCACAAATGGCATCACATTCAAGAGAACCAGGAATTTTTACTTTTCACTCTCTGAAGGTACTTAACTGAACCAAGAAATTCTGTTATCTTATGATTGCAGGGACTAGAGAGATGCTTGTATACACACGTTGAACAAACATTTTGGTTTTAAAATATGTATTTATATACGCTTTATGAACAGTAGCTGTGATCTGCATCTAATCTTTAGCTGTATTTGTCATCCTTTCACCTACATGACAATCAAAAGAATAAATTTATCAATGGTTTTGCAAACCACTACATATTCTGAAAAGAGTGAATTATTCAGCTGAATCCTAACATAGTTGCCCATGAAAAGTGTTTGACAGAACTGTATGATCTGCAGGGCAGCAATCCAACTTTTAATACTGCTGTGTTACCCAAGCCATAAATATTTTTCTGACACTGTCAGGTTTAACATTCAGCTCTGCTATAATTTCTAACCTAAATCATGAACAGTTTAAAGGATTTATAGTCTCTTAATATTTCATCTACTGTAATTATAGTTGTTTTAATGTGCTGTATCTGCTTCTGCAATAGAGTAGAGTTCTTGTTCTCTGGAAAAAATAAAACAAAACAAAACCCCCACACAACAAAAAAACCTAATGTACTTCAAAGCACAAATCAAAACTGTTACATAAACAAAGTAAATATTAATTATGAAACTTCTGGCTCAAATAGAGTAGGACAATCACAACTTGGGAAAAAATAGTTCAGCTTCATGATTACTTCAATTACCACTACTTACCAGACTACTACAACCTGTATACTGTGTGTAAAAAAAAAAAGGCAATTAAACAGGAAGAAATGCATCAGACCAACAAGCTTAATTGAAAGTGAGGAGATGGAAAAATCTAATTAACTTTGTAAACTAGTTTTGCCTTTGTCAATTACCTTAATTGTGCTATTGGAGTACAGGTTATGATCCTCACTAAAATTTGAATCGCAAGAACATGTCTAAAATCTCTGAAAGAGAAACAGCCTCTGAATGCTTCTTAATTACGGCAACACACAACATGAAGCAGCATCACATCTGTTGAGACACAATGTTTGTAAGGCTAAAACCTCTCAGACTTTTATCTACCTACTAAACTGCTGCTCATATTTGAAATTTGGGATGCCATTACAATCAGTCTTTTAATGCAATACTTATAAATGGGAGTTTGGCGTTTCCCTAACACTGGATTGTTTACCAAATAATCATCTTATTTCACAGAGAATTCCCACTGAAAACATAGAAGAGCCAGGGAGAAGGGACCAGAGGATTGCCATAGCACTGCTATAGCAGTGGCTGCCTGAGGGCCAGAGCGGATCAGAACAGATCAGGCATTTTCTGCCACTACAATTTCATGGCTGCAGCTACAGCTGCTGCTGACTATGGTGGATTTTCTGACAGGGAACTCAAGTTTAAACTCTGAAGTTCATATTAATAATATACTAGAATCAAAAAAAGCTGAAGACTGAGGAAAGGACCTGGAACTTCCCAAGGATTTCCCCTTGACGGCTGTGAGTACCTCCTTTAAGCCAGCCAAGGAGAGCAACTTCTTTCACCTCCATCATTTATGCAGGATCCTGACCCTGACCAGCAGCCAAATAGTCACCCTGCCTCTTGCTCACTCCACTCTTTTGTGGGGTAAGGAGAAAACAGAAGCAAGGCAAAAAGACTCTTGGAATGAGAAAAGGGCAGGTTAATAAGGAAAATCAAAAGATGTGTGTGCAGTAAAATCCCCTGCTTCCCATCGGGAGGCAGATGCTCACCACCTCCCAGGCAAGCAGAGACTCAGAGCACATTAATGGCTGTTAGGAAAACAGACACCTTTAACCTGAATGTCCCTTCTTCCTCCTGCCCTGAGCTTTTATGTCTGGGCACGCCACATGGATGGGATGGGATGGATTTGGATGGGATTTCCCCTTGGTGAGCCAGGCCCTGCTGTCCTGTGTCTCCTCCCAACCTCTTGCCCGTTCCCAGCCTTCCAGTCTCTATGGGGCTGGATAAAACCAAGGTTTTGCACTAAACAACACCAAAACATTGCTGTTTTACCAACACTGGCTTAGTCACAAATGCAAAGCACAGCACCACACGGGCTGCTCTGAAGAAAGCTACTTGTCCCAGTACAAACTGAATGGAAAACACAGTCATTCCACTCAAAAAAGACACCTATATATTTAAAACAATGCCAAAAATCAGCCTGAAAGATTGCTACTTTCTGTGATACAAACATCCCGAACCAAGCCACCCATGAGACAAAAACATTCCTTAGATCTCTTAATGCCTTTCAGACCTCTATCACAGCTTATAAACCTACTGCCTGAAAGAAAACTTGAGATTAATTCCAATGCTTTTCTAACAATCTTCTTATTTTAAAAAAGTGAAATTAGCTAAACTATTCTTTTTATTAAAAAAAAAAATCTATCAGTAAAACAATGACTACAAACGATGTAATTCAGACCAAAAGCTGTAAGCAGTTGGAAATGTAAGCAAATAAAACTCTGAGAGAAAACAATAGCAAACAGTTCTGAAATTAGTTTCAGTTACATACTCCCCATTCTCATTGTCAAAACAATATCTTCTATTCTTTGACAAATACATATTTTTATTCAATGTTGCTGTCTCCCATCACAACACTTCCAAGCAATAAAACAAACTCCACACGCCTTAAAATGAAAACTCAGTTTTCTGTAACTAAAATCAGCCTTGACAGCAACACAGTTGCAACAGACCCATTGCCATTACATTAAAAAAAAAAAAAAAAAAAAAAAAAAAGGTGTGGTTTTGTTTCACTTGGATTTTTTTTCTGCTTATTCCTTTAAGAACTTTATCTGAAAATTATTAAGTGAAATGTTTCTCCTTCTAAGTGTACAAATTCTCTAGGCTTTAAGTTCCAGCTATCAGGCACCTGGAATTGAGCACTGGATGGGACATCAGAGAGATCAGCTTAATCCCTCCCCTATCTCAGCACTCATCATACAAATCCCATTCACAGAGGTATCAAACATCAGCTTGGCTTGTCAAGGATTCCTGCCACTCCTGCTCCTCTTGAGATCTGCCTCCTCCAACAGCACATTCCAGCTGAAGGTAAAGAAATTGTGCTTCACTGTGTGCCAGGGCTGCACTGGAGGTGACACCCTGTGACAATCCCTGCTAGCTGATGGTGGGGCCACTCTTCAGCCCATGGGGAAAAAGATTTCCTTATCAGCAGATGCAGGAAAAGACAACATGTCTTTTCCTGTAGACTCAACCTAACAGCAGATTGAGTCTACAGGAGGAAAGTTGTCAGGGAAAGTAAGCGCAGTGCAGTTCCTGAGAGCTTGAGAAAAAGTAAATAAAGCTTTTGATAAAAAATACACACCAGTTCATTTAATAGTCTATACAAGTTGGAAAGCCCAAGAGTAATGTTTAAAGCTACTGAAGTCCCCTAGAGTAAGGAAAATTTTATGGATTAAATACTTAATCCAAAAGAGAAATAGATCAGCTGCCATGCCACAGCCTTGCAGCCTGAGGCAAAAATACTCAATATATTAAATTGTTATATAAACAACCCATGTCTGAAAATAAAGTGCCCTAAAAACTAAAAGGAAAAAAAAAAGTCCCTTGAAAAGAGCATCTATTTTTTTTTCCTTCAACTTTGCTGGAATGTACTCTGAAATGCAGACTATATGAGAAAACCATTTGGCTTTCAGATATACAAACACAAGGAAGATTCAAATTGCTTTAATCAGTGCTTCATACCTAGCATTTAAGAGCAGAATTCGGCTCTCTATCAGTAGTTCTGCAATACTGTAATATCACTAGGCTTATCTCTCTAGTCTTCTGTTTAATTAAATTGTACTTTTTATTTTTAAGATATTGGCACAGCATTCCAGGGGAAAAAAATACCATCTTACACTGTATTCTGAACTTGTTTTAAACCTCTTGCTTTTCAATAAAGCTACCTCCAAAAAGCGCAGATTTTAGGTACTTCAATGGGATTACAGCTTGCCTGCTAATTCTGCCATTAAATTAATTCTGAGAAGCTCTCCACTGCAGTTACTTCAGTAACAAATAAGACTGAAGTATAAAAGATGCATTAAAACGTGTCTTGGTCCCAATGTAAATGCAGAGAGCATTACAGCTATGTAATCTCAAGGAGAAAACAGACAAGGAAGACTCTAACAAACTGCATACTTGAAGAAACAGACAGTTTTGGTCTCATGAAGATAAAAATATAATATTTTGTATTTGATTTACATCGTTAGAGGGGTGCCTATTAGAGCATTTTTGATTACATTTTGATTATTTATTTTTCCATCAGAAACTCAAAGTTCAACAAGGTAAAAGAACAAAATGTATGGTACCTGCTCCACAGAGAGGAAAAACAGAAATTAAGCAAAGGCAAATATCCCATAGCCAGTAGACGACAGAGATGAAAACTGAATTTTCACACTGTCAAGATGAGTTGTTGTCACTTTCAACCTTGCCTGTATTGTTACAGCATATGCATCAATTAGATAACTTATTCCATTGCAGAATCACATGCACAGGTTTCACATTTTAATAACTGTAAGAACTCTGAAGCACTTCTTGAAGGAAGAAGAGCACTGGAAAAGCAAATTCAGTTTATCTGGGTCACCTGCATCCCAAGCAACTTTCAACAGCTGCTCACAACACGTTTACTCCACAGATGGAAAGGGATGAAGTCTTTGCTTCTCCAGCATCACTTTCCCTCAAGTATTGGTGCTGGGGACTGACAGCTGAGCACACAAGCAATGATCCCCCTCTCCTGCTCCCCTGGTACAGAGCAGTGGGATGCATGCAGAGGAGAGATATTTCCCCTCCCCCATCATTTAAACTGCATAAACTGTAATTTTAGTAAATCAAGCAAAGAGCTAATCAAGTTTTGATTTGCTAATTACTTCTCAATTTGATTAGAGCTGGCAGCTAATCATCTCTGGAAACAAAGTCAGTCTTTCACTCACATTTGCAAATGGGGACTTTAGTGTTAAGAAACTGATATTGTGCATTACATCCTCATAATTATTTCTTTCATATTTCAGTGCTTTTAACAACAATCCTAATTTTCACTATTGTGGCAGCACCCTGAATAAAAACTCCATAGAATTGTATGTGGCTTCAGAGGGAACATGGATAGAAGTTCTGGTACTAATAACAGTAAAGTTCAAGGAGTACATAATGTTACATTAAAAAACACAAAGCAATTTAAAAAATAAATTCTCATAGGAAAAAAAAATGGAAAAGGATGAACAAAGCAACACAGAATTTTAACAACCAGGATCTTCAGGGCAAACTTGAAGTAGAACTTCAGCTCATGAGCAAAAAAAAAGAAAAAAAAAAGAAATTACATAACGTGGGATAAACAAGTTGAACTGGAATAAAGAAATTCAGACTATGTAGTTTCATTTTTTTCTGAAGTACCAGAGAAATAGGAAAGAGAAAGAAGTTATGCTATATTTTGTTTCTGTGAAGTTATTAACATGCAGTTTCTACCTGTATTTTTCCTTATCTGACTCGAGGGCAGCCTTCTGGACCCTCTAACTCTCTGCTGCTCCTCACTACCTGGCTTCTGCAGAGCCTGCCTACATGAGTTTCACTAAGAGATAGACAGAGAGCTAATGCCCTGAAAAATATATCATTACAGCTACCACACCAGTTTCTGACCAAAGTCCAAGCATGCTTTGATAAACAAAACTCAGATTAGGCATAACCCTGCAAAATCCCTTCCCTACAAAAGAATCACAGAATCAGCTAGGTGGGAAAAGACCTCTGAGATCATCAAGTCCAACCTATGACCTAACATATCCTCATCAAATAGACCATGGCACTGAGTGCCACATCCAGTCTGCTTTTAAACACATCCAGGGATGGTGACTCCACCACCTCCCTGGACAGATAATTCCAGTGCCCAATCACTCTTCCAATGAAGAATTTTTTCTGATGTCTAACCTAAACTCTCCTATGGTTGTGTTTGAGGGTCCCAGGATGAGGGAAGAGATGAGAATCTTGACTCCATGTTTCAGAAGGCTGATTTATTATATTATGATATTATAATAAATCGCTATACTAAACTATACTAAAAAGAATAGATAGAAAGGATCCATCAGAAGGCTGGAAAAGAAAAGCAAAGGAATGAATAACAAAATCTTGTGACTGCTCACAGCCTCTACACAGGTGGCTGTCATTGGTCATCAAGTAAAAACAATTTCACATTTAAACAATTCTCCAAATCACATTCCAAAGCAGTAAAACATGGAGAAGCTGAAGCTTCCCAGCTTCTCAGGAGAAAAGATCCTGGCAAAAGGATTTGTCATAAAATATGTCTGTGACACTCTCCCTGTTGCAGCTTAAGGCCATAATATAGTCCCTGTTTCCTTGTTTATGTTTCCTCTGGCTTACATTTGATGCAGCCACCTGACTGAAATTATTCAAGCCATCCTTTGTCTTCGAGGATTATCACTCCAGATCCCCATCTCCCCCCAGCCATGCATTATATGCAGTTCCCTGTGCAATGCAGACTCAAACCTTCAATTCCAACACAACACATAGGGAGAGCATGAGCGGGGGAGCAGCAGCAGGGAATAAACTGCACCTCTGAGGATGGCTTAAAATCACTTGGGAGGCATTGCAGAGAAGGAACAGAACGTGCTCAGTGAAGTGAAATCCTGAAAAGCACAGCTTGCCTCCTTGCTTTCCACCTCCACCCTTCCAGACCTGCAGGTCTGCAGCACAGCAGAGCAGATCCACAGCAGGGGGAAAGGACAAAGTGGTACGAGGTGGCACTGCTGCAGCTCCCACGGCAGGGAAAGAGGCACACCAACAAGCATTTACACCTGATTTACTAAAAAAATGTGTGGTCTAAATACCCTGCTGAAGATACTGGGGCATAAAAAAAGGATTCAGGAACAACTCTTACATAAAGTGCAGCTTAAATTATTAATATAAATGGGTTGATTTTAGAGAAAATGCATTTCAAAGGAAAAAAAAAAAACATTCAGAACCTGTAAAAAACATTTTACTAGGAACTTTTCCTACAAAATACTTAGATTTTTTTCTTTTACCATTACTTCTCACTTTTAAAAATCTTGTTTTTGTATTATAGACTTTTGAAAGATGTCATTAAGCTCAAAAAATTACTAGGATTCTTCACAAAGAAATTTTAAATACTTCATTTATAAATAATTTGATAAAGAAATTCAAACCATGAGGCTTTGTTACAAACTTCAATTTTTTGTAGATCCCCCCTGAAATAAATTGTCTAGCCAGCTGCAACTTGCAAACAAAAATAGCTGATACTGGGATGTGTCTCTTCTGTATATAATCTTTCTTTGTCTCTATAAAAATTTCCAAAAGTTGCTGATTTAATTGAATTGCTATTAATTCTTGGGTTTTTTCCTCTCATCTATCCATTCTGATTTTCAGTTGAATGCTTCTAATGGAACATTAGAAGTGGAAGGGTTTTGACAGAGGAGGGTAAATACTAAAGGCACTAATAGTGTCACCAAATCTTTGGTGTCATGGATTTCCAGTTTTGAGTAGCACCCTTGCTCTGGAGCCTTTCATAACAAAAATGACTGATAGCTCATAACCATTATTACTGTCAAAAGTTTTACAAATTCATCATCAGTATAATAATTATAGAAAAAAAAAGTAATTGCAGCTTCAGCATTTGTTATATCTTAATAAGAATCAAAATCTAAAAGGTGAGGCAAACTCTATTCTCTTTACCAGCTGCCATGAAATCGTAGCAAGCACATTCTGTCTACCTGTTCTTTAATTTTCCTTAGTAAAATAATTATGCATAAAATGTATTCTTAATTTTCCTGAAGTTGAATTTGGGACAAGAAACTAATAAAGGTAACTCTGAAACCTTACAAAACATGGAAATGCAGACTTTGTGACATTTGACATACCCTGTATTATATTCTACAACAAAAACACAAGCTAGTTTCAAGTGCAAGTGAAATGGATTAAACATTTTCCTTCTGATAGAATATTAGAGGTGTTGTCCATTATAGAGTATTGGATATGACACTTATTTTTAATCAAATGCACGTTTCCTATCTAATGTTCACAACAGAAATACCAGAAGCTTACCAAAACATCCTTAAAAACACAAGATTAAAGGACTTTGGAATCAATACCCAATCTTTAATTTTGCTGTTATCACAGGCACAATCTAAACTTGGCTATTTGCGAATTTGGCAGTTATTTCAAAAGCACAGTCAGAAAATTATTAAGGCATTTGAATGGAATCCACATGAGAAAGCACTGCTTAGTTTTGCCAGCAGTGCTCTTCAAGAAATATTCTTCCCTTAAACTCCTTTGCTGTAATTCTATTGGTGAAACATTCTGCATTCACCTGAACTCCTAGGTCTAGACCAACTAATGAAAAAAGGTGTCTTTTCAAATTTAAGTTATAGTTATAGTATAAATTACATGTACACTGAAGGTATAACTTAAAAACTTAATGCTTACTGAAGAAAAACTTGAGGAAGAAATAAATTTTCCAGAGAGAGAGACACACAGTTTTCAAAGCACTTGAAACATACAGTTGAGATGATATCTATTAAACCAGCTACTTTTCAAACATCAAGGAAATAAAACTAAAGATTGCATCTGTCTGAAATTAGAGCACAACCACTCTTGTCCATCAAAGAGGAAAACAACTCTACAATTCAGTTTGAGTATTAAGTGATCAAATGCCAAACACCAGGGGCTTAACTAAATCCATCTATTTGGTCTCTTCACAAAGAATGAATAGGTTCTGAAAAACAAGGACATATTCTATGAAGAAACTTAAAAAAGACTAAACAAGAAAATCTGATGTCAAACCAGAAAACCAGTAACAGATGGGGTTTATCCTTTTTTTTTGTAGAACGCCAGAATACAAGAGAAAATCATGGGTTGTATTTCTTGGGGAAACAAATTTTCCCAGCCAATTCAATTTATTTGTTGAGAAAAATAGTTCTCCAAAGTCTTCGTTCTAGCCATTGCTCCAATAACTGCCTCTGCCAGTTCACATAACAAATCACTGGAATGATTTGTGTCTATAATTTAATATAAAAATCATAACTTAAATGAAGTGAGGAATCAGGATGTTGACAAGCTTACTTGTGAAGAACAAACAAATTATGCTAAGGCAAGATATGAACTTCAGACCCTTTATCATGAATTATACATCAGATTTCGTATGAAATTTAGAAGTAATGAAGCTTGCTATCATTCCCTTACCTTCAAATGAATACTCTACTTACTAGCAACCAAACTGTAGTGACTAGAAGTTTGGTAAAAATTTAGTTTTTATGCATCTGTGATCATAAAAATCACTGTGGAACTGTTTTTAATGCTACTGCACATTTGTTGATACATTTGTTGGATGAATATTTCTGGTGGTTCTGAGAGTTCACCTGCATTTAAAAAAAGTAAAATTCTTCAGTGCCTCAGGTACTTTCTCACATTACTCTCCATTAAACACTTACACATCCTTTGAGGTGAAGTGACTTTTTCAATCTTTCAAACTGAAATCCTTGTTTCCCAATAAATCTGTCAAATCCAAAGTTAGTTAAAAAGCAATTTCCCATTAACAGCCTAAAATAATCAAATGGAAGTTTTCTAGTTTAAGAGATATATTGGTAATATACTGCCAGAGGCATACAAAAAAATCATACAAATCCTCTAAACCTAATCTCTAACATTTCTCTTCAGGAACTTGGAGAAAAAAAAAAACAGACCATGGAGTTCAAAAGGAAGACACATAAAATTATTTTGGCCAATAGCAACCAAATTGGTAATGATGAAGATATGAGCAAGATTTGAACAGAGGTAAATTAACAATCTTTACACCTTTTACTGGGTTGTGGGCTTTTGTTCCACATGTGGCAATTCTACTCAGAAATCACAGGTTCAATGTAGCAGGAAATTGGGGAGAAAATTCTAAATGCTTTTACTTCTAGTGAAGCAGTTATTTTCCAATAAGATCTCATTCTGTTCTTGTTTACCTGTTCGATAGTGTGGCAGAACATGATGGTGCGATATTGAAAGCAAGCTAAGGATCTCCTCCTCAAACAGATTCTCTCCTCCTTTCCAAATTAATTTTTTACCACACTTGTAAACACAGTAAGTCACCCAGTTCTCAGTAGCTGTGTAAATTGCTTGCTCACATCCATGTTAATCTTTCAAGTATCCAGCAAGATGCCTCATGTCAAAATAATCTGATCGTGTAATTAAGTCCTGATCAAAAATATTATTGGAAACCACCACAAATATTTTAACTTCACAAAAATATTACATCTTTGCTTTTCATTTAACAGAACATGAGGGTCTGACTAATCATACTACAGCAAAATAATTGTCCTAATTAACATGTGTGAAGATATTCTGAGTTGAAACCTGCTCTAATTATTCCTCTGTATACAAAATATGTAAACAATTTTTGAGACATAAATCAAGAGAACGGAAAGGTTTCCTCATTCTGCAGTTAGTTGCACAAAATCAGAAGCTGTAATAATTTCTGCTTCACTGATTTTTATCTGCAAGAACGTAGAAGTTTTAAGTGAAGCTCACCCAAGCTAAACATACTTGAAAACACAGTAGACAAGAGACACTTCTGAGAGAACATGGATTATGAATTACAAATAGGTTATAAATGGAGAAAAAGTAAAAGAAAAATAATTACACACAAAAAAAGATGCAAACTGAAATCTCATTTTAACATTGAATACCAGTAAAAAAAACATTCATCACACTCTATCCTGGAAATCCTAGAGATATCTATACATTCAGTGGGAAGATATTTAATTGCCTTCATGAAATGTAACATGAATATCGACTCAATATTACAAGGCTGTCAAAAATAACCTGTATTTTTTCTCTTTTACATTTGGAATAAGCAACTGAAAAAAAAAACCTGCCATATTCAATTAATGACTTATGATGTCAGTGTTTTCTTTCTGATTAATAATGGAAACACAACATTTAAAAATCTGACTGAGTTGACACAAAAGCTGTCATGGAAATTTAAAAATAAAAATCAATGCAAATATTGCTCAACATATCCTATATTTTTCCTTGTATGTGTGGGTATTTTTTTTTTTTTCGGCTTTTTGGTGTTTTTTTTTTTTTTGTTTGTTTGTTTTTTTGTTTTGTTTTGGATGGGTTAGGGGCTTTTTGTTTGTTTTCTTGATTAAGGAGCAAAGATGTTTTAGAGCAGTGTATGGAGGGTCAGGGCAGCCATCACTCAGATGCTAAACCTGTCATTCCAGGAACACAGCATGTGGTGTGATCTCAGTAAAACTAGTCTTGCTTATCAAGAATGATTTGAAAGACAGGTGAAATGTAGTTTCTTAGTTCATCATTCAATTATTTATATTCTTCACCAATTTGTCTCTTTCTAGTTGGTACAAATTATGCAATGTAAAACTGCCCTGGTGGTGTAATAGTTCATTAAGAACAAAGAGCATATCAGCCACAAGGCAAAGTCGCTTTTCTTCTTCCAAACGTTTCAAAACAATACATGTCTCAGGAGAAAATGTTCCTTTACATTGATGTAGTTTCACATACGACACTGGTGTTCATATATTTTAGGAAATTTGGAGTTAAAGGATGGAAGATTTTTTTTTTTTTTTAATACGACCTCATTGTCCTTTGCACAGTACATCAGACAAAAAACCCCAGCAAGACAGCTGATAAATCACCACACCCAAATAGATGTTTTGCTACCCATGCTACTTCTACAGACATTGTTCTTGAGGTTGGATAAATTGCTAAAATCACAATAGAAGAATTAGGTACCAAAACAACCTTGAAATACATTATTATGAGAGTCTGGTTTATTTGTGATGAAAAGTTGCCTAGAAACTAAAACAAAAATTTTATAAAAAAACATGGGTTGGCTATTGTAAAAATAAAGTATTTTTAAAAGTTCTGCTATCAGTTCTCCTTATTCAACATAATTTTAATATGTTTAAAACACTGAAATGTTTATTTTATCATATATAGAAGTAGCATCTTATTTATATCTTATTATACTTACTTCACAAGTATGAGAAGAAAGAAATCCAGGATGGAACAAGAGCTGAGAAAAAGAAAGATGATTACCCTTCATGGGTGACATATTTGATTTATTCCACTGAGATTAATTTCCTTTAATCATAAATTATACTGTTTAAATCAATATTTTGAGTACCAAGTATAGGAGGGGACACGTGAGAAAACCTACTAAGAGCTGGCAAAGAGATACAACTCTCAGCGAATGACATGAATGGCTGTGTTTATCATTATTTCATTGGGTGAGTTGTTACTTTGATATAATCTGATCTCTTCTACTGCTTCAGACCTCTTCTTCTCAACAGCAGGTGTGTAAAAGGCATCTCAGAGAATGCTTTTGCAACTACCATTTTTTATTGAGTTGTTGAATCTTTTTCTGTTACAGAAGTCTGAGGTCAGTATCATCAAAACAAATACATGAAGTTTTAAAGACTCTTATCAGATCCTTCCTCTCCAGTCAGAGAAACAAAAACAAATACAGTCAGCTTTAAATTTGCCTCTCTCATGCAACAAAACTGCATTATAGATTACACATGACAGCTGAACACCCTGAAGAATCTCTCTGGGAGCATGACAGCTGAGTTACGTATTAGCCAAATATGATAGAATTAATTGCCACTTTATATTACTTTCAATAAAACTGATGAATAGATTAAATTAAACAAAAATGCAAAATCTCTGCTAAGTTTTCATTTATATTACCAAAAGCAGAAATGCAATCTTGACAATGTTAGTCTGCTCTTTTTCTTTTTTTTTCAGTATTACTGCTTCTAAACACAGCAAAACTTCACCAGTAATTTATTTTGCACAAGATGTGTGCATGTTCATTCTGTAAGAACACACTAAACAGTTAAAAGCGAAAATGTTCTCATTGCTGTGTCACCCTAACAGAACAGAAAATCCCTACAAGGCAAGGGAAAACACAGCCTGAAGATCAACAGGGATTCTGAAGTAATCAAAGAATTTCTTGGTTACTTCAGGTCTAAGAAAATCTTCAGTGGAGAGGTTTACCTGAAGTTTATAAAAAACATGTGCTGTTGAAGAAAAGTAGGTGCCAGATTTTGCTAACTCATTTGGAAAATGTACACTAAAACCTGTTAGATTTGGAACTAAAAGTACTGATTTAGGACTTTACATTTTACAGAAAAAATATAAAGACATGCTTTGAAAAACATGAAGCAGCATGCAAAACGTTCTAATTACCCTAACGGTGAAAGGAAAAAGCATTATTGAGCGTATTTTGTAAATTTTTTTTTGTTGTTATTGTATATTTCTTACCCTTGAAATAATGATTGACACACAGAAAAATTCTTTTCAGGCCCTCACAAACTATTTGAGAACTTTCATTAGCAAATATCTGGAGATAAAACAAATTACATGAAGAGATACAATCAGTGAAAGTTCTGAAAGCCCAATGCTTCCCAAGTTCTTCATGGGTTTTTGTGTCCTAGAAACCCTTAAGCTGGTACTGACACAAAATGTTTTAGTGGAAAAATGAATATAACAGTAATAAAAAAATGTGAAATACCTGATTTTTGTCAGAAATAATATAACTTTCACACTGAACAGAGTTTTTAGACTTGAGCAGAGGCACTAAAAAATATTACACCTTTTCTTAAATGTCTCTCTAATCATGTTTATTTGAGGTACAGTAAGAAATAATGGCTAACTAGATTGCATATAAATACATTTCTTAAATTAATAATCTGTACTGTTTACTGGATTTCCAGTGATAAAAATAGAAATGTAAGCATCAGTGACAGTCTGCAATCACAAGACAGGAAGTTCTACCAGAGACCCAGACAGAGTCTGAACTTGTTTTGTTATTTCCATACACCTGTCAAAATGGCCAGACAGGAGCTAATTTTAACTGCTTAGATGTGCAACAGCTGGATAGGTCACACTACCTTCTGACTAGCAATAAATCACTGATTTTGGTGTTGTCCCCATTATACTGAAAGCCTGAATGAAGATTCTGATATGGAAATTAATTCAAAAGAGAAATCTGGCTCAGTGGCACATCAGGTACACATACGTATGAGGAAAAAGTTTATAAGAAATTATACTTGTTTAAGGAGGTTCCTACAATTACAAATTTTATCATTAGTTTTACACAGAACTGGCATCTAAAGATAGAAAAAGAACAACCCCCAGCAATGCCTCCAAAAAAGTATGTCCAGACAAAATGCTTTATAGAGAGAAGAAAAGCAAAATAACTACAATAATTGAAACTGGTGAAAGAAAAACTAGGCAAGATATTTGTGGATACATACCCATGCTCACACAGAGTGCACTTTTCATCAGTCAAAGTTTGGAATTGAGCATACTAAAACAGCAACTAGCATTTCTTCCACCAAGAAATTTCCAATTCATTAGGCCAGCACTTGTACCAGTCATGACAAAATTACTGAGTCTGGTCTGGATTCTCAACATGGGAGTCAGCCTTAAATATTCTTTATTTGCAACTTGCTGACTGTCCACTACCATGTGCAGCAAAATATGTATAAAACCCTTTGAATTTGTCATCTTCTGACCAAAGAAGCAGATATTTATTCTACATGGTATTCCTTGAAGAACACATTATCTAAACTCAAGTGTAAACCTACATAGGAAAAAGCTTTCAAAGGATACATGAATCAAAATGCATGATTTTCAAGAAAAGGAAAAAGAAAACTTTTTTTTTTGTGCGTGTGTCTCATAAAATGCTTGCTTTTTGGACTCAAAGGTTCCTGATACACAAAAAGTTGTGAGAACAGGTGTTCAATTCTTTGCCCTTTCTCTGTTGGAGGGCACAAAGAGATGGACCTGGTTTGCAACACAGGATTCCCTTTTGTGCTGTCTGGAAGACATGAGAAGGAAAATCCATTCATAAAAGAGCTAAAGCATTCAGAGATGATCTCAACCCACTGCACAATCTCTCTTACTGAATGTTCTTGACAACCAATATAAAGGTTCCATGGTTATGTAGGGGGTTAAGATAAGTAAACACTTAAGCCACATCCAACCCTTACTTTTTGTGATTCAGGAAGAGCATCCATGTTTGGAAAAAAAAACTCAAATAACACCAACAGACTTACATCAAATACCACCAACATTTGTTGTTAGAAAAATGAATTTTAGTCTTCTACCTATATATCAGGATTAAAAGATGCAGTAAACTAACTTTGCCATTGCAGTGGAAAATGCAGGCGGAGAATGTACACAACATTCCTTTTTCTTTTTTTTTTTTACTGACTTATTTTGCACCTTTGTGGGGCTTTTTTTACCCACAATCTGAGTTATCCACATTGCATTAAAATTCCTTTTGCGTTTCAATTGCTCCGTAGTGTGCTTATTTCTCACCTTGTTGTTTACAGCACATAAAAAGCTGAGGCAGGTGTTGCACATAAGGCTGACACTCTGTCAGCCATAAGCTGCTCTCTGGTCAGCAGCTGGTTTTATACATGCATGAGGTGAAGTATTACTGTTAGAAGAGCTTTCCGAAGAGATTCAGAGGTAAATTAAAGAAGCTACCCAGCTGGTGATTTTAATGAATAGGTAAAAATAATGAGAAAAGAAGGGGAAAAAAAAAAAAAAAGTCATCAGACACAGAACATGATTTCACTGGAAGTATTTTCCTGAGCACATAAAGTAAGCGTTTTTAAGGTTAAAAAACAAACTAGTGTCCAGTATGAGCTTAAAAGTAATTTACTGCTCCTGTGATCTAAAACAGAACATACTGTAATGCTCTGTCATGGTTTACATCCACACTGGGGTGGAAGAATATTTAAAAGAAAAAAAACTACCACAAACCTGCAGGTGATCATTCCAGAATACAAAATATGTTCCACCAACAAACAGATAGAACAAAATTTATCAGAAATTTAATTAAAACAAGTCAAATGTGCAAAATTAAAAAGAAGAAATACAAAATCTGTCCAAGCTCCCTGTCACCAAATTAAAAAAAAATAATAAAAAAGAGAAGTGACTTCCATTTTTTATTATTTCCTGTGAAGAACAGGATGGGCTATTTTTTACATGTAGAGAATTCAAAATGCAGCTAAGTGAGTCCACTTCCCTATGTGAGGCCACACAAAAATCCTCTTTAAGACTCCCAGTATAAGAAAGATACTGGAATGATCATCAGTGCTGGGCCATCAAGCTGACCCTGAGCAACCTGACCTAACCTGATACTGGGAGCAGGCACTTGGACTCCATGGCCATTGGAGATCCTTCCAATTCAAATTATAACTCTACCCTTCTCCTTAAAAAACATTCCAATACAATTTTCCAGAGGGTTCCAATTCAGTAAGGATTTAAACAGTTGTGGGGTGTTTTTTTTTTTTTTTTTTTCCTCTTCTTACTAAATCTCTTTGCTCTGACATAAACATTTCTTTATCCATGGAATACCCACTGGAAGAAAGGTCCAACACATGCCCTGATTAGACAGGAGCTGATTTTCTACTTGGGATATTTGCACTAACCAGTGAGGCAGCTGCTTTGAAATAGAAGACAAATAATGATTCTTTCTACCTCAGCCACAGTCAGATACTACAATTTTTGTGCCTTGGCTGCTTTCATGGTATTCTGAGCAGTATTTTGAAGACCTCTAACCTTTTTGTCAAACAATTATGAATCTTCTGGCTCATGAATTCCCAGACTGCTTTAAAAACAAGCACCGGTTCAAACCACATCACATCACTAAATTAAAGAAAATAACTTTCCCATTATGGAGGAAGTGAAAGTCTCCAGGTTTACCATAGGAGAGCAAACAAAGTGAATCAGCTAACTGTAGATCCAAATGGAGAGGCATGGGGGAAATTCTGTGTTCCTCCTCTAGCATACTATGCTATTTCATACATATATGCTATATATAGATATATGCTATATATAGATATATGCCTATATATATATGCCATATATATATTAAAGTTTACTAAAATAAGTCCTATATAGTTATATTTTTCCATTTTCCATCTATATGTGGCTCTGTTACACGTCACTCACTGACTGGACAGCAGATTATTTCTGCATTTTGGAAGTGCTTTTTCATGGGAACTCTTCTCCCTCAGGAAAGAGGGACACTTCCTGAGAGAAATACAAAATATCCTTTTTGCTTTTAATGTTTGTCTTGCATTTCTACTGCTTCCTGTATTACTGGCACATTTCTCTGGATTCCAAATTTGAAGGAAATACTTTTCAGGAAAAATTAACATAAGCCCCCCCCCAAGCTTTACAAGATGCTCACTTATATCTGAGATTTCTCAGTCTTGAAATGGCAGTGTTCACTGAACTGGAGATAAAATCTTTTCAGACTCTTCCACCAGTCACAGAACAGCTTTGCTTTGCTTTTCCCAGAAGAGGCAAAGGGAGACAGATAATTCATGTGGCAGCTGGTCTCCCTGTGGGCAGTGTGCTGTACAGACACTTTATCATCAGGCTAAATGAATATATTTAATTTTCATATAATGAAAACTGCCATTTCAGAAAAAAACACTGTCTATTATTATTTTATTTAATAAAACCCTTAAAAGAATGACAAAATAGAGAAAAAAACCCGACAAGGTCTGAAAAGAAAATCACCACATTTGAGCACCATATTTGAAAAAAATGCAAGCATAAATTTTTAACAAATCTCCATTTTCCTGACACAATATTAGAGATGTATGATGATTCTAAAATTACCCTTTTTAGATATATTTATTCTTATTACTCTGTATTTGCCTCTGCCCACAAGTTGGTCTAGGCTTGTTTCCTAGTCCCAGTGCTACTGCCATCCCTTGCAATCTGCAGAAATAAAAACTTTCCTAAACAAAGGAAAGTTCATCCCAAACAAAGATGAAAGAAACTAGATTAAATGGACTAGAACGACCATTGACTTTCCATTTCTTTCCCCATGTAATTTTAAAGCTTCAAAAGAAAATGCAGATTTTGATTTTTTTCCCTATTTACAAGCTACTCTTCCATTTTTGGGGGCTGAACTTGAGGAGTAGGACAGGTTAGTTATCAATATCTGCTACACTTTTCATACACCATTAATTTGCCAAAAGTTATTGTTTGATTAATAATAGTTTTTACTAGCAATAGTTTTGTTGATTTTTAAGTACATTGTGGATCCAATGATACACAAATTCTGTACCCTGTGTACGGTAGCTGGGTTCAAGCATAACTGCAGGAAAAAAAAAAAAAAAAAAAAAAAAAAAAAAAAAAAAAAAAAAAAAAACAACCACAGGAAAATTAAATCTACAACTTCAAAACAGTGTCCTGGATTCAAAATGTATTTGATACACATGACGAGGTGACTGACACTTGCAATTATATGAATATCTGCTGGCTGCTATTATTTTAAGCTTTTTTCAAAAGAAAGAATGATAAATTTTAAAATGCTGTGGAAATGATGATTAGTGAAAAACAGGAAACAACACTTACTGGAAATGAAAAGGCTTTGATGTGTCAAAATTAAAAACTTTTAAATTTGCCACATTTTTGTTTTGATGTAAGTCAGAGTATTAATATTTGTTATTGTAGCTCTTTTATACCTGCAGTATGTGCTATTCTAATAACATCCCACTTAATTTCCTTGATCTTCTTGAAAAAATTATATAATAGGTCATTTGCTGAGCAAGTTCAAAATTTGTGTACAAGGCCATATTTCTCTTGCCAGGTTGCTTTTTAGTACAAAAAATTACTTTTGATGCTAGTTTTGTGCTCTTCAATTTTCTTTAAAGACTGGAGAACTACCAGGATCTTCTATTATAATCTGATTAAAAATTCTTTGAGATAGTTTTGTTGCTGAAATATATTCTGTCATTCTTTCCTTAATAGAGATCTATCCAGTAAAGATAATCTCAATTTAATTTCAGCAATAGAAAAATTGGGTTGTGGCTATTACAGACCACAGTTTGAAGCAAACACTTTATCTCTCTGTTGATATTTGCTCCTTCTCATTTCACTGCCCTCTCAAAATACTCTGTTAACAAAATAAACAAGTAATGTCAAGCTGGGACTGCCTGGTGAAGATGATTCAAGAAAGAAGATTCAAAGTGATAGTTTATTTTTGAGTGATGAAATCATGCATCACAAATTGCAAATTCACCTTCTGGAACAGCTGTTTAAATAATGTTTATTTTGCAAATAATGGAAAAGCACAATTTACCATTGATTGTTAAGAACTCGCAAATGCAGTAAGACTAGTAAGTTTTCATTTCCAGTTGTAACGGCTTGCAACTTTTGTTTTCTCTCTATTTTTTTTTTTTTTAGGAGAGTTCTTGAAATCCTCTGTACGTTATTGTTATGTCATCTTCTTTGTGTTGTTGTGTTTTTATGCAGAATTCTGCATATTATAAATACATAATATATGGGTTTCTTTTAGAGACAGATTTTCATTTAGCAAAATCTCTCCTTTCCTGGAACTAGGTAGATGGAAGAAAAAGATGAAGACTTTTCCCATGATCATTATATAGAAGAGGTGGGTCAACAAAGAGTCACAAATTAGTTATATTAAAAAGCATTTTTAAAAGATTATTCCTTCTGAACTACTACTGTTAGATAAATCTAACAGTAAATATCAGGTTATCTGTTCATAGTGATTATACATTTACAAATTTAGAACTTGAGTTATATAAAAGCAATGAGCATGTTAGAAGCTGCATTAAGAACAGCATCAAGCATAACTCTCAAACTAAAATGGAAACCATTTTTTACTTTGTAATTCAGCTCATCCTACACAATTTTTTGGCAATCTTTGTGCTGTTCTTAAAAGATGAAAATGAATGTTTTAACACCATGACCTACACAGGGTCCTATTTGCTTCTGCTGCATTGCAGGAGGATAACTAAGTTCTGCAGTGATGATCTCCACATAAAAACTAAGCAAAGTAATTTCAACCCCACCCCCCCCCCAGAGAAACAAGATAAAAATCAAAAAAAATCTCTGGACGTAGACTTTCTGACTTGCAACTGTCAACAAGTTCTTATTAAAAAGAGCACACAGAGATGTAACATTTTTTTTATCTGGGGAAAAGGAAATGCATTCCTCATTAAAACAACCACCATCTCTAACATAACGTTATTGAAAGTCATAGTCAGTTTTAAGCCTTAGATAATAAAACTGTTATCAAATTCACCACTAAGATATTGCATTCTCTAAAAATTAAGAATAAACATGGGGGCAGAGATCACTCCCCCAAGAAATAATTTCTTTCTGTCCCTATGACTGCATTAGTCTCATTCCCTTAGAATTTTTTTCAAGCTTCTACAGCCACAGCTTCCTGCCTTTTGATGATTTCCCTGCTGAAGCTTAAGGAGCAGAGAGAAGAGGTTTGAGGCTGAGATAACATGAAAAAGCAGTTTCGGGGAGGAGAAGGGAAAAAGAGTCCTTTGCTGGAGCATTCAGAACAAACCTTTTACTACTGTACCTTTGGTTAACTATGTATCATTTTCATGTCTTTTTGCTGTTCTGCTATGACGATCATCCTTCACACTTCTGATTTTATGAAAGACTGTAATCCCACATGGATGAACACAGTGTGCCCCCTCAAAGTAGCCCCGCAAAGAAGGTAAAAAAATATTTTAAAAAAGAGTTTACAGACCCCAACAATTTAATAAACTGAGATCCATCTCCCAGCAGAGATTATGTTGGGTGTTTTTCCATTTTATTAGTCCTAGATTTTTCTTGTTTACTTTTTTTTTCCCATTGGAGCACTAAAACTTGGACTTTCTAAAACTTGTATGCATACACAATTAATATATACACACAATATTTATTCATATATGTACACTAAACACTGCTAAGAGTTACAAATACAAAAAAATTGCTAATGAAGAAAATGGATGTGATAGCTCTTTAGACCTTCAAAGCAGTGATTTAATAAGAATGCCATGGACTAATACCCTATACAATGATTTTTTCTTTTGTTTAAATGAAGAAAGTTTTCCTTTGTTTAAATGCATAAAGTTATTTGAAACAGGCACTTTATAAATGGATACGTAATTTCCTTGGAATGTAATTTCCATCATGCACATTTTCCACATCCTGTACAAGCACGAGTAACAGCCAGTGAGAAGTAACTAAGCACTAAGCTACCAATAGGTTGCTGCTCAAGATTTTCAGTGCCTGAAGTTTCTCCATATGTTGCTAAATTATCCTATAATGAGGACATTAATTTTCTGAAATCTAAACTGGGTATTAGTCAGTATGGAGCAAAAATGCCACATTTTAAACCTATATTTCCAGAGGACTTATGGATCATGTGAAGTTGGATCTTCCTCTTCCTCTTTTGCAGTTCTCATTTTCTCCCTCAGGAGCTGCCAAATACCTTGGAGCTCATCCCAGTCCTCAGCCTTGCTGCTCATAAAGCTGCTCTAATTCAGAAGTGGAGAGAAAACCCAACACAGTGACTCTGAGAAAGTCAAGTCAATGGTTGTGTGACAGACACAATCATCAGTTTTCTCTATGATTTTTTTCTCCTGACTTCCATCATTCAGATAAAATGTCATCACCAATTTGGTAGGCAGGTCTGCAGGAACATGTAGTAGTCAGAGATTTGCTGTGTGGCCAGGGGAAAGGGTCAGAAAGGGAATCCAGCACTGAAATACCAGCTCATCAAACAGCACACTGTGAAAGCTGGTTCCCTCGTCCTCCTTTTTCTCACAGAAGGAGGTATAAATAAGTGAAGTAAAATATATTAATAATAACTTTTTTCCATTTGGGTTCTCATCCAAAATTTCTCTCTCCCCTCTCCAACCTTTTCTTACTTTATATGCAGGTTTAATTACAGTGCAACTATTGGCACTTCCTCCACAATCTTAATACAGTTGCAGTGGTATAAACAGCACAAGTGTCAGAGGGCTTGAGGAGATTTTTGACAAAGGAAATTAGAAGATCTAAATGGAAATTTTGCAAAACTATATTGCCTATTTGAGATCCCACCTACATAGTTTCCAGTATACTGAGCAACTTGAATTTAAAAAATAAAAATCCAGTTAATATTTAAATTATCTGTTCAATAATACAACACTCACAGTCAGGCTCTTGCAAGACATCTGCTTATACAGATACTATGCTGGTGCTCCTGAGAAAGATGATGGAAACTTCCAAGCATCAGTGAAACAAATTAACCAATCAACATCCATCCATTCCCATCAACAATTATTATCTTCACCTTTTCCAACAGGAACACACACTTATATGAATCAGCACAGAAAATAACTGTCAGTAAGAGACAAGAGTCTCTACATTCAAATTCATTTTTCAGAACGCTCAAGTTTCACTCCCTCTAATTACTGAGAGTTCTTCATGCCATTAGAGCTAACTATCAGCTGAAGACATGCATGTCTTACATGAAAGTGAAGGCTGCAGAGTATTAGTTACACTGACACCTGAAATGAAGGCTGCTTCCAACAAGCCATCCCTGCACTTACATTTCATCTGTTACCCAAACTTTACTTCTTCAGACAGGAGATGGAAGCAAGTGTGCTTAGGAGAAGTAAATTTATTTGCTACTTAAACTTTGTGCTGATATTTTCATCTAAATTTGAACTACTTTCAGTATGGATAAGCAGGACTTGTTAGTATTTTCCAAACTTCCTTCTCTAGATTTGTCACAGGAGAGTTCTCAAAACACAGTTGAACCAAACAATTAGAGATGTGAGGAAGCTAGAACAAGCTTTGTTAATATTAAAGGATTGCTACCAAACATGAATAGCTTCTCTGAATTTACTTTTAAGATGGCAAACACAACCCCACCAAAGTTGGTAAAGAACCTCTCCAGCTTCTTTGCTCCCTCTTAAGACATTTTGCAGACGTGGAAATTTTAAATGAATTTGACTGCTGACTTTCACAGTGGTAACAGGGAAATTGCAGCAAACAGACTAAAAAGAGCACGCTATTGCTCCCTGGTAGCTAATTTGAAATATTTGCAGCTCTTGGAAGCTATTCCTTCTAAAGATGAACAATGAGAGCCAGTAGCCTTCCCCTGGCAGGCTCAGAGACTGACTATCAGGATCTTATCTTGATGGAGGTATTTCCTGATGGAGGGAGAGCCAGATCTCTGTCAGTTCCCACAAAGCACATTATCTGGAATAAAATCCTTCCCCTTGCTAGCAGGCACTGTGCTACCCTCCTTGCAGCTGCCTTATCTGTTCTAGATTATAAGAAGCCTTTCATGAGTTAGGCATGGAAGCAATTTGGAAGCTTTCTCAAAAGCTTGAACTTTTAGACCTACTAAATAAGGCTTAATGTTTATAAATGACATGTCAGAGTAACTCAGGAGACTCTGGAAGAAGCTTTCCTGTCTTTTTTATTAGAGAGACAGTGTCTTTTTGTGCCTGCAAATACAAAAGAAAAGTCATCAATTGACTTCACGACATGGAATGGTTACAAAAAGGCATTGCAGCAAAGGACAAAACTTCAAATATATGCTTTTATTTTAAACATAAACCCCAAATATTTTTTGTCACTCTACTTGAGTTACTACCTCAAAGATGTTCTCAGAAAAGTAAAACACAAGATCTTGAAATTGTCACCGAGTTCAAACTTGTCCTCTTTGGACCACAGCAACCAACCTTTGGAAAGAGTTTTTACTTGGATGGTATTGTCCAAAACAAAAACCCCAATAAAGTAGGATCAAGGCCAAGCCTAGGTCTAAATTTCTGTGAGCCAATTGTTACAACTTCTGGAATATTTCCTTTGATAAAAGGTAATTTATCCTTTTCTAAGCTCAAACCAACCTTTTAATATACAGATACTTGGAACTGGAGACTGTTATGAACAAATCAATCTTCATAACATCCTTGAAGTGTGGTATGACGTAACAAGGTCTCTTGGTTTAGTATTCAACATCACGTGACTTCAAGTTTTTTGGCCAGAAGATGGATAAACCTCTACACTGCTCATATAAACTTATGATAGAACACAAAGCAACACACTTCCCTGTATCTAACCAATTCACTACAATTATGGGCCTCTGGCTTCAACAAACAGAGCTAGAAAATAACACTAGAACTGCTCTATTTTGGCTAGTATACAACACTTTTAGTTATTATTTTATAATACCTGTGTTAGGAAAAAAACCCAACAATGACAACTGATTAAAAATATTAATAAAAACTGTCCCCAGAAATAAAAATCATTAATATTGGATAATATATGTAAAGTCTTAGCTTTCATCAACCAACATAGTTCAGAAAAGACCCAGAAGAAATCATTCACTCATTTGTTGAATTTTTTTACAGTATGGAAAATATGATTTCCAGAACTCCAGCCTATGAGTATGAAATACTGCGTGTGTCCCACCTAATTGTACTATTGCTAAAGGTATTTCATAGTTTATATTTGTTACTTCTAGAGGTTTACTCAACATGCATATTTTGCCTAAATTGCTCTCACTAAGTCTGAATCTGCTCCTGCAAATCATCTTCTGTTTATTCCCAGCTTTTTGTTATGCACTAAGTACTAAAACATTTTCAGAATTGTTCGCCACCGCTTTTCTTATGTTCTACCAGAAGCACTGCTACAGTTGTAACATTCTGTACAACACAAGGTTGGTACATCACATTTTTACTTCTTTACCCTTTCCCTCCACTTCCATAAGCTATTTGATCTACATTTAGTATTTGGAAGGACACACAATCAATTCTCACCTCAAAGATTAGAAAGCAATTACAAAGCATAAATTCCTGTTTTCTACAAAACAAGGATAACACCCTAAGCAGGATAATACCACACAGCGCCTCAGGTTTCCTCTTATGAGGTGACATCAGAGGCAGAAGATAGAGGGAAATTGCTGGGGATGGTGATGGTCTAAATGGCTGCACCAGGGCTGTACTTCTAAAAGACTTTCAAAATATATACTCACAACAACAAAGGGGTTTTATATTTGTTTGTGTGCAGCATTCACCTTTTTTTACTCACAGCAAGATACTGCCAAAGAAGGTGGTCACATCCAGTACATTCCAAGAGTTTTTCAAAATAAAACTGCCTAGTTTGTGGATTTTTTTTTTACCTGCATACTGGGTGTTTGTTAGGTTTGAAGTGTTTTCAAAAGAGAAAGGGAGAAAAGCATCATAAGCTTATAACAGGCCAACAAAATTCTGCTGCTTACCAAAGGGCATAACCCATTCCTCTCTATCTCCTTTGGTTATCTTCAGTAGTCCAGGTGTCACATCAAATGCTTTAGGCTCTCTCTATCTCCCAGTATTCCTGGCATAATCTTTTGAAAATAAGGTTCAGGTGCACTTCCTTTTCTTCTTTTGGTAATTGTGTCTGTAAGGTAACTCCAGAACTGCTGGATGAAGAGATTATCAAATAGATAAAAATCTATGCAAGTCAATCTACTGATTATTTCACTGAAGAAAAAAAGGTACAGTTTAAATATATTTTAAGAGTGCAGAATGATCTCTAGCAGATTTTCTGTACCAACTATCAGAAGATTTATAAAAACACTCCAACTCTGCTTGCTGGTTTGGGACAAGAACTAAAAGGAAAACAGAGGGTTCAGTCCATTAACACAACCCCATTTTTTGCTGCCTTTTCAAATTACTAGGCTTAATTATTTGTTTTGAACTGCTGCTAAATGTAAGGGTTGCAAAAGTTACTACTGATTTAGTCTCATTTCCTCACAGAGCAGGCAAGATATTGTCCACAGTAATATAATCTGCTATCCATATAACAATCTCTATATAGAAATACTGAGGTAATTTCTAGACACTGCATTCTCCATCCTTGCCTCAGAATGACTCCGTGCTGCAGTGCAACAAGCTATTCTAACCTAGATTAAAGAATGCAAGTGCCAAGAGCAGTTTTCTTTATGGGGCACAAGCTTCAGCACTGGATGAACTGACCTCAGCTCTTGCCAGAGCAAGGCAGCCCAGAGTAAGTTTTTCTCCTTGAGTTAGGTGAACACTTGCACTCCAATAGCTCAGGCCTATAAAATGACACCACTCATACTTTAAATAGCTTGTGGCCACCTTTTATTTGGTGCCTGTTAACATCCCTGGCCTCAGTTTCCACAAAGCTACTTTCCATCATTAGGTGATTAATTAACTGTATTTAGTTAAATCTCACATCTGAAAAACAATCAAGTTAGTAAACTCCAAAAACCAACCAAAGCACCTGCATGGCTGATACATGTTCCATGGCTTACCTTCCTTAGTTTCAAAATAGATTGAGACTGATGTTTCCACACTAATGCACTCAGTAAGGCTTATTAAATATTTGTATTACTCCACCTGAACAGCAAATCTTCTCCTGCTGCACTCTGTTTGTTTGTGCTGAAGCTCTCAAAGTGGCTACAAATTATTTCTGTTTTCATATGAATACTACTTGGTAATATTTAATAATAGTAGCCAGTACCACTATTAAACAAATAAAAGCTTTATAGAAATCAGTGTGTTAAACTGTAAAAATCAAAGGTTTAGCTATCAGTCTCAGGTTCTCTAAATATACAGGAAAGACAAGTGGAAAATTATTGTCAATATTGTCAGTACTGAGACTACATTAGACATAACTGAATTCAGAATAATGAGTTCTGATGCTTTAGCTTGCTACAGTTTTGGAGCTTTTCATATTAAAGTTTCTTAATGATTTAGCATGCTTTAACAACTTCCGAAAGGGCTTGAGTAAATAACAAAAAGCCACAGAAAAATAAACCAGCAGTGCTCCTTCAGACGCTCTGAAACCTGGAGTGGGAACGCATTGTTTTTAAAACAAGAAATTCTTTGGTGCCAGAATGACTCCAACCTCAGCTTTCTGTAGCATGCTTCACTCACCATACATGCAGAATGCACTTTAATTTCATCCTTGGGTTGTATACACACATTCCTGGTATTTTTAGAAGCACTTTAAAAGTATAAAATCTATTCCCTGTGCCCTCATCAATTTGAAATTACCATTTTAAGGCTGATTAAATAAGGATTAGTGCCAATGTTCTACTTATTAGTCTGTGTCTTCAGCTGGAACTGATGATGCAGTATTTGTCAATAACTAGTTCACAGCCTTAAATTCTGCAAAAAGAAACCTCTGCAAGACAGTCCATCTGTCAGAAGATTTTGCAGCAGGCTCCCATGTAGAAGAAACCCATCTATTATGGGATGATACAAGCTTAAAGTGGCATGTATCACAGCTGTTTGATTACTACTGGGAAGATGACTTGCATCCCCCTTACAGCCCTGTATCAGAATCCAGCAGTGATGAATTGAATTTCCCTGGCTTTAGTGTGATGATGGATTACCTCAGCTCTATGTGCAGGAAAGGTAAAGGCTGGTCCAAAATTAACACCATGGCTAGAAGATGCTGGCTTGAGTGCTGATTTCCAGCACATCTGAACAGCTGACAAAACATTTTTGAGGACATTTCAAAAGTCTAAAACCATGAGATTGTAATCTGGGATTTTTCCATTGGAATAAAATGCCCTTATTACATGAGCCTCTGGAAGACACAAATCAGGTAGCAGGTTCAAAAATTTAATGAGCTTCTTCACAAGATCTGACCTCAAACATGCACTGCTGTCTAGACACAGCCCATTCCAGTCACTTCATACAAACAGCACATCCTGACTATCAAAACATCACGCTATGAATTGAGATCTACATGGCTCTTCTGGTCTACCAAGCAGAAAAAACAAAGCATCAAGTTTTTTAAATCTGTGTTCCTACACCCAAAAAAGAGAAGCAAGCCAACCCCCAATGATTTAAATCTTGCACTGAAACATCTTGTTTCGACAAAACTATCGTCAAGTGCCAATATTTCACATATAAATACCACTACTTACTTCAGTAGGTTCCTTAAACTGTGTTCCTTAAACAGTTTTGATTGCAGTTTATTTTTAAGCAATTTTTTGGGTATTTTTCTTTGCATTTTGAGGTTCTTGGTGTAAGTGACCTAGACATGTTACTACAATACAGAAAACTTTGCGCCGCATTCACATAACGCTTGAAAATCACTAAACACAATTAGCTAATTTTAAATCTTCTTTAAATGGTATTGCATTACATTTTGTGTCATAATTTGTTGTAAGACTTCATGGCAGTTACCAAGATTTAGAGGTAAGGTTCAAAGAACAGTATGAATGAGAGATTCAAATCTCGCTTTCATCTTTAAAAGAGGTTTTGAGAGAGAGAAAAAACAGAATAGTTTCCTTTAAAATATATTTCCCTTACATCAAATACTTATATTTCAAGAAAAGAGGGGAAAAACCCGCAAACAACATAACTTAAACTTGGCATCTTATTTATGCTTTCCTCACTTCTATTCAACTATTTCACTTCCATATCTTCTTATACTCAGAAACTGAACACCTTTAGAATCTATCAACTCATTGCACTTCAATAAACTTTCCACTATTTTTCCACACATTTATTCTTCTATGTGTAACAGTTTTTCACTCAAGCTTTTTCTCAACCTTTCTTAATATCTTTCCATTTCCCCCTTTTTGCTTTCTGCACGAACAAAGAGTTCATTTAACATTAGCCCTTCAAATACATCAATTTCACTAAAATACCCATAAAATATATTCTTTTTCAATCAGCCTCTTCATCTTTCTTCATAAATTAAATCTTTGAAGCCTGGTATGATTTTAAGTTTTTTCTCTTTGAACACTGAAGAGAAATTATCTAAGAAGTAGTACTGAAAACTTCAGCCTGGGATTTGCTCTAAACATTGCATCCAAAAAGCTAAGGATTGTATCTTTTGAATGTGGATAATGCTCAGGCACCTTTTTTCTCTCTACTTACTTTATGTTTTTTATACTGATTCACGCTGTACCAAGTGGGCAAAGAGAAAAAACCTGCCATTTTGTTGAAAATCTGAAGCCCATTACATCCCAGTTAACCATCTTATAGGAAAGAAAGATTTTAAAGCAGATATTCATCCATAATTGTCCCTATGCAACCCTGCCAAAAAAAAAGTGATTTTGTTCTTATGGGGAACCTTTGTTTTCAGCACTCCTTAATTTCACCTTCAGGGAAGTTCATATATCCCAAGTATCTCCCACAGAATTTAAATATTACTCTCTAAAAAGTCATAATGCAGTTTTGTTAACTTAAAAACCAGCTGTAAGGTGGCATATTTTCCCTGGAGCTTTAACGTGATGACACTGAATTAGAAGCTTCAGTTGAGAAACAGTTAAGAGCAAAGAAATTGTGTCTATATGCATGTTAGTACAACAAGTCTTTGATCATGATCAAGCCCATGGGCACCATCATTACATAAATATTAAATTGCCTCCACAAAATCATACAAAGAAATGGTTGCTAAGCAAAATATTCAAAAGGAGGAAATGCCAGACTCAAGGTAGCCTGAAAAAAACGGTTCTTGTCTACTATAATACCATATCTAACTGAAGAGTAAAATATTACCTTTAGTCACCAGGACTCCTGCACATTGCAGTGAAAGAGATCACTACAAACTTACTTTCATCCTTATGCTCACTGTACAGTCCTGTGCCTAAAAACACAAGCCTGTATCTATTATGTGGTAGATAAATTTTTCCTTGTGAACATTTCTACCATGTTCTGCTGATGTATTTAAGAACTTCACAAACCTCACAGAATTATTTTCAAAAACTCTCTTTATGAAATTAAGCATTATTCTTGAATCTGTTTTACAGCTCTAAGTCCCAATTTCTGGCAGCCACATGGAACATCTGTAGGGTGTCCTGGTTTCATCTGGGATAGAGTTAATTTTCATCCTAGTAGCTGAGCTGTATTTTGAATTTAAAGTAAGAATAATGTTGATAATATGCTGATGTTTTAGATGAAGCACTACTTTCTAACAACTAAGTCAAGAACATCTCAGTTTCCATGCTTGGCTGGTGAGACACGGCACAAGGAGCTGGAAGGGAGCATGACCAGGACAGCTCAGCTGCCTGGGAGGGAAGAGTAAGTGGTTTTGAGGTATTTGGTTGCTGGCTGTGATTAAAATGACAGAGGAAAACTCACCTGAATCCAACATTCTTAATTCTAGACCTATTCAATGCTGCACACCTTCTTTATGAGCCACAGCCAGCCAAAGTAGAAATCCTCCACGTCAGTGCCTATCAGACACCTGCATGATTTACTGTTTATACATGTTGATTACCTCATTTTGCCTTCATTCTTTCTGTGTCTCATTATTTAATTGCAATGTCATGGATGATTTCATCTTGTTTTAAATCAAATAGCAGAAAACAAAATCATTTCAAAACACAGAACACTGAAAAATTAGTTTTACAGCAGATCTCTCTTGAAGTTTTATACTTTGGATAGTGAAAAAAAACCACTTCATTGGCCACAATAAATAACAACACTTTCATATAAATTCAAAGGACTCCCTTTCCAAGGGTTTTCAAATATATTTTAAAACTCTTCAAGAAACAGCTACAGAGATAGTGTACGACCCTTTGAACCAAAGATAAAAGAAGCATAAACATAAATCATACTATTTTAATTGTTATTACTTCCACACTTAACTTAGCTTCAATCTCTTGCATTTGCAAAGCAGCTGTTGCTATACTGAAAGAACAAATAGAACCACCTTCTGTCTATTTTCCTACCATTTCTCAACTAATTAATAACTAATAATTTTAAAGGGGACCAATATGTGAAACCATTTTATTGAAGACTTTCTATTTTGCTCATATGTCAACAAAAAATGCACACTTATGGGTACATTGTAACAAGTCAGTCAACAGTTCTAAAGTAAATTACTGCAAATTCCATAAAGGGGATTAAATAACTGAATTTTAGCTATTGATAGCACTTTTATACCTATTGGCAGCATTATGCCTTCACAGATGCTTAAAACACATTAAAAGAAATAAACTGAACAGCATTCCTTTTCAAGGCACACCGAACCCACTGAGAGGCATTCTCATCTTCCATTAGCTTACCTCTTCCCTACAGTGCATCCAGGTTTTATACAGATCCTGAGTCATTTCACCTGTGTGACTGAAAGTATTCTTACTCACAGCCACCCCACAGAAAGCCTGGAGGAGCACAACTGTCACAAGTGAAGCAGAAGGGATGTGAATCTGATCCTCAAACTCAATCAGCCGCCTCAAAACCCCGCAACAGGAGTCCCCAGGAAAGAGCCAGCTGCTGCCAGGGCATCTCATCATCACTGCTAAAGCCAGCACAGTTCCCAGTCTTTAGTCATGGTACCAACACCAAAAAAGCACTGTCATGGCACCACAGCACTCAGATGGGTGAGTGACAGCAGCCAGCACAGGGGCAGCAGATGGAAGGTTCCCCAGGACAAAAACCTGGGTGGAAACTCTGGAAAGTGCTCCTGGAGACACACAGAGGGAACAGCTTCAGTTAAACTTAAGGATATCTAAGATTCCGAGGGTACACATAAAAGAAGAAAAAGGGACTCTGAAAGAAAACATACAAATGGGCATGGCCCAGGCGACCCTGAAACCCTGAAATCAGGATGAGCATGTTCTGGGTAAAATCTTTATGCTGGCATGAACACCTTCTCTGCCAGATCACCTGTCCTCTTGCAAGGCATGGAAATCCTTTAATGTGTAAAAGTCAGCACATACAATCCAATCGTTTGACACTCCATTTAAGTCTCCACATCACAAACAATGTGTCCCAAACCATGTCAGCAGCACACACCTCATAATACATGGAAAGTCGGCTCTTAGTTGGTGAGTCTGATTCTAGAGGGCATCCATTTCCACTGCCAGCCTCCCTACAAAATGAGAAAATGCAACTTTACCCCACTTCAATTAGTTACTCTTCCTTGAAATACCTCTACCTGTATGATAAAAGCATATTTCATGTCCTGCAAAGGCCTTTGCTCTGGCACAATAATCACTCTGGTGTCTTAGGGGTGTGTTTCAGATACAAACATCTGGCAAGTTGCAGTTTTGACAGAGATTCAATTGGCACTGTCATGCAGCTAACTTGGGTGTATTCCCTGTGGATTTCAAGTTGTCTCTGGAGATCAGCACGCTTGTAGGCTCCACTGTTTAATATTACCACCCAGTGAGACTGACTTTCTGCAGGCTCCTCCAATCTGTAGAACCAAAATGTGAATTTAAGGCCTCCCTGAAGCATGCTCAGGCTGACAACTGCTTGCCTTCTGTATTCAGAGATACAAATTTTACACTTTCTTCACAGAAGATGTAATTGGAAGGAAATCCACTCTTCCTAAATACTTTGGGTAATGAACTAAAGAAGATTGATTTTAAAGTTTCCCGATATTATCTCCTCTCAAAAAGAAGACTGATCCAATGATAGTCATTGATGTGTGACATGACAGTGAGTCCCATAATCAGAGGAAACAATTTCCCATCAAACTGAGGCCCTGAGAAATATCCCTTACATCATCTGGTCCCTGGGTCAAGCGTTACTTGGAACAATCCTGCCTGAGCTCAGTTTCTGCCCTGGGACAGGGAAAGTGGGAGCAGATTCTTCTCCATTATCATGCATTTCATACTTCCACAAGTCCTGATGTAGCCAAAATTGGATGCAAAACATAGGAAGTGGTAAAGAAGCCAAAAGCCTCTTCTTCCCTCTAATCATCTCTTCCTGCACTACGTAAACTGTCACAGAGTACAGGGACAGCACTTTTGCTTTATCTAATTACACTGTCTTTGAGATTTGATACTTATTCCAGGGATAAAAAAAACACAGAATAAATGACAAATCGCCCCCCCTCCCCCAAAAAAAAAACCCAACAAAAAACCAAACAAGCCCCCAAAATACCCAAAAACAAAACAAAAAAACCAAGGGAAAAAAACCACTTAAAAAAACGCCAAAACACAAAACCCAAAAAACAAAAACAAAACAAAAAATAAAAACAAAGAAACAAGCCCAAAACCACAGCACATTTCCCTTAGCAAAAAAATTTCATTAATAATAAACAGAGAAGGAGAAGAAGAGGGGAGAGCAAAAAGAAAGCCAAGACTGAAAATGAAAAATGGTAGAAATAACAGCACGTAAATTCAAATTGTTTAAAGTTTAGAAATGCAAGGGGAAGGATAAATTTTAGATTTTAGCAGACAAGAGGAATGGTTCCCTAATTCCATCAGGACTGTGAAAGTAAAACCCCCAGAACATCTGAAATAGGGCCAGTCAGACACCAGGACAGTTTCCTGGCAGCTGAAACCACAGCAGATGGGGAAAGGGCAGAATTCATCCCTCAGAACATGCCTCTCAAGTCAATAATAGTTCATAGCTGACTTGGGCAAAGTCAGGCTTACATCCTTTGTTCTGAGCTTCCTCTGCTAACTGCTCGCTCAAAGCACTAAAAAGATTAGCACAATTCTTCTAGAAGTGGTCTTTATCTAGATGGGCTGAGAAAATATTCTGGCTAGCAATCTGCTTCCTTCAGACAGAAATTCAAACTCAGACATTCACCTGTTTAACAAGAAGTTGCTCGTAATTTGAGTACAGAAATGGATTAGAATCAAATCTCCTATGTGCCTATCTCCGGGTGAGTCCTATGCAACTGTGTTAGTTTATATGAGCAGCACTTTCTCAGAACAAATCTGATCATTCCCACTTACAACACTTTGGTTCAATCTATCAGCAGTCCTGAGAGGCACACATAGACTTCTTGAAGATGAAACTGAGCTGGATGTACTCCATGAGCACCTGTAGCTCTCTCCAGCCTGCCAGATGCTCCAGTCCATACAACACAAGTTTTCAAAAAGGCAAGAGCAGGCCCTCAGCACCAGCCCTTCAATCAACTGCCCCCTTTCTCTAATGCCAATTGATAAGGCAGAGATGGCCTTGGAGCTCACAGCAATAATGTGCACATATTTTCAGTTTGGCCTTTTCTACACAGTCCTACAGAAAAGCTTTCCAATTTCCACCTTCTCATTTATGTCCTCTACATTGGAGTTCCTCAAGTACATAGCACGGGAAAAATGGAAACCAAGGCTTGGTGATCACCAAAGGAAGAGCCATTTCCCCAAATTAAACTGGGACATTGGCCAAAATGAACATTTTAATACAACTAATTCATTTTTGCTTATATTAAGAGAATTTTTTTTTAAATTTCTATTCAGGCATTTTTCTCATGATGCATTTAATACAATTTAATTGCTAAATAGAACATAGGACAAGCTGTGAAAAGGAATTCCAACTAATATGCATCAAAACACATGAATTCAAACAAATTATTTAAGTATATTAGGAAGTTTAGGAAACTGTCAAATACCTTAAATTCTTACAGCCTCCTCAACTTCACCTAAATGATTGCTTTTACCTATTTATGACAGTTACAACCTAAGAAAATCCTTCCCTTCTCCTCCACGAAAGTCCACTACAACTGTTGCCCAAAGACAAGCTCCTGAAATGATTCATCATAAAAACCAAAACAAAAAGCCAAAAACAAACAAACAATCCCAGCAACAACAAAACAAAATCAAACCATCAAAACCCAAAAAACTTTCATTGTCTGCAGTTTGTGACTGATTTTTTTGTACTTGAGGTGGCCTTGAATCAAACCATGTTCATCATGACACTAAAATAACTATGTGAGAATTGGTATACTGCTAACATATATTCCACTAGTAAGTTACTAAGAAGGTCAAGCTATCTGACCTAGGTAGTAGCACAAGTGAGCAAATATTAATTTTTCAAGCTCCCTAAAAGAGAAAGCAATTATCAAGGAAAAAAACCAGACACACACACAAAAATAATCCTACCTCTACATTATAAGACTGAATGTATCAGTTGCACTTAGGAGAATAAGAAAGGAAATCTGAATTCTTCCCCCCATGCTCTGCTACTGGTATTTGTTACATTCTCATGCATATTTGATTGTATCCAATGATTTTTCATTGATCATATGGATACTTGAATTTGTATTTTTTATAATCATCCCACTGACAATCTTGTATAATTTGTTTTTCCTAAGAAGGTAGAAGAGGAACCAAATAAAAATTAGTAAAAAAATTCCTTATGGGCAGGTTCTCTAGAGGGTATTATCTTCTCTCTTTTCTTACCATGTATAAACCTCAGACCAAAGATATGTTTTACAACAGTCTGAAGCAAAAACAAATTTGCAATTATATGGACAAGCACAGAAGAGAGGTGGCAGAGTTGAAAACCACGCCTTCATTAGAAAAAAAAAAAACCCTGCATTTTGCTTTTTCATATGATGCATGAAGAGATGGTTACTGCCAGCTCATCACTTGACCTTTGTTTCTATCATGTCAAGCAAAGGAAGGAAGCATTTCAGCCAGCAAAGAATCATTTAAAATTCCACAGGTTTCAGGCAACATCTTGACAGAAATTACAAGCACTGCCTTCCAGTGATTGAGCTCATCTGGCCTCTTTGGAAAACACGGCTAAATAAAGAATTCATTATCTGCATTTCACATTTACTCTGGAAAGAAAGAAAGAAAATCTAGAGGCTGGGCAGGTTTAAATATTTGTCTCAGAGGATCTATGATTTTTCCATATACAAAATAATAACTTTACTCTGCATTGTTGATTTCTCTTAGATTTGCCTTCCTGATACAAACATCTAACCCCTCACATCAAGAAACACTATCCATTGACTGCTTCAGTTTACCAAGGGCTTAAACACTACTCTCTCCAAAAGCCTGTAACAACCAGTCTGAAGAATGAATCAAGCTAATAGCCTTATGGTGTATACATCATTTATCCACTGTATTTGAGAGTAAAGATAGCAAACAACTGAACAAGTTCACAGGAGATTCTAGCAGTAAGAGTACTTTCTCCTGCTCTAAGGTCACATTTGCTGATTCACAACTGTCAGGGGGAAAAAGAGTGCTCTTCCTCTAGATTGCCTGATAATGCATGACTGAAAAACAAAACAAAAAAAACCTGAAAATCTCTAGATAGGTTCTTTGGAGCTGAGTTTTTCTTATAATGACAAAACAGACTGATCAAAATGGAAACAACTGCACAAGGTGTCAAAAATTTGTTTATGTACAGTCTGCAGTAAAGACCCTCTTTCTAAGCAATATTTCACTGCCTTGTACTTCATATTCCCATTAGACTGCCACCACACCTTCATCCTGGGAGAGGAACAGGTGTGGATTTCCAGAATTGTGTTCTTTGCCTCAGACTCCCCCCATCTGCAGGAGTTACTTACTGAAACACGTTTACCTACAGCAGAATGCAGGGGTTTCACTGATAACCAACTGATAGGTGACAGCTTGCCAAGACAAAGATGCCTCCTTCAACCAGCTGTGTTTCACCGTATTTTGTGTGTCTCAAACTAAAGTTTCAGAGATAACAGAAGGTAGGCAAGCAGCTGCTTTTTCTTTCTTTCTTCCAGTAACTTCTGTCCACACACTCTGGAAGGATTTGAATACATCTACATTTCAGAAGTAAAAAGTTAGGACTTAGTTTCAGCAAACTATTGCAGTGGTTTTTCCTTGCCTTTTTTTTTTTTTTAAATTTGAAGAGCTCTGTGGTTGTTAAAGGTGCATCTTTTACTCAGATCTTCTGAACACTTTTATAATTTCTAACAGGAAAACACTGTAAGAATCACAGGACTTTAACAAGTCACCCAGAAAGTACTTTGTACTTCTGTTTTCAGGCTCTCAAAGGAAAATTTTCCAGGATACTGAAACTGGCACTACAAAAACAAGGGAAGACAGAACCCCAAAAACCTCACTTGTTCTGTATATCCAGCATTACTTTTCATATTTTCAGTCTGTCCCAAACTATGGCCCTATTATTTCAATTTCTACATTATAGATAAAGTGTGGCAGATAGAAGGCCTTCCCTAGAAGTGGTTCTTGTTATTTTGTAGTTGATATTTGACTGTCAAGGACAGGAATAACCATTTTTGTTTGGCAATAAGTAAAAATACATTAAGTGTTACAGCCTAAAACACACCCAGGACACCACAGCATTCTCTCAGGTCACCACCACAGACCTTGTGCCCAAGATATTACAACATCTACACTCACTTGTGTAATTTTATATAGCCTTGGAAAAACAACAGAATTTTTCCTCTGCTGTACCCACATTTTAAAAGTGATTCCAAATTGCTAAGAGCCTCAGTCTCTGTCTCCAGAGAACACTGGAACTGCAAGGCAATTGAGGACGGAGAAAAGCAGAAGATGAACAGGAATGATGAAAGAAGATTCAACTTAGAATATCCTAAGGACCAATAATGAAGAGACACACCTAATGGGTGGCACAGACAACAGGAAATCTGATTTTTCCCATAAGTAGATCCTGAATTTGCTACTTTCTTTTGGTAGAAAATTCAAGAAAACATAATGAGAAACAGGACTCTGATGGGAGTCTGCATCTTATCAGACACAAAAAAATTCTTTAGACCAGTGAATAGGATCCTATCAGGGAATGGGCACTTGATCTCCAGCTGCACCTGCATTGCCTCTGCATTTTGTCAGTTAAAACAGGAAATGCGCAGATAAATCACACTGCATCTTTCCCTCCACCCTCCTTCCATCCAGCAGTGCTGCTTCTTCCTTTCTTAAGCAAGTCAGAGCTAGTTTGAGTGAAAAATCAGTGAAGTTTACAGTTCTCAGAAGGGACTTTTTTTGGATAAACCAATTGTTACTCCAAGGTTGTCAAGAAAGAGAAGCAGCAGCAGGTCCTAATCCCTTTTTGCATTAGGGTGTGCCAGATACTGATCCCAGAGCTGCTGTGCAGGAAGCATGCAGGGGAAAAAAGGAAGGGAAGAGAGGCATCACTGGCCTTTGCTTCAATGCACAGAAAACTCACTTCTGCTGCCTAACATCCTGAGTGACAAAAAAAAATTTTGGTATCCGTGTGTTAAAAAAAAAAAAACAAACAAACAACTAAAATAACTAAAAAACCCCAAATATTATAAATATACAAATGCCTACTGTACTGACATATTCTGCAGCCACAGGGCCTGAAACTCCAGCCCTTTATTGATGTGTCTTCCTGTGTGATTTTTTCCCACAAAATAATTTTCCAATATAACATGTCAAATGCAAAACCACCTACACATTACATATATGGTACAAACACTAAATGTGTAAAGCTTCATATTGTAAAAGGCTTCCTGGTGCAAATTTTGACTAAGAAGAAAAAAAACCCAAAACTAAGCCATATCCAAACTGCATTTGACAATTCAGTTAAAAACAAAACAAAACACCGCGCCAAACCAAACAAGCATTAACAACAAAAGAAGCACCACAACCCTATAATATGATCTCAGTATGTGAAAACAGAACAGTAACAAAGGCAAACATCTATGCCAAGGTTGTGGGATAGTTCAGAGCAGCATCAACCAAATAAATAAATGCAAACACAAGTGTTTTACTAAAGTCCATCCAAGATTTTCTGTGTCTCCTGGCACAGACAATTTTTTTTTTAGTGCATTAATTCTCTAGAGAAAGAAAATTATCAAGCCCACAGTAAGTCTTCCACTTATCCCAGCCATGAAAGACATCAACCCCAAGAGCTCCAGACCAGCCCACAGCTTTTGATGCCCAGTTTCCTTTCAGTGTGAAGCCCATTCTCTTTAAGAACTGAGAACAGAACAGTTCCAAAAGAAGAAAAGCTGAATAGATTTATTAGTGCTGTTTGTCTGGTTGGGCTGAGGGGTTTGTGCCTTTACATCTCAATAACTATATTCCTACAACATACATAAAATCATAGTGGGAGAAATCTGTTCTGCAGCAAAGTAATTTTTCAATAGTTTTGCAGTGCTATGGTTGTGCACAAACATAAGCATTCATGTAGAGTTTGCAGATTTATTATTTCATCTCCTGGCACCCTAATTTCTTTCAGCATAAAGGGGCTAATTTTCTTCAAATAGGACCTTATTGCCATTCACATAAAAAGCCAAGTTGATTTAACAAACTCTACTTAATGAAAAATTAAATTATTCAGAAGGGCAAAAGAATATATACGGTACAGGGTCTATTCCTACATCAGCAGCAACTGCACTTCCAACAAGGTCAGAGAATACTGCTCCAGAAAACAGAAGCTACATGCTAAACCCTTTTCTAAGGGTACACTGATTATTACAGATGTATTCAGTATCAAGAAAGTGTCTGAGAGCAACTTCATTTTCCTCATCAGTGACATGTTCAAAAATGGAAACACAGTTCAGTGAATAAACCTGAATTGCTGAGAAGAGTTAGTGGCAGAAACTGAAAAAAAAAAAAAAAGATGGTTATTAAAAAAATAGTAATAATTTCACCACTTATTTGACCCTACTTCCTTGTCTTGATAATGGCTTGGACAATTCCACTCTTAGTATTTCCTTCCACATATAGTTCTTGGTCTTTTACTGGGGCAAGCAGGCATGTGATACATTTGGTAGGTATAAGATTTTTCCCTAAAACTCAACATTGTAGGCCTGCTGATCCTTCCTTGACAAACATTTCTCTTGTTTGGCATTTTATCACTGGTTGAAACAAGTTCTCACAGTCCCAGAAGTCACAATCATAGCATTTTTGCCATTGTATCTTTGCACCTTGTGCAGACATGAACTCAAAGTATTACAGGTAAGATTTAATCCCTTTGAGAAATTCATCAACTTTTGGTCTTTGTCACTTCAACCAGCAGCAGACCAGAACACAGCTCAAAACTTATTTCTCCTATGGATGAAAGAGCTTTAGCTAATAAATATTTGTCTATTAAATAAAGAGGTTAGCTGCTTCTCCTGTTGTATCCTATTTCCTCACTTAACTGAAGTCAAATTTACAGACCTGCATCCTGCCAAAAACAGTTGAGAGGAACCTTCGGATATCAGAGTCTCCAACCATTAAAATCTATTACCACATCATCACAGGATAATAAAAGAGAAAGAAAGCAAACCCAACTTTGCCAAGCCACACATGAAAAAAAGAAAACCCAAAAAACAAACCATGACACAGAAATTAACTGTAAGTAACTCAACCTCACTTTCCTCCAGGCTCATTTTCTACTGTGGGGAAATAGCTGTCCATCTATTTGGAATTCATGGGAAGATGAGGGCCAAAACACTCCACAGCCAAGGCAGAAATAGTAACTCTTATATATCATGCACAGTTAGCAATTGTTTACTTGGCCTTTGCAAACAGGCCTGGCTACAAAATTAAAAAAAAAAAAAAAAAAAAAAAAAGTGAGAAATGAATAAAATTGTTTCTGGCAAACATTTTGTACTCAAGAGATCCAGTTTATTTTGATTAAAATTAAATTTTAAAGACCATCTCTTTCCAAAAATGAATTGGTTTCTATGAAGGCAAGGTACCTAGAGGGATATCCTTGAAAGGACAAGGATACAGATTGGGGTAAAGATGCCATCTGTACACTACATGAGGAACTGTAAACATCTTTCAGTTTATTTGTATATTTTACTGCAAATAGTAAAAAATGAAGGCCTTATACAGAATACTAAGCCTACTGAAACAGAAGAAAAATTCTTCTTTATCCAGTTGTATATTTTACATGCTTTGCTTTGTCCAGAAATGCTCATACAAACCATGGTCCCCTAAAAATTAAAAAAAAAAACCCAACAAAAAAAAACCTAAAAAAACACCCAAAAAACATAAAAAAAACCCCACAAAACACCACAACACAAAACAAAGCCACCAAGAAGCTATAATTGCAATTATATTTCCTTAATTTTTAAATTCTTATATTTAATGCTAGGACAATGTGTTAGTAATAATCTACTGTGAAGAAAAACCGAACTATGGGGCTGATTTCCAGCTTCTCTTCAAAGACTCGTTTGTTGCTATACACCCTTGTTGCTCAACAGTTTGAAAAGGTAATATAAATATATTCAACAAGTAATCTATACTGCAGAACATGGATAGAAACAAATTTAAAATATACTTTGATAGAAGTAAAAAAAAAAAACAAACCAAAAAAACCCAAACAACCCACACTTATTTACCAGATTATTTTTTCTCCCTGTCCCTTAAGCTTTACATGATTTTTGCAGTCAGCAGCACATTACAGAAGCACATGAGGATAAAAAAGCTGAAATATCAACCAAATAGCCCTTATTTCAGTAGGCATATTTCTTGAGCAGCAATGAAGTGTATTCATGAATAAAACCCTTGCTTCATTGGACTAAGATTGTTCTTGGAAAGTAGGTCAAAATTTATTCACATGGACATAGAGCAGCAATTTTCTAAGGCTGGAAATGTCAGTGCCTATCTTGATTTGTAAATCTCCAGGCAAACTTCTGTGCATGAACAGGTATCAAGGCCTTTCTGTGAACTGCAGAGCTCCCAGGAATGGAGCAGAAGCAGTGATACATTCCAGCAGAAGAATGAAAAAGTTGAACTAATGCATTTCTTCTGTGTTTGCCATTTTACCTTTTGCATAAGGGACCGTGTCAGGCATATATTTTCAGCAGAGTATAAAATAATAATAAAAAGTAATCTTTTCATGAAGTTTGGATTTCACTGCTTGAGAGCATGTATTATTATTTGTTTATAATTATGAACATATATGCTTTAAAGCATGAATATAAAAACAGGAAGTTAAAGTGGACATGGTATCATTTTACTCGTACTTACAGCCTGATGAGCTTGTCTCACGTCCCACCTTCTTCCCTTCTATTTCTCAATATCCCCTAGCCTGTTTTCAATATTTTTTTCCTTGCTGAAGCTTTGCCTTTCAGCTATCTGACCTTATTGTTCACACAACAGAATCTCACTTGCCAAGAGCAGTCACTTCACGTGACATCTTAATTTTGCACACTCCTTAACACAACTCTTCTTCTAGCCAGAAAATATTTCAAGTGGGCTAAGCAAAGAATCAGTTTGAACACCTTCCCCCCCAAAAAACCAACAGAGAGTAGGTAGAGTTCTCATCTACTTCCTAGCTTCCAATGCAAACATGACTGGTACAAGAGGGTGCCTAATTTCACTTCAATCCCAATTCACCTGGAAAAAGAGGTGCAGGGGAAACAACTGCAGAAGATTTAAGTAATTTACTGGCTGACATACTTTTATAAATACACTTCTACTGCATTATTACAGGAAAAAGTTAGGAAGACTGAGAAGAGTGCAAGTGGGAAAAATTGTCAAAATCTATTACCTCAGGCAATATATAATAATTAAGGATCTTTAATCAAGCAAAGGAAGTCGTAGCTACAGATTGTGTGGTTTTTTTTTTCCTTTGTTTAGAAAAAAACCCCAAAAACTTACTTTGGTAGAACTCTTAAAACCAGTTTAGGCTGTTTATGCATTCATAAACTGAGAATTTCATACAAAGTGAAATCTTAATTGCCTTAGTGTTTCCTGTGTTTAAGTGCCTTCCAGTACATTTAAAGAGTAATTCCATAAAGAATAAATTATATCCATTAACTGATTTCATTGGACATACTTGAAAGATAATATGATTGCTATAATTGATTTTCTTTTTTTGCACAGTTTTGATGAAAGCCAATTTAGTATTGCGTTCTCTCTAGCAGAACTTCCTTGTTTTAATAGTGCACACTTTGATAATTTTAAAAGAAGTACTCATTAAGTCCATTTGTCTAAGATTTTAATAAAATATGAGGTACTGTATCAGCATGATCTATGTTCATTGCATTAAGTGTCATTTGCATTCTGGACATACCTACAATGCAATATTCATATTTATGTTCAATAGCTAGTATATTCTGTAAAGCTGTGTAGATCTACCCATTCATTTCAGACAAAGCCTTAGCAAAAATACCTAAGAAAAATAAGATTCAGGTGGTCTTTCTCTGTCCTGATATTCCAGGTGGAACATTTCTACAAAATGGAAAACCAAATATTAAAAGCAAACAAAAAAAATGCAACCAACCAAAAAAACCAACCAACCAAAAAAAAAAAAAAAAAACCCAACCAAAAAAAACCACAATCAAACAACCCCCGACAAAAACCCCAAGCACAAAAACAACCTACCAACAAAAACAACAAACACCCAGAACATTTAAGCAGATATGAGCCTTGCTAGAACTGCATAGCTCTGCTGCCTTTCCACAGAATCATTTTAGCTGGTAACTTGACTTGTCAATCTAACACAGTTTGTTTTATTCTGTGCTTCTGCTGAATTAGAGTTGGAGAAATATATTTCACTCTCATAATACTCAAAATTGTAAGCAAAGCCAGTTGAGGGGGGAAAAAAATAAAGTAACTAACTTTCTGCAGGATTTCATTGTTCAGCAACTTAGTGGGCTATAGCTGAAATTATAGCTGTCAATTTATGTTCCTCTGTTGTCAGACAAAACACCAGTGTCCTTAAATTGATGAAACTCATTGAAACCAATTTTCAGCTCCTATCAGTCATATCTGGAGCTGCACTATTCTGATGCTGGGCACCGAAGTGTAGCAAATAACTTGAGATAGTCAGAGAGTAAAAAATATTTACTGAGCTGATAAGAACAATTGGTCAAGCCATTAGCAACATCTCAATGAGACTAGGTCTTGGGTTTTTACTAAAAAATACAATTGCTTAAAACTTAAAATTTTCAACTATTTAGCACTACACAGTTTTACTTGCTGCCTAATAAAAGTAAATGCTAAGTTCTGTTTTAATATTCCTTGAAATTCTTCAACATAACAAGCAGGTTAAATGTTATTTGGGTTGTTTGCGGTTTTCTGATTTTTTTTTTCCATCACCTACCATGCAATCCAGCTGAGATTGGATTTATTAAAATACTCTTCTGTGTACAGTTTTATCAAAATCTCAGAGTGCAAGACACATTCAATATCAGCATAGCTTTATCCCCTCCATTTTTCCATTATACAGTTAAAGACTTGAAAAGCTGAAAAACACATTGAGGGAAACAAAAACAATTGACTTACTTATTCACTCAACATCTTGCTGAGAAAAATGGCCTGAAAAACCTGCCTACCAGATTACATTCTGCCAGTGCACACAGCTCTGACCAGGTCTGTATCCTGATTGTGCCAACAGATGTACAAACACAGGCTGATCCCTTGAAGGGCCTGGATGTGTTGTAACAGCAGCACAGAGCACACGGTCATAAATAAACCCAGACAATTCAGAACTAAGGGAGCAAGAACAGGAAGGACAAGTAGTAACTACATATTTGAACAGATGATGACACAAAAAGCCATTTTTCCTGTAGTCTGCTGTGATTAGAAGATAGAGGAAATTAATAAACATTAGAAATTCCTTTCATGGAATTTATCATCTTTTGTTCAAAATTGCTGCAGTCATAAGTAGATAGGAGAGAGAAAAGGAAGGGATGTACAAAAGTTGAGATTATGTGTTCACGTGTGAAATTAGACCAAGATGTGTGAGTTGGCAATCAGGCCAGAAAAACCTGGAGGCAGAGGCTGCAGTAATGAGGCAAAACTGACCCAGTCAGAAACCCAGCTGCTGAGCAGAGGAGCAATGAGAGAGCTCTGGGGAACCAGACACATCCAACTAGAAGCAGTGGCTCAAGCATCAACCCCAACATTTTCCTGTTCTGTTAGGTTGAGAAGAAACCCCTATTTCAGGCAAATTTCAGTTCCTTTGGTAAACAATGCTGCTTACCAAGACCTGACATTCTTAGGCCTCATACTGGATCTCCACAAAGAGTTCTGGGCATAGCATGAGCCAGCAGGTAGCAGATACCTTGATTCCAAATAACATATGTGTCCCCCATATAAAAAAAAATATCATGGCCATTACTCAAAGCTATCTTTGTCAATAGACAAGACTTCAAAAAAAATTAAATCTAAGTGTGAGCTATAAGAAAAAGGCATGACAACATACTAACCCCATCATTAAAGATTATGCTTAACTATCACAGCCAACAAAGACACACTTAGCACTCCCAGCGACTTTGCCCAGTACATCATTAGGAGCTCTTAGAGCTCTATCTTTGCAAAAAGGGAGCCCAAAAGATAAAACAAATCAATAATAGTAATAAAAGTTACACAAAGAAATTGCTTTTAATGGGCTGACAGCCTCTCTTAGCATGAGAGAACAGACTCCACAAGCTCCAAGATGTAGAAATACCACAGGGTAACACAAGCAATTTCTTAGCTCCAGCTCTGGGTTCAAACTTCTAAGAGTGGTAAGCAAGTATATACTACAAGATTAGTTCCTATTCTTGATTTGGAAAAGGTGTTTTGCTCTACTTATATATACCTTAAAACAGCATTCATAATTAACACCTCAATCCACAAACAAAAGACTCAAAGTTACTTGTCCAGCTAGATACAAACTTTTCAACAGCTTAGACATTTCAACATTTATAAACCTTGGTTTGTTAGAAGCTTTGCATGAAGTGCAAAGAAGAATCACTTGGCAAACCCACACAGGCAGTATGGTTCCCTTCCTCTCACTTTTTCCACACAGCCTCTGCAAGCAGCCATGCCTATCTGTGAACAACAGCCAGCAAGGGGAGATAAAAAAAAAAAGTTTATTGTTTAGAAAATTAGGCCTTTTATTTGATGGATTAGTGTTTTCACTTAGAGCCAATCATTTGATAGTCCACATACATCATCTGTAGAAGCGGGTTAAGCAGACTAGCTTTGTGCCTAAGCTGAGCATGCAAAATCTCTGCATATATCTCCAAATATAAACCAATTTATAGTTGCAAAAAAGTCCTAACTTGACATTTACTGCTCCTTCTGTCTTTATTTTTGGTATAAGTAATAAGCAAAAGTAATGTGCTGTACGTGCAATTGACAAGTTAACTCCTACAGTATATAATGTACTCCTCTAATAATAATTGTCTAAACAATAACTGTCAGCCCTCAAATACACAGTAATGATGCCTTGTTATTTATCACTGTATTGGAGGATTTTTCTGCTCTCCTGATGTCAGCAAAATTCCAATTCAATACAGTTAAAATGCTGTCTATTATTTTAGTTTTCCTGTGTTTAATATAGTAGAGACATCAATACTGTGGCACCTATAACAAACACACAAGTAACTCAAATTACATTAACACAGATGTGGATAATTATTCTTTAACAAGTTCATTGATTGCAGCAGATTCTGCTCATTACCAAAAGAAGGAGGCCTATGGCAGAATTTAAAAAAAAAAATAGTGTGCCTCAAAATTCTTTCACTTTCAATGCTGTTGTATAAAAGTTTAATAGTATAAATTGCTTCACCCACACAGATTGATGTGTCCCAGCTTACTTCAGGGGGGAAAAAAAAAATGTTTCTACCCAAGCCTTACCTTTGGCAGTCATTTCTAAAATGAAATAGAAACCTACCTCATAAATCTTGCAACAGGTGCCAAAGACTGAAAACCTGCTTGTACAGATTTCAGCCCCTGTGAAAATACTCTGCAAGTCTTGATGAAAGACTTTTTGGTTTTGAGAGAAAATGCTGACCTTACTTCACAAATGTTTTGCAGATTTTTTTCCCCTTAAAATAAGGGGTCCACACAGTTTCTTTCAAAGAAACCATGGCTAATTTTCATTAAGTTATTTGCAACAGTATAGCTCTCATTTATACAGTTATGAATTAGTATTTGAACACAGGCAGGTGAAAAAGGAAGGGCACTCAGAAAGCTGAAATGAGAGGCAGGACTCAGATACTATGGGTGAATTTGGCTACTACGGAGAAGGACTAGGGGTCAAGGAATAAAGAATAAATCTTGGAAGAGAGGATAAATAAAGGTTAAAAAATAAAGAGTGGGAAATATTAAGGTCTATATTTCCCTCTCCTTGGTGGACAGACACCCAGGCCCCTTCCAGAACAGCTCTCTGCATTTCAGTTTTTCCCCATGTGAACAAGGAGCTGTGAGTTGTAGACACCTGCAAGTAATAAGCAGGGGAGGACTATAAGAATAAAATAGTTTTTAGTAGCTTCCACACAGTCTGAGGTCTAAGAAGTCCCCAGAAAAAAGAACTGTTAAGAAACCCCTGGTGAGTTGTTTGATTTATTTTCCATTTATCTATCTGGTTTATATTTTTTTCCAATACAGCCAGATTTTCACCATCCACATTACTCTATAGCAACAAGTTGTAACAGTTTTTTACTTTAATCTGAAAAAAAGTATGCTCTTTTGGGGTTTTTTTTTTCCTAATTTACCTATTTGTTAATAACCAAGAAATCATCATTCAGCACCTAAAGTAAACCATAAATTTTAATTCTAACATTACGATTTTTTTAAGGACTCACTATTTTAATATTCCTCTCTGCTACAGATCCTTCCTTAGTCATCATTCATTTCCAGCCCATTCTACAGAAAATATATTTTCCAAGTATTTTCCCCATTCTACACCTTCCTTGCCCATAAGCACACAATCCATATTAAATCTGTAATTTCACTTACCAAGCATTCAACCTCCAGAACGCAGAGATTAATTGTTAGAAAGCTCTTCAGATGACAACAGGCTCAACCCCTGGCCCAAAACACACAAAGCAGCCCTAAAAAAGAGCTAACGAATCCCTTTTAGGGGCACACACCTTTTTGTAGTGACCATACAAAGCATTAAGTGTCACACTCTCATGTGTTTCCTATCACATCCTAATTTGCCAGGCTGCTGTAATTGCCCCCTGGAATGCTGGACTGGGATCCCTCACAGGTGAGGCTGGATTGCTCATAGGTACTTCCTATTAACTTCAAGAGGCACAGAATTAAAGTTGTTTTGTTTTTATTTTATTTTTTGCCTTAGCCCTTTTTTCTTCCTGGTGTTGCGTTTTACTAAACTACGTCCCGAGATGTGATGAAATTAGGCAACTTAAACTGTGTTAGTGAAGGCTGAGGATAGGATTTTTGTCTGGTTTTGTTTTTTGGTTCTTTGGGGTTTTTTTGGTTGTTTTTTTTTTTTTTTTGTTTTTTTTTTTTTTTTTTTTTTTTTGACAAACATGTTAAGAGAATTTCCACAGGGGGAGTTTTTGGCCTGTTTGGGGGGAAAAGGAGAAGGGATGTAGCTCAATTTACAGTCTGCTTGAGGCAACTGACAAAACTTGAGAAGGCAACCTCCAGTTATTATTTCTTGGAGGTTACTGGGAGAGACTACCTTTTCAAGGTATTATTGCCTTGATTTAGCTTGTAATATACTATTTTGAAGTAGAACAAAACCAAACAAACCCCAGAAATATTTAAGACACAGCAAACATATTCCTAGGCTGACTTGCTACCTAGTGTTTTCAGAATAGGAGGGAACTAGCCTAATACAATCTGAAATTCCAAATGCAGAAAAGCAACCCCAAAAATTACAAAGAGGGAGGAGGCAAAAAACACATAATTATGTGATTTCCTGGTGAAATAATGTGAATAGCAGTACTGAATGGCATCAAGTCATGAAGCTGCTGTGCAGCTCTCTAACCGAGTAAAGTTGTCACCACTGCTGGGTGACTTTGCAAGGACATAACAAGTTTTGTCTAGGCTTGTTTTAGGCTCACCTAGAACATTATTTTAGCATAATAAACAGTGACAGCAATGCTCTCATAATCAGGTAACTCCCACTTGATTTGGTTTGGTTTAGCTTTGTACAGTGGTGGGGTGTAAACCCCACTGTTTTTGATACCCTGAAATATTTTTAGCAATAATGCAAAACAGTAGCTAGTTGTTAGTCCTCATCCAGCAAACTACTTATTAATCTAGTATAAAAATGCAGACAGAGGAGTGAAGTCATTAAATGAGAGCAAAGGCTTTGAAAGTACAGACAGAACACCCAGGACTGTAGAAAAAAAATATTTGGTAACCAATTACTGGTCACTAACAAATACAACTTTGAGATCTGGATCATAAGAAAAAAAAAAACAAAAATACAGTATTTGTAAAACATGACAGCTAGGATGGAATGGGGGACTGTAAACCAGTGGAAAAATGGATAAGGTGTTGCAGCAATAAGTTCTATCAGCCTCAAATGAACTCTAGTGAGAGGGGAAACAAAGCATTTATAATATACTTGTCCTAGTGAAGGGCACAGAACGCTGGTGACTCACTGCAACCCACTCTTCCCTCCAAGCCTGCCTGAACCTGTCAGGGCCCCAGAGAGATAGGGGATGGCAAATGTCCCATCAGAGCACAGCAGAAGGTGTAGGAAGTGTCACCATTTAACACATATGACTATTGAGACTGCAAGGCAAAACTCTTACGACAAATTGCCAGAGATAATCTTGATTTAGAAACACTGCTAGACACTACCTGTGTCTCACATGCTTCCAAGAGCAGGGAAAGTATTTTTCCTCCTTCCTCTCCCTACCTTTTAAACAATTCTAAGCTCTCTATGGCATGCACTTGCCTGTAAGCTGAGCCACAGGACAAACCATTTTCATTTTAGCTAAACATCTCAGATTGAACCAAGTGTCTGTAAGGTCGGAACGTTCAATGCTTCAATCGCAAAGCAAAGCAATGAAATGTAAAAACGCTTCATTACACCTGAGGGATACATTCAGGTGTCAGGATAGCTGATGCCTACCATGAATCCACACCATGACTAAGCCAGGCAATACTCATATTTTAGTAGTACTGTACAGATGTCCTGAAAAGTACTGTCCACATCTTTACAATCATTTAACAATCCACAATTAGAAATAATAGATCTGGGGGTTGTCCTTTGGTTGTTTTGTTTTGTTGCTTTGTTTATACACTTGTTACTGCTGTTCTGAGCCAACTCGCATCTTGAATAAATGCAGTGAAACAGATTTATGAAAACAAGGCCAAATAGAACTCACTTGTGCTCACGGGGTAGCCACTGCAGGGGTAAACTAAAGCCATCTGTCTGTTACTATTCCTGCCGCTGTGAGACCACGTACACTTCATTGTTTCCCACGCACAAAACACAGAATTATCAGACACGCTGCAGCACCTATTTTTTCTTCTGTAGGAAGAAGAAATCCTCTGTTGGAGCAGGGCATGGCTGAGATCAGCAGTGGAACACTGTCAGCATGCTTGTGTAGTCTGTGCCCTACCTGGTATGTGCAGTGAAAAGGCCCTTCATTTTTCATCAGTGTCTTAATCTGCACAAGTGTAATTACAGCCCTCCTCAGTAATGGTAAATACAAATTATTCTGTTCTGCAAGAAGAAGATAAGCTCATTTTTATGTTTCAACAAAAAATGAATATATGATTGGAATAAAAAGATATTTATCCCAGCTTAAATGTTAGGATTATATAACAACATTTGAAATGCCTGAACAGAAATTGAATGTTTGCCAGTTCAGCATCCTAACAGTCATCTTATAAAACTACAATGGACACAAAAGGAAGGCTTTTCTAACTTGTTACAATACTCTTTAAAGGCTACAAAAGATCAGCCATAGGTCATTTATACTGTTTTATTTCCATTATAGCACATCCTTTGGACACAGAAAATTATTTGTCTTTTAATTTACCATTACACAACCAACACCTTGAAAGTCTTCACCATGATTTGAAAGTGTGTGTTGAAGACAATAAATGACAATATATTTATTAGTCTAATTAGTAAATATTCAGGTCATAGGTTTTTGCTTAATTACAGTCTTCTATACCATGGTTTAAGTGAAAAGATATAGAAAAAAAAAGTATCTGAAGTGTCTGAAATTGCCATCTGAAAGATTAGAAGCCTTTAGTATTCAAGACAGAGCAGCCTGTTGCTTAACATTTTTATTTCTTTGGAAACATCACGAATTTACTACTGCTAACGCATCTACCAAGTGAGAAACTTCTGAATTTGAAATTCTTGAGTGTCATGCTTTCTTCAAGAATTATTAAAATGGAGATTTGATACAGTTTACAGTTTGTAAACTAAATCCTAAGGAGTCCTACCTAATCCTCATTTTTTTTCTTCTATAGTTAGCAAACAAGTTTCAGTCAAGGGAATGTGGTTACAATCTATTTGTATATATTGTTTATCACAACAAATAGCATTTATAACAATGCACAGAGCAAGAAAAATACATTTTGCACTACTTTTATATGTTTTTTCTTCCTGAGACTGGAAGTCATTTACTGTGCCTTGCAGAACATTTAATCCCTTTTACCACTGAGATCCAACAGGATTTAAGGACGTACATCTCATGGGGCAGGGCCTGAGAGCATTCCAAGACAAACCCCATTTTAACCAGCTTTACAGCCCCAGCAGGGCTCCACTTCTGGGATGATTTTATCTGTTATTTTTAGAACTGATAATTACTCATTCTTCTGCCATACTAATTTCTAAAAACTGGCAAAGAAAACTGACAAGTATATTAAATATTCTATTAAAAATTAGGAGAGGGATATGATTGCTTCCTCTTATTTTCTAATGGTGTATCAGAGTAGGACTGTGTTCTACAGGGGACAGTATTTCTTTTTCTTTACCAGTTCAAACCATCAGAACTATATATATTGAATATATATATGTATATATATAATTTACCCTTGGTGTACTTATTCCTTCTTCCTTGACAGATCAAATACCTTAAAAGTTTTTAGGAGGTTCTCTAATTTAAAAAAAAAAAACAAACAAACAAAAAACCCCAAAAAAACCACAAAAAAACCCCCCAAACCAAACAAACAAACAAACAAACAAAAAAAAAACAATAAAAAAACACCCAAAAATACCCAAACAAACCAACCAAAAAAAAAAAACCCAAAAAACTAAAAAACAACAACAAAAACCTTACAACCCAGGAAAAAACCCCCACCCATTGAAAACAAACAAACAAAAAATCCATCCCAATCTATCTGTGGGCTGCATTTGATATGAACCACCCACTGTGCACCTCCTGCTTCAAAGCTTTGGTACAGGTGTTGGTTAATTCTCTCTCTTGTGTGCAGTTTTAGACAATATTCTATTTGAATTGGATACATAGTTCTGTATTCAGTTTTCTAAACCGTAGCACTGAGTGCATTTAATTCATCTTTATTTTAATTTTTCTAAGGAACAGATGTTTAGTAGGCACAGGCTGTCTCACAAGAAGGGAAAGGAGGAGAGTCAAAGTCGTTTTAGCTCCCTTGCTGAACCAAGCAAAAGAAGAAAAGAACTGAGCTAAAATATGGAGAAAAATCAAAGTAAAAATCCTGGTGTAACCTCAGAGAATCAGCAGGTGCTTAATTGCTTAAAAAGAATTAGGAGGTGACAGACAACAGCCTTATACTAGACTTTCCCAGCGTGGCACTGAATTTTGAAGAACACCTTGATCAAATCTCTTGCATTGCAAAGGCCAACATTAAAAAGGGGAGTGTTAAAATCCGAGCAGATGCAACAGGAACACACAATCCCTGCTCTTTTAAATGTGTTTTGCTGTAGCAGATGCAGATGGAGCTGCTGCACCTCCACCCCATAAAGGTCATCCCATCACTGCCTGACCAGCCTGAGCTCTGGACTCACATGTTTACTGCTGGGGAGTCATTTGTGAGAGGGGAGCATGAGGAAGGAGGGCAGGAAAAGGAATCTGTCTGCCCACACACAACAGGTTTGTACTCCCTTGTTTGTCTTGGAAAAACACCCTGTACCCATACTAATCTATAAAAGGATTGGGAATCTGGAAGTGACACATTTCAACTCATTATGGATCAATAGTTCATACGAAAGGGATTTAAAACACTGCTGACATTACACTGTACTTAAATTATTTCAGATTTCGAAGTATAAATAAATATGCCTCTTTTGACACAAAATCTCTTTGGCTGAGACTTTTCATTCCCACCTTCATGCTTTGTTTGCTCATCACATTAAAATTTCAATTTTTTTACACAGAAAGGCAAAAACAAAGCATAAAAGATATTTACATAATACTTTACATAACAAGCTCCTTTTGAGAAATGAGAATATTAAAATTTCAAAAGTACAGTCACAGCGAGTGGTAGGCGAGCAACGAAGATAAATCAAATCCTATTTCTTGCCATGCTGTGAAAAGACGGCTGGCTTTTAATCATCATGATGTGCCATATGTAAATTCCATCAAAGAAGAAGTTTGGTAAATGTTATATTTCATAACCACAGGGAAGGAAGCTATTTATAAACACCAATTAAATGATATAATATAGTCCAAAGCCATTAATAATAAAACTATTAATGTAGGTAGACATTACTTTCACATGGAGTAGTTTTTGAAGTAAACTTTTTCAAATGCATATTTAACTAAGGAAACACTGCATATTTTCTACTCAAGGTCATTTTAACTTCTCATATTTTCAGTGATATAAGTAAGTTGCTCAAGAAAGAAAATAATGCATAGAACACTCAAACTGAGAATCACTTTCTCAAAAACTCTGAGATTGTTTCAGTTAGCAGCTGTGTTTTATATGTGGTTAGAAATCTCTACATGCATGTATGAAACTTAAATGCAAGCTCATGTTGGATTTTGCCAGTCTCAGGAAACATCTGGTGATGCAAATATCTTGAACAGAAGATTGCAGCGAGGTTTAGCACCACAAATCTCCAGTGGAGTTTGTGGTGCTAAACACAAACACAACATCACAACAATACTATTATCACACTAGAATTGTGCATCACTTGCATTAAAAGAAAATAAACTAACTTGAAAGCATTAAAAGTCATTATGTTTCACAAAATTCCTAAAAAGGCTGCAATAATTTATGCCATAGTAATAAAGCTTTGGAATAGAACAGTTAATAGGCCCTGTCTCAAACCAGTATGGTAAACTGAATCTAGATGTTAAAGCTCTAAATATTGTAATAACACATAAAAATATGGTTTTCTTACAGAGAAGATGCTGAATTCAAGAGGTTTTAAAGAGAATTCTACAGCAAAGTATGAGAGATAGCTAATGACTGCTGGGCTAAGCCTTCTTGCAATAATGGAACTGACAGGCTACCCACTGGATACTCCAGGAAAGACACAATGGTACAGTATTTTACTATATAATAAAGGCACAGAGGAATTTATTTCTTATTGGTAGACATCAAACTTCAAACCCAAAGTTTCTAAAAAGTCACAAAAAAGCATCAACATAAAAAATTTCAAACCAAACAATCCCCTCCTGAACTTTCCAGATATTCAGTAGTTCATGTATATCTTCCCTTATCTAAAAACCCCTCAAATCTATCTCACAGTCTCACCAGAAAATTTAAAAAAAATTGTAGAATCCTGTGTTTGTTTTCCACAAGACAGAAAAAACCAATTTTCAGTTACAGATTTAAAACCAAAGGTTTTATTCTAATGAGTTTTGTAAAGGGAGCTAAATATCTCTGTATTTTCAGCACACTCAGCAATGTCTGTGTGCATAAACTGAGACCTGTCATGTCTGTCTTGTGATTAGGAGAAATTTAATGCTTCACCTCTTTGTCATATTTGTTGTTTTGTCATAACTGGTGTGTAGATTGAATGGCAGGTGACATTTCCAAAGATTTAAATAAGGTAAGAAATTAATCAAATTAATATATTCATTTTCTAAAGTATAATGAGTCATTTGCATATAAAATGTGAGCGTCTGTAAATATAAAATGAACTCCACATACTTGAGGACATAATGAACTCCATTTCTTATATTTCTCTATCTATGTATGTATATGTGTAGGTGTGTGTACATATATATACACACACATGGCAGAGAAAGATTTTAAAGCCCTGAATTTCTTGCTGTTTTATGCAGCAGTTTAGCTTGAGCACGAGCTAATGATTTCCCCCTCCATGGTTCACAGCACAGAGGATACCAGACTGCAGCATTCTGTAGGGGACCTACGGAGCTCCTTATATATCAGCTGCAAAGGCAGCCTCTGATCTGTCCTCCAGAAGAGGGAAATGCTCTTACAATGCCCAAAGTGTTCTCCAAGGGTGAACTCCAGGTCTGATCATGTAAAAGGAGTGAGACATACCCTTAGCATACATGGAATTCCATGGAGATCACTGAAACCCTGGTGGAGAGGAAAGGATCTTACCCTTTGGCCACTTTGCAGATCAAGAAATGTAAGGTAAACATGGCATGGGGCTCCATACAGGATAGAGACAGCAAATGAACACATCTACCAAGAATAATGAATAAAAAACACTGTCCAGGCTGTGATAAAATATACCACAGAAAAGTCACATTTACAAATTAAGCAGTAGGAGTTTCAAGGCTACCAGCTAATTCCAATTTAATGATGCTGCCAGTGTGTGAAACAATACATTGAAGAAAAATAAGCTGATTTGATCAGTCAATAATTGAAAATCTATTTGCCTAATGTTGATTTACAGTGCAACAGGATTCAGCTACTAAAATTTGTAACTGGTGCTCCTGTCAACAGAAGAAAGGGCAGCCTTTAATTTATGAATTAAGAGAGCCAGGACTAATTAAAGATGCAACATAAAGCTGGGAAACAGTAACTCTAACATGCTGTATGAATTCACATAAATACAGACATTTTAGCCAGCTGGAGCTGAGCTATAGTGCTAACTGCATGGGCTCGGCTTTGCACAGGGTGTTCAAGAGTATTGATTTTTCTCATGTGCACATTCCCATAATACACACAGAACTTCTTTACAAGTCAAAATACTATTGTCAGAAATAAGAAAAATGAGTAAAGAGGTAACAAATACTATAGGGAGGTACAAAAAGAAAAAAGAAAAACAAAGGCAAGTTTTAGGTTGAAGAATAGCAGGAAGTGCCTACAAAAACAGGCCACCTGTAGGAGACCTGGTGTTTCAACATCACTTGTAGATCTTTTGAAAAATTCCATATTTTCTTCACAACTGCATGCACAGCTCCTTCTGCAAACACTCTATGCCAACAGTCTGCTTAAAAGCAAGGCCCAAGTCTGTACAACAATTTGCACCACTATTCCTCTGCTTCAAAATGAGCAACCCTCATTTCCCTCCTGGTGGCAGAAGAAGGACTTTGCCCTGTAATTCCTATGTCTCAACATGCCAGGGACACTAGTGGTTTAGTAGAATGAATACTCACCAAATTTATATCATAAACATATTGTCCTTAATGATATATATTTGACAACCTGCATCAAACAAGGCAGAAGACTGAAAAACTGCATTCTATAATCTACCTGATCACACTGAAACATTACAGAGACACAAAGTAAATTACTCTAAATGCCCCATTTCAGCATGTTATGCCTTATAATTGTTCAGAATTTGGCTAGATACACTAGGAAAGGCACTTGGAAGTTGAATTGCTTCAGAATGCTTACAGGAACAAGACCAAATTTAGCCTCTCACATATAACTTCTTTTTAAGAGTACTTTACAGGTGTATGTATAAGCATAAAGTTTATGGATGAGATTATCTAACAGCTAAAATAAACTTTGAAAACAGTAATTGAATGTACATGTGTTTAGGAATTTGCTGATCGATCTGAGTCAGAGTGTCAGTGAAGGCTCGGGATCTTCCAGACAGTTAATGCTTGGAGGGGAAGCTGAGGATCCAATCACTATTTACTTGATAGAGAAGTCATTTATATGTACAAGGAGCCTATGGAAAATTCTTTTTTCTGAACACAACAGGAATCCTAGATTTGGTCTTGAGAAAACATGAACATACCAGGAAATACTAATTTGCAGAATTGTTTTAACCTGCTTACAGTAATGGTACAAGTGTTTCTGTGACACTTTGACAGACTTCTTTACTAGGTTCTTTCTACTTATTTCCTAAAATGTATACTTCTCTGCCAGTATTTTGCTCTACATTTCCATACTACCACACTGTTACCTCCAAGTCATGTTTTCTGCGGTACCTACCTATCATTTCAGCTATCTACTTTACAGCAAAGCTCAATTTAATTTCAGACTTCTTTTCAATGAGAGATATGTGACTATCTTCAAGGAGGTGTGAGGCATGTTTACTCTTTAACTTTGTCTCTACTACTTTCATTCTATTCCTTTTAGTACACACAGTTTTGCATACTGCTTGCACTCACAGAGTTGTCCTTGAAGCCTACAAAATCCTCTCATTTTTAAGCATCACTCTTCCACATGCTTGTTTCTGAAAGCAAAAATATTTCCTGTTATAATTCGAATTCTTACAAGAGATATACAGCAATTCCAGTATATCTCTATTAATCCAAGGAAAAAGACATTTTTGGAGAAATGAGTGTAAATAATGTCTTTGTGAAGAGACGGGGAGAAAAATAGTTATGTGTCAGCACAGTGGGGATAGAAGCTACAACTCTATTAAACTCTTAATAGAAGTATTTAAATTAAAACACCCCTTTGAGTGAAATTCTGCACTAATGTATGTTACATGAGACTTCCCCTGCCTCCTCTCTCTCATCCCACCACTGAACCCTGGGAAGCATTTTAACCTCCTGCAGCGCAGTCAGCAATCCATCCATGACTGATTGACCCATATCAGGATGGAAGCAGACCCTATGGGTCAGAAGGATGCGCCAAAGGGAATGATGAGGCACTGAATCTGTGCTTGATGAGCAGAGGAGACAGAAGATTAGAGAGCAGATAAGGTGGATAATAGGCTTGGCTTCTGAGACCTCTTCTTGTGAAGGTTCTCAAACCAAAATATTGTTCGGAGTTCTTTTCCGTTAATTAAATGGGAGCTGAGGGGATATATAACCTGTCAAGGTCTGAATAGCTCAACCTCCAACACTTCCATAGAAAGTCTGACTGAGGAAATGAAGTAAACATTCAGCAGACTCTTGTTTCCTTCTCCCTGTCCTTCCCCCGGAGCAGGCATGCACTCACAAGGTGCTCAGCCATCCTGGGTACTTCAACAAGCAGTTTAGCCCCACAGTGCAAACCAAAGAGCCCTCAAGAGCAAACATCATTCATTTCCATTAGAGGACTTAGCACTGCAGGAGTCACTTTGTTTTACTCAAGAGACATGCCAAATCTCCTATTACAAAGTCACATCATTTTTTCAGAGAACAAAGTTGCTGCTTTAGTTACATGCACCTGTGTTTCTTTGATTGCTCACCTTCAGTTTGCTTTTATCACTAAAGGCTGGTGCCAGCCTTAACACAGAAACAAATGACCTATTGAATGAAAGCTGAATGCTATAAAAAAAAGGTAAATTATTCAGTTGTGATAAAAATGTGTTCTTGAGTGTGCATGCCCGCTGCAGAGCAGGACAGAGTACCCAGGACACAGTACCACTTTTCAGGGTTAAAAGGGTCAAAGGAGCAGAGTGTGGCCAATAAAACACAGAACAGGGAATATGCATGTCCTGCATGAGCACACGGGCACTTTATAACTGAAAAAAAAAAGGCAGTAAAAGTTGGAAAATATAAAACTAATTTTCTTTATAAATAACAAAAGTTCTGCTGCCAAAGCTGCAGATGTGATGCATTAAATGCTCTGCATGGGAGGAATTGATTTATTCAGTAGTTCCAGAAATGAAAGGGTGTCTCTTAGGTCACACATGGAAAGAAGCATCAACAACAAACAAGCCTGGAAACCAGAATGACAAGACAGCTGACCTCTGTTAAAGCTAAACAAAGGTATTTATTAAAAAAGCCAACACTTGAAGTCTTCACTAACTTGAATAATGAAAAAAATTACTGGAGTGAAACCTCTGATAGAATCTAAACTTGTTTCGATAAATGTAGGATGCAATTTGTATTCAGGACACATCAATTTTCTCTTGTTTTCAAGAGAAACAATTCATTACAGAAGTTTAATGAACACTACTCCATTTTTTATCAGGCTTTACCTTTAGGGGAGGAGAAAATGCACTAAAGACACAAGGTACTCAACGACATTTAAAAAAGGTAAATAGGATCTCTGAGTTAATTTCTTCAGAATTACATAGCTGCAAATAAGAATTATCTAAATCCTTTAAAATTTCTTAGAAATTATAGCCTAGTTTCATGTTAATATTTATCTATCTTGTAGTTGACAACTATTGTAAAAATCATAAATTAGAGGTAATAATCTCGACTGAAAAATACTTCAAGATACAGATATCCTCCCAGTGATATCCTGCAGCTGTATGGACTGTAACCATTACTCTTACTATTCACTGAGTAAAATACAGCAACAGTGAGGTAAAAAAAAAAAAAAATAAATAAAAAAGGAAGAAAAGGAGCATCAGAAGAATCCTTTACATTATTCATTTTGAAGGCAAAAAACTAAGGAGCTTTATTTTTGTCTACTGATCAGTGACTGAAGTACATTATACCCAGCTTTAAAACACCAGCAATACTGACTGTGCAGTAAGAGAAGTGATCCATCAATTTTTATACAAGTTGTTTTGTTAAAATGGTTGGGCCATGCCCCATGCTGCCACTCATCCTCTACCTTCACTTAAGCTGTGCCAATCAATAAAAACTGAGATTTTGTCCTTCTGCACTGTTTATGACACATATGTTTGGCAGATGCAACAGCATTCAAAAAATCTACCGGATTTTTTGTGGAGTTACACAAATGTATAAAATGGAAAAAAGTAGCATTTATGAATTTATATTGAATTAAGAGGCCTTGCAAAGCTAAGAATATTATCATTGAATATAGTACTTAAACTATGGGGTTTTATCTCAAACACTTTTAAATTAAAAATATTGTTAGTGTTTTAAAGAGCGCCTTGAGAGACAAGAGCGTCCTGTGTGATTTAAGGTGTATAACAAATATGACAGACAATATACACAAATGTGCATGACAGAGCAAGTTATCACATTGTCATGTGGATAGAGCTCTTTAAAAAGAACATTATTCTTTTGACAGATTTTTATTCTCAGGTTTCCTAGTGCTCTCCAAGACTCACTCCTTCTTTTAATACAGTGGCAGGTAAATCCTCCAGGTTTTGGCAAAGGCTTACCTTCTACCCCAAGGAGGTAAAAAACAGATGGAATGGGAGGGTCTCTGAGGAAAGGCAGAGAGCTGTCCGTGCCATGGGGTGCTGAACACCCTTGGGAGAATGTGATCACAGGAGTCAGTTTATGAACAGGCACAGGGGCAACAGAGTTGTTGGGCTGCAGAGCCCTGGGCTGCAGAGTTGTTCTCTCATGGCCTTCATATAGAAAGTTTATAGCATTTTTTTTCCTAAGGTAAGAAATATATACAGTAGTGAAGCTATATAACACAAGGTAGTAAATAATTAACAAGTCAAAGATAGTTTATTTAAAGTTGAAAGAGAGAGGGGGAATTGTAGGAATATAAAGAGGTAAAAGACTTTAGAAAGCACAAAAAGGCCTCAGAAAGTAGACAAAAAACTAAGAAAGCCTGGGAAATTTCTAAACCTTCTTATGGGAAACTAGGAAGTTAAAAACCAAGTGAATACATTTATATTTATCATAACGAACAAGAAAGAACAAGAACATATTGATAGTTCAAGATGTGAAAAATTCTAGATATATGCTTTGCAAAGATAGAAAAAGTTTTAATCTTAAATAATGAATTATTGTGTATTGTTTGAGGTTTATAGAAGTCCTTTTGTTAATGTTAAACCCACGTAGGTTCCTTTCTTATTGGTTAGAGTATAATGACTTTTCACCTTTTCTTTTATGCTATTGGTTCAAAGAATATGTAGAAAAAGGTTTTGCACAAGCTGCCATCTTGTCTTTGATCTGGATTTGCATGGATGTTGTTATTTTCCTGTCTCTCTTGCTTTTTACTTGTATGATACAGACAGATAATAAATCCTAGGTCTGCAACCAGAGTCCCATCCCGTTTGTGAGACACGGACCGATCCAGCACATGGTGACTGTGGGACTGGCACCATCCTGAGTTTCTAATTGGAAATTATGGGATTGTTGAGGGTAGAAATGCAAGGTCCAGTGTGGTGCACAACCAGTAGGCTGGGTGGCATAGTCCAAACAGACTTCCCTGCATCTACATGTACAAACTGACCACCACTGACTCAAATACAGAGGACAGAAGGCATCACAAAAAGAGCCTGAATTAGTATTGCTGATGGTTAACAGAATATGCTGGTTTGCATCATTCTGCATTTCCAATAAAATTATACAATAGTGTATAATTTTATATATACATATAAAATATATATTTATATATTTAATATAAAATATAACCACATATATATAATCACATGTGTTTTTTATGGTTTGTTTTGTTTTTTGTTTTTTAATTCAGCATGCACAAAAAGACAATCTGGATTTCTTTGTCTTCTCTTTGTCTTGATTATGTTTCACTGCTGATTCTTCCTACAGATAAGTCTGAAAATCATGGCACTTTGCCAGAGTGCATATTACTTCTGAATCAATTTAGATGCATATTCTATCTAAATAGAGCACCTGAGGTATCTTGGTGTACTTTCTTTACACATATTATTGTTATTTGAATTGTTTACGTGCCTGTGAAAACATGCTGAGAAGAGAATCAAAATAAATGGGTCAAAGCAAAGACTTCACAAATGGGGACAAATGTGAATCTAATACATCACTCAGGAGAAAACAAATAATTTGGTTTCTGGCATAGGCTTTTTTAGTCATCCAGAAAATCAATTTTCAAAAACAAATGTTAAAAAACCCCAAACTAACTATCCAAATAAGGCCAGGTAATGATAAAGAGAAGGATCTCTGACTTCAGGCTTATTTACTAATCTTCTAACTTTTGTCTGAATATCACAAATTATGCAATTGTGTTTATTGTGAGCAGCTTTCATCCTCTGATGGTTTGCACTGTTAACAAAAATTTTACTTCCTTTCTACCTGTTATCACTAAATTGAACTACAGCAAAATTAAAATGACAGAAGAAAACAGATTTAAGGGAGCAATACACAAACATCTGCCAGAATCATAAAAGAAGAGTGAGGACCACAGAAGTAAAAAAGAACAAAATAAAATTTTATGAGCTGTCTCTGAACCAGGAGATTCTAATTAAGGTTGTAGAGTTATATGAAAAAAGATAAAACACAGATAATACAGCTACAGACATATTAACCAATGGCTGCCATGTGAGGCTTCACTGTGAGCATCCACAAAAATGAAACATGGCCAAACCCAGAACAGACACCATGGATTCTGAAAACCCTCCCTCCTCACCTCTGGGCAAGTCTAATGTAAAAATGTGGACTTAAATTACAGGTGGTTGAATTTAAAATGTGCCAGGTCAATGCCAGACTGCCTCACTGTCCAAAGGCTCAGCCTCTGTGAGGATAAGGGTACATGAAGACAAGATGACACCAGTGAGAAGCAGGGACTTGCACTGGATTATCCTTATGAGTTCCTTCCAACTCAAAATGTTCTATGATTCTCTAATCCTGTACTGGCCCACTGAAGCTCATGGCTTGCAAAGCAAAGGTTTTAATTCCATCCTCACTACCAGACTGCAGCTCAGGGAAGCTCTTGAGTACCCAGCTCCATCCATTCAGAGGATGTCAGAACAAGCTGGTACCTCCTCTGACCTTGAGGAGTGGATGAAGTAAATGCTAAAATGAATTCTTGCAACAGAGCCTGCCTGCAGAAAACACAACAGGAGAAACCTGGACACTTCTGGAAGAGTTTTCCTTCACAAGCTTGATGTTGCCACTGCAAGGGAGTGAAAGGTAATTAGACTGATTAACTGAAAATCATTGAGAAGCTGTCATTCGCTCCTTTGTCAGTGCTGAAGCTGCACAGGGCCAGGATCACTCTGCTCTGCAAATACCAACAAAGAATACTTAATGAAGAAAGGTGACTGGAATGTGGAACTATTTCAGGAGTTTTGCACCACATGTCAAACATTTGCTATTAGTTCTCAATACATATTTTTCATCTGAATGAGTAGTAGCCACCTTGCAGGTTTCAATTCCTTGATATTTCATATTATCCCAGAACGCAACTCTTTTTAGATGAATTCTTTCCAAAGAGAAATGAAGAAATGAACAGCATTTCACAGAAGAGTTTTCAGCAGAGAGTCTTCCTGGGATTTTTAGAGCGGAACATAGACCAAAAAAAAAAAAAAAAAAAAAAAAAAATCCCTTTTACTTCTTCAAGTGGTAATACTGATAAACTAATAAGATTTTCTTCTAACAATACAAGAATTATTGGTAGATTTCCCTGGAGGCTGATATATTTCTGGTCAATAACTGAAATGTTTGGCCAATTTTTCAACAGAAATAGCAAGAATATTCTGAAAACAAAAGCTCCGGGTATGCAGATTTAGATACTGAAATATAACATTAAGAAGTTATGTGTTGTGTCTCTTAGAGCATTTTATTCTCCTATTTGTAAGTCATTTTATTGTCCAATTCATCTTCCACATGAGCAACATAATTGTACAGAAAACATCCTTAGACAAGACTGCTAAGATATTTTCTGCATTCATTCACAAATAATTTTGTATTGATCTAAACCCAAAATGCCCACCAACATTACATGTTTGGCTTGAGCAGTCTCATCAGAGATCTGTGCCTTCAATCATAGTGTCACCTGTGTGGGAACACCCATCAGTCATGACAAAACACACCATGGTGTTGCTCCTTACCACACTGAACTTCTTCAAACAAAATTTTAAAAAAGAGAAAAAGAACACAAAAATTATGACTGGGTGACAGCAACGGAATTTTTGAATAGTCAAATCAAGGGGAACAAAAAGAGCGCTGATGAAAAGTTGAATTACTCAGATGAGGAAAAATTAGTTGACTGCATTCCACTAGAATTTGCTATTTGGTTTCAAACCCTATGATCTGGAAAGCAACATATTTGCATTTACTTTTTAATGCATTAATAGAAGCTTAATTTTGAAGGTTTCTTCTTAAATAATCTCATTAAAAATTAACTGGTGTTTGATTGATGTGGAAACAGTTTTGATTTAGCTTTCTAGCTTTATTTCTACTAAAATGGTACAATTTGTAAAGTAATATGCTTTTCTTTATTAGCACACCACTACAGTAATTTTGCCAGCTTTTCTACTGACTGATTTGACCACTATAGAAATGAGCTTTGCTTCAGCTTGTTTTTGATTTGTGTGCACATTGATTAGGATTTTATGGTCTTTCACTAAAAGCTAAAATGTGATACAATAATGTCACCCTTGTCAAGGACAATGCAATGGGGCACTGCTTGTGGAGGAATTCTGGCCAAGGATTTGGGGTTACCCTGCCAGCAATCTAAGGAGCAGACAGACCATTCGAGATCACTGCCCATCAGGAGGACACTGCCAAACATTTTTGGTGGTGCCCAGCAACAGGGCAAGGAACAATGGCCATAAAATAAAACACCAGAAGTTCCATTCAACATGAGGAAGAACTTTTTTACATTGAGAGCCGCAGAGCACTGGAACAGCTGCCCAGGGAGGGTGTGGATTCTCCCTCTCTGGAGACATTAAAACCTCACCTGGACAGGTTCCTGTGTCACCTGCTTGAGGTGACCCTCTTGGCAGAGGGGCTGGGCTGGATGATCTCCAGAGGTCCCTTCCAACCCCAACTATTCTGTGATTCTGTGGAATAACACTTTTGAAAGATATCATTATTTTTCTCACTGTAAGTGATATCATAGGCAATTTAGAACTTTGTTCTTTTCCTTTTTAATTGTTCATCTTCTGTAAGAGAAACTAAATTTGGAGATGGATTTAAGAAACACACACAGAAACCATCACGCAAAATGTTAAATTTTGAAAAATTAAGTACCAAAAGAAGGTTTGCAAAAAGAAGCCCACAATTTCCACATAATCTTCCCTGTGATATCACATGCATATTTAATACAGGTGTGTGCTTTAACAGTTTAATCTTATATTAGTGTTTCTGCACAACTCCCTCTTCATTCATGGCGAAGGCAGTTTACAGCAAGGGGAAATTCCATGTGCTTTTAACCTCATAAATCTACTTATAGTCCTAAATTTCATTTAAGCCCTGCACTGGCAAGAAATCTTATAGACTGAAGGTAATTTATTTTACTTGTGAATTTAAGTCTTATATTTAATTACTTTTTCCCTAAACTAGAGATGCAGCTTAAAAGGAAGGATTTTCCATTATCCCTACCCATTTTTATCACAAAGAGACCATACCTCCATTCACAAGAGGTAGAGAGACAAAAATCCAAGTTGCCCTAATGTAACCTCACCTATAAACACAGTGCTTATAGCATAGTTGTATGTGAAAATGATATTAAAAAAACCCAAGAATCTCTGCAATTCATATAACAATTTACAGCGCAAACTGTTGTCACAACTTAAAAGTGACTAAACATTGCCTTGGAAATTATGGCTAATGGATTATAATAGTCTTTGTCACAAATTATCCTGAGTAGTTTTGGTTAAGCATCATGTAGCTTTATATAACATTATACTGTATTAATATGCTATTTCATCAAACTGCTCAAAACCTCTATTAATCTTAATGGACCCAAAGCAAGAGATCTCCTAAGAACTTTAATAGCATCTCTTTTGGTACAGGTGTGCTGCTCGTGGCTGGAATAGAGTTAATTTTCTTCACAGTAGCTAGCATGGGGCAGTGTTTTGGATTTGTGCTGGACGCAGTGCTGATAATGCAGGGATGTTTTCCTTCCTGCTGGGCACAGCTTGCACAAAGCCAAGGCTTTTTCTGCTTCCCACCCCAGGAAGAGGGCTGGGTGGGATGCACAAGAAATTGGGAGAGGATTCACCGATCAGGTGGTGGTGAACAACTGCTCTTGTTTGTGTCACTAGCCTTCTTTGGGGTTTATTTCTCTGTCATTTCCCTTTTATTTACAAATGATCTGATGATTATTATTATATCATTTCAATTATTAAACTCTTTTTATCTCAAGTCCCCTGACTTTTTTCACTTTTACCCTTTTGTTTCTGTCCCTCCATGCTGCTGGGAGGGAGGGAAGTAGTGAATGAATGACTGCTTGGTGCTTAGTTGCTGGCTGGGGTTAGACCACAACATGGTAGATGACTATTTAGCCCAAGAAGACAGCTATTATAACATAATCATCTATTTGACAGAGAAGCAGAGTTAATATTTGGGGGAAAAAAAAAAAACAAAAAAAACCAAAGACAAAACCAAAAAAAAACCAAAAACAACAAAAAAAAAAAAAAAAAAAAAAAAAACAAAAAAAAAAAAAAAAAAAAAAAAAAAAAAAAAAAACAAACAAAAAAAAAAAATCCCAACAACCCAAAAAACCCAAACAAAAAAATCCAACAGCAGCCAAAACCAAACCAAATCAAACAACAAAATTAAACCCCATATAAAGCCTGGACTGAGCTTCCTACAGTCAAAGAAATTCCAGAATTTTCTGCTTCCACACAGAGCCCTAAAAGAGATCAAATTTTCAACACAGGTATTGCAAGTGTACTGAGCAAAGACTTCAGTTTGGAGAAAGACACAGGAAAAGGAGCTGCTAAATTGCCTTATACAACTTCTTTCATTCTCTTTGGGTAAAACACAATCATGCAGACTTATTATGACTAAGAAATTTTCAGTCACTAAAAAATTTAAACAGGAAAGTAACTTCAGGTTGCTTAATGATGAAATAGCCAGCAACATGCAAAGAAGTATCTACAGCAACCCTTTCTTTTTTTCTATTTTTTGTCTGTGCTTGTATGAAGAATTTTAACAACATTCAGCAGATGCCATCATTACGTGAGAATATCTTGATTGCTGTAACTCTGCAACAGAAAACAGGATTTGCATACAAGTAATAGCAAGCCACTCCTTGGAAAAAAGGAAATGGTACTTCCAAGTGGACTTGTTAACACTAAGAAACATGGGATGCCTGCTGTGCAAACTTATTTAAGAGCATTGCATTGTAAAATATTCTAGTTGAAGTGTTCCCGCTGGAAAAGGATCTTTTTTTTTTTACACAAAACTTTCCTTTTACTACAGAAATGCCTGGTGTCATCCCCATTTTATCTTAAATAAATATGTGCTATCATGCATTTACATAAAGAAGGAAACACTGATTATCTTAAAATGATCTTAGTCTAGACCACTTGCCAGCATGCTATACATGCAAAGTCAATTAGGTCACAGATCTGAGCATTTCACATTTCTCTCATTACAACTCTTCATACAGCGTAAGAGGGAAAAACAGTGACAAATTTGTGCCTATGCAGTTTCATGAATTCACCAGGAACTAAAAAAAGGATGGCTACTGGGGGCAGGGAGAGATGGAAGGGAGAGAAGGAAATAAAAAGAAAATATGAAAGCATAAATTCCCCTACAGTCAGAAGGATTCTGTGTGCCAATCTGAGGAATAAATCAGAAACTGATCCAACTGCTGTCCTTATCGAACTTAATGATGCTCTGCACAATTTACAGGTATCAATCTGATCAGAGATAAGCAATTCATGGTTTCAAACTTGCACCTCAGCTTTAGTACCATTTACCTGCTACAGGTAACATGCTCCAAGATTAAAACAAAAAGCATATTACATTTAAAGCAAGAGCACCTGCTGGAAGTACATTGCAGAAAAAACAGATGTTACTACACCAAATAATTATCAATCTTATGCTGATCCAGTGGCACTGACAAGGCATTCAAAATGCAGCTGGACAAGGAAAGGTCCTCCTATCCCAAAGTTATTCATGGAACTCTGGGTGATTTAGCAAAATAATCTTGAAACCTCTGGACACCTCAGCAACCCTTACCTTTAAAAAGCCATTTAGATTCATCACACCATTCTGTCTAGCAGTAAAGGATTTATGTTGTTTACTTGTCTTTGTGTAGCTGCAGGATTTTATGCATCCCAGTATCCAACAGTGCAGACACTGGCAGCAACAACAACAAAAAAATCATTGCTCAAATGTGAATTCAACATTATTAAGGATACCCCAGTACTATCATTCATTTTAAAGGTGCATTTTTAGAGGCAGGATGCAATCAAGGAAACAAAGACCTCTGAAATGTTCCAGTATTTTTCAAGAGGCTATACTCTATTCTTGCTGGAAAACAGCCACAGAAAGGACCACAAAAGCACAGGTTGTTGGTGAGGGGAAAAACATGAAACAATTTTAATTACATTTTCCAGGAGACTCTTAGAAGGCTGTAGATGACAGACATTCTAGTACTGGATCTTGGCTGAAGCTACTGTAATCCATTGTATTTTGTGTCAATAATCACAGGTTAAAAAATAAATACGATTCCATTGTCTATTTAAAATACAAGATTTTTACAGAAGTAATATCCATAAATGTTGATTAACACCAAGGATGTAAAAGGAAACCAAGCTTGTTTGGTTTCTTTTTTGAGTTGTCCACATCCAATATTAACACATAATCAAATAAAAAATATTTTGGCTGCTTGAGCACATCAGTCCACGCAGCACTGTCAAGCTGTGCCAATCCCACCTCCTAGCAAAATGTCAGCCTATAAAGACCATCTACAAGCAGAAATGAATATGAAGCAGCCTTATGGCACAATAGTATTTCAGGATCTTTTGACATTAATCTTGATATTGTGAACTACACATGCAACTCCATACTTTGTTACTATTTGCATCAAACAATTTTTTCCTTCCTTTTTTCCTTTTAATTTTCAAAATCATTTCACAAAGTGACAATATTGTTGTCTTATCCTTGCTTTGTAAATATACAGACACACAAAATACATCCAGTATGGTAACAACATGAATTAAATAGTTTTCACAGAAGAAAAGAAGAACAGTAGCTCAGAATATATATATATATATTTATAACAGTATCTATATATATGACACAGTAGTTCAGAATATATTTTCAAGGTTTGTTAAATATCTGCTAAGGTTGGCTACTTCTCATTTGGAAATCAAATATTTTACTGATTCAGACACTTTTCGTATGGAAGGGGATCTGGTGTTCACACACACACACACACAATTTTATCCTCATCACAGACTTCAGATACCTGAAATATGTTACCTTGCTGTAGTCTGATTATAGTGTGAGAAACCTGATATTCTCTTACCTAGAACACAAAAGAGAAATTGTTTTAGATTAATTCATAGCATTGTTCAAATCATACATTTTGCAAATTAAAGAAAAATGAACTACATACAACCAACAAATTCAGTTTAGACTATAGTGGTAAATGGTCTTTAGTATTAAATAAATCCAAGATATTTGGCATAATCTTCTTTCACAGAAGATTTGCCATTTTCTCTCCTTAGATGATTAAAATCTCTGTATTTTCCATCAAGGAAGGTTAAAAGCCATGTAAAATCCAAGTTCCATGTTTGCATTTATCTTGGTGTGATTCAGGTTTTTAACTTTCAAACTTGGTTAACGTGCACCACGTGTACATGCACATACAAGTTTTTCTTTGAAAGCAGAAATTCAAAGACTTCTATAAACCTCACTCTTCAGAGTTTTGTTCTTTGGTTTTGTTTTGTTCTTTTGTTTGTGTGGGTTTTTTGTTTTTTTGGCGTAACGATACTATAAGAAATACTTTGGTTTCATTTTGTCTTCCATTTTCTTTTTCAACAATGACAAATGTCCCATAAAATTTTGTCAGAAGTAACCTTGAAGCTAAAGGAATGTCTGAAGTAGTAGCGGCATTTTCTGTTCATCAAGTGTTTATAAACTAGTAAATACATACGTTTTCAAGCAATTTAACCTTTAAATTGTACACATTCTTTTAAGTAAAGTAATGTCACCTTAATAATGCCAACAACAAGGAAATTTCTTTCAACTGCTTGAACTATGGAATATAAGGATTCCTGTAACAACTGAAAGTTTCTTCCTACAAGCTATTTATTAACACTTGTGTGGATTATTGGAGTCTCAACCAAGACCACAGAACTGTTAACTTTTCACCGAAGTTTTCCTCATGACAAAAAGGAAGCAAAATATCTCTTAGTTTAGAGTTGCAGCCATACACCATCAACTACCATATTTATGATTTTAAATTTTAGGTTTGACATTTAGTTTAGCTTATGAGCAACACAGCAAAAATGAACACAAACCCAGCCAATTCATGTCTTCAACACACAATAGTTTTCAGATTATTTAAAATCCACCAGTAAAATATTTCTCACTGGTCCTGGCCCAGTATCACTGACACATCCAGCAAGCACAGGTTGGGTACATTTTTATACCAGCATCAAGTGTGGATCTGCTTCTTCCTTTCTCCCCCCAGATGCTGCAGTTTCTTCATGCTCTGTTTGTGCAGCCATGCACTGACCCAAAACTTCTCGGTGACATTCCCCACTCTAAACTTCAAACCATTTAAACCTGAAAAACAGTTTTCTGTTTACTTTTTAAACTAGATCATTTAGACAGGTCTGGGTTAGTTTCTGGTAACAGCAATGCCTGAAATGGCACAACAGAGAGTGTGATAACTCTCAGTGGAGAAAGCTTTGCTGGCAGATGATCCCAACCTTTCCTTTAACCTAATTCTGTTTATCCATTAGGCAATCTAAGTGGTTTTCTCAGTGAACAGCTATGGGATAGAAAAACTAACTTTTTTGGGTTTTTTTCTCCTCTGCTATTGAAACCTGTGGAACAGAGCTTTCTTTAAAACAAACTCTTTTCCTGTTCCCTCTGTTGAGCTCATTATCTTCTTAATAATTAACTTAGCTATTTTTGTAGATTTTCTTTGATTTTCTTTGATTCAGTTGGGTTGAGTGACGGTCTTGGGGTAGAGAGGAGGGGGAAAAAAAAATAACATTCCCAATGGTAAATGGTTTCTAGTGTCTATCAGATTTTATTCTAGAGAAAAGTTGCTTGGCTTCATCCTCACAAATTCCAGTAAAGGTTTACTACACTTGAAGAATTATAGAATATTCTGGCAAGAATATAAACTCTTAGGTTTTGTTAAACAACAAAGTATTTAGATCTTCAAATGTTAATGTATTTCATTTAGAGATTGTGAAACACTTTCAGGAAGGATACAAAAGTGCTGTCATATGAAAATATTTCAAGATTAAAAAAAAAAAATTGACTTACATCAGGGCATGCAAAGCATGTTCTGAGAAAGGAAGGCTTTGCCACACGAAATTCCTACTTTTGCCAATGTAGTCAAAGTTCTAAAAATCCTCCCTGTTCAGTGGCCATGCCACTTGTCTAAGACAGAAAAAGAGGAGCCCCAGAGTTAAACTCTTTTTCTTCCTTTCTACTCCTCTTATCAATCTGCAGAATCCAAAATGAGTTTAACTTAGGATTTATGTGTATTCTTCTGTTTCTATTCTGTTTCACAACTGCAGCCACCAGCATGGTCTTTTTCCTGTTGTGTGAGAGAAAACTTAAAATGGTCTTTGGAAAAGAGAAACAGATTTTAAAGGTGTATACAGGGATTTATTGCTGTCATGTGAAATACCAAAACATCTGCAGGTTTTAGTAGCTGAGACACATGTAAGAGAAAAGAAAAAAAAAATAGGGTATAATATTATACCCTGTATTTTCAGCTGTCAAACTAAGCAGCAGATGTTCATGAGCAACAAGTGATTTAATGTAATAATTAGTAAAGAAAGTCGCTTTAGTGTGGAATAACAAAATGGCACTGGCATGCTCTGGTTTGACACAGGGAACAGAGAAAAGTAGACCAAAGAAGAATCTTGTGTCATGTACACAAGAAAGAACACAATTCCCTGAAGAAACAGGGAATGGCGTAAGAGAAAAGCACCACTGGAGATTTTTATAAAGGTTTAGAGTTAATTTCCGTATTATTTAGACAGATCAGAGTTTACAATTCAGGTTTAAATTGAAAGTTTTATGATCAATGAACCAGGAACAAGCTGAGTTCAACAAATATCTGACCAAATAGAAATCAACAGCAGTCCTATACCAATAGCAGAGTACAAGAGTAGCCTTGAATAAACAGATACTTTGCTCTAAAAACCCAGCTGGGAAAATACATTATAAAATAATCCAGAGTAATGGGAAAAACTCATGATTGTGATCACTACTAATGAGTCAAACTACTAAATTACCTTCCCTTAAAACAGATGACATTTAAAATTTTTAAATAGTGATTTTATATATTCAGTCTTAGCAACCTCCTTAATTTCTTATTATAAATTTATCCTTTGAGCTCAAATGTAGAATACAAAAACATAAATATTTACATCTTCACCAGAGTTATGCAGACTGCACAGATCCAAGCTTTGCTCACAGCTCTCAGGCTGATCAGGCCTGTTTGCATCATATGAATTCTCCTTGAGCTCGACTTTGAGTTGACTTTGAAGTTTATGAGCTGAAAAGCAGCTAAATTAAGCAGAACAAAACAAGCAAATGACAGCTAAAGAAGCATTAGACCCAAGTATATCCATTCAATTAATTTGCAGTTTTACCCACTCTTCTGTTTAACTGCTTTGTCAAAATTTCGACAGAAGTACCATATGACTGAATTTATGCTACACACATCAGTAAGATAAATATCTGAAATAAAGGACAAAATAAATAATTCTGCACAACAAGACCTAGTAAAAACAAACAAACAAAATTCAATTTTTTTCTGGTTTACTTTCAAATGTATGCACTTGCTCTTTACTGTCAATTTTAAAAGTTGTTATTTTATAAATATATATTAAAAATCCCCTCATAAAGAGACAGAAAAATATTCAATAACTAAAAGAAGGAGCAAATGTATAAATTATAAAAGTCTTCATGGGGAAAAGGCATAGAAGACCTTGCAAGAAACTAACAATTTTTTTTTTGTTGTACTCTGATAGAATTCAACCCAAATAACATGTGAGCCCAAATATGACATGAAACCAGTCCTAATCAGGGTGAAGTGCTGCAGCTTTGTCCTCAGCTACATCAAGGAACCCCCACCTGCTTTCTCTATCCAATCAATTTTTCCACCTTAAATGCTGCTTGAGATACAGATGGATCAAAAAAGAACCAATCAAATGCTGGTATGGAAACTACAGAGCATTTTAATTTTCAGACAGATTTTTTAATTACTAGTAAATATGTACTAAGTTCTCAGTAGAGATGACAGCTACTGCATGTGTACTTTCCTAACCAAATAATGCAAGAACTCACTTCTCAAAGCCACCAGAGTAAGAGGAAAAGCACTAAGACAAAACATGGGTGAGTGTAAAGAAGATGATCAATAAGCCTTTAGGAGTATGTTTTTATAGAAAGGTGGTGATCAGCCTGGGGTCCTGTGGAGAAAAAGATGCTTTGCTCCTTCCTTTTCTTTTTTCCTCCCCATAAGGAAAAAAACCCAATGTGCTTTAGCAAACACTTTCTACTTATGTTCCCACATAAGTAGAATTCCTTATAGTTGTGGAGACATTCTTCCAGTAATCAAGCTAACTTAGTAAAACCTATAGTTTGCCACTTCCTGGCAAAGGTGAGAGGTGCCAATTTTCTCAGAGCAATCATATTCATACAAAGTCTGGAAAGATACTCATAGGGATAAATAAATATGTCTTTTGATCCAAATACTGTCCCACTCCTGTCCTCTAAATCACAGAAACACTAGAACAAATCAAAGAAAACAATGAGAAAAAATGTGTTATGCCATCAATGTTGCTCTCAAAATAGCTGACTACATCTCCCATTAACTATATTATTTTAATGTGATCAAGGACATTGAAGTTTGCTTAGCACTTTATGTGCTCAGTATTGCAAAGCACATGCAATAACAAATGTCTATTTTCCACAATTGCCATGTAAGCATTAACAGAAGTAATTCTTCTTTATTAAATGATTTTCTGACAAGTTTTGAGAGCTTGGATGCAGATGTACTTATCTGTCCTCTAAAGCTAAGACAAACTACAGTGCAAGCTTTTTTTTTTTGCATGCACGCATGGTTGATTTTCAAATCATGCCTTGGAACATAATAATTATATATAACTAGAAACAAAGGAAAATACCCCCAATTCACACTGCTGGCTAGAAAAAGCATTACCAATGACTAATTCAGAGGAATAGCAATAATATATTAAGAAAAAAACACATATCAAAGATATAAGGGTCACAAAAATGTATCTTCAGTATATTAATCAACTTACTATGGCACGATCTTGTAAGAAGTGTTAGGAGATATCAGAACCAGATATTCTTTGCTTAAGGATTAACCAAACAAAAAAGTTGAGAGTGTTTTAAATGCATATGCCAAGTTAAAAAAAAAAAAAAAAAAAAAAAAAAAAAAAAAAAAAAAGAAAAAAAAAAAAAGTAGAGTCAACCCAAAGTATCTAATTGGTCAAAAATACTGGGACTTTTTTCCACCTGAACTTCACACTTCTATTTTGTAGATTCTGTGTCCTGACAGACTGGATTGTAGCCTTGTTTCTCAAAGTCAGATGGGCCAGATTAGGCTCTCAACTGTAATTTGGGGTAACAGCCTAATTTAAACCTTTAGAGAAATCAATGTTTAAAAGCTTATTTGCAAACTCTGAATTCTGGAGTAGGATCTCTCTCCACTACTTTCATGCTTAAATTGTGAGGTAGGCAAATTGTAAAACTACAGGTTAGGATAGCTCTAATAATGATGTATTAGGTCCTATGCCATGAGTTTCTTCTGAAATGATGTAGAAATTAAAACAGTAACAACTACTGTGTCCCATCTATACTGATATACCAACTTTAGTTACTTTAAGAAATGGCAGCTACAAAGTCTGAATATGATTCTAAATTACACACAATGCCTTATGTTAATGTAGAAACACATGGGAAATAATAAGAGGAAATATGTGTGTGCTAGATATAGGCCTGGATTGAGATACAATAGCAAGACACATGAAAACCCAGAGAAGCTGTGGTGAGGTGACCTTGGCTGGCTGCCAGATGCCAACCCCCAGCTGATGGTGTCCAAAACAGGACAGGAATGAAAGAATAAGAGGAAAATGCCTTTTTTGTTTTTTGTTGTTTTTTTTTTTCCCCACAAACAAAAACTCGGGGAAAACTAATTTAATTTACTGGAAGTTGAAACAGAGTTGTATGGTAAGAAACAAAGACAAAAAGCACAAAGCACTCACTTCTTCAATCCCAAATCCTCCGCCTCCTCCACTGGAGCAAGGCTGGGGAATGTGAGCTGCGGTCAATCCACAGCAATTCCCCTCTGCCACTCCTTCCTCCTCATGCTTTCAACCCTGGTTCCAGCATGGAGTTTTCCATGAGGTCTGCAGGGAGGGGAACTTGGATCACCTCCTCCTGCTCTCCCCTTGGGACTCTCAGGACTCTCTGTCACATTTTTCCTCACATTCCTGGCTGTGGGCTCTGCTGTGCCCTGCTCTGGGTCGGCTGGATCCTGCTGTGTCCAGCAAGGATCAGGTCTGGCTGCCAGAGCCTGGGCACCTGCACCCCTGCAGAACCCCAGACTGACTTCATAACCAGGGCTCACAAGGCTGAAAATTCTCTGGGGAAGCTGGGCAACACAATCAGCTGTAATTTGTCATCAGGCAGATGTGCCCCATCTCAATTCCTCTGTCAGTCTCTGTGCACAAGACAGGCACTCTGAGTTAGTGCTGTGACTGCTCCTGTAGCCGAGAAAAAGGCTAAATCCTGCTATTTATCCAGCATTTTGCTTTAAGTAGACCTCTGAGTCAATTATAAAAGTATGTGTTTGTGAAATTTCTATCAATAACACTAAACAGATGAAGGAAGAAGTAACACTATGGGGGACACGAAGATTGTTTTGTTATTGACATACACAATAATTGATTAGGTTTCTCAGCTTCTGTTGCTAGAAATTCTGATGTATTACACTTAGGATTACTAGTTAGCTTCCATTTCCTTTCAACGTTTGCCTCTGGATAAGCTCAACTATTCCCAAGAAGAAACACTGATCAAGTACATTTGTCATGCGAACAACTATAATAAGGTAATTCATCATAGTCTGCCAGACTCTTATTCCAGAAAGACTGCTGCATTTTTATCCTTACTTAAAAATCTGCTGTCACTCCTGCTGGAAATTTTGGTAGACACTTTGGACATATTTAAAAGCCCTTCCAAACTGATAGTGGCAGATAATTAAGTTATCAGCTATCAAAGTCCTTTTTCACTCTCTGCAATGTTTATGACACCATGAACCTTTCTGTCTGGTTTAATCTGACCTGTTCTGAACGTGTGATCCCTTGTTCCTTCCCTTTTCCTTTCCCACTGGTAGCCAGTGACCAGTGTAATTCACTACAACAAATGAACCTGTTCTGGAGGGTCTAATTGAGCAATTTTGTTTTCTTTTCAAGGTCTGAACTCAACCACATCCCACAATCTATTCTTTAGCACTGCAGTGGCAAAAGATTTACTTGAAGGCGAAGAGAGTTAAGACTTCAGGTTTCCAAATGGAAGAAGAACAAACCAATGCTGGCTCATAGTTTTGTGTGGGTGAAAGTGGAAGTTGCTATTTAGCCTGTCAGGAATGCTTAGTGGTTTTTGTATATTCTCTAATCAAAGCTTAACTGTTAATTTTTTTTTTTTTCTTTTTTGGAAGCTTGGTGCTTCACCTCCATGTTGAGTGTAAAACTTCATGTATTCTTCCTGTATTTTCTCTTACATTTCACTGGTAGTGCTCTGCAGATATAAATATTCTCTTTTAAAAAAAAAAAAAAAAAAAAAAAAAAATAGGGCATGATGTGTTAGCACTGGTGAACATTCTCACAAATGGAAATGCACTTAAGAAAAAAAAATACTGAAGAAGAAGCAGGTTCTATTTTCATCTTCCAGAACAGCATTAACAATAGCAAGGAGAAAATAAACTCAATCTTGCAGATCTATTGCCTCACAGAAACACAAATAGGGCATAGTTTTAATCCTTGCACCTCGTCCATCAGCCCCTTTTATCTGTGTTTTTTCAATATAGCAACTCAAACCTAATGACGAAGTGATCTTAAAAGCTAGAATCAATTTCCACTGCAGTCACAGCCATCAGAAAGACAGGGAGATAAGTTAGATCTGATAAGCAAAATTAAAAGTAACATCTTTTAAACTCGCAGGTAGATAGGGTAGTTTGCTAGCAATGCCATGCAACCTGAGTGCACTTGGTTTATTAACAGCATTTCATTTATGAAAGACGAAGTAGCATGACACAAGATTTATCCTGAAGCAAGGCTTCATCAAGTGTGAAAGATGGGGATTCAGCATCACAAGATAAATGAGCACTACTCCTGATACTGGGAAAGGAAAGGAGCCCTGATAGCTCTAGGTGAAGCAAGGACCATTCTTAACGCTCACTTCACTTGTATTAATAAGTCTTCAATAAAAATGACATATATTACAAATAAGAAGTCTAAGTATGCAAGGAACCAAGTCGGTAATATTTCAGTCTTCAAAATACTCCACCTTCCGAGCTTTCTTTGTATGTGTCTCATATGAAACAGGTGAAATGAATTTTAAAAAGACAGAAATAGACATGCACTCAGAGATTCTCATGCATTTGGAATTAAGAACATTTGTAACCATTTCACTTGGATTTAGAGTTTCTCAATTTTGGTCCCTGAGTAGGGAGATTCAGAAGCTAAAGTAAACATTATTTTCAAAACCAATATTTAAGTATTACCATGCTTAGTTCTTTTTCCTAGACTTTTCACATTAGCTAAAAAAATTACAGAAACAAGATTTCCAGTGGAGATCCTGAAACAATTATGATTTGAAAGATGCAGCTAATATTGCTAGTATTAATTCCAAATCAATCTAACTACAGCATCCAACACTTACAATTTGAGGGACACAATTTACCTCAAGGTATCAACAGAACTTGATATTTTCGTTCTCCCATCCCTAGTTCCACAGCTGGATCACTCCTTGCCCATGCTGTGGTGCCAGGCTTGAAGCAAACAGATGTGCCAGACAAGCAGATGTCCTGAAAACCTTGGCTGTAAATTGCAGCTCTCCCCTATCCCATGACCAAATGAAGTGGCATATGTCCCTCATAGCTGAGGAAAAACTAAGAGGTGCAAATAAAAGGAGCCCCTGACTGTGAGTGAATGGCCTTTGCCCAGCATATCCACCCAAAAACAGCAGAGCCTCTCATTATCAATTCACAGGGGTTTTTTGGTTTGTTTTATTAATCCAGTTGCCCTTACCAATCACAGCTTGTCCAAGCTACAAGCAGTGCTAAGAAAGGGAATCAGCAATTTCAGGGAAAGATTTTGAAAGTCTAAGAGCCGAGTGCTCATATTCCACTTGAAGACAATATCTTATTATAATTCCTTCATATTCTGAATAGAACATCTGGAGTCAAGATTTTGTATATGTGGAGTGCTATGATGTAACTACTTAGTATTATAGAAAACCTTATTGCTTATATGGCTGTTATGGAAATCTGCCCAGACCCTAATGAAGGTAAAACTTCTGGAGTACATACAATGAGTCAGAATTGCAAATAATCCCAATTTATGTTTTAAAATAACATATTTTTTTTTTTTTATATAAAAGCCACTTCAAGTTACAGCACAGAGAAACATAGTTCTTATTGCCAAAGAGACCTGGGGACCATGACAACAAATTTCAGGATGCTGAATTTTAAACTGGAGGCACTCCTGTTACAAAACAATCATTCTATCCAGGGAGTTATAAAAACAGCCTAAACAATGCAAGGCCATAAAGTGTTTGACCTCTTTCCCATAAGCCAATAAATCAGGATGCCAAAGAAGTACCACACTATCAAACTGATGAAACCAGGAGGCTGACGAGAAAGCCTCCAAATTCAACTGGGAAGAATTTCATTTGAAATTTCCAGGGGGAATTCTTGATGCCAGATAGACTGAATTCCTACTCAACATTTCTCTCTCTGTGGCGATCATCAGTTTTAATTATTTCTGACATTTTGTCTATCATACTGGATCCCTGGAGAAAAGTAATGAGTCTCCTCGTGTGAAAGGTGAAAAGAATGAAGATCACATTAACATGCTTGAAATAAATTAACCACATGATCTTGTAACTATAAAACCCCAGAAAAGATCCCATTAAACCACTTGCAACTACCAGTGTGACCACAAAAATCTCCTCATTAGCCATAAAAGTTAACTAGCGACATCTTAATTCCGGCATTTCAGTTTAATTTGTTGATTGTGTGTTCTTGTTTGTCTGATAATAGTGGCCACGCCAGTACCAGCCAACCAAGGGCTGCTTACCTGAGGAGATGAGCGCAGCCATTTCTCAAATGTTTCTTTAGGAGTGCTTGAGAAAGAAGTTGGGTAAAGTTGTCTTTAACTTTTCCCTGAAGGTCGTGTTTGTACTTACTCAGCTTTTTTTGCAAAGAATATACCAATCAGCTCAAATCAAAAGCATTGGAAAGTACAAATTACATTCTCTCTCCTTCTGGCTTACTGGGAGAAGCACTGTGTGATATTCTCAAGGAAAATTAAGCAAAGAAGTCCAACAGTCTGTATTGTCTTCTCTTAATAGTTTTTAGAACAGCAATGAATGCCTCCAAAATACAACTAAGGAGAAAAGCTAATTGTCAGAAGATTATAAATTATATTTTCATACTGAACAAAATAAGTACAAGGTAATTTATTATTATATTCAAAACTACAACTGGGTAAAGGCAGAAGACTGCAAAAAATAATTTTAAACACTTTCCTCTGAGAAATACTGTTTTATTAACTACTAATGTATCAATACATTTTATAAAAAAAAACCACTGATACATTAAAATAGTCTATTTTCTCCCTCTTTTAAAACATAATGCATTTACTAAGCAACACTGTGGATATATGCACACATCTGTATAAATATAAAGTAGCATAAAAGAAGCAAATATGTACTCAATTTTCTACTTTATGAAGTAAATTGTCTACATCCTCTTGGTAATATTCATACAATGCCTCTTTTCTAAGTGCATAAACACACATCTCGAGGTAACATTTCGAGCAGTTCTGCTGACTGGCAAATCAAGTTCACTCCCAGAAATGTAAAAGATGGTCAAGAAAAAAAATGTTACAGTAAATATCATCATATTTCTAGCTGACAAAAGCTTCAGGATCCCAAGGGCACCGAGTTCATTTTCTGTGATCTTTTAGCACCTTTTACCATTCCTAAGTTTTTTTAGCAGAACTCCTGCAGATCTTTTTGTCAGAAAAATACATTAAGCAAATTAACTGGTTGCATTTCTCCTGGAGCCAGGAGCTACACCATATATTATAACGAGGTGATTATGTTGCCACTTTGTCACTGCTGGACTTTGCATTAAGTGTTATTTGACATATGCTTTCATGAAATGATTTAAAATAAGAGGCAGTTAAATACAGGCAGCAGAACAGTGGTGACTTCACGGGCTGATTGTGACTACAGCTCTCTCATTGGTACCTAGCACTGCAGTATACACAGCCTGAGATAAGCTTTATTTCTGCTGTCAGACAGAAAAGATAACTTGTCAACAATTTTAGATGAGTAATTAATACCATGCAGACAAACATGAAATAAAATTCCAAGCTATTTTATATTTTATTTCTTATTCCCTTATGTTGTCAATGGGCATTTGAACTACATGTTTAGAAATAATTATCCAGCCATTACTGGAAGCAGTGTATAGAAATCTAGAGTCCATAACTACACAAATAGGTTAACTTAAAAAAAAAAAAAATTGGAGGAGTTATTCTGCAAATGCTCAGGTAGAGGGGCAGCAGAGCACTGTAGAATAATTTTACTATAAATCTAGACATGCACTTGGGTCTGTATAAATAGTTCTGACCAAAAAAAAAACAAAACAACCCCATAATTTTGTCAGCTAAATTCAGCAGAAGAACCAAACTCAGTAATAAGGTTTGGGAACATAAGAACAAAAATCAGATGTCTATTCTAAAATGCATCTGTTGCCTTGCAGCAGTCTTGAATTATAAACAAAAAGGAAAGGAGACATATATAAAGAAATAAATGATCTGCAAACAGGAAATAAATAAACCATTGTGAATATATTTCAGTTCAATATCATGTTTAGCAATTGCTGCAGTGCTTATCGGATATGCTACACTAGTCAGAACTGGTAAAGACATAAGCCATGATTTTGCAAAATTTCCCTTTCAAGATCTTTACTGAAACTAAATACAAAATCCTACTGACTTTACACTGACATAAACACATCTTCTGGGTTAGCAAGCACAGTTCTTTGTTGCACTAACTCAAATTTACACTGTTCTTAAATCTCACCTTGAATAAAGAAGGAGTAGCTATTCCAAGAATAACAAGTACTGTTGTTATTGAATGTGCTGGGATATTTATTACCATGTCTCTCATCACATATAACTATGCAAAGCAGTTATTATTTTTATCATCTGCAGTTATTGAACTTCACATTCACCATCCCAGGAACTCATGTTTAACTTTTAGCTGGTTGTAAATATTTCTTTTTAAAAACAAAGACTTTGTCCTAATTTTTCTTTTTAAGTTTCAGACACTTGGGAACTGCATTTTACTTAATAAGCTGCCCTTAGTGTGACTTCTAAAACATTCAATCTGCCCCCAAAAAAACAAAAAAACACCCAAAACCAAATTAAATAGATATGTTAGGCTTTCATATATCATTATATATGTGTAAAAACATGAAGAGCATTTTGCCTTTTCATTTTTGAGAGTTATCATGAAGAGGGACACTCTTCAGAAGAAAGCAAAAATAAAAAAAGACCATGTCCTAGTTATTAGAAAGCATATCACCTCAAGATGTGGAATGACAGTTAATAAAAGCAGAAAGAAACCCTGTAACATAGTTTATTAAGTATGAATAAACATCTAAGTGATTTGATTGGAAAAAAAGGATCAAGTATCTCCATTCTCTAGACTTTCCTCCCATAGAACAAGACTTTCAGAAATAGCATTCTTATTGATCTATATTTCATGATCAGAGGGATCTTTATTCTCCTAGTTGAAATTTAAGATAAAGAAAATAAAATAATTAACCCACTCATCTGCAAAGATACCGTATACCACAAGGTGCTTTACCCAATGGTAAACTGTTATTTTATGCTTTGTGCTCCCAGCATTGGAAATGGAAGAGTCATAAATCATCATGAAATTGACTGGATTGGAAGAGACATTAAACATCATCAAGTTCCAACCCCCTTCCATGGGCAGGGATGCCTTCAACTATCCCAGGTTGCTCAGAGCCCCATCCAGCCTGGCCTTGAACACTTCCAGAGATGGGGCAGCCACAGTCCTCTGGAAAACCTGTTCCAGTGGCTCACCACCCTCACAGTAAAGAATTTGTCCCTGACAGCTAATCTGTCCTCTTTCAGTTTAAATGGAATAGTTTTAGTGGTGGTTCCTGAATACAAATATCCTCTTTTTTTTTTTTTTTTTTTTTTTTTTTTTTTTTCTCTTCTGAAAATGGTTTAGTGGTCAGTGGGAACAATGTGGCTTTACTGACTCTCGCTTTGTATCAACTGGCAAGATGCAACTCTGCTGTTTTGCAGAAATAACATATAGCTGGTGCTATAGTGATTAATGGAAAAGGGATTATCTGCGTTCTGATTCTTGATTTATCCTTCTAAATGCAACTTCTAAATACACAAGGATCTCTCTCACTAAACTCAGAACCGCTGCCCTTTCACAGCACAGAAAATAAGACTACCATCTGTTTCTTTGCAAATACTTTGTCTAAAGAGATTGTTGTAGAAGCAAAGTAAATTCTGAGAATAAAATAGGAAAAATGTAACTTGAAGTTGTCACAATACAAACAAATAGGAGATGAAGATGGATGAGGGTGGGTGGTTTGGAAGCCTGTCTAAAACCATATGGCCTGATCTAAGACCGAAGACAAAAATCAAAAGTTTATGGTTTCCTAAAAAGATTCCAGTTACAAAGACCTATGTAAATCATTAAGACAGCAGAAACAGAGTCCTATTGTTACCACTGCTTCTAGTTCTTTCAGTTATTTACGACTATGTACGTTTGTTATTTAAATATTGTGACATTTGCAAATGCATTGTATGTTACCATAAACTCCAATTTATAGCAAAACAAACTGCTTCAAGCTGTGCTGGATGGAGCAAATGGAAGCTGCAGGTGTCTAAGGAGTAAATGGATGCCAGCTTGTTAGCTGAGGTGAGAGGCTGAGGCAATGAGCAGGCTGAACTTGCATAATGAGGAGTGGGTTTCAGGAAAGGCTGAAATTTTGCAGCCAAATGAGAAAAAGAAGCAGAAGCAAAGGCAATTTTTGTTTCTTGAGAGGGTCTGGACATATTAAAGTAAAGCAGGAGCTTATGGTAAGAAGCTGGATTTCTGGAGGTGCTGAAGAAGGATCACTAGAACTAGTGAGTAATCAGGCAGAAGCCACCTCAGAAATACATGGAGGTGGTTTGGTCAGCAGACAATGAGGATTCATGGATAAATGGATAACCCCCAGTACCAGATTGCCAGACTTCAGGAAAAGAACAGTTGCAGCGCCCTTTTAAGAAGACCAAAAAAAAAAAAAAAAAAAAAAGGTAATAACAAGAGACTAATTAATATAGTAACAAGCCTTGTAGTCTGATGGCTGAAACTGCTCTTTCCCCAATTAACTCTTCAAAAGGAGTTGCTGTTCCTGTTTCTTCTGGCCCCCATAACACCACTTACTTTGTATACAACCAGCACTTTGGTGGCTGCAGACTGAATACCAGGGAAGAACTAATTCAGCTGCAAAGCAACCTTGTATTCTGCTCACAACTTTTCCTCATAAACGCTCCCTCCAACTCAAGGCAAGTCCTTATGTAGAGATAGAGCAGGTGAGGGAGCAACCACTTTCTATGGGGAATGAATATAGTGAACAAGTGGGTGTGCAATTATTTGAAAAAGAGCCAGAAACTCTGAAGGAGTCAAACCTCCTCTGCTATCCAGTAAAGCTGGCACAGACTATGCCTTCTTCAGGACCGAAGCAGAAGTGATCACAGACATTCAGTAATGGCCACTTCTACCAAACATCATTCACAACACAAGCTTGCTGAAAATTCTGTTAACTAGAAAATTACCATAATGAGATTCAAGGACCTATCCACAATCACCTTTAAGGGAAGCCCTCCAATTTTTGTTTTTTTGGTCTTTTACCTATCTGGGTATAAATCATGGACCAAAAGTAAATGAAAACTTCCACTCAGCAAGAGATACTGGGTTTAGTAGGGAAAATACATTTCCCCTCAAAATACTGTCCTTTTAAAAACAGTGCAATCATAAATCCTTGTTTCAAACTTGCGTGATCCTATACATTTGGCAATCTCCACTATAAAAAGTGTAATTTTTCAGACACAAGAGCCTCTTTTACCACCCTACCATTAACATTTTACCATTTACACAGTTCTCTTCACAGGATCTGTGGAGCTGGCATTATGAACAGTAGGTAGAAATAAGTGCAAAACAAGACTTTTCTTTGGCTCTTGCCCAGCTGAGTCACAAAAACCCAGAAGCTCATAGTTCAATCTTATCAGATTTTCATCACAGGTGAAGTGCTTCACTTTTTACTTGTGAACTCTATCATATGCGCAGTGCAAAAACTTTTGGATAACAGGAGACAAAATGATCTTGGCACCATCCTTCCAAATTCCACTCTTCCATCCATGTATTTTTTTTCAATAAGATATTTCATTGGTGGCAAGATATTGTAAGAACTCTAAAGCAGTCTGAAGAAAAAGGGAGAAAAACTCAATTTGCTTACAAAAGAAATATCCCTTATTTCAGATACATGTACTCTCCCTCACTTGAACTAAAATCATACTTAAAGACTATGTTGATGATTTTTTTGAGAGAAATTAATGTTATCTTTACCATGTGGCCATTAACCACCCAGTCAGTGGTGACTGGAACCCTCTTGAACTTTAGTTGTACATAGTGTTAGCTAAAACGCAAGTTCATGCAATGGAACTGCCCTCTTGTTCTACAAGAGCAGACAGTGCTCAAAAGTTATATATGCCTACTTAGACACTGTTCTTGCTACTTGTCACTATCACTGAAAAGTATCCCTGAATTTGGCAGTAACGCTCCAGTGTACGTCATTGTGTTCTCATTTATAATTGACCAAAAAAAAGTGACGCAGAGAAATACAAAATACAGGGCCTGAAGCTCAATTCCTAGAACCTTATTCCTTGTTACCTGTGTATCAACAGACTGACCACCTGCAGTTCTAATCTGCTGAAATGCAAACTGAGCAGCACCTCACACCGTCCTTCCCAGCCCCAAGCTGAACAAACCCCAAACCATTAAAAATGATCAGGTTTCTAGTTACAGCAACTAATTTCAGTTACTTAAATTCTGAAGTACTGACTGATGCATCTTAAACACTATAAGGACGCAGTGCATATTATTAAATTAGTGGCATGACAGAGCTTTCTCGGAACGAAGGATGCAGACGAATTAGTGGCTACGTAATTAGAGCACGGAAGGAAGATCAGGAGAGAGGTCCCAGAATAGCAAGTCCACACAGCACTGCTGGAAATGATCTGTCCTGTTCTGGAAGCAGCCTAGCCACATTAGCATGCTGCTCTGCTGTGCCAATAAACCTTTTGAAGTTAGAATGCCCTGAGTGTAACTGGATAAAATAAAATAAGTGACTCAACTCAGGTTGGGAATCGACAAGTCTTAAATCGTGAGTTTCAGAATGTTCTGTTCCAGAGCTGAAACAAGCAGCTTAATTCCGCCTCTGCCTGACATTAGTTCTAGTAAAGCTTTCCTGTGATTGAATCTGGCTGTGCTGCTATGCCTGTGTCCCAGACAGGATCCAGTGCTAAGCTTCCTCTGTGTGAAAAGAGATCAGATGCAGCCTCTGATTTTGGGATTTCCAGAAAAGTTTTTAAGAAGAAATTCTCTTGGAAAATAAAGCTACCAAAAAAAAAAAAAAAAAAAAAAAAAAAAAAAAAAGTTTCCAGTTTCTCACCATATCAAAGGGAAAAAAAAAAAAAAAAAAAGAACAGCAATACCTTTTCTGGTCTCTCCTGTATTTACTTACAAGCCCTGGCCAACTAAGCACCACAAATCAGAGCTCTAGGTTTGTAGCTAAATTTTCTAAGCCTCTACTGAACCTAAAAGTAATTTTCAGATGTTCTCTTTTCAATTGTACTTAATGCAGCCCTACTGCTCAGATGTGGTCAAACCATGGCACATCTACAAGTGCTTCCTTGGCGTCACTCATTACCCTCGGCTGCAGTGCAGTATGTGGTCAAAATCAGTAAATGTGCTCACTCTCCTCATTTTGGTGCAGGTCCTGGCTTCCATCCTAAGACAGGAGGCTCTCTTAGCACCTCTGCTTGTGTCCAGCATTCTCCCTCCCCAAGCTGTGGGTGTCCAGTCCCTGTCAAATAACCTGGCAGTCAGTTTTGTTAGAATGCCTCTTGTCAAAGCACGCTAGATGAACCCTCAGCTGGTCGCTGGCCCACTTGGCAAAGCTGTTGCTTTGCTTGGCCAGCTTCTTCCCTATATCCACTGTAGTGCCCAAGTGGACCTATTCAAATGCCAATGAGCTTTTTAACCTCTTCACTGTCCCTAGCCAGGTACTGCCTGTCAAACGCAACACCCATGCAAATGGTGAATATCACAGGAAAAGGTTAGAAGCAACACACACATGCACAAAGTAGCCAGGTAAGCCAATTCATGGTGTTTCATAAAACTAACCCAAAAACTCTCCTTTGCTTTTGAGGCCTTGGTTGTACACAAGGATAAAAAAAGGACAAAAGTCCGATGCTGTTATTCTGTAGCAGAAAAGAGAAAACTCAGGCGGCTTTGTGTACCCTGGAATAAAGGAAGACATAAAACTTCTACGTAAACTCCTGGGATGCTATAAAGCAATGAGTTTTCAATTTCTGACCCTGAACACTGTCAGTAAGTATGCCCTGCTTGTTCAGCCTATACATTTTCAAGGTTATTTTGAAAGTGAAGAATAAAAAAAGAACCAAGCAAAAAAAAAACCCACAAAAAACTTCTTCTCATGAGAAAAAAAACTTGTATCAACAAGGAAGGAATTATTTTTTTTTTTAACTCATCCAGGCATTATTACTGATACAACTTGAAAAGTTAAATAGGCTTAAGGCATGATACATATTGTATTTTTAATATATTTAAAATTCAGTTTGATTAAAGTCCAGCGGGCAGCATTGTAGGATATAGTCATAACTTCTGTGGTAGTTTTGAAAGATGATGCTAGATATGAGCTATGGAACCAATTAGAGCTCCAGTTCAGTCTAAGGAAAAATGAGTCTCCAAAAATAGAACACTTGTATCACATAAAAGAAAAAGCAGATATACCCATAAACCCAAACTAGAACACCAACATGAAATGAAATCGGATTTTCAAGGAAATGTGATGAAGTAAAATGAAATACCTGCAAATACATTGTGCAGGGAATTTTGCACTGAGCATTTCAATTATCCAACAGAGGCATGCCAGTGACTGCTTTACAGATACAGCTGAACTGCCTGGTACCAGTAAAAAGATGAAATTAAATATCTCTCTCAACTCCTTTCCCTTCCTTTGGACACTGAAAGCCTTAAAATAATTTACATATACAGGCTCTCCACTGCTATGCAACCCCTTTGAGTGAAGAAAGGACAGTAGAAAAGAGGGCAAAAAGACTGAATCAAAATGTGGCTTTTTGTTGTTTCTGAAAATATAACAATGTGATGGTGCTACAGTGAACACAAGAAAGAAAAATTAAAATGGTGATCTGCACGCCTCTGGAAGAAATTATTATTCTCAGTTCAGCTACCTGTTAGATCACTTCCCTCAGAGTTATGAAATGCTATGCTGCATCTTTTATTTTCATCAATTGTAGCACTCCAGCATTCTACAAAGAAAGAAGAATCATTGATGTTCTAATCTCTACTTATTTTTCTTTTAGCATTTTTAATCCTTTTCAGCTTCTTTTGAGGTACAGCTTCCTTCCAGCTCACAAAGAGGGCTAATGGCATCAATAGACTGCTCATGAGGGCACTTGTAACAAAACATTTGCAGAAGAATTCCAGTGCTTTTGAAATAATTCAAAATTTTTCAGGAGACAAAACAGCTAGGTTCATCCTCCACCCCCATTCCAGTGTAATTAAAAAAAAAAAAGAAAAATACACATCTTTTTGTTGTGGCTTTCTGAAACACTATGAAGAAAAATCTCTTGCTTGTCTTTGTGTTGATCAGTGAGAATGAAAAAGACCTACACCAAGTTGGAAACAAGTCAAAATGCCCTTTCTGACTTGCTAATGAAATCCTTCTTATGTACAAAAGGCATTTACTCATCACCTTAATAGTCACACTGCAAGTAGATTTTATCTTGCTAGAGATTCATTTATTTCAATGAGAAACTAATCTCTTTTGTGGGATTCATATAACGGATTTGAATTTAAAAATAAATAAAATGAATTGTTTACCTGCAGTAGGCAATAATACCTTTGGAAATGCCATCTATGGATATTGACTACAGAATCATGACGCATTAACCTGGCACACTTAAGTGAGTTCATGCTGCAAAAATATAATGAGTCTATGCTTTAGACCAGCACAGAACAAAATTAAGATAAAATTAAAATTAGATTCCAACCACACTCAGAAAAAATAAGGGAAAATTGTAAAAAATATTTCTAAAGAACAGATTTGGAAATTTATGTGAAAAGCTTCTGCTTGAAGCCTTGCAAATTGCATTTGAAGGGACTGACCTGACATAAGGTTGGCAAAGGATGCAACTGGAACTTTAATTGACTAAGCTTGGACATCTGCCCCAACTGTCAATCCTCCTAATAATAAGATTGATAGATGCAAGCTAATCAGCAATTAGAGGCAGCTCCTTCAGATCCAGGCTGGGGCTGGAGAAGCTGGATGAACTCGCACAGAGGTGGACAAAACAAGTGTGCAGAGGAGAAAGAGAGAGAGAGAGATTCCTGATTTTTTCCAGGGACCTGGAGATCTTCTTAGGCTGAATTCATAGAGCAAAGCAGCCCAGTAATGAAGGAAAGGGAGAAATACTGGTTCCACAACTACGTGACTCACCTCCATCTCCTCTTAAGGCACTTTGGAGCAATACTCAGCATGGTTTTGCTTTCACAGCCATTAGCATCCCTTACCTCCTAGAATACAAAGTATTTCAGCAGTATGTAATGTGACTGCATTAGCTGTCTGCTTTTCTTCCTCCCCCAAATGCAAATGCATTATCTAGTCCTTGTATCTCTTCCACATCCTTCTTAACAGGTTACTATTTATAATAAAAATCATTAGGATTCCTTTTGCTCCTATGTTTAAACTCCTTCTGGACTGTCCTTGCTGGCTGTTGGTTAAAGATTATGTTCTCATTTTCTCGATACATTTTCTAGCATTAATAGTTTTGGATATACTGCTTTTAAAGAAAAAAAAAAAATTCTTCCTAGTTTAGCAGCTGATTTTATTTCTTTTCACTGGCCCAGATTTTTGAAAACATAGAGTCATAGAATACAGTGAGTTGGAAGGGATCCATCAGGATCATGAAGTCTAACTCCTGGCCTCATGCAGGGCACCCCAAGAATCTCACCATGATGATGAACCTTGTCTCTTCTCTCCCCTTTCCCTTCTCCAGACTGTGGAATTGTGTCTTTGTGAATACAGACTGTGTGTTTTATAGACTTATAGATATCTGGGATTCGCATGTAATGCCACCATGATACACCATGAGAGCACTTTAATGAATTATAATTATATTCAGGACACAAAAACAGTGCAGTGAATTTATTCTTCTTTCTTTTTCTTCTCTCTCCAGTGTTAAAAGTTTGTTTTTCTCAGGACACATGCTAGTTTCTTTAAGTACTCCTTTTGTAAGTACATCTGCACAAGTACTTTGATTTGGATTTATGTGCTTGAAGAGGAAAATTGTTAAGAAATGTGGTGGCATTTGGGAGCAAATACTTGTTTCTATTGTTGTTTATCTCACCATTGTAGCCCTCACGTTGACAGAAACTGCTTGTGGAAACAGCAGTTGAGGTTATAACAAAAGTTACCAGGTTTGAGAAATAATAACTGGCAGCACAAAACCTCCAGCATGGTATAGACACATCTACACCTAATAGTGCAGTGCTTTTTCTTCCAGAAAACCCCAAATGGTTTCTGGGGTGATTTAGTAGCATGGAGTAGACACTAAGAGGTACATCACATTAAATGACCCCTAATATGCTTTCAAGGTAATCTACTTCTAATTTGCCTATGACTTGGACACATATACCAACCACACCTGGAATAAAAAGAAAGTTTTTAGGGTGCCTCATGAGATGCTTTGCCATTAACCATGTGGTTAAGCTTTTTCCAGGAGCAAATGTTTATTAGGCATCTCTGTACAGCCAAGGTTCTCTGTTTATGGTTAAAAATGAACATTACTCAAAATATCTGAATTCATTCTGCAATGATCAATAGGGAACTAGTACCTGTGGGGAGGGGGAAGGGGAAGGACGAAGTAAAAGAACTTAGGCTTGCATTTTTATATCTCAGTGGTTAGAGAAGTCTCCACCTACCTAAAAAGCCAAGGAAGTGACTCCTAGATATTTATGTCTGCACCAAATAAATCCTATCTCTGGCACACAAATATTTTGCAGTGGCAGCTGACTCTCCTGCTGTTGGCTAGTAATGGAAATGCCAGAAATACCTGACATCCCAAGGGTTAAATAATTTCTGTAACAATAATGATCAAGCCATTAAATGTACATGAATATTTAATTTCAGCTGCACTTAGTTCCAGTCTTAATTGTCAAAACCACTTTGCTAAAAATATGCAAATAAATTATCTACTCTCCTCATTTATGCAACATCTTCACCTCCAGATTTAGGCAAGGAGTTAAATCCACCAGAAAGCCATTTTACTGACTTGTTCTGCCCATTTTGTCCACTATACACTTGCTATGAATTAGGACTATGAATAGTTGTGGCATCATCCATTCTCCTTCACCACCCTTTCTTTTTACCATAATTTTCACATCTTTCTCATGATCTATTGAAAATAATTCCTCCACAATGACTTGCCTTTATCTCCAATGCTTTTCACTTGATCCAAGAAAAAAAACTCCACTGTCCAGCTTCAGGCTTTCAAAACAGGCTTACCTTCAAAGTGTGGGAGCAACTCAGGGTTAAAATCTGATGTGTGGAGTGCAATTCACTTTAAACATAAAATTATTTCAATGGCACTATTGAAAGTGCCCCTAAGCATTCTCCAGAAGCTATTAAGCTATTCAGTGCATCCTGCAGTGCTAAAACCTCCACGTACTGTGGCCTGATGACTACGCCATGTGGATCTTTTATCTAGAAGAGCTGTACAGCAATGAGAAACAGCAGTGTCTGGCACATTGCAATTAAAAAAAAAAATTATATATATATATATACATATATATATATGGCTTATTTTTAATTAGTTTAACTGAGTTTTTTAAGAAAAATGGGGTTTTTTCCTGCTACGTTTACTTTGTCAAGACATATAGAGATAAAATACTTATAATGCCATTACTTAAATAACTGGAAAAATAAAACCAGGCAAATAAAGCTGGACAACAACAACTATTGGAAATGAAAGTTTAAAAAGTAGACTTGAAGTTGTACACTACAGCCATTAGTAAAGAAAGGAGCGGAGGATTAAGTGACAGGGCACCTAACCTCAAAGGTGTAAAGGCACCTTTGCAAAGGCAAAATGAACACCTAATACTTCTGTCTTGGGGCAAAAAGTCTCAATTCATTGAGTGACAAACTCATTTTCCACTATTGCCTGCTAGAGGCCAAAGAGCATTTTCACATCATTTTTTATGACTCAGCAGACCAGCTGACTGCTTCAATTTAGTATTTTTTTAGAGTGCAAATGAAGTTGTTTCGTTTTGTTTTTTTTTGTTTTTTTTTTTTTTTTTTTTGTCATTGGGAAAATTTGAACTTTGCAAAGCCTGACTAAGAGGCATTTATTATGTTTCACACCGTGCGTTCAAAAGGACGTATAAATTTTAAAATAAAATACTGCTACACATGAGTGCTACAACATAACTGAATCTTTTGCATGGAAGATCTGCTGTAGACAATGTGGTTTTATTATATTTGAAGAACTGAATTTTATCAAGATAAATGAGTAGCAAAAAATGTTTTTATTAGGCTGGCTTAGAAATGTGATCAAATTTGGACTAATGTCATCAAGGTCTAGTGTGCGTCCTAAAAGGAAGATGAGAAGATCAGGCTCTTTCATCCTCACCCCACACAAGTATCTACTAAAGAAAACAGCAGGTGAGACAAACTTCAAAAGGAACAATATTGATGGGAAAGGTGGAAAAAACCACAGCCCTAGAACATATTTGTGACTATGTGAGTGTGAATGTTATGCTTAAGAAAATCTGTTTGTGCATTAATTCAATGACAATACAAGGAAGGTTTTTTCAGGAATATTGGATTTCTCAGAGTTTCTTTTTTGTTAATATATATGTCTAACTGTTACAAGGCTACACTACCACTATCTATTTCTTTTCAATCTCAGAGAGAAAGTGAAATTAATTCAACACAGAAACCTACATTGCCATGAACTGTTCCTTCATTTGTTTTCTAATGTTTTTTCTAAAGTAAAGCAGCAACACAAAAACATACTCTCAGGTTATCCAACTAATGCATTATTCCAAAGGAAAAACTTATGAGTGTTTTCATGTAGTGTATACAGAATTACCCTACCCCATTTGCCCTATACTTCCTGCAGCAGACTCCACACAGGCAATCAAGCTTTCAGGCAGTCTGGCACTGACTATCTTCTTTTCAAAAAGAAACTACCATCCTAAAATGTAAGTGTGAAAAATCAGTTCTTGGCAAAGCCATCACATCTCAACATCTTACCTTTTCAAGCTGTAAATCAACAGAACATTATTTATGGCCCTATGCCCACACTAAGACATTTCAGGTGTTTAACATTCCTGGTGAATGTTAAACATTTACCAGAGGTGAATGAGGTTCACAAAAACAAAAGGTAGAATTGCCACAAGTTATAGTGTAAAATTAGAGAAAAAGTCAAAGGAGTACTATGAGCTCCGGCCTCAAAAATCAGGGCTTGTTTTTGCCTTTGTTAAGTGGTTTGTCTTTTTTTTTAAGTTTTGCAACACACACTCTGTTAATCAAATGCAAATATTACCAGAAATCAACATTTTCTGGAGGATCCAATTTGTTATTGTAAAATCACTATTATTCAGAAACCTAAATATAAAGTCTTGGTTCATAACTCTTGGTATCTATATTGCTATATATTTTACTAGAAATATTAAAAAAAAAAAAAAGCACAGCATGTTCTCTGGAAAATTATAGAAATGAGCACTTTCTATGACATGCAACTTACCTACTGTATATCTAATAATTCAGGGAAAGGGAAGAAAGGAAAAAAGGAAAGAAGGGAGAGAAGGAAGGAAAACGGAAAAGGAAAGGAGGGAGAGAAGGAAGGAAAAGAAAAAATGGAAGGAGGGAGGGAGTCATCAAGTTGGCACTTATACCAGGAATGGAGAAAAATATCAGAACCTTCTCCATTTCCTTTTTTCCTATTCCACTCAACTCTTTTTCATATTTTCCTCTTCAACATAGAAATATTGGTCCTATGCATTGACCCTGAGCTATACTTTGTTGCTCAGCATGTTGCTTCCTTTAATTTGACTCTGTATTGTCCAACTTTTCCATTTAATGTGACAGAATTTAGAACACCTTTATGTGGCAAAGTATATGTTTCATCCCAGATATGATTAATGAAGAGAACCCCAGAATTCTCTACTGCGAAATGTGCATTTTAGCATTCTATTTTCTGATTTAAGATATACTGGCACAGAATACGAGCAAGGGTAAAGGCAGACATTTATATGTTACATGTAGATATAAGAACATGAAACAAAGCAAGGCAGGAGATACCTGATACCTTGCAAAATGGTGGCTTCCTCTTTTTCTCCACATATAGCAAGAGCGTCAATCTCTCCCTCAACAGATGATCTCCATCATCTTCTGCCCCCACACAGGTATGTTAGAAAGCCTTTTTTCTCAAAGGTAACACAAGCCAATTGCCAGGAGCTGAAGTACAAATGTTCTCAAAAGTAAAAAAATAAAACCAACCAATAACAGTGGGTTGCATTACCAAAAGCAGTGCTGTGAAAAACAAATCTAGATTTTACTTAAGTGCCAACAGCTGAAGCTCTGAATCAATTTGGATAGAATGCCAGATAATTTCTCTTGAAATCAAAAAATCTTCATCAGCATGAAGCTGTTAAACACATCTTTAATTCCTATATGCAATCTCAGTAAAATTTCTAACATTAATTATTTCTGAGTGAGCAAGTGCTAGCTCCTCATATGAAGATAATTTTTTATTAAGCATGATATCTTTATACTAAAGGCCGACAATTCTCTGCAGCAACTGAGCAAAGGTTCGTTTTCACACCCTTCTGGATCCTACATGTGTTTCCTTCCCACAGTAGATGGAGGAATTTCCAAAGCTGAAAGCTATTTTGAGCAGCTTCCAGGGGCTCTCTTTGTAACACCTTCTTAACTGTGATTTCCTAATCACCATGCAGAAGATTTCACTGCCTAATTAAAGGACTGGTGCAGTGATGAAGATAAAGAATACAGAGCAGGGCTGCAAGCTAATCTACAAGCAAAACACAGGAGTTACTTGTCAAGAGTAAGGGCATATTTTATCGACAGCTGTGTCCAATAAGGATGAGTTATACAGTGAAGGTTTAATATTAATGCATTTCAGTCTTTCCCATTACTTACTCATTATACGTACCTAGGGCATTTCCAATTCTCTCACTCTCCCTTCTTATTGTAATGCAATTAACATTTTAACCCCTCTGAAAATCCTTGTTTTTACATCATCTCAGACTTTTCCAGACAGTGCTTGACAGAGCTGTAGGTTATGTTTTTTGGCCTGTAAAATGCAGGTGGGGGTGTGTAAGTCTTGGTGATGAGTGAATCTTCTGTTTGCACTTTAAAACTTTCTTTTCCTTTATATGTCTTTGTCTCTCTCTCTATATATGTAGAAGTATATAAGTCTCTTTATATAATTTCCCCCCAAAAATATATCAATAATGAAACAGGAACAGATTGCTGGTATAGACAGAAGACATTACCTACTGCTATGTAAAACAACTATTTTTAAACAATATGTGGTTATTGACCTAAACACCAGCACTATGCTCCTTTGGTCAGTCATGGTCCAGCTCCCTGGAGAGCTGGACTGCCTCTGTTCAAGTCATCCATTCCCTGCATGGAATTCTGCCCATTTACAGCAGAACTATCACCTGGGAAAGACTGAACTTCTACCATCCACATCACATCCATAAGGGAGCTCGCAGCTGTCCAGTGAGAAGGAAAGAAGCAATAACCATAGAAGAATAGTCTTATAGCTGAAAGCAGCAGTCTATTCTACCTCTACATTGTAATCAAAAAATATTAAATCAAAGTGCTCCTCATGGCTGCTAATTGTCCATTCTGTATTTGGGGGCAATTAATTTGAGGCACCTGGGATATAATCTGCAGACACAAGCACTCACAACAACACCACAAAGAAAGAGAATGCTACTATCAACACATAAACCTCTACACACATGGTGGGAGTGTCCAAATGAAGACCCAACTGATGCTTTTAAATTGCTGGACATACATTGTCCATGCCTCTGTTTGCCTTGCACAATTTAAGAATAATATTAATATGGCTTCAAACCACAGAGGAACTTTAAAACTGGATTTGTCACATGGACATGTATTTTACAATAAAATTCTCTTGCAACAGAAAAACTCGGGTTTGATTCCTTGCAATCAATGACGTGCTCATGATCTTTCCTCTCCTTTCTGACACTTGGAAGCTTTTCAGGCTGAACAAAGCTGTCAGGACCCCAAATGCATCTCACCTCCTGGGGCTTTGTCTAGCTAGACTCAAAGCCAACACAAAGCACAGCTGGTGACCTTGGAGACAGCCACCGTGAAGAAAGAGAGAAGAAACCTCAGCTGGGAAGGCTCCCCGTTCCCTTGAGAGCTGCTTTTATGCTGAGCCTCTCATCCTAGATCCCTGTCTGAGCTGTGCTGCCACAACCCTGCCAGTTCCTGGCCATGACTCCTGCTGAGCCGGACCCTGACCCGACCCAGCCTTGTCCCTCCTGGTTCCTACAGCCACAGCACATGATCCCTTGGCTAGGTATTCCCACTATCCCCTGACCTGCCTGGCTTGCCCAGATGGCTGCTGTGGGACAGGGCTACCGCTGCTGAGAGCACTGCCCTGCCTGCTGCGTTGCTCCCAGTCCTGGGGCTGTGACCCAGAGCTGTCCCTCAACCCCAGAACCATCAGGCTTGACCCCAAGCATCCCCCAGACCCTAATCCCCAGCCCACCTGTTTATGTCCTTCAACTACCACACCCACCCTATCCCAGGCTGCAAGTGACACCCAGCCCCATTCAGGTTCAGCAGTGAGCTCTGGTGGCACTTGGCAGGAGGTGTTGGCAGGGCTCCCACTCCAGCATCATCTGGTTATTATTAACGAGATTATCCCAAAAAGGCTGCATTTGCACATAAGAAGGCTCATCCAAAAAAGGTGAGAAGTAAACCTTGGTGTCCTGCAATTTGAGTTTCTAACTAGGAGCCGTCATGTAAGAGCAAGAGGACAGAGGTTTTAACATCTCCACAGGAAAAGAGTCAGGACCATTTCTTACAGAAATGGAATCACAGAATGTTAAGGATGACTTTAAAGATTATCTAGCCCCAACCCTTGCTGCCATGGCTGGGGACACCTTCCACCAGACAAGTTTGCTCAAGGTCTTAAATAATTTGGCCTTGAACATTGACAAGGCTGGGACGTCCACAAATTCCCTGGGCAATCTGTTAAACCAATAAAGGCTTTAGGCATTCAGCCCTGGATTTGTTATCTGTCAATGAGCCAGGAGTAGCTAAAGACACCTGGGTTCAGACCCAACACAAAAGCATCCCTTATATGTACAAACACCAATGGTCAACCTATGCAGCGATGGATTGCCTCCCAATCCCTCAATGGGCACCAGGAGCTAAATCCAAGGATGGCAGAGGAAGCTGGATGTGTGCGGATGAGCCTGCACCAGTGCAAGTATTCCTGTCACTTAAACCAAGCCAAGGATTCCCTGCTCTGTGGAAAAGCCTGTAGCAGCAATACCCCGAGGCGTCCATGCGCTGAAAAGGGAATTTAAGTCGGGGTTGTACAAGCTAAGCAGAGAGCCAGACACCTACAAATTAGGCAAAATACCTCCATCCCTTTGAGGATCAAGTTGTAAGATATAAAAGCTGAAATACTTGGAAAAAAAAGCAGATGAGGAAATCAATAATTCCGTCTGTGTTCAGTGTGAAGGCTGGACTGAGGCTGTAAATATTACATGCAGGAAGGCCATGGGGAAGCTGGAAGGAAATTCTGAATAGCAGCTCATGCAGTCCTCAGCAGAAGTTAATGCTGTGAGGTGAGCAGGTAATTAAAGCCTGTATTAGTGTCCCTGCCTGCAGGGGACAAATCAGGGTTGCATAGGCAATCCTCATCAGTGTTTCCTAGGCTGCCAGAGCTTGCCTCGCCACCTTGAAGTAGCCTTGGCATATGTTAATTTTCATTCCTTTTAATGTCATATTACATAAACAATCCCTGTATAAAGATTGACTTCAGATATTTGTATTAAAAAAAAAAAAAAGGAATTATCCTCTTCGTTTTATTTGAAGGATATATTATAACACCTTCTCCGCTCAAAGGACACACTGTAATTAAAGATTGAATTTTCTCAGGATTTTAACTAAATCTGTCACTTAGCTTATGAATTAAACATAATTAAACACAGGGTCTCATAAGAATTGGGCTTCTGCACTTGCTCACTTCTGTATTATTTCTTTCACTAACAAATTGCTAGTTTTCCAGTGTTCTACATAATTTGAAATAACTAATGCACTTAGTAAAAAATACAATTAAAAATATTTTTTCCTTATTATAGCCAGAATTTTGACTTTCTTGAAATTGTAATTATTCCACTCCTCTCTATGATCACGAAAGGCTTGTCCACAGGCAACTTTGGCAGGGACTACCAGGATGACATCCTTTTTATTTCTCCTAATCCCTCAGAAGACACAGGGAGCCTTTGGGAAAGAGAGCTGCCATCTCACTGAAGCTTGGCATGGTGTGAATGCTACCTGTGAGCAGCAGTGGCTGATATTCCCACCTCTGGGAAAGGGGTTGCCCTTCATTAAGAAGTTTCAGAGAATAACTCAATTATTAACCAACTCTTTGATTTCACAAAATAATTGAAACATAGGACTTTGAAGTTTTATTATGTAAAGTAAATAAGATAAAATAGATCAATGCAATATCTGCCCTACATACTTCCTTACCACATGAGTGAAACTCATTGTTTCTGCATTCATTCTACAGATATTTCAACATATTTGACCCATATTTACTTGCCATCCCAGATACCTGCTACCAGCAGGATTAGCAAATGACCTTACACGATCCACATCACAAGCCCCAGTTCCTCTTGGCTGCTACTATTTCCCTTTCAAATCTCAAATATTCCAAGCATTTTATGGTTGAGTCTTTCCCCGACTAATAGCAAAAATGAAACTGTGACAAGGGAAGGAAAAACTACATAATATATAGTTTTACAGAATCACAGAATTTCTTTGACCTTTGCAGGTCATCTGGACCAATCCCTTGCCTCAAAAAGCTCAACTTGGGGCTAATTGCTCAGAGCCATGTTTGGATGGCTTTTGGTTGTTTCCAAGGTTTGAGACTACAAAAACTAAAAAAAAAAAAAAAGAAAGAAGTATGCTGGCCACACATTAATTGTAACATTCCAAACCCATCCTGCAAGGTCAATTCTGATGATTTATCACTGTCTATAAGGTTGAAATTCAGCTGCGTGTTGCTGTGCAAAAGAGGAAATGCTAATGGCAGGAATATATGCAGAAGAACAACATAAATGCAGGTTTCACTTCTTCCCAGATATTAATCTCGAAATTGCTTATTTATAAAAAGTACTTAAAGATTCATAACCACTTGTGGCTCCTTTTCTCTGCAGCTGACAGCAAAAATTAAATACGAAACATAATTCTTGCTCAATTTTAAAGATTAATACATATGTCTGCCATCATACAAAGTATGCAATTAGAAAAATATGGAATTCTGAGTGTTTGAAAAAAGATAACACTCTTCAAAAGCGGAATTTATTTTTCTGTCAAGTACTGCCTTAGTTTAGAAATGCAGTTCATAAAAAAGTCATCCTCTCTATATCTCAGTTCTTATCTCTCTCATAAGATGAGTTAATGATGTTTTATGGCAGCTGCACTAACTTTTCCCTTCCCTCTGCTAAAATAAGGCAATGCAGTAGAATAAGGAAAAGAAAAAGCCCTGCTTTCCTAACACTTTATGGCTTTTGTTTGGTTTTCATTTTCACTTGATCGTGTAAAGATTTTTCATCAATTTTGCATATGCTTATACATTTCACTTTTTTTCCCAATATAATTTCTTCCTATTTCCTTAAAATTGCTCTCCCAAAACAAGAACAAAAGTTCTTGAGGCAAATTTATTATAGTTCAAAACTCATTCTTTTTTCTGACTGTCTTTATGAAATTGAAACGAACGTAATTACCTTGGGGACCTGCAGCCTTCTGTCAAATTTGACTGAAATCAGCCAAATGCTTTGGATTTTTTCAGAGGAAGACAGAGCCATGCAAAGTCACACTGAAAAGTTGCATAACTCTTCCTTTAAAAACCAAAACCCCACTAAAAAAACCCCAAACCAACCAAGCAAAAAACCTCACTGTTACCTTAACAAATAAAATGGAAACTGTCTTGCCTCTGAGCTATGCTTCAGAAGTATGAAATTCAAAAATTCTCCTTACTCCAGGCGACATATTCATTTAAATTCAGTCAATTTTAATGAGCACTATGAAGTCTATGTAGAAGATTCATTTTCATAAACCAGTCTGAGCTTCCAACTTTTGCTCATGATGTTCTATTACTTTTTAATGTTATTTTAATATATTCCTAAAAAAAAAAAAAAAAAAAAAAAAAAAAAAAAAAAAAAAAAAAAAAAGAGAAAGGATAAAAAATACCACCATTTTGGTGACTTTTTAAACAAGACTAGAGGTAGTAATTTTCAAAAAACTATTTTTTCTTTTTTTAAGAAATTCAAAGTTCCTTATTTCAAAGTAAAAATAATTTGGCTGAAACTCCTCCTAAGATTAGCTTTTGTTAGAATCCTAAAGCTCATAAATGACAGAAACATCCCAAAATCTGCAAAGATAAATCTCATCTTTTAAATTACTGAAAGCCTTCATTAAGGCTTAATATATGCTGTCAGTTTCAAACTAAATAATAGATGAGATTTTAACATAATCAGAAGAAAACTGCTGGTACCTGCCTCTGTTACTGTCACAGTTAAATTGACATGGTAATTTTCAAAATAATGCCTTCTCTAAGTCAGTTAAAGAATGACAAGCACTCACCGTTTAGAAAACTTCTCTTCACATAGAAGGAAGCCCCTTACTATGAATTCAGTGGTATGAATGAGCAAATATCTCTTTTGCTTTGTCCACTGTAGGAGTAAAAATCAGTGGCTGGGTTAATAAAATAAATCTGAAAAAGTCATACTAATACTTTTCCCTTTGAAAAAAATAATTCTCCTTTTGAAGTAGTGCTTCACAAGTATTTTATTATTTGTTATTTTGTTATCCATGGCTGCAAGGTAAAATCTATAATAATTTCTATTAAATGTGGATTTGGGGATTAGATTATAGACTGTGTCAAAAACCTATGCTTAGCATTACTTGTGCTGTGAGGACAAGGACTGCTCAATGCAGACGGCTAAAATCTTGGGTCCCCCTCCATGTTACCTGGTATTCAAAAGGCCATGTGCCATCAATAAAAGTTTGGTTTAGGAAGTGTTGCATTGCTCTTCTGGAAGGTCACCCTTGATGGCTTCAAAGCCTCTTTTAAGACATTCATGTTTGGTGCCCATCAGCTGTCACTATTAGAGACATTTCCAGTCCTATCCCATTTCACTCTTTTAGCTGCAAAAAGGATTAAAATGGGGTGTAATCATTTCAAGTACTTCACAAGTAGCTCAGAGTTCTAGTTCCTAGATCACTTGATAAAACCAGAGAAAATATTTGAACACTCAAGGAAGGCAACTGCACTATGGATAATGAAATGCCATGACTCAGAGCCCTTTTTCATTATGTTAGTATTTCTTTTCTGGTTTTCTAAAACAAAACAAGAAATTTACAACTGAAAACACCTGCAAAGATTGCATCCCCTCTGGGCTGAGTCGAGCTCCCCTGGGCTTTGTCTGTAGAATCTGACCAGACCTTGACATCTGGAAATTCTTTCAGGTCATCCAAATGTGCCTGGCATCTAGGCATGAAGCTATATAAAAATAATTTAAATAAAAACAAACTCCACCATCTACCTATGAAATGAAATTTATTACTCCATCCTCCCGAGGATTTATGGGTGATGACAAAACATAGCACAGACTCATTTCTCTTTTCAGCTTCCAAGCAAAATAAACAGGACAGACCAAGTGAACAGGGAAAAGAGAGTTGTAATTCAAATAGTGGGCTTAAGGTGTGGATGTTCTTTTACATCCAATTGCTCCATGAGCTTAAGAAGCTAAACTCACCATTAATAACCAAGATTGCTCCATGATTAGAGAGCCACATCATCCCCTTTTAGTAAGGGAAAAAAACATTTACTAGACACTGAACTCTTCACTGACTTGACTGACAGAGAAGACAGAGCCCCTCTGTGCACCTGTATTTGTGTGTTGGTGTGTTCACACACAGGTGTAAGAAGGGAAGCCTTTCCCACTTCATTTCTGACCCATTTTCTTCCTTATGCAAAGGTGAAATGGAAGCTGTTCTGCTTCTGCTTTGGCCTCCTTCTACCAAAGCCTTGATTATTGCTGCTGCTTCGTGTCACATCCATCCATGTGGCACGTACTGCATATATCCAGCATGAATATTTCATGAATATTGGGGAAGCAATTGCAATGTGAGACACAATGCATATTTCAGATGACACATGACTGATGTGTTTAGAGATCTGGGTTTATTATGTACTTGCAACATTCATCTACTACCAGAAAGCTGGTCTTTTCCCCTATTGCACTGAATAAAGTCAAAGAAGGAAAACAAATGTGCATTTTGAATGTATCTGATCTTTTACTGAAACAATGAATTAAGGTACTGTCATGTTTGTTTTCCACTTTCTTTCCCCAAAGACAGAGCACAGAGATAAAAACAACATGAAAACTGCATTGTATTTGCTTTAAAACACAAAAAAAGTTTAATTTTAAGGAACTTTTTATGATCCACACCATTATTAAGTTTGGATTAATACCACATTTTTTAAAGTAGGACTTCTACTATAGAAGAATTATTATATTATTATTTTATTTAATACCTCTGATCTTCTAAATACTAATCTGTTACTATGTCCAAATGATTAACAAGCTCAAATTTGAAAGGGGACACTCACATCTAGTCAGCAAGCAAGCAGTTTTTAAGACAGGAACTTGGGTGAACATTTGTTACCATTTCTGCTGTATGAACTCACACTTCTAGCAGAAAATTTCCTTAATTTTCTTCCTTCATATCAAAACAAAACAAAAATAGAAATTACTTATCCATAAACTCACACACATGATTTTGAAAAGGCTTCATTTGTCCCAGTGAGAGAAAAAAAAAATCTTTTTGGAAGCTCTATGAGTTTCAGAGTGAGGAGTTTTCCTCTATCTGTATTCAATGGCTGCTTGCAGCTCCTCACTGGGAGCCTTAAGAGCTCCAAGATCCCACTGAGCTCCGCCTAGGTACAGAGCCTGCCACACCTCACTCAGGAATGCACAAGAAATTGCATGGGAACTCTGAGACAGCTCTGAGTTCATTTAAGAAGCTGATGAGGAAATAGGAGATCAAACTTCATTTCACATTAGCTGTTGCTCTCAGGTACTGATTCAAGCAGGTTATGCAGCTGATTTACAGGACCTCCAAGTTTTCCCTGCAAAAGAGAATCTCACCACCTGGAGAGATGCTTCCTTGCTAGAAAATTCCTTGGATCTTAACAAATCACTAAACATCAAATGGAAAAATGGCAGCAACAGCTCCAAACCAAACAAACATATTGCTAAGTCAATTGATCTAATTGTCAAACTCTCTCATTACAGTTTCTCAAATCCACCTGTTTCCCCTTCAGTGCCAGAATTGTGGATATTTCAGCTACTGTACCTTCTTGTTTGGACCTTATTTAAAGGGTACACCTTGCAGGAAAGAAAATGTTGCTTTTCTCTTCCCTGCTTTCTTCCTTTTGTAGATATTGCAATGAGAAGAACAGAAAGCTTATAGCCTGCTTACAGTTTATTGTATGTTCTTATTGTATTTTAAATGTGTTAATTCTCTGAAATGAAACTATGCTGTCACAAATACTAATGTTTCATGGCCCGAGAAAAGAAAGGATTCAAACATGCTAACAACAAAAAAATACATCTCCATTCATGCTATGCCGCTGAAAAATCAAACCCAAGTTCAACATCCAGAGAAAAAAGTTTCTTAGTCCCTCAAAAGCAGACCTAGTAAATGATTGGCATGCATTGATAAGCAACAACAAATTACAGAAAAATTACATAATATAACCACATGCCCGCAACTGTAGAAAAAAAGGAAGTAGATATCCTCTGGAATTAGGAAGCACTTCCCAACAATGCAGCTAATTGTAATTTCAAATGGGGCCACAGGTGTTTGTTACCTAAAAGACTTCCTGTGTGGCAGCTGCTTGTTCCCTGGTGTTGGTGGACAGTTCATCCCATCAAGGAGCTCATCACAATTATCCCCTTTGTTGGCAGTTCTGGTGTAAGCCAAGAGCTGCAGGGCCACCCCTACTCCCCCTGATGAGCAGCATGTTGATGAGCTCTGCTTCTGGCTTCTTCAGAGCTTCTGGCACTCATTTTCCATGCTTTGCTGTCCAGCTAACCTACACTCGCTTGAAGAGATATATTCCTGTCCAACCTTGTCTGCCTCAGTCAGCGTGGCTCCAGACAGCAGCCCAGTCCTTGGAATTGAGGATGGGGGGGGCGGGGGTGGGGGTCAAGAAACAGCTGGTTTTACATCAGAAGTGAGAATTTGTCAGGAAAGACAATGTAGGATGGCCAGCTCTGCTAAAATAGAGATGTAGAGATATTCTTCAAGAAAAGGCACCAATGAATCATCTTGGAACAAGTGTCATGACCATACAGACCAGATAGGATTTTCCTAAGCTGAGATGCTGAACATCAATGCAAACAATGCTAAGGGAGGGAGGAGAGGAAATTAAAAAAAGCTGAAGCCTTCCCCTGCCTTAATTCAGGAATAGAACAGAAAGAATACTGCAGCTCAGCCTAGAGACACAAATCTTTATAAAGGCTGACTGATCCCTAAAAGTCATTAGAGTGACTTTTAATGTCACTATAAAAACAACACTGTTGCTTTTCTAAGTGCTGGCATTCAATCTATTTCTGATACACATTAATAGGATAGCGCACACAAACTTTTCATGCACACATGCTCACATATATGCTTCAGAGTAGCATATGAAAAATTGTGTTATTCCATGATCTTCACCAAGATTTATTAATTTTCTTACCTTCAGCTGACATTCATTCTTATCTTCCACATCATTCTACTTACACTGCAATCTTCAACAAAAATCTAATTTATGTGCAAACATAAGAATGCTAGGCCACACTGTGTGTGTTCTGTTTCATATGGGATTCCCAGCCATCACTAAATCATTTCTGATGTTCCCATAATCAGAACATCTCCAATAGACTGTAGGCCTTTGAATTAAATAAATTAAATATAAGGAAACAAATTCTTCTGTGGTGTTTCTCACACTTCTCTTTCAGAATCAAAGAATTATCAGAATATTAAAAAAAAAAAAAACAAAAAAAACCCAAAAAACCCCCAAAACAAAACAAAACCAACAAAAACAACAAAAAAACCCCAAAACAACAAACCACCACCAACAACAAAATGCATATTAAAAAAGTAGGAAATACACATATATATATATGTATTAAAGCATAATGGATCTGAAGTCTTCACACCTACTAAAGGCAGCTGTAAAAATGTTGTTTCCCTCTCAACCTCATGCTTATCAGATAAGGATAAAGCATCTATACACTCAGAAACAATGTGGTGAAAACAATTTGGTTGTCATATCTTAATGCTAGAAATATATGAGGAGAAATTAAAGTGGTTAGTGTTGCTCTGGTGAGTCTTGATTTTCCATACAGACAGCTCTGGGGTACACTTTCTTGTTAATGCCACATTTTAATTTACTATGGTGCTTTTGGCTGTTGCCTTCTGAGTAATTTTATTATGTTTAAAGACCTCCCATGATAAGAATACTCCAATGTATTTACAATATTGTGATTTTCTATATGTCAATTTTGTCAGTCACCACATCTGGTTATTGATCATCTGAGATGGTCACAATTCTAAGCAAGTACCCTCAATGAAATTGCATTGCAATAAAAAAACAATGACACTAACCAGGAAAAAAGTGACACCGTTATTGCAGTTTCTTAATCTCAAATGTCCAATCACCACCAGCAACAAAAGGATTTAATATTAAAAAAATCAGCCACGTTCAAATAAAAATAAATTCAACTTAAAATACCATCTTGGGAAAACAAAGTAGTCTGTTAATCACTTAAAGCATTAAAAAATTGGAAAATTACTAGAAAGATTAGTTTCTGCACTCAGTGTGTGCCACCCCATTTCAGTGGCTGTAATACATTGGAAAAAATAAGACTAATAACTTTTAAAGGACAAAGAAGCATTTTTTTAGGCAAATACAAAGAGACAAGAAGGTAGGACTCAGATTGCCTCCTTAACTGCAGCTTGGCTCTCCTTTATGCTCCCTGAAGCCTTCCTCTTCCAGCTCTTTTCTCCTCCTCTGTTTTCATCCATTCACCAAGCAACTTCTGCCTCTTTTTGCCTTTAGCTTAGACTACTTTTAACAGATTTCTTCAAGCACAATCCCTGATTAAAAATTGAACTTGCTTGCCAGGTGAAATTTTGTTGTACCCTTCCTGCCTACCAGTAACCCAGCAAATTTTAGTGAGATCTTACCTTTCCTGACTGGCTCTACAGCACAACTATACCCAGAGAGAGGGGAGAGGCTTTGCAGATTTACCACTTCTACAAGTGGGGAACCCTCCCCACCTATTTATCCCTCTGCTGGAACTGGTGATGGATTTTCCACCACACACTTTCCCCACCAGACCCCGCAGGTCCGTCACAACCGAGCCAAGGTACTCAGCTGTCAAAATGAAATACAGTGCTGGGCCATTCCTGACAGTTATCCTCTCTGGTCCTTTGACAGTGTGTCTATCCAGCCCCTGCGGAATTTCACTTCCCAGTCTTCTAAAAATCCCACAGCTCTGCTGACAGCCAGAGTGGAAGTGGTCAGCTCCACTCGGAGCCTCGTACGGCTGTGCAGAGCTGAGGTGCTCAGGTGTCCCAGCAGCCAGGGGACTCAGGACCAGAAATCACTTCATTTTTACAGAAAGGTTTCCTCTTCTTCATGCTTTCCCTTTTCTTTCCCTATTCTAAGAATTACTGTTTTGTTGGTTTGGTTTTTTTTTTCTTTAAGATAAAACTTGAGAAACAAAACCATGGTGAGTGGCCCTGTGGCAATCCAACCATGACAGAAAACAGAGAAGCCCAGATGGAGGAGAGGAAAACTTTCTGCACTGCACAACTTTGTATGACACCTATTTATAGCCAGAAAGAAAGTGGTAGCTCCTTCCCTAATCCTCCCCACAACCTTGCCTTGTTTCAATAGCCAAGTCTTAAGTGCATTAAGTTGCTTTACTTTCACACATCTGTTAGCAAATCTGGACGGCTGTCACATAATTACTGGAGGTCAAAATAGCAGGGCTAGCAATAGAGATAACAAACTAAAGCTTGTTTGAGAAATCTCTGTATTCCTTCTGTCATGCAGAGTCAACTTTATCAGTCATTAGCTTTGTAACCTAAGCTGCTTACCACACCTGTGGGCTTTCAAATGAAACCAAAGGAGTTAGTTTTGACCTTTAAATGACTAGAAAAAGGGTACTTGAGGGACATTTTCTCTGTTGTGTGATGGTCGTGCAGAGAAATTTGTGCTAGAGTTCTGTCAATTTAGTGAAGTGGGACCTCCTAAAAGGGCATTCACTGTCAAAGCCCCTTGACTCAGAAACGGAATGTCCCTTTAGCCTGGATTTATTGACTCTTCTGTAATGATATCAGGTTGCCTTCTGTACTAGAAAACTGTAGGAAGCTTTTGAATGTTAAAATTGGGGCTGATATTTTGAGCAGCTTAATTAAGACTATTCCTTTGTAATTCTACAGGCAGCCGAGTCCATTAAAAAAAAAAAAAAAAAAAAAAAAAAAAAAAAAAAAAACCAACCAAAAAAAAAAAACCAAAAAAAAAAACAACCCAAAAAACCCCAACCAAAAAACTCCTCTGTGATACCAAAATAAAGCACAGTAACATTTAATGCTATTCTTTCAGGCTCCATAAGCAGAAAATATCCATGTGCAATTAGAATAAAAATTGTTTAGGTTGAAAAAAACATTTCTTTGATTGTCAACATTGTATGAGAGAGAAGTGCAAAGCTACGTGCTTTAAAGGAACTGAAACAAGTCTTGCTGCAAGTTTGGATTGTGGTTCTAAGAAGAGATGATGCTTCTCATTAGAGAAACAGCAGCCGAAGTTCCTGTTGATGAGGTAGTCTATCAAGTAGTGTGTGAACTAGCAAACTACTTTCTAGATGCTGTGACATGTATTAGTATCTGTCCCCCCGGTCCCTAAAAAGTAAATGCCAGAACAAAATTGCTTTAAGAGCCAATTTCACGTTGCTCATTGCTTGCAAGCAAATTCTGCATCTTTCCAGCAGAATGAGATGCAGGCAGGAGTTTAGGTGAAAGTAGAGAGCAGTAACTCAAGCCAGATGAACACAGAAGTGCCTGTAATTTGAGACAAGCTGGGAGCAAAGCTAAATCAGCCCCCTAAAAACTTAGTGTTAGGTTCTTCCTTCCTGCCTCCCAAAACAAGCAGCACTTAACTGGTCAGCCAACTTGACAAGAACTCTCATCTGGCCGGGAGAAAGCATTTAATTCCTACAGGTTAGTTTCAAATTAACTACCTGAAAACACAAAGTCAAATTAAATTTACTTTTAGGTCCTATATTTGTAACTCTAAACTTTGCTACATTTTTCATGACAATCTGCCTTTGTACCTCCACACTGGTGTTTCTCAAGTGATGGTTTTAGGGATGAGGTTTAGCAGTGGACTGGACAGTGTTAGATTTATTTGGACTTGGTGATCTTAGAGGTCCCTTTCTACCTAAATGATTCTGAATCTGGCCTAAGTGATGTTAGATGTAGGTTTCAATTTGACAGCTGAAAAATTTTCTGCTTCTCAGCTTATTGTTCTCACCTTTCTGGAAACCCAAACAATGGCACCTTCTTAAAGGACACAAGAATTAGGCAGAATGATTTAACTGCTTATTACTTCATGACAATATCCAAATTAGATTTTGTCACTTTATCAATTATTAAATTGAAGAATAATTAAAACAGGCAAAATAAGATTATCAGATTCTCCTCTACAACTGGAAAAAAAAAATTACACTCTCCATAGAGCCTCCAATACTAGCAACTTCATTCTGTTTGCTAGCAGTTCTTTTCAGAAATAAAAAAAAAAAATCTGATATAAGCCAATGGTTTCAAATAGATTTAAAACTATTTGTCTTACTCAATTTGATGTAATAAAATGCACACAGAAATATTTATGTCCTAAACTATTAGAAGCATTTCAAAGACTTTTTGACACCTCACTATCCAATACAATTTATTCTGAGAAATGTCAGCTAAGAAATTCATTGACCCCTTACAGAGTATTACCTGGAAAGGATCAAGGAACTGGAGAATTATGGTCATTTCCATACAAATGATAAGCAGGGTCTTTTTTTCATTCACAGTGTTTTAATTACGTAGGTAGATATGTAAAAGAGACATTATAGCGTTCATTCAATTACTTTTGTTTTATTCTGGCTGGAATGCAGGTAAAACACAGTTTAAAAAAAAGTCATTGCTTTTTTATCCACAGTCACTGAAACTTCACCTAAAACAGAAATGAAAATGCTTACATTCCTTAAAGCTGGAGAATGTTGAAATACATTCAGTACTTGGCTGAAATTCAAGTGTTTTCTATTGTAGCTAAATGTTATTATCACAAAACAACCCCTTTAAAAATTGTTTTGTAATTCAGAACACAGCTTACTGTAGTATTCTACAGTGTTTTCTCAGTGACTCCAACTTTGCTCCATAAAATAAACAGACAGATAAAAGTCATAAGGAGCACTTAAATCTTGACCCAAAAGAAACTTGGAAGGCATTTTGAAACTATAGCAATAAGCAGCTCTCTGTTTAATACTGTTTTATGTGCAAACAAATAAAAAAATTTCAATTATAATTTTTGATCAGATCAAACTTAGGTTTAAAAGTTCTAATTTTTTTCTTCTCATCCTAACCTTTCCAAAGTAAAGGCTTATCCCTTCCTAATATGTTCCAGTTGATATGAAATTAAATGTGAAAAATGGATGCAAAGGCAGTAAGGGTCTGGATTCACAAAACTAGAGAAAGATGATTTGAAGTATCTCCAGGGCTGGGAAAATTAAAATCAGTCACAGTTCTTGAACGGCAGTTAAAATATAATCTGTGAATACCACCTCCTGCTATTTCTTTTCTTCTCAACCCCCAAGAAGAAATATTACTTTTGCTCACCTTAACATACATCTCATCTCTCTCTCCCTCTCAGAATGAGTAATCTCAGGTTTTCCCACTCATTCTGCACTATGTTCCTTATTCCAAAAGTGGGCAATGTGAGAAAACTTGCTGAGAATGTTGTGGGGTTTCCTGTTTATAGAGGTCAAGGAAATAACATGCATATTATGAGATAGATGCTTAGTGCAAAACCATCTCTAGTTTCTTCTAAAACAAGAATAAATAAAATACAACCACGGTTTCCAGACTCTCCCTAGTTTATGCTTGTTTTATCAATAGTTTGCAGCACTCTCTGAGTGCCTCCACATTAAAATTGTTTGTAGGCTTCCCTGAAGGGGCACCTGCACTGAACATAAAACATGTCTAATAGTGACACTGAGCATTGAATCATCCCTGCTCGCTCACACTGCTTGTTACTGTTATCCCAGACTCTCTTCTGGAAGGAACAACCCAGCTATACACAAAGTAAAACGTCTGTCCATTTTTTTTCCGAGAATTTATTCCCAGCTCTGCTCTCAGGACACAGCACAGGTGACATCAGAGGCAATTGCCTCCCATCACCCAAGAGAACCTTTCAAAACCAACTTGGCACATTTTGTGTCCAGCCACAGCACAGAGCATCACTTTTATATTCATGTTACAAAGTAAAAAGTTGGTCAGTGAAAAGAGCCTTGATATTTTATGCACTGGGGCCTTAAGTAGGAAAAAACCAGCTCTATAGATTCAGACACTGTAAATTGTGGAAGAGACCCAGAGCAAAGTGACTTGAAGCGTGTACAAGGCCTTTGCTGGTTTTTGATGGTCATCTTGCACTGTGAGATGATATTTCTGAAACTGCTTAATGATATTTATTTATTCTTCATTTTAAAATCAAATATAATCCCAGCTAGCAACCTACAAACTACTATAATGATTTCTAATTAAGTATAACTGGTTTTTTTCCTCCCAGCTAGTATTATTATATGCACTTTGGAATACAGTTGAAAGCATCTTTTTTAAGGAACTGTTCTTTATTATCATCTATTTTATATGAAACTGAACATTTGTGACACATTATTAGTCCTTACATTGGGTAACTAAATCTAATGTCAAATATTCACTGATAGCAAGCACCCTTAAACTCAACAATGACATGTTACCATAGGATTATCTTTCAGCACAGACATTAGGGAAGGATAATCTTCAAGAGTTTTCATTTCAAAGAATTCTTCTTGATATTGCAGTAATAGTTTAATGACAGAGAGATTTTTAGAAGGAAAAAGGTGTGGAAAATGAAATAAAGCTGTCCTTAAAGACTGAAAGCTCACAGAATTTTGAAGAAGAGTTCAGCAGTTGTCAATGCCAATAGAATTTAATGGAGTAGATACAAAGCAAAAGACAAAATCAATACCAAGGTGTTTGTGCTTCATTTCTTTGTAGTTGTCAAACCTTTGAAGTTGTTAAATAATGACTTATAGACTAGGAATAGATGTCTACTTTGACATTTCCTTAATGCCATGTCAAGAACCCATCTACTCGCACTCAAAAAAAGTTTGGATGATACAGAAGAGAAATTCAATCTCAGAACCATGTGATGTGAAACTTACAGCACCTGAGTCCTTATATTGTCTTTGTACAACACAAAATATTTAAGAAAAAAGCCCCAAACACTGAATTTCTAAACAAATCTTTCTTTCAGACACACGCAGCATGCATGTACAGAATAAGAAAACCACTTTGTAGGCTTAAGTCATTCTACAACAGATAGAAGATCATTCTTTAAGGATTCTCCATTGAACTGCTCCTCTGAAACAAGTCTCACTCAACCCTGGCAGGCAGTCAATAACTTAGTCAGAGCTGAAAATGGCCTGGTCACTGAAGAAATGGCCTCAAGTTGCACTAGGGGAGGTTCAGGTTAGGTATGGGGAAAAAATCTCTTCACTGGAGGGTGATCAGGCATTGCAACAGGCTGTCCTGGGAAGTGATGGAATCACCATCCCTGGAGGCATTTAACAGCTGTGTAGATGTGGGATGTGATTTAGAGGTGAGCATGGCACTGCTGGGTTCTGGTTGGACTCAATGATTTTAGGGGTCTTTTTCAATGTAAATGGTTGTGTGACTGATCTCCCACAAAGCTCAGACCAAACCACAGGCCCCTCCAGGAGAACCCAGAGAATTCAAAACCATGGGATACAGAGACTGTCCCCTTCTCACTGTGTGCCTGCTCCTGGCCCACTGAAGCTGGTACAAGTTGTATCCCTCTCTCCTGCAGGACTGGAATCTGGCATGGATGACAGGCTAGCAAGTTTTGCTTCATGAGGGAGCTACTGCTCCCTGAGCCAGCAACCTGGTACTGTGGATCCGGGGCAAGTTCACCCAAGGGTGTCAAACAGGAAGGCTGGGTGAATAAACCAGAATGTAAATGAACCCCACTTCCCTAATTCCCAGCTGAGCAGCTCTGTGGCTCTGATTCATGACTCGTGCCTGATTAAGTTGCAGCAGCTGAAGAGGTTACTGTCCCATCCCAATCAGAGAGTTCAAACAAATGAAGAGGACACAGAACTTAATTTCTTACCTTGTTGCAGCTAAATCCTGCAGGGACTGTAAGTCAGCCCTCTCAGGTGCCATGGCTTATTGTCTCATATATAAACTGAAATGTCCCTTGGTTTACCTAAATACTACCATGGCTCTAGAGCAGAAATGTCACTGTTCCCTCAACCCCACTCCTGGGAAAGAAACTGCCAGATGTGGGACAAGAAGGACAGACACCAGCCAGATACTTCTTATCTGCTCAGCAGGAATCAACAGAGCTCATGGCTCACAGCTCTTACTCTGACCTAGAAGCACCTTGTGTAGTTTGGGTTAATCTACCTTGTAAATGCAGCATAGATGTTGAACTTTAAATTCACCTCCTTGCTCATTCTGAATTCACGCCATTATGCAGAGATCCAGTTAAAGTAGCATTAATCATTTAAAATCTACATCAGAGTAAAAACAATACTTAAATCTTAAATACTATGCTTTTTATTAGCCATTAAAAAATAATTTAAGTAGGCATTGTGCAAGACTATCAAACAAAAGGAATTGAAACAGCACTAAGATCCCACTGTGAACCATCCTGCAGAACAGATCAGGGTTAAAACCAGTCCACTCACTCCCTCAAAAAGCAAAGGAGGCAGCAAAAACAAAGCTGCAAAAACTCCTTTCTGGCTTTCTATGTGCATTTTATACTGCTGATAGAATCTCGTATCTCTGACAGACATTTTATTCCTTCAGATATTTATGGAATATTGAGGAGAACAGATTAGGCAGATTTATTTCTTTTCAAGGTCACTCCTTTAGTGATCTGGAGCTAAAGCAAAAGCTCAGACTTACAGAGTATTCCCATATTGTAATTATTTGCATATTAAATGGATTTTAATTTAGACAAAATAGGCAGAAGTTTGGACAACAATTATCTTGTTGGGAAATCAATTTCCTAATTCTGTAATTGTGTGTATACTGGAACCATGTGCAACCCTGGTTTGTGCTCCCACTATCAGATCTCCATACCCGGCAGGAGATCTTACAGGCACTGTAAAAGGGTACCTCAAACATGGTCACAAAAACGTTGTCACAATTATGCCCCGGCTTTCTGCAGCCTGAGTGACCTGGGATTTCCAAAAACTCTATTAAGGGGTTCAGACAGAGGTACTGAAAACAGAATTGGCATAATTGAGATGAAATGTGGGGCTGATTTTGGATGCCTGAATATCATTAGGATTGATCATTTTTCCATGAAAATACATAATTAAAAGAAAAAAATCCCAGAAATTGAATAAAAGTTGGGTTGTTTTTTCTTCTGCAACTGAAGTCTCATTTTCTTTGTGGGAAATTTTGTAGAAATCCAAACTGATGGGAAGAAGACTCCAGAGAATATTTTGTCCTCCAGTAACATGTATGGATGAGACAACTTGCTGAGCAATACCTTGTTAACAACTTTCAGGTTTTAGGGAAAGTGGAGGGGGTTAGTTTGCATGCTGCTTGCTTTAAGAAGTTACTGCATAATCAAAATGAGATCTCCTACAGGAGGGATTCTTTAGCAGCCAAGGAAGGCAGGCAGGCATTACCCCAGACATTCCATATAGAGGGTATGACAAGAGGAAAAAAAAAGGACAATTCAACACCTTGCATTTTTGCTGCAGCTGTAGAAAGAGCCACAAGGACTAGCAGGCAGCTCAGAGAGCTCTGCTGCTGCAGAGCTACTTAAGCAAAGGGACAGAGGCACCCAGCACAGGAGATGACAGTGAGTTGCAAGTCACACATGTCCTAATCCCATGTCACCCACTGTAGGTGAAGCTTGGGAATATTCCTGTTTCTCAGCTGGTAAGGACAGGTCTCTATTCTGTCCCACAGTAAACAAATTAATTTCTGTCACTATCCACTCTTCAAAGCACTTCAATTTTATCCCTGCAGTTTCCAGAAAACACCCCCATACAAACCATAACATAAATGCAGTGATCTCCTGCTTCAGAGACAAGAACACACAGTTCAGGGTCATGAGCAGATAATTACAATTCCATACTGTTTTATTTCATCCTTTATCTCTAGATATTTGTTTTCCAGTACCAATTTTTGGTGCCAATCAAGAGATTGCATACTAAGAGTATGTGATGATACACGTGACCATTTAACTAATCCAGCCCCAATATTTCCCATTAGAGTCTTGAAAGGGATTACATGTTCAGGCAGTAAAGGAATGCAATTACATCAAAACAGTTACATATCAGACTTTGGAAGAACATACAAAGCAGGGTCAAAAAGAACTGTTATTTTTTAGAGGAAGGAAGCAACGTCATGAATCTCCTGTTAGGCTGTGAAGCACCAAAAAATAAGGAAAATATTTTGAGTCCTAAACTGATGTATAAAATGCTTGTTTACCAAAGTTATTAACTGAAATAAAGCAAAAATTTTAACATTGTAAGCTATCTGATCTCTTGCTTTCATCACTGGCTAGTAGCCAGTTAATTACAGCAAATTAATATTGTATTAAATCTGTTTGCTGAAGCTATCAACAGTTTTCACTGGATGCAAATATTCAAGTTTTGTATAAACCGGAACAGATATGCTTTATCCTTACCTTGTACCATTTGCAAAGTGAGGAACTGCTTAATGTAGTGTGGCTATACTGTATGGAAAAACAGAATAAAAGCAACTCTGGCATAATGTCAGTGACAAACTTTAATCTGTTCCAATATCACACTTGAACCTGCACATTATAGCCAATACTTTTGTAATGCCACAAATAAAAGTATTCCCACAACAATTTTAACAGAGAGGCATCTATAATGATAGGTAATTTGCCATTGCAGGCAAACATTTGGAGCTGTCCAAAGGCTGAACATTATTTCACATAACAGTGCCCGGCTGTGACTGAGAACAGTGAGTAGGAAACATTCTCCCATAACTGTCCTCCAAAAAAGATTTTATATATCTCCCAAAGGGCAGAAAATTTATAAATATGAGAGTTACTGAAAAACCCAGAGGATTCTTAAGGAGAAAGTAGGTTAGGTTTCACAAGGATTTTTCAAGAGAAGGATATCATCTACTCTGCAGACAGGACAATAGATTTTTTTCTATGCACTTAACTCATGTTAAGTGCATAGAAACCAAAACACAATTATATGGCATAATTCAGTTCCACAAACAAGCACAGTAATTTGATTCTGGAATGTTAACAGTTTCATTTGTTACTAGAAATATCTAAAGAAATTGCATAATGTGGGTTTTTTTAACTTCCAGGAACAGCAACCAACTTTTCATCCACTCTTTTTGCACCACCTCTTGATGGGGTATGAATTTCATCATCACATTTGCATCTCCTTTTTGTTAAGTTGCTGAGCAACCTTTCCATCTCCCCCATGCCTGCCTGCTCACCAGGCTTTGGTCCTGCCCCCCAGTTCCCTCTTTTCTCCAGCCACAAACCCCCCTTGGCTGTGAAGCTGGCTGCTACACCCAGACAAATCACTCCCAAATGCACCACACCAGCTCTACACAGGCTGATATCTCCAGCTGCCAAACAGAAAATGTGTATTTGATGATGGCTTAAAGTGTATCATTATTCTGTCTCTGAAGTAAAGCAGGGAATGTTAACAGTCTTTCTATTTTATTTTAATGCTGTGTCTGTATATTCAAAAGTCTCATTAAGCAGTGCTGCACTTTTCCTTCTAGAAGGATGCCTGTGCAATGCATTTTCCTAAGGGTGTAACAAAAATATACATGAATCACCTTTATTCATGAGATTATCTCCAGGATGTTCTTTGTATACTGTAGGTTTAGAAAATAATTTATATTTCATTATTGCAGATCTGTACTCCACCTGACAAAAACAAACAAACAAAAAAAAAGTAGTAACATAAAAACACACTATTTATCCACACTATTTTTGTTGTTTTGTTGTGGTTTTGGTTTTGTTTTTTTGTTTTTTTTTTTTTTTTTTGGTTTTTTTTTTTTTTTTTGTTTCTTGTTGTTTGGTTTTTCAGGGTTTCTTTTGTCTCTTCTATATAGCATTACAGACCTGTCATACATTTGGGGCAAAAATTTTGTATGAAGTGAAGACATTTCTAAATATTAAGAGTCCTTGACATGATAACAAATCTGAAGAGGGAAACAGAAGCTTTCTGCTAAGATGAGGTGAAGAGCTGATACCTCTAAGGAGATAGATCTTACTTTACTCTGTGCAAGTTTATAGCCACTGTAGCATCAAAAAAAAGCTACTTGGATGAGTAGCTGGGGGAAAAAACAGTTTAATTTACCTTATTCTTCTTATATGCATATTATTACTTGGTGGGTGAACCTCATGCTCAAGCATATTTGAGAAAATTTAAAGAGACATAAATTAGAGTTTCAAACTAACTGCAATCCACTGTTTGTCACTTCTGTGTTAACTCAGCTCCTACCCTCCTCCCAAACACAGTTCCAAAAGCTCACTTTATGTTATTGCTAAGTGTTAATTACCTGTTGAACTCTGTCTAGGACCAGCAGGTGATAAAGTGCAATCACACTTGTACAGACGCCTTAAATCTCTTCCTTTATTTCTCAGCACACCAGACAAAAGTGCAGTAGATTTTTGCTTTAATTTTTAATTTTTTGATAACTTCAAATTTTTTTTTCAGCTTGTTTATCACCTTGTGATCCAGATCTAATTTTGGAAAAAATCTCCACCTCTAACCACAGACTTCACCTGTCTGATAACTTTCCTGATGCTGCAGTTTCTGCACAATAGCAGCATAGAATGTTAACATCCAAATCACTGAACTGATTTTAAGAGATTAAAATGGAGATTAAAATGGATCAACAAAACACTGTCTCAAAATATAATTATCTTTGAATCAAATACTCTAAAATAACATGATGCATTATCTTGCTGCAGTAGATATCATGGAAAAGCTTTTTCTAAAATCTGTTAGGTTTCTTTTTTCATTCAAAATAAATATTTATATCTTTTTAGCTAAGTTTCTCTAAAAGTCTGTATACATTTGAAATCGTGCATATCTGTCCCTATGAGCTCTCAAGTCACAAAAAAAATTTCACCTTATTGGCTAAGAAATTTTTTCATGTCCCTCAGTCTTCTGCAGAAGATGTGGAAGTCATGCAGAACACACTGGAAAAGAGGCAGACTAAAACTTTGCTTCCAAATTTAGCTCTGCGTATTTCACTAACAATATTTTAAAATTACAAATATATATTCAAAATTCAGGTTTACTTCAGAAATTCTACAAGCTCATTACAAAACCCATTTCTCTGTATCTTCCACACTATCTGATAATATTTACAATTTACATGACAAAACAAGTACACATAAGGAAGGCACTATTTTGTTGTTTTTTTTCTTTAACAACCAGTATGGGTTGGGAATACAGGCATTATGAATCAAACTAAACTCATAAGTATTACAACTTCTGGAAAATTAGAATGCCTGAAGAAGAAAATATTTGTAGTGACTGCATAAGAAAAGTCATACTTAATTTGACTAATGTTGTTTACACCTGCAGCTCATGAATGAAAACTTGCATCACAAAGTCAGATTGCCAAAGAAAACATGTCAACTTTCTAGTATCTTCACATCCTTAGATAAAGTAATCTAGAAAAAATTATTTCCATAATGGGGAAATGTGTGAATTTTACTGTGGATGGATTTGCATGTGGCAGTTTTGAATGGAACAGTTTAACAGACATGGTCACCAGAAAAGCACAGCTTGAATATCATAATAGCTATAATTTGAATTTACCTGACGTAAAAAGGGGGGGGGGGGGGGGGGGAAAGAAGGAAGGGAGGAATGAAATGGGCTCCAAGAGCAAAAGACTACAAAGAGAAATAAGAAAACAGCTTATACATCCACAACAATCTCATGACTACATTAGAACTAATGGAAGCCTGCCAAGACTGGCACAAATTTAGTAATGTTATCCTTCTTCTCAGTAGTGGTAGCCACCACAAGTAAGAGGTGACAAGAACTGGAAGCCTTCCCAGAATTTAATTTTCTCAGGAAAGCACCCAGTGGATAATTCTATTAAATTCTAAAAACATTAGATAAGAAAAAAAAATCAGTTTAAATGACATGACTGTATAGTCTGTGCAAGGTGATTTATTTCTTTAAATAGGGCAAAACAGTGAAAGAAAAATGGCTTAAGTGCCTGAGAGCAGATATCAAGGGTCTCAAGAGACAGAGGGGGAAATGGAGCAAATTTGGGTTTGGCATTCTTTTCTGAAACTTGTAGTGCTTTTCCCATTTAGAGGTAGTTTGTTTAAGCACAGTGAGGATAATTTATAAGATGCAAAATCTTATTAGAAATGTGTCATCTGGCTTATTAATAAATGCAAGGTAATAGAAAAGCCCTTAATATGTGCTAGTAAAAGAAAATCAATTGTATTTGCAAGTCTTAACAAATCTCACAGTTTAATTGCAAGATGTAATACTCCAGAAGCACTCTGCTGAATTTATTTTACCACTTGGTTCCAATTTTAACAGGCGGAAACAGTTTAAATGGAACTCAGCATTAACTAACTCCCCTCTCTATTTACCTTTATATACTTGTGCCTGTGAGGTGTCCAGGAACCCCTTAGTAAGCAAAACAATGAAAGCAAAGTATAAACAGCAAGAAAAAGTCCCATTTCCACTGGCAGCAATAAGGTCTGACGTGAGCTTGGGCATCAATGAGGTGACATGCTCTGCTTGGAAACATTTCTTTATAAAAATATACAATACAGAATCCATTGTAGGTTATATTTGGTGATAAAACAGAAGTTAGGAGGAGATGAAGTTCCTCAGCTTTGGATTTTTAAGAGCAATGTATTTATAAATAGACAAACCAGCAAAAAAGTTTTACATTTTTAAAACCAATCTGTGACAAAAAAAAACCATTAAAAGACAGCCTGGTAAAATCTTATTTTCTAAAGAATGTACTCATGTTTTACAGAGTCATATGCAGCACACAGTCTGTAAAAATGTTTCTTTGACCAGGTTTTGATAAAATCATCTCTTCAAGTTTCAAGTTCTGGTCAATTATACAGAAAAACTGATAAGGAAACAACATCTTCAGTAATCTATAGATGTCAATTCTGAAAGTACACAGATGGTTTTACAGCAATGTGCTTTTATAGAAAGCACCCCTATAACCCAAAGAAAGTGTACAGGCCATTTTTTCTAAATAAGTATTCATCATGAATTGAAAACTTGCGGGGTTTTTTTCCCAGTCACAGTATAAAAGTTCCTCCCTAAAATCCTGTTAAGAATTTTGATTTTAGTTTTCACAAATGAAAATTTTAATTTGTAAAATCACTAGGGAAGCAAATGTTCTGAGGACTCTTCTGAACAAAAAAAAAAAATAAACCTAAAAAATAGCAATGTGGGTTTTTTTTTTCCTGAAAGAACAACAAACATACATTATTATTTATCTATTCTTTGCCCATAGTGGACACCCCCAAATGCATTAAGGGGAATACTGCACAGTTCTAGTTCCCATGGTTACTGAAAAGGACTGTATTTGATGGCACAAATGTTCTTTATAATTTTATGTTCTTGAAAATGTTAAAACTGACAGGATTAACTGCTTCATTGTATGCTTTAATTTTGTAAAATATGCATTTGGGGCACGTGTGTGGGTGGTGGGTCCCAAGAGAACAATTTTAGAGGCAGAGAGTGTAGTCAGTTAAAAAAACCCAAAGAACAAAACAAACAGATTAGTTGTTTCAATACTGAATTTTAGAAGAGCTGATCTGGTTACTACTTGTCTACCTCAGCATATACTAAACCAAAATCTTAATAGAAGGAAAAGGCAAAAAATACCCTTCCTTCCACGATCCAAAAAATGGAAACATGGGAATTAAATGAGAAAAATTCCATTAACAATATTTTCCTACAAAACAGAGAAATCAAAATACTGTAATTTGTAAAGGTGAAATTTTCACCCCAATAAAACCTGCCTTATAAAGATTTCAAAAGGTTTCATTGGCATTAATTCAATATTTCTTATTAACTTTGCCATTCATTACACAAGAACAGTCAAGTTTGGAAAAGCCAGTGTAAATCACCTGTGCATTTTACACCATAAAGAGAAGAACAAAATACTGACATTTACTGAAAAAATAAATGATGAAACTTTCTGTAGATTTTCTCTAAAAGGACTATCATTAAAGAGGATCTGAGACAATGGAAACTTGAAAATGTCTGATACCAACTGTCAGGAGGACAGAAAGCACAAAATTTTGTGCCAGTCTTGAAAAACTGAGGAGAGAAAAGAAATACTATAATAATAAGAAAGCCAATTCTGCTATTCTGTATCTGCTGCCATATTGACTTCCCCAAATAGTCTTCAGAATGCTGAGTTATTGGACAATATAGAGGTCAGAAAACGTATTTTTTTAGATATACAAGGAATGATTAAATATATTACATCATTCCTTAAAAATTACAAGGGCTAGAGCAAGGCTTATTGCACATACGAAAATGAACACTTGAAATACCTCAAAGTATATGTTTAGAAACATTTTCCCACCTGAATAAAAAGCAACAACTTTGAGGATCAAATGAGATCCTTTGTGTGTGTGTGGCACTTGGGTTTTATCATCGCGGGGTTGGGGGAGAGGAAGAAATGATAAATCAGTCTTGAGCAAAGCAAGAAAGTTTTCGTGCTGACTTCTGCTGGGCAGAGAAAAGTTTTCAATTTAATTCTTTCTAATCACTTGCCTTAGTTAACGCTGTTTCCTGACCCTTTACCACCAAAAATTGGAAAAAACAAGTCCTCTTTCTGCCAGTGAGTAAAAAGCACCATGCACAGCAGAATACCAATTCAGCCTGCAAAGCTGGTACCATTCCCACTTGTTGTCACTTTCTTTTTCTGGTGAAGTACATCATTAATGGAGACCACAGAATAGCACAGTAATTTGTTTTTCATGTTAACCTCTTCAGCTCACAGCCATGAGCCATGCACAGCAAGACAGGCTGCAGCACTACCGGAATGCTGGCATCAAAATTACCCCCTTTCCTTCATGCCTGCTCATTATTGACAAAATAATGACCAGCAGACAACCAATAAAGAGTGTATTTTTTTTCCAAATAATTGATGATTGAATCTATTCTCATTACAGTTTGCTGGGAGTTCATGTAGGATTACAATTTAAAGAAAATGTATTCAACAAAAGCTTCCCACAGCTGGACCCTCTGTGTAGCATTGTAACAACCTGAATTGTAGGGTTAGACTACAAAGACTGATTCATCTGCTTTGTTCAACACCCAATTTTAAATTCACTGTATTCACTGCCTTAAACTCACTCTTCCATAATGGCTAAAAAGAATGATTATTAATTACCCAGGCAAAACTTACACATAGTTCCTCAGTTTTGAAGGAGTTGATAAAGACTTCCCCCTGCTTAACACGTGTTAAATTTTATGCTTACTTTTCAATTTACCTAATAAATCCATCCTCCAGATTGCAGCATAATTTTGAATTGCCTTTGAAAAGCAGAAGCTAAATTAGTGTTATCATTTCTTCATATTTCTGAAATAACCAAGTGCATTCCAGAGAGTGCTCTCAGTATTTACCTTTCTTCCCCCCGCCACCCTGTAGGCTGAAAACTTGTTCTGGTTGATTTCTTTTTGAGCTGAATTCTTTCAGGCTCCTCCATCAAGCAGTGCTGGTGTCTGGAGAACTTTGAAGTCTGAGCTGGGAACTGACCTGCGTCAAATCTATCAGCTCCTGCAAGACCTGTCAAATCATCAACAAGCCCTCCCTTGTCACAGCTGACAGAGCTGTGGGACAATATTTCCTTCCTATCACTTTCATGGCCTTTCTGCAGCCTGAGGAAGGAAGGAGATGGACTTTACTGGCCTTGTAGTCTGAAATGCTCTTTCCTTGGAAATTGAACTTCAGCAACAAAGGGATTTTCTGGTGTCAGCCCCAGGGGCTGTGGGGCGTGCACACATGTAAGGATAAACTCTGAAAAGGCTAGTGGTACAAAGGGGTGATATAAACTCTAAAAATCGTACCATAGAACTGTTATCAGGCCAACAATCACCTTGGTCCGGAGGAAAAACAATATAAACTTTATGAGAAACATCTCTCCAACCTTCCCCAGATCGCTGGAACAGATAGGACAGAAACCTTTGCCCCTCACACCTAAATTATATTTCTTCTTGTGATGACTCCCTCAGTTCTGAACACAATCTTCTTTGTAAACAAGACCTCTTTCAAGCATAATTCCTAGTAAATCATTGCTATGGGGTGCTCCAAATAATTTTTCAGGGCACAGTTGTGACAACATGTTCTGGGGACCTGAGGTGCTGAAGCCAGGAGAAGTTGCTCAGTTGGTGACTACAGACCCTGGCACTGGTGTCTCCAAGGCCAAAGTGACAGAGGAATTATTGATACTTGCTGTTGATAAAGGTACATTAGGTTAAAATAACTTAATAATCAAGACAAAGGTAACAGCTTACGAAAATAAAGGACAAGGCTAAGAAATGGCCCTGTTTGTTAACCCAAAAACCAGAAAGATCCAAAGAGAGTGACAAAGAAAGATTTGCATAGGTTTGCCTATCATTTTTCCAGAAAGAAGGATTGCTAGCATTTGTTAGTGCTACAACATTAAAATGGAAGGCATATTAAAGATACATAAAGAACCTTTTTTCTCTATTCTGTTAAAGGCATAAACTGTATTATTAAAAAAAAAAAAAAAAAAAAAAAGAAGAAGAAGGAGCAGGGCACATTTTCATAAGGCTTTATGTAGATATATACAGTCTTGCATACTCATGTTCATGGGCTATTTGCACTGAATTGACTAAAGATGCCAAGCAGAGACAGAATATTCATTTCTGAAATATAAATCATCAAGGGATGAGCAGTCCCTGGCACTCCCTTGGGTTTATACTCTTTGCTAGTTGTCTGTCTCAGTGGCTTCCTGAGATTGATGCTCAAACAATGTACTGCTCCCTATGTACTTCTCCAGGCTTGCATGTGAATCTTCAGAACCATATCCGAAGGTGTCAGAAATTCAGTTTGTTTTCCTCATTTTTCCATTCTGCATGAGAAATCTATTGTGCTTGTTACTCAAACACTTTCCTAAAGCAGAATTGATAATTTGTCAGAAAATCAGGATGACAGGATATCATATTCAGCTGTGGCAGGGGAAGTTTAGGTTGGACACTAGGAAGAATTTTTTCTTTTCTTTCTCTTTTCACAGAGAAGGTGATCAGATATTGGAATGGGCTGCCTAGGGAGGTGTTGGAGTTCCTGTCCCAGGGGGTGTTTAAGGCAAGACTGGACGTGGCACTCAGTGCCTTGGTTTCATTGGCATGGGGTGTTTAGCCATGGGTGGGACTCTATGATAATCTCAGAGCTTTATTCCAACCTAATTGATTCTGTGATGCAGTCTGATGTAATCTATAAAATATCACAACATAGGAAATACAGTAAGACCAAGGCAACCCAAAGTAAAAGAGGTGTCTCCAAGAGACACTTGAAAATTAAAGCTCCTGGGCCGGGTTACAAATAAGAGTGAAGGCTTTTGTAGGAAAAACTTTAGAGTCAAACATGTTTCTGAAATCTATCTGCTCAGGCAGAAGAGAGACAGGTGGATAATAACCACTACACATAAGGCAATCCAAAATCATTTTCTGCAGAAACATTACACTTGAAGATAAAACAGAAAATAAAAATGTTTAGTAGAGGAATGGTAAGCGGTGCCAAGCAGTAGTTGAAGAATGAAAAATATACCTTTCTATTTCTTTTTCCTGTTCACTGTTATAATTACTCTCTACAGACAGTTAGTTAATTAACTTCCCTTGTTATTTGACTGCACATAATGAATGAAGAGTCAACAAAACAGAGGATACCAGGATACAGAGAGTGGGCACAATTCCGGTTGCTCATGCACATACATGCTGGCTCACACATTCACATCTAGACACAAATACATGCATTTTTTTTAATGACCAAAGAAGCAAAAATATTACCTGGTTTATCTTAAAACAAATTAGAAAATTTATAATGCATTTTCAGAAAAGTATTGCTTTAAACCAGACTTAAGTCTTATTTCTTTCTTCTGAAAATAATAAAATATTAGGGGAGGACACAGTAAGTTCTGACTAAAACTACGAAAACTTAAAACTATTATAAGAAGAAATGTCAGCATTCCAGTGAACACTATTTCATCAATATTTCAACATAATATAAAGGGAAAGGAATATTTTCATTTTACATGAGAAACAAATGACAGTTATTAGAAGTAGAACAATACCTTTAGAAGAAAATGTTTTGGGGGAAAAAAGTGCCAGGTTTTATAAGAATTATGCTTTGTAGAACTGAAAAACAGATTTAGAATATATTACCTGTAGAGGGGAGCTAATATTACCAAGCTCTGAGGAAGGAACAGCTGGACTGTAGTAGGACCTCTCCTCTAGGAGAGAGATAGCACTCAATATTTAAAATATGACTCCTTCCAAAATGTTTGTCCAGACCCAATCACATGCCATCAAGCAGCTATAATTCACATACTTCCCTGATTTTTATGTGGAGAGAGACTGCTTTGACAGTCATCTGTCTGACATTATTTTTTTTTCATTTTATTCTTTTTTCTCTTGTTCCACTACAGCTAATGCAGATGATCTATCACTTCCTATGTAAATAGACATTTCTCACATGTCTAAACTGACAGGAAACTTTGTGATGCTTTCTAGGACATCAAAAGTATTAGTGATAGCAAAATATCTCTCATTTGAAAGTGCAGTAGTTTGGTTTTCACATTTCAATTAATGAATGAACAACAACGTTTAAGCAGCATGAAAATTGCCTGTAAAACTCAAAATTCATGAAGTGGACTAGGATTTTTTTGGAAAGCTGTATCTTAACAGAGATATTAAGGAACCGCTGTCTGTCTGATACCAGAACACATCTTAGGGCTCATATCTTTTTTTTTTTAGGGTTTTTTTTTTGTTTTTGTTTTTGTTTTTTTTTGGCAAAGAGCTATCCCCATCACAGGGAGCACTATAATCAGCTCACTCAGGTTTGATACAATGCTTATTGTGCCTTCCTGTCCTGATACTATTGCTTTCAACTGTGTGTTTTCTTTTATCAAAACAGCTTCCTCTATAGTCCAGGTTTCTGAGAAATCCAGACTTCCAAAGCTTTTATAAGTTAACTCTGGGACTAAAAGAAAGTGAAAGTTAGAATATGTCTTAAAAGCTGAACTAATTTAAAACCACACAAATTACTATTTAGTTATATTTAATTAAAATGCAGAGATTGCACAAAGGGTTATCCAGTGGCTGAGTTATTCTGGGAGTGGTTCTGCTACTCAAACACAAGTGTCCTGTGCCATAAAACAAGCCAGGGCTACCTTGACCAGACAGTCTCAAGCTTCACAAAAATTTGTGTCATGTTGATCTACTCCAGGCGCATCTCTTGGCTATATTAAAGCATCTTAAATGGCATTAGACACCTTATTTTAAGCAAAAAATATTTAAATTAATCCTGTCAAAAGAAAATTCTGCCTTTTTTTTTTTTTGAGAATATATAAACATTTACCATATATTCCCTTCAAAATAAGATTATTTGGTATTTAACCAATTTTTTTTTATCATTTTCCTCCCTGAATGTAAAGGCTAGCTTTTTACTTTGACCAACTACATAATTTTAATTGTGAATACATTTTGCAGTGTGGAAAAACTTATTATAGGACTCTTGCAGTTAGGAATAATTTGTTGCCAAAGCAGGTTTTGTGCTTGATGCAATTCTTTATACATTATTTCCTCTTTCCTAAATTAGAGGTTAGATGAGGATTTTTCTGGTTTTGAACACTGGTTGACCAACAGAACAGACTGGCAGAAAAATATTCATTTCAGGTTAAATTTAATCTGTTAATAAGTGCACAGATTGTTTATAACAAAAAACCCTACAGAAACAGGAACAGAGGTGAAATGATGCCTTTTTTGCCATACATAAAAAGAGAACCAAAGGACATTATAAATCTAATAAATTCTTCAAAGTGCCAGATCTTATCCAAATCAAGAGAGGAGTAAAAGGGAATTGCTTGCCTCTCCAGCAAGGATTTATTTCTCACTTGACTTGGTCGAAATGTAGACAGGGAAGAGAACAAGATCCTGAACTGATAGACATCCTTAGAGCTCCACTAAAGTCAAAAGAATAAACAGATTTCACAGCATCTGAAGATTGGTCCCCAAGAGATCAAAACTTAACAGTTGTTTTTTGGTTTTTTTTGGGTTTTTTTACATCCCTGAACACCCCACCTTTACAATCTGCTTTACTGGAGTTCCTGCTCAAAAAACAGATGGTGAGATAGAGTGTCACATTAAGCACTGGTTGAAAAGAACAACTTCTCCCTTGCAGCAGGCTGATTTCCTCCCCCACTCCTGAAACAGTTCACTGAGACAAACCAATTAATCAGAAGCATTTTGCTTTGGGGGTGCTTCCTCTCCAGTCAGGAACTTTGCAGCTTTTTGAGATGAAAAAAAAAGCAAATTATCCCAAAAGATTTCTCAGCAAACTTTTTAAAATCTTTTATGAAGAGCTACACATACAAAATCACTGAATAAAGGTTTGCTTGTATTGGGATGGAATAACTTCCACCACAAAAACGAATCCTTTATTCAGGGAAATTTGCAAGGAGCTTGTGGTTCAACAGCTGTATCATAAATTCTTACTGAAGACAGGAGTGTGCTGATAAAGCACATAAACCTATCCTGATTCACTACATCATTTAAAATGAGGAAGATCCACAAGCCACAAAATTACCCTAATTTTTGTGTGGCTGTTGTATAAACATATCACAGAAGAAATTCTGAAAATATGTACACAGAATTTTGTTATTTGGTTTTGGTTTTATTGGTGTTTGTTCGGTTGTTTTTTTTTTCAAATAGAATTAATTATCTTTATTATTTTCTTTTGCTGTAGCTTTCTTTCGTGTTGTAATTAAAAAATTCTCAGGGAAGCACACTTTCACCTGAATGTCCTAAATTGAGACCAGCCTCACCAATCCAGTAGTGCTTGTAGACAGAGGCATGGGCCGCCAAATATAACCTAATGAGCTCAGGAAGAGAAGGAATAGGAACAGAGTTGCCAACTAATGGTCATGCACAAGCTAAAAAAAAATATAATCTATTCCCCTAGATAGAAAGCATTCAAATGTCTGAAATGAAAATGTATAAAGAAATAAGATTCTACCTCAGATTTTACAGAATGTACCTAATACATAATTAAAACCAAACTAAACAAACAAAACTTATTAATGTAAAAATAACTGTTATCTGCTCCTGTTAAGGGATGATTACATTTCCTAATTCAAACTGTACAATTTAAATAAAAGGTGTATTTATATTTTATAGTCCCTTGGTCATTAGAAACTAAAATAATTCAAAAAGATATTTTGCTTTTTGGTTTATACAGCTTACAGAGAAACAGCAATACCTTAAAAGCTACAAGAAAATTACATTTTGTCCTGAGGTTCCCAAATCTGACAACTTTTATGAGGCTGTGGGAAAGCCTCATCATCAGTTTACCTTCTGTCTCGAAAAAACAAAACAAAAAATTTCTTAAGGCTGAGAATTTATTTTCAAATGTAAAAAAACCCTGAAAAAAAAATCTGACAAACGCTGGTCAAAAGCCAAATTATTTCTTGAGTGGACAAACCACACAAAATGCTGTGCAATTCTCTCCTGAATGAACACATGCTGTTGCCACAGTCCTACAAACACTTCACCTCAGCTCACCAAAATAAAGCACTCAATGCAATGCCTTTGAAGAAAAATGTGAAAACATGCCCTGTCTATGATAATGGGGACTACACCCATGCCTTTTTTTGTTGGTTGATTGTTTTTTTGGTTTTTTTTTTTTTCCATTTTGATTGCTCATGCCTTTTTTTGTTGGTTGGTTGTTTTTTTGGTTGTTTTTTTTTTTTTCCATTTTGATTGCTTTCTTTCCGTGAGTAGCTTGTGTGAATAACAGAACAAGAGACAGAACCACTTTGTTATCTGTGGTACCTTTGGTACATATTTTAGAGCTTGCACATTAAGGATTTCCACAGGCCAAACTGAACACTCTTCTATTTTCTTCCACTGTGGACAGCACAGCCCTGTATCAATCTCAACGTGATACTGCTGGATTCAACAATTAGTGATAAATGTGGCCAGGACTGACAAAATGACTCCTCCATAGAAGCATCTGTGCTGTTGTATTCTGGAAAAAATTCCATGGCTGTGTTCCCCTACCCTCTCCACAGGATGACAAACCAGGTCAGAGGATGACAAAGCAGGTGCTGGGATGGCAGCATCACCTGGAGCTCCTCAGAGTGCCCAGTTATTCACTTTGGGGTAGAAAACTCTCCTGGAAGGACTGAGGTAATTTAACCTGGCAGGCAGCTGAACACCTCACACTCAGAACCAGGGCACAGCAGTTTATTGAAACTGCTAACCCAAAATACAGAGGGATTTCCAGCTGAAAATGGGAAAAGGAAGAGAAAATTGCAATATTCTGCTGGCTAGATATAGTAGCAGCCAAGTAATCAAAACTTTGTTACCAGGATAAAGTGCAAAACCCAAATATAATTATTAAAAGAAAAAACATGAAACAAAAAAAGGTACCGTGAAACTTAGAAGAATGCTTGATGTTTTAAATCAATTTCTACTATGGCCCACCAGCATATTTAATAATCCTCATTCACAATTATATAAAAGGAAGCTAAATGTTGGCTAGAACCTATAAACTGAAAAAATGCATTAAAAGTCTTTAATATAAGAGAAAAAATAAAAATACTTTGCATTTACTGTCTAGATTTATAAAGAAAGGAAAATGACCAAAAATATTAAACAATCCAAAAAGTTCTATTTTTCAAAGACCAGCAGTAAGATTGTTTTGACAGCTACACTGTATTTCTACTTCAGATAATGTTCTTCCTAACTAAGCTTTGATGCTTAAGTGGCATTAGATGATTATTCCTGATTCACAGAGAATAGGACAGAACTGATTGAAAATAAGAGTTACTTACATTTACTTCATTATTCTTTAGAGACCTCCTGCACCTTTAAAAGTTGCTAAAATATGAAGTACATCCTTTTATCAAATCAAGAAGAAAATTAAAATTTATGATTTATATCAATACCCCTTTAAACTTTAAGTTTCTCCATATTAAATAGAGAGAAATTCTCTACAAGTCTCTCCTTCAAGTAAGATGATTTCCCATCATTCTCAGCTGATCCAAAACAATGCAAAATGAATACAGGTTATATATTGTTTACTTGAAAGTATATAGGTAACAAAGAAGTTAAAAATGCAAGGCTGTGAATTTTGTGAGATTCATAATTAATGATACAATTACTTTAGAGGAACTGAGTTTCTTCCAGTGCTTCTCCTTAAAGTCAATCATACATAAAAGCAATTCTGATAAACAGCATAAGGATGCAGATTAAAGAGAGTAACAATAAATGACCAAATCAAGATGAAGTATCAAGTAAGTTTAGTAAGAAAAAGAATAATGTATTAAAATATGCAGTGCAACTCACACCAATAGTCATTACCTTAAAATATACAGTCTTTATCTGAAATTATAACAATACTGACACTATGCCTCCTAACACATCTTTCTCTCCTGCAATGCATTTTTCAGCATAAATGCTTTTTACAGGGTGAATTCTTCTCTTTGCCCTAGAACAACACCCATTTGAAACCCATTTACAACTCCCTTTACTGGTGGTGGAACACCATTTCTCCCCAAAGATCACCCCTCAAGGGATTCAGATTGATTGTTTCATCAAACACATGGTGACAAAGAGATTTTGGATCAGAGCTATGGTACAGGCAAGGACATCAAGTGATGTTACTTCAAACCCAGTGTGAATTTTGAGGTGAACTGGGCCTTAACAGCAACCTCTGGTGAGATACCAGCCCAAAGTGTAAAGCCACAGTTTGCTCTGACATTGTTTCCCTGCCACAGTCCGGCCCTTCATTTCATGTATTTAATGAAGTCATAATCTTATGCCAGACCTCAGCATTTCATTGAGAAAAATATGCTCCCCTGACCAAACAAGCAGGAAACACGGAGCACAGCCTTGCACAGCACGACCATAAAGACAAAATTCAAAGCTATGAGGTTTTACATATTTTGCCCTCTGAAATATTGTCAAAAAAGTAGCAGCAGTCAAATTATTACTCTCTGTACTCAAAAGACCACATGGATTTATAAAAAGTTAAATGTATAAGAGAAAATATGTAAAAATGAGTGCTATGGTATTACCTCAGAATTTTGCAATTTTATTTCTGTGTGAAACCTTTCCTTTCTTTGGGCAGAATTGTCAAAGGGACAGATGCAGGATGCTTCTTTTGGGAAGCACAGCTGGAAATCAACAAAATCAAACTGATCTACACTTTTCCTTTTATTTATTTATTGATGTAGAATTAGCTTGTCTTTTTTCTGATCCTCATTCATAATGGCTAAAGAAATAATTATCTCTTTTCAATCATTCCTCATCAGAGCCAACATTTAATAATTCATTTATACTTCAGGAGACATGTTGAGACTGCTAATTAGTTAAGAGATGGATTTTATGCATAATAATTTGCAGATGTGTTATAAAATTCCCACTCTTGAAGCCATCATACGCTCTAGCAGCTTCTGTGTAAATAGAATTAAATTAAATACAGACTAAAGGTATTTTCTTTTTTGACAAGATTTCAAATCAGTTTAGTTGACATTGCTTAGAAAGACTTTGTAAGACAAATGGACATGTTTAAAAGCACATTTTGACTGTAAAAAGGAGGACTTGTTCCCAATATATTAATTATAAATGACATGTCTATTTAACATACAGCACTAAAATGAAGCTATGTCAGTTATATTAAAAATATTTCACTTAATATATTTAGTTTTAAAAAAAAGTGCTGATGATGGAACTTCAGCAAGTTATTTCAAATAATAGATGAGAGGAGGTTACCATTTTTCTTTGGACTGGTGTAGTTTCCCTCTGTAATTATTTTATTCCCGAGTGGGCCTCATCACACTGCAGTGAATACTGGCATCACTTGCAGAGTGCACTTTTCAAATGTTCATAGCCTGCCTCTTTCCATAACCAAACTCTTTGGGGACTGAAAGCTGCAAACACATTTTGTTCTCATGCATGCCTGTTTAGAAAGAACCACCTTCTTCTCACTTTTAATTAATTTTAGACTCCCATAGCCTTGTATTCTGTGTTTTAACATTAAGCCTTTTCTCCTGTCAGATATCCACGCACCGTTTCAAAATGCATTTTCATGTATAGCAGCTGTCTTAACAACTGCCAGAAAGATGGATCTGAAGCAGTGTGACTGTCTTGCCTTTTAAAAATATTTGTGCTTTTCTCTAAGTATTTACACCATGATTATAATGAATTTGGAATGAACACGCTTTCCAAATATTTTTCCCTTTATCTTTAATTTGCTTTCTGCATTGATAGGCATAATCAATAATTCATCCATTTGTGAATTCCTAAGTATGCCTTTTGCAATGTACTCTTTTCAAAGTTTTATTTTTCTGACATAATGAAATTAATTCCTAACACACCAAACAGTGTATCTGAAAGTTCTCCTGCTCTCAGTTTCAAAGCACCATCTGTATCTCAGGGTCTCTTCAAACGAGCTACTAGGACTAGACTTCCAAGAAACACCAGACGAGATTACCACTTACAAACAGAATTTTCAAGCTATTTTCTTAAAACTGGCACGCCAGAAAGAATTTTTGTCAGCTAAGTGGAGGTTGTGAACAGCAGCATGGGAAATGCTTTGCAGAAATAATCAATTCCATAAATGAGGCATTACCTTCCTTTGACTTCAGTGGATCCTGGGCTGATACCTCCCCCACTCCTGGTAAGGTTTAAGTGCTGTTGGGACTTTAGGCATAAACTGTTGGCCAGGTGGGGGCTCAGTTTAGCCCAGGGGTCTACTCTGAACTTTGTGACTCAACAGGAGAATATTCCTCCTCCATATTCCTTTTTAACCCTTACCATTTCCTAACGTTTCTCTTCCCCCTTTCCCACTCAGCATCCACAGTGATTGTTTTGGGTTGATTTTGTTTTGGTTGTAGATTGCTTGATCTAGGATTTTTTATTTTACTGCACCCAGAGGAGGAAGTTGAAGGTGGTGAGTTCCATGGGATTGGAGAAAAGGAGGAATGGGAAAAGGAGTCGTGGAGACATAGCACAGCAGTAGTAAGAAGGTTAATAACCCTTTAAAAATTCCCTCTTGTAATGGAGTAAGGCTTCATATCTGCAACAGCTGAGGGGGTAAAATTAAACTGTGACATAAATCATGCTAATTATCATATGTCCTTTGGTATAAAGGAAGAAATTATATCTTGTGTTCTGAACTGGGGCTATGCTACTGTCACGTGGAGACACAGAGGGAGCAGCAGGAGTCCAGACAGGAAAAGTTGTACTCCTCTAAGGAATCTTGTAGGATCTAGCTTGATATACTTACAGAAACCTTGATTCTAAACTTCACTTAAGCTTCTCTATGTTATAAAATGTCACTCATGGGGATCTAAAGAAGAGAACTTTGAAATAATATAACCAAAAGTCTATGATCACCTTAATTGAATGCTGTCAATTCAAGCATTGTGGTCAGTTGAGGACACTGGGGTGTGAACTTATGCTTTAATGCTATTTTCCTAAATCCTCTCCCCTTTAGAAATTCTTCGGGAACAATTTTTGCCTCACATCTTCCATTCAGCTCAATGGCCGCCCTCACTAATGAAGTCCAGTGCTTTGGTCTCATGGCTTTAGAAAAAGTTAAAGGAATAGAATATGAATGCAGTCACTGTCAACAAAACCTTCTCTTAAACACACTCCTGAGAGACCGGTGGAGACTGTGCATTTCAGAGGACCCTGCTCAACAGCACTGCTCTAATTCCAGAAGGATGCTGCTAACTTCTGCTCACAGTCGCCAATGAAGTGGTGATGGCCCAGTGACGAAGCAGGAAGGAAAGCAACCACAGCTTGATTCAGAACTTTGATTCAATTCTGATGTTCCAAGTTTCAAATATCCTTTGCATTACTGTTGGAAGGTTCTGGGTGAGTTAAAGAGAAAGCACTCTGCAGTGTTTTCACAAATGTCTGAACTAGATCTGCAGGGTCTTTCTGAGCATCAATAGTTCCCATGATCTAGACTTAAGGAGAAAAAGGAGGATGGAGAGCAATGTCAGATTCAATTCACTTTTGACTTGTGCACTGCTTTGCTTTTCAAAGAGGCACAGAAACAAGAAATAATGAAATAGTCTACATGCTTTTCAGGTTCAACATTGTTGTGATCCACTTCTGGATGCGTACCTAGCAATAACTGTTCTTATTTGTAAAGGGCCTAAAAATGTGCTCAACAATCATGCTTAACATGATGGGACATGCCTTAAGAAATCATCTTCTGTGCGAAGCAGTTGTCATGACACAAAGCTTCCTCTTGGTTCTTGAGGTTTCCATAGCAAATATTGACACACTTGAAGTTTTCTTTTCTGCCCCAGCAATTTGTTCTATGTGTTGAATCCCTGCTCCTGACTCCTTTTAAATCACCCAATCAGTCAGAGGTGATCCCTGTCCTAAAAGAGTCCCAAATATTCTAGCTTAGAATTTTGACTAGGCCAAAGTCTGCATACCCTTCACAAGACTTAAAATTACAAAAGCCTTTCCTGCCTCTTTTTTTTTTTTTTTTTTTTAATCCTAATGGTTGATAGGGTGTAGGTTGTTAACATAGAAACCATTGGATAAATACACAGGTAATTAATGTAGAACAGAATCATTGCATTATTCTATAAGGAAGAAATGGGATATTTAAAGTTGATACACACTTCTAAATTGAACCCATCCATCTACAGGTCATTTACAAGATACTATGATTGTATAAACTTGACAACCTCTTTTTGTTCTGTGAAAATTCACACGACATCTGCTGTGTACATTTGTTGCAACTGAGTAACTTGCTGAAATATTCTCTGTTTTCCTGCAGTGAATTAGGATGGGAGGGACTGTGCTGTGTTGTAAACATCAACATGAAAAAATAATTAAAAAAAAATGTTTGCAGGTAATGTTCTTGAGATGAACTGCTGACAAACAGCCTGAAGTAGAGCCTGAACTGCAGGCATCAAGCACCCTGTGCCTTGCCCACACCAGCCTGGGATTTGCCCTCTGTTGCCCATGAAAAAAGGACTGCAGGGAGCTCTCACCCTTCCAGCCTTTCCAGAGAAGCAGCCACAGGTCAGGTTATACTGCAATGAAAGCTTCAGTAGGCTTAGTTCCAATCAGAAACATGCCCCCTAAGAAATATAACTAAAGCCAATTTATAAAACCAAGTATAGTTTGATGTTTTTACTGTCTCCCACTCCAAAAAGGCATTTTAAAATTTTTAAAGATTTCCCTCTCATTGAAAAGAAAAATAATCTGTATTCCTCCTAGTTTTGTTGAGTTCTTTTGACTGTCTTGCGTAGTTCCATGAAGATAAATCTAGACTTTCATTTTACCTTTATACTTTTATCAGAAATGTTAAAAGCCTCTCCACTGACATTGAAAACAGATTCCTGTAAATTGTATTATATAGAAAGATAATGGATATGGAAATTGTAGCAGCATTATGAATATTGAAATATAACAATTTTGTGAATGTAGTCTGTGAGATAACTCTGTGACTATGATGAGGCACCAACACTTTTGGTTTAAATATGTTATGCTAAAACAGTTGGGATGCTCACCATATGCCTATAATTCTTAAAATGAATGCAATCTGCTCAGGAAGACATTGCCACCTCTTTCAATAAAACAACAAGCACAGATTTGAAAGACAACATCATTTTCCTTAGCTATATATTAAACCAATAATTTTTGCTAGATTGAAAGCATAAGGATGGAGAAACCTTCAAGTATACAAATCCTTGTAAGGAAGGAGAATTACATTTCAAGGACATTTTTGTCAATTTTGAGAAAGAAAAGCTGACCTGGGAAAACTCTGAAGAAGCTTGGAAAAAGTTAAGACATCATGAGATGTGTCTCTTAATTCTAGTTATATTGGATATTCAGCTACCCCTATAGCCTTGTACTTCAATTTCTCCAGTTTCTTTAAGAAGAGGTCATTGTTTAGGTGTTGGTGGCTGTACAGACTGATTTAGGATTCCTTGGTTTTCCTTGCTTTTCAAGATATGTTTTCTCCAAAATAATTTGTCTCACTAATAGATAGTTTAGCCTTTGAAATAATTTTTTTACTTAATGCAATCCTTCAGAAAGAAGCAGTCCTGACCCAAAATTAGACTTTCTGAATACGTTTTGCATAGTACGTAAGGACTTACAGTCCAGGCACAGCTGGTCAGGGAAAGGTAGACTGTGATTTTAGCATGAGAAATGGGTGGTTTATAGACATCCGAAGTTGGGAGGACTCTAACAAGGACTGCAGCAGTCAGGGAAGCAAAGGTTATGGATCAAAGGCACTCAGCTTCCTATTGCTTCAGAAATTACCACCTGTCACCTGGAGCTTTGCAACTGATGGGGTACAAGATCTCATCCTGTTCCAAATGTAAACTCATTTAATTGAACAGTTAGAGCAAGCAGAAACAAAAGCACAACCACTACAATGGGCATCTGGTACTTTGCAAAACTGTGGAAATTCTCATTTGCTGAGTTCTTGCTGAAGCAGCACTTATCCCAGGAACAATGAGAGATGATACCACTCTTGAATACAAGTAGATTTTCATATAAATAATGGTTGTCAGCTTCGAGTTAATCACACTTTTTGCTGAGATCACCATTGTATAAAAACAATGCATAACAATATTAAACTAGATAAATTGGTTTTTCAAAAATAATCAAGCAAACTTCCTTTACACTTAGCCTTCATATGATGAAGGTCTTCACACTTCAAGTCCTGGTATGTTTAAAACAGCTTCTTTTATTTTTTTAACATTTTTTAATGATGAATATGGCAGAGTATATCATCTTTATTACTGAATGAGTAAATAAGCAACTCACTATTGCTCACAATGCAAAACTGGAAACCATTATAAGAAATCAACAAGTAATGGAGGGAGGGAGTCAGTCCTTTTTCTACACAATGTGTAGCCCAACTCTACAAATCTTTGTCATTCACACAGCTCTGGATGACAAACAACAGACACAAATTCCATAAGAGAATCGACTTCAGGTCATGGCATAAAAATCTCTCCAAGGCTATGGTGCAGGCAAATGTTCTCTACCTCAGGAAGATCCTAAACTGCATCATCCCAGAAATCTGAGCTTGTAAACAGATGCCAGTTTGACTGTTTTCCCCTGGTATTTCCTAAGCATCCTCTACATTTGGCTACATTACCATAACAGGTGTATGCACACATTTGGGAGATGAGGGGGAACGTTCAGCAGCCTTTTTGGTTGGCAATATATAATACCTGAATGCACTTATTATTACTTAGAAGCTGTGACACTTTTCTCTCTTGAAGAGAGCACTTTTAAATATGAGGCTACTCTTCAACAGTTATATTCCAATTCAGAGGGACTGCCAGTACTTATTTTTCTTATGGTTTTAATTGTTTTGGTTAGTCTTTAGGCATGCATTCCAGAAAACAGACAGCCATAGGTACAACAGATCCATAAATACTATTCAAGATCAAATGATCTGAATCTAATTGAGAAAAAATATACACTGAAATAAAATTCAGTATAGACAGCGAATAGATCATCATGAAAAACTAGGACAGTGTTTAGGCTTCAAATGAATGAACTAATGTCAGAGAATTATAGCTGTTGGCTTCACCCAAGATATATCATGACCCTATTATTAGGAGAGAAAAAAAAGCAAGTTTGGCTTTGTTTCAACCTCCTCACACCCCAGAGGAAAAACCCAAATTCTAATTATATGAGATGCCTTCTGCTTCTAATATTAAATAATAGTCAAAGAAGTCTTCACAAACAGTAAGAAAACCAATAAAAATTGCCACAAACAATTGAAAAAATAAAATAAACTGTGCCTAATATGATCATGATAAACCCTTCCCCCACCATTTAGCAAATAAACAGCAGTTTCATTCATGAGTTTCTAATTTTTTTTTTGACAGCTTAATCTCATTTAATTCTATTTACCATTTGATTTCCACCAGGAATCCTAAAATATACTGAGATGTCTGAAATGTTTACTGTCTTTAAAATAATCATTTCTCCCACATACACCAAAGCTTTCTAACACGGAAGGACCAGCCTATGAACTGTAATGAACCAGCAAAGTTCTTAGCTGTACCAATACAAAATAAAATATACTGAAAGACATTCCTAAATGGTTTTAGAGGGTGTTTATTTGGTCATCAAGAAACGTGAGGAAACGGTTCCAAAAGGTCATTCCATTGAGCAAACAGAAATCTACATCCATAGGTTTGTACTCTATACAGTCTCACCAAAGTACAATATTGCTTTTCATATAAACACACAACTAGCAAAACAAACCAAACAAAAAAAAAATCCAAAACCACAAACAAACAAACTAAAAACACCACGAGCAGAAAAAAGAAAAACCCTAAACAAACTCCACGTATCCTTAGAACTGATTCCTGCATTCTTCACTTCTACATTAAATAGAAAGACTTTCAATATGAGATTTTTTAATTATGTCTGAGTTTTGTTTTGTTGGATTTTTTTAGTTGTTGTTGTTTTGTTTTTTTTTTGTTGTTGTTGGGGTTTTGGTTTTTGTGGGGTTTTTTTTTTTTTTTTGTTTTGGTTTTTGTTTTTTTTGTTTTTTTGGTTTTTTTGGGGGGTTTTTTTGTTTTTTTTTTTTTTTTTTTCTCCCAAAAGGCATCATTTTAATTTAGGAATTCCATCTAGTAGGGAGGAAAAAAAAAAAAAATCACTTATGAGGACAGGTAAACAGTGAAGCAGGTTACCCAAAGAGGTTGTGGTTGTACAGCCTGAGAAGTCCAGACTACAGAAACCCCTGAACAGCCAGGTCTGACCCCATAAGCAACCTTGCTTGAGCTGGAGATTTAACTGGAACCCTCCTGAGATTTCCCCTTCCAACTAATATCATTCTATCTATCTATTAGTTGGATAAACCATCAAATAATGTATTGGTATCAGCTTCTGAAAAATTGTATGTTACTACAAATTTATTTCACTTCCAAAATACAAACCAACGAGTCAGCTTTGGTTATATATACATATATATAAATTATAGGCATTTCCAAAATAGTCTCATATGGTTAAAATGAATTATACTCCATGCAGACCAGAGGATTACAGTCATTTATAAGTCTTTATCTTGCATCCAATTCTGCAGTCTCTTTTCCTCAAGTGGTTCATATGGCTCTGAAAAATTTTTATTTCTTAACATGACAAAGTCAAACACATGATATAACCAAATCAAATATAACTATACCTTGCATTGCTTAATTTAATGTGTGCTAATACAAAGCCTCCTCTGTACTATATGGTAACTTTAAGAAAATTACAAAGTATTTGATTTTGAAGCACATTTCTCAAACAAAAAATCAGCATCCAGAACTGGTTGAAGCTACTCATATCTGCCATTCAAAGAGATGACAGGAATAAAACCCAGAGCTCAGGTTTATTCTTTGATCACAATGTTGCTGACTGGCAGTTTTATACAATCATTTTAAACAAAAGGTATTTACATCAAAAAGCAGCTGTGTTTGGGCAATGACAGGTTCAAAAAGATGCAGAGGGAAAAAGAAAAGATTCCCTCTGAAGAACTCTTTCTAATTGGCATTCTGCTAATCCGGTGCACAAAGGAAATTGTTTAAAGTACTTAACAGAAAAATAAAGTTCATCATTGTTCCAAGAGTATCCTGGGGAGAATTAGCAGAAAAAAAAAATGTAAGAGACTGGTTCAATGTGGAAGAAAGCTTCCTCTTAAAGGGAGCACATCCTACCATAAACAGCAACAATTTGGCAATTTTGTACATTCACAAATACAATGCATTTTTCTCACTGAGACTTCATCTTTCTCTCCCATTTATGTCTAAAAACTTTAAAAAAACCCCAACCCTACTAATATCTGATAATGGACAGTTCTTTTCCTCCTTCCTCTCCAACTCCTTAAATAAGTGCTACAGTCAGTCCCATGAAGACATGAGTAAAAAACAAATCCTGATAAAACTGAACTGATTAACAAGAAACTTCCTTAGACTCCAAGCCACAAATGCTCCTCTATTTACCAGCACCTTATTTTCATTTTAGGTAGGAAATCATTTATATCAATAGCAGCTTCTTGGGACAGAAGAGCTTTGCCATCTCCTCCACAGCAGGTCAGTGACCTGAGCAAACACACCAGGGAAGTGAGCACAAGCTCTTCCAGGTTGGATGGTGGAGGCTTCCACAGAGCCTTCCTTAAAACAGCTAAGGAGCAGCAGGCTGTTATTTACAACACCTCATACAAAATAGAGATGTAGAAAGTACACTAAAAGCACCATATAACTATATTTAAAAAAAAGACAGTTTGGATTCTAGCAGGGCTTTGGAGCCTGTCGAAAAAGGGAAAAGTGACAGAGGTGTTCACAAAACAAACAGAAGTGAATAAGATGAAATTCATCCTACAATGTACTGCCAAAGTGATTGCCAGGTGAAGAAATGAGAATTTCAAACAAAGCAGCATAAGCTACATATTGGTTTCACTGTGGAGAAAGAGTAGGCTGGCACTTCAAGAAAAATGTAAGTATCACCTTCATAGCATTGATTTTTCTCATATGATGTATAAATTTGGTTTTGAACCATTCTTTATAATCCTGATTGTATGAAAAATAGTTAAATAAATGTAGAAGCTGAGAAGCTTAAGCATCAACCTCCTGCCTTCTCCTTGCTGAATTAAAATTTCCTTGTATTTGGTTTACGGTTTAAGATGTTCTCAAGCCATAAACAAATTCAGCACACTGAAATACTAATTGATGTTAAATTATTTTAGCCCAGACTTCTCTGCTGCTCACTGTTACTTGCACTGAGCATCAACAACAATCAATCCATTACTGGTGGTAACTGACATTAAAATTTCATTTAATTCAGTGTTTTCCCCTTATGTATCAATTTCAGGCATAACTAATGTAGCATTAGCACTGAACTTAAAGAATTCCATTCCTCTTACCATTAAATTTGGTATTACCTAGACTAATTGTTATCTACAAATCCCCCACCAACCACATAAAGTCTATTAATTAGATTAGAGCAGAGGTAATTTAGTCCAAAAAAAAGCTTGTATAATTAAAGACATTAAATCCATGTTACAACAATGGAATATAAAATGATTAAAGAGTTCTACATGAAAATCAAATTACCAACTTTTTCTCCATAAACCCTTTCAGTCATATGACTGAGCAAAGTTTAGCAACTTACGTGATTTTCAATGTTGGAACAAGGAAAGAAACAAAGATTTGTTTGTGTGGCATAGGGAGGTGAAATACACCGATTATGGAAATGTTTTATAAAATAATTACCCTTATTAATCCAGTTCATTGGAAGAGATAGAATCAAATGTCTCCATGTTATAACAGGGAGAAGAACTTGAGACCAGAGAGTTTTTCATTTGCCTCTGCTCTGGATGGTAAAATACCTGGAACCTTTGGCAGTTAAATGTATTGTGGCATATGGGTGCAGACTTTTATCTTCAGCTTAATGAAAAATATTTGTGAGAAAATGTAATAGGAGTATGCTATATTTTCTTCCAGATGGGTATTTCATATTACAGCTATTATTAGTTATATGAGTTATGCAGCAAATTTATTACATTTATTTATCCTCAGTTAACTCAACCATTTTCTAAACTTGCAAATGCCAATAATTCACTTTCCAGTCAAAGCTCAACAAATTATCATAATGGTTTTTTAATTCTTAGCCATTAGGAATCCTCAGTCCTCTTTATATCAAACAAAGAACAGAACAGCCTCTATCAATACTGGTCTTTTCATGCAAGCTGAAGGAAGTGGCTGGGGTGATCAAAGATCTTCTACCACTTGGAAAGAAATTACTTTTGCTGTAGGTACTGGATTCATGACACTATGAGTCCATAAGTGGGGGTACTCAAAAAAAGGTAATTGTGACCGAGATTTTTCCCCTCACCTTCTGTCTAGAAGAAGATTCAGTGTGAAAAACCAAACTGCAGAGCAGCATAGAACTTTCTTAACCTCAATCTTTCATCCTTGGCTTATTAGACAGCACGAAATAACACTGGAAAGAGATTAAAAAGAATATAGATGATGGCTCAGAAAAAAAAAAAAGGAACACTGAAAAAAACCTCAGAAATCAAAAGAACCAAAATGAAAATCAAACTGGAATTTTCTGCAGGAAAGCTGACTGAGTCAAGGTGCTCATTGTAAAAGCTTCTCTTAGCAACATTGGGTTGCCTCGTATATAAAATTTAGACAATTTCATATTAGTGACATAATCATTAAAATAGGCTTTCCCTTGATATTCTGCTCCTCCTGCATTAAAGATAGATTAAAGCAAAGGTTTTCATCTGCAAATATTTTAATACCTTCTTTGCAATTTCATCTGTCCATTTAGGTGAGGTTGGTAGCACTTCCCTTAGCAGAAGGTCATCTGGCAGTAATCCTCCAGGTAAATTTCCAAGCTTAGAATATGAAGTTTTTAAGCTTTCTGGCTGCCCTTGTAGTGATAGATTACTATCCATGCAAATGCACTCTTTGTTTTACGTGTATTTTATGAGCCTTTACATGTTTTATCAACATATTTAAGACATGCAAGCATCATTCTCTTCTCGGCTATGAGTTTTAAATACAGTGACAGGTTAACTAAGCTGTCTTCCCCAAAGAGAAAAAAACCCAAAAAAGACGCTATTCAGGTGATGGCATAACTCAAATATTTTAAGTAATTCAATGGAGAAGCTTCTACTTCACCAGTGACTACAACAGGAGTGCAGGAAGTGGCATTCTTCGTGGAAATGAGCTTCTGCAAAAATACTTTTGCTTCTTGCCTAAGCTACCCTTACAAATAGTGTAAAAGTTGGAAGACATCAAACAGCAAAAGGAGCAAAGTAGAAAACTTCCCACATCCCCCCACCCCCCTCAAACATAAGAATTACATTGTCTAAGCAAGGATCAGATTCAAATTCATGGATGTCAAGCTGGAAAGCTTGCCTTGCTTCTGCAGTTGACATGGGATGTACGAGAAGATCACCCAGCCTGATTTCTACCTTGTGAAAGCTACAAATAACAGGCAATTAAAACATAACTCTTAAAATATTTGAAGCAAGAAGCACTTTGAAGCCAGAAGAAATTAATATAAAGTATCTGAAATAATCCAGTACATAAGCAATTATATTTTGGTGTGTATTTCATCCCATACCTCTCTTTTGCAATACTGCTTCATTATACTTTGCCTTGTGAAACTAAGCTGCTACAAAAAGATGTAATATTTGGTCCTTAAACTTGGTCCTTCACACAAATTCAGAAACATTGTAATAATGTAAACTAGCAAGAAACATTACTATTATTTTTCATTTTTAAGTAGCTGCTGCTTGATATATCACTAAATCCTCCACCCCATGCACCACTTTAATTCCTTTTCACCTTGACTATCAAAGCAACTACAGCTATCTAGATACAAAGATTTTATAGGCAACTATACATTATTAATGTGGTTAAATAATTAATCTGTAATCTGTTTAAAATAATTAGGAAAAAGAGCACAAGACATACTCTGGATTATTATAATCACCAAACTATAAATACTTGTAAATCATCAATGCTTGAAGCAGTTGCAGCCAGAAAAAGAAGTATAACTATCACCAAAAAAAGGTACTTTGGTGATAACTATCACCAAACAAGGTACTTTGTACAAAAGGTAACTCATACCCTGGCACTTTATTCTCTGAGCTGATAGGAAAGGCCCATGTACTTCATACAGGTTTATGCTTAGCTTTTAGTAAGGAGTTCATCTCAGAACATTTCCTGTGGATAGTGTCACCTTTTATCACCTATATATCACCTTTTATCTTTTTGGATTACTATGGAACCAATAAAATACCCTATTATTCCCAAAACACAAGTAAGGATCACAGCAAAGTTAGCAGTCTCTACCTCCTTTGGGCAATAGTCCTGAACGGCTACCTCCTGAATTTTCCTCTCCAAAGAAGCATTTTTGAAACAGCTAGAGGATTGTTTTAAAGTCTATATTAACATGTATACAAATAATGCAAAAAATTTTTGTTATCCAAGGTGTTTTCAGTTTTTGGTGGGATTTTATTGTTTTTGTTTGTTTGTTTGTTTTGGGGTTTCTTTTTTTTTTAATTTTTATTACAAGTTTTCCTTTGAAAATGAGACCCCACAAAATGTAGACTGCCAACTTACTTTACTTTGAAATGGAATTTCAGGAGTAAAATACAAGTCTCAGAAAATAACAGCTTTTTCTCTAAGGAGAATTGTATGATGAGACTGGCACAACAACCGTGTTTATCATCTATTTCCCAGATATGCACAGTTAAATATTGAGAAAGCTGAATGTTGAAATATCCTGCATGGAGTTGGAAACAGAGGAAATGTGAGGTACTCAGACATGTACATACAAAAGGAGCTCTGAATATGAAGGTCCATAAGGCACATAATTTTACATGGTATTTTGTCTATTTTCCAAAGTAGAGTCCATTGCAACAAGTTGCAAAAATTTTTTATCCTAAATTGTGGATGTGAGATGCAGAGTTCAAGATTCTAAACTCAAAACCAGTGGAAGAACAGGTATAAAATCCTAACCTGTATGTATATTTTTAAAAACTCTGAAAACTTTAGCTTAATTAAAGGAAAAGTAAATGAAGAGCTGATGGCCATTTCTTTTTCCCCAAGTATAACAATTCATAGCTGTCCAGTTGTACAGTAACGTGGTTTTAATTAATCTCCATCAACAAGATCAGTTTACTTGTGCTCCTGCCTATGTGAAATGAATATAAATATTACAATAACACCTATGCATTTAAATCACAGAGCTCATCAACTTCTGTTGGCAAGGTGAAAGATAAAAGCTACAGAAGGTCCTTCCCAGCCTCTGTCACTAATGATAAACAGCATTAACTGCTTCTGCAGACACTAATGCTGCTATCTTGGGAACACAGGCAGCCACCATGAGAACTTTACAGCTTCACTAATCATACTCTTGTTTGTCACAGAACACCAAATAAAATCTCAATGAGAAAAGGCAATAAATATTAACAGCCATGAACAAAGGAAGGTCACATTAATATGTAGATCTTTAAATACAAGATGCTTTCTTCATTAACTAAATAACTTGTTCATTATTATAGTGTCAAGGGAGCATAACGGAGAAAATACATGAAAAAAATTCCCTGATTGAGAGATTTAATATATTATATACTCAATGTCTAATATTTACAGAATAGGGATTTTTGTTTGCTCTGCTTTTAATTCAAGGTTGAAAGATGTTTACATCACCTATTTTACAACCTATATATGTCATTCTGCTTTTTGCTTTACCCAGAAATTGATGGATAAAATTTGGTTGTGGTCTGCATTTACCCCTACTATTTTTTATTTTTCTTCTTTTTTTTCCTCCCCTAAGTTTTTGTTGGTTTTTTTTCTGGGGTTTTTTGGGTTGTGGTTTTTTTTTTCCCCCTCTAGACTGAGGGCCTATGAGGATATAACTCCTGTTTCTTTCTGATTCCAGAGCCACAGTAATGGCCTTCATTTTTTTTTCCCTCAAGAACTATAAACTATCAACTCCCATAAACTGTCAAATACTCCTTTAAAACCACAGTATTAGATAGACTTGACCTGCCACCAGTGTTTCAGCGTCTATGTGGACATGTGCTTAGGTCTTACACCTCATCTACACCAACAATACTTTTGTTACACAAATGCTTTGCAAAGGATTAGCAAGAAAAAAAATAACTGAGTCCATCAAATCTCCAGTCTCTTGAATGCTATAACTAATCTAAATTTAGTTTTCCACCCAAGTAAACTGTATTTTTTACCTTTAGTTGCCTTAAGCTCTTACTTATTCTTTGACAACCTCTTCTCACCTTCCCTTCCCTTCACTCAACAGCTCTCTCTGTACCAAGTTTTAGAGTTTAAGATGTTCTCAAGTCATAAACAAATACAGCACGCTGAAATACTAATTGATGCTAAACTATTTTAGCCCAGACTTCTCAGCTGTTCACTGTTACTGGCACTGAGCATCAACAACGGCCAATTTATTATTGGTGATACTGACATTAAAATTTCATTTAAGAAAGGAGAAAAATAATTTCAGACTAATGTGACCAGACACTCCAGCATTATTACTGCTGGAAAAGTGCACAGGCTGACCTCAAAGAGGCTGTGAAGTTCATTAGAAATACCGTGTATGTGAAGCCTTTTGGGAGTGCAGGGAGACAGCCTGAGTGAAAGAATTAACTCCTAAAAAGCAATTGGGGAGCCTCCTACCTCAGCCCTCCTTACACAGGAGGGCTCCCCACCCTTCTGCTGGAGCACCAGCCCGGCCCCAAACACCTCCTTCTCAGCAGCCATGGCATCACTCAATAGCACCAGAGTTATGTGATCCTTCTTGTACACAAGCTCCAAAGATAAAATGAGATTATCAGGAGCTGGTGGCCTGTGAAGGGCACAATAGTCCTGTCACAGCTCAACAGTAGATTTATAAACCCTGACTGGAGTGCAGGTGAGAAACCTGAACATTAACAGTGTTCAAGACATGTGGTTAAAATTAAAAATTGTATTTTAATAATCACTTTAATATCATATTAGAAAGTCAGAACTAAGATGCAAATTTAAGAATACATTCAAATTGGTCTTCAGTTGGATGATTCTTTCATATATATTAATTCACTCAGAATAAATTAAATCCATTTTTGCATACTGTACTGTAAATAATTACATTTTAAAATTATTTTTTACTGAATTATTATTGGATAGTAGGGAACACAAGCCAGACTTCATTAATTGGTATGAATTGATCCTGTGTTTAAAACTTATCATTGAAAATTAAGCAGGACCACTCCCACCATCATTGCAGATTTCCAGAGGTATACAGGGAGACACACCTGAGAATGAAAACAATGCCTTTTGTTTGAATAAGAATTTAAATGTTTAAGCTTTCCCAGAATTTTCAGGTATCATGCAGAAAGGTGTCACTCAAGGATATGCTATGCCAATGCTTGTATCTTTCAATCTAATGGCCCTGAGAGTCCTTTCTCATCTCTAACTCAACTGCTGCCTTTTTAACTTACACAAACCTTTGACATATACAAAATCCTGCACCAAGGAGCTCCTCACACCAGTGGTGTGCTGGTTTAAAGACAGATTTCTGCTGTACAGTTGCAATTCAGCTTCACTTCTATAGCCCAGGCTAAGGCAGGAACCCCCTGGAAAGAGGGAGATTCCTGAGGAGGAGCTCAAGTTAGACAACCCCATTACCTTATGGCCATTTCCCCTTTCATTTTCCTGGTTATAGAGCCTAACAGGCTCATGCTTTCTGCCATACAGGGGTACTACCTAAACATGTAAATCCTACTTACTTCATAAGCATGTCACACAGACCTTTTTTTTTACCCCCCTGAAGTGAGGGATTTTCACAGTGAAAGGCTCAGAAAAGGCAAGTAAAAAGTCAGTCAGCCATTCACATAGATATTCAATCCTTTCCTGAGTTCATTTAAAGCCAAATTCAAAGAGAACAGCAGGATCCCAAAATGGTATTTCAGACAAGGCACTTTCAAACAAGACTGTTGTTTGACTTTCAAGCAAAAGACTTTTAGAACTCATTCATCAAAAGATAAACAAACATAAGAGACCTTATCACACAGGTGCAGCAGATGTAACAGAAAAAAGGGGAAAAAAATCACACCTCTGACAAAATGGGAGATAAAAGTAGATAACAAGAAGCAAACAGGGAACCAGATTAAAGTCACTATCTTGAGACCTTGTTACAACTCAGATCCATTCAGCAGAGATCTACTTCACAGCAAAATCTTCTGGGGCTTTCAGGAGAAATCACAAAGAACCTGCCATACCAGAACAGATGTTCAGGTAATAAGAATGCTCTATCCCATTATTATGTTAGGAGAGAAGATTTTCAGCAAAACAACAGCAATGCAATTTACTTTCATTAGTCTGATCATGAATGAAGTAAGGGTAGGTCTCACCCTTAGTAGGAAACCTAAGAAGAAATTATTGTGAATATGAAAGCTTCCTAAAATCAAAACTTTGCCTGTTCAGAGCAAATTCAGGTACTTTTGGTAACAAATTATAGGCTTAGAAAGTACTTATTTCTCAAGGAAGGAAACTATTAAAAGTCATAATAATGGGTGACACTAAAAGGGGGATCTGGATAAAAGCCATGTGCCTCAGAGAGTAAGATCACAGCAGTGGCTTCCTCACAGGGAATATCTTGGCCCATTCCTTAGTGAAAAGAGACTGCTTCTCTAGGGACTGACCTAGAGAAACTCAGCACTGTTGCAATTATTCTTGTGGGAGAAGAAAGTTTTGAACTTAACAACATTCAAAAATCAAGAAAAGTTTGAGAACATTAGGCTCTCATGAGGGGAAATTTTTTCAAGAATGGAATGTGACAAATATATTTTCAATCTCATGCATTAAAAGCCAGAGCTCTTAGACAGTAATCCAAATGGGTTATTCTAATATAGAGATATATTTGAAAAAGTTGTAGATTTCAAATATAGTTAAGTGAGGCCAACTGTTCAATCTACATTGTTTTTTGACCTAAAATTCTGAACTTGGACTTGGCAAGAATGCTCACAGTGCGAACTCTTATCCATATTTTCATCAAGTACCAATGATTTCAGGTGAGTCCCAGCAAGAAACTCAGTTAAGTATCATAAATAATATTATGGCTCCATGTGAAGGACTTGCCTGAGGTTTTGAAGAGTGATTGATTCTACTACATGACTAATACAGATCCACTGGGAAATATGATAGAGAGGGGAATTTATTTCACCACTCTTCCAAGGGACATATCCTTCCTAGCCAACTCAGGATGCAATAAATAATTTGTATCCATTTCAAAGCTCCACTTGGGATATAGTCTATGGAAATTAGTAGCTCAACAATTAACAACTAATTATAACAATTTAAAAAAATGGGCCTTGCAGACAAACATAGTTACATACCACTGACTGAGAAAACCTTCTCAAGCGAAAACAAAACAAGAAACAAAAACCAGGAAAATCATCCAACTTGATAAAATATTTCAGGGGTAGGTTTTGGGTGATTTTTCTTCTTCTGATTCCCTCCCAGGGAGATCATGTGTACTCTTCCTCAAGGCATGTTTACCCTATTCTTATTGTGTCAGGATTCCCTGCTGAAAATTACTTAAAAGAGCATGTAATTGATCACTTATTTGAGAGCAGGAGCTACAAGTACCTCTGAAATTATGTCATACCCTAGTGTTTAAACTGCCAATGACCCAACTCAGGGGCTACAATGAGACCAAGAGGCAGAGGGATTCAGCAGGAGCATAATACAGCTACATGATGGAAGAAGCTGTCACAGCAGGAGGAGCAACAAACAGAGACACAGCCAGAGGCAAAACTTCTGTGGTCAGCAGTTCCACTAGGACTATGCCAGAAGCAGTGAAAATTTCCTGCAGGAACAAAGCAAGAACATTCAACAGCTGCCCACAAGGTACCTTTGGAATGAGTAACCTTCCACAGCTGCCTACAAGGTACCTTTGGAATGTGTAGCCAACAGACAACAGCAAAGGCATGAGGAAAAGTACATTAGAAATTGAATCTGGCAAAGTTTTACCTATTTAGATATAGCTCCAGTGAAGTAAACCTGCTTACTCCTGTGCTTTAAGTTAAACATCTGCATAAACTTGTGCATGTTAAAGATCAGAATCTGAATCTAAATTGTTAGAATCAGCCATAATGCATCTGTATTCTTAATTAAATGCTTTAGAGCAATCTGCCATCACTGGAAAACTTACCCCTGAGTAAACCCTGGGTAACCCAGGAATTCTCCAGGCCAGAGGATAAGAACTGTACTTTTATGTATGGCAGTGTAATGAGAAAACAATCCTGTTCTGTTCTAGAACAACACTGTCACTCCCTGTCAAGGCAGCTGAAATGGAGCAATTTCTTTTCCAGAAGATGTTCTGAAAATTATTTTATAAATTTACTCAGAAAGTACATTGAGAAGTAACTTTTGATAAAATAATTCACTTAACAGAGCAGTACAGATACTGAAACAACAAAAAATAGCAGATTCTATTTGTGCACCTGAGCACCATTCCTCTCTTCATCTTTTAGTGGTGTCATTTTTGCAATATAAAATCCAATACTCTCATGTGGTAAATCTGATGGCTTTTAAAAGGATAATAGGATATAGGCCCCTTTCCATAAACAAGATGCAACTTATCTATCTTATCCCAAACAGAACCCATCTGTTAAGTAGATATTAATAGGTAATTGTAGTGCATTTTAATTTTATGTTTCTAAAACTACATGTGTTACATACCTCATAGCTGCACTTCATTTTTCCTTCCTTCATCTTTATAACAGCATACAGATACAGAAACATTTCTTCCAAGAGAAAGGAGCACTTGAAAGTCCCAGATATTTTCCTCTTCAAGTACTATCATAGGTGATAAATTACAACAAATTGCAAGCCTAACAAAACAACACTTTAAACTGTATTGTCATATTTATTATGAAGTTCCTGGTTCAATGCATTTTGGCATTTTATACAAGTGGTTCTGACAGTGATTAACATGGTTTGGGCTTCTGCTGTTTCACCCAAGAGAAATAAAACACCAAAATCTCTGCAGGTGTGTAATGGGCCAGGGATTCACAATCTGTTCTGCAAAGTCAGACTTCAAAGACTTCAAAAACAAAAATACTAAAGTTGGCATTGCCTCTGTAATAATTTAAAGCTTTTTTGCATATTTCAAGGAATTTTAATTTCAGTGTTTTAATCAGCACTGTTATTCAACAGTTTTCTGCAACAATTTAACCAATTGCATGACAAATTCTCCATTAGCTCCAAGTTTCACAAACTAAAAAAAACATACCAAGGAGTAGATCTGAGACTTAATAACACAGCAACCTAAATTATTAAGTGCTTGAGCTTGAAAAGGGGCTTTCACTTATTTGAAGTACACTGTACAATTTATCTGATGCATATGCGTGGTTAAAATTATACAGCAATTACAAAACAGCAATCACACAGTTGCACCTGCAGTACAGGAGCCTCAGGACAACATCCTAATTGTTTCTGTGATTACCTGTCTAAAAGTAGCACAGAACATACTGAAGGAGAGGCAAACTTCAGGTTACAACTTCAAGTTCTTTGCAACGGAAAAAAAAAAAAAAAAAACAACCAGAGGGAAGCACCAAGATAATATTTATTTCTACGAGTGTTAATAGAAAATTCTCTTACATGTTATAGAAATTTCAAAAAAAAATCCTATTTCATTATTTCAATATTCACTTACAAACTTGATATTCAAAGCTTCAAAATACTCATCAGAACAAAATGAGTAATTGCAATAAAACATAAACCCATGGAAAACACATAGCATTTTGCTGAATGCTTAGTCAAAAGCATTGTTCTAGAGCAAAAATAAAGTCATCCTTCTGATCACATTAAAAAAATACATTATCACAAAGACAAAAGCATAATCACAAAGATGAGCAAAGGCCTGAGACGGCTGGCATGGGAGAGAACTGGGTTTGAGCAGCCTTGAGACAAGAAGGCTTAGAGCAGACCTTGGCACCAGGCTCAAAGAGCACCTAAAAAGAAGGAAACTCTCTTTTTACAGGGAGTCCCACAGAGAAGATAAAGGGTAATGGGTGTGAGTTACTTCTGGGGACATTCCAGCTGGGCACAAGAGGCCAATTATTCAAAAAGAGCCCAATCAGCTGCTGCAAATATCTCCCCAGGGAAATGCTGGATTCCTCAACGCCAAATCCTTAAAATCCAGCTGGACAAGAGGCTGAGCCAACAAATCTAGGCTGTGCTTTTGCCAAGAAACACTGGAGGAGATGAGAGAGGTGGTGGAGACACCATCCCTGGATGTGTTTAAAAAAGACTGGATGTGGCACTGGGTGCCATGGTTTAGTTGAGGTGTTGGGGCTGGGTTGGACTCAATGATCTTGGAGGTCTCTTCCAACCCAGTGATTCTTTAATTCTGTGAAGGTTATGTCCCAAGTCCCTTCCAAACTGCTGTTCTATAATTCTGAGATCATCAGAAGGAATAAGCCAAACAAATTGACCAGAAAAGGAAGATTAGAAGGGCTGTACAGTCTTTAGTGTTGCTTTTTACTAGATGAGGATTAACTAAGCAAAGGGTCCTTTAGAAGTCTTTTTAATGGCAAAGCTGTTGATGATTTAATAAATAGGTGTGAGTGAGTCATGCAGAGGAGCAACACCCTGTGTGCTGTCCTGGCTCCTGACTTAGCTGAGAAATAGACTGCTGCCTTCTGAATGCCTCTCAGATTATTCCTATCATCTTCAGCACCAGACCTCTGAACAAAAGAGCCACACCTGATTCTTTGTTAACAATTCCATATTTTTTAATTTTTTTGCCTGAAATTTGTAGGACTTTGGTGCTCTACATGAATTCTAATATTGTCAGTCTGAGGGAATTTAAGAGACAGCCAAGTAACAAAAGCTATTTTATTTGCTACTCTTGGAAATCCACACACTTCACACAAAATTGCTGCAATTACATTCCATGCAAGGATTTAATTAATACTAAGAAAATAGTGCAGTTAAAATACAACACTAAACACATCTGAAACAAAAGTAATTCATCTATGGAGATAAACTAAAATTTATAAAAAAGTGCACAGTAAAATCACAACATAACAGGAGAAAAGGCAAAATTCTTGTTCTGCAGAAGAAATTGTATTTGAAAAATCAAATCTGCCTAATAAGGATGGATTTCTCAAGTCTTTCTTGAGACTAGAGAAGAAAGTCCCAAGACTTCTTTTTTTTTAAGAAAAAGATTGCACAGATGCCTCAGAATGGGAATTTCATCGAAACTCAGTATGAAAACTTTGAAGTCCATTCTTAGAAAGAAACCTCACCCATCCATTAGATAATAGCTGGAAAAGCAATATACACACAACTTTTCAAAAGCAGATTATAAATATATCATCACATACTGACTTGGTTCTGACCACAGATAGTTCATAACCCTCCTAGGACTGCTCTGGCAGCCATTATTTGCCATTATTTTGATGCTGACAAAACACAGCTTTAATATATAGTTTCAGCTCTGTTCTTTGGCTTCTGATGTGGCCATATGAGAGAGCCCAGAAGCAGAGCAGACAAAATCAGAATGTGAAAAGTTGTTGTGTGCCATCAAAGGAGAGCAAAATAATGATTTAATATAACAAAACACAGAGTAAAAGCCCAGGTGATGTCTGCCTTCAATAAGTCCTGTTTCTACATATAGTCTACTTGGAGAAGTAATAATTAAACAGGCAAAGTACTTCAAAAGTGAGTTGTTTAAATCTGGACAGCAGAAATTAACAACCAGGACTCATTAGAATATTCAAGTGTCACAGATTCAAACATCAGAGAATGCGAAACACAACAAAAATATGCTAATCACCCCGTCATCGTTAAATAACAAATATTATTAGCATAATTATTAGCTAAGCATGTGTGGCAAAATATTAACTTTCTTCCCTAATACTCACAAAATTATGAGATACATAAGAGCTCAATAAGGTATAAATACAGGCCATTCATAGCAGGCTTGGGTTTAGTTTTTGCTTTGGTTTTGTGTTTTTTTCTTTTTTAATCACCAGGCATCCAACCAAAGAACATAATGTTAGGCTTCCTTCCACTACACATATTCCACAACTGCAAAGTGAAAGGCAACCTTTAAATTTGTGTGCGTTTTCCAGAGCTGCAGTCTCCTAATTCCAGGCCTGTAACGCTATCAGTTTCTCTCTAAATTATAATAAACACAGCATACAATAAGGATGTTAATTTTTCACATTAATTCAAACGTCGTAATAAAGCATTACCATGTCTCCTTGATATGAATGTTTCGTGATATTCTTCCTATGATTATTAATTCCTTTGGCACACACCCAGAACTATTTATACTGTATATAAATTAATAAATTATGCATCTAGCAGTTAGTTGAAGTCGCTCATTCCAATCTCTGTTAATTAATAATGTGGCTGTCATGTTAAATCAGAGGATTTGTGCTAAAAAAAAGTTAAACTATTATCTATCAAACTCTAAAAATGCTAATCAATACTGTTAGCCTGGAGACACTCTTCGCCTTACCTGGCATCATTTCTCCCAGATAGTTATTTTGTTTTATCTCAAAGACTTTTCCTGCAATGCTTTGTTTTCAGAGAAAATGAGAAACTGGGGAGAACAAAGAATAAATGTAGAAATTGTTTGGTATATGTTAAATAATATATGTATGATATTGAGTAAAGCAGAACTAAGACTGCAGATTGAAATGACTGCAAAGGCTATAAAGATTCTTGGCTGGTAATGACTCATGTCCCTGAAAGTTTAATTTTGACAGATACCTATGGGATTTTCCATTGATACCAGCCTACTGAGAAAAGACAAGATCTGAATGTGCAGCTTCCGTAAACGTTTTGATGCTTAACTATTACAAATGCTTTCCATGTTAAATTTTGGAATGAAAAATAAACACAGCTCAACACTACAATATGTACTGTATTTCATTTTGAGATGCAGACAGTAAAATTCCTTTTCTGCAAGTAACACAATTATTTCATGGCAAACAGAAACGTTAATCCTCAATATGAACATCAAACAGATTTAATTCTGTCAAGACTTGCAGGTTACTGTGTACCCCAGATTTCTTACAGCTGAAATTTCCTTCCTCTGCAAAACTGATTTAAGACATATTTTGTATTCCTTAAGTCTTCTCCTACAGAAGACACAAACATGTCTTCACTCAAAAAAAAAAACCCCAAAAAATAGACAATAAAAAACAAAACAAAAACCCAACAACAACAAAACCAAAAAAAAACCTAACCAGCAAACCCACACAGAAAATTATTTATCAGGGTATGGTGCATAGGTTGAGTGGGTGTAGCTTGAAACTAGAATGGTTCAAGTACTGAATTTTATTTTATGAAGATAGCTACTAAAAGGAGGCTTCTCTTTTCTCCTTTGATGTAACAATTCTCTCTTCATACCCTGCTAATTCTACAAAGTGGCTTTCCCTGATCTATAAAACCATGAGAATTCATTTTAGAAATAACCTTTACATTAAAAAAATGTACATAGAAGACAAGATTTCTCAAGACTTCTCTTACAGATAACACTACTAGCATAATTAGATATCTATTATCACATACCCTTCTGTTAGAATTCCCTCTTACTGCAGTTCATGTGGTGCTGACTTTAGTACCCCACATGAAAAGGCTTTTACAAAATCAGAAACCACACGCTAGCGGATGGTGATGGCAATGACAACTGATGTGGTACTCACTGCAGCGACCACACCACTTTCTGCTGGTATTTTGTCCCTCTGCTAGATCCCAAATTTTAAAATAGCTAAAGTCCAAGAGGCAGTCTTGAAACTCTGAAGCAGGCACCCAGTTAATTACTCTGATTATGCAAGCAGAGAGAAAGTTGTCAGCTAAAACAAGATAAAGCTTCTCCATCCAGGAGCCAGAGCATGCAACTCCTTGCCAAATCCACCCAATGGCCACAGTCTGCCCAGCGCTGTCTCACTGCTGCCCAGACACCTCAGGAGCACAGGAGGGATGCCTAGGGCCAGCTGAAGTGTGAGTTTCAGACACAAAACAGCTGTGGTGGCTCTCGCACACCCACATTTCAATTGTACCCATGACACCGTGTCAGCACAGCGGGTTTAATGAGAGGACACAGCGAGCTCAGGAAAACCATCCTATAAATCTCATCAGGAGGAGCTGACCTGAGGCTACTGCAGCCCCACGGAAACAGTCTTTAATCTGACTCAACAAGCATTCAGGATTTTCTTCTGATGTTTCCTAGCAGACACTCTAATGTAGCTTGACCTGAAGGATACACAGGCAGAAAAGAACAAACACGTGAAAAAGAAAACAGGAGATAGAGAAGACAGAGTGAAAAAAAGGTGTCCAACAGATCGTACAAGTTCATAGTTTAAAATTGCTCTGTACTTTTTTATAAGCAAACTTGAGGTACAGGTAGAATGGTGCCTGAACATGCTATTTCTAAACTATCTACAACCAGAAGAAAATGCCCAAACTATTTCTTTGTTGAACATAACAGCATCAATACTTTAATATTAGCAAGAGTATTCTATATTCAGAATTCATCTTCAGGAGACTGGAGGGCAGCTACAAGACTAAAACATTATTTTAAAATGCTTCTCAGTATTTCTACCATAGACAGAAAATGTTGGGATGAAACCTGATTAGGATTTACATTTTTTCTTCAACTTTAATCTTCGTGGAGTTTACACAGGCTGTTCTATAAACCTGAAATTCCAATATTTTTCTAACACCGTTCATTTTTGTCTATCTCAGCTAAATCTCAAAAAAACGAATGACCAATGCACTGGTCAGAGAGAATGAGAATTCATACAAAACAGGGTGCTATTATGAAACAAAAAAATCAGCCTCTGAATGATTCAACACTATTCTAACTATTCAGGTTCATAGATTACAGAAACAGACTTTGTTTCTACATATATAATGTCAGAGCACATAAACTGTTTATTTATCCTATAGTCTACTTATGCTTTCTCTCTGTGTCAGCTTCAGCCTCCTCTCTTTTTTCTCAGACAACTTGCACATAGCCTTTATGTTTATAAAGCAATATAGAAATAAACAGCAACACCTGAGAAGCAATATAAATAGTAATAAATACAAATAGCAACAAATAGCAACACCTGAGAAGACACACCAGAATTAGGAAGCTGACAGATAGAATTGAGAATGTGCAAAAAATCCCGAGTTTCTTCGCTTAATCTAAGATTCCCCCCGCCCCCCAATCATCTTGCTTTCTGATGTTATGCTACAATTTCTTTCCCTAATTCTAATGCTGTAATACAGACTCTAATTTCTTAAAATCACCCAAATTATCAAACAGGGAAAGTCCAGGAGAGAAGAAACTATTGGATCATTCTTCCCAGAACTAGTTCCACTTCTTTGTAAAGAAGATCTTTCTCCTCAGAACTGAAGATTTCCCAAAGCCCACAGTTTGCCATTTTTGTCAAACTAATGATGTCTGGTCTTTTGTAATTCCTGACACCAAAAATTTAGTGCATTACATATTTGATAAAAGTAAAAAAAACCAAACAAACAAACAAAGAAAAAAACCCACCACATTGTGCATGCCCGGTATAAAATCTTTAACTATAAATATTTCACAGCCAATTCTCATTAAAAAGTAAAAATTTTTCTCATCCATTTGTTATGTGCATTTGGGCATGTAGCATGTATTTTTGAAAACACTCTCTGAAAAATAAAAATTAAAAAACCCCAAGCCCTTCAAAATGTCTTGAAATATATTGCATCAAACACACACACAAAAAATACAAATCTTAAAAAAACTATGTTTATTTACTTATTCAAAAATTAAATTTCAGGTTAAAACATAGTTGAAATAAAATGATTGTAATGGAATAGAGAAATTACTGATTAATTTAATGTCTCTTCACAGATATAATAAATTTATAATGCTTTCTCTTTTAGATGATGCAAGTGAAGACCTGAGTGAAATAAAGAAATTTGTCTTAATCCCTCAAATGACAAAATACCTTATCCTTAAAAGGGAAAAGCACCTGAATATATTTGGGTTTCATTCCCAGTTTGTTTTTTGGAGTTTTTTTTTGTTTGTTTTTGGTTTTTTTTAGCATAGTATCTCACCAATGTCCCTGAAATCAATAGAAGAACAGAATTTCAAAAGCACTGGATTTCTTTAATTGATTTAAATGGTGGTAAAAGTACTAGCAATTTGTGTAATACATCTCAGCCTGTCTTTAAACTCATATTCTGCCAACACTTTTGTAGGAGAATAACTCAATTGATCTAAGGGTGGGGACACCTCAACCAAAATCTCCAGCACCCCAAAACACACAAAGGCATTGCAGCATCTTAATCTCACCTCAAATCTCCCACTCAGTGATCACCAGTGCACCAAATAAAAAAATTCATCACTCCTATCCTCCAGAACACACCCACATCATGATACTCCTACATCAAAAGGGTATATTTATAACTTTTACTTAGTAACATATACTTTATAATACATAAAATTTTATAATTTGACATTTTATGCAACCTACATATTGGAAAGAACACGCCATGGCACTTATGAGCCTTTGTTCTTGAAATTATGTGGTTCTGTACCAAGATTTTAGTACTGGAAAGTGACTTCTAAATAGCTATAAAATAGCATCTTTTTGGCATGGCTATTGAGTAAAACCATATCATGTAAGTTAATATTAAAAAAATAAAACAACAGAGGCTACATTCTGCATCTTGTACTTTAGACAGTAAATTAACTTCCCTCTTCTTCATTCCAAACTTAATTCAAATCTAAGAATAATTCACACCCTTCTGTAAGAAGTTAATTCAAAAATATTTTTCAACACAAGAACCAGCCGGAAAAATCTATGTCTTTGCAACAGTGATTTCAGAAAAAAAAGAACTGAAGACATTCTCAAGCTGCATTTGAGTCCATATTTAAAAGGAAACTTAATCAGTACACTGTACAATCATTACACCAACTGTTTTGACTTTTCTTTGCTTGTTTTTTGGTTTTTTTTTTAATGGTATGGTGGGTTGTGTGGGTGTTTTCGGGTTTTATTTTGCCTTTTTTTTTGTTTGCTTATTTTTTTGTTGAAAAGTAAAATTATTTACTTAGTACAGGTTTTGAACACTTCCACACCTGCCAACTTAATTTCAGATGTTTTTCCCAACAACACAATGGCTGCAGTGCAAAAATGCCCTCCTAGAGTAAGGAGATACACACACACACACAAATTCTCATATTTCAATTGAAACACTGACAATATACATACAAACATATTAGTGCTGATCAACCTTTGATTGGTTCTTTTGTTGGATACACTATTGATACCACAGTTTAATTGTTCTGTTACCACTGTTCATGGCTATGGAAAATTTAAAAAATTAGCTATTTCTATTTTCAGTTTTTTTCTACATTGCAACAGATTTGTGTATGGTGTCATCATATATACATTGATTATACCTGAAAGAAATTCCATTAAGAATTAGAAAGGAGTAAACTGAAGAGCATCAACACTCTTCAAGAACTGCACAGTCAGGAATTCAATGATAACTGTACTTGCCTCCTGAGACTAAGATACTTCTGATGAGAATTACATTATCCTTAATGAACAGAAAGTTACTCCTTGCTTTTAGCCTTTCATATCAACGTAAGAAAAAAGACAAATATTTCATGAAAATAAAACTTCTTTTTGAAATTTTCTTAAATTAATGTTTTAAAAGATAAGGATTTGAAGCATAATATTAAAATTTTTATTAGAATCAAACTCCTTTTTATTTGCACTAGGGTTTTTTTTGTTTTTGTTTTTCTGTTACAAAAAACGTGAAGGTTTTGGTTCAGTCAAAACATGAACATCCCAGTTCTTTCAATTTTTTTTTTTCCCCATTCCTGCTACAAAGTACTACATTGGAAAGAGGCTCTTCATTTTAGACCACAATTTCTCAAACAAACAAAAAAAAACCAACAAAAAACCCAGCGTAACAAATCCCTTTCTTTTTTTTTTCCTTTGGCATCCTATAATAGACTCTGGTGTATTGATTTCACTTAAAAGATGCATTTCATTTAGAAATGCTCATGTCCTAATTGGTAGAAAATAGGTTAAAATACCATCATCTAATGATTCATGGATTTGGCATGGATTAGGCTTCTGACATCCTATACACAAATACACAGCCACAGGCACGTCTTAAAGCCAGTTTGCCACAGATGCTGAGTCACCCTGACTTTCCCTGAAGTCAAAAGAATTTATTAGGCACTTCTTAATGAATATAACATTTTGATACTACCATAAGCAATGCTCTAAAACAATATCTGAGTAACACTGCTAAGAGTTTAATACACTGAAAGGTGTAGAAATTACTCAACCAACCCCCTCCCTTTTTAGCAAAGGCTAAAGGGAAATCTGTCATTAAAACCCAAAACCAGGCCACTTATTTGGTAGGTTACTGACTATAAACTTAGTTATTTAACAGGTAAGCCTGTTGGTTAAGAAGATAGAATACCTTAATATGATGAAGCAGCATTCTTGGAACAGTAGTCCTCCCAAAAAATTCCTACTCAAAAGTGTGCCCTTTAACCAAATCAAAACATTTTTTTAAATTGCAGAAAATGCAGCCAGCTCTATTTTAAAGCAAACAAAAACTTTTCACTGCAGAAATCCAGTAGTACTGAATTAAATTCATAAATATACGAATTTTATTTTGCATCTAGCTTCAAGCACGAATAAATGTCTGTAGAGAAATGCAGTTAATCCTGTTCATTCAGTTGTGCCTAAGCAGCTTGTTACAGAAGGACAGTGACCCTGTGGTGTGTATCTTGGTTGCATGCACATGTGAACTTCCAGGGTAGAGACATTTTGGGCAGATGGTTAAGAATAACCTCATCAGTGACTTTTTCACAACTCTCCCAATTAGTGATGAACTAATGATGGGGATGGGGGGTGGAGATGAGCTCATAAAACCAAGCTCAAGACCAAAGTCTGGATATTTCTTCCAAGTAAAGTGAAAACAGAGTAATTTTCTGGCCTTGTTACATAGAAACAAAGTGCATTTGGAAATGCCATCAGTGGAGAATGCTGACATTAGTGATGTCTGTATACTGTGTTACTCCCATGGCTTGAACATTTCCACTTATTTTATTCTTCAAAATACCAACCTCGACCTTTTGGCAAAAAAATTGCAAACAACAGGGCAAATCTGACTAAATGTTGCTGAATGATGATTTGGGCACTTTAGGGATACAGCACATTTTGCAATCTATTGATAGAGGAGTAAATTGGCATAAAGGCAGCAATATACTTTACTAGCACACTCTTGGTTATCATGCCAAGATAATGAGTAAAATGACAGGTGTTCTTTCTTCTGCCCATGGACTAATTTTCATCAAGGTAAAATGATTTTATGTATTGCAACAGAAAATTTAATTTTTATTTATGGAACTTTTTTTTTTCCGCTGAAGTTCAATTACATGAACAGAAAAAACATTCAAATTGCTCAGCCTCAATTTCGTTTTGTGACAGAAGTTTTTCAGAAGTTTTTCAAAGATGCTTGACATTTACTGCATTAGTTAAGACCATTACAGAGGATTTAAATGAAAGTTTTAAAATCTCTTGAACACATATTGAGAAGGGGGAAGGGGAGGAAGTTGTTAAATACTACATGAAAGAAAAAACAGAATTATCAATGCTATAAATTCTTGACCTTTCTGAGAGTTTTCAAAAGTAGAATATTTAATATATTGACATATATTAATCTGTTCCACATTTACTACCTAAATGACTACGGAGAAAGCTGCCACAAGTCCAGACAGTCCTCCTCCAGAAGATAAAATGTTATTCTTTATTTATTTTTACAGTCTGGGATTTTTTTTTCTTTTTGTTTTTTTTAGCTATGGTAGGGTAGACTAAGAATAATCTGTTTCTTTTTTTGTATTACACTGGTTTATTTTCATCCAAAAGTTGAATAAAATAAATCTCTTAGTTTGAGCAGAAAGTTTCTTATTCCTGTTTTCAGCTGCACTGTGGTGGCATTATTCCTTCACTCTTTTCCTTTTTTACCCTGTGCATTACATCCTCCACTCTTAGGTTTATGAAAATTGCTCATTTCCTTGATGCCTCATCCATCCAAACCTGGGGAGCAGAGCCTGTGGTAGCTGCTCAGGAGCGCAAATCAAGCATTTCATGCCCAAAGCTATTACACAGAAATGACTGTCTGGGGTTGCATCATCAGCATTACTGCTGTAGCATGAAGGAGAAAAACAAAACAAATATTAATGGGAGAGATGGAAGGACAGCAATGAACACAAAGACTTGTTAAATCACTGCTGCTGATTTTCCATGGCCTCCCTGTTTAAGGGAGTTATGCAAATGGACCCAACTACTGACATGCAGGTGTTTCATCTCACATGGACCATTATAGCACCTCAGAGATTTCAGGGGTTTGTCATAGTCGGATGAGTCACGTAATTAAACTATTTGTTGCAATTAAATAGCATGAATACTGTAGAATCTACTCCTTCTCTCCTTCTAAATTTCCAACAGAAATTTTAAAGTGTTTTAATAGCAAAGAATTCAACCACCTTGCCCAACAGATGGTGAAAAATTTCAGGTTTTCATTTGAAAAAGGTCAAGTAGAAGCCCCAACAAGGACACAGTGAAATGTATCTGACATGCATAGCATAAAACCTTCTACTAGATTTTCTGTCAATGATTTCCCAAAACTATATTATATAGATTTATAGCTTTAATACATACCTTAGCCATAGAAGAATCTCATGGCTGTACACTTTTCCCTTTTTATTTTAGATTTGATTAGTACATATTCCACAAAACCTAGATCTTCTGAAAAAAAAGTATTCAAAGAAGTGGTTTCACTAAATATTTATGATTCCTCTTTTTTATTAAGTTTGGCATTTTTGACACTATACTGTATTACAGGCCATTAGCCTAAAGCAATGATTGGGTAGATTAGATTTTTAGTGAAACACAGAATGAAAAATGCGTGAAAAATTGAAATTACAAGCTTGTATTAGTAGGCTCTTTTCAGAGGGCAGCTCCACCTTTTTTATACAGCGAAGCAATAATAATTTAGACCCTGCAGCTTACATCAGTGTAAAGTGAAAACCATATCCAATATGCCATGACTCTGAAGAAACCTCTAAGAAACAGCTCCGTTTAAGCAAATATCAACAAAAATATTTTTCGTTTGGGTTTTTTCTCCACTAATACTGGATAATGTTTTTTACCCTCCTTTTTCCTTCCCATGTCTGGTCCACCAGCAGCCCTGGGGTTCCCAATTTCCCAGCACATGTGGGACTTGGGGCAGTACTTGCAACCCTCCCACACCATTCAACCAGAGCCCTTTGATGGCAGGACAGTTGAGCTCCTTCCCTTCCCTTTGTGCCCTTGAAGAATTTCCCCTTCAAAAGCTCAATGCATTAAGTTTACACCTTGCCTTACAGCTCAGAATGGTTTCTCAAACAGTCCATTCTCTGCAAAAACTCTGGCAACTAAATCTTGCTGCATTTCATATTTCTCATATTAAGGAAAGGTGCTAAAAATTCAGGAATACAATATAACACACACTACAATAAACCAGGATAACACAAAGCCCACATTTTCTGATTGAAAAAAACCACTCTCACAGCAGATTTTTTTTTTAATGTATCAGTGTCTTTTTTGCATTGTGTGTCATTTTAATAAGGGAAAAATGAATCAGCAGCTGATGGATGGATAGCACTTTCAGAAAGTTGATAAGATGGCAATGATACAGCCACTGAACCATGTCCCTACCATCTCATAACAATTTTCATTATAAAACAGTTGCTTTAACTTCATAAGGGATGCAACTCTTTGGAAAAGAGTAAAAAGAAGCTCCAATATTTAAGTTCCAAGTTACAAACAGCAGAGTTTAATTCACTGCGTTTACTCTTTTAAATTTTCAATTCAACAAGTCAACCTACTTTCCACTGCAGAACAAAAACCTCTATTACTATCAGAAGGTGACTAAAAAAACTCCATGTTCTCCTTTAATCTGAATTTTAAAGAACAATTGGTCAGCCAAGCAGAGGCCAATATTCTGGGCAGCAGAGTCAGTGTGAGGATGTTTTCCTGGTGGATAGGAGACAGCAGATGGAAGCTATAGAAATACAAGGCAGCACATCTACTTTCCCAAGCAGGGCAATTCTTAATTAATCTGCAATTTATGAAACTCTCCACGCTCCCAGGAGTCTTCCCAGGGAGCCTTTGCTTGGCTGGTCACTGGGGAGGTGAAAAAATTCATCCCTTGGTGCACTGTGCCTATGGCATGACACTCAAGACTCTCTACAGCACAGAGGAAAATAAGCACATGAGGAAGAAATTAACACCTAAAGCAAAATATCCAAATAGCACTGGGTTAAAAATTGAATAATAAATTCTGAAGGAGCTTCAGAAAAGGAAGCCTGAACAAACGTTGCATGGAAGGGGAGCAGATACACAACACTATAATGAGGCATTTAGCAAGGAAAACTCTCCTCTAAAATCAAAGGCAGCAGCTGGCATTTGCTTTTAACTAAAAAGCCTGCTTTCCTTGACACAATATCTAGCTCTAACCTTTGCCTGAGCTAGTTATAAGGTATTTCCTAGAATTGGTGGTGTCACTTTAAACAACATGAAAAAGGAATGGGAAAGACTTTAAGCACTAAATATAGTTTTTTTTATATTTCTTTCAATTAAATTTTTGAACTACATGCAGTAAGTCAAATGTAAACATTTTGCTTTTCAGAGAGGTTTCCTTGAAGAAAAGTATCCTCCAACACAAGGAAGAATCACCATGATGCCAGATTATACCCCTGGTTCACCAAATTAGCCATGAGAGTAACTAAAGCCCCACGCAATGTAGCCTTTTTGGATTTTAATCCATAAAAAATTATCTTTATATCTCTATCATCACCTCAGGACTGACTTTCACTATAAATTCATCTTCCCTCTTTTCTCCCAGTTTTGCAAAAGTTTATTCTCCCACTCTGGAATTTCAGCTACGACTGTCCTGCTGACTCACTGCTCCATTCCCTACTGCTTGACTGAAATACTATTTTCAGTATCTTTCCCTGTGATTCGATTACAGCATGCAGAGAATACTGCTACTCCTTTCCTTGCAACAACAGATTGAGTCCTGGACTATTCTCACTTGGATTCTATTCACTAGTTTCACATTCACTGTTTATTTCTCTTTTCATATATTTCCACCGTTGTCAATACACAAATGTGTCCCTCTGGATGAATGCCATCTGGAACAGTCTTTTTCAATTGCTTTGCCTCATCAGCTCCAGCTTCTATTAAAGTCTCCTTAAAATTGGAATTTTAAAATATAAATATATTTAATATGAACATTACAGTGCAATTAAGGCAATAAACTCCCTTCGCTTTCTTTCCAAAAGTTATGAACCGTTAATTTCAAAACCACGGTCAAGCTCAAAGTGTTAAAATGTAACAATTCTGAGTTAGTAAAACCCACTAACAAGGAAACCTTGATTTGTAAACATGAAGTTTTACCTGGTCTGCACATAGGTGGAAGCACATATATGTCTATGTACAAGTCAAAGAGAAAAGCATCTTCTCCCTCTCAGAGAACCCAACACTCTCCATTCCTTTTAAATGTTTCATTTGTCTTAGGCTTGCAAAGAATGCCATGATAATAAATGCTGATAGCCTCTTTTTGCAGAAGCAGTCTCCTGGTTCCAAGTGAGCAGCTGGAACAATGTTTTATCTCCAAACAGGAGGCAGGAGATGTCACTTGGACTGCTGAAGTCAGTGATGATGTTACCAACACCTCCACCAGAATGTACAGAACAGAGCCTGGTCAAAGCAACAATGAAAAATTTTGAAACAATCCAAGGGGTTACACATAAAGGACAGGATGTTCTGTATTTTACTTGTTACTAATGGAAAACCCCAGCTCTTGCAAGCTGCCATCTCTATATCTTTTTATATCTATTGATCTATTAGCTTCAATCTGAACTGAATTTACACCTCACAGAGTGAACTATGATGGCAACACTCTGGAATAGAGTAATTTTTTTCCTCAACCGCATACTTCTCCATCAACCTATTTTCCACCAAACTGCAGTCCAAGTTTCATCTGTTTTTCCTAAATGCATTCCTGTATAGTCATGTGCAAAGCATTCTACTCTCATACACATCTAAATAAATGCACCAAAAGCAGTCTACAGAAGTTTGCCTGCTTTGTTGGAGCAGAAACAGAGATGGTGGAGCTTTATCACAGATGTTGGTCACTGTTGTGGCACATCCTCACTAATTTCTGATAGATATTGTAGTTCATACAGTGCACTGCTATTTCAGCCTCTGTAAATTTCCACAAAGAAAGAGGTTTGAAAAGAAATGGCTATCATAAAAAAATCATGAATAATTTTAGTTGCTATGCATTAACCAGAATTATGTTTTAATACATGTGGTATTTTCTTTATAGATTAACGACATGTAAGATGCCTAATGAGATCTGACTGACTAAGGTTTTAATTTAAAACAACTGAACAACACACTGATGATGTACTCATGTTATACCCAAATTCACTCCACAATATAACTCTTGGGGAGTGGGGAGGGGAAGAAAAGTAGCCTGATGCATAAAAATATTTTTAAAATGTAAATATCTACAGTAAAAGGAGACATGTTTCTGCTGTCACACCTTTGGAAAATGTGTTTGGTTATCTTTTAATGTGCTCAACAAAACATGGGCAGGGAAAAGTCCTGGGGTGGTTCAGCATCCTAGGACAATATCAGAGTGCCTTAAATTTAATCATCAGTGTGGCAAATTCCTCTGTAACAAGGCTCCAGTTTCAGCTTCTCCAGAGCTAAAATCAGCCAAGACTCCCAAAACCACAGGAAAAGCCCTGGAAACATCATAATGAAACCTTAACAAGTCTCACTCAAAGTTATGAACAACCTCATTTCTCACTTATCCAGTGTTTGGTACCTTTTAGTTCCGGGTGCTTCTACAGCTCAACCAAATTGCATCAGTTCATCCAGGAAATAAAAAACAAAAAAAAAAAAAAAAAAAAAAAAAAAAAAAAAAAAAAAAAAAAAAAAAAAAAAAAAAAAAACAACAACAACAAAAAAAACCTTAAAAAAATTTTTAAAAGAGAATAAAAAAAAAGAAAAAAACACAAAAAAACCCCCAAAACTTCCAAACAAGAAGCCACAAACTGCTTCAGTATGGCCTGCTGGTGGATCCAGCAAGGACTGCACTGCATTTATGCAACCCAACTTCCCACAGTAAACAGGACAGCTCAGACAGAAAGATTTATAGATTGGTCTAAACACAAAGTACAGCTCATCCTCACTAAAAATCAGATATATTGATACTGTACTGCATTATTAGACACAAAATATGCCTACACAGATGGATCATTCTGTAAGTTCTCTTTTTAGAAAATCACCCCTTTAAATCAAAGGCGACATGTTGATCCAGCCCACAGGATTTCTGTCTTGTTAAGAAAAATTCAGATATTTTGTATACCATGCAAATAATCCAGTATTATAAGGCCCACAGAGTTCAGAATAATGTTCCTGAAACAGATTTATTACAAAATAGAACAAGAGCAATTCTGTATTTGCCCTTATTCATGTATTCCTAATCAGACATATGCAAAAAAAAAGGCAAAAAATTATCTCCATCTAAACAAGACACCACAGTTTGACCTGACATCGTAAAAAAAAAACACAAAAAAAACCCCAACCAAACAAAACAAACAAACAAAAAAATTGCAGCCAAAAACCACAGAGGAACGAGTTCGTAACAATTAGAAATTACAGAATTGTTTCTGTTAGTCAGAAACAATTCAAACTTTATTATTAGGCCATTAAGGATTAACTGCCCCAGCAGTTTGGGTGAATATGCCCTGAATCAAGGCAAACTTCACTATTCACTGTTGCTCCTGTCAGTGCAAGCAGAGGATGAACCACAGGGAAATTTAAGTTCAGCTTCATGAATGGATTACACAGCTGGCCTTGTTTTCCCTAAAGGAACATCCAAGATATCTATGGAAAATAAAGCAGCCCTTTGAAGCCAAGAGGTGTGCTACAAGTCTCTGCCTGTGTTTCTCCTTTCCTTATTGTCCCCAAATCTCTAAACACTGATTAAAAAGAAAAAAATAAAGTGCAAAGGCCCTAGTCTGGCCTAAGACTTCTCCTAATCCTGACCATATAATTACACATTTCCTTTTCCTGTATGTTGTGTTCATACATGGTGTGAGATTTGTGAGCAGTCACATAGAAGACTGACTGGTAGTGTCTGGGTTTTCACTTGCAACTGCAAATAAAAATCAATTACTTTTAACACAATAGTGCCAGATGTATCCATTCACTGTCACTTGATTTTTTTTGTCCTCTGTTTTCTCAAGTTCTTGTCTTTAATATTTACTCCATTTATTCTACAATATGAATGCACACAAGTTCTTTTTTACTTCCATTTATAGCTCCAACATTGAACACTAAAGAAATAACCTCTGCACTAAAACAGTTAATACCATCATTTCGTCTCTTTTCTATGGGATTGATAATGATTGTTGACGTGCTTATGTCCAAATTCTACATGGCCAGTGATTTCTATCTAAATAGGAAAAAAATTGTGTCAGAGCATAGAAAAAATTTACAGTTTTGTACTTGCCGGGATTTTTCTGACCGGTGTGTCTTTAATATTGCCAATATTTCTAGGTTCTTTTTTTTTTTTTTTTTTTTTTTTTTTTTAAAGATATAAAATCACTTGAATGTGTTTGGTTGTGGAAACAGAATCTTTAAACTGATGTGTGGCATGAAAACTTGTATCTTCACAGTGCGGACTCAAAACCCTACTTACACCTTTTCTCTGTAAACAGCAGACAAAAGTAAACCACCTTGGGATTTTGAGAAAGTCACTGCCTGCTTTGACTCACCTATGGCCCCTGGCTTGGAATTGCCTTCCCTGGACTTCCTGCCTTGTGCTACTTGGTAAGTAATTAATTGGAAAGAGGCAATTACCACTTCTTGATTATTCTGCAGTCCCTGCTCTGGTCTACAGGAGATGGGAGCAAATGGCATTTCCCAGCCACACATGGGCAGCCCAGCCTTCAGCCAGATGTTAAGTAGGAGCTTTGATTCCATATAATTTTCTCAGGTCACTTCATAATGATTTAAATTAATTTAAACAAAAATCTTCCCCAGCTGCATAAGCAAACAAAATTGTAAAAGTGCAAGAGCCCTTAAAGGGCTCTGGGTGCAAACAATGAAAATCAATTTATCAGCCTAATCCACATAATGTGAAATCCGATGGATTATATGTGGTGGTTCAACAGGGAACATCTCTTGTATTTATTTGCTCACTAGCTTCCCACCAGCCAATAACTATTTGTCTTAATTGACAGTGTGTCAATAGCTGAACCTTCCTCTTTCAGTGAATGAAATCTGTTGATATAACCTTTTTTAATGTCTTAAGAGTAAATCCAGAAATTACACATTAGTGGGATATGGAGACAAACAGCACCCTACCACCCCCCCCCAAAAAAAAAAAAAAAAAACCAACCTAATTATTAATAGTTATAGAATGTGAACTTTAAAAACTAGTATAATGACATTTTTTGTTTGAACTTTTTTTTTTTTTAAAAAAAAAGATTAAAACCCAACTTTTGTGATCTTTTTGGTGGGGATATTTAATGTAAAGATCACTGTAAAAGTCTGAGTAGATGTACAAAAAATTCTGTGAGAAATGTCACCTCTGACCAATGCCTTATCAGGAAAGATTTTGTGTGTTTATGCTTTCTCATCTCTGAATGATATTTAAATTTTAAAATCAGAACATGGGCCACTTCCTTGGCCTTAACTGTTACACGTTTTTAGCTATGAAATCTTTCTGATATTTTCATTATCTCCTGTCTAATATCATCTCACCTATCTAGCTTTGCAATGCAGTATTGTCTATAGCCTCTGTGCCTTGGGGAAGGATTTTTCATTTCATGTTATTTGTTCAGACTTTAATGAGATTCTTAAAAGAGCAATCCCTTGGATTGCAATAGAATCCCACCACAGATCAGTGGCTAGTAGGAAGTGTTTTGACAGGACTGCTTTTGCAGGGAGGGACATTTATGTTTACAAAAGCAGACTAGATAATGAAAGGTGGAAGGAAAAGAATGAAGCAGCAACAGGCACTGAGACTATATTAAGTGTATAACATCAGAAGATAATCAAAAAAGGAGAGAAAAGAATGAAGCAGCAACAGGCACTTAGACTATATTAAGTGTATAACATCAGAAGATAATCAAAAAAGGAGGAAAAAACTCACAGAAATGTTATTAGGAGTCCCACTTTAAAATAAAATTCCTCCCTCCTTTTCAAAGGATTTTTTTCCAAAATTTCTGATAATGACAACCAGAACATACAGGAGTCCACAAAACAAAGATGGGCAAATTGGTTTGAAGATCTGCTAATGAGAGTTGTACTGGTGTCTAGAATAATAAAATTTAATTTTAAAAACAAGTGAGTTTTTTACCATCTTATCTGACATAGATGATTCCCCTTGTAAGAATCCCATGGTTATGACCAGAAACAGAAAACAATTTGTATAAAGCAAATCTGTATATCAAAGAAAAATAATGACTTGGCTCCCCTCACTATACTTTTTTGGCATATTTATTTTTAGACATGCTTTTGAAAATTTAAGCATCTTTTGAGGAAACAAAAATAAGCAGGATGCTGATAATAATTCACAAAATATATCTAATTGCATTATGTTATGCATTCATTAATATAAAATATTGAATTTGGGAAAAAATTAAAACTGTCCAAACTTGAAGGCCACCTGTGGATTCAGCAAGACTTGGCAGGACAACAGAAACCACCAATATAAACATTAACTGCTGTGATCAACCCTGTGTTTAATGTCTCATGGTACTCTCAAAAGCACAGAAAGCAGAGAAAAATGAGGAAATCACTCTTAAAGCTAATGTTCCCTAAAGGCAAGTGGAAAATGGTATGTGGAAGAGAAGCTGGGGAGAGTAAAAATGGTTATTCTTACTTCTTAACTAGTAAGTTCCAGCTGTTTTTCATAGAGCTTTAAAAGAAAAACAAAACTAATTTTTAACATACTTATAAGCTTTTTTTTGATTTTTCTTTTCTAGTGCATCTTGGTTTTAGTAATTATTATTAGGCATCAATAATAATATACAATATTATTATTTTATGCCAATAAAAATACATAATGTTATGATAGGAAGACTGTAAATCACTGAAGGAACAGAAAACATTTTTTCATTTTTGAAGTAATGCAACATTGTTATTTGCTCTTCTCTCTGTTAACATCCAACATTGAGAGCTGCCCAGTTGACCAAAGTGGCAAGATAGGTTTAATTTCCGAATGACACGTTTACTGAAGTAACAAACTATTACAATATCAGAAGGGTACGTGGGTACATTAATCCACACACCGTGCGTGGTTCAGCAGACTGTGGGTGAATACACCTTTACTTTATTGATTTTAAAATGGTTTGGAGCAGACAGCTCATGGCAATACCCAGATCAGACATCAATTTTAGCCTCCAAAATGCCTCAAACATGAGTAAGCAACATCAAGCACTCCCAGCTAGAGACAGGCTTGGAGTAATTATGAACTAGCTGGTAATTAGGTGCTGACCAGAGCCTCCCTGATCCTAGCTCAACCTTCACTGCCCTCCCAGCCAAGCTACAAACTGCCAACAGGAGAAAGAGGAAGGCACCAAAGAGCCAGAGATGGTTTAGTGGTGTTTGAAGGTGTTTAAAAAAAACACCCTCAGCCCAGAAATACCCGCAGACAGCTCCTTCGGACCGCGGACGACACGCACCGCAGATGCTGAGCCATCGGAGCTGGCAGCGTGCAGAGGCAGCCCCGGAGCAGGAGGAGGGTTTAGCAGAGTCCTGAGCAGATGCCTGGGCCAGATCAGAAGCACAGCTGCTCCTGGCAAGGCTCCAGCTGACTCCGGGGAGCTCCGGGTTCCTATTAGCCTCTGCTTAATCCCAGGCAAAACCTGGCCCGGCAAGGCGACGCACCTGAGCTAATAAGCTCCTTCTGGATCCAAAACACAGAGGGAACAGGGGGATGAGCCAGCAGGAGCCAGCCTGGGTCCTGCTGGCATGGAAAGGAGCCAGCACTAATAAGCTGGGCCCATATGACATCTTCCATGCTGGGCTGCGCTGCACATCCCAACAGTGTGGGTATTTTCAAGGTTTTTTTCTGTTATCCGCTGTTTTCTTGCTGACTGCCTGGCATGCCACCACATTAGTCTAGCCCTAAAACAGCAGACCGTGAGGGAAAAATATGGAAAGGTCTCCTACCAATATAATTTGGCTGTTCCTGGCATCGAGGAAGAAAGATTTGGATGTCAAAAAAAACCTGTGTTTTTTTTTCCTCTGTGATTGCACATTTCAGCATTTTAGAAGTTGCTTCTGTTTGTAGCATGCATTTAATACCGTTTTAAAAATAAAACGTGTAACACTCCAGTGTTTGAAAAATATGAATGGCATTTTCATTTTCTGTTGTGCTTAAAGTAATCCCTATGTTAAAGGAGTTTATATAAAATACATTAAAAACTGGTATATTAAAAACTTTATTGTGAGGAAATACAGATTTTGTAGAAAATGTATCACAATCCTCTTATTTCTAAGATTATGAAACACTGTTAAAAACCTACCACAACTTCTGCTTTATTTTTACTTTGGGGTAAAAAATAGTGGGTCTCCTTTACTGGAGTACAAGTCTTGAGGTAAGTGCACAAGATATGCCAACTCATCTTTAAAAATTTATAATCCTGTATCTGAGCTAAAAACTTTTTTGTTGTTGTTTGTTCTGTTGTGAATTTAACTAATTAAAGTCCAGAAATCCAATTATTCTTACAATACATTTTAGAACAGAAATATGGCTTTGCTAAGTCATATCCAGCTGAGTTCAAATTTCTACTTTTTTCCCAATATAAATTATTGTACTGCTTCACTGCTCAACACTCCTATTTTCAGCATGGGGTGACGCTTTGGTAACAAACAAGACTAAATGGTCTCAAGTTGTGCCAGAGGAAACTTAGATCAGGCATTAGGAAAAATTTCTTCACCAGAAATGTTGTCAAAAATTGGAACAGGCTGCCAAGGGAGGGGGGTGAGTCCTGAGGTCCTAAACACCAATCCTGAAGGCATTCATAGATGTACAAACATGCCAATTCTGGTCATGGTTTATTGGTGGATATGGTTAATGGTTGGACACAATGATCTTAAAGGTCTTTGTAACCCCACATGATTCTATGGTTTTGAGATTCCCTATTTTTAAAGGAGACTGATGCAATCTGAAAACAAGTCCCTGTGGAGAAGTATTATAGAAATGTATAGCATATGAAATGTCCACTTTGAAGACTTTTTGAAAGGCCTCCCTTACATGAATCACAAACTTGAATCTAAAATTGAACAAAATGGAACTCTTAAGGGTTAAAAAAAAACAAGTTGTATTTTCTTTGCCTTGAGTGTTGCATTAAAAAGAATCTTATATGCAAAGTCAACAAATTAAAAAAGTAACATCAACTTATAAACTGCTGAAGAAAATTTGACCATTTAGGTACAAAAACTGAAATGTTGCTATTAAGGGTAAACAACACAGGTGTGAAGAAGACCAGGGAAGCAGATGAGGAATGACAGAGCAAATCTTGTAGCTTCCAGCCCTCTGTCAGCATGTTTCTTGTTCCAAAATTATTTCATTAATACACTTACAAACACCTCCCCTCAGCCTTCAACAGGCAATTTCTACACACAAGAAGAAGCCCACCTTAACAGTCAAGAAATACTCCCAGATAGTTTTATACTCTTCTTTCCGCCGCAAGGTCTTTTTGAGTTAAATAAAATTCAGAAAACCTTAGGGGAGACAACTGCAGTCTACACAGACAGCACCACAGAATACATAGAACAATTGTTATAAAAGCAATGTTTTGTCCCCTCCCTTGATAAACTGTGAGTATGGAGTTTTCTTAGACTGCAGTTGAATGAATTCTATTCCTAAAACATCCTGTAAGTCTGTTCAACCTTTCCAGCTCCTTAAGACTTTTATGAATAGACACTGAAAAATAGGTATATTATGGCAGTAACTGCTTTAGCAGTTATCTGCAAAATCAACATTACCTTCCTAATTTCCATCTACCAGCCTTCAGCTTATATATCATACAATTAAAGCTGGTCAGAGGCTCACAGTTGGTTATCCAGCAGAACAGTTACAACCTCATTGGATGAGTCTCATTGGAGGAGACTCTTGATGGAACTCCAAGGTGCTGAGTAACCCAGAAAGGAAGGGGTAAGCTACTCAGCCATCCGATAAGTTTGTTTCCTGTATTGTCATCTATACCATTTATTGACAAGCCAGGAGGAAGTCTAAGATCTGACCTTTTTTTTTCCTACCTATTCTTATAGTAAAATTCCAAGATCAAAACTTTAAATTTCTCCTCAGGTCTTCTGTGTCTCTTTTCTCCCCTTTCAGCTGCCCTTGAGGTGGTTCACACAACAATGGCATCCTGTCAACATCACTTCTCCTTAACTCTGCTGTTGTGAAAGCAAATTTCAAAGCCACATCTGGCACCAGAGGGTTTTGCCCAGAGCTGTGGAGCATCTTCCCAACTTGTATTCCTGCAGGATGTTCTGATGTTTATCCCATGCTTGCAGACCACCACAGCTTGCTGGGGATGACTTCCCAGTGCTTGGCTCTCAATCTTTTTGCCCTCAGAAGTGTGTGGATAGATTGTACTGTGGAGATTTGCTTCCTTCTTGGAGGCTGAGCAAATTTCACATTATTCTGGGGTTTCAGCAGCTGGAAAAACCTGTTACAGAAATTACTGATGACAAACCACAAGGGCCATGGGGCCCATCAGTGATTCGATTTTCAGAACATGTTATTAAATTTGCAAGATGATTTTGCCTTGATAGACCAACCCAAGATTTCAATCTTTGTGATCACCACAAATATGTCAAGGTTTCCAACCTCTACAGTATTTTTTTACCATTTTAATTCTCATTTTGGTTTACCCAGTTTTCTAGACACCTTTATCATCTGTGAGTATATGTAATTCAGGCTATTTAAGAAATACAATTATTCCATCAGCAGCACAGAAATTATCCATTTCTGCCAGAAATAAATGCATGGTAAAAGACATGGACTCACACTTCACTAAAAATTAGCTGTGTGATAGTCCATTCTTTTCAGTCCAGCCAGCTTGGGTTTCAATGCTATACCTGTTTCTGACTAAGCTAGACTGCCACGTAGGTTATGGAAAACAACCTCATGGCATGAAACACAGTGTTTAAGACGTAACAAACTATACTTAGCAACAAAAACAGCAAAAAAATTACCACCACTTTGATTTGCTGAAAGTATATATACACAAACCATAAAAACACATACTTTCACAAGACATGTAAAACAATATTATCGTATAATTTGGAGGAAAAAACCTGACTTTCAATTACAGCATATTATATGCAGGAGACTACTGACAATGTAAACCCCTGCAGGGAGGGTTTTGTAAAATTCCCATTACAGCCCATGGTGTACTGCTGTTCACACAGAGAGGGATTTCCTAGAGCTGACATAAAACTACACTTACCTTTGGCTGCCACTGGGGTAAGTGCTAATTCAACATAAGTGATAGTTTTATTTGTTTGTTCTGTTTGTCAGAAAGGTACAGGCACACTGGTTACATTGTGAAATATAGGAATTATGCTTCAATTTTACATACAACTCAAGGGGACATTAAAGATAATCTAGTTCCAATGGAAGATAAAGACATAAATAATGGTTTTAGTGCTCACTGTGAAAAGCTTCAGAACCAGTTCAGATGGCAATGAAGACCTAGCCACTGGTTTCTGTTCTAAAATATCTTATTAATATGGTAATTTGCAGTACATAAAATGATTATTGATACATGAGACATAGATGAGTGCACAACACTGAAATCTGGAGTTAAATTCACTATGGCCTGGTCATTTATTTTCCTGTTGCCAGACGCAGGACATTTGAATTTGACCCAAGCACAAAAAGCCAGGCAAATATTTTATTATTTTGCATTTGCATTAGTTCAGTGCTTGGAAAACAGGCTACTCTGGCAATGTGACTGGTGACATTCAGGTGACAGAGGTGAGGGTAATATAAGGATCTCTGCAGACTGTAACAACAGCAATGGCACGTAAAATAGACTGAGCAAAACAGAAAAACGGATGCATCAAGGCAACAGAGCCTCTTCCACCAATCAGCCTGCTAATAAAGTAGCTCAGAAAGCTGAAAGTAAGTCTATGCTCTGTCTGTGTTGGAAATCAGCAGGCTGACCTTCTAAGCCGGAATTGTCAATGCAAAACGAAAGTGTCACCAAGGTCAGCAATTACACATATGAACAGCAGCCACACTATCATTCTTAGCATTTTTTTCCTGACATAGGAATAAGTTAAACTATCCTGTAACGTGAGAGCTGCAGAACTGTAGGGAGCAAAATCACATAAATCAGTTGTTTTCAAAGCCTCAAACAAGCAAACAACTGTTGCATTTTAATTGTACAATAATAAACTGGTGATTTAATTTATTCCATATATATGTTTTAAGAGTTTGATATTAAAAATAATGAATAATTAACATAAATGAAGCAGCAATTACTCCTTTCTGCCTTTCATGTTTACCATAATAATCTATTATGAGAGCCACCAGTGAAAAGCAATAAATCTAATCTCACTTCATTTTGCTGATCAACAGCAATCAGTTAATGGGTTATCATAAAAGATACAATCGATAGAATAAGAAATTTAAAGAGAGATGTTTATTGCTACTTAGTGAGTACTTCTATTGATATTTTAAATTTATAATTAGAATAACAACTCATTTGCCTTTCATCATAAAAGTAGAAAGCTTCAGTCCTTGCTTTTAGACTTCCAGATGCAAAAAACCCATAATTTTGTTGTGACAGAACTTGTAGGAAGAATAATTTCTCAGCCTACTTTAACACAACAAAATGCTCCAAAATACTACCATTTAAAAAGTGTTCAAATTAAAAAATAGATATTTCTACAGTGTCAAGCAAAGAAATAAAATGCCAAGCACTAAATAAAAAAGTGATCTCTCATTCATGCAGGAAGGATTTCAGTAGGATTTTTACATTATTCTACATACCACGGACTTTACTCAGGAAGATATTTATGCATATTTCTAATCTTATTAAAGGCTTACTCATTGATGAGCTCATTGTATTTCAAGATGTGCTTTTTTTTCTCCTGCCATGATTCCTTTAGAGTTGCACTTCATAGATAAAATACAAAAATTACAGTATAAGAAGCCTAATAGGATGCTCCATCTGTGACATTGACATAATAAGGTGTTTCGGAAGATATAAGAAAGTCTCAAGGGGAGATGTCTTCCCAGCTCCAGGCACCTACCAGATGTCATTCTTTCTCTTCAAAAAAAATTAAAGTCAAATTATCGCATTTTTGAAATTTAACATGTTCATGTCTGCTTCATTTTTCCCTTCAAAACCTCTCTTTTTCAATACTGTTATAAAGTTGACCAAGTTTAAATTCTATCTGTTAGAACTACTAGACTTAAAATGTAAAAAAACCCAAAAAAACAAATAAAACCACAACATCCAAAAGAATTCATAAGATCAGGATTCAAGAAAAGCAGAAGGGAAAAAAAATAAAACCTACATTTTTTCCTTCTGGGAGGGAGAGGTCTTGGCCTTCCTGAGGAGTATAAAAAGTTATCATAAATAAAAGTGGGAAAACACTGTAGAAATGGTGTAACTTATTGAAATGGCATTACATAGGTAGTAACTAGCAGAAAACGACCTTATACTACTGAAAATAAAACTCAGAAACTGAAATCTAAACTAAAGCTTGAAAACATACTCTCATTTTTTGTTACTTTTTAGACATCTTGAAAGCTTCAGTTGTTCACAGAGCTCCAACATCTTCTGCACTCCTTCACTCCATAAATACAGATGAGTGAAATTCAAAGTTTTTTGTACAGCTAGACCACCTGTAAACATCAAATCTTTTAAACACCCTAAATTCTATAGCACCCTCAGTATTATACACTTCAAATTGCACTGTTGAATACCATTCACTGGATGGATCAAGAAGATTTTCCTAAAACTGTACATAGCTCACAAAGCATAGAAGCATATTCCTTGTCTCATTTACTACCACATAAGTTCAGATGTTATTTTCTACTGGCTCTAAATTTGCTTTCCCATACCAGTTCCGGTCTGGCTCAACTTTTAGGAGGCATTTAGGAATGACCTGTTATTGTATTTACAGAGATCCCCAATGGCAGGGAGGAATGATGAATCTGACTCCATGTTCTCAGAAGGTTAATTTATTATTTTATCATATTATATTAAAAGAACACTAAACTAACTATACTAAAGAATACAGAAAGGATACTTAGAGAGTGCTTAAAAGATGATAATGAAAACTCGTAACTCTTTTGAGAGTCTCGACACAGCTTGACACTGATTGGCCAATGAGACAAAACACACACCAGAATCCAATGAAACAATCACCTGTGGGTAAACAATCTCCAAACACATCCCACATGTGAGTAAAACACAGGAGAAGCAAATGAGACAAGAATTGTTTTCCTTTTTCTCAGAGGTTTCTCAGCTTTGCAGGAGAAAAATCCTGGGCGAAGGGATTTTTCAGAAAAAGTGAATGTGACAACCTATGGAATTACCAGTACCACACTACAAAGAAGTGTGAATTAAGGGACCCTGGGAGGAATTATCAATCACACGGCAATTAGATGAGCCCTAGTGACAGGAAGCACATGGTATAGAAGAGCTGTAGTGAAATGAGCCAGGGCACATAGAACATCTGCCTGTGGAAGCTGTGATACCTCCCAAGCCTTGCCTGTGAGCCTGCTCAAAGAACTTGAGCAAAGATGAGCACAAGAAGTTATCCATTCTCATTTGACCTACTTCATCTACTAATTAGCATTTGGTAATTGGCTGGAAAAAGTCCAATTTCTTGCCCAGTAGATGCTTCTTCAGGTATGCTGACTGCTTTGTGTTAACGCCCGGGCATGTGGCAATCTGTACTATGTGATTTAGGAATACAAATCTCACTGTAATTAAGTGGAATCCAAGCACCTAACAGTTAGGGATTTTTGATCACTCCAAATGTTATGCGACATTGCAAAGAATGACATGAAAAAGCTGCCAGTATAATTCCAAAGTAGGATAAGTAAACAAAGGAGAGAGACCTTGTTCTCCCATGCTGCATATTAGAAGCAACAGATCATCAAACCTGAAAGATCCAGTAAATGTTTTACAGAGAGGGGAAAGAAGAGAACATAAGTGCACTTAAAACCAACTGCAAAGTACTTTTAAGAATAAATTTTAACCTTAGGTAAAATAGCAAGAATATTCGGAACAAAAACTAAAGCAAAACCAACAAGGATAATGGAGAGGGAAAATCTAGATACTACAAAACCGCTTGACTGGCAACTCAAGCCAAGCTACCACAAAACTGCTTGACTGGCAACTCAAGCCAAGCTACCCTTCTGCTTTTTTTGTAAACAAAGTAATCATTTACCAAACTGTCAAAGGAACTCCATCATCCTACTCCACAAGTGTCAATATGAAGGAGCATTCCAGGCATGCCATCAAATCTGGAAAAGCTCCAGTTGAATAAATCCTCATCTGACCCTGGAGAATCACTTTAGCTGAGGAAATAACAATACAAAATACAAGCAAAGATCTATTCTGACACATTTTTTGAAGGCGGGTGATAGTTTTGACTTTTTTTTTCCCACAAAAAGCATCCCAAAGCTCAGTCATTATGAATATTGTAGGGCACCACAAGAAACTCATAGCAATGTTTCCGTCTCAACAAGAAACTGGTGACTAAGAGCAGTGTGGATGCTGCATCCCTTGAACTGAAATGAGGCAGGCAGCATTAACTAAACAAGTAAATAAGTAATTGTATTTTCACACTGAGAAGAAGTAAGAAGTCTGAAAAGCCAAATAACAAGTGGACTACAATTTCAGTGGCACCAGTCATGAAGTCTGAATTTCAGCGAAGGTTGATTTGATAATGGAAGGGTAACTGCATCATTCCAGTTTCATTAAAAAATGTAAAGAAAAGCCTTTCTGGAGATAGTGAAGTGTTTTCTACTGAATCTTATCTACTGCAAAGTTCTTATTAAGGATGAGGATTTGAGGTCAATCCTCTAGTTTCAGGAAGTTAATCGAGTGATTAAGCTTTGACTAAAAATTTCAGGGATAAAGTTCTTCCAACTGAGCTTAACCTCAGCATGTGTGATGGAATTAAACTTACTAAATCCTCACTTGCCAGGAAGACTTGTGTTGGAAACAAAACTGATGAGTTGTTGCTGCCATCCCAACCTTGCACCTTGTACATAATTAACACAATGACAGGTTAATCATATTTAATTGCTTCTCCTTTTCTCAGTGGCTGTTATGCAATATTTGAGAAAATAAAATCAAATTTGGAACCTGCTCCTACAAGTACAAATGTAAATACTCAGCTCAGTTCTGTTTTACTCTACAGAGTTTAATACATGTGTATTATCCTACCCATATGCATCCATTTGAAACCAAGGCCACTAATTAGATGCTAAATGTGCCAGGAAATTTGAGTTTCAGTCATGGGTTCTGCCACAAATGTGTGATGCACTTTAAAACACTTGTCTGAAAGATATTGAGTGAGTGAACACAAAAAATAACACCGAGTCCCATTTAACACCAGCTAATCAAAATGTCTGAAAAAGAAAAAAAAAAAAAAAAGAAAAGAAGAAAGTGAAAGAATTTACCAAAGCATAAAAACAAAAGGTTCCTTACATATCCTTCAGACAGTTTTTGTCATTTTCTCAGAAAAATATTCAAGTACACTCCCAATATTACTTGTGACTCAGTTATAATCACTCTACATGCAAAGACAGTTATAATGTTAGGTCTTCACACTGTGACCCACAATTACTGGTGTTGCTGTGGTTCAAAGCAGTGAGTGGGGAGAAGAGGTTCTGTCCCACAGGGACAGCCACAAGCCAGGCTGTTCAGAGTGAGTCACTTCACACACACAAGTTCAAATTTTGAAGTAGGAGCAGCTTTTACAAAAAGCTTTCAGACCACATCAACATTGAAAAAATGCTAAAAATCCTTCTGCTTTTGAAAAAAAAAAAAAAAAAAAAAAAAAAAAAAACCACAAAAAAAAACCTGTAAAGGAAACTTCCAAGTGTCACCATTCACAAGACTCCCTGACAGCCACACTCCCAATGTCACAGATTTTCACTGCTGAGACCAAAGCCCCTCCACAGTGGTGGCCCCAGTGACCTGGTGGGTTCCCACTGGTCTCCCCACTCACAGTCAGGCCAGGTTTCCTCACCAGCTTGATCCCATGTTTCCCAAAGCAGAGTGCCACACATCTCATTCCATAAAGCTGCAGTAAGACACAATCAGCCTGAGATGGCCCCTCTGAGAGATCCCAAAGAAACCCCTGAGCTTTATCCCCTCACAGTACAAGCATGCCATGGTCTTACTCTTCTTCCCAAGTTCCCCTCTCCTGCTCTATCTCCCAGCGTACATCCACCTGGCTGGACACTCAGGTTCATGCCCTCTGTTCTCAAGGCCTTTTGTCTTGGGCTCCCACACCCAGAGCTCGAGCTGCACCTCAATCTGTAGCTTACAAATTAAGTTCCCAGCACCAAAAATTTTCCTCAGAAAAACTAAATACCCCAAACGTTTAAAGGCTCCTTGATCCCAAACAAAGCTTATGTAGAGCTGATTGAAGACATAGTTCAACTGCACTGTTGCAACCATGTTTGCCTAACCTGTACAAGCTGGAAGTACTGAACAGAACCAAACAAGAACTCTGTTTGTTCCCTTTTCTTCTTATAACTTCTAACACAAAGAGCAGATGGATGAGCTGTTCCTGTGCAATGTCTTATGCACAGAGTCGCTGTAGTTTCTGTGGATTGCAGGCACTGAGTGGGTGTCTTTCTGCCGATTCAAGTTCAACTCACACACAAGCTCTGCAGGAATGATCAGGCCACAGCCGATGCCATCCCCCAGTGCTCTGAGAAGCCAGCAAGCCCTGTTGCCAGCAAAGCTACTTAGGTCAAGTTGTATACCCCATAATTTTGTCTGAAGATAAAATGTCTGAAGCTACAATGCCTCCAACTCCAAAGCTGTCTTGCAGTGTACAAGATTACTATATTAATCTGTCCCCCTTTTCAATCCTGAGCCTCTTGGCATATTTCCTGGTTGTGACATCTGTCTATTAATATTCGACAGGAAAGCAGCCCAAAAGTAAAACTGTTTTAGGCCTCCAAGACCAGTGTTGACCTTATTTCTAATAATATACCGGAATTTCTGTTCCACATTTACTTTAGATTCAGGGTGAAAGAAAGCACAGTACCTATAAAACCCAGTACAGCTTTACCTAGCAGCATAAAGGAATATATGGACCTAGAAAAATAACAAAAACACATGCACAAAATTATCCCCTTGCTACTAAAAAAAACAAAAAAAATATTTTCACATGGCATTTCTTACTCTTCTATTTCACTTCTCACTGTTCATAGCTTTCCTATAAATCAATGCATCTCAAAGTCATCTCAGAGCTTCAAACTTTTCTTAGCACAAAATCTTCCACCCCTCCTTTCCTCTTGCTGACAGTTCCCTGTGACTGTCAGAAGCCTTTTCCATATTCCCATGCTCTCTGTCTTGGCACTTCCTCTGCCATGCTAAACACCAGCAAAGACATTTGAGAGACAAGATTAAAGGTGTGGTTCAAGTGCATTCCCTTTAACAACAGCATGGCTTGAGCATGGCAAAAATATTGTTGAGGCTTCATATTACTTTGTGGATGAGTGTCTTCTAACAGATCGTCATTGTTGTCAAGTGGATTGTTACTGGGGTGTCCCATTCTACTATAAAAGCAGGAGTTGGGGAGGATAATTTTTTATTAGGTTTTTCGGATGAAAATAAAGCGTAAACGCGACAATATTACATCTGAGAACAATTTATTGAAAAAAAAGGGGGTAAGCATTCTCACTAAAGGGGGATAGGAAAAGGAGAAAAGAAGAAGAGAGAGGAAAAAGAGAGAGAGGGAAAGAAACAGGGACAGCATTACCACAAGAAACCCAGCTCTTTGTGGGCATCGGCTTTTAGCTCGTGTAACATATATGTAAACAAATGTTGAGGCACAAATAGATTGGTCCTTCTCATGGTGTTATAACAAAAGATGTACATGTGATGAGTTTGTGTTACTGACACCTTACTCAGACTACCAGAAAAAGATACACCTTGAAGAAAACCACGAGATTTAAGCAGAGGTTTCCCAAAAATACAAACACCAGATGACAGCAAATGCCATGAAAGAGAGAAAAGGGATGATGGCAAAGCTGCCAAGGCTACAAACACAAATCAGAAATGGTCAATTATAGTCGCTAAGGGAGCATGGGTTTGTGAGCTGAAGCAAAAAAAGAATGGTTTTACAAGTCAATAAAGATCAAGTTAATAAACTGTGTTTGCCATACAATATAAATGAACCAAAGCAGCCTCCAACTGTGGAGGAAGAAGCATTCTAAGTCGACATCCCACTCTTCCCAACCAAGAGAAGAAAGAATGATCAATATCAGTGATTTCTGGCGTAGAGTGTGAGGTGCTGACCACTTCCCATAAAGCCATACTGCTTTTCTACTGAATTATCATCATTAATCTTTTTGCCAAGACTTTTTATGAAAGGTAAGGTTAACACTTCTAGTCTTGTAGAAAGGACTACATATAGAAGGTCTCTTTCCATCAGTTCTGATTGTCCCATTTTTGGGAATGACTTGTAACAGTTGCATAATTTGGTCTATAAGAATTAATATCATTATACCAAGACAAATAGTTCTCTGAGTAGACTTAAGACTTTAATGAGATTAACAACAAATGCTGGTTTTGCAGTTACAGTGTGTTTCTTTAGGCCACACTAACACAGGGTGCTTGACACATACCCTTCCCTTAAAGATTATAGTTAAGATGCAAAGTTGTGGCTTGAGATGAGAAAAACTTGCCCAGAAGCCTAATTTGCATCTTTATCCTTTTGACCCTACAAATAATTGAATTAGAAGAAAAAGCTGATGGCTGCTCTCCAGAACACCTTCCTTAAAAGACACACATTATTAACAGCAGCCAAGAACTACATCTCTTCCCAATGGAATCAGTAATGAAAAACTGAACAGTTTCAACCAGATATAACCAGTTCTGACCATTCTAAACAAGTTCAAAACAGTTCAGACTGTTTTTAAACAGGATCAAACCAGTTCAGCCTGGAACAAACTGGTTTTGACTGGTTGAAACCAGTTTTAACTGGATCTGACCATTTCTGACTGCTTCAGACAGGTTTCAACTGGTTCAAAACAGTTCTAACTGGTTCAAAAATGGTTTTGATCTGATCCAACCAGTTCTACAGGTTTGGACCAGATCCAGATACAACCAGTTTGGACCACATCCAACCAGTTCTGAATAATTCAATCCAGTTTCGACCAGATCCAGTCCGTTTGAACAGGTTTCAACCAGATCCAACCATTTGAACCAGTTTAAACTGCTTTAATTTGGTGTGTACTGCTTTGAACAAGATCAAAATTATGAATTAAGGCAGTATTTTAGGTTTTAATGAAAATCTGTAGAAGTTTTGGTCTCCTCATCACCTGCCCCATGCTGTTCCATCACCACAGTATCAAACTCCACAGAGGAGCAGCAGCAGGAGAGGTCCTGGGCAGAAAGGTCAAGCAGCCCTGTCATTGTCACCATCTTTGCAATCACTTGTGTTGTTTCTCTACATACAGCAAAGCTCCCAGAGTGTAATGACTGTAATAATGTTGAAATAAAATAAAATGGCTGTGGTAGCAGTTTCAGAGAACATAATAAATGGCAGATATACCTAAAGATGCTAAGCTAATTTGTACTCATTTTGTGGCATTATTGACAACTACACAGGAAAATTAATCAATACCTAAGCCATCTTATTTTCCTTTAAGTGATGAAGCCCTGTCTCAAATGGATTTGTATTTTATTAAGGTGGGATTATTAGATTAAGCAAGCAAAGCTTCTTTGCAAATGAAAAACTTTTAACATCTCTGTCATTAGAAAAAATACTAAACTTAATATGAGCTACAATATTATGGGCTACGTTTTCATGGGAGGCTGAAACTTTAAAATCTCCAATAAGAAATGAGAAATGGCTTCTATGAACTGCCATTGATAATGCAGCACAAGAAAATATTACACATATTTACTGATCTTTTAAAATAAGACGTGCATAATGGGCAATAATTTACCTAAATAGTGCACAGAATAAAAACAGGACACAAAGTTACAGACAATTATCCCCAGTTTTGAACCAGAACACCTGGAGCAGTTTCTACTTATTAATTTGAAAGTTTTGTACTAAGAATGAAATATTTCTAATAAAGCATTTAATGAACAGACATACTTCGAATGCTGCTAAAAAACTACAAAACTGCACCTAAAATGTTCCATCAGTTTTCCACCTAATACAAGATACAATAAGTCCACATGAGAGAACAAGGCCGCAAAGAGTGAATCAGAATACTTCCAGAAACCTGAGTAGCCAAAGAAACAGTCTAACAGACAAACAGAAATTTGTCTTCAGGGATTTCAGTGACATCTCGTTTGTGCAAGCCTAGACAGACACTGAAGGCATGTATCCAGCTAAGCATGCCCAGGAAAATAAAATTAAATAAAACCAAAACAAAACAGGTGTTGTCTGTGGTCACATGTGGAGGGAGAGTGGGGAGCTGTACAGAATAGTTGCTCTGTTCTTGTCACTGTTATGGAATAATGGACATCAAAGTTCAAAAATCTTAGATTTGTAACCAAAATTTAGATGCACATAACATAGCTGATAAATTGAGAAATTATAAAACAAATATAAAGACCATGAAACAGGAGGAAGAAAACCAACAGCAGAGGAATATTAAGAAAAACAAAAAATGCAAAGGTGATGAATTCCAAGAGAAGAGTATGAATGGTACATATGGAGGTACCTAATGGAGGCTGAAAATCATAATAATTCCAAGAATGTGAAAAAATATTGCTAAATAGTTCATTCACTTTTTGGTCATCACATCTTCAAGACACATCTCTGTTCCAATTTGCTGTAGCAGCAAGACATAGGAAATAAAAGAAAAAAGAATGTAAAAAACAAATAATACTGAATAAGGAATCAATTCTTTTTCTTTTTTTTTTTTTTTTTTTAGGCCTTTAGGCCACGAAGAAGGAAATACAAGTAGAACTACAAAGCATTTCTTTAATGAAGAGCAAAAATACAAGGGTAAAAGAATATTGTGACAACTTTAAAAAAAGTGTTAATTGAGAGGAAGTACATGTTTTTAAAAATTCTATATTCTAAGACTGTAGCACTTATAAATTTCCATATTGTATTTAAAGCTGTAACTACACGTACATGACATGATGTAAAATAAATCACTTGATTTATTATATAAGATTTCCTTCAATATATGAATTTATGCCTGTCCTTGGAAGGTTGCAAAGTTTAACTAGTTCATATTTTATTTAGTACTTATGATCCTAACAGCAGGCTGCCTTAGGCCTCATTTCCACTTAATTGCAGAAAAACAACATTCCTTATTCATGTACTGTCTGATCAAAGGCTTACATTTAGCACAACACACTAAAAAAAAAAAGCATATTTTGAGTAGATTTCTTACAGCTAAGTTAGAAAGTGAGCCCAGCTCATGGAAAATTTATTAATTCAGGTCATACTGGTTTTGCAATTTGTGCACAAACTTGTCTTGCCAAATTTAAAGCATCCAAAATCAAAAAGAATAAAGGAATGGTATGATATGGATACATAATGGCATAAAAACAGGCATAACAATAAAATAATGGGAAAAAAAAAGGTGTGGCGACGCTTCTTTTCTTGAGTGGTTCAGGTTTGCATTTATTTACCTTATTTGCATGCTGATTAAAACCACTTTGGGCAGAAAGGATTCCAGGCATTCACATAATTGCATTAGTGCTGATGGATCTTTGGGCCCAGCAGTCACAAGACTGAGCAGACAGAGGGAAATGCCAATTACTTTGCCTTGAGTATTTTGGGCAGATTTCTTGTACTTAGACAAGCCTGCTTGTCCCATCAGTCACCACCTGGCAAGGTACAGAACTCAACTTCCACTTTAACCACTGGGTTAGATTAAGGTCAAGTCAATCACATTCACTTTCTAGGATGGTTTTAATATCTGTTACACCTCATACAGCCACTGACAAAACAAATAAATGGTCTGTGCAGTTACAAAAATTATTACCTCTTAAATGCTAATTACCTTGAATTTGATGTGATGGTCTACCTGACCTCTGATACTCTCTCAGGAGTTTTGCAATCAAGATGTCTCAGCTCCCAGCAGTGCTCATGGTGGAGGGAAGGCAGAATAAAGTCAAAGCGTTTCACAACTAGCTACCAAAACAAATTCTGGATGAGCTTTTGTTCGCTTTTCTGTGCTGAAACTAATAAGCAGATGCAGTTTTATCCAGTCAAAGACACAGGCAAAGTGGTTATTTTAAGGAGCTGTGAACTGACAATGCTTCTGGACTAGAATTAATGTCATGGAGCTCAAGACAAGCACCATCCTAGCTTATGTTGTTCTGGTGCCAGCTTGATTTTACTTGAAATACAAGTTTGTTATGCTTGACAAACTGAGTGCGACCAGAAACACTTCATTTGCTTTACTTCAGCTGCTGCAGAGGAGACAGGCACAAAAGCGTTCAATCCGGTATTGAATGAGTTTGGTTTGCTTAATTTCTTACTTCTGTTAAATACCTGCCTGCCTAAACGGACAGGAAAATGGAAACATTTGCAAAGTTTCAGGTTCACACATGAAAAACAGGTAGAAAAATAAAGAAATTCTTGCAACAATTTATATTTTAGATTTCATTGATGATGAAAGCAGTTATTTTCTTCATTTTAGTATGTCTCCAACTTTCTGCTTATTAAATAAGTATCTCTCCTAATAGTCTGCTGTCCACTTATCAAAAACAAGCATTTCCTTAGACAGAAGTCTAAAACTTGACTTAAAACTCAATTTTGACCAGAGGTTCTTTACTCTGGGAATTTCTCTTCTTTAATCATTGTGAAAAAGATCCTAGCACAGCTTAAATTAACTTTTTTCCCCCAGCATTTTTTAAGAGAGAAATCTGCAGGAGAAACAATTTGGATATAAATTATCATTTGTTCTTTATCTGGCCTTACAGGCCTTCCAAAATATTTGTCTGCAGAGCCCCAACAGCAGGAACTGGAACAATCTGTGCTGTTCTTTAGTCGAAAGAATGGATCCCTCTATCCAGATCCATTTCGTCCTTGAAGTATTTTGCAAATGCATTGATTCTTTGTCAGACTTTCACTGGTTTTGACTGAGACTCCCTTTTCCCCATGTTCAGTGTGTGTTACACTATCAATTCTGTTAGTTCAGAAAGCCCATTTCACTCTGGCACATTGTTAACTACCCCTTTCTTCCACTTTGTCCAAGAAACTAAGTAAGACAACAAAAAATCCTAGGATCAACAAAGCTGGGTTTTTTCCCCTCTATGAAAGAGACGAGTCGTTAAAAACAACTACATAATAGGACCTATAAGGTATTATTAAGGAGAAAAAGAGGATTTATGAGCAACAGCAATGTAGTTCATATCTGACTTTTTAAACACTATCTAACATTTATCTACACCATTCTCCAAATCAGTATTTCCGGCATTTCTTCCGGACCAAACAAGTTCTTTCTCAGGCTTCTGTCTTTGATTTGTTTTAATCACAACCCAAGACTCTCAAGTGTTGCTTCAGCACCCCTTGGCCACCACACATGCGGCCCAGCAGCCACACAGATGGGCTGGGCTGCTCTCACTTCCCCATGTGCCCCAATACTGCAGCCCCAGCACCGCGGGCATCAAATGCCTTGTCCAAGATCCCCTCACTTTTTATTTTCCCCCATTATATACCACACATTTTATCGGATATAAACTTGCTCTAGCTGCATGACCCCAAAATTGTGTTCCTCGGTTATTTCCTCAAGTTTTGAATCAAGTTTTTAGATTTGCTTCTCCTTCCTATGTTTTATTATTCCGCTGATTTCACATGCTAACTGAAAACGGAATTAACTTTCGGGTTTGCTTTCTCAGTGAGGCAAATTGAATTTGTTACCTTCACCACAAATTAATACAATACAGCTTGGAAAAATATATTTTATGTATACTTGGAAAACTTGTAACACACTTCATGTCACTAGTTGGTATATGAATAATTCAGATTCAATTACTCAGTGACAGTCACTATACAAACTGGAAAAAAATTAATTGTTTATTTCTTAGTGTGAAGGAAGATAGTCCCCTATATTCAGCATCTGAAATTGTGTAGTGAGTAGATATAGGAACAGAAAGTTTTAGGAACAACAGGAGGACGAAAACAATGCTGTTTTCTTTCACAGTTCTCTGTTCCTGGCATTACAGTTTAAGCCGTAGATGAACCGACAGTTTTACCTGCAGAGTAGCAATTTGATTTGACCCTCATCCACAGAAAAGGCACTTCTTAAAAGATGAGGCTTTTTCTGAAATAATTGTAACAAAGGAAACAAATTAACCATCAATTTAATAAATGAGCATTTCTTTGGCAAGAGGGATATCCATCAACTTTTGGGAAAACCTGGACACCACAGCAGGGCAGGACACCTCAAACAGATATTTGATTCATTAAAACTGCTGGAAAGAAACCCCAAAAAACAATCACAAAACAACAAATAAAACAGTTTGAATCTAAGCACCTACATTTCAGTCTTTGCCAAGGGAGGAATGAAAAGTTGTGTTTGCCCTTCGAGGGGGAAAGAAAGTTGATACAGAAGTCACTGGAAAATGGGCAGTCGGTCTGAAGCAGAGTTGCTAAATCCATTAAATACTTCAAGAATGGACACCAAATCTCATGTTTTCATATTAAATTTGCTTTTCACTTGCCTAGTGAAAACATGCAAGCTTAAAACATTTGAACATTGGATACTAAGGAGACAAGGAAAAAGGTCAGAGCTCCTTTGAAGTCCAAAAAAGAAACTTGGGTTATTGTCTAATTTAATTTTTAAGAGAGAGATAAGACTTAGCACAGGTACAGGAGAAACATATGACAGTGACACATTTACATCTACACAGTGATAAGCCTACCCATGCTATCAAACTGCAGAAATGATCATTATTTGTTACCACACAATGCTGAGTATTTAGGCAAACCAGCTCCCATTTACCCCAAGCAGTCATTTATCCATTTGGAAAGGCTTGCATCTCAATTTGGGGGTTTTTATTTCATTTTTTTTAACCAAATACATACATATAGTCTTTGCTTCACTCTAATAAAGGTTTGAGGTTCCCTTGCTGTGGGAAAAAGCTCATTCTAACCCAACAACAGAAAAAATTTTACTAGGTACTTGAAATTAATAATGGGACATAAAAGAGTGATGACATGTATGTGAAAAAAAAAGAACTCAAAAAATACCCCAACACAGCCCTATTTTTGCCCCTCTCAGCAGAAACACTTCCTGCATGCTTGGATAGAAGTCCCTGTTGGTTCTTCTGATACAGTTTGCCAAGGGAAATGCATAGACATTAGCTCTGATGATTAAATGCCACAAGACAACACTTATAGCTGGATTTGGCTTTAAATTACAGATGATATTTCAGCATATTTACTTTTCCAGTATATAGTTCTTCAGTGAAAACTCAATGGCCATGTATTAAGAAATTTCATTTCACATTTAAATTCAGTTATTTCAGAACTTTATTATCTTTAAGACTAAAGCAAAAGCTTTGAATCAAATGCTCAGTAATAAGAAAAAGCATTTGTTAAATAGTTAAAACTCTATTAAAATAAAAGGAACTATTTCACTTTTAGAAAAGAAAAATATCACAGAAGTGATATAAGTGATAGTAAGACTATTCTAAAATATGTATTAAAATAATTCAAATTATAGTGAATTCTTTATTGCTAAAAGTATGCTGCCATGGGTGGCATGGAACCATATAGGTTTATGCTTGTAACATTCTGTTAGTGAACTGCTCCCAAATATCTTGAAAACAGTTCTAAGAAAATAAGGTTTATTGTGAAACAATGATTGATTCTATAAGCTGCAGAAATAAATATAAAAAAAAAACCCCTTTAATAATTATTTTTTAAAAAATTGAGAAGTTAGACATGGCAACAAAACCTAATGTAAATAAAAACATTGCTTGCGCCATGGCCAAGATTAGTCAGAATTAGTCAGACTTTGCCTTCTACGAGGTGACAAATTCAACTAAAATGTGATGCATGCAAACTAGAATTAAATGAGCTGGATTACCTGCAAATTGGAATACATCTTATTTGTTATTTTCTTGCATGCAAAAGCAAAGATAAAGTTTTAAAAGGCATGGACAACATTACAATTTATTACTGCAGCACAGCCATGACCTGCTGTACAAAGCAATTACGCAGCTGCAGAAAAGCCCTTCTTAATTATCCTTTCTAGTTTAGGTTCCTTCACAACTGCACTGCACAGCCTTAGCTGTGCCAGTCCCAAATTCTGCAGTCTGTACGTCAGAGACAGCGACAATAACAGGTTTGGTTTGCAGTGGTACCTGCAGAGGGCTGCAGACAGGCTGACACAGCCACTCTGAGGTGTGAACCCATCCTGTTTGTCAAAGCAGGTGCTAATGAAAACGCAAAACGATAACGATTTAAAAGTCAGCAGTAATCGTTCTGCTGCTGAACACGGCAGAAGGAAATAGTCACTGGTGAATCTCTTGTTACTGAATGCAGCAGCAAGGAGCTGCACAGTGGATGGAGAAGGCAACATTCTACCAAAGGCTGCTGGAGGTGGCAAGGAGCAATGAATAATTCCTCATCTAGGGTTCAGAGTATTATTACTCTTATTCCAAGACATGCACAAGAGGAACAGACAAATTTATGGGACTGCCTGTTGTGGCATGACAGGACCAATGGAATCAATGAAACAAAGTCCTGAAGGGGAAAAAAAAAAAATCCCTTCTTATTTACAGTGCACTGGTTATAAAATTATGCTATTATGCTGGTACTGACCACCAAGGGCTCACGAGCAGCTGTCATTCAAACAGGACACAAATCATAGAATGGTTTGGGCTGGAAAGGACCTTAAAGATAATTTCGTTCCAAACCCCTTGTCATGGACAGGGACACCTTCCACTAGACCAGGCTGCTCAGAGGTACATCCAACCTGGCCTGAACACTTTCAGGGATGGGGCATCCACAACTTCTCTGGGCAACCTATTCCAGTGCCTCACCACCCTCACAGTGAAGAATTTCTTCTTAATATCTAATATAAACTCACCCTCTAAGTTTGAAAACCTTGCCTTTTGTTTCATATTCACCTACCCTCATAAAAAGAATACATGACCCCTGTAAAGTGAATGAAGCACAAAATGCTGGACTTGCCCTGGTTCTCCACCAACTTAAATCCTGTTGCATTTCATTATTTCAAGCCTAAACGTATTTAAAACATTTTTGTTCTGCTGTTTGCTCTCCCCCAGGAGCAGCCACCTCTGCCTCAGCACAGTTCTACCCTCCAGAGAGAACCTGACCGTGGGACAGGCCTGGTGCCCCTTGGTCCAGCAGCATCCAGGAGGTAGCAAACACAGGCTGGAGACCAAAAAAGAATATTTCTAGTCCTTCCCACATAACCCATAGCCTGAGCAGCCTATGGATAACAGGGCTGCCCACAAGTTACCCATGTGGGTAACTTAGATGGTTTTTCAAATATAGCCATTGTTTCTGACAGTATCTTAATTGTTATTTTGAAATACCACTTACCCTTTAAGTTCTCAACTACTCTGTAATAAAATTCCCCACGAGGTGCTATCAATATTCAAATATCCCACTCATTTAAATAAGGTACTGTTATAACATAGTGCGCACAATACCACATAATTTCACAAAATTTGTTGTAGATATTTAAAACTGATTATAATTTTGAGACAGCAATTTGTGCAGGAGCTTCATCCTATAAGCAATATTCTTAGCTGAGATTACAGAGTCCTTTTCAAACAATGTGTGGTAAATTGTTGATTACAGTCAATTAAAGGATACAATATGAAGTGGTTTTACGCTACACAGTTCTTTCAACTGTAGGAAATTACTAGCAAATGCTATCAAACAGCAAAACCTATGAAAACTTGTTAAAAGCAACAACACACCTTGCACACAATGGATAAGCTATAAAAATTCCCTAAATCCAAAATGATTCTGGCACCTGCGTGTCCACAGTACAAGTCTTCACGCTACAGAAATCATCAAAACAGTGCTCTATTACCAATTTCACCTAAAGCAATTGTCATTTTTTTTCTTTTCCCTTTTTGAGGCTTGATGTTTTCTCATGTTAAAAAACAAACAAACAAACAAACAAAAACAAAAAACCCAACAACAACAAAAACACCAGGCGGGGCAAAAAAACTCTTCACATATATAAAACTATAAATACCCAACCCACAAGTACAACGTTCCTACCTCTTTGCAGGGAAAAGAGAAAACAAATGGTGTCTTTTCCAGTGATAAGCTAGGTAATCTGTATTCCCTTCTAGAGATGCCAGTCTTGGTCTTCCTATGTTTTATTTTATCTGGCACATCAGTTGCAATATCATCCTGTTTTTATCATCAGTTCTCCAGACAACCACCAATGTCTAGCACACTCCTCTGTGAATTAAATGCAGAATCAGATGGTTTAACCTTCCTTCTTCAACTCTGTACTACTACACTGCAGAGAATTTTCTGAAGAGATCTTGCACAGTGCATCTTCTTAGTTTTATTAGCTTTATGTGTCAAAATGAAAGGTTTAAACAAGCTCTTCAGAAGATTTTACTAAATGGAAACAAAGGAGAACAGGCTAATCAATCATGTTCAGCAAATAACTGATAGAACAGCAAAGAGCAACAATAATAAATCAAACAAACATCTGTGTTAATTGATTCTGCCAAGTGCCTTTTCATTAATACCAGGTCATACTTCTAGAGTATGTCAATAAGTATAAGCAATACACAGTCCTCAAGAAAGAGCAATCACTGCTGTTAACAAGCAGAACATTCTAATGATTGCTTCCTTGCTTAAACACTTGGATAAAAACACCCTCCCCATTGGAACAGGAATAATGACACTTCATTTCACTGGCTGTCTCTGATCTGCTCTGGGTAACTTTAAGCCAGGATGAGGCTCCAGGGAAGGAAGAGCTTGTGGTGCTCTCTGGAGGATGCTCCATGGTGTTTGCCATCTGTGAGGAGCACTGGTTCTCCTTAAAACCAAAGTGGGCCTAGATCAACTCAGAATCAGGGCACAGGCTTGAATCCAGAGTCAGGCAAGCTCCAAAATCAGGCAATCTCCTCAAAATCCTGCCATGCCAAAGTGAGCCTAGACCAACTCAGAGCCAGGGCTTAAATCCAGAGTTAGACAAGCTCCTGGCTGCTGTAGTGGAACCTCACTCTGTCTGGAGCTCAGTGGTGGGACTGTACTCACTGCTTTCCTCACTGAGCTTTTGAAAGGATTAGATAGCTATTATTTTAAAACCTTTAAAAGATTAAAAACTTCCAAAAGACTTGCAAAGTGACCTTGCAAGTTTGAGTTGTTTATAAACTTCACTTCATGAACTCAATTTGTTTATGTTTACAGGTGTGACAAAGATATACTTCAGTCTTTGGAAATTAGCATGCATATTATATTTGTCCCCTCAAATATTGTAAATCTATAATACTACTGCACACATAAAAAATACATAAGCAGAACTCCATTTTCTGATCAAAATCTAATTTCATGCCCAGCTTTTTATTTGCTTATACCAGTACTACAGTGGAAAAAATATTCCCATAGACCAAGTAGCCTCACAGTTTGAAGTTAAAAAATATGGGGAAAAGTATATATGCAGATTTGCATCTATTTAATCACAAATAAAACCCATTGCATTTTCTTGCAGTCTGAAACTGTACCATGTTACCTTAATCATCAACAGAAGGCAAAAATCTATTTCACTAATGTTTCAGAAAAGCACTCAAAATGTAGATTTCAATGTGCTGACTAAAGCTGGCGCAAACTGCTAAACAAATAAAACAACTGAGCCTTTGTTATTGATAGAGGGCACTCAGACAGCCCCAGGGTTCAGGAGAATACTAAAGAGATTACTGGAACCACAACCAACACCACTCTGAGCGGTGCCGACTTCATTTTCAGGGTTTCATGCAAGATGGAAACTTCTGCTATTTTACAAAGAGCTGATAAATGAGTTAGCACTCATGTTGTGGGTTTTTTTCCTAGCATTTTCTTGTCTACTTTCTGTTCACTATTTCACAGTAATTCATGTGATAAAAAAATGCTTAGTTATATCCCTGTACCCCAAAAAGCCTCAATTCAGGCTACAGATATAGATCCCATCAGAGGTGACAGAGACACCTCCAACTTCCTCTCAATTAAGCAACAGAGCTACAAGAGATAATCACTGCTTGATGCCATATCTCATGCATAACCATGCTACATAAACTGCTTTAAAACTAAAAAAAAAAAAAAAAAATTACTGTTCAGACAGATCAATTTTCCAAAGTCTATTACCTTTATTTCCACAAACAATAAAGGCAGTAAAGGTTTCCCAGCCTATCACTGCTGATTCAAACATTCTTCCTGAATGAACAGCTTCAAAATCAATGCAAATGCTTTTCCAACAATGTGGGCTGTTTGGCGATGTCCAGAACAAGAAGTGTGGGCCAACTGGAAGCAAATATGTAAGAAGAAACAGCTGGCAAAGATGATCTGCTATCTGTGTCTCACACATTTCCACAGCAAATCTTGCCTCCCATAAGCTGTTGGAAGCTGGAAAACCAAACTGAACACTGCTAAAGAATTACACAGATTCTTTTTACTGCAACTCGACAACTTGTTAGGAAGATTATTTCAAACACAAATAAGAACATGAGTATTTTTAAAACGTTTATGTGATTGATTCCTAACATAGATGGGTTGATTCTCAGATTTGAAAAGGCTACAAATAAGGAGAATCCAGAATGCTCAAACTTTTGTGGAGTTCTGTGAGAGAAAACAAGCAGTCTGGAAAACCTTCCTTAAACATAACTAAGAAAACAACCAGCAATAAGCACCTGCTCCCATCAAGCAAAGCACATTATCAGTGTGTATGCAAGCTAATCCAGCTGGAAAAAAAGTAGAATTTCATTTAAATAAAAATTAAGGTCTCAAATAAAGACATTATTAGTTAAATGATCAATGTAGATATAATAATTTATATGGCATGTTTTTATATGATAGTTAAGCCTCCAAAACACTAGGTTATTTTTCCCAATTCTAAATATCAATCTTAGAAGTATGTAGTAAAATAGAACAAAAGCTGCCTGTTAACACTAACACAGCTGAAGTGGGGGGAGATATTTTTACAATACAATTTTAAAGACTTGTAAATTGGTAAGCCACAAGTGAAGATTTCCAAAAGCAGTTCATTAGTTGTTGAGGTGATCTGAATAACATATATAGAAAACCAATCTATTTCTTCAAGAATTTAGAACTAAGTATGTCATGCAACCATGACTCAGTCATCATTTATTCTGACACAAGAAGTGTTTGTACTTCACTTACAGAAATATCAAATTCTTGAGATCTCAAGATTGTTTAGTTGCTGCTCTATGTGCACAAAATTGCTTTCACTCCCAGAGGTATTCAATACTATTGTATTTTCCATTATTTATTTGTGATTGGATTTATTACTTGAAGATTCTGCCAAATACTTACCATTGCTACTTTAGGAGTTAAAGTTTAACTCCATCACTATTCACTATTAGCTCAAATGCTCATACTGCACAGCTGCAATATTTAAGCAATGCACAATTTAGAACATCATAGCAGATCCAAAGGAAGTAGGAAGAAAACACATAAACAACTAATCTGTCACTTTATGGCTATTCCCCACTGCAACATTTACCAGTTGCCTGCTCTAACAAACTTAAAAATTTCAATGTAGCTGCTGAGAGCCCAACCCACAGCCCCAGGGTCCCCTGGGCTGCTCCAGCTGCCATCAGCCTCCTTTGCCACACTTACATGGTTTATGCACATTTGGTTTGCTGTTGATTATCACTCTTCCTTTTCAGCCTTTTGTCTTTCCCCCTACCTAACTGCTTCCAAGTGTCTTTAATTATGTTATCCGTCTCCCAAATTCTCCTCGTGAGATCTAATTGGACTGCATTTCCTTGAAGCTGAAGCTCACTGTGGCACTTCTGCAGTGTTTCTAGTCTCTCTGTGGACCTGGCATATTTTTCCTTTTTCTAAACTTTCAGGTATTTCCATCTCCTCATAGTTTAGTATTACACGTTAATTCTATTAGCATGTTGTTAAACGCTCTCTCCCAGATCATGAATGAAGACATTAAAAATGACTGGTTCTAGCAGTGATCCCTGTGGTACCCTCAAGACACCCTTTGTTTGTAGTGTTTCAGCCAGCTTTTAATCCACATGACAGTGCTCTTATCCAAGCCAATTTGAATTAATTTTGCAAGTCAGGCTTAGCAAAGCAACAGCCAAGCTTTTGCAAAAAACCAAAATTACTACATTGATTTCTTCTGCATTCGCCTCCCCCAAATTTTGTAGGTTTTTGAATCAACTCAAAGAGTAAGCTTTATTTACCAACTTAATTTACAGCTATATGCTCTGTATTTGTTCTGTTATATCCTTTGCAATTTGTATACAATTCTCAGTACTACATTTGCTTTTTTTTCCTGGTATTTTACATTTACTTCACAGCTTCTTGCATTTTAGAAGTGACAGGCAGTGCTGTTGTAGACACTGCCTTGCCAAGTACTGATCTGATGACTAAAAAGTGGTAAGGACTATAGCCTCAGGCTCCACAGAGAAAGCAAAAGTAGGTTTAGCCAGGAAATTAATCTGTATGACCACTGACAGGATTTCAGAGCAAGTTGTAGGATACTGTAGCTCTATAGAAATGCAGTTAAGACCAAACAAATCCATTTTCAACATAAAGGAGATCCAGCCTTCATGACAGAAATTGTAAAGGTAAATATCAAAAGTCATAGTAGATGTCAATTGCTGAGTAAATAGTAAATAAGGAATAATTTCACCTTCCTGTGTGACTGTACATGTAGTTAAAAGGCATTTTTCATTTATTCAATTTATTGATTTTTATCTGAAAACTATTAATTATTTTACAGGATTTTAACTTACTAATTTGCTAATCATAAATGCTTTTTCTCAATTTGCCTTGTCAAAGAGACCTACTTAAAATTGATTTCAGTATCCCAGGCAAGTGATCTCCTATATTTGGTAATTTGTCTAGGATTTTGTGTGCACATGCCTTAACCCATAGCTGTAAAATGGATCTGTGAAGATTTTTAGCTGACTTCAACTTATTGTCATGTTTATAAAATACTGCATCTAAAAAGTAGTGATAACAGTTATAATTTATCAACCACTTCTAAAATATCAGTTCTCACATACCCTAAACTCCTCATTTCTAAAATTCTTCCAAAATAAATTTCTAAACCTTGAAGCCCTCATATTACTACATTATGCAAAATCACCCTGAATTTTGAAGACTGCAAATAGCATTTAGTATCTCCAAACACACTTTAATTTTACACAGGGTTCTAAGAAGACCCACAAAAATCAGATATAAAACTCCAGTCTCACCATGATGAACTATGCAGTTTTACTAATATTCACTTTAATAAAGCAAAGGTCTGATATTATCTTGATACACATAAGACTCTCTGTAAGAATTAATATAATAATGGACATGAAATACAACCAGTTTTATTATAAATAACATGTTTTCCTTTTCAAGAAGGAAGCAGTGAGTGGGTTTTCCAGTACTGTGGAAATTAGAGATATGTGAAGAGGCATGATACAGAAAGGTTTAGTTCTGTGCTATTGGAGTCAACACACTTCATAAAGAAATACCCAAACCCTTCTTTATGAAGTGCTTTCTTCTCATCATCAGCACACTCAGTACCCCATTACGAAGAAATTCTATTTAATCTTGAAGGCTGACAATTTCAAGCTTACTCATTTAATTTTATTAATTGCCTGCAAATATCCTTCTTTTTTCATTGATACTAATGTTCTTCTCAATTACTGCCTGCTTAAGACTCCCATTCAAAGACATTTTCTGTTAAAAGAAGGGAAAAAATGAGTTTATAAGTCCTGCTTATCTGTTATCTTCTTGACAACAAGCACCACTGTGTTGCTGGCAAACATCTGATCTGCAGATAACTTCCTATATTTCTGGGTAAAGTGAATGAAGAGATTTCACTTACTGCAAAGAATTTCAGGTACAAACATTGCAATTGTAATTTTTTTGCTCTTGTAATTAGCAATTTTACTTTGTGCTTTTATACTGCCAGCTACATCCACTGGCATATCTGTACCTATTTTCCATCACTGACCTCTAGCCAGAATATTTTGACTTCAGTGCTCTCTCTGGGAATCTGATCCTATTCCTTCCTCCCTGCTTCCTGCTGTAGTGTTTTCTCACATCCTATTCCAAGACCACATTGCAGCATTGTGCCAACTGCTATTCAGTCATGATCTTGCACAAATAATTTATATAAAATCAACAAGCAACACATCAAATCAGCAACACAGGACTAGAAATGTGCTCTCAGAGGCTGTTCTCCTGGTCTTGTTTTTCACCATCTCCCGGGCCTGATGGCTGTGCTACACCTGAAAGAAGGAGATTGTGTGGGCTGAGAGGTGAGAAGAACAGGATATTCTAGATCTTGGAGATTGTCCTTCTTCATGACTACAGCCACAGGCATGTTTCCCACTCACTGAAATGGAGGAAATGCGAATCTGCTCCTTTTTCATTCTCTAGAGCTTGATTCTGATGAATCAGAGTCTCATAGGCAGATTTATCTTTCCCTCCAACAAAATAAAGCAGCTCAAAGTCCTTGCTGTCAAAAGTTCCTTTTGTTCTCTGTCTCAGGTTATTCTGTATCAAAAGTATATTCCTCTACACACTTAAAAGCAGATATTGCACGAGGGAATGCATTACCCACTGCTCACACTTAATAAGCATTTTTGCACAGGTTTCATGTTCAAATTTCAGGGATTTTTGTCAAGCAATTTATGTAGGTACAAACTCCTTAAAGTGTCCGCTGGGGACATCTGTCTTCCCAATTCCATCATTTCAAGTGAACATAATACCCGTGTCCCCAGGTAAAAGTCATGATGCAATTCCATCAGACAGTTGCTGTACTTTGCGCAGTGTGGGTGTGAGAGCTAATTTTGTCCTTAGATTCAGAGGCTTCATTAACAGTCTTAACACATTCACTGCAGCTTTCTAAATCCTTTCAGGCTTTAACACTTAAGCTACTGCAAAAAAAAAAAAATTAAAAATGGAAGTCCATATACAGAAAACATCATTTTTCTAACCCAAATAAAGCAGGTCTTTTAGATGACGCTAAATGCCACATTACAGCACATCATTCCACTGAAATGAAATTTGTGGGAAATAAATCATAGCTAGTAAGGGCCGTAAATCACTACTTTAGGCAATTTATCCTGATATAAAATATGTGAAACTCTGAATTGAGATGCATGGAGAAATAGAATGAAAATTATATGTCTATTATATGAAGGCATATGAACATCAACATAATGCATATTCCACCACTTCACTGTTATGCCTTTATATTCTAAAGATTTCATCATGTTACAGTATATTGACTACAAAATATAATAATTAAAGTATGTTGGAAAAACACCCAGACCTTTTTTTTCCATTAGACAGGTATTTTTTTCTAGCTTTTATGTTTCATACAGTATGGGAAAACTCCAGCAATTTTCTTTAAAAAAAAAAAAAAAAAAAAAGGAAAAACCAACCTGAAACTCTCCGCAATATGTTTTTCAGTATATGTCACTTACAGGATGAGAACAAAAAAAATACAAATTAGTCCTTTTTGTGGGTCACAAAAAGCTTCCATACACAAAAAATATTTTCATCAACTGATACATGTTGCATGAGAGATCCTGGCTCAATTATATTTTGTTCCTTAAAAACTGTCCATTATATCAAATTATAACACAGATAACTAAGCTTTTACATATTGCTGTTTTGGAGATGGGTGAATTAAAATTCTGCACCTAAATAATACAGAATCCAGCTATATTTCAAATGAATGTGAAAAGTTACTGGCAAGTTCAGATTTTTTTTTGTTAAATGAGCACAACTATGAGAGAGAAGAAAGGAAGGAGACCAGAGAGACATTCATTTTTTCTAGACCACAGGAACAAAACCTGTCTAGAGTGAAACTTGCACAGGAGAAAGGAAAATGCTTCATTTCCCTCCTAGTCTTTAGGATTTCTGAATCAGTAAATTTTCATTATCTATTGCCCTTTACATTAAAGACGATCTATGCTGACTTCTGTCCTGCAAAGTTGAAATTAACACTTCTCCCTACTCCTTGAGAAGCAGGTATCTGGAAGCACCTGTTACATGTGAGCTGACAGTTTTGGGGATGCACCTGTAGTTCATGTACAGGGGTTTTATTTCACTGATGGCAGATTTCAGCTCAGGAAACAGGTTCTCATATTCTCTTAATCAGATAAAATGGTCTAAATGCTATTTTTGTCTGCATCCCAGGTTTTCTTTTGTCCCATTTTCTTGTCCCCCTCTCTAGACAAGTGATAATTTGCTTTGGATGAAAGCTATTATATTCATATAACATGAATTTTATTACAGAAACTAATCTTTGCTTAGGAGAGATTACTATTTTATTGTATGTAATGTGTAAAAAAAATCCTTGAATGGGTCTTACACAACTTTTTCTACATTCACTGAAAGTAAGTATATTGCCAAAATGTAAGCAATTTTGATTAACATTAAAACTTAATTTAAAACTGCATTCTATATTTTTAATTTCAGTATTTTTTAGGTTTTTAAGACTCTGAAAACACTGTATCAATTACTGAGTAAACATCCTATAAGAAAGAAGTTCTCTTTCTGGGATGAATTACTGCACTCCAGGTAAGGTACAGATGAATATGAATATATGAGTCACCTTTTGTGACTCTTCTCTCACTCATATTAAGGGAAAGGAAGAATTTAAGACAAGTTGATAGTTCTCACATTAACAAAACAGAAAACATGAACAACAGACACACTACCACTTCTGGAACAGCTGTCTGTACTAAAAGTGACTCTCTGCTTTATATTATTGAATGGCAGTATGTTAAGGTTCTTTTGAAGTTCTGAGAAACATTTTTAACACTGGTTCTTGTGTCAGTCTACAGACACTTTTAAACCTTTCCCTGTCTCTGCAAAAAGGAAGAATAAGCTCCAATAAAAAAAGCAAACTGTCAGTAGTCTATTTCAAAAGGGTTTTCTTGCTCTAAAACACCTTTTGGGAAAAGAATTAACCTCAAGGCTAGGAGCTACATTGTGTTTTGGTAACTTTTCCTTGTTCCACAAGCTTAGTTAAACATGACAAGCAAATGGCCAAGTGTCAGGTTTGTAGTGGGAGCTTTTGGTCCTCCACAAGGAAGGATGGTGGCCTATCAGCAGATGTAGCACAGCAAACTCACTGGGTTTCCGGCAGCTTGCAGAGAAAGACAAGGGAAAAAGCAAAGTCACAATAGAGGCTTAAGCTTTGTAGTACAATATCAACAGATTTCAGCTTCTGAAAAGTCATTTATTTCTAGTCCCAAACTGTTTGGAGAAAAGAAACACTGTTTAAGTGTATTCAGAGGCATTTCTCCCCATAAAGGACAGCTTTATTCTGATGTGGTAGATTGAGCACTCAGAGTAGAGGAAGGCAGAAGTCCACAGGTGTTGATGTGAAACTGAGTGACAGAGCTCACAAAGGCTGCTCTTTAGAAACCTTGAGTCTGACTCAGCAAAGGTTGCTATTCCTTAAGAAATGCAGAACAAACACAGAATTAACTCCACAAAACTCACACTGACTTGGCATTGGTAAAGGTGGGTCCATGTGGTCATCTGGATGGCTTGGCATAGACTTTCACCACCTGCTAGATGGCAGGAGATTCCCCAGTCTTATTGATGTGGACTTCATTCCTAAGGAGCTTCAACCAATCTGGACAATTCCTACCCTTTCCCTTCGTCTTCTGGCAGAAGATAAAGCATGTTTAGCAGCTCTTCTCAGAGGTGTTGATTCTTTGCCAAAGGTTCAGTGATACTGAGGGCAAAAGCAATATTGCTTTCTGTTAGTTGTGAAAAGCCATCTTCACTTGAAAGCCTTTCTCGCAAGAGGGCAATGAGCAAGGCTGTATTCCCACTGAACACTCCAGAAAAAAAGTGAAAAACACTCTGGGAAGTGCTGTGTAACCATAGAATACTAGAGGATGAAATTCCACTCCAGTGGGTCACTACATATGAAGACATATGTTGTATTGGGTCATCTCTTAAAAGATAGGCTTAGCTCCCTCAGTGTTCACAGTAACTGGTGTCAAGCACTGCCACGAATAATAATATAGAAAATAATATATAATCAGTCAACATGCATAGTAACTAAAGACAACAATCTTCAGAGTTATATCTTCTAGAAATTTTAGCTCATCAGAAAAAAAAGAGTAGGAAATGTCTTAAAAAGGATTCATGATATTTGGGATAATCAAATAAGATTAAACATCAAAGTTAAAACAAATATGAAGATCCAACTTATAGGGTCAAGATGTTTAAAGAAAGATATCTATAATCACTGTAAAGAAAAAGGACAGAATAACAATTCAGATTAAGACTTTCTAAGAGTATGTAAAGGTTTTGTAGAAAAATGAAAGCAGGAAATAATATTGGCCTCAGGACAGGGATGTCCCTCCTGGCTGCCAGGGCACTGCTGACTCCCCAGGACCCCCCAGTCCCTTTCCACTGCTTTCCAGCCTCTTGTTCCCCACGGTACCTCACACATCCAGGCATATCCCATCTCAGGTGCAGAATCCAGCACTTGCCCTTGCTAAACTTCCTAAGTCTGGTGACTGCCCAGCCAAGTGATTTGCCTCTCTGCAGGGCATTCCTGTCCTCCAGGGAGACAGCAGCTCCTCCCAGTGTAGTATTATCATCAAATTTTCTTACAATACCTTTGAGTCCTGTGTCCAAGTTGCTTATGAAGATGTTGAAGAGCTGAGGATGGGGCCCTGTGGAACCTCACTGGTGGCAGGTCACCAATCTGTCACCCCAGTCACTGTAACTCTTTGTGCCAAACCCATGATAGCCAACTGCTATCCAGCTGGGGGATGGACATTTTGTCCAGAAGGATCCTGTGACAGACGGTACCAAAAACTTTACCAAAATCCAAAAAGTGACCTAATATTGGAAAACAGACCAGAAATTCTAGCATTAAATGACAAGTGTGGCTGGCCAGCAGAGGAACACACAGCTAGCAAGGGGACCAGCTTTGCAGGCAGCAGTTCTGACAAGGAAACTGAAATCCACAATGTCCTACACCCACCCTTCAAAGAAGAAGGATGCAGGACTGGCTATAGGGTCATCTGACCAAAATCCGTTCACCTGTTTGCTAAATACACACCTGACAGAAACGCATCTCACCCTACTTGGGTAAATGACAATGATAGTGAGACCCCACACAATTAGGTTAAAAAGTAATCCCTGTATCAACCCTGAGACAACAGAGCAGGCCATCCCTACCCTTAACTTCAAACCTGAGCCCTCAACTCAAACTGAAAAAGAACAAAATTCTACTAAGTGAAAGTAAAGATGAACATATATTCAAGAAGTTAGATAAAGTTAATAATTTTGATGAAGCTACACAAATGACTATTTAGAGGAGGATGAACAGGCAGAAGAGCAAAACTGTACCTAACAAGAGAAAATAAATAAACCTCAAGTAATATCCACAGAGGTTTTTTATAATTAACTACAAGAAAATCTTCAATTTTCTATTGTAATTAAAATTTGAGAAATAAGAGAATTCAATTTGAGTAGCTCTCTAACTATGCAAGGATGATATATGAGGAAAAACAGCATTTAGAAAGTAAATTAAAGATGACAAGAAACAAAAAAAGCAATTTATCCTTCAAATACTACACAGCTCCAGTCAGTGAAATGACTTCTCAACTCCAGTCATTCATTGCAAACTCAAGTTATCACCTGATACCTCATTATATGTAACCAATGTAGCATTGGTTGCAGCTATCACCACATGGCAGTGACCCTTTGACATTCCCACACTGATGGAGATGAGTCTCTGAATTAGTATTCACTCTTGTTATACTTAGAAAAAAAAAACTAAAAAAAAAACCTCCTATGATAGCATAACTTTTATTTCTTTGCAGCTACCCTTGACAGCGCCAAATACCCAAACGAAATCAAAATTTGTTCAGAGTAGTGAGAAACTAAAATTGACTGAAATGACTGTCATTTAAAATGCCATAGTGAAGACGGCAGCACAGTATTAGTGATTACCTCAAAATACTATCAACTAGTGAACAGTTCTTGTGAAGAATAAAACCACCACTTGTCATATTCTCTTAGGCATAAAACCATAAAGCCTAGTAATCAAACACAGCCTAAATTAATCAGAGGGTTGGAGTTGCTCTCCTCTGAAGATGAGGGAGTTGGGACATCTGAGCCTGGAGAAGAGATTTCGCAGGGAGGCCTCCAAGCACCTTCCATTATCTCAAGGGACCTACAAGAGAATTTAGAGGGGGAATTTTTGCAATACATGTATTGACAAAACAAGGAGAAAGGACTTGAAAATGAAAAAGTAGCTTTGGGTTAAATATTAGGAATTCTTTACTGTGAGGGTGGTGAGGTTCTGGAGAACCTGCAGCTGCCCCATTCCTGGGAATGTTCAAGGCCAGGTTGGATGGAGCTTGGAGCAATCTGGTCTAGTGGAAGGTGTCCTTGCTCGTGGCAGGTGAGTCAATATAAGATGACCTTTAAGGTCCCTTCCTTAAGCCCAGCCATTCTGTGATTCTTTGTTCTGTCCTTAATCACAACTGTCTCTTGATCCTACTGTCCCTTCAGTTTTCAATATTGTTGTGTAATCCCCCTCCAGCACAGATTTTGAATTGTTCAAATAAGCATCTGTCATACCTCCAGAAACTGTTTGATGTGAGTAGATGTGCCACAGCATTTCAGTAGCAGCAGTTTGAAAACATATTACTAGAAATTCAATGGACCAAACACTAATAACCTTTAATGCTGATCAGAGTTTTAAGATTTCGCTAATCAAAATATTTTACTTATAAAATTTATAATTTCAAACCACAGCCTACAAGGTAGAAGATCAGGAGGAATGAAGGCTTATGCAATGGGAATGGATAGCAACACAAACAGAAAAATTAGTGGTTTCAGACCCTGCCAACAATAACTGCTGTAATCCTGAGGTCATGTGTGACCACCCACTCACCACTGCTACCTAGCTGTGTATCACAAACATTACTTCCATCAGAAATCATGTCAGAGGCCTCAAGCCTAAGACTACTTCTTGCCATGTAAACCCACTATTGCTGTCAAATCTCTCATAACAGAAATTCAACCTGCATGCTGATAATGGTTTTTTTTTTTTTTTTAAAGGATTATAGTTTTGTTCATAAAGGCAATTTAAAGAGTCAAGTAATTTATACCAGAGAAAGAGCTCAGACATGTGGGCTTTACACTTTAACTTCACAGTCTGGTCATGTTTCTTGGTATCTTGGCTTGATCTGTTTACTCACTTCCCCCCCTCCCCCCACCCCCCACAATAAGACAAAGCTTCTCAATGCCATAAATGACCAAAAAAAAAAAAAATCCCATTCCCAAAGAGACCTGCTACCTTAAGTTTTCATGTGAGCAAAACAAGCAATGGAGCATTTGGCACATCAAGTTAAAGAAGTTCTACTCAGCCCTCGTATTTTCTTCTCCACACCCACCAAGACTGCAAATGAATCAGCAAGGCCTCCACAGCACTGGCCAAGAGATAACCCACATGAATGATGAACATGAATCCCACAAACTGGGATTTATGGGATTCACAAATGAGTGAGTGAAGGAACATCAGAACACGTACATATTGTCTTACATGAGGACTAGAGAGTGATATAATTTCTGTTCAGAAAGATTCTGCAGATTACATGCTGCAAAAGCTGGTTTCAGATCTTTAAAGGTGAAAATACATGCTCTGAAACAAATTCAGAACTCAGCTTTGAAATTTGCTCAATGAAAATGATTAATTGTTGGATACAAGATCAATGCATAGTAGTCCTAAGGGCATAAATAAGGTTCCTAAAAATATTATGTAATAATACTTGATTTCAAAACTACTGAAGCTCCTGATGCAGAAAGTATGGAATGAAAGCACCATCTATCAGCAAAAGTTTCTGGATGCTAATGTATTTTTACATTAATCAGGACCCCACTAGAGTTGCTCATTGCAGTAGCAGTATTAGTTACACAGAAGGATATTCTTTCCAATCTAAATTAATTTGCCAGTTGTCATGGATTGACTCTGGCACAGTGCCAGTGCCCCCATGAAAGGTGTATCCTTCAAAATGTTCATTGTGAGATGTGACTCAGGAAGAGAACAAAGCAGGCTCTAACTTGGGAATGGAGGGGAAAAAAACCAACACTTTATTAATCTACACAGACACAAAAAGGAAGAGGAATACTACTACACACACACAACAATCCACAATAGAACACTTTCAAAACACTCCTCCTCCTCCCCCCAGTCCTCTAACATTCAAATCCCCTCTAACACATTAATTCTCAACCCAATACCCTCCTTTCACACAAGCACAGTGTAAGTATATGGAATGTAGACATATTCTCTTGAACAGAGAAATAAACGAATTGGATCACCGCTCCTCTGGTTTTCTGTGACACATGCTTTTGCACACCAAGTTTATCCTGGTTATACCATTTTCTTTTTATCAGTACATTCTAATGACACAACTAAAATCAATCATTGTGCTCTCTGTTGCCACAGACAGAGAGATGAATCTGCCACAGCTTGAATTGCTATTACAATATACTTAGGGTAAATTATCTACTCAGGAATGACAGAAATCCTGCCAATTAAACAAAGTTATTCTGACCTCTTAAGTGTCATCAGACTATTGTTAGAATCATTGGCACACTGAATTTAAATATTTGAGATTTAGAAAGCTTAATCACATGTTCTGCTCCTGGAACACACTTCAAAAATCCAAGTTGTTTCCAAAGGCAAAGATCAGACTGCAAACTGCATGGACTTCCTATAGGATACTTAACTTCTAGTCATTAGCATTTTTATCACCCATGGCATCCCACTAAACCATTACCACTGACAGGATGGGTTTTGCTTCTGGGCAGCATTTCTCTCAAAGCATGGCTTTTTTCAAATTCTGAACATCCTCTTTGTGCTACTATTAAACCATTTTGCAATAGAAATATTTCTGAACAAAGCACTCTTATCATAACCCACATTGCTGAGGTTTAGATGACCCTGGTGGTGCTGCAACATTTGTAATTCTCCAGCACAATCAATTATTTCATGATAACTTATTTTGTCAGAAAATATTGTAAGGCAATGAGAACTGGATTTTTTTTTTTTCCTGTGAAAGAAAAGATCTGCTTTGACTGGTATACAGAAGTGCTTCTACATGGGTCACTGACTGACAAGGGAATTGTAAATTACTCGGTAATAAAAAATAATAGTAGACATTTATATAGCACTGTACCTCACACACAATGACCTCCAAGCTCATTATAATAAGTATTATTTGTCAAAAATAAATTGCAGTGACCATCATATCTTCCAACAATTTTTATTTTAAAATGGACCATGAAGGGAATCTTAGATTTCAAATTCTCAATCAGTGAGCCTAGCATATTACAGCAGCTACACTAACCACTCTGTAAATAAAATATAGATAAGTTTAAAAAAGCTATAAAATATTAAGTGTCATAAATTAAAATTTTGGGCAGGAAACTCATGTTTCAAACTTCAAAAATTATTAGCAGGGAGGAAAAAAGTCACATGCTAAAAGTCAGGCTTTATTTTAGGTTTTAAACTTTTCCTCAGAGTCCCATACACAATCACAGCAATGAACTGAGAAACAATAAAACAGAAATCACAGCAGTGAAACAACAAACTCCCTCCAAAATTTGAATCATCCTGACAAATATATAGAAGAACGAAAGAAAAAAAATGGCAGAACTTCTCATGGGTAAACATTTCCTGCATTAAACAATACCATTCCACAGAATTTGGAAAAGAGCTAGAAGTGAGAGCAATTGAGCACAGCCCTGGATGACGAATGAGCACTGACTAGATGAAGAATTCCTTTGCCAGCTTTTCCCCTTACTCTTACTGACAGGAGTATCTACAAGCTTAAATTCCTTAAGGATTTTGGCAACTCTCTGAGGATGGAGAAGATGACAGACTAAACTGGAAGGGACATTCAGAAGTTATCTGGGCCAAAGCCACACTCACAGCAGGAGTGACTGCAGTCATGTCAGGAAGTTAGAGGGCTGTGTCTTGAAAGAAACCAAAGCACAATGTCCTTTCCTGCAAACAGCTGTTTCCAAACTTCAGAGTATCAAGCACTCACATTAAAAATGCAAATTGAAACAAGAGATATTTCAATAGAAGCTAATATTTTATAACATCCAATCTAAAAATCTTCAGTGCAATAAAATCTATCATCTCACAAGTAGGGCATGATAGCAATCAAAACTAAGACATCCCAGTAAATATGTCACAATAAACTGCAATGAAAAAAGATGATACATAAAAAGTGAGGGATGACTGTACTGGGGAAACCACAATTTTTCAAAGCATTGCTGTAGTTAAAAGGCAGTAATATCTGAGAATAATAATGACTAATTAGCAATGTCTGCAGTACATTTCACGTTTAAGTGGCACTGCTTGAGGAAAGTTAAGTCCTAAACCTTTAATATATCTTACATCATTGAAGGTGATCAAGGGCCTTACACATAAAATGTTACAGTCAAAAGCATCAATAAAATATATATGGAATCACCTTCATATGTTCTAAAGACATATTTTATTTTTACTTGATGTTACAAAAATACTTCTATAGCCTTCCAGCCATTTAGGAAGTAGGACACACGTATATATATATATATACGTGCACATATATATATATATATATTTGCACATGTGTACACTCAGATGTGCAAACAGCACAAGGAGCTGTTGAACTCACCTTCAAATACTGCATGAAGAAGCCTAAAAAAACCCCTGTAGTTTAGATTTATTTTCTTGCTGTAAATCATTCTGAAATTTCACACGCAGTAATTACAAAAGATGAGGAATCATCATAAGTTTCTCATGCGATATTTCATCCAAAGTACAAATCAAACATATAGTTAATAAAATTAAATGGAAAACCTCAGACAAAAGTCAATGGATTTCAGAAGTTTGGCTTTTCCCCTAAGGATGCTGCCTAGCAGAGAAAAGGCAGTATTGACTCTTCTCTCCAGCCCCATACCACTTAAACCCATGTAAATCGAACCACTTGTGTAAAACAAAAATAAGTAGCAGCCAATTTCTAAAGCAAAGCACAGGAAAAATATCCTAATATTTTTTGATATCCAGCTACTAAACCAATAAATTTCTTCACACATCTTCTGGGCTGTTGAGCAGCTCTTGTCTGTTCAGCTCTAACACCAGTTCAACAAGGGTTATCTCCCACCAGAGACCACAAAAGAGAGGATGACTCGTAATAAAGGCTGGGCTGCTTCAACTGAACCAAAATCTCTTCATCTACAGATATAACTCTGAATGCTTAATTTCTACTACAATAGGAGAGAGCAATTTAAAAATTATAAAGCTGTTAGTCTTAAACTCAGATTCTACTTTTTCCACAATAACATCTTTCCATATGAATAGAAGGGGGAAAACATCCTCCATAACCAAGTTTTCAGTGTCATGAGGTCTGTCTCATATTGTGACAAACTGAACCTTTCCCTCATCATAAAATAAAAGCCAAGAACAATTTTTCATTTAATGATTGATTTTGTGGTACATTCAGAGAAGTTGGAATCCACTCCACAAGGGAACAAAATTGATACCGATCAAAGATATCTTAGATCGTCTGTAAATATTATAGTAAAACGTAGCATCAAATTCAAACAGAGAAAAACATGCAATTGATTCAAGGGATATAACAAGAATCAAAATGCCTTTGCATGCAAGCAGTAAAATGAGTTTCACCTGGGCTTCCTCCAACCCATTGAAATATGTAAAAATACAAGCTACATATCAAGTCCGCTGTCAGAAACAGAAAAGAAATTGGCAAAGGAAAAAAACTGGAAAGACTCAAAAGTAAACTAACACAGAAACATACAAAACGAAAAAAATCTAAAAACCCTCTTATTTGAGCAAAGAGGTTGCTCAACATTAAAACAACTTTTTAAATTTTCAAGACAAAAATAAAGAAGGCGAAGACTAAGCAAAGAGATGCTCTCTTTTAACACTTACATGTGATGATAGATCACATAGTTACAAATTATATTGCATACTACTTTTTATTGATCCATGACAGGTTTATAATGTGCCACTTCATAATCAGAAGAGTGTTGTTTCTCTTGTGACTGAAATTTCTGCGAACACAGTTCAATTAGAAAGGGCTGCAATACATTTGGGTTACCTTTAAACTCATTTTTATATCAGTAACACACAGTTAATGCATCTCATCACAAAGTCACTGATGCATCAGCCTTGTTCTGAACATATGTGAAAAACTATTCCTTTTTAATCCACACATGAATGAGAGCCTGGCTATTTGAACTTTGATTTCTATTTTGGAGAAATCAAAGGATGATCATAGCACTTGCTTCTCCAATAGCCCCTATAAAAGATTAGCATGCCTTAGCTTCTCTTGTTGGGTGAGCTCTTCAGACTTCTGAATGCATCATTTAAGTAAAACAATTTAACAAAGTCTTATTTTACTCCCTTCCCAAAATGCTATTTCTGATTGAATTGCTATGGAGTGGAATTCTATTCCACCATCCAAACCCTGCAGTCCATCCTAGCTTCCCAAACCTCCTCTTGAGCCCTGAAATGGAGTTTCTCTATCGCCTTGGTTCTGCACACAACCCAGATTGGACATGCATCCAAAGTAGTTTTCTTTCAATGATTTTTTTCCATGCATTTCCCAAATATTTCATTTTCCTTAACTATTCTGCCATGAGAGCACTGCTTTACATTTCTAGAAATATATCTGTCCTCATTCATCAGTACATTTCTCCTTTCCTACTTGTACCCCAGGGTCAGTCTTAAAGAGCTCAAAATAGATCTCTTACAGGCACTAACATCCAGAGAAAATACTTGTCTTTCATGCACCTTTGTTTTGTTTATAAGCTGTTCATAACAGGATATCTTAAGAATTTGCTCTCTCTTTCAAAACCACAGCATTAATATACTTCTGGAAGGCATTTATTGGTTCTATGTAAATGCATGGTAACAAAAATAAGATATTGCTCAGCATTGAAACACAAAGAGAGAGAACATTGATGTGAATCACTTGAATTAGATGCATCAACAGTTTAATAACATTGACAGCCTACAGCTATTTATACTTTCTCAGTGAATACTTTAACAGCTAGAAGTACCTGGATGTACTGTGTCTTCATCCTAAGTTGTCTAAACTAACAACAAATAAAATTCATGCCAGGTCTGGGAAGTTGAGTAAGCATCCAGACTTTGGCAATCCAGCCAAAATTGCTTTACTGCTTCAATTGCAATCTAGCACAAATATCTGTTTCCTATGCCATGGGACTAGAAATTAATAAAATCTCTTCTAATGACACTATTTCATTACAAAAGCCCACCAGTGTTTCTGTGTTACAGTTAAAAAGTGCAAAGGGAAAAGAAGGAAGACAAAGACAGAAAAGATCCAGGAGAAAAAAGAGAGGAAAAAAATTGAAGTTACTGCTTCCAAATTAATACAAGGCTACATTAATATTCATGCAAGGCACCTGAAGGACTCAAATACCAAATTCTCTTCAGAGTTAAATGCTGGTTCAGACAAAGCTTAATCTTTTAGCACTATGTATTAATACTTTTATTTATAAACATATAATTATATGCTAAATGTTCAAGTTAAAATCTTCAACTTATGTGATGAACAAATTCATCAAATATAACTCACGACAGTAGAAAGACAGATGGATTTTATTCCTAAACGTAAAAGGACTTTTAAAGAGCCCTGCAAATTCAGCAGTAACCTCTGGGATTCTAAAATTGTGGAGGAAAGATAAACCAAAAAAGATAATCATAATCATCTGTCATAATAATTTATGATAGATATAAATTCTATTTCCAATGGTGTGGGGTTTTTTTCCTTTTCTGAAATTATGTTTTGATTTTTAAGAGTTGGCACAAGTTTTGATTTAAAGAGTACTTACAGCTAGCTGATTAAATATTTGTGGTACTCAGCACTAAAAAGAAAAATAAAAATGCATAATGAATTAATTAATATATCTGTTTTGCTGATGCTATTAAAATGTCACATGAATTTAATCCGGTAAAATTCTTGGAGAAAGGAATGCACCCATAACTGTCTTGCACAAAGGGGGAGGGGCTGTAAACATTAGGATCAGCTCTAATCCAAACACCTGGAAAAGAGGAAGACTTTCTCAGCTGAAAAGATCCCAGGCTTTATCATTTTGCAAGATGCTGGGTTAACAGCATCCTGATGTAATCATTCATTCAAACACCTGGGTTTATACTGGACAGAAGCAAATTCCTCACTTCTCTTTCCAGTGTCTTTCTCTCCAAAGAATAAAAATATTGGAAGGCAGAACAATACATTAAACACCAGACGAGTCTCTTCCAGCTGTCCTTGCCACAAGTCCAACACAGCAACATGTAAACATGAAAATAGCAAACTTCTGCTGCCACTTCTTGAACTATCACTGAACAAGACAACAAGGGTGAGGCTAAAAACCCCTAATTTATTCTCTAATCAAAATAACCAAGAAATCATCTTTCAGAACTCACACTCAAAACAAGAACCCTCCAACACAAATAAAAGAAAATACCCAAAATCACTTCATACCCACAAAATACACAGGTGCATGACAGACTTTAGAAGTTTTCTTGATAGCTGAATCTTCAGTAAACACAAAAAGAAACTACTGAGCAGTTATATAGAGCATAAGGTGCAATTAAGCATTTATTGGCATTTAATTGTTATTAATTGTGCTACTTTCTGTAGTAAATCACCAATTACACACAATATGCTGAGCTTAATTGCTGTACATAAAACCCTCGTGTGTTTACACACATACACACACATGTTCAAAAAACCAGCTATTAAATCTCATTGTTCTTTATTAAGATGGAAATCAAAACCACTATTAGAAGCTAATTTCCAATTTCATTTAATGGAAAGTGAAAGATACACTTCCAATAGGGTATTTATAGAAAGTAATTAATACTTTTGTAATGAGATTATTATTTTGCCCTCCTCTCTTCAACTATTTGTGTTTTTAAAAGGAAATACAGTCCTTCTGAAGACTGTGGAACTGACATTCATCATTCCTGGAAACCAAAACTCTCTTGATCCTCAGTGGAGTTAGAGCTTGGGAAAATCACAGAAATTTGCTCAGACAACAGCTCCAAACTGCCCCAGCAATGTCCTGGAATGCTGGATTGTCCTTGACCCTTTGCAGAGCCTGCTGAATCCAATGCCAATTACTGTCAGTTCTGTTGGTTTATTCTGCAGTGTCGGCACCTGAAACCAAACACAATTGCAATCGCTTTCACCCAGGTCACCACACAGCCATCAGCTGGTAACAACAGTCACTCATTACCCACTGAAAACATACCCAGATTGACAGCACACATATGAAAGCCACTTTTCTCCCCTCTCCTCAAATCCAGACTATCAATTCCTCACATTGAAAGGAGTCTGCCCTTTCTCTTCTTCGGAAGTTTGTGTCGCTACTCAAATCCATTAAAAATTGCCATTAAATACATGTCTGTATTATATTAAATGAGTAGAAACACAAAGCAATTTGCCTGCAACAAAGAAAATTCTCAAACTACTTGTTCCTCAACAGCACATGAAGAGTATTTACATGTGCTGGGCAGGAGAGAATGGGGAGAAGGGAAGGAAGAGAGTGAACTTGTGTTCAGGCAGATGAACAAATTCAGATGCTGGTGAAATTGAGATAGAAAAACCTTAAGTCAGATGTCTCTCACAATTACAGACTGCTACCAGCATCTCCCCAGTTATTTAAAGAAGTCCCTCTCTCAGTCACCTTTGCCAATAAAAGGCCCAAAACTACAGAACAGCAACAGTAAATTTTAGGTAATCAGTCTTTATGCAAGCTAATAAAGGAACAGCTCAAGTCTTATGAAGTATTCTGATAGTCGAACTCCCAAATAACAATTAAGTGGAATATGCTGACATGTTCCCCCAGAAAGGGAAGTTCAATTCACATCAAGATTGGTGGCAAGGAGCATTCGTGACTTTACAAGTCACAAGAAGCTCAGGACTTGACAGTGTGCTCTGCTGAACATCAGAGAGCTAACTTTTCATTATTTGTCAGGAAATTACTAAGCTCACATAAACAGCTTCCTTTTGATCTACTGCCCCAGGAGAGCCCAACACATCAGGACAAAGACACATCTCTTCATCCTGCTAAAAGTGTTCTTCCCTGTGCCATCTTCCCAGCTTCCTCAGCAACAGTGAAGCATTCAGGCTAAAAATAATTTAATCCAATAAAGATCATGACAGGCCAGTAAAAGTCCAATAAAAGAAAATAGGGTAAATGGAAGATGAGAATCCAATAAAATACAATTGGTAGTTTATAAAACCCATCAAAATAAGACAATCAAAAAGAAAAAGCCAAATGACATCTTAGTTAGTGGAGGTCAGCAAATGCATTTTTCACCCAATTTTTTAGAAACAGATAAAGTTCAGAGATCTCAAAGTGATTGTCAGAGTAACCTTCCCTCAAATCAAGGGGAGATAGTTTAGCACTAAGAAACACTGTTAGCATTAAGTTGTTAAAACTCTCACAGAACCTATTGTTAACAACTCAGTACTCCCCTCCTCTGGGCAAAACTAAACAAAACAGAATTCAGTAAGTCTGTCTTCCTATTCCTGTGTTCCAAATACCTATATTGGCATATAAATACACTTTTCCTTTATACCTATGTTAAAGATATTCGATTTCATTTAACAATTCGGATTTAAGACGGTGACAGGTGTAATGGTCATTACAAACAGCAGACACACTGTATTCAGACTATCACAACACATTAGGCCTGCCAATAAAAGTCATTAAATGGATGAAAAAGCTAGTATTACTACAAGAATAAAATTGTGTTGCTACTTCTCCCCACCCCCCATTTCTCCCTCCCTGTTTTTGTTTCTGGCTGTTTTTCTTACTGTTAGCAACTGAATTAATTATTGAATGGCTATTAAAATAAAATTAAAAATAACAAGTCTCCCCAGTTGGGCACTGAAAGTTCTCCCATCTTGCACACTGAAAAATTCCAGGAAGTTGATTCTTTGTATCTCAAGGACATCAAAATCAGACCAAGTATCTCATAAAACATTTTTTCTATTATACTTTACTCTTCAATATATGTTAGTACTCCAACATTAACAACTGCCATCACTCTTGGAAATATTATGAAACATTCCAACAAAGTTATTAAATGAAAACACCTGAAATATGAAATATTATTCCTTAATGTATTTTGGTTGTTTTAATGGGAGATTAATACCTTTTTCACAAATTAGGCTTATATGAAGGTTAACCTCATGAATCTCTTGCAGAGAGAGATCTTTAGTGTAGAAGGGACATGCTACTAAAGCAACAGGTAAACAAGACAACAGGGCTGAAATGCATGAAGGTATTTGAGAAAAAATAATTTTATAAAGCAAAAATAATGGATATTCCTGGCTAATACACTGGATCCCATTACTATGTTCCCACTTGTTTAGTATTTCTATCATGTCTTCAATAAATATTTGGTCCCATTGCCATGATTCATAACAATGCTTAAAAGGCTACTGATTCCCAGTGCTTATTTTACACTTAAAAAAATTTCGTCTCAAGCAGATTTTAGATACAGGAACTAATTAGATTTAGGCTACTAATATCTTTCATTCTTTCATTACACAAACAGAGATACCCTAGCATATGACAATATTAATTGATGGGAATACCTAACAAGACAGTGGAAAGCATGCTAGGAAACAGGTTTTTTACCATAATACAGCCAGTTCTGTTACAATGAGAGATTTTAATAGAAAATTCCTCCCTTCTGATATTTGCATGTTTAAGCAATATTGTAAATACTGCTTGCTTGCAGTAGCCTGAATCTTATTGAAAACATTATATTTTTAAATTAAAATTTAGACAAGAAACCTTGGAAGTCAAAACATGAAAGCATTAAAAATGTTGCAAAGTTGAAGAGCAAATACTGAAAATAATGCAGGAAAAACAGTATACAAGCCAATTCTGACTTGAAGCAAGGAATAAAAATAACTGGTCCTAAAAAGTGGGAATTAGACACTTTAAATAGCAGCTTTGATGGGTAACAACCACTTAAAGTGTGCTGTAAAAATCAGATCGACCCAAATGATGTATTTTCTCATTAAATAGTAGGCTAAAGAAGAGAAGACATTAATGAAACCTCTCTGACGGTCAACCTCTCTACCTTACTTCCTCCAATATCACATTGAAATAACAAAAATAGATCTATTAGTGAACATACTAACAAATTAACCAATTACAAAATAACAAATCCCGAATTATGGATAATTTCGGTATCTCCTACAATTTTTTAAAACAACTTTTCAGGTGTAAGAGGAGGACAATGACAGAAAAGGAAAAGAAAAATCACAAAAAAACCCAATAGTTCAGAAGAATTAGAAAAGTTGAATAATTCAACTTTTATTTCACCCTTAGATCACATGCTGATGAACATTTCCTTTTTTTTTTGTGTTGTTCTTATTGTTTTATAGTTTACAACCTTCTCCATTTAGAAACACGTTTCCGTGAAAAACTCTCTTCCAACTACCTGCAATTTTGTCTTCTAATCTTGCTTCAAGCCCTTTTATAGTTTACAGCCTTCTCCATTTAGAAACACGTTTTGGTGAAAAACTCTTCCAACTACCTGCAATTTTGTCTTCTAATCTTGCTTCAAGCCCCCCACCCTTTAGTGAAAAAACATAACATTTTGCATAATACTATGGTGGTTTTCTGTTCTATTTATACACCAACTCACACATGTTTTTTTGTCCTGTGGAAGAATAAATTCCAGACTGATGAAATCTGCACTGTGTGACTCACAGAAATTCTAAGTTACTCTCAGCAACAGCAATCACCACTTCTACTGTAATGAACATTCCTGACCCAGGCTAATAAAACCAGTGTCAATTGATAGTAATTAATATTTTGCAAATAATGTAAGCGTGATGCAGGAACAGCAAATTCTTGAACATGTTACAGCAACAGCTGTTCTGATTGCTTATTTCTCTGTCATTTGCTTTCAGATGTTCTGACTCCAAGTCTTTGTGCTCCTATGTTCTTGTACTAAGCCTAGCAAAATCCAGTCTCCTGGACAACCCTAAACTACAAATAATCAATACCAAGGCATCATAAAAACTGCACATAAAATGCCCCAGCAGGTAACCATAATGACACTGCTTGAAGATATTAGTACACTAAAACTTCAGAAGGTTGCATAATAAAATTGCTAAGTGATTAATTTGATATACCAATTGCTGCCTCAGTGATTGCAGAGGCAAGGTACAAGCAGCTGTAGAACATTGAAGTGTCTGACTGGTACAGCCAGGTGTGAACAGAACTGAAGTGAATCCTGACATACCCAAATACACAACCGCTATGAACTGCCACAGCTGAAGTGTAGGTTTATTTTGTGGCTTTGTTGCCTTGTAATAAGGTCAAAGCAGAGATATGGAACCATATGTTTTTCACTAGACCACTGATTCCACTACACACTAAATGTTTCACATTTTATTAGTGCTGCTGTCTGCAGCTTTTTCCTTTGTATTATCACTACTGTAGTTACCACCTCCATTAAAGTTCCGTGTTAAATATTTTCCTGATGTCTCCACACCAAAAGATCAGCTTCATCTAAGTATGTTTTCCAAACTGGATCTCCATATTTGTTCAACTTTCTCTTCATTATGTGCAAGTTCTGATCTAAGCCTAAAGCATGAAGGCAATCACTGCTGAAGAACAACTAGAAATGGTTTCTTTATTCCACTCCTCAATGAATAGAAAGTTTCCATTATCTCCCTCAACATCTTTACTCTATCAATTTGACAGGGGCACATGGTTCTACACTCCACTGCCCTCAGTCCAGAACTGTACACAGCTTTTCTATCTTTTTCTAATAAAAGCATGATAAATTATATTGTCTAGTGAAAACTACTTGTCTTCTCTCATAAGTGTCATCTTCCTTCTAATTGCTCTATACTTTATCAAAATGCATATTAGAGTAAATATCCAGTGTCAGAACTTAGATGCATGAAATACAAAGGCTTATTTGAACAAGCTGAAAATGGAAATCATTACAGCACAATAAATGCTAAACTAGTTAAGCCAGGATGTAGGACACCTGTGATAAAATTTACACTATGATATCCTAACATTTTTTGACAGATCACTGTACCTGAATAATATTTGTCTTACAGAGGAGCATTATTTAAGATGCACTGTTCAAAGATAATTGGAACAAAATGGCAAATAGAAAAACATTCACTCAAGGAAAGATTTTATAAAGCCTGGGATGGCAAGACAGCACACTGCTAACTGTGAAAGCAAAGCATAGCAAACATCCAGGGAAACCCTTGAAATTACAACTGCACAAAAATCAGGGGTCTCCTGCATTCATCCCCCTGTGGTTCAGGCAGAACAGACTCACCTCTGCAGATTTGTTCAATCCTTGCTAAAATGAGCTCTAATTTGCTTAACAGGGTCCTGCTTCTGCAGGGACCCAAGATACCAATGATGGTCTTTTGTATTTTTTCCCTTGCTGTCCCATTACATTCCTGATTTTCAGGCTTCAATAAAGTTGATTGTAGAGCACTGATGAGCTGTGGTATTGTCTGGTGACATGTCCTGTGAACCCTTTTAAACCTACCACCTTTTACTTCTTTGCATGTTATGAGATACTTGAGGACTTAAGTTTCCCAGATCTAAGTAGGTGCATACTGAAAAATTATACTTCTTTACATTCTTTAATTCACTGTCACTCACAAACTTGAATAGCATGCCTCAATATTAAGAAAAATTCTGAAGAATTTCAAGAGGAGCATGGTATAACTAATTTCACTGGGCAGTTTATAAAAGATGAAGGTGAGGTCTTGACCAAACACTGTACTGAAAAGTAAAACTGAAAATGTTTCATACTGTTGACGTCTCCAACACCACATTCCCCAATTAATCACATTCCACCCTCCTCTCCTTTCTTCCTTCCCTCCTCAGGAGCTCAGTCCCAAACACACAACAGCTAGAGGGACACAGCTCTGAGGAAAAACCAGGCAGGCAATGATGCCAGAGCAGTGGATCTGTCTCCAGCTCCTCACTGCAAAGGAGAAGCTGCTGCATTAATTACTCCAGGCTGGACTGTGGGGAAACAAAAGAAATCAGGCATAAAAGGCCAGATATTGCAGACAGGGGCATTTTAAACCCGGGATTATTTATCTCAAAAGTGCAGTGACAACCAAAACTATTAATGATACGTACAGAATTCTGATACTACAGTGCTATTGCTGAGGTGTCCAGTGCTGTCTTACATGGACAATAAAAGAGGCCTCTAGGTTAAATAGTCCCCCTTAAATGTGAACTAAATCTAGATCAACTTCTGTTATCTCACCCTAAAAACTAAAAAAAAACCCAAAATGAAGCATGATCGTCTTCATCTATGGTCTATCAAGCCATTCTACAAGTACTCTTTTTCAGACAGAAAATGGAGTTTAGAAATTCAGTTTTTCTTGCATTCTTCAGACATATTCAACTGAAATCCAACCAAGAGCTTGCCTGGTCATGCAGCAGAACTCAAAGAGTCTGTGCTCTTGGTATCACACCTGCTTTTTTGTTCTATTGAGCAGATGATGATTTTTGCATTTTGGTTATATAAATTGAAATATTTACCTACTAATATTTTATTCTTGAAACAATCAGCCAACAGATTCTGCAAAGCAACTAATTTCATAGCTTCAGGTTGCTACTTGGTTTGCCTTTTAATGCAGCCTCAGATAAGAAGTAAAGGCACTCATTAACAATTTAACATTAAAAACCATTCTCCTGTGGCCTTATTTATCTATGCTGCATACTCACTTTATCTGCTTGCCCCTACTGCTCAATACTGTGTTCAACCCATATGGTTACTTAAAGCACTGCCACAATATATGGACTGAAAAACTCAGAAGAGATATAAAACAAGAAAAAAACCTACACAGGAAAATAAGACAAAGTCCATGTCTGACTTATGGAATAAGGTATTCCTCATAATTTTATAACAGGAAGAAAATTAAATTCATTTTTGCTATTATATAAATCTATATGTTCAATAAATCTATGTCCTATATTTGCCACATCAAACAGAACTGAGATGGTACAGTCCCTTCCTCAAAAACAAAATCTAATTTGCTTTTAATTAAAAATTATAGTAATTGAGCTTGAAAATACAATTTGGCTGCAGAAAACAAAAATAAAATTGTTTGAATAATAAAAAAGTTTCACCATTCAACTCTTTCTCCATGGGAAATTATTTGTTTAACAGAGCTGGTGCTTAATCATTCCCTCCTGTTTTCACCCTTGGGCTTTACTTCTGAAGCACCATAATCAAATACAAGGTTACAATGAAAAGCTGCTTCAGTGCCCCAGTGCACAGATCACATTCTCTTATTGAGCTCCCTGCCCTTTCCTACCTGTCCTTCCTCCCTCCCATCTTCAAACAAGAAGTACAGCTTGATCTTTTCCTTGATCTTTCTGTAAAAAGCAATCCATAATATTGACCTCTAAGAAGCTGCTAGCAATTAGATTTCCCGAGGGATTACCAGAGCAAGGCCAATGTTCGATGACTCAGGAATTGCAAGTATTCCAGGGACTTCTCTGAGTAAAACTCCTGCACCTGGAATAGCTGCAGAAACACCTTAGCTGAGCAAAAGTGAGTGGTCTTCAATCTACCTCCCCCTAGAGCTCCAGTTATTGCTCCCTGCCAATCCGCTCTGGAACAGCCTTTAAATCCCACAGGGAAACACCCCTCAGACACATTTTCTACTGCTTGCAAAAGGATTCTATGCCTCAAGTATGGGCACAGGGAGATGGGAAGTTTTCCTTTGCTTTCCTTAATGGAAATGGGGACTGCTAACCAAAAGACCACCCAGAACAGCTGGGTCTCCAAGAAGGATAAAAAAAGGTAATAGTGCCCTACCTACCTTCTGCACACAGAAATAATTTTCATTGCTCAATAAAAACATTATTATTTTTTAAGAAGAGGGCTCTCAGCTGCTTTAGTACTGAAAATTCTTAGTGATACTCTTATACTCTCTTCTTTATGAACAATTATTTATAACACATCTTATGAGCTTAAAACTACATTCAGTAGCCATCAGAGGTAAATATTTCTTGAGAAATTTCTCACTTGAAAATTATTTTCCCCACATACCCAAGCTCTGCTATTCTTTAATAAGTTACTCTGCAAGAACAAAATAATTTGGCTTTTTTCCCACATTGGGAGGACAAACAAGTCTTGGGGCCAGATCAATTTTTGGATGAATCCTTTCATTCCATCTCAGATATTTTTTGAGGCATTTTTCCAGACAATTTTATCTCCCAAATACTACAACAAAGCCTATTCAGGAGACAGAGTCAGCAGACCTCAGGCTGTCCTAACATCCCCTTGATTTTCACAAACTGAACCATAGGACTGAGATGTATTGACCATGACACTTAAGGACTCCCCAGATATTTAGAATCTATAAATCACCTGCCTTTGAACTAAGTTTCTTTCAGATGATTAGTAAAAAATTGCTTCAGTGTGTAGCTATCAACACACAAGTTCTCTCACAGACACAGCAAATAATGCAACTTTTAGACCATAACAGCACCAACTCATCCAAAACTGAATGTATCCTGAAGTCACTAAGAGGTCTCAGACATATATTTGTATTTAAGAAGTTTAATTTTGGATGGATGTGTCAAACTGCTGAGAGTTTTTTGGGGTTTTTTGTTTGGGTTCTTTTGTGCTGGATGTTAAATGAAGACACCTGCAAGGAACTGCAGCATTCGCTGTGTGCTGAACAATCTCCCTGGGTGTAGTGCATGGAAGTGCTTAAAGGAGGAAGCCACCTGGAAATTGTTTTCTCAGCTTTTTAAGTAACTGAGAAGTCCATCCATGCAGTGGACAGCAATTCTTTCATGCAATGGAGTGGAAGTACAACATTGCAGCCACAAAAAGTTATAATTTTTTTTTAACTTTTCAATACAGCATTGGCAAAATCATCCAACTTCCTTCTCTTTCATTTACTAAAAACAAAAGAAAACCAACCTCAAAGAACATAAGAGGTGTTTTAGGCTATGTTTAGAACATCAAATTAGGAGACAAAAGAGACTAAAGAGTCCCCTCAAAAAAAAGAAACTTCGTATAATTCATTACACATACATATGCACCACAGACATAGGTTCATAAGTAAAAGCAAAAAATCCACACCTCAAGATTTCTCTATCAATGATAGGCTAAATTTGGTAATTGCCTTATTTAAGAATATTAGTTTCCCTCACATTTCCAAGTCTTGTGGAATTCCTGAGTAACAATGTCCCAGAAAACGGAGATTTTTCCAGTGAGAGGAGAGGAAAATGCCCACTGCAATCTGAACAGAATACAGGTGCATAGGAACATGCAAATTTATAGTAGGCATTTATACAAAATTTAAGATTGAGTCAGGTATTGATGATATAAAGCATGTTCACAGTCCCACAAATAGTGAATTATTGTTAGAAAAACAACTCAAAAAAAACCAAAAAAAAAAAGAAAACCCACACCAACAAAGAAAACCCACCCAGACTAACAACAGGGACAGAAAACACCAACTGCTGAAAAGTCACTCGACATTATCAACTGTATGATGCATTAGAGACTATTTACTGAATATCTAATCCAAAACAGATTATCAGAGCATAAGAGAACAATCTGCTGAAAGAGTTCACTATGGCAGGGAAAGCATCAGACTCCTTTGACTTTATTTGTGGAATAAATCTTCATTTATAAGAAAAGGAAGGCAAGAGAAAGGTATCATTTATCTCTGGGATGCCACGTGAGGTGAATGCACAGCACTGTCCTGTCAAAGCTGGTAGAGAAAGTCACTTCACAGGGAACTAGCATGGCTGCTTTTAACCTGTGCTATTCACTTTTGTACTTGTCAAAATTCTCCATTAGCAGCCAGAATAAAATAACGATAGATTGAATTTTTCCTATTGAAACCATTGAGTCTGAGTTAACAGAAAAGTGGTTGCAACAACAACAACAGAAATACTAGCAAAAATCCATGATCCAAGTGTGAAAAAAATGTGACCTAAGTAGTGAGTGAAGGGAGGAAAGAGTAGGACAGGTTTTACGTATTGTAAATCTGGCTTTCTGTCCCAGGTGTAAACAGAAAAAAATTACTCCAGGCTGGCACTGATGAAAACATGTCTAAAATGAGGAAGAATGCCACTCAGTCATCTTTTGGGATCTGAGGAATGGTTGCTCTGTCTTTGGCACTTTTGTTCTAGTCCAGATCAAACAAACCAGAGGGGGATGCAGAGGTTTTTCAAAGCACTTGAAGCTCCTATTGATGTCTGGCTCCTTTCTGAAACTGATCCAGAGTTTAACACCAGCATTTTTGCCCTCTCTCAGATTCCCCTTAATTTATCTTTTTTTTTTCTTTCCTTCATCTTGTCATTCCACGACTACCTATCTAAGAAGGGTTTTGATTTAGCCAGTCAGGACTTTCTATTGCAACACTGCCATGAGTCAATGAGCAAAAAGCCCAGCAAAATCGATGACTAAGGGCATAGAAAGATGAATTTTGGCACAGTGAGCTGGGATGATTGAAAACTTACTCCTCCAGATGCTCATTACAGAGTCTGGCCACTTCAGCACAGAGTTATTTGGACTTGCTAGGAGCTGCACTCTGATTTAAGGAACAAAAATTCAGACATCCTGTTAATTCATCTGCAAAAGTGCTAATCACCAGTGAGGTGGCAGACATTTAAAAAAACTGCATTTAACTTCTAGAGAAATAATCCATCTGCACCCTAAAATGGGTTGAGCTTGCCAACTGTGTGCCTTGGCTGATAGTGAGTAGTAAAATCCATGTGTTAAGCTTTGGCTATCTAAGCAAATATCCCAATAAGTGGCTGCATTAATAAAAACATCATCTTCCTGTTGTAATTTTAAAGAATTTGCCTTATTCTACTTTCAAGGAAACAATAATTGATCAGAAAAAAGTTTTAAGCTCATAGTGACTAACTTTGTCCACCCAGAAGACCTTCAAAAGCAAGACTTATCTTACAATTTTCTGGGTTTGATTGTTCTATAATGTATCTCCTCTGTCTCAAAAATGTCCTGAGAAGCATTTCAAGATAGATTTGACTTGCCAACTGTCCCAATATTATTGTTGCAGCTGAAATAATTTTTAAAAATAGAGGCATGATAGCAGTTGACATTGGACTAAGCAAGTTAATAATTAAGAATTTAAAAGTGATCTTTAGTGTTAACACAGTTAACATTTCAGCACTACTTAATCCATGAAATAAATGTAATATTATGCAGCTTTATTCTGTACTGAGTCACTTTTCCCCTCAAATAATGAGAGAATTGCTTAATGCAGGATCAAAGTCTCAATTACTTTTTCTCACTGTCTGCTGAAACTACAAAGTGGTCTAGAAAAATAAAGCCACCACATATACAAGAGGAGAAAGGAAAATTAAAATGTGCTAGGGAGAAATACTGAATAAATAGCAGAAAGAGCATTGCTACAAAGCATAAAAGAAGTAGCTCAGAAAGCTAAGGATGTGTGTGTCAGAATTTGTACAGAGAAAATAGAATATAGACACTGGATTGAGAAGCTACAACATGTCACAAGAAAATATAATTGCAAAATATAAATTTCTAACACTGCATCAAGTGCAGTCATTCCAAAGACAAAAATGAAATAGTGAATGTATAAATGAAGAGACAGGAAGTGCCTAGAATAATTTACCTTACAAGGAGGAGTAATAATAATTCACTTCAAAAAGAACCTCCTCCAACCAGTAAGAACTATAAGTACATGAACTATAATAATACCAATTAATTACAAACTGGATCTACAAGGAGACACTTGGGTTTTTTGCCTATCTGTCCCACAAAACCTCAGGAGTTCATTAGGCTGAATCCAGTTCAGTAAATGCATCTGAAGCTGTGCCAGTGTTTTTATTCAACAAGACTGAGCTCAAGACAATTTTCCTGAATAAATTCACAATAAGGGGTGACATTTTATTAATAAACCATAATATTATCAAAAAAGGGCCCTGGTTTTCATTCTGTTTAATGGACTATATTCAAGAGACCACAATCATATCTGAAACCTGTTATTACATCCCTAAAACAGCAGTAAGTGAAACGATGTCATTTATTCAGGTTATTCAGCAGGGACAAAAAGAGTCAGTAAAGCCACCTGACACATAACAGTACAAAATAAAAAAAGCCAAAAACCACCAACAAACCCCTGCTGACCTGCATCAGAGAAAAAAAAAATCTTAAACAAGTCTGTTGTACATGAGTAAAAAGCATAGGTCTCTTTCTTTTAAATACTGGATAGTGATTTTCATTATTCTCTTTTCCTGGAAGTTCTATAAACCTGAAGAGTAGCTTACATAACACAAATATGTAATTGATTTGCCAATAAATTAAAGCTCATCTCACTGACTATGGTTTAACAGTCATGCTCACTAGATACATTTTAACTATTTAGAACAAGACAGTACCTAGCTGCCTTTTAGAAAAAATTATGTGCAAGGAATCGGGGACCTCAATGACACAAAATTAAGTTGCTTATAGTTTTCTACTTATAGCTCATGGTTGCAAGCCTGAAAAGAAAAAGAAAATCCAAGGTAAGCAACTGAAAATGGTATGGAAAAGTCTAAAATATTCTAGGAGTAAAAATATTTAAGAAGCGTTCTAATGTTAAAAAGCCAAGAGATATAAAATACTCCATATACTGTATCTATAGCATAGTAGCATAGGAAGATAAACTCCATGCAGAATCTTGCTACTGTTGTTGGAGTATGAGAATTGAATTAGCCATTAGCTTGTCATTAAAAATTACTATTTATTGAAGTCTAATAATTTTTACTGCTGTTATTATCTGGAAAATGTAGCAGTTTGAAAAATTCCTCTCTAATTAAAACTAGATTTTGGTCAGTTTTCATCAAACCACGATACTGTCCAAAAGCACAGACAAAACTACTTCATGCCAGCATTAACACCATGTTGCTCATGACCTTGAATTTTGTAAAACCATGTTTTGGCTCCTATTCTGATGGACATAGGAGGGCATTAAAACCTCAGATATCCACACACAGATTGGCTGGAACTTCTATTCTCTGAAAAGTATTTTTCATTCCTTTAGAAGCACCTGGCACTTCCTAAAAAATTATATTTGTCTCAGAGTTTCCACACACAATGCAAAAAAAGGAAACTACTAAACTCTTCATCTGATTCATCTTCTTATGTGGTCTCACATGTTTTTAGCTATACAAAAAGAGAGGAGACTGAAATTTCTGGACAGAAATAAACTAAGTCTTTTCTCATTTCTTTCAGAAGAGAATTTATGCTTCCTTCCTTTAAAAAAAATCCTCAAAAACAAGCAAACAAACAAAGCCAAGTAAATAGTGCATATAAACAAAGGCATGGGAGGCAACTGAGAAGGCATAAAATGGGTTTTAGTAGATGAAAGCTAAAAAAGAATAGAAAAGGCCTGGAGTTAGGAAGGTGAGCAAATAGCTCACTGACCGTCACTGAACAGACACCTAACAATCACAGTCCTATCAATCAGACAGTTTGGCTTTGTATGCCTCCACTGCAAAAAAAAAAAAAAAAAAAAGTATGAGCACCATTAAAAACAGCATGCAGGTAGCCAGAAAGACCCTCTGGCAGCTTCATTAATCAGTAGTTTTCATCCTATCCTGATAAATAGCACAAACTGTGTTGGAATTCTGGACTAGAGTTACCTGCAAGAACTTCGAGTAGCAACTTCAATTCAAGATATTCTGTGGCAGCTTAATTATTCTGCTGCCTTTCCTGAGCTAACACAGGCACCAGGTTAACGTCTGTCTTCTGGAAGATGTGTAACTTGTGAAATAAAAAAACCTCAAGGATTTTTACTTATTTATTCCATTAACATCAAATCAAGAGTTCTTCTATCAACACACACTTTCAGCTCCCAATGAACACCACCTCATTTATACTCCCTGCCCTGGTTTCTTTTTATCACCTTACTCCTTCCTTACACTGCATCTTGCAAGCTGAAGGATAAAATAATTTTATTCATTTTAGAAGTCACATTGCATGTTTCCTGCACTGTAAGCAATCAAACAAAAACATAACAAGATGTTCAATTAAGCCGCAGATCACAGACAAAGTACATCATGCCCCATAGCAACACCTCCCATTCAGTGCACAGAAAAATGCTGCAGTCATGACAAATCTTGAAGTTTCTCTTGGTAATTACCCTGTTTAATTCATGTTGTCTTTAGATGGTAGCTTTGATATGGAAAAATATTTAGTGTCATATATACCTATGCACAAAGCTGCACCAGCAAACTCTCAGCAGGGCTATTATAAACACTGAGGTGTATTTTCCTCTCTGAACTCCAGCTCCACATGCTCTTTGCTCCTGCCTGGTCCACCTGGGAACAAGCTGGAGGTCATCCCATGCTGCTGGTCAGAATCAGCCTTGGAGGCATTCCCAGCCCCTCAGGCATGTGGAGCTGCCTCATTCCCCATTCTGCAGAGGGCAGCTCATCCCTTGGCTTAAGTTTCTCCTGCTGCACCTTCTCTGCACTTTGATCCTCAGCTCTGCCACATCCACCCCAGCGCCCAGCCCTGTTCCTAACCCAGCTGCTGATGCTCTAGCTTTGCTTGCTTCTATTCCTCATGCTGCCATTCTGGATGTCCCAGCTTTCCAGCCTCACATCTTGTCCATCAGCTGATGCATTTTCATTTATGACTGCCATGACTTCAGCCCTTCAGTTTGAGACTGAATGGTTCTTCAGTTTGTTGTTCAGATCAGCTGCTCTATTCCATGTTTCCCAGGCCAGCATGACTGGCCCCAGTAATTTATATCATTTATATCACGTACATGAAACCCTAGACAGAGTCAACTTCACATAAATAAGGAATACTACACAAACAGCTCATCTCCAAGCATCTTAATCTAGCCACATCAGCTAAAGGCTGATTTGTCACCTTTCAACAGAAAGCCACAAAACCACCTGCAAGTTGAGGTGTGTTAGTCCACACAGTGAATTACCATATTCTATCTAGTGTATATACAAAACTCAAGATAATAAACAAATAAAAAAAACCACAGAGAACCATGCTAAACGTAGAACGCAGCAATTGAAAGGAATAAAATCTGATTTTAAGCACTCTACAAAACCCCTCTTCTGTATATGCATGTACTAGCAAAAAAGCATTTAAAAAACACACCCAAAGAATAACTTTTATTTAGGGATACCCAAACAAAACTCGTGTCAAAATAGTCTTTTACACAGTATATAAAGCACAGAAGCTTCAAACAGATTTTTGTTTCAAAGGACTTGTATATGCAATTGAATAAATAACTTTGTAATTGCTGAGATCTCAGAAATGCTCCACAAGTAGCACTTGCATATATTAAAAAAACTCCTATCAAGTCTGAAGTGTTAGACGTTCTATTCTCTAATTTCACTTCGAAGTACAATGCAGGCATTATAAAGAAGTTGTTTGCCCTAGGAACAAAATGGGGCGGGGGGCAGGTTTTTTTAAATTCACAATGCCCATTTGTTTGGAAGTGTGGGGAAAAAAACTCCAACCAACCAACACACAAAAAAACCACTCCCAAACAAACAAAAACAACAAAAAGCTAGCTCCAAGAGGAAAACAAGTAACAGGTTATCAAAACATTATTTCTGCAGTTTAATTTCCCTTCAGTCAGAATAAAACAAGGTGCAGTCACAGTATTCAAAAGCCTATTAAATTCAAATTTCATCTCAAACTGGGGCAAATAATGAAGCATTAAAGTTACCTGCAGATGAGAAAATCCTTTATCAAGGTATATATTTGAAACACACCTTTATTAGACACGGTCCTGAGTGCTCAAATTGTTGAGGTACTTCAGGAATTGTGCAGTTTGGCTGCACCTTGATTTTGTAGCTGCAGGGGAGTCAGCATGAATGCAATGCCTCTGGGTTTTCAGAAGAAGTGCTATGCCTGCTTCTCTTTCACCTGAATTTTAAATCTGCTCATCAAACGATTTCGGAACATGCTGCTGTTGTCATCGGTTATTCTCATTTTCAGGCATTTTATGGTTCAATTAATACCACAAGCCAAACCTAAATGCCATGGGGAGGATGGAGAATAGGAACAGTAGGGTGGAAGGATGGATATGCTCTGGTTTACAGAACCAAAGATCTAAGCACCGTTAACTACAAGCCAATGAAGGGTTCACATCAAGCTCTACATAAATTAGAAAGAAATGGCAACCTGGCTACAAAAATGGGAGTTAAAACTGTATTTTCTTTTTTAAATAGTACAATAGGGGGTCGACAATACTTAAAAAAGCCATTACTGCTGTAATTAGTAACAGAAGTCTACCCATAGAAAGATATAAAGACCAATTTTAGTATGTAAGCAAAGCTGATGTAATTAATCAAGGTGTCAGAAGATATTCCTGCAGAAACTTTTAAAGGAAGCTATTATTTTAAAATGCAACTCAGCTTATTTATAAAATTCTCTATTTGGATTGCACACACTATCCATCCACATTTAGTAGTTGCTTAAAATGAAAATGGCACTGGTATTTTGCAACTGATTTGTTCCTAATACTGTTTATTAACATATCTATGTTGAAGTTTCACTGCATTTTGCTTAGCTTTTCAACTTCATTAAATGCAATTCACATTATTTCTATACAGCATATAAGATCAATACAGTCTACTCTACATTCAAGAGATGTAAGTCACCAATATTTGGATCTATTCTTATACTATCAGAGGCTTCTCTGGTAGCGAATTAATGCTGACATAAAAATTCCAGGCTTTTTGAAGTCCTGCTTTTACGTTAGCAATTACTCATAGAATAAGGAAGATTTTTGTTCCTTATTAATTTTCTTATTCCAGTAGTACCATATTCAAAGCTATGCTTCTAAATGGAATCCAACCTAGAACAGAAATCAATGGCCTTCATATTTCCTTCCATGAACTTGCCTTAAGTATGTTCATAAGATCCATGCAACTGTGACTAGCTCCCAACAACAGAACTGGTAAGAGAGCAAACAATAAATCATACTTTAGTTACTTCATTTGGTACCTTTAGACACCCAGGCAGTTGGAAAGTATCCAAAATTACCTTTAAAGTCTACAAATTGTCACCTTTGAAACAATTTTTATTCCATCCATATTCTCTACATTGTAGCTACTATTAAGGTATCACTGAATGAAAAATAAAGAAAACAATGAAAACCACTGAATACTTTCCTACAGGATGAATTACTGACCCTCAAAATCAAGATTTCCATTCAGTTCCATAAAGCTTATCACTGGCTTCTCTGTATCTCAATTGAAGCAATCAGTTTGAGATTTGATAGCATAAGTTTTACAAAAACACAGTCTCCAAATTGGAGGAAAACACTGCTTATTGTTTCTGCAAGACATCTGAATTTCAAGGCTGTTTTAATAGCTCTTGAAAAGTTAACCTGCTACCTAAGAATATAAAATCAGACAAAACATCTATAACCTTTCTTCCACTTTTTGTAGAAGTTGTTTTTAAACATTTAAAGAAAAACTTTAACAGTTGAATAAGTCATGGTTGTGGCAAAAAATTGTAGAGCCCAAATAAGAAAGCCATAACAAAATGGTTATGAGGCATCCTGAATTTATCCCATTCACTACATTTTTAATATAAATCCTCTGCCTTGAGGTTTTGAATTCATGATTGTTGAGCGCTTCTTTGCTGTTTGCTGTTCTCAGGTATCCTTCTATACACAAGACATGCATCACATGGGACTACTCAGCATTTTAAAAATAAACTTCTAAGTTTCCCAGGCTTAAAACCCCCCCCCTCAAAAGTCTCATTTCCTAGAAGCATGCTCTTTTCATCTTTCCTAAGTATCACTGTACAGGTATAACTGAATAAACCCTACTCCGTTTAGAACACATACCAGGCTTCCTGGAGAATCTGGAACCATGTCTGAGGCTTATTTTAAACACTTCCTCCTCCTTCCATCTTATAAACCAACTGGGCATTTGACAATTTAAGCATCCATGTCAATAGCACACTTTCAGACATAAAAGAACCACTAAATTAGCAGGAAAAAACTCAAATCTCACAAACTAAAGCATTTTAACTAACATTTAAATAAACACCAAATTATGTCAAGTCAGAACTAGTTTTTATGCATTGGCAATGTTTAGGTGTATTTTTTGTAAAGCTATGTTTCTAATAATTGTAATTTCTGACTGATATAACAGACATTTCCAATGAAAACTGTTGCCCCCAGAGTTGCTGGTAATGTACAATGCAACCTAGTAAGGCTGGGATTACAGCAAAAGTCTTAACTGCCATTTTTTTCCATCATACATTCAGTTGTTGATAAAAAGTAAATCCAGAATAGGCAAAACACTTTGGTTGAAAGTCTTCCAGAAAAAAAATAAATTCCCGTTAGAAAAAATATAAATTATGCAAATCCAAATGAAGAAATATATAAGTTGAGTATTAACCTCCAAACAAATTTTTTCCTAATAACTTTTGCAGAGGAAATATAACTCCAAAGCATAACGTTAAACATTAATTAAATTCAAAATACAACACATTTATTCATAAGTTTTGCAGCCATAAGCCCAAAACAGTTATCTAAATCTGTGAAATAATTTTCTGAATTAGTTTTCATGACTGTGAATCTTAGTCTTTCATGGACCACTTGTTTCTACACAAACCATTTTCACATCTACAATTCTAAAAGTTTGCAAGCCTGCCCTATAGACATATTTTCAACAACACATCACAGACAGACAACTCCATGAAACTGAGTATCCAATCCAAGCCAAGCTTCCCCATGTAAAACATATTTTGAAATCTTCTGCACATTTTTATGCCATGTTAATGTAGCAGCCAATTGTGGCACACACCAATAAGGATTAAAATGCCATTGCAGGAGTTATTACAAATGATTCATTTTTGCTTGTGTGCTCATTAAGAAAAAAAGAACCAACAAAATATTAAAAGGTATCTTTCTTACTTACCCACCACATACTACAAAAAAGCAATGAGCATTGTTGGCAAGCAGGAATTCTGTTAACCTTCAGTTACTCACCTAGGAAAAATAAGAGAAAGGGATAAGCACACTTGGTGGGAGGAAGAACATGACAGAGTGAATTGGGAAAGTACATTAGCTTCCATGTTCATGAGATGTTTGAATTAAAATGTCTTTGAATGCAAGTTTAAAGGGTGGAGATGGAAATGTTTCACAGCAAAGAGGATGACAAAACGACAATTTGGTAGAAGTTGCATTTGTGTAAAATCCAAGCAGCTCATTCAGCTGGAGCACTGCCACAATTCTGCTCTGCTATGACAAGAGGAGTGCCAAAATCTTTGAAAACCAAAATGGATAAAGATTTTGAGTTCAGAATACACTGCCTAAAGCAAGATTTTAACAGAACACAGTTACAAAGGTAATTCACTTTTGTGACTACCATAATCACTTTCATGGTTTGAAGCTGGGGGAAGATCTGAAGTTTTGCCTGATAAAATTAAGACAACTTTTCTGAACTGGCACATTTATATATTTTACAGTATTCTCTCTTTAACAGAATGGTGAACACACTGTGCTGTAAGTAATGCCAAATGATTATTAACGATTATATGTTCTTCCAGAGATTTAATGAATTCAGCAATTATTAATGAGCAGCATGAATGGAAAACAACTGAATATCAGAATAAAAGTTTTCTTCATCAGTGTATACATATAAGCTACATGGATCAAAAAAGGTCTGAGATCTCAAATGTTTACAACAGACAGAAAAAAAAACCCAGCAAAATCTTGACCAAGAACATTAATATCTTCCTATAGTATGTTACACAAAACTGCATAAGCTTCAGGAAAGGCTGTGCCTTCAAATTTGGGAGATTTGCCAATGAATTAAACTTCAAAGGCTGTAATAAATTGGAAGTTGCTAGAAACTGAGCATATCTGAAAAACCTACCTACTCCACATTAGTGCAGTGTGTTCCATTAGTGGAATACAAGCAATCTAAAATGTAGTTCCTCAGAAATGTCACTCATGAAGCCCCAAACATCCCAGCTGCCCACTCAGGGGACACTAGTGACACACTTCCACATTTCAGTGCATCCCACAAAGCTCACTTCAGCACCCAGACTGCTGAAGGGAAAGTGAGATGCAAAGCCGTCCAGACCAAGGAGGATTACTTGGTGCTTTGCATAATCCACAAGAATTTCCAGTGGTATGGAGAGTACTGTTAAAACTGGTCCTGCTGTACCCCTGCCACCCTTCATTGTACAAACACAGGTCTCTTGCACAAATTCTTCAGCAAAAAAACTTGTAAATATCATCAACAGAAGGTTAGACTGTCTTACTGTGGATAACCTAACAAAACTTTATATCCCAGCTGCTCTTAGATGCCACTGTAGGTTCTTACACATGCAAGGTTTAAGAAAAGCCGTTTTCTCTTTATTTTACATTTCTCTAGTGCATAACTACTGAGTGGAATAGTGTAAACATATGAAAAAGTACATAGCATGTTTTATGACTGAAATTTTAAGTACTCCTGCAGGGCAATAGATATTCTTTAATGAAGTTCATAATGATGCATCTCAAGATCCAAGACCTAAGTACATAAGTTGGGTCTACAGCGAGATCAGGTCCACACCATTCCACCATTTAAGACGACACTGCAGAAAAAAAAATGTATGGCTGAAGGTCCAAGAGAGATTCATTGAAACATTATGGTAGGGAAAAAAGCTCCAAGATCATCAAGTGTCCAGCCTTGAACTGAATACCACCATGGCCACTAAACCATATCATGGATTGCTGCATCCACTCATTTTTTGAACACTTCACAGAATGGTGACTCCACCACCTCTCTCAGCAATCTGTTCCAATGCTTCACCACTCTTGCAGTGAAGCAATTCTGCCAAATATCCACCCTGAAACTCACTTGGCACAACTTCAAGCAATTCTTAAGCAAGTTTTAAAAATGCAGGGAATGAAGCCCTGAGTATCTCTCTTGAACAGGTAATAATCCAGTTGAGCACAAAACTTGCCCATGTTCATACAGAGAGGATTAATTTCTGCCGATGGCTGTGGAACTCCTGAATGTATCAGGTAAAGGTAACTAAACTAGCAACCATAAACCATCTATTTACTCCTTATAACTTGTTTAATACTACCTGTAAGAAGTCCTTCAAGTGCTGTCAGTTCATGCATAATTGTGGACTCCTCCAGTTTACATTCCAAAGTAGCAGTATTTGTAATCTCTTTGCAAGGATAATGCTTACCTAACTTCAGAACATTAAATGGCAGCTGTATAAAGCACTAGTGAGACAAAGCTTTTTCCTTAACAAGCAATTGAAAAACAATGAAAAAATCATTTAAAATATTTATTCACCATTACCACATGGTTTAATGTTATGCATCAAATTTATTATGAAACCAAACCATGAAGTGTGCTCTACATCCAGTTTCCATAAGGGCAAAGAAAACATCACTCACCAGCAAAGAAAGGGGTTGTGAAGTTCTAACATATGCTACATTGCTTTTGTTGATGCAATATTATTAAGAGGTGATAGTTTTTTATTGTTTTAAATAAAAATCACTCTTAAAATCAATTGCTATACAGTAATTTAATCTAGAGACTAAAGCCCTCTAACTTCTTTCATAAAGTCCTTCAAATTACATCAACGCTGCAGTGAAAAATCTTCTAAGCAACTGCATTTTCCAACGTTATGCTTTTGTGATTTCCCAGTGTCAGACTATTAATGTGACAGCAAATTGTAGTCATTAGTCAAAAACAGTGAATAAAATGGTTTACATTCTTCAAGTGACCTTGAGACTGTCTTGTACAATATTGACAGCCAGAACAATTGCTGTTTCATGATTGCTCCTGACTAAACCAAATCATACTTCAATTAAAAAGTTAAATTATACTTCAAAATTAACTTTTTTCATTTTTAATTCTGTACTCATGTGTTACTTTCCAATGTATGTGGTACTATACATGAAATCTGAACTTAAGTGTAGCCAGATAGAAATATTAAAAAAATTTCAAGATCATCAAGAAAATGTAATGCTATGGGTGTGCATGCACAGCAATTGCATTGCTATAGTATGGGATAACTACACATGAAAATTTCAACTGTCCACACAATTTTTAATTGGAATACTACATAAAAGCTTTGTAATTCCAAAAGCACCTATCAGAAAGAAAAAATACCAGAGAGCTGGCTGAACTTCACTCTTCTTCAGAATTTTAATACATTGTGTGGCTTGGTGTGATGGGGAGGAGAAGGGACAGAATATGATACAAATGACTAATTTTATTTCTTTCCTTCTTTGGCAAGTAGGACAACAGGCAAGTGATTTAAAAAATTGATAGCACAAAATTGTATCTGTGTTACTTTTTAGAGAGGAGAGGTGCATCACATAACTTCTCTGAAAAGTTGTTGGGTTTTGGTTTTGTGGTTTGTTGGTTTTTTGTTTTTTTTTTTTACTATCTAGCAGTTCTCTTTGTGTTCCTGTGTGTAAATAAATACTACTTGTCTAATTTCACTGAAGGAAGAGACATATATCTACAGTTAATCTTATAGCCATAATGATAAATTCCACTCTGAGAGCTAAAATTAGCTTTCAAATGAAAGATACTTGAAACAGCTTAAGGCAAACAGATGTATTTCCTTAAAAGGAAATTAAAATAATTTTTAAAGGTCACTATTAGTAAATGTTGAGCATTTAAAAGAAACAGCAAAGAAACATATACTTAATTCCAACAACACAGATCCTTTAAGTTTCACTTGACTACTTAAAGTATAGGATTTTAGGTTTTTTGCTTCTAAACATCTTTTAAGTACACTGTCTTGCTCAAAATCCAGGTCACAAAAGACAAGGAATCACACTATGAGTAAAACCAGAGTATGACACAGCAAGGCAGACAATCCCTCTCTGCTGTAACTTAGGTCAAAAACAAACAGGTGTTTTTTTAACAGGTACCAATTTGTAAGTTTAAACTTCACATAAAGCATAGAGGCAGTTCAAGAAGTCATTAAAGCACTAGGGTACCTTCTGTAAGCATCTGCTCAGTGCACAAGACAGAAATGTTACCTACTCAACAGATGATGTAATCTACATGAAAATTTAAACAGAAAACACTCCATGTTATGTGGCCTTCAATTGTAGAAAAATCCAGAATTTAGGTTGAGGTGCACACCTAAAGCCAGAATTCAGCTGGCTATATATGAAAAATGATGTGACAGTTGCATATTAATGGCAAAGATTAATTCCCAAAAACTTTCTAGTCAATTAGATATTTAAGAAATCATTTAACTAATTGAAGTAAGTTCTTTATAAGACTGCAAAAAATTGAGGTATATTTCTTTTCCAATTATCTTTGTACAGACTCTTCAAACTTCCAGTGCAATTAAGCTTAATGAAAACTTTAATGATTTAAAGACAAATGAACATCATTTTAGTTGTCCTAGATAACATATATCCTTCACAAAAGGCTGAGCAATGACATTCTTCACACAACTTGCACACACCAATGCTCTTCCAAAATGGATAATATCTCTTGGCATGTCATCTTGGGTCAAGCATAATTTAACTATTGATTTCATCTGCTTGTAATACTAATTTTTATGGCAACCAGGAGCAAGGATGGGATTTTTTCATTAACTACTAAGTGTTTTCCATCAAACACTAAACCCAAAATTTTGAGTAAACAACAGGTATTTGCCATTAGAGCTGTACTGCTTCTTTCACTCATGCAAGAAACCTGCTAAAGATCCACAACAGCACTGCTGCCATGTTTTACGGGATATTCAGAATATATGGAATACAGCAGCAGCAGGAATGACAGACCACTGCCCTGAGAAGCAGGAAAGACCCTCAAGCAGGGAGGTGCATGACAGGAACTAAAACCCTGGCATGCTGTGGGCCATGACAAATGAGCTTCATTTTGGTGATCTGATTATGGGACAAGAAGCTGGTGGTTAATGACAGAGTCAAAAAATGTAAACTCATTACGTAGCTAACTCATTCTGTGGAAAGCTCATCTAGTTTTTGCAAGGTGGTAGGAGAAATCAACACAAATCTAAAATAAAAAACTAACTTCACTCTAGTTAAAACTCATCCCAAGCTGAAAGTTTTTCAGTTTAGCTACATGAACTCACCTTCTAAACATCAAAACTCCTTCCAAGAATTGCTTAAAAGCAATCAGAACTATTTAGAAATACAATTTTGTCAAGAATTAGCTCCTTATATTTTGCATAATAATCTTAAGAGATACAAGGCTATTTTTGTGCTGTCTTTTCCAAACACAGTGTGCTTCTTTCATCTATTGCACAATATGGATATGAGTATACTAGAAAGCAACTGCAATTATCAAAAAATCAAATATATGATGAAATTTAAGCATTGATCAAAGCTCTCACATTTTTGTCAAAATCTATTTGGAAACAAACTCTATAATATAAAAATATAAAAGCGCTCACGTATATTCAGACACAGCCAGACAAACACACACACCCAGTGCTACAGAGGAATTCTTTAAAACACACCAGATCTGATACTTTAAAGATCTGTGTATCACTGAATAAAACCTTTAGTCTAGTGACAACCACAGTGAGATCAGCATCACACCACAACACACAGATTCAATAGGTTTTGCTCTATGAAAGTTGACAGCATTTAAAGTCAAAGATTAAAAGGGAGCCCAGGTTTCCTTCCTAAGTTTAGTATTTATCATATAACATTTCAAATCAAGACACAAAAATAAAACATGTTAAAGCTTATGGGTGGTGGCTCTTGAAGTATCGTCTTCAGAGGTTTATTTTTGACACATCTCTAAGTAAAACAACAAGCCTCCTGAAGTAATCCTTAGCTAACTGGAGGCCTGACACATATGATAGCTAAACAAGCTTACCTAAGCTGAGCATTGTCTAGTCATTACTAAAAGTTTGAGCAGATAAATAGCTTGCAGATAATGTATTAGACCTCTTTCACTTGCTGCAAACCAAAACTGAGAGCAGTATGTTAAGATGAGATGCTGGAATACTGCATTATGCAGTGGTAAAAAATTCACCCATCATTACCTAAAAGGTACTTTTTACAAATTCATAAGTATTTAAATTTATAAGATATTCTTTATTTCATTATAGACTTTACAAGCCTCTTATTTTTTCAATACCAAGATTAAAAAAAAAAAAGAAATTGAGTTCAAAAATAAATTTGGAAGAGGATTCTTACCATCACCTCCTGCAACAAGAGGTGGTAAGATAATCTTCCAGACAGCAATAAAATATTCCTCCTTTTTTGTCAGACTCACACTGGGCTCATCAAAGTTGGGCATTATAAAGTAATATAATGAGGAGCAGATTCACCTGCAACCACCACCACTGCTCCAACACCTGCCTTCTTCTGGCTCCATGACAGCACAGACATCGGACCTCAACAACTGCATCTCCTGTCAAGTTCCTGAGGCTTTCTTGACTTAATTTTCCAATAATGATCAATTCATCCCACTGGTAACAGACCAAAGAGGGAATAAAGGGGGTTTTACATGTTTAGAGTGTCCTGTACGTACTTAGATTTTTTTTTTTTTCTTTTTTAGGAGTCATGTGTCAACTTGAAGTATAGGTTTTTATTTTTTGCCTACTGATTTACACAGCACTTTAAGCTTCAGTAAGGTGAGTGAGATTGCCGAGATAAAACAATGGGAAACAGTAATATTTACAAATTTATGTCAGATTCTTTGGCTCTCCAGGGAAGTGGGCACAGCCCCAAGCCTGACAGAGTTACAGAAGCACTTGGACAATACTCTTGGGCACATTATGTGATTCTTGGGGATGGTGCTGTGCAGGGCCAGGAGTTTGACTCGATGATCCTTGTGGGTCCCTTCCAACTATGGATATTCTCTGAGGCTGTGATATTTTAAAGCATTGTTGGCAAGCTAAAAAGAGTGTTCCTTCATTCAGCTCTAGATATAAAAAAAAAAAAATCCATAGCACGTACAAGTTACCCAATTGAGTGATATATTAATTTGAAAAAGGCAATATTTTAAAAACCTCGCTGTTGCTTCTGAAACACACAGTTCCACAAATTATCTTAATTACATGGGGGAAAAAAGGGAAATTTCCTTTTCACCACATTAAACAGCATTTCATTAGTAGAAAGATATTCACTGATGCCCAGGAATGTCACTTTTAAGTAATAAGTTATGCACTTGGTGTTAAAACTTCTAGCACCTGGCAAAATTTGCAGCTGAGAAGGCCTAACAATTTAAAAATAACTGAATCAAAGGCTTATTTTTAATTTCAAATAAAATAATCACCTGCATTTAGCATTACACATATTTAGACAAGCTGCCTGTCTCTGTTCCCAAAAACCTCTTTCCCTCTGTCATCTCCAACTTGTCATTTTTCAACTCCAAATATGCAGATGTTTTTTCCCCTTGGATGACTTGTCATTGAAACTGTCAAAAAACTAATTATTTATGTATAGCTATTTATTATTAATCCAGTAAAATCTTCACAGACATCACACTGCTCCTGTTTGCTCATGTCAATCCTGCTGCCAGCCCTGGGTGTCACTGCTGTTGGTTTGATGCCTTTTTACACAGATCAGCCCCAATTTCCTTGTTGACCATTTCCACAGCACAGCAGGCCCAGATATGCTGGCTGCTCTTCTGTTTGTGTTGGGTTTTCTTTTTATCAAGTTCACACCCTTTCAAGCAATTCCATATAGGACCACAACAGCCATAAAAAACCCAAATTATATAGTTTTTTTTATACAGAGAGTAGCTTAGACAGATAAATGGGGTTTTTTTCCCAATAATGAGAAAAAAATGTTGAGGTCCTTCTTCCAAATGGTTTCACATATGAACAGTTCAGTTATGTACAAATTCTTGAAAATACATGACTAAATGGATCTAACCTAATTTTAAAACAAAAAGAAAAAGAAACAACCTGCCTTTCTGCTGAATTAATTTCCTAATTTGTGTACGGTTTGGTGAGTCAGTTAGGAAAAGGGTAGTTTGCTGTATGTGGAAGTAACAAGTATGCCTGTCACTTAACCTTTTACTCCTTATTCTCCAATTAAAAACATTTCTGCACCTTTCTATTGTCCAAATTCTTGATATAAGTGTCACACCCCCTCCTCCTCGCTACTCCTCGCATCCTCCTCTTGTTAAAATTGGGTTCCAATCCCTGGCCAGGTTACTTTTAAGATCTTTTGAATTGAAGATCTTAATGGGTAAATGTAAATATAAAACCAGATCTTCCCCAGAAGAACCACCACAGATTGTACATGACGACTTGGCCTATCCTGTAAATTTTCCAAAATAAATGTGTTGCAATCTATGAGTTGTGCTAACAGATTTAATTGGCAAAATTTTTTCTCTTCTTGCTATGTTTACAAGCTCTATGTTCAATCTAAAGGAATTAGCACTCCACAAGAAGAGCACAGGCTGAAATAAAATCTTGATCCAATAAAACCCAGCAAGAGAACTCCCAGAAAAATAAACCAAAGTTACTAGAGAAAGAGAATTGCAAAATCATCTACTCAGGAAGGAGGTTCTGTCCCACTGCTGCCTGTCACAGCTCAAAGTCACCACTTACAAGCAGCACCTCATCCTTTTTTCCTTTACTTCACTTACATGCAAATTTAACGGAAATCTAAAATTTAGTGCTTTCTTCTGCATTTTAATTATTTTAAACTGGTTTGTCACTACCAGCATCCTTACTTGCACTCTCATATAATTACTGTAAAAGCTCTACCTTTTCTTCCACTGCATTTGCAGTGACTCTTTGGACCAAACATCTGGTTTATTCCCTGTCCCACATCTGCCTCTCACAAAAAGCAGCCCAGCTGATTGTTTTATTTCATTTCTGCCACAGTACATCACCTGCAAAAATGGAACAAGTCACTTGATCTGGATCCATATAACACATAGTGTGTGTGTAACATACAGTCTCCAGATTTAAAAAAAAACAAAAAACTCCTAAAAGCCATTATTGTAGGAAAAAAATAGTTTAATAATAGTGGGAAAGTTTCAAGAGTCACACCAGAGACTTAGAAGCCTTAGATTAAATCTGTGAACCTGCTACACTGCTTCTGGCTCCTCTCGCAGATGCCTTTACTAGTGGTTTGTTTATTCCTCTAGAACTTCCTTAGAGCAGGAGAAACTTTTGTGGGGTTGGGGATGGTAGCTTTTAGGCTAGAGACTTTCAGATCAATTATTTTTTTCTTTTTTTTTTCCAGTAGCACACACACAGGGGAAGAACTCAAAGCTTTATCTTCATGACAAGTCCAACAAATGCTGTCCAGAAACCACTCTGCATGAGCCACGTGTCCAGTTAGAAAGTCCCCTGTACTACAGCCGAACAGAAAACTTCTAAGCGCTTATTTATCACAGATAAAACGCAACTTGACATAACCTTCAAGTTTCTGCCATGCCAAACCAAGAAAAAAGGGCTCAAGTCAGTTCTGCAGGCTTCATTTTGGAGTAGTAAAAAAAACCTCACTGTGAAAGTCATCAAAAAAATAACAAAAGAGTAAGCACATTTTCTAAGCTTAAAATCCTGGGCATTTTCACATCAAAGTGCTCAAAGGAGTCGCTAAAATATCCATGTGGAAAGGCTGCTTGGCAGGATGGTTGCCTCACTAAACGGCAAAATACAGTCAAAACAATGTAAGATGAATTTATAACAACTACTCTGGACATATTACTCAGGCTTGAAGTATAATCAAGTGGCTGAACTCACAGCAGGCAAGCTACACCACTCAGCACATGTAAGAACAGCACAGCTGATCTCATATTCTGAGGCTACTGTTGAGCATGCAGATGTTTAAATTGTATATCTATTATTCAATACAGAGTTTAGTGAACTATTTCATTAGTGAAGAAAATGTTCACTAACTTCTTCTATTTATTGTTACTGAATATAGTATGAAGAGTTGACAGATCACCTTGAGAATTTCATCAGGTTTAATAATTTTTCTAATGATACTTCAAGAGTTCTAGGCGGTCAGAAAAATGCATTCACATGGGTTTGAGTCTTTAGGATTTTCTTGAGGGCTTTTTTTGGGGTTTTTTTTTTTTGTTTTTTGTTTGTTTTGTGTTTTATTATTATTATTATTTTTTTGGGTGAAACACAACAGGACAAAAAGCTGTAGGGTCGGTTCAGGCTAGAAACTCAGTCTAACCTAAAACATGATCATGACTTCACATTCTATCAAATATTTTCCTACATGGGAAAAGATTAAAAAAAAACCAAAAAAATCACTCAAAAGAGAGAAAGTGAATAAAGGCAATCTAGGTCTTTTGCGTGAGTTTCTAAAACAATGAGAATTCTACATACATTGGAACAGATCTCATTCCCTCAATCACTATTAGTAGAAAGCTTCTGAAATTCCTGGACTCATAAATCCCTTTTATGAATTGTTAGTCAACAAGGAGAAAAATATTTACTGATAAAACGAGGTTTCATTTTTTCTGCCTATTGACTAAGGGCTATAGACAAGGATATTTAAACCCATGCCTGAGAGATCACACTAAAGACCAAGCAAAACACAAATCTGGAGTCAAAGAAAGGATTCTGGACAAGGAACAAAAAAGGAACCAACTGCCCAAAGCTGGCCAGCACATCATCTCTCTGGTGCCCTGCCAAGAAGCAAGTCAATGTAGGGAAAACCTAGGCATCCACAGCTCCTGTAACTGAGCATTCCAAGGGAAGAGCTCCAGCATCCTTATTAGTTCTGGTAAATAGTACCTTGCAGGTTTCCTTCATCGACATCACTGTATTTTGATGTGACTAATCATTCAAACAACACCTTGATAAAGACAGGAGAAAAACTTCAGCATCAGCAGTTAAGCCAGGACTTCAGAACCACCACTTCAGAAATTGGTTCAGGGACCCACCTAGGCATGAAACATGACATGATCCCACAATTAGACAGGGAAGACAGCATAATTTATGACCCTCAAGAGACCTGAGAGCTAATAATAAAATGCATTTTGTTCCTCTGGCAGTTACAGGACAATATTCAGAAGACAACCAGGGCAGCAATTTAAAAACAATTGACTCTCCAATGGTTACCTGCATTTCATCCCAAGTTATTCATAACATTGTGCCTCTCACAAAAAGAAAAAAAAACCTACAAAAAACACCTCTGTCAAGAACTGATAATCTGAAATTTCAACAAACACTGAGTAAGAACTAAAGGAATCTTCAGACTACAAATATATATGCATGTTTGTACATATAAAAAGATACTTAAAAAAATAAAGCAAGAATGACAAGCTTCCATTCTGAAATGTCTACACAGATTCCAAAGACAGAGATAAAGTATAGCTAAAAACCAGAGAAGACAGTAGTTTTCTTTTAGAAAGTCTCTAACTCAGGGTGGAATTGTGCCAGTGGAACATGATCAAATACTGTTAGTTCTCTGCCAAATTCATGAAAAATTCTGACATGTTTGAAAATCTGAATTGAAAATTCCCTGACAATACATAGATGCACACAAAAAACGTAGAGAATCAACTGAATTAGTAACCATCCACAGTTCCAGGAAAACAAGCAATGATGCCAACTTCCTATAATCCCCAACAGTTCAACCATGAAGTAAAGCAATAAATTAATCACTGCCTTTCCAATTCTCATTTCCTTCCACTATTTGAAAGGAGAAGCCTTAGAACTAAAGGCCATAGGGGAAGAGGGAAGAGCCAGTTTAAGACTGAATGGGTCTGAATCCCTGAATACCAACAAATGAATTCAAGTAGACCAACAGAAATTCATTACCCTTTAACAGTCAAGCCACTTAAAATTTACTAAAAAAAACATGGATTTTAAAAATATAATTCAGTCTAAATTTTGATATTTTCTTCTGTTTAATATTTCTGCAAGTTATTAAGATACTCTATGACTCAAAAGTAATAAACATAATATTTTAATTCCATGTATAATGAAATGTCTGCTGAAAGAAATCAACATTTTATGTACCAAATGACAGCAGAAATCAAGGCATATACACTTATTCCTAATGCAATGGTATTTGAGGAAAATTAAAAGCATGGAATCAAAATATGCAGAAATACTTTTACATGTATTAGATAAAATCTACATTTCTGTTTTCTTAACCATATTTTCCCACATTCCTTTAAAATTGACTTTCAGTGGAAGAGGTTCTACTCCTTCACAGGCTTTTTTGTGTCTAAAGTAACACTTCTACATATCTCAACTTAGATGCTGTTCTTAATTCTTTACAGGAATTGTAGAAACACCAAGTCCCTAAAAACTTCCCTCTACAGTTCCAAGTTTGAAAGTCATTTTTCTCATCCCAAAAAGGTGAGCAGAGTTTTTTTTTTCCTTCATAATATTCCAGATATAGATTTCTAGCTGTGTTGACTGCTCCACAGATCACTTTTTTTTTTCCTGTGTTAAAGGCAGTGCACAGCAACTGCAACAGAGCAAAGCTGATGTTACACACCTTCTTCGCACCTGCGCCTTTCATGCAAAGCACTCACCCTGCTCAAGAGTTAAACTCCATGAATATCATTATCACAGAGTCTTTATGCCATTTAGCATGCAGGCATTTAATGTATTTCTGGTTTAGTAACTACAACAGGTGAGAACAAGCTTCAGTAAACACATTTGTTTGACTTCAAATTAGAAGTTTACCTGCATTAACGTATTGATATGACAGACAATTCAAAGGCTCATCATGCCTAAAATTAAATTCACATTCCTTTAGAGTCCTGAGATTTAAAAAAACCCCAAAAATTAAAAACTGTTTCATGGTGAATTATTCCAATTACTATGTATTTTTGTTTTACACAGGGAGCAAAAAACATACTACCAAAATAGTAAACATTCAAGTCCTACAGGGGACCTGCAAGCTGTAAGCACACAACACTGGTTCCAAGTAAAGTAAAGTTTTACAGAAGTAAAACTACCTTTAATAAGCAATTTTAACAGGTAAAGTACCATGTGAAATTTTCTAAACAAAGTCAGACAATACATAACATTTGAAATCACAAATGCTACTGAGTTAAAGAAAAAAAGTTGAACTTGAGTTTTATAAATTCTGTTGTTTTTCTGCTAAATTACACAAATACTGTTCTCTTAAAACAAAGACAACAATTCTTTAATGAGTCTGAAGCAATAATAAAAATATTATCTTTTGTGTTTGTACTGCTAATTAATCACATAAAATTTCTATTTTTAACTAACCTGAAATACTTTAAATAGTCAGATTTACTTGTATGGGATTATTTTATTTTTTGTGGTTTTCTTGGTTTTGTTTGTTTGGGTAGGCTTTTGTTCATTGGTTATTTTTTCTTGTTGATGGGTTATGGGGTTTTCTAGATATTGAAATTCATCTCATTTAACCTTCTTGCTACTGCTTCCATATTTGTGGTACTGAAAAAGAATCACACTTCTTTTATAAGACACTACTGGCTTAGTTGATAGGGCTCAAAATGTTAGAGAAGCAAAACCCATTAACAGGTTGGGCAGAATAATATTATGTAATTGGGTACACAAGGTCATCCATAGTTTTAGTGTTATAAAATTACACAACATCTTAAGGAAAAGAGATCTGCTCCCATGTACAAATTTCTCATATATATGTTAACACAATTGACACCAAAATCAGGCACGTTATGATACTGAATTACTTCTACTGATTAATACTTCACATATAACATGTTGTGTTTTGTAGTTTTACTTGAACTACTAAAGAGGTACGAAGTTGTTGACTTGGATGACTCTTGTTTCACCAGGTCTTGTATGTAAAGGAAAATTCACCCCTAATTTCTTTCGTCACAGGACTTGGTAACCTCTTATCTTCTCCACAGACAATTAGTGACACCTTCCTTTCCTTTGAATTTCCCAAGCATTCTTTTTAATAGATTCTTCATTACATGCATGTGATGCTCTAAAAGATTAAAGCACCCAACTCCAAGGAACCAAACAGGAAGTGTACAGATCTCTACAGTAGTGCCTGACAGTCAAGCATGGAATTACAATGGACACTGTCCATCTCGCTGTTGTAGTTCAATTAACAAATGTTATCAATAGTGGTAAAGCAGATCCATACAGATTATACCTAATATTTGCCTTTAAGAGCCAGTTTTCCTTTTACTTTTAACAAGTTCAAAGCTATCTAATTTCTGAGATGGGGAAAAACCCAGCAGTTTTTAACAAAAAAAGAATTACCAAAGTTATTTTAGTATCAGCTTCATGATTCCAACCTGTAATGTTGACATTAGTAATGATGAATGAATGCCACAATTTCCATAGTGCTTACTTTTGAGAAATGTGCTATTTTGCCACCTTTCATGAGAAAACAAAAAAAAATCCAATACAAATATAGTTTTACATTATGAAGAACTTTTTTCCTCATAACTCCTGGAGAAGTCTTGATTTGAATCAAGATTGCAGAGTTTGGCACCTGAAATTCCAACACAGTGAGGCAATGAATAAAAACAAATAAGAATAATTTAAGCCCCCCTTGCTCCACAAATATTGGAAACATGGTCCTGGTGGATGTACACACTGATGGATTTATCAGAAGAAAGGCAGTACACCACTAGACACACACACAAGTCTGGTGAACACACAAGAAAGGCAGACCCTGAAGAATAGCCTCCCACTCAGGCATTTATCACTCAGAGTGCCTTCCCCAGCTCCCTCCCCTAGAGCCTCACTCTTCTAACCCTCTCCCATACATCTCTCTGACTGCCACACAACTCTCTGTAAAGGAAAACAGAGAAGCACCCAGAACTCCCAAATCTAAGGGCTCTTCACCGCTTTGGTTTGTCCAAAAACAAAGTAAAAGGCATTTTGAATCAGCTTCCAAAAGTGACCTGGGACTCTCTGCACAATGACAGCTGAACTTCAGAGGTGACACCAGAAACACCCATGAGACAAGGGGTGAAGTGCTGAGCTAACAAAAGCAGCTCCTGGTAGCCCCAAGTCTCCATTTCTCCATTTCTTCAATTTCTCTCCCAAAGTTACTAAACAATCTTATTAAAATGACTTATGAACAAGTGTCCCATTTCTCCATTTCTTCAATTTCTCTTCCAAAGTTACTAAACAATCTTCTTAATGAAAATGACTTATGAACAAGTGTTTTCAGAATGCCCTGGAATGATCACTGATGACAAACTCTGAGAAGACAAAAAAAAAATAAAACCACGCCACAAAAAAAAAAAAGCCCCAGACACAGGCAATAACAAAAATCAGAACAATTTCTTTGTCATTCGTTTTCATAATACATTAAATGAGAATTTTGACCAAAGTAGTTTGTTGAGGCCCACTTGATTAACCATCAAATCGATACTGAGCAGCACAGAAAGGGTATTTTCTGGAGGTTGGTTTCTGGTTTTTGCAAGGCTTTGAATTTTGTTGTCCTTCCCTTTTTTTTTTCTTTGCTTTGGTTTGCTTGTTTGGGTAGATTGTTTTGTTTGGCATCTCTTGTTTAAGGAGTTGGTATTATCTGGATTGTCTTAATTACCCTAGGCCAACTAGGGGATATGATCTTTAATTATTAGCTTATTTACTGACAAAGTAAATATATACTGTTCCACTGACATTTCCATATACCTATTAATCTTGGGCATAAAAAACATTTATATGATTTCAAAAAATAGTGATTGAAAGTTTTGTATTAATTTACTATACTGCCTAGCATTTTGCATTCTATTTTCTTGAAAACATATGTAAATATGTGTGTATGCATATATAACAGGAGATAACTCATTTTACAGCCTTTTTGTAAACGAGTGGGAATATTCATTGGATACAAGACATTTTGAAGCAGTGCTTCTTCTGGAATTATACTGTAATATGATATTTGACTGAATGCTACAATTATGAACAGAACACTACACAATGAACAAACATTTTACAGTTTTCTGTGTGACATGGCTATTTATGTACAACGTTAATTTTAATGAGCGATTCTGTCATGGAAAATAAACATGTTTTCATGGTTCAATAAATGAGTCTGTTGATTAACCAAATCTGACAGATTTTAATCTCTAATGTTTTAATCCTCTGCCTCTATCCACAATGCAACTTGTGCTAAGCTAAATATTTAAATTTGAAAGAATAATTTTTGTTTGTATCATCTGGAAAAAACCTTTACGGATCACCTTTTGCAAACTACAACATATGAAAAATTTATAAAACCAATTTGAAAACATATTCCAACTGCTAGTTTATATAATTCAACTGAATTAATTTTGTATTTTTAAACAGGAACACATTATACATTCCAATTATCAACTACAAAAAAAACCACAAAACACTACCTCCAGAAATGCAGGGATATTAAAAATACCTACCAAGTCTTATCAGTGGTAAGTGAAAATTTGTATGCATACCAAAACACAGTCACATCATTCCTTCATTCTGATAAGCCTATTAAATTTTCTCCCTTTTTCCAATTTTCAACTTAAGAGACCAAAAAAGAACAAGAACAACAAGTTTGGCTATAGCAAAGCATATCACATGTTCTACCAGTAGCAGCTATGCCATCATTGGGATTTTCACTATATTGAAAATGCCAAATAAACTTCATCAACACAAGTACAAGTTTGATTTGTTAGAACATAGCCACTATCACAAGGGCTGAAGATGAAATCTTAAGCCCACTGAAACTGGAAGATCGTTTACCACTATGATGACCTTTGAAATCAGTTAAATTTTTGAATCCTTTAATTTATTCCTCCTTCCATTTTAAGAACTTGGTTGCAAGTTGAATTTTACTCCTGTGAATCCTACTGAGTTGCGCAAGTTCCCTTCTACAACAAAGCAAAAAACATTTTAAAGGAAATGCGATGAAAAAAAATTTTGGTCTTTACAGGCAGATTTCTCTCAGAGCTGCAGGAATTCAAAACGTCATACTTTTAGTTATATTTTCTTACCATTATCATAGCAACTCAAGCTAACAAGACAGATGCCAAACAATTTCAAAAAGCACTCCACCTATTTTTTCTTAATACCTCACTCCTAGCCTTAAAATGTTCCTGTATTCTATAAGGCTTTTTCTGATCACTTAGACGGGCAAATGTCATTCAGATTTTAACATTATAGGTTTTATAAACATTTCCATATCACAAAAATTAAGAATAAAAAGAGCAAAGAAAATGTATTCTTCTATATTCAGGAAGAGGCTTCTCAGGATCTCTAGGAGCTACATCAAAATAAATAATTATTTTTAAGATACGTAAAATTGAAGAAGTGAGTTATTATAGACTCACATCTCATAGAGAGATTATATGCTCTGCCAATATTTCAAGTTCGCTGAACTTCAGCTCTTCCTGAAACTGAAGTTTAGGAAGGGAGCTTGATGCTGCTGATAGCTGTGCTCTGTACCAGCACACAACAGCAAGGCTGTGTTTACACTGAAGGGCTCTCTGGTTTTATTAGCACTTGAGAATGTGAAGCTGGTGCATAGACAACATGGTGACCTTTCAATTGAGAAAATACTTCGTAGAGCTGAATTCATTAAGAGAAAGATGCAGAAACAATGATGAAAACTAAGATTGCTAGAGCAGTTGATCTTACACTATGTCATATAAACCTTCAACTGTAGATCAGTCAACTAAAGCGCAGAAACCAACCACCTTTTTTCACCCAGCACACCATTTTTTGAGGCAAACTTAGTGCAAATGATTCTTTTATCTGCTTAGTAAATGAAATTTTCAATTTTTCTTTTTACTACAGCATGCTTTAGAACTATAAAACCAACTGAAGATTTATCTAGTACAAGAAAAACAACTTACTTTAAGGCTCATTAAGCAATACTTTGAAGGCTGACAGTCCTGCTCACCAGGTTACAACTGAATGATGCTGTTCATATACTATTTTGCCTTGGGAGTTTGATAACTTTTCTTGAGCTTTCTTGGCTTTCCTGCACAGAAAATTCAAGTACCACAGTCCTGCAAAACTGTGAATGTATAGTAATGGGCAGATTTTGCTTCTGAATAGCTACCAATCTATACTAAGTGGTCAAAGTATGGGTGAAGCGGGAATTCAGAGCAACAGTTATTCTTCTTAAGTAGCATAATTTCCTCCACAAGGAACAGACTGAAAACCAATCTCCACACTCTCAATCATGCCCTGACAGGTGCCCAAAGAAGAAATAAGGTAAAACACAGGGTTCTTTTGCGACAGAGGGATCTGCATTATCCCCAATTAACTCTCTGTTCAGTTACACGCATGTAATTGGTATGAATACTCATTAAGTAGATGTGTGTGCTAATTTATGTAAAAGCTTTCTGAGTTTGTTTGGTCAACTACGGTATTCTGAATCTGTGAAATTAACAATAATTGCTTAATTTGTGACTAGGCATTTGTAAACTTAAGCCAGTTGCCTGAGATTTAATTTCTATTATAGCTATTATTTTGTGAATAAAATTTCTTTGTTCCTCTTCTCCATGAACTTCATCGCTGCATGCTACTGTTACACCCTTCTCAATTGCCTCTCTTCCAGGTCATAGTGCACACCAGTATGTTTAATCTCACCTGAAATGGAAACCTTTCCAAAATTAACATTTTTGCTATCCTGCTGCGCAACTTCCCCAATTTAATTTATGGCTTTCCAAGATAGTGTTGCTCATGAATTTGTAGTGACATTCTGATCTTTCCTCTCTTGTTCTTGATTCCATTTCCCTTCTGAAATTGAGTAAGAGGAGCTAATGTTGATGTTTTTGGACAACTATCTGTAATGGCTCCATAAGGCTGGTTTTTGTTTCCCTCAAGTAATAACAGTAGCTAATTTAGAGACTGTGATTACTATAATATCTTATTATCAAGCTTACTTTAACATGATTTATTTACCTCTCCTTCCTTACATATGTTATCCTAGAGATGCTGCCACCCTTGCTGAGGGACTGAACCTTGGCCAGCAGTGGGTCCACCTTGGGACCACCCCTAAAATCAGGTGTAAGGGTTGCATGACTCAAAAATAAATCCCATTAAGCAAGTGTGAGTTGTTTCTGCTTTAGTAATGTAATATTTTAAGACTCCCATGGTCTAATAATTTTGCAGCTTTCCCAGTAGTCTAACTTCCTGATTAGATTAAAAATGACACAATGCCAAACCAAGTAATTTTTCTTTTGACTTCTGAGTTGTGTCCATTCTTTTCACGATTCTGCCTTAAGGCTTTACTACGTACCCAAGGTCTCAACACTAACAGAATTTAGTTTATCACACAATGAAAGTTTTCCCCTTCACATCAGAACTGTGGTATTCAGAGAAAAGTCCTCCAGTTAAAAAGATCAAAGCAGTTCTGCCTGTAATTGACCACTCCCTTGAAGTCTACAATTCACACACCGTTGGAAAGTTATGCCTCTGGAAGAGACAGAGAAATCCCCTTCCAAGGCCACAGCCAGAGTCCCACTTTGGGATCTCTGGCACATACAGGTTACTTCCCACCCAAGCTGCCTAAATTACCCCCTGCTCAGTGACACAAACACACCTTGGTCTTTTATTTAAATGTTGGATGATATTTAATAGAGGAATGGATATAAGTAATCTTACTTTTCTACTTTTAATAAAAACAAACCTTAAAATCCAGCCTGAAATAAACAGCTTAGTATTGATGGCATCCCTCCACAACTAAGGGTCCCTCTGGTAAATCTCAAGCAAGACAGTTAGAAACACTTTTTGAATGCCTCTGTTGTGAAACCAATTCAAAGAAAATTAAGTATCTCAAAACAAGGAAAAACATAATCTGAAACCTAAAGGAAACGTTAATTAAGAAGCAGCAAGGAAAACTCATCCAAAATCAATTCTAGGAAAATTAAAGAGATGGAAATTCAATGTCCACACTAGTGTGCAGTGGTAGTGGTCTAGACTGATGAAAAAAAAAAAAAAAAGCTAGTCCCCAAAGCAAGTTGCTTTGAAGTGAGCAAAGTGTTACACTAATGTACAATGGATTTTGACAGTGCCTGACACAGAACACAGAAAAACGACATTTGACTTAAATAATAAACCCATGTAATACAAGAAAAAGTGAAGACTGAATAAACATTATGGCTCCACTTGTGCAGTAACCCCCCTGCAAGCAGCCACCTACCACAGTTCTGATGTCAATTCTCCTCTGCAGCATCTCATGGCTCTAACAGAAGAATGGCATTATTAAACCCTCTTCCAAAAATAATCTTTTTCCTTTATCACTTACATTCAGGCACTTGGAATATGAAAAAGCCACTAAATCAAATAGGGACAACACTAATAAATCACACCTACATCCATAATTTTAATGACTAGTTCACACAAGAGGGTTTTGTTTAAAAAAACCCCAAAAAACCTACCACACAGAATGCAATTTCAAATTCTTGAAATTATGGGGAAGCAAGTATTAGACTTGTAAAAAGAATAGTACAGCAAACTATAAGTTGTGAAAACCATAACATTACAAGTTATTATTAAAGAGGCTGATTTAAAAAAAAAAATCACTGTATACAACAGTACATTGTTATGTTCTCATTATATTTGATGTACTGCACACAACAACAAGGGTAAGTGCACTCAACTACTGCTCCTGTCCGTTGTGGATTTGGCTGTGTTCCTACTGAACACCTGAAAAGGTTTTCAAAAGACACTGAAAGGAAATAAAGTCAAATAGGATGTACTGTTCGACAAACAAAACAGTTACACAGCTTCTCAAACAAAGCATATTTGAGTCAGGATTCCTTTTATATTCAAGTAAAACACTGCTAATAAATTCAAACCACATATCTGTAAGTGGTTCAATTTAGTCATTGCCTTGAACACCACACTGGCAGACAATAGTATGGATGCAGTTTAACTTAAATAAGGTACCACATGGAAGCACCAATCAATAAATAGCCTACTGCTAATCCATCCCAGCAACAACTCTTTCTATCCTGTTCTGCAACTCCTGGATTCCTCTGCGATGGAGGAACTAACCGGTCTGCTTTATTAGATCCAAAATTAATCTGATAGGGAAGGGAACACAGAGGGGCTGTTGCCCTCATAATACCCAGGAAAAGGTGTGGCCTCTTGTGCTGGTTTTGGCTGGGGTAGAGCTAGATTTCTTCTCAGGGGCTGGTATGGGGCTGTATTTTGATTTTGTGCTGAACAAGGGTAGATAATACAGCGATGTTTTTGTTGTTGATGTGCAGAGCTTGCACAGGGCCAAGGCCTTTTTTTGATTTTCATATTGCCATGATGGCAGAGAGGCTGGGGGTGCTTGGGAGGAGACACAGCCAGGACAGGTGACCCAAAGGGATATTCCAGACCATGTGACAACATGCTCAGCATACAAACTGGGGAAAGAAGGAGGAAGTGGGGGACATTTGGAGTGATGACATTTGTCTGCCCAAGTCACCCTTATGTGTGATGGAGCCCTGCTCCCCTGGAGGTGGCTGAACACCTGCCCAACCATGGGAAGAAGGGAATCAATGCTTTGTTTTGTTCTGCTGGTGTGTGAAGCTGTGGCCCTCCCCATTGAAGTGCCTTTATCTCAACCCATGAGTTTTCCAGCTTTTACCCTTCAGATTCTCTCCCTGATCCCACTGGTAGGGGAGTGAGCAAGTGGCTGACCGGGGTGAAACCACAACACCTCTACAAAAACAAACTACCCAAAAGGAGAACATGCCACGTACTGTAAGAATACTGCAGTTTGGGGTTAAGAGGAGAAGTCTCCCCACACTGGTTAGTTTACTGCACTGACAAATAAAAGCTCACAGGGTTTCAAGGTTTTTCCAAGATTTCACAAATCAAAGCCTCAAAATAGGAGAAGGAAAGAGGGAGAAGTAATTTGACCTCCCAATACCTGAACTTCAACAATGACTACTGCAAAAATCCCCCAATCCCCCAGTCTTACCAAGTAGGATTGTCAAGAAAGAGGTTTAGAAAACTTCCTAAAGAATCTGTAGCAGGTTTGGTTTGTTTCAGAGACTTCTGTCCCAAACATTAGCAATTTTCCTTTAAGGCTTGAGGTGTCTCAGCATTCAAAATGACAGAACATGCAGCCTCATACTGAAAAACTTTCTGTAAATCATTAAAGACAAAAGAATTAGTGTTCATTCTCAAAGTTCTGCTATGAATTCATTGTTACCTATGAAATCCTCCCTTGGATCAAGCCAATAGCTTAGCTAACCCAGTTCTGTCAGCACTAAAAGCACAGCAACTTAACCTCTACCCAGAGTTCCTGTCTCGCATACTCAACTCCTCACCTGGAAGTGTTCAAAAACCAAGTAACCACATAACCTCACAATGTGGCTTTACATGCATGGTGTTGTCACAAGCTGTACTAGGTCTTTCCCAAACCTGATGATTCTGTGGTGTGTTACAGGTATATCCTCCTGCCTAGGCCTTTTGGTATCCCTCTGTTGCCCACAAATTCATCATATCCTTCTTTCAACACACTGGTACCATTTCCCACAAACATCCTGTGGCAGCAACTTCCAGAAGGGCACAAACCAGTGTAAATAAAAATACTTTTACATCTGTTTTACACATCTCTGCTCATTTCATCAGATGTCCCCAGTACTGACATTATTTCCCAATCAGTTCTGCATTTGCCTTACCACTTAAACAATTTTTCTTTTTTTTTTTTTTTTTTTTTTTAACTTTAGCCCTATTCCTCACTCCAGACTAAAAAACTGAGGCTCCTCTCTTCACTGGCAGCTACTCCTCACCCTTGATAATATACCAGCTTCTCCCCATTTTCTCCAATTTCACCAAATCTTGCTTGAAATTAAGAGGACACAACTGCACATTGTGCTCAAGTGGATTTTGCATTAATTTTTTAATTTAAAAAAAAATGGACTACATTTTCTTTTAAGAAAGAAAACAAAGAAAACCAACAAAACCCCCCACCACTTTCCAAAAGGTAATCTAACTTGACTCCTGTTGTCATTGATTGTCACTGATAATTGGGACAAAAGAATCAGAATTCACATGAACCATATGAGAGAAGACGTTACTTAGGCTAGACTGCTTTCTTCCTTCCAATTCCTAGTAGGCTCTACAGTTTGGGAGAAAGGAGACTACCATTCTTAAATTAAAAAAAAAAAAAAACAACCAAACCCTAAGATGATTTTTTTCATTAACAAAAGTAAAAGAGATATTGAAGATAACTCCTCTAAAAGCACGTAAACTTCAGAAAATCGTAACACTGACATTTGTTTCAGTTCTACCACAAAGGCTCAAATTGCATACAATCTGTTTTAAAATTTCAGAACACATCCTGGATAAAAATCCTAAAATTTGGTCTTTTTTAGAACTTGTCACTTTCTGATTTAAGTGATTACAAAATTGTATCTTTATCATACATTTTCTACTTACTATGAGATTTAAAAGAAAAAAATCGTGTTTTATGCAGTAAACAGTATTTCAATTGGTATTATGTACTGCTACCACAAGTGTTGTCTTGTAAAGCTCTGTAGCAAATGGTTTTCTGTGTTTATTCTATGTCCTAAAAAGACAATCAAGTAGATTGCATGGGGATAGAATGAACATAACTGAGCCAAAACAGGTAATAAAGCAGAAAGTCATTACACTGGTTGTGTGCCAATACAATTGCTTTTTATTGGACAAGAATATACAGTAACATATCAGTTGTCTTTTTTTATTCTTATTTCATGAAAGGAAAGGGCTTTCCAATCAAAACTGTGGTGTACACAAAAATTAAGGCCCAGAGAACCTCACAGCTGCATGGAAGCAACTCAGCAAAGACAAGAGAAACAGCAACCAAAAAAGTCCTGACTAACCTACCAAAAAAAAAAAAAAAAAACCCAAAAAAAAAAAACCCCAAAAAAACAACAAACTAAAACTACTCCATCAAGGCTTTTCTTATCCTGAAAAACAGTGAGATATGGTCATGCTTTTCACCAACATGAACAAACTCATGAAAGGCCAAGATGAAATAATTGCCTTTGTATTTCATGTAGCTGCACAAAGTTTTGTCTACAGAAGAGGTGGATAATACACAGTCTATGCCAAGTGAGTACTGTAATCCATTTAATGAACTGAAACTACTCACTGCTCTAAATTAATCATATGCTATTGACATTATACATATATTTACTACTCATTCTTATAACTACTATAACTAAGTTGCATTTTTATCGTGCTTGAAATAACAAAAGCCCATAGAATACTTTACAAGCACAGGTTTTAGGACATATTTTAAGTATTACTGTCCTGCAGGTGATAAAAGGCAGCAGTCATCCCTTAACAGATGGGAAACCAAAAAAAAAAAAAAAATCAAGTGGCTTTTTCCTAGTCATAGAATATGAACATTTGATATGTTGTAAATGAGGACCAAATTGTCTCATTTACAACATATCAAATCAGAGTGTCTTTACTAGATCAAAGCAAATCACCTCAACAAATCTGGGCAAGCTATTTTTTTTTAACCTCTTGCTACTAAATTCACAAAAAATACAAGAGAATTGACCATAAAAGAGATTGGGCAAAAACTTAATATAGACAAAACAGCCATTAGAAAATTAAAATTAAAAAAAATAATCTCTTGGTCTTCCACTTTGGCCAGTTTGGTAGATTTTTGAGAGTTTTTTTGGGAAAGAAGTGCTATACCAGTAGTTTATACGTGCCTAACTTCTGGTGCCTTCAAACACAGAATGTGTACCTACTTGAGTTTGTGGTAATAAAACCTCACAAAAAGAAATTCCTGGCTGTCACAGCTTCAACATTAGAACAAAACAGATCCATTCAACAGCATGATGTAATGACAATACTGCTGTGTGGTTCTTCTTAATAGCATGAGTTCACCATGATCTATGAGGTAACTTCGAAGTTTCCAGATCACAGGTTGAAGAAATCAGAAAAAAAAAACCTAAACACTAGGCTGCAAACTTCATCAGTGCTTGAGGTTTTTGTTCTCTTCTCCTCCCCCCCAAAAAAACCAACAAGAATTCATATTCTATATCATAGCTGACTATGAATACACCTAAGCATAAAACTGAGAACATATCCTTGAAGACCACCATGAAGTCAATAAAGACTGCCATTTTTTCAATAAATTTGACTGATTTATATTAATACAAACATGACGTAATTAAAGAGCAAACTGAATACACTGTTCTCTTTAAGGCTCCCCATGCTGTTCATGCTTATGCTCTGTGCCTCTCACTGCCACATATTCATAAAAAATGAGACACTTTGAAGAGCACCCAAACCATAAGATGCCCACTATCACACAGACTTCTCTGTTACTTCTCCAGAGGTAGTCCACAGTTCCACCCAAGTGTAAACCACACAACATCAAGCTGAGCCATCAAACTCAAGTAATTCAGCCTCCTCAGGATTAGAACCCTGTATTTCCACTCAAAAAACCAAAACTTCTTCTATGAACTCTTCCACATGAACACACTTTATTCCCACCAGCTTCCATATCATCCTTGTCTCTTCCACCACTCATAATCACACCCTGAACTGCAGCACCAGCTGCCTGCCACAGTTAACTCAAAATAAAGATGTGCTGAATCATGTAGAATCATAGATTTAATTAGCCAGCAACAAATACAGCGAACAACTATGATCTCTACTGAAACTAAGGGGAGTATTTATTTTCTCTCAAGTTTACGCCAATTCACAAGGTGACCAAAAAGTCCAAGTGAAGCATGAAAGGGAAAGGACTCAAATGGCCGAGTTGAATAAACTTCACTTCCAAAGTCACTGGCAGATAAGAATGAAGAAAGAACAAACCCTAACAGAACTAATGGATCTTTTTAGATTTGTTTTACAACAAGAGATTTCATCAGGAAAACTAGTCTCTGACAAATTCACCTTAACAAAGCCTGATCAAAACAAGAACACCCCAAAAGAATTTATAATGTCTGTGTTATGGACAACCAAGCATTATTCTTCCATTTAGCATTTCTGCGTGTTTACTTAATTTGTCTATGAGCTGCTACCTGACCACAAGCATTTAATGAAAAGACCCTCAGAAAACTCTCTCACACACACAGATTAAAAAAAAAGGGCATTATTCTGTATCCATGCAAGCAAAATCCACACAATCAAAACCAAAAATCACTAAAACTCCAAAACCTGAAAACTAAGCACAGTCAAGAAATTCTACACCCTCCATCTTTTGGTAAAATATAATTTGTAGTTTCTTCTCATAAAGGCAGATGCTTTTAAAAGAAAAAAGAGGAAAAAAAGCCTGTCATTGTACGAAAACTTCCATTTCAGGAAGCTAGGACTCAATTCCCAGCACAAACTCACATATAATTCAACACTAGATCAGCTTCTCAAATGTAGTTTATAGCATTATGACTAAGGGGTAGTTGAATTGATTTTCAATTCAAGTCAGAAATCAAGTTAACCTCCACCTCCCAGCAGACAAGTACATTCTAGTAAAGTAGGAGAAAAATATCTAAAGGTTTCTGTAGTTAGCAGAAAGCCCGGTTGCTAACATAACAAAAGAAAAAAACATGACTGCAAAAGTACAATGTTCCTTCCAAATATTCTGCAAAAAACACATTTTCCAGCATGAATGTCCTTTCCCACATGATGAGCATCTAGCTATGATATATTTGTCACTTTCAGACATAATAATGAAGTAATAATAATAATAAATATATATAATGCTGCAATTTAGGTACAGCAGAAACAACATGTTTACTTCTGTCTTCTCAGAGTCCAACCACCTTCATCCTTGACGGGTCACCTGAACAGAACCACAGCACATTAGTCTGACCTCTCAGGCAGCACAATGCCCTCAGCAGCATCGCCAACAAGGCCACAAATGTGTCACACCTTAACTACAATTCAATGGTCCTGCTCAATTTTGCACTGGGACTCAGTAAACAAACAATTAAAGGACGAAAACCAAGACACACAAAATATTAGCGCTTTCCACACATTCAGTATATTTGTGGTAATACAGGTGTGGGTGTGGAACAAGCAAAATAGGTAAAAGCTAATAAATTAAAAGGATTTACTTGCAAAATACATCTAAAACTGTCCTTTTGATACAGCCTATCCTAGGAAGTAAAAGATCTACAACAAACTTTCTCCTCTGCCTCCACATCTCTTAGAAAGATCAGCATTGGCAGTGAATAGGAACTTCAATTAAAGGTCTGATTTACTTAATAAGTGTGACAATCACACTGAAAAAATTTACATATTTCTATGTAAAAATATATACACAGGATAAACACTCTTGAATTTCATAATAACTAGACAGTATGAAAACCATTTGAAGGCCAGGCTATTCAAAATATTAAGGTTCAGAAAAATCCAAAAATATTAGTGAGCTTTCCAATATATTATTACTATTCCTGTTATTTACCTAAGGGTTTTATTTCTCTTGAGAAAATAAAAGTCAGACTGTGGCTGAATCACTCAACATCTCCCATGCAGGAAGGTCAAACCTCTGCTCAGAATCAAGGTTTTCACACTGAAAAAAGACAAAAAAGTCCACTAGGAATAGGACTTGGATTATCAATAAATTATCTCTGCAGAATCAGCTGAATGTTTCAGAAAAACATGCTCTCTAAAATTGAATTTCTGAACAAAAAATGAAGCAGTCAAAGAGACTGAGATAAATGCTCCTTCGTATTCCAGGAATCTACAACCACAGACCCTAACTCTACAATAATTGCTGACTATTAAGAGCTTCCTAAGTTGCTTGATTCACTCTAAATAAACTCAGAAATAAATGTTATTCTTACTTACAAATCATCAACTGATAAAAAGCATGTTTTATTATTTGATAGCAATTAAATTTTAAGAGATTGTCCATGAATGAACAAGAGCTATGTAAATGAACAATACACTGAGCGTAAATGTTTGAAAGTAAGAGGCAGTATTCCAGGAACAATTTAGTAACATTCTGCTTCAGAGTGGGAAAATTGGCTAATTATTGAGAAAACAGAATAAAGCACCACTTCTTTAATACATACTTACATAAATATTTTTTAATAGTGTATTTCCTTCCTGAAATGAGTATAATCTCTACTGAAATCAAAGAGTTTACTGAAAGATCAGAATTGTAATGTCGCCTATGACATAATACATAAAGATATCTCCCAGGGCAAAACAATATTTTTGACCTTTACGTATCTTTAGAGTTTGATAAAAAACTACAAATACAGCATCACTGTCTTCTTGGTAAGGATTGGCAGCTTGTCTTTTTCTAGGTAAACATATTAGTTTATTAAAGTTAGGAGAAATTAGAGAAGAAAAAAACATCATCCACCACCTTAATACTACTCTCCTCACCCACAATATAAACTCCAGAAATCCAAACACAGAAAACACCGAATTACCATGAAACCCCCCTGCCGCTTCTCTTCCCCTGGCTAGCTGATGTTGAGAGTGGGGGGCGGCAGTTTTTCCCCCTGGAGCTCCATTGAATCCCAGCTGTCAGTCAATTCGGCGCAGTATAAAACACAGGCAGCGCACACGGGTCCCAGGGAAACTTTATTTGATGGTGTTTCTTCCCCTCTTTCTTCCTGGGTGCCGACTACGCCGACTAAGGGGCCGACAAAGACTTATATCTCAGGGGAAAGGCAGGGGCAGACCCAACTTCCAACAAATCAGGAGAGTTGGGAGTAAAAACCCAGGCGGGGAATAACAGGAGCGAACCAATAAGCTTCCAAGGAAGAAAAACAGTCTTAGGAAAAGGGTACAGTTTGGAGCAAAAGAAACCAGCTGACGACATTTCTGGGAAAAGGGTGGAGACAAAAGAAAAAACCAGCACCAAGGAAAAATACTAAATCACAAATCAAACCATAGACCCACTGATAAAACAAAAAGCACAATACAACCCCCCCCCCCAGATACCAACACATTAAAAAGCTGATACAGAATTGAATTACATTAAAGACTGTGTTACTTTATGTACATTTCAACGTTTGAAATATATTTCAACTTTTGGGATTTGATGCTTTCTTTGATTTGGCTTACTACTTCATAAAGGCTTGGTAATCACTCAGACCAATTGGCACATGCTCTCAAATTAGGGAAATAAGCCTCTACCAGCCTATTTTTTTCTCTTAGGTAAGATAAAAGACAATCAGTACTTGTTTATCAACATTATCTCAAGTTATTTGCTTATACAATACCTACAACAAAGTTACAAGGAAGCCAGTACTTGTGGGCACTTCAATATCTCTGCAATCATATCTGATTGCTGTTACATGGGCTGAAATCACATACACTCATTATATAGGAGTCAGTGTCATATCTTTAAGTTACAAGGTATAATGACAGTTACCAAAAATTGTATCCTAAAATTTAAGTGCAGAAATATTAATGAAAGCACACTGGAATGGGCAGATAACAGAGCATTCATAGTGTTACCTGATGGTTTATTTCCCATCAATGTATTCCATTAGGAATCTTGGCAAACAATATCAACACAGAAGAAAAGAAACACATACAGAAAACCCCAAAATATATTCTGAAGCTCCACTCTACAAATTCAAGTTTGACCTGTTACGAGAAGTTCTAAAGCATTTTTCTTCACTGTTGCCTAAAGACTTCATGTACTACAAACAAACTTGTTTTGAAACAAGAAGCAGGAATTCTTGGTCTTGCTTTTTTGTTAGTTTGTTGCCCACCCATGTTTTGCTATTTCTACAGCAAGGATACAAAACTCTCTCCTCCTATTTGCATTTACACCTATATCATTAAATGTATCACCAGCCCTGTACAATTTCTGCACATTCCTCAGGGATTACAGACATTTGCAAAGTCTGTTTTACTGCTTTTGTTGACAGTACAACTCCATGCAAAAGTACACAAACATAGAACTGATTGTTTCTGTGTCAATTCTCCAGCGAGCTTTGCAGGAGATCTCCTTACATTAATCCCTTAAAAGCTACTTAGGCAAAAAAAGAACTCCCTCACCTCGAGTTGTTTCAGACAAACAAATGCAAACTAACCCTGTGGACTTCTCTACCAACAGCCTGATTGTCATCCATTGAAACTCTTGCTGTGACAAGAAAATTTCAGTTCAACATGACAAGTCTGGACCTTTAAAACATGGAGCTGATGTCTATTGTGAGCCATACAAGAACTGTTGTACCTTTTTAAATGGGTATTCTGATGCTCAGCAGCAACACGGGAATGTGGCAGAAGCAGGATGCCATCTCAGCCTCCCACCTCTTCTAGCTACAAGTGTCTGATAACAGTTTCAGCTACCTCATTTTCATCTCTGTGTGATACAGCCTACAGGACTTAAAAACAGTAAGAGAAAGTTACACACTTTTTCATCAAAAAAGTATTTTTTGTCAAAATTGGTTTTGTTCAAGTACAGCTTGAAAATGTTTTCTAAGCTTCAAAACACTTGACTAGGATTTTTTAGTTTTGCTAAAACGGGACTTTTCTGTTTGAATTTTCATGTATTTCAGTCTATAATGATTTGATTTTTTCAAAATTAAACAGGAATGATTCAACATCAGTTTGTGAAAAAGACTTGAATACACCCAATACTAAATTATTGGTGTATTATTTCCCTGGTTAACAAAATTTTGGCCCTAAATTTGTAAGACAAATAAAAAACAGGATTTCCTATGGAACAGATATTATTTTCCAACTTATTTTGTCAGAAAAAAACAAGGAGAAAATAGTGAGTTCCTTCTCTGCCCTCTTGAATCTGCTTCCCAGTCATTCATTCCTATCATCTAAGTGCCATTTTTGACTCTGTTCTCTACATTATCTGAGCCTCCCAAGAACATTTTTCAACTGCTTTTGTATCTGTGGCAACACTCTTCTGAGATCGCTGCCACTGAAGTGCCCTATTATCACCTTTTGTTTCCCCATCCTTAGTTAAGTGTGTAAGACAACAATTCTGCCATCTTATGAAAGTAAGATAGTAAAATCATTTTGGCTATAGCTGAAAGACTTCATGGTAAAGAACCCAAGAGAGTGAAACATTCATCTGTACTTGACCTAAAAAAAAAAAAGAAAAAAAGGGAAAACAACAACTGAAATAAACAACTCCTGAAAGAAACAAAACAAGCAAAACGCAACCCAAAAACACTAGCAAATAAAACACCACAAGATAAAACAGAGTATATTAAAGCTATAGCATGAAAGTATTAAAGCTATAGCATGAAAGTTGACACTTCCATGTGTAAATACATCATGTTATGCACAGGTATAATTCCAGGCAGCAACAAACACCTGTCCTGCTCTTCCCTTCGGAGAGCACGAAAAACACCGATTTACATTAAAGGGTGCCAAACAAACACACACAGCAACTAAACCTTAAATAATATATACTCCAGGATTTCCCTCTGCTCTTGGAAGGAACCACGGCTCAGTTGTCACAGCTACGTAACACAACAGCTCTGCTCAAGGTAAGTCAAGGAGTGGACGTGGGTTCAAGGAGCAAACAAATCCCCTTGCAGGGGAACAGCAGCTGTGTCACGCGTTGATCGGCAGCGCCGAGGGGTAACGCAGAGCCACGCTCTGCCAGCATGCAGCACGGCTTGGCTTCCCTCCCAGCTCTACCTGAAATGACCTTGTGTAAGCTGTCAGTCAGCCCTGCTCAGAGAGACATCCCCAGGCAGGATGGGAACCCTGACGTATAGCCAGGATTGTTCCCTGCAGTCCGGGGAAGAGCGGTGGCTGCGGCGCACAACCTTGAGACGAGACGTGCACCGAATTTCCCAGCAGCACACAAGGAAAAGTCTCCCCAAACACACACTAACAGTACAGTGTTTTTAGGTCTTTGTGACATACAATTATTTTGAGAATGATTGTGTGGCCATTCTGAGTTCAGAACCATGAAGATGGCAGCACTAAACCCACAACAGATCTCATTTCAGGAGGCTTCCTAGCCAAAACATCCACATTCAATACTTACTCTTACTTTAACCAGCAGCGCACTCTCAAATCTCACTGAGGGCCCTTAATTTGTTTTATGCACATTTACATTTGACATAAGGTAGTTTTATAATTAGAAGCCCAGAAAGGACCACCAGATCTGTCCATTCTGAACTCCTGCAGGTGACAAGAAATAGTTTCACACAGAGAATGTCAATCCAGGTCAAAATGATGGAAGGAACAAGAGAAAAAAAAGGTACTTGGCCAATTATACCTTTATCACAGCCCAATCACAGAGCAGAGCAAGGCTACCTCATGCACCCCTCCCCTCAGTCTGAGGGCCTAGTGGCCACATGGCAGCCCATCCATTTTTCTCTTGCTCATTCTGGTTCCTTCTCTTTTCCCACCCTACTTTTGACCTACCTAAAGCTCAAAATTTCTTTTAACTGGGTTTTTTTTTGTTTTTTTGTTTTTTTTTTTTTTTTAAACTGGCCATTTGGATTTGAACTTGCTTTTGCTGATGCTATGTAACCTGCTTCCGGCCACTTCCATTTTCTGCCTGTGCACTGCACAGAAAACCTGATACTTCATACTTAACTAGTTAACAGCTAGATCCAGCTTCATCCAGGCATGAAAAGGCCTTCCCAAGCTTGAACAGCTCTGAGTGGTGGCACTCAACAGCCCCGGCTCTACAAGTCACTGTGCCTTGCAGGTTTGAGCTCTGAAAAGCAAGCCAACCACTCACAGTTTGAGAAAAACCTTTACATCTTTTCACTTGTGCTTAAAAACACCATTTCTGTCTTAGCAGGAATTGCCTCTATTCATCCCTCCTTTTAAAGCACTGACAGCACAGAAATGTACATATCTTCCATTTTCTATTAGGGGGATTTTCTTGCCCAGTATTCTGAGCTCATCTCCAGTAATAAATTGGTATTTATATGCATTAAATGAAGAAAGAGCATATAGTGCCCAAGACAGGAATTTGTTGTTAGCAGATACTTAGCATGACACTTTGCTCAATCATTTAATCACCTCTTTGCCTCAGAATTGGGGACTATTTTGACAAGTGCTGATAAACAATTTCAGACTCTCAGCAAGGCTCAAAACAACAACAAAAAAAAAAGGCATGGCTTTATTATTGAAAAAAGGGATGTTGATAAATGGCCATCATATTCAAAATTAAAACAGATCTGATAACATAGTATTGCTTAACTAATCTCATTTTCTCTGGTGTGGAATAACTACATCAATGAGTAAGAAGAAACAGCTGCAACACAACATTTCTTTTACATATGCTTGTGCTATTTACTTGATATTGAGTTCACAGGGGGAGGGAAGAGATCAATGTGAGAACACTGCTTTCCAGACAAAAAACAAAAGTAATAAAGATGGTGAGAAAAGAAGGGGATTGACTTACCTTCAGTTTAATTTCAAAAAAAAAAAAACACTCAACTCCTCAGTTTGTTGCCCCAAATCCAAAAACTACCACTGCAAATTCCTGCAAAGCAGGAATGCACAAGAGCTGAGTTGGAAAAGGCTGGTTTAGGTTGTAAGACTGGAGCCATGCACTCAGTGGAGCTCAAGGCCAGCCTAGGTCTGCATCTTCCGAGCTGAGCACTTCAGGCTGGCTCAGTGAAAGGCAGGAAGGCAAATTAAATAACCATTTGTACTAACACACACATATTAATTAATTTCAAGGAAAAATGTGCTAAGTCTCAAATGAAGGGATAAGCAACCTGTTTCTTCTTTTCCCTAGAACTCTACCCCACTTTTAAAACATCATGGGATGGGAGGAAAAAACCCCAAAATTAGGAGGCATGTTCCTTTCCCTCCAGCAGCCTAGGAATGATTTACAACTGAGCTGAGAAACAGTTTATTCCTATTTTATGATAAACTTATACCCACAGTTTCTTAATCCGATGCCACGAATTTGGTACAAATGTTCCATAAGGTGTGCACAGAATGAGGAAAGCTTTTGTTTTTCAGCATATCAGAACTCACCTCTGTCTTCAACTTTTTACTTGTAAAAAAGGAAAGTTTTCCAATGATTAGGTCACTATCAAAACAATGCACAGCCTGGAAAATATACAGGGCTGTGGCTAACAGTAAATGCACAGAACCAGGACTTGACATCAGGTCTGCTAAACCACTGTTGCAGTCTTGGGTTTCCCCCACCTATTTCTACTTTAACATCTAGCCTTTTAAAAAGAAAGGAATTATTTGCCAATATGACTGTCTTGCAAATGAACTAATTAACGTCAACAAATCCTCTCCATAAATATAAAGTCACAGAATTTAATTAAGCATGATTTCAATCTCCTTCACATGTTTATTCACACATTTACTACCGTGATTCTGGGGTCTTTTCCAGTTTCTCAAAACTTCAAATACTGAAAGACTAAGTATTTCCAAGTGGAAACTTGTGAGATTGATAACGCTTAAAAATTACAAGCATTACACCAGTATTTGTAATTTTAACAGTATAATAGTTCTCAAAAATTGCTAATTTTAGTCTGCATCCACAATACTCATGGTAAAAGAATTCACTTGATTACTTCATTATTGAAAGAGAAAAACAAAACCTCAGAATGTACAAAATTTTGAAAGCTCTAAAAATAAAAACAAAGGCTGGGAAGGGACAGTAGCAAGGACATTTTACTCTGCTGGGAAATGACTTAAAAAATTGCCAGGCCCACTTTCCAGCAGAATAAAGAAAGAGCAAAGTGTCTCTACTTGATTTCTCCTTGGTCGTTGTAATGTCTAGTTTGGCCAGAAGAGACAGTCAAGGGCTCACAGACTACATAGAATTGGAAAAAATGTAGTGTAATCCAAACTAAGATTAAAAAAAAAAAACCAAAAAACTAAAAACAATCAAACAAGAAAACAACAAGCAAAAATCTCACAGCCCCCTCCCATCAAAAAAGTCAACAGCAAAAAATCCACAACACACTATCACCAAAAACCAAGCAAACTACAAAAATATACTAAATGGAGATTTCCTTGGACTTGTTTTCTTCAGAATGAGCTTCAGATTTTCTTACTCAAAAACTTGTAAGCTGTTTTGCTACTTTTTGAATCAAAGTTGTCCACTTAACACATAGGAATCTTTTCAATACCTAAAGTGGTGCTTTAGTCCACTATAGAAAGATAATTTACCTTGCAGATCTTGCTAAAAAAAAAAAAAAAAAAAAAAAAATTAAAGTGAATTAAAGGAAATATATTGGATTTCTGCATATTTTCCGGAAATAGAAAATTAAATGAGACTGTTTTCAGTGTTCTAGCACCCTAATTTATGAAGTAACTACCTCAAAATATCTTTAGCACAGAAAACTTTTACAGTGTAATTGACCAATTCAGGTTTCATGCTGAGCACTAGATATATCTTCGCAGCCACTATCAGTAATAAAAAAAAAATTTCTTCATCAGTCACCAAAGTGAGGGAGGAATATTCTTATACATGTTCACATTTGTGGGCATTTTCCAACACTATGTAGCCCCTGAATGAAGAAATTTGCATACATTTACTCAGGTAGATATTATGGGCAACCATTACCAACAGAAGCAACTGATGAGGTCTTCTCCCAGTTAATTTTTATCACAAATTCTCACAGGTTTATAAAACCCAATATTCACAAAAGCTTCTGAACTGGAGACAGAACTTCCATTTACCAGTCCTAATCTCTGTTTAGAGCTGGTCTTCACTATGGTCTTGTAGACTTTCCTCCTCATCTGCCTAGGAGTGTTCTTCAGACTTAATCAGATCACCACAGATCACATTGTGCTGGTGTAGTAGCACATAGACTGAGTACATGAAAAACCCTCCTCATCCTCTGCTACTTTCTTCCCTCTCCTCCCTTTTTTAAAGGTAATAACCTTTAGGCACTCCCCACGTCTCACAGCAGACCACATCTGATGCTTCTCAGGTAAATACAAGTATGCTTAATCAGGGTGTCATAACTTTTTAGAGTATATTCAACAATTAAAAGGGGTTTTTTTGTTTAGACTGGGTCCTCCCCCATCTCTTCAGTGTTGTGGCGCTACCCTTGCACCAGTTTTCTTCTCATGAACTACAGCCCATTAGAGAAGCAAGAACTGAACTTGTAGTGTACCTCTCCAAAAGAAAAAAAAAGAAAGAAAAAAAAAAGAAAAAACTCCACCAAATAAAACCCCATCACATTTAAAGTACTAGCAAAATGATACTGCCAAACCAAGACAAAATAAGAACCCAAAAAAAAACCCAAAAAAACCCCCTTACTAATTACCCAGGTTTGGTTTTTTCTTTGCTTTTTTCTTTTTTGTAGTTTCTGTTGAAGCAAAGCCTTTGTGATAATGATTACCTTGGATTTCAGTGTCATGTGTGGAACATGCTTTGCACAAGTTTTTTAGGTAATCTGAGTGCATTCCCCACACTGTCATCTCACTGGCAATTCCAACTCATACATCATGGACAATAAAAATCCAGCTAAGAATTAAGAACCTGAAATGCTCTGGTAGTACTCATACCTACCATGTGTGTTAGTTCTATTCAGTTTGGATGTACAAATTCCCTGACCATAATGTCCATTTTGCTGTATATTGTCTGCAGAGTTCATCGCAGACAAGACCAACTAAAAGTCACCACACACAGAAGCACAGGACTACAGAAGAATCCAGATTCATCCTTTATGAAACAGATAGTTATAGCTGCAAGAATCTGAAAATTGTTTACATTTGCTCTAGACAAAGAGGAAATCTAAAATTTAAAATGGACAGAGTGTAAAGCCATTCAACAAGATGGTTTTTGTAAGGTATGTTACACATGAGTAACAATTTTTTTTTTTTTTTTTTGAATCCACAAAACTGAAGCAAGGCTTGTAAAGACCAGCTTGGTAGATGTTCCTGAAGTACTGTAAGTTCTTGGTCTAGTTACATTTATATGTAACTAAATATCAGCTTGAGGTCTGTACAAAGTCACCTAGAAAATCTTGTTTCCCTGAACAAGTCACAGTTCTGCACAAGGCAGGGAACATTTGTGGGAGGCTGAGAACCAAGGAAGCCACATACTTGACACATTTAGAACTTCAGCTGAGGCATGACAGAAGATAAAATTTAACAGAGCTTTAGAAAAGCAGCTCTTAGGAAGAATGTAGTGAGGCTCTGGACCATTTTTCTGGTCATTTCCACCACACCAGCTTTTAAGATATCTCTCCAAGACAAAAAGCAGATAGGCATTTAATTTTTATGCCTGGCTTCCTCCTAGTGCTCTCAGGCAAACTCATCATATCTGCATTGAGCTTAGTGGGTTTTTTTTTGCCTTTTTTTTTTCCCCACCTGAAGCACTTCATTTTACTTCCATTTTTAAAGGCATTTCTTTCAGAAGAGCTGAAGCAACATCTGTTTTGAAGCACAACAGCAGCTGACAACCTTCCCAAAACACAGCCTACAGGGTTTGTACTTGCTTTGCCTTTGTTACAACAAGCCTCACAATTGTTCTTAAAGACAGGTCAATGGCAATATGGACATAAGATATAGGTCTCTGAAGAAGAGACATGGGTGTATGTAAGACAACATGGTTAGTGTGCTTTGGAGCAAAAAACAGTAATTTAGGAGGAGGAACACTATGCATCAGACTAACACAAACTTATTTTCAGTATGTTTTCCCTGTAGTACTCTAATTCCCATGCAAAACCGACCAGAAATTCAGGAGAGAGGGCAGAAATTATATTGAGTATTTGGATTAAAGGCAACAAGAGGCTTGAGCTCAGGATCTCCTATAACACATACACCAGATAGAAATACATTAACTGCCCTCATAAAATTAGCAAAATCTCAGTTGCTTCAGAATCAGAATTTTTTTTCAAATGGGTTCCTTGGCAGGACTCGTTCTACATCTGGTTATGATGTAATCACATCCATGCTCACACAAGATAATTCTGACCTGAAAATCCCATGACAAAGGCAATGCCCCAGGTAACCACCTGCAGTTACTCCACAGGGCAGTAAATTCAGACCAATATTGGGCTGACATGATGTGAACAGCTCCCACACAGGACTTGTGCTCCACAGGAATGGTTTGCAGGCTACAAACAATGGTCTAGATCCAGACAAACTGATCTCAAAGCAAGCCAATACAAAATACAGCTAAACAGTGCAAAAAATCAACTTACAAAGCGAGTTTCACAAAGGTAGTGCTACCCAGCAGTTTTGTGTTCTAAGCTCCTCTTTTAAGGCACAGTGGAGAGACAGGTCAAAGGAAAAAATAAAACGGCTGACTGTGCAAAAGTGTCAGGACTTTGCAGACAAACATGCTTTGTTGGCTAATAATACACACTTCATACTCCAGAGAGAATTGCTACCTATGCAGAATCCTTGAGACTCAAGAACAGCCTAGGAGAAACCCAAACAGTGTCAGCAACAGCATGTGCAGGAATCCAAAGGTCACATCACACTGTTAACTGTGAAAAACACACATGGAAAGGGGACCTGAAAAAATCAAACACATTGAATTTGTGTATCCAGAGACCTCTCAAGGAGTCCAAACCAAAGAAAAGTAATGCAGTCACAGCATGTGAGTCACCAGCCCAAAAACCCTGCCAAAAAAACATTAAAAAAAACCCTAAAATTTCAAATTCTCACTAATCATATTAGCATAACCATTAGAGGCTATCAATGGGTAATTAAATATATTTGCAAGTTTTGCAGCCTTAAGTGCAAAGAATGGGCATTTATCCAGGTAACCAAATGTTCACAGGAGGAGGCATCAGCTTCTTCATAGAAACATCTTTCAGTAAAGCTGTTTCACGCAGCCAGTTAGCAGCAGCCATTCTTTCTCACCACTTGTGTACTTTGCCATGAGTCCTTGAATCTTTTGCCATCTTCTAGAGAAATCAAAAGCTACTTGGGTAGGTGACTTGCTTTGAAAAAAGTTTAGGTAAGAACCCAAACGGTGAATACAGTATTTTCCATGTTTACAGAATGATACTTCAGTTCTTAAAATTAAACAAGATTAACATACAAAAAGTAAAAGCACAGTCATCATGTTCTTTTTCTACAGTTTTTTTTTTTTTTTAACTAGTGTATATCAACTATGAAAGGCACTAAAAAGTTAGTGTTTCTGTTTCTTGCAAAACATCCCATCTACTGTTCTCAAGGAAAAAAGATTAGATGATCTTTCTATATGCACATAATCTCTCCTGGGACTCGGGCTTTGTTTAAATGTGCATCTTTCTTTTCTCTAAAAATATTTTCTCTAAAAATATTTTGTGGTTGACTAACAGAAGCTGCTTTTATTGTGGCCATCAGAATATAGTCTTACTACAATGTTATGATCAGCATTTTGGTGTAAACTAGAGCTTAATGTCTTGCATAATTGCCTTAAACTCGCACTGAAGTAACCATCTGAGGTACATCAATGTTTCTGCTTCATAGCAGATCTGACCAAAGAAAGTTAGTTTGAAGCTCTTAACACCATATAATAAACTGAAAATATTTCACATAAAGAGAACAATTTATCCACAGGCCAAAGTTCATTGGAAATACTTAACCAGTCAATGGCACACACCTAGGAAGGTAAGAATGATGCCAGGAACTTTAAATACACAAGTCCTGCCCAACTTCAGCAAATCACTACAAAAAACAAGACTTAACAGAATCTTTTCCTTTTTGCCTTTGACTGTAAAATGCCCTAACTCTTTACTGAATAACAAAAAAAGAGTAATACTTATTTCAGTGTGAGACAAAAGTAATCAATTACTGATAGGCTGCATACAGTTCACAGTAATAGCGAAACCCACAAGGGAATATTTTAAATAGAAATTATTTGACTAAATAAAACTATTTTATCATCAAAACGATTAAGTTCAATTTAATGCTACTTGACCTCCAAAAATATGAGGGAAAAAACTTCTGAAAAAGAAACAAGAGTACAAGAAGTCTAGGAAAATGTAATTGGGTGCATGGTATCTCAAAGGATTTGCTGACATGTATAAAAAGTAAAACAGCTTACAGTGAAACAGAAGAGACTAAGAAAGAATTTTCTACTTGTGGATTGTACTGGAACAATAGAGATTCTGATTGTGCCTTGATCTAGTGTGGGAATAAAGTTCTACACTTCTGCCTTAAAATAAGTTTTGTCTATAGGCATCTCAGACTTGTTCACTTTCTATTTTAAACTAAAAGCACAGAAATCATAATTGCTATTTGTTATGTGCTTTTAGTGACAGTCTTCCATGTCCTCTTCCATTTTTAAGTATGCCTTTTGTCAGGCAGAAAACCTGCAATTAAGGATTTTAGATTCTAAAAGCAAGACAGCTTGAGGAGAAAGTGACCATCAGCTATAGTAACACTCGGCAAGCAGTTCTGATTGGAAAAAAAAAAGTTCAATAACAGCATTGTTTGTCATTTTAAGTCAAATACAATGATATTACTACTTATAAATATACTGTGAATAAGGTAAGAAAGAAAACTAAGCAAGCCTGAGGCGTTTTGAGGCATGTCAGCATGTTTGTTCATCCCCTTCTGTTTTTAAAGGTAATTCATGGCTCAAAAATGTTCTTCTCAGCCTGTGAGTTAGATAATAACAATGTTAATTGGAATAGAAAAGAGTTTTTAAGCTGGACCTCCTAGTCCAACTGCCTGACCAGTTCAGGGTGACTAAACATTAAAACACATTATTTAGGGCATTTTCCAAATGCCTCAAACACTGATGGGGATGGCATTGACCCACCAGTGTTTGGTCCATGGATTTCTAATTTAGACAGTCACATTCTTATTTCTAGCTTGGAATATTATCTTAGCTTCTTCACCACAGAGACAAAGGTCATCTAGCTATTTATGTATATAGATAGAAATAAATATAATAATAACAAGAGTGGGAAAATAATTACAGTATGGGGGATACTTCACCCAGTCTCCCAAAACCATGAAATAAAGGACTCTGAATGAAGTCAGCAATTAAATGAACTAAAACATAAGAACACATGTATAACATTGATACCATGTGGGCATCTACATTCTTGTTCTTCTCAAAAACTTGAAATAATGTCCAGTAAAAAACCCTAAGTCCTTAGCAATAATTTAAATTCTTCCTATCCAATTAATTCTTATATTATTATTTCTTATATCTTCATCTTCTTCAATTGTCATTCAACTATACAGCATTTTCATCATTAGATAACACAAGCTTGCACAATTCTAAAGAGCAAAACCTAAGAGTCTGAGTTGGCAAGGGCCCTTCTTTCCTTTGCAGCCTAATTTTCTCTTCACACCTGCTATCATCTATTTAATACATTGATATATTTTCATTATAGCCCACGGTCCCTACAGCAGCAGAATTCTTGTCAGTTTACCTACTCATCATTTTAAAAACCTGTCTTCAGCAACAGATTCCTCCTGCCTTCCTTTAAAGGTTAGAAAAAGAAACCAAGCTTATACTCTCCTGTGGCTTACAGTGCATTTGAGGACTAAATTTTTTGCAGACCTTTCAGTAAATGATTTGCCAACGAAACTCAAGACCCACTTTGCAACTGCATAGCATTTAGTATTTGTTTTCTTCGTGAATAAAAACTAATACCCAAAAATCATAAGCTCTAAGTGTCAAGAACCAGAAATGCTGCTTTAAGGTATTTTAATCAGTGAATTAAATAAACACTTTAAGAATACTTCAGAACTCCAAAGAGCCAAAAGGAAAAGAAAACCCCCCTGTTCCTTCATTATAAGCTAAATTATGAATTTTGTATAGAAGATACAGACTATTACATAATAATTACTGGAATGACTAAATGATGACTACGGTAGTGCTTCATCATCATTGCAGAAAATAGAGTTATCTAAATGTTACAGCCCAATTAATTTCATGTGTAATCAGCAAACCGCTGCAAATATCCAATTATCAGCAAGAAAGAATTTAACCACAGATAAGTTTGGTGTTTCATATTTATTTGGAGATTGAATTTATCAATTTTGAAGCTTTGTCCATTTCATTTTCTCTTTCAAAGATAAAATTGCTTATTAAAGTGGTCTGTAACTTGTTTTTTTCCCATGCCTTTATGAAAAATATTTAAATATTAATACCAGCTAACTTCCCTGATTTTTTTTCCACAAACATAATTAACAGCTAAAGATGTCATTAAAAACGACAATGTGCTAAAATAAAAATGCAGACTTATATAAAAAGCTTTACCACAACATGACACTGATATAGGTTACTTTGCCACACAAAACTAAGAGGAAGAAAAAAGTTCTTAATCACAAACCAGTATGTGAAATATATATTTACGCACATTATAGCTGCTCAAGAGCCCTAGTATTGAAGGGCAACAGAATAGAAAAAAAAGCCAACAAAAAAACCAAAGCAACAACAAAAAACCCAAACCACAACAACAACAAAAAAAAAAAAAGACAAAAAGAGAAAGAGAACTTGAGCAAAACTGAACTGCAAATACACCTGTACCAGAGGAATCACTCTGCCTAAGTTAACTGAGGTTCAAATGAGACCTCAGTTAACTAAAGAGCCCAGCTGATAAATACAATTTCACCATAGACCTCTTCCCCATAGGCCTCTCATCTCCTAAAATTTACTTTTCCTAGGAGGTATTTTTCTTTCCCTCATCTTGGCAAACTGACAGTGGCTCACTGAGTTTTTTAATCAGCAATACACAAAATTATTACATTGGAAAAGGCACTGTCACATCCAGCACCACACCACATTTCCAAGCTGGATGTCTCAGTGCCACAGTGAATAATAACCACGTTTTGCATTTTCTCTGTACCTGCCCTTACACAGAAGGGAGGTGATTGTGAGACACCTTAGTTTCAAGCACTGTTTGGGTACTATTCCATGCCCAGTGTTTTAGTGATTCCAGATATTTTATTTCTTCCAATAATTTGGAAGAAAATAAGGTATTTCAATTACTTACACCTTCATGTCTCCCTCCACCCTTTGTTTAGTTTCCTGCGGTCTCATAAATTGAATTAAAAAAATTATTAACTCCAAATTCTATCATCCTGCCTGAAGTCCCCTTGGATTAAGTTCAGCAGAAGTAACAGCCTATCTCCTTGGCACTCTTGAGGCTTAGATTCTCCTGCCACTTACTGATATTCATCATTTGGTTTTAAACCCTTCTAAACCTTTATGAAAAAAGCCTCTTCCATCTCTCTGAGATTTTATAGATGATGCTGGCTGATCACATCAATCGATTACCCTATTAAAACATTTCTCAAAACTGCCTCTAGCTATAGACAACTGATGTTCTTGCCCTCCTAAGCACACAATTAAACACAAAGCTCAAACCTAAATTTCAAATTAGATCAGATATATTGATCAAAGAAGTGTCACATTTCTCTGAAATGTATCTGAAGCATCACAGATTTAAGAGACTTTTGAATTTTAGAGCAAGTAACAGACCAGTATGTACCTAGGAAAGTCCATAACCCAAAAAGCAACGTGGATAAAAACACTGGCATTACTCAGAACCTAAATTATTTGTGTTTTAGCATTCTGTACAGAAACCAAACCAACTTTACAGAACGCATATCCAGATTTGCATGTGTTACTACTGCTGCTGTATAATAAACAATGAATCACTCATACCTGATATCAATATATGCATCCTCAAATTTATCTACAAACACAATGATAGTTTAATTTGCCACATTTTTGGGGAACAACCCCCAACTCTCTCCATGAGGACTGCTTTGATGTTGAAAGTTCACTCTACAGATATACACTTCAAAGTTACTAAACAAAAACAACCTCTCCTTTCTGGTGAGCAAGACAACTTGAAATGGTGAGAAGAGTCTTTAATATGAATACTCTTTTTAGCAACAATAAAATTGGCTCATATTTTTTTCCCCTGGGTACTATTATCCAGGCTGACAGAAAACTATCAAGTGTTAACAAGTGCTCCATTGAAATAAAAATTAACTTGGTCAGTTCTGTTAGTGGTGAAATATCATTCCAATCTAATAGATCTTTGTTAGCACAGTATGAGATAGAACTGTACTACAGCAATATAGCAGGCTTTCATTCAAGTTTTTTTTTGTTTAACAGCCATTCTTGAGTTAGAAGGAAAAATAGCCAAGTGTATATTCATTTCCAATGAAAGCAAACTTATCTGATAATAAATGACCCATTAGTTTGCTCATAATTCTGTCAGAGTTATTACAGTTTTTAGGTTCTGAATGACTGTAATTTACTATAATTGGTTTGCAGGACAAGAGATAAATTTGACTTGCTCAATTGCAGATTCACTAAAATAATTTTAAGCACTGAAAATATTTCTGAGCAGAAGAGCCATGACAAAAACATAACAAAACCAAAGAATTGTAATAGAAGAAATGTTACAGTTTAATTTTTAAAAGCAGATTGATTACTGAAAATTACCAGCCTGCCTCAAAGTTGATTCCTAATGTTATATAAATTTTGTTTTGCACATACATCTTCCCAGAATCAATATTTACACTGATGTTTAGAAGAAAAAGGTGGCTGAGAAGAGACAACCTCATAGTCCAACACATGCTACAGGGATATGAGGCTCTGCTGAACACCTAACCTCTCTCAAGTACCTGGAGAGCGAAACGTTAATACAATACAAGAAAGCCAGAAAGCTGAAGTTGGCATGCAAACTTAAAACCTCTTTTTTGTCCTGTTAGACTACAAAGTTTATCTGAGTTTCTAACAGTTTAGAGGCCTTCTAAATGTTGAAATGGGAAATAGTTTACTTTTATGAATTGTTGGTCCTAATGCAAACCATGAACTGGAAAGAAACATGACAACAATGGTGGAATAGAGATGAAGAATAATTTCACAAATTTTTTCTTAAATTTCATCTTACAATTCTAGGGGGAAAAACAAAAAAAGACAACAAACCACTAGCAACTGCACAACTTTACTGCCTTAACCTCCCTTTCTGTTTTCTTGCTACTCAAAAAGGAGGAGCACTACAGTGTCTATGTTTACCAACTTTGCAGAATCACAAAGCACTTCAGTCTCATATTTTGTGCTCTATTTTTTCCTAAAACATCACAAATCAAAACGCTCTCAGGCATTTAAGTACAGCAGTATTTTTTTCAGTAAAAATCCTGATTGTTATGGACTTCACTGGTTATTAGATTCTCACTCCTGTGAAGGGTTTTAAATGACATATGTTGATCTCAGAAACCTTCAGCCAAGGAAGTCAAATGTACTGAGTGGCAAATTCAGTCTTTCACAGGCAGTAAAGCAACAAGGTTAAACTAAATTCCAGATCAAAAATAACAGTCTTGTTTCCAATCTGTTACTGTGGTAAATTCAAACTCTAAAGATCCAGTCTTACCACATTAGGATCTGGTTCACAGTGGATAAGGCTTAGATCAGGATTCACAGTAATATCCTGAATAGGATGGGTGAAAGAAAAACAAAAGACAAATATATTTTTTATGATGGTTGATTTCAGCTGGACCTAAAAGGTATTGGTAAGCCTTAAATCTCATTTCCCCCTACTTGTACTCAAAATCTGAACCAGCTTAGATGTGTCTTAACTCAGTTTGTTCTTCCAGCAGCTGAGCTGGAAATATACTTCAGACTAACAAGGTACCAAATTATCTGTGTGGAATAAATAACTGACCCTTCAGCCTGAAAAACATAAGAGACCCAAAAAGGCCACCACAGGATTCCGAGTTAAAGAATAAATAATAAACTTCCCTTCTCCCCATAAATACTTAGGGTTTGGAAAACAGCACACTATCAGATAAGGCATCCTTTGGTAGCTACAAAATGCAAAGCACTTGTTCTCTGGGAGAGCCTTGCAGAAAAATTAAAATATAGGGCCTAATATACATGGAAAATACTCCTAATATACTGAGGAAAATGACACATATCCCTTCCCATCTCCCCAGGAGCTGCATCAGAGAGCTGTGCTAATGAGGACGAAGATGTTTGAAAGCTCCAGCTGGAAATGGTCGTGCAGACACAGGAGCTGATGCCCCATGGCACCAACTTCACAGGGGACCTGCAGGTACACAGTGTGGTTATCGTGGCCAGAGCCTCCTGTTAATTGAATTGAAATGGACTAACTGTGCTAAAAAAAGCTAAACTATAAGCAATCCTTGAGAATTTTCTTACAGACATTTTTTTCAGCGAAAGCACAAAGTTTGAGCACAGCCAAGTTTGCCATGCATGTATTTGACAGGGTGTGCAAACATACTCCTGTTTGGTGGGGGGGGGGGGGGGGGGGAAAGAGGGAAATCCTAGCAAAAGTACAGCTCCCTACTTAAAATAAGCTCCATTCCACAAAATGCCACAGCCCCTTCCTTTATTCTGTTCATTTTCCTCAAACTTTTAACAAATAGCAGGTTAACACCAACTCTGTTGAAATCAGTTTGTCAATACACAATGGTATTATCACTTTGAAACAAGGCCAGTGATTCAGAAGACAATTTGAGAAAAGCAAAAATCATTAATGATAAAAAAATAAGCCTAAAACAAGGTGAAAGGTTAGCTTTGATTTTCTCACACTTGGAAATATCAGGTTGTAAGTGCTCTTCACTTAATTAGAAGAAAACTGCATAGAACTGGTTAACAACTTAACTAAAGGTCATCCTCAAGAATTCTAAGCCCCCTAATAACTGAGCAGTTGGAATCAGTGTAAACATTTTAAAATTTACATTCTGTTTTATTGCTTTTATTCTCCATGTGCTATTGTCTATTGTGCTATTGTTCCAACTTTGTTAAAAATAGTTGAGAATTTTATGTAAAAAAAAATAATTTAAAAGAAAATTGGCAAGCAAAACTTCCCCAGTTTTTCACCTACAAGTGGGGGGGTTACTTATTTCTTCTCTAAATTATATCAAAAAGAAAATAATATGGTACCATAAAGTATATATTCTTTTAATGTTCCTTTTACAATAATGGTATATCATCAAGCCTAACTACCCAATGTCAAAATTTAGAGAGAAAGTTCTTAAAAAGGCTTACACCTACGTATGTTACATATAACACATTAAAAGAAGACTATTAAAAATAGAAGACTATTACATAAGAAAACCTTGAAAGTTCAGGCCATAAAGTAGATGAACCTTAGAACTGTCCTCACCCTTAAATGCATTCCTAAAAATCACTTACTGAAAAAATAACTGTCTTTCTGTGAATTAAGGACTTGTGTTCATTCATCTTCATCAATATATCTCAGCACTCTAGAAACATTTCACTTATTTATGATTTATTTTTACAAAAAAAATTCCCATTAAGTAAAGGTATATGTTGATATAACTCTCTTCAAAGATTTGGAAAATAAAACATCACAGTTACAATTGGAGAAGATGTTTACAATGGCCCATTAAAATTTCTGTAACCTCACAACCACCAACAATCCCCCGCACACAAACACTGCAGAGAAACTATTTTCTGTGTTCATAGCAAACCTCTTCCTGGATTTAACTTTTTTTAGGTTATGATGGTATAAATGTGCTAGCATTTCTAGCAGTGTTTGGTGATGAACAATTTGCCAGAGAAAAGGTTTTTGTGAAGGTCATTTCAGGAAGATTAACAACTGCTTGATTAGTTACAAGGTGCTTTTCCACATGCTGTTTAAAAATATAATTTACCAAAAGTGAGAAAAAAAAATCAGTGACTAGTTTAAATGCAACAACATTTCACAGCATGCAAGATTTACAGTCCACTCTTATTTTGCCTTCCTCTCATGCGGGGATATCAGCCTAGTCACAGCTCCATTCAATTCAGCCAGTATCAGACACAGATGGTGAGGAAGGGTATTGTGTTTCCATTTAGCACGGCATGACTTTGTGCCAGGGCAACAAGTGTCCTACAGCCAGAAAGCCCCAGAGTGATGGGATCCATGCTGGAGAACCCAGGCTTCAGACTCAGTGTTTTGGTTCTAGAATTAGAGCCAAGGAACAATGCTGGGCAGCCCTGTGCACTTCTAAATCTAAGATTTTGGCACAAAAGCACAGCTGCTACAAAATGCCCAAGGGATATCAAGAAATCTATTTTCAGTACATAAATACGACTGTTTTTACCATGCAAATGCAGCTCATACCATAAGTCTGCTGTCACTGACAAGAAGAGTCGTTCTATCCACCATTTAGCTTTCATGCCACTCTCTTGTAGATAGACTTATTTCCCAAGGAGTACAAAAGCATCAAATACCCTCTATTACTGAATAAACAGAGTAGTGAACAGTTGTGTTTTCTCATTTCCTTCCAGTGGATTTATATGAAAAAACAACTTAAGGACAGACCAGCTTAGAACAGGATGGGGCACACTTTCAAGTTTCCCTCAAAACTGATCGGAGGAAAAAAGAGAAAAAGTAGTCACAGTCCTGATTTAGAAATCTCTGAAGCCCCCTTCCCTCTTGAAGTAGAATATGGATTCATCAGCATCCCACAAGTTTAGGACTGTGATCCCTGGCACAACACAGCACCATCTGTAGCTGTGAGCTCAAAGAATTTTCTTCCTTCAGATATCCAAGCGAGGTAACTGAAGTCCTTCCTGTGCTAGTGTGTCAGGAAAGCCATTCCAAGACGCCTTCCATGGAAGTGCCAAGAACGAAAGTCACTTTTGTGAGCAATGATTTGGAGACAAATGAAAAACTGGTTTAAACAGAATAGGAAGCTTAATAATTTTCAGAATAGGAAGCCATGAGAAACGTGATCTGGAATAATTCACACTGGTAGACCATTATTTTTCTTCTCCGTAATTCATCTGTTTCATTCACTACATGACTTTATCTCTACACCAAGCTACAGCAGAAACCCTAGAGACAACAGCTTCATTAACTGTACAGCTCTCATTCTCCAAATACCACCCATTAAATTGAGTAAGAATCCAATGAAAGACAGTGTGTGAACGTGTAATTAAAGACAATTATAATACATACTCAGAGGGAGAATGGGGGGCAAATTAAAATTGAAGAAGTCACATGAATGCTGACAGTCCTAAGTGACCAAAGATTATAACCTGCAGCAGCTGTGTGAACCAGCAAGAGAGAAATGGAGCACGTGTTTGCTCTTAGTGGATTTCATGGCTACTTGCCAACACCTGACCAAGTCTGAGACTCAGGAATTCTGGATTCACTTCCAGATTCTTCAAGAAGTTCAAGACCTTTTGCATCTGTCTCCCCTAATGAAGATGATCATTACCAAATAAAAATCTTGGTTCAATTCCTAGTGGCTTACCCCCTCTATATTACGTTCCTACTTCCCACTTCAGCTGAGCACAGCAGGCCCATTTCCTCACCCAAATGCAGAGCACCCCATCACCTAACCTGACTTCAAACATCAATGCAGCCTCACTGAAACCCAACTGCTTCCTCTCTTCAACATACACCTCACAGATGGCTGAATTTCTTTACAAATTAACGTGGCATCTTCCAGGGATCCTATTATAATTTAAGCATTCAGATCAAGTAAAATGCCAACCCCCAAAAACAAGAGCGCAGGAAAATAAAACCCAGCTCCTACCATGCTTACTGTTCATAATTCACATTACAATGTCTTAGGAAACAAATCAGCAAAAGATAAATACTTAGTTGTTTTGATTTTTTTTTTAAACTTCACCTGAAAGCCGAATGGCACAACAGAGATAAAATTAGAATCTCAGTTCCCATAACTACAGTAAGCACCCTTATTAATGCACATGATTACAGAAGGTCTTCCCCTACATGCAGTGGCAGCCGCTGCTTTCTGTATAACTTCATCTGCCTGTGGCAGTAGAGTTCACAAAATACAGACCAAGCTCCTACTATGATGCCTACTGATTTAGCACGTCTCCAAGAAAAAAAAAAAAAAAAAAAAAAAAAAGGTTCGGGGGGAAAAAGAAAAAAAAAAAAAGGAGGTGTCTGAGGAGAAAGGAACAGAATATCAAGCAGAGGTGTTTCAGTGCAATTTCACAGAAGCTGAATAAAGATGTAATGACTTGAAACTAGTCAAAGGCTGTTTTTCCAGGAGTCACTGGAAAAGGATTTATGTGGAACTGAGAGTAGTTCTGTGACACAGCTGGCTTATGTTGATGGAGAGCTGCTCAGACACCTGAAGAACAGTGAGGGAAAAAGTTTATAAGTGCAAACAACCAGGAAATGGAGCTGGCTTAGTATAAAGGACAAAGAGAAACCTTGATATTGAGCAGGAACAACCTCAGGGACTTTAACAAACAAAAGGAAATATGTTTTTTCTGACACCACGGGCAGAGACCCATGCCATAAATAGTTAGTAAATTACCATTGTGACAATTCTAATCCCAGGGTTTATAAAAGCAAAGTTTATAGATAGCAGTAAACCAAAATACACACATTATCTAGAAAAAGATGCACAAACACATGTTGCTATTACTTTCAACAGCAAGTACAACAGGCAAATGAAGACTTGCAAATTCTCTTAATGAGACCTTGTGACTTCCAGTGAAACAGTACATGAATTTCAGCACCAGTCATTACAAACATGGCAAAAATCCTAAACTTCACGAATGCACTTTTGGAGGCTAAATTGACTATTTCCCTTCAGGAATGAGGCTCTTGTATAATGCTAGATAATGCTCTTAAAAAAAATCAAGCCAATATTTTTTTTTTTTTTACTCCCAATAAATTAAATGGAATGATTATTAGACAAACCAAAGAAAACAGAAGTAATTATTGGACTACAGTCTAAACCAAATTTATCAGCATCTTGACTACTGTGTTAAGCTCTGATCACCTCATCTACAAGGATACAGGGGGAAAAAATATTGGGAGAAACCCCATGAGCAACAGCAATGACAAAATCATGCAGCAGTAGCAAATTCATTTAAAAGCCATGACTACAACTCTCCATAGTCACCCATGGCACAGAGAGCAGTTAAGTATCACTGTACACTGTACTATGTTAGCCAGTACTTATCAAAATCAATTTGTAATTTAAAACAAAAGGAAGCAGTTTGCCTGCAATGGGAGATAAACCCACCATACTCCCTGCAAGAAGATAAGTGAAAGCTCACTATTACACTAGGGGCTAGGCAAATTCTTGGAATAATAATCAAAAGAGGGTAGCCAATTACGTAAACCCCCACATGTGGCTCTAAAAATTTATGAAATTAAGATAGGGATATTAAGGGCAGTGTCATAAATACTTGGGCTACTGTGTTCACTGCTGGAAAGAGGAGAATGATCTATGGTCTTTAAGCCTGATTCAGTCCAGACGTGTTCTTCTGCATGCGAGTTACAAAGTTTTCTGTACTTTGGTAGTTAGGACCACAAAGCAGGATGAAAAGCTTAAGCTGTAAATCAGCATCAGCTGCTGTCTCAAGTGAAACACAGACTGATGTGCCACTTCAACCACAAACTGCCCTACGTGAGGTAAAAATCAAAAAAGCAAACAATTTTCAGCTTCTGTAGTTTGCTAGTATTTACAAATCATCAAGCAGCCTTGTGCACCAAATAGCTGCTTTCTTAGTCCTTGTCAACAAACAGAACAATTTGTCTTAATCCAAAAAAAACCCCACACAATTTTCAGACCAAAGAGCTTTACCTGATCTATCTGAAAAAAACCTATAACTCTTTTTGAACCGTATCAAAAGAGAGTTTGTCAGTTTGCTTGCCTTCTGTTTTAGAGGATCTTTTTTTGAAGTGAGCCCAGAATTACTCCAAAACACATTGTTGGTTGGAAGGAAGGCCCAGCAAACTTTCTTCCTTAAACATTTAAGTATGGCCTTGAACACTTATGTCATCCTTACTGCTTCAGACCTGTTGTATAGGTTCTCTGGAAAAAAGAGAACAGAGAACATTCCTATGACAATATAATATCTTTTTGGTCAAATTTTTATTTAACAAGCCCTACTTTCACATCTTCCAGATAAAGGAAGAGGCAGATGTGGAAGGACTGTGCTGGCTTGATAAAACTCTGGGATGAGTTGCTGAAGGAAAATTGCAGGTTGAATTGAATTTTTGCATTTCTGCTTCCTTGTATGTTTGTGTAACCTGGCAACACAGTTGGAACTAAAGACACCCTCTGTTGAAGTTTCCTACTATTAGCTCAATATAAGACAACAAAAAACTTATGGAAACCTGAAAAAGTGGGAGAAATTAATAATAGCATTTTTGACAACTCCGTAACATATTCCTAATTTAGATGGCATTGTGGCCATATCAATTCAGAAAAAAAGGGATACGTAAGAATTCCACATTCTTTAAATTTAGAAACTACTTCCAGTACTTAATGCTTCACTGTATCCAGACAAATACTACTTCTCCTAGTGGATAAGCAAAATCCAATACTTTTATATCACACCTTAACATTCGGAAACTGAGAAATCAGAAATAGACTGCACTGCTTCATTTCACCCAGCAAACCTTACCACACGTTCTCACATGTTAACCCGGTTATTTGTCTCAATTGCTACCCGCTGGGAAGTTTCCTTTGTTTCAGTCAGCTGAGACAGTCCCTCATTAGGCTCATTTCTTTCATAGCAAAATATCTGCAATCTTGGCAATCGTTCCAGAGATTTTCTGTAGGTGCAGTACTACAGTAACTTTTCAATGAGCATTCTCTAGTAGTCACTAATTACATCAAATCAGCTTTCCTTTCTTTCTGCTTAGAATTTCTTGATACAATTCAAGATGTAATATCAAGCAGCATGGATAATTTATGAAGTCCCCACCCAGTATCTCAGCTGTAATAATTTTATTATGACCTAATCACACACAAAAAAGGAAGAGTATGACCTCTTTCACACCTTTTCCAACTGAGAAAAACTATTTCATTACTTGAACTTTGCCTTTAAGCCTTAAGCACACCATCACTTTTGCTGTGCAACAATCGTCAGACAATGGTGCATGTTGTTTGTTATACGTAAAGGATCTTGGAATTTTTTGCTAACCAGATTCAGTCAACATTCAGGTTTTTAGTCAATAAAGCAAACAACCCATCAGGAGGCATTTGAAGCATGATTCACTGAATGATCCAGACTGAAATTTGCCATCTCCAATTATTAGTAACAAGTCTGATTAGACAGAACACAGCCAAACAGAGTCTTGTTTTCATGTGAGCATCCTTGTCAACTAAGTCTCTAACCATTATTTAAATAGAAAATGGTCTAAAATCTTCTACATAAAGAAACCAACTTTTCTTGTGAAAGCTAACTATGCAATTGGACTGGTTGATCTTTTGTCATTTTTAGCTTAGTAATACAATGCTGAACCTTCTATTGTGAAGCTGCTCTCCAGCACGCTGCAGCCCATCATCAGATGCTGTTTTACAGAACTACATGCTCAACACTTTCCTTGGTGTGACTCACTTAAATTTCAGATGAAGCAGCAAGTCAGCAGCTGCCTCCAAGTACCAGCTCTGTCAGTGTTCTCTGTGCTTGCCTGACAGACTGGTGCCAGCAGCACTGATCTGATTTTCAGTGCAGCACACTTGCACAGATTACAGAGCGTGTTATCTGATGAGCAAACAAAGTTTCTCTGCATTTCCTGAGTGCTTACTGTCACCTTAACTATGGCTGCAGGCTAACAGCCAACAAAACCAGCGTGTCCCTGAGCTTCAAGAAGTGTAGCCAACAATTATATATTAAATACTCTGCCAGCTCTCCTTCGCAAATTCAGTATTCACACTCACTGATCCTGTTAAATTTTAAGGCTCAGAGTGCGATGCCACTGTCTGGGTAGATACTGGTCATTACACATTCTTTCACAAGTCTAAATCTCAGCAAGTATTTCTCACTGCTTCATAAAAATAAATTCCAAATCAGCATAATACCACCCATAACAATATTTCCCTTACAGCAAAGTTCATACAAAAGCCTTATTTTGAGAACTCTTTATAGCTCAAAAATCCTAGCATTTCCTTTGCTGATCCCTGTTATTTCAATTTGCATAATTTATCTTTACTTCAGAAACTGAAAAGTAAAGCTGTGCACCTGAACATCTGAAACACACATAGTTCAACACATTTGAACTCTTTATTTTCTTCCCCAACTCACACCACTGCTCCTGCCATTTGATCCCTCTGATTCAGACCATTTTATTCCCTTTTAAAATTATTTCTAAAAACTACAGAAATTAATTTGAATATTTCTTTTTTTTTTCTTACTAATAATTCTTTGCCCACTGCTGGAATTAAACTTTTTTTTTCCAACCATTGACTGAAAACACAACAACTGTACATAAACACATATGAACATGAGTAGTTTTGGGGAATGTCATACGATAAAACGCAGGTTTTAGAAGTCAAAAAAACCACCACAGAAAGAACAAATCCTAAGTCTCAAAAGAAAAATAAGGCTCAAGCTGAAATTAAACCAGTATTTCTCTTACTGGTTTTATATTAGTGCAGAAACATAGTCCAGAACTAGCAAGATCTATTACTTTTCAAAAGTTCCTTTATATCCTGGTGAGCTACAGAGAAATTCACATCCACCTGGGTCACAACAGACAGGAGGAATGAAGCTTTTGAAAGGCCTGCCACAAGTTTAGTAAATTACTCTCCTAAATAATGGAGGTACAACAAGATTCAGATCCCACTCTTATATTAATTCCTTCTTTAAAGAAGTAGCTTGCACAGCTGCCAAGGGATTCATTAGACAAAGGTTGATTAATTTCACTTAACTAACAAGCTTAGGGCACAACATTCCAAGTAATTTAAACCTATTGTGCAAACACTTTTTCAATGAAGAAACAGAAATATACATTGGCACAGGTTTCAATTATATTTTGGATTGTTTAAAAAAAAATACAAACATTTTGTCCTTTTTCATATTGATGTCTCCACTGTTGAAAGAATGGGATTTCTTCATCATACCATTAACCTTGTTAAATTTAAGAGTCTGATAACAAAAACAAACCAAAACATGATATTTACAAATTTTTTAACTTAAATCGAAACTGAAAAGCTACTTTAAACTGACTCAATACAATCCAAATAAGGTGTGCTCCCATGAAGTAACACCTGCTTAGTAAGTCACACACTGAAATTATGTTTTGTGGGTGCAGAATGACTGAACCTGAGCAGCTACCCAATTTGTGTCTGCATGTCTTTCATTTCCATCATCTCTCCTCTTCCCTCAAATATGGATGTCTGCTGCACTGAGCTGCAGCTAATGCAGTAGCACAAGCCCTCTTTTGTTATGTTCATAAATTTTCAATAGAACCCAGAATCACTCAATCCTCTCTGCCCCAGCCCATAAGTGCAGCATACAAATTGCAAAATAAACCTCATTAAACGAGCTGCAAGATGAAGATTCATTTACCACATCAAAACCAAATCCACTTCTGGTTTTCTGATACATGTAGGCTACTGGTTACATGGATACAGATGAAGACAGCATTTGAGATTTTTCTATATTAATTAGGTAGTTTGGATTTTAGACTGTTAAAAATGTTATCGGGACTAACAGTAAATTGTCGGCCCTGTCTACACTCTGTGAATTCCTTTTGGTCCACAGCAAGACAGCACAATAGAAATAGGGAAAATAAATCCTTCCCAATTTCAACATGATTCACCTCTTTTGAAATTCATTTGAAATTAATCTTTCAGGGGAAAACACTGTAGGTAAAGATGCCAGCCACACAAAGGCGATAGTTAAGGATGTCTGCTGTTCATTGCAAGGCTTAAACAGAATAGCCATGGAAAGGTTTTCACCACAGAGGACTGGAGTCAGAAATGCTGTAGTTATCTAGAACCAGCCTAGAGAGACAGGTGCACCTTCTGTCACAATGCCATGTCGTGACATGAAATTTAGACCAACATGAATCTATTATAATATTATAAGAATAATATATTACATTAGAGATATAGATTATACATAAACAGATGATATAAATATTTCTATTTACATGTATTGTATTATAATACATTATAAATAGATTATATCACAATATATAATATTATATTATTCCATATTAATATTTAAATAGAGTATTTATATTATTATAATTATATATTTATAGATTTATGAACTATATCAGACCACCACTCATGAGTTCTCTAAATTAGAAAGCTGCAATGATATAGTTTCTTTTTTTTTTCCCCCTTGACTCTTAAATCTATTTTGGGATTCAAAAAAATACTACTAAAAGTATCAGTTTAACTAAGTACTATGAGAGCAACTAAAGAAATCAAATAAGATCATCAGATAGCATTCAGGATCTAAGTTAGACCTGCATTCTATGAACACAACTAAGTTTCTGAACGAATTCAGAAAAAAAGCAGCATCACAAAGGACAAAAATTAAAAAGAAAAAAACAACACCTTGAGTCAATGAAGTAAGAAATAATCTCATCATTCATGCTCTTGTGTAGTGGTATCTTTTACACATTTTCCTTATAAATATCCCCAAATTAGAGGGCATTATGCTTAAAAAGGATGTAGCCACAAAAAAGGCACCAAAAAAGTGTCTTTTATCACTTGGATTTTACCACATTTCAGAAGATATTCACAGCTAAATTTAACATTCCGCTTCATCTGAAGCCAAAAGATGATTCAAAAACTGTAAGAATATAAATGGGGCCAACCTCACCATGGTAAGCCAAATTTGTTTAACCACCTTTTATATACATGAGGTAACACCTTAACACATATTTGGTGGGAGAGAACTTAATGTTCCTCACTATCTCACTGCTGCACTTACTGATCCTGCTGCACTTACAACAAAACCTCAAGAACCTCTTTGATAACGAAAAATATCACTTCAGAATGTGATAAACAGATCTGCTCACTATAAATAGTTTGGGAATGCTGTAAATACTGTGATCAAGAGTGCAGATTAACATCAAACATCTCTTAGCAGAAGGTTACATTTCACAGCTCTAACAAGAATTAAAGTCATCAAGAGGAAAGAAAATGATGTTATTTAATTTTGCCTTTAAAATAAAATTCTTTAAGGGTCTACCTGGGGACCATAAAGAGCATCATGAACTGTGAAAGCCCATAGCCTTAGTGCATTCTTACAGCAGATGATGCTCCACTCTACTCAAAATAAAACATTAGACCCATTTGGGAGTACTTCTCAAACAGGATACTTCCTTCTCAAACAGCAGCCTACCTGCTTCCATGGAATTCAAAATTAACAAAGTCCCCATTAATTCAGTAAGGGCTGCAGAAAACCCAGCAGAGCCTCAGCTCCAAAATTATTTATCAATCTATTTAATCTCAAATTTCAAAGACCTTGGAAAATCCCAGCAAGTACATCTCCTCAGCAAAGCAAGATAGTACAAATACACTTTAGCACGAAGGTCTGGCAAGCTTAATCACAGAAACAGATGCCTCAGTCATCATCCAGGATCAACCCAAAATATAAAAAATGCCCTTCAAAGCTTCTGTGAAAGTGTGGTAATAAACCACAACAAACTTCTGCCACAAAACTACTCTTTCAGAACAAAACTAATCAGCCAGAGGAATGTTACTAGGATCCCTGTGTAGAAGAATAAATTGAGTTGTAATGACTACCAGTGCCATATCAGCTTCCTTTCCAAGTAAAATATATTAACCACCTTTTCTTCAGGAAGAAAAATTCACATCTTGCTGCACATTTAGGCAGAAAATATCTCAAACTCTAAACATCCTCTCAGGCAGGCATTTCTGTCCAAGACAAGGACTGACAGAGGAGCAACAAACATTCTTAGTAGCTACAGTTCTTATCCTTGATCAAGAAAAAAAATCAATATCTGTTTTAAGCCAATACAGTAATATTTTTTAAAAAGTTATTTGAAGAACTTAAAATGAACAATTACCTTTGCCTGAAGTCCTCTAACATGGACAAAGTTAGTTCTAGATGTACAGAAGTACAAGGCTGGTTCTGTTATCCAGTAAATCTGTTGCTAGCACGAAGGAAACAGGTTTTATCATCAGTGAAACCAGTGAACAAAGTAAAAAAACATGCCAAAAAAAAAAAAAGCCCACATGCATCTAGTTCAGCTCAAGACTGGAAATGAAGCAGAATACACAGAAAACTTTTACATGTGCTTTTTTTGACCAAGACTAAGTATTTTTGTTTAGCATCTGATCCTTTCTTCCCCACTAGTTTTTTCTAATAAGCTAACCTGTATTTTCTGCACCACCTAGTTAGTCATTTTTACAGAAGCTGATAATTCTGTAGACACAGCTCTCATGGAATTGTAAAATATTATCTTGCATTACTTCTAATCAAGTAGCTTTTAGACTCAGCCAAAACCCAACTGTATTTTTCAACTACCTGAGAATCTTTTATTGTTCTTAGTTTATATTAATTTTATCAGCATACTTTTACAAGTCACCTCAAAAAAATAGCAATACATCAAGTATCTTGAAAGATATTAGCTCTACCATTTCAAATGCTGTAGCAAAATTAATTTTTAAACACCCTCAAAATTACCAAAAAAGCAATACATTTAACAGTGTCTAATGACTGAAGAAGCCTTACAAAGTCAGCATGCATGTCAGAGCTGTTCTCAAACCAGAGAGACCTTTCACACCACGGAGCTTGTTTCCAATCCCAACACTGACAGTCTGCCTGAACCACACACAGCAGGACAAATAATAACTGGGTATCTGCTTGCATATTAATGGGCAATATTCTATCTGCAAAAACGAAACCGTGTTATTTCCATCCCAGCAGCAGCTTAAGTCGCAGTGTGTTTGAAGCCTGACACTTTCAGCAGCTTCAGAACAGCACTGACACCGCAGACAGCGCAGAGCACACCAGAATGGCGCTGGCTGGCACTGCCCAACGTTGCTTCAGAAGCCTCATAAAACATCCCCAGATAATGACACACATTTCCTTCCTGCAAACTCAACAGCTGGTTCTTACTGACACACAGCTTTGTCAGTGCCAAGTTAAAGAAATCCTGCACATGATCACAGGGAAACTCTGCTTTCACCGTTCTACTCAGGAGGAGTAAACAAAGAAAAGTGAATATATACACGCTTGGGAGGTTTACCTGCCACAAATCACAGAATATTCCCAGTTGGAAAAGACCCACCAGGATCATCAAGTCCAACTGTAATGTGAGTGGCCCATACAGGGATCAAACCCAGAACTCTGGCCTTATTAGCACCATGCTCAAACCAAATGAATCCTTTAAGATTTGCCTTCCCTCACATAACATGCCAAAATTTCACTAAGTCTGCAACAGAGCCTGTAACTGCATCAATAACCCCTAAAAAGCAAACATTTGAACAGCATCTAGACTTGATCTGCAAATACACCATTAAAACAAAATGTACTGATAATATTAGATCTAGGCAATTGACACAGGGTTTATTTTGTTATGGACTAGGGGAGAAGTGTCCTGTTGTGACAATTTAACTGATGCTTCTGGAGTTGAGAGGAGGATGTCCCCCAAGCAATGTCCCTCTCATGTTAATTCCAGAGCAAAACTTGAAGTACTTTAACCACTAGGAAAGTACAACCAACATTTCTGACCATGACTATCATGACAAAGAAAGATGACAGTGACACCACAGGCTTTCATTCGGTATAAAAATAAACTATTTCATTTCTTTCCCTGTAGGATCTCAGCACATCACTGTGGCCCTTTTATGGTGCTGCAGCTAACAAGTCTACTACTTAAGAGCAAATAAATAGTATTTTGCCTCTCCATGATCTTGAATATTCAGAATGGTTTCAGAGGAAGTGGATGGATGTAACTAACAGAATTTTAGCAGGGTTTCTTTATAACTTCAGTAAACTCTTCTTCCACGGATTTTAGTGGTTTTTTGACCGACTTACAACCAAAAGAAGAAATAGAGAAAAGGGATTTCCGACTGCAAAAAGCTATCACTCTTCCCCAGGTTGTAATAAGCGTTCTTCCCCATTTGAAGTAATGGCAACTTGGAAATACAGAGAACAGTTGAATTTCAACTTTTCAGGGGGAAACACTCAATTACCCCTTGCTTCACCATGTCTTGTCCAGCAAGAATTTTAGTTTTGATGATATAAGCCAGCTCATCCCCAGCTCTCCCACTATTCTTCACAATGCAGAGTGGCTACAGAACATGCAATATTATCTGGAGTGTTATTATTATCTGAAGCAATATTATTTGAATCAATTATTATTCAGCACACCAGAAAAGCCTCCCTTTCACTGGATATGGTACAAGTTAATCTCTAAACAAGGGAAGACACTGAGGGTGCAGAAAATCTGGTTATTTCAGAATTCCTTCCACAGCCAGTGCATGCATCAACTTATCTAGCCAAAACCAGTATGCTACACATATTTTACAAAATAATCTTAATGAGAGTTAAAAAGCACAAGCTAGTTAGGATCAAACTGTAAAAGAACAAATTACTTGGGATTCTATCTATTGAGTTCAGTTGTGGTTTCTATTCATTAATGCAACAGAAATAAAACAAGTACTCACAAATATTTCCAGTGAAATAAAAACATCTGGCTATGATAAAGTGGATTTAGATTAATCTTCCTATCCCCTTATAGCTTCTCTTTCCTTCACTGTGTGGTAACCTACTAAGAAGCAGGTCACTAAAAAAACAGGAAAAACATATAAGTACTGATGCACATGAGTAGTGAAGTCCATTGATTCCTTTCAAATGCTTATTAGCATTCCAGACAGAGGATAGGAATCCTCAGCATGACCTGTGGTGTTTTTATAATCCTCTAAAAGAAAGCAGTCAGCATTTCAAGCCTTTCCAAAAGCTATTTATAATGAAATACATCAAATATCTTAATAAACTTTCCAGCTCTGTATAAAAAATTCTTCTCAACAGTGCATACAGTAAGCACATCAAAGACAACAGTTAGGGACGCAAAGGTTTTTTTTTTTTCATTTCTTCTCAAGGCAGTATTTTTTCCCCCATTTACGAATTTTTCCTCTCTGCAAATTAAGTCTATGATCTGAAAGCTAAAGAATGAAAAGGCTCAGATTTTCATATCAGGCATTCTTACAAACATCTGCTTAAAAAAAAAAAGGTTTTATTTGTTTGACATCAATCAAGTATCCAAAAGAAAAACAGCAACATTTGCTTTGCAAGGTGAACCACGCACGGAGTTTGCTAATATCATTCTGAGTTTTAGAGAGCCAGAATGTTGAGTTGAAAATTAATAAAATTGGCCTTAAAACCTTTGGAACACTCCATCTGTGTGAAAACAGAGCACAGCACAGGTACTGCAGTGGCATAACTGTGGGATCAGAGTCAGATTAAGACTCTTGGCAGCTGCCAAGAGAAATAAAATGCCTCTTTCAACACAATAAACCAGCACATGAATATATTTCCTTAAAACCAGGATATTTTAAATTAATGTGTTCAGTCACATATCTGTGGAAAAACAAAGCAAATTTAAATTATGGCAAAAATAAATTTGCAAACCATAGGAGATTTGGCTATTTTTGAAAGCCGTTTCCTTTTCAAAAGGCAAACTGATCAAAGAAAAAAAATGGATATTTTTTGTGATATCGATGTGATGATGAAGGTGATGCTCTTTAGCAACTGGATTTAGACAAGTAACTCATTTCATGTAGGCCATTAGACAGATGGCCACAACTTTCAGTCGTGTCCAGCCTCATGGCAGTTCAAACTCACAACCAAGAGGTAAAAAGCTTTGTATACCATTAATAATCTCCAGGCCATCTGTTCTCTGTAAATGGAGACACTCTAGGACAATTCTCAACATATTTTTTATTACAATATTTATTTCAAACCTCTCCAGAAGCTTACTATTTACCACATCAAGTTGTTTCCATTTGCCAAATATTAATTTATCTCGTTGGAAACAGCTATGAAAACACATGAGCTGCTTCTATTGAACAAACTTTAACTGGCATGGCACCCTAGAACTGAATGGCCTTTTCCATGCCATAGCTGAAAAAGGATGTACTGTTCAAGAGCTTCTTCAAAATTTTAAATAAAACATCACTCACATTTTGCTGATCTCACAGATAAGCTACATTTGAACACACCAATTATGAAAATGCTTTAATAGGAAAGCAATTGAAATTAAACCCTTGTGCTAAATACCCTCAAGAGCACATATGGATTTTAACTTCCTGATGAGGTGACCTTGGCCAGCTGCCAGGCACCCACCCAGCTGCTCTCATTCCCCCTTCTCACCAGTGGAGAAGATAAGATGGAAAAGCCCATGAGTTGAGAGGAAGACAGAGATCATTTACAAATTAGCATCACAAAAAACAGATTCTTCCTGGGGAAAATTAATTTATTACCAAATAAACTAGAGTAACACAGTGAGAAAAAAGACCAAAACTACACCCTATCTCCTCCTCATTGCTCACCTCTGCTCCCTCATTCCTGGCTCCTCAATCTCCACCCTCCCTGAGGAGCTTGGACAGCATTTTAAGGTCAGTCCCCAGCTCTTCTTTGCTGCTTCTTCCTCCTTACACTTTTCCTTTGTTCCAGCATGGGACCCACCCACTGGCTGCAGGGATAAAAATATTCCTCTGGGGCCATGGATGCAGTGGGGGGATTTGCTCTGCTATGGTCCTGTCCACAGGCTGCCAGGGAATATTTGCCCCCCAACAATTTCACTGGGATCTGCAGAGGAATCCCTGCTCATGCATCTCCTGCTCTCCCTGTCCCTGTGTTTGGGGCTCTCAAAGCTGTTCCTCACCTTTTTCCCTTCACCACCAGGCAGTGCCACCCTCCCCTGATCCAGCTGTCCCCGAGGCATGACCACGGTGGCTGTGAGCTCAGCTGGGCCAGCACAGGGCAGTCCTGGCCACCCCGCAGGTGCCCTTGACACCCCCTGTGCACTGTGGCTCAGGCTCCTACACCTGATGTCACCAGCTCACCCTTGACTTAACTCTCCCAGCGTTTCTGTAAAATTTAAAACTCATCCCAATTAGAATCAAGTGATACTGAAAGTGTTGTGCTCATTGTTTCCCTTTTCCTGCTTTTCATTTCTCCCCAGGCATCCACAGAAGTTCATCGTTGGCCGCTTGTTCCACGGATAGGAACAAATTTTCTGGGGCAATGCCACCAGGATGTCTGAGGTGCAAACTGCTGTGCTATTCCCAGGTGGCAGACAGGCCAGGCTGTGCCCAGCCCTGTGGAGAGGCAGGGACTGGGCAGCCAGCCTGGCAGTGGCAGCTCCCCAAAGCACTCAGGGTCACGAGCAGGCAAAAGGATTCCAGGGCAGCTCTGACACGCACAGGCTCATCTGAACTAAATACCCTCCTAGCAGAGGGTTTAACTCCACACAGCCTTTTCCTTTCTGCTGGCAGGGATCTGAAGTCCTGATAAAGAAGGCTGACAGATCCAAGTGCCATAAATCCACGGATGCTGGCAGCAAAAGCAGAGGTAGGGCTTTTAGGAAAACACAGCCACTTCCAGATCTGGACAAGTGTTGCAGTGGGGTAGGACTCCCCTTCCCTAGTTGTCTTTTGCCTCTCTTACCTCCTGTTATTCCTTAAAAAGCTGTTTCTCAGCAATTTTAGCAGAAGACACCACTTTAAAAACTGTCAGAAGCAAATTTAAAAAATGGAACTCAAACCCCAGAACCATGCATCCAGTACAAAAATGTTGAAAAACTGCCCACTAGGAAGTAGCTGAGAGAAGTGACAGAGGTTTTCTTGGATTTATGTCAAAGAAATCAAATTATCGCTCTATGACCAAAAGCAACAGTCCAATATCAATCAACTTGTGCAAAATTTATCTCTGGGACTGAAATACACTTTGCTCCCACACCATCCAATAATACTGAAAGATAATCATCCAAAAATACATCCAATTCCACTGAAAAGGCAAGGAAACTAAAAAAAAAAAAATACTTTAAACTTCAATGATCACACTTGTTTTCCCAACTAACCTTACTGATTTCAAGTTGAAGTCCCTTTTTTGGGACATTTTTTGACTCAATAACTCCTCAGAGATCACTTTCATTGAGAAATCCTGTGTGAAACAACTAAGGCAATGCAATTTTGCATATATGGAAGAGTGGGGAAAAAAAAGTGATTGTAAAAAAAGTGTAAAGTGGCAGAATACTATAAAGCAAACAAAAAAAATCCACACTAAACTTGACTTCTTATAAAGAGAACCTGCTATAAAATTTTTTATTGAGCTTGAAAATGAAGCAGTGTGAAATATAACCATCATCTATTTGACTGCTTATATTTTAGGTTAGAGTTTCGCTTTTCAAAAGAGTTAATGCACAAGATACATAAATCTCAAAAATTCTGTGTAAAATCGTGACAATCATTTGTCACGCTTTTTATTTTTTTTCTTTTGAATGGGCAGTATAGCTTCTTGAAAAAGCTTATTTAAATCACTTTTCATAACACTTTAGAAATAGCAGCTATCTTTCAAAATGCTGACAAACACAGAGAGCCATGGCCCTGATGTGGACATGGGGCCACAGTGCTGCTACACAGTCAGATGTCCTATTACAAAGCTGCCTTACTAGGCAAAAGGAATGGAGAACCAGAGCAACACTACATCCTCATTAATCCACCTTCATAACACCACTTGATCTTCCAAGCACCAGCTGTGGAAGCAGTAAGCCTGCTTGTGATCCTCTGCGGCATTCACATTCTCTGAAAAACCCCTTCACCCAGGATTTTTCTCGTAGGAAGCTGGGAAGCCTCAGAAAAAGGAAAACAATTCTTATCTCATTTGCTTCTCCTGTGTTGTGCTCACATGTGGAATGTGTTTGGAGATTGTTTCATTGGATTCTGGTGTGAGATATTTTGACTCATTGGCCAATCAGTGCCAAGCTGTGCCGAGACTCTGGAAAGAATCGTGAGTTTTCATTATTATTTTTTTTAGCATTTAGTAAGTATCCTTTCTGTATTCTTTAATATTATATAGTAATATAATAAATTAGCCCTCTGAGAACATGAGTCAGATCCATCATTCCTCCCTGCCATGAGGGTCCTTGCAAATAAAATATTCATCCTCTATGGTACAGCTTCAAGCATTCCTGTCTGGAGTTCCAAGGCAACAGCTGTGTTCTAAAAAGCAATGTGCACCAGATACTCTGACAGGAGACACAACTCCTGCCCAGAGGCTGTGACAATCTTATACACAAAACTGGTTTTCGATGGTTCTTTTGCATAATTTGCCAACCTCCATTCTGGTTTCTATTTCAAGGCTTTAGCCCATTATTACAATCACAGCAGTTTGCTCTTGTTCTCATCCTCACAGAACTCTGGTAGAGACTCACAGAAACCACCAAATATCCTTAGAAAAACAACACACCATCTTGGCTGATGTACATTGAGACCTAGCAGCACTACCCACACAAATGACTTCAGTTTTATCAAGCTACCCCCTTTTGGAAAACAACTGGCCAGAACCAAGCAATAGCTGCCTGTGTTGGGTACCAAAACCAAGGTTTTGGTAGCCAGGGGTGCTACAGGTGTGGCTGCAGCGAGGAGCTGCCAGAAGCTTCTTCCCCCATGTGTGACAGAGCCAATGCCAGGCTCTGCTGAGTCCAAGGTGAACCCACTGGGGTCAAGGCTGAGCCAGTCAGGAACAGCAGCAACTCTGAGGCAACAGATTTGAGAAGGAGGGGGAAAACCTGCACAGTATAACCAGCAGTGGGAGAGAGGAGTGAGAGAGAGGAACAACTCTGCAGACAGCAAGGGAAGGAGGGGCAGGAGGTGCTCCAAGGTGCCAGAGCTGAGATTACCCTGCAGCCCCTGGTACCCAACAGTACCAGGTGAAGCAGTCGTGCCTCTGCAGCCCAGGGAGGGCACAGGGGAGGAGATCCCCATCCACAGCCCAGGAAGGCTCCCAAAGCAGAGCAGGTAGATGCCCAAAGTAGCCAGTGCTGCCTGCTAGAACAAAAGAGACCATGGGAATAAACTGAAATAAAGGAGGTTCAAACCAGCTACAGTGACAATCTGTCCTCGGAAGTTTTCAAAATCCTACTGGATCAAGAGCTGAGTAACCTGGTCAGACCTTACAGCTGATGCTGCTTTGAAAGCAGGGGGATGAGTTAGAAATCTCCAAAGGAACCTCCCAAGTGGAAGTATACTACCCTGTGCTAGCATATTAGAAATTGTGGGTATAAAATACTTTCTCAATCAAATGTCATCTATCCATTAACTTGCAATACCCAAGGAGCAGAACATTTTTAGTATGACTAAATACAGTAATTTCTTATTTACAAGTATTCAATAAACTGAAATTGCTGACTAACTGAAGGGAATGACATCCTCTCTTCGGTAGTCTCATTAAAGTAGTGAAAACGAACAAGAAATATTCAATTGTCTCTTTTTTTATATTTCCCAGTTTTAAGTGGGTTGGTGTTTTTGTTGGTTTTTTTTTTTTTTTTTTTTAAATCGAAGTATTTGCAAATAACTATGACCAGGCCAATTTAAACTTCAGAATTCCCAAATTTAAAAATCAATTAAACTGGGTTTTTTTGTAATTAAACAGATTACAGTAGAAACATCTGCTTCAATTGGATGTCTTCCAGAGTATTTACAATTCAAATGCAGCTGCATTGTTTAAATAAAGAAGTAGAAATAATAAAACAAACTAATAAAAAACACCAACCAGTAATCAGAGGAGAACATGCCCAAGTTTTCACTCATGCCTGAGCAAATGAAAACCTAATTTAACTGCAAGTATTGGGTGTTGAAATACACCTTCAGCCAATGTTTGAAATTGAAAGCCGCCAGCCTCCCTTACCAAAGGAAAATTTAAGTATTTCTACATAAATCTTCAAAGGCAGAAAGAAATAAAATTATAAGGTGAAATGTAAGGCATTCCCACATTTCAAAAGTGTTGACTTGGCAGGTCAAATAAGCTCGTCTGTCTCCATTACTTTGTAACTCCACACCAATTTAGACACTGTAAGGAGCTGAAAGAAGGAATTTCATCTCTCCCTGTAATTCCATTTTGTTCATCCCTGCTGCTGTGCCACCCACACTCTGACTGCTGGCTTCTGGACTGTGGAAGGGATCCATGCACAAAATAACCTAGCAGAATGATTAGCTGTAATCTGCAAATTCTCAGAACCTGTGCCATCGCAGAAACACTTTCTCTGGCCTTGCTGTTGGACCACCAACCAAAAATGTTTCTTACAAAAACCCACTGTACTTGGAAAAAAGCTTGTGTCTGTGAAGGCAGTGAAAAAAAGGCAGCTTTATAGATAACATTTTTGCAAGTTTCCACATTCCATTTTAACTCTGTATTTCTTTGGATCGCATTTGCTCTTCTAATTAATGCAAGACAACAAGAAACATATACTTTTCTACATTTAAAACTTGAAGAATATATACAAAGTAAGAAATTTTCTCACCCATAATTTGATGCTCAGAAAATTCGGTCGTCCTGTTTGTACACACAGATCTAAGCCAAGCATCTTTAAACCAAAGAAACCACTGAAACAACCAGCAACGACAGGTTTAAAGATTTCCAAACAACTATTCAAGAGAAGGGGAAGAACTGTTCAATTAAAACAAATAATCTTCAAAGACAGTATTTTACATCACAACAGTGACAGCCAAGAAACAACGGCTAATAAACATGAAATCACTTCATTTGTCTTTGAAGCAAAGGCTGCCAGATTCTATCCTTTTATATTTAAAGCCCTGAGCCATGCACCAAACCCAAATACGCTTCTGAATGAGCCTCCAAGAAACATACATGTCAAAATTACATAGCTGCAGTATTAGCACATCTGACAGTCTGAGATAAGTAGGAGCTGTGGCTCACTGCTGAAACAAAGCATGGGTTTTACAAGGTTTTACTGCACATCTACTGAAATGTGCACCCATTGAAGAGGGAAGTTTAGTAAACTCTGGAAAAAAAAATTAAATAGTTCATGCATTAAAAAAAATGTAAACAAATATAGCATCACTGAGTACTGATTGTAAATACTTCAGTCATTGGCTGAAATAAGAACTAAAACCTAAAGAGCTTGTAGAGAGAAAGTATTTTACAATATAATTCCGTATTTTCAAAATCCCTAGCTATACCAAATAAAATAAAGTGAGTTTGCTTGAGAAGGGATTTCTCTACAGCTGTAAGGAGGTGGAGAAGAATGTAGGTAATAGTAAAAAGGAGGTGATGCCAGAATAAATTAAGAGAGTTCTTCACATCTTAGTGCAGGAAGTCACATTTTCTACTCAATTTCCCTAAATCTTCCACTGGCCTTTTATCAGAATGCCAGACCCTAGTCTGGTGAATGACTGGGAGCAACACCAGTTTAACTTCAGTTCCTGCTGGCAACTGAATCCTTAATAATTGGCACAGATTAATTCCGAGCACCAGAGGTTGCAATGCAAAGAGAAGCTCTGACAACTACATGTGGAAGGAAAACAAATGAAAATACCCTGCTATTCTAAGTAATCCATCTTGAGTAATCCCACTTGAAGTTTGACAGAGCCATAGTTAGAAAGTGATGTGAATTGCAATAGGTGTCTAAGCACTCAAAAGCAGAGCTGTTCATGTGAGAGTAGCTCCTACAAGTAGAAACAGACCTCACTTAAAGTTGCAGTGTTTTTAAATGTATTTCTTTAATTGCATATTTGCTTTAATACATTTATTTTCACCTCATATTTATTCTTAGATCAATTTACTCCTTGATTTCAGACAAATATAACTTTTTAAACAGTGAACTTCTTTGTAGTCTGTTCTTGTGGCAGTTGTGTGACATGCCTACAAAATTTGCTCTTTTCAAATATATCAAGCCTAAAACACAAAACTTACCTCAAAAACAGCGCCCTTACAGTAACCTGGACTGATTCATTACTTTTGAGAGCAACAGAAGGAGATTGTTCAGTGCACAATAAAAGACTAAGATATTTTTAGCCTGCAACTACACCAACAGCCTCCACATTGAGTTAGGACTACTCTGAATTATTCACAGCAAAAAATTTCTCAGAGAGAAACTTCTTTGCTGCTGCCTGTGAAACCTCCCTCTGCAGGGAGCTGCTGCAAACACAACCCAACAGGCACTGCTCACATTCAGCTGGAGCAGCTGTGAAATCCTGCTTGCACAGACACAGCTCTCACGCAGCACAGAGAGCAGCAGCACGGGCAGCCAGGGGAGGAGCTCGGTACCAAGATGAAGCAGCAGATTGTTCCCAAATTGAAGCAGATCTAGTTAGCTCTCAGAGAACTCAGGCAAAACTTTTGCCAAGCTGAAAACTAAATAAATAGAGGGAAAAGGTAAAAAGGAACATCATCTTTCAATTATCTTCTACTGCCTCTAATTCTGCATTTATTCAATTACAGAGATGTTTGCACATCCAAGCTGCTCACCTGTATGTTTCAAACAGCAGCAATTTTTTTTTTTTTGCAGCTGTACATGATTTCCAGCATTTTCTGAGCATGCACCAATCATGACAGAACCCAAGTGTTTTTTTTAATTACTATAAAATATTGACTCACTATGCCTTGCCAACTTTTACAACACAATTCAAACCATCCAGCCTAGAATGGATTTTTGTAGGCAGATATGAACCTATTTCCTCTGACAGCATTAGCTCTGCCCACTGAGCAGATGGACAATGTCAGACCAAAAGCAGTAATTCATGCTGAAACACAGGATACATCAATTTAAACATCCATTGTTTACAGCTGGTTTTAAGAGCAGGGAAAGTCTAGCTCATCTCTGCCCACAATATACACCATTTAATTAACGACACAACCCAGTATCATATACAGAACACAGAAACTTAATCTATGCAGTGTTGCCTAAGAAAAAAACACCTTAAGTCAAAAACACTAGTAATAAGTTTTAAGTTTTGTTTTTTTTTAAGAAAGCTTTTCTGAGGTGTGTTTATGAAGAAGAAAACAGTCCTTGCCCTGCACTAACAGAGGAGGCCTGGAGGTATCCTGCAGACTGGATCATCACCTCTTCTCAATAAGGGACAGGGCTGAAACTCTTGCTCTCACTGTTCAGCTACCAGGACGTCATGGATAGCACATTCCTGCTTTTCCCACATCAGGTGGGACTTTCAGTGATGCCTAGAGCCACTAAACCTTCACAGGTGAAACGAAAAGATATAAAACAAATAACATCAAAAATAATTAAAAAAAAAACAAAAACATACAAACATTTAGGTTGGAAGAGAGCTCCAGGATCATCCAGCCTGGCCATTAACCTGACACTGCCAAGTACATCCTTGAGCCGTGTCCCTCAGCACAGCATCAACAATTTTCTGCACAATTCCAGGGACAAGGATCCCCCCACTTCCCTGGGCAGTCTGTTCCCATGTCTGACCAAATTTCAAGGAAAAGCTTTCCTAATATTCAACCTAAACCCCCCCAGTGAAACTTGAGGCTGTTTCCTCTTGTCCAATAGCTTGTTATCTGAACAACCTAGAACATAATTGTCTGTTTGTGAGGGAATATCACAACAACCTTTTGATTTAGCTACAGAAACTGTAAATACAGAAAACAAAAGGAAGAAAAATGAGAGCCCAAAACTAGAAGCTCTTGTTAGTGGTCCTTGAAAATGATACACTTATGAAGCATTTGCAATTAAATGTCTGAAAAAAAAAATATTGTAACAATGCGAAGGCAAATCCAAAATAGACATACAAGACCTCCATAAAAAAAATTAAAAGTATGCTAAGCTTCAGTACCACAGGCTGCAGGTGGGAAATCAGGGAAACGGGACTCATGAAGTCACAGAACACTCTGCCACTGCTGCTTTTTTGCAAAATGCACTACATCATTGTTTTTTGAGCTTATCTTCCTTCATAATTAAGAAAAAAACCAAAAAAAAAAAAACAAAAAAAAACCAAACAAACAACCCAAAAACAACAACAAAAAAAAAACCCCTACCTTTAATGGCAGTTCAATTGCTTTAAATCTATAAAACTCACCAAACTGACTGACAGGAAGCAGCAAGAGCCAGGCTACTCCCCAGGCAAGGAGCTGTGGATGATCCCAGCACAAAAGGCGAAGAGTCCTGAAGTGCCTGAACACAGCAAGCAGGGACACAAAGTGCTGGTCAAGGTGCCACCAACACACCCCAGGGAGCAGCAGGGAAAGGAATAAGCCAGGAACAAGCAGGGAAGTCCCACTAATGCTCAGGAGCAAAGCCAGGGACAGACCCAGGACAGGATCAGCTGCCTGGGCTGAGCTTAAATGGAGCCCATGGCTCAGGGCAGAGGGTGAGGCTCCAGTGCCAGGTGATGCTGCTCAGGGCAATCAAGGGCTCTCAGTGTCCTTGGGGCCCCCGACAGATTTTTTTCAGCTTATTCCACTCACCACTAATTAAAGTGAGTTTTGACAAAATTTGTTTAAACGGGGACCTTTCTGTCCACCAGGGTTTAATTAGTATTGAAATAAAATGCCATTTAAACACCACAACAAGCATTAAGCAGATGAACTATGAGGATTAGTACCGAAATAGTGCTTTACATATTTTTCTTAATCTTTTATCAGCAATATTCGTGTTGGGCTAATTGTCAAGGAACAAGAACATTTGATTTAAAAGAAAAAAAAAAAGCAGCTGAAAGGAAGCTCAAAAGAGTGCATCTTTGCAGACAGTATAGAGGCAAGCAAACCCTTATATCTCCATGAATTTGATGTATTTTTGAGTAGATTAATAGAAACTGGTATTAAAATTGAGGTAGAAGGTTTAATTTAATTTAAAGCCAGGCATTCCTGGTTTTTGTAAAGGGGACTGATACTTCAGAAAGCTATTTTGGTCTTGCCAAGGTGTTAAAAAGCTATGGACAGGGGTGTATTTATACAAAAGGCTTTCAAAAATGCCCCTTCCCCAGGTGCTTAAAGGAACAAAGCTGCTTCCAGGTGTAAAATCCAGCAGGAGAAAATATCTGGCTAAGGAGAAGTGCAGTAGCACATGGTCACAGTTCACAGCAAGGAGAAGTCACTGCAAGGATGGATACTGAAATTGGAGATATTCAATTAAGTGCTCTAAGATAGTAACTGGATGGTCCATTATTAAATTATCTCAAAGAAGAGATGAATAGGAAAGCAATCAAGTTTGCTGATTAAAGTCAGCTATTGAAGATAAGATGACTGAACATGAACCAAACACCTAATTAAAGAGGAAATATCACCTGTAACACAATTTATCGGGGATTAGGATAATATTCCGGAGAAGTTCCACCAAAGATGTTCACCTTGCTTTTTGCTTTCTTTTGCCATCTTTTTTTTTTTTACTCCTGTTGTGGGCGCAACCAGTCTTACATTCTATATGGAAAAGCCACCAACAGATTCTGCTTAGGAATTCACATCAGCTGGAGCAGCACAAATTCCCAAGTGACTAACCATTAAACTCAGCTAGAAATATGCATCCTGTTTAAAGGGGAAAAAAAGTATTTAAAGATGAAAAAAAGTGTCTTACTTTGGGCAAGGCAGGCACCTAATTGCAGTGAGACTGCTTTTGCAACACTTAGAGAATTTCAGATTGCTTGCATCATTTGGCTACTTATCCAATTCATTTAGACTCAGTTTAAACTGTGTATATTAGTAGAGAGGTCATATTAGAAAAACGGAGACAGCTGTTTCAGTTAGTATATTTACAAAATTGCTTCTGCTGTATTATTTTGTGACAAGTTTTGTGCTGGGAAGATTTCTGCTTCTGTAGTGCCTGGTGTCTGATGTGTCAACAACCTCTTCTGGTCTGGGAAAAGTCAGAACATCATAAACTTTCCTGTCCAAAGCACTTTTTGTCCTCCATTGGTCACTAATATTGGATAACTGCATCACACATTTCACCTTAAGCCTTGAGGAACAGCCTGAAGCTGCTAAATTAGGATGGAAACTACTTTTTGAGAATCATATTTAGCCAGGATCAAATTAATGTCTTGATCAGTGCCAGGAACTGATAATGGATCCTCAAGGCAGTCTGAACCATATAAAAATTCTTAAAAACCCAGCAAAGATACTCCCACAAATGCTGAAGTTGGTAGGGAACCACCCATCTAGCACAGTGTATTGCTTGCTGTGCATTACATCACAGCTTGCACAATAAAATCACATTTTAAATTACCTTCCTAACTATAAAGTGGAAATGACAGTTATTAAAAAAATAATTATAAAAAAATCTTTAAATGGTTCCATGGTTTATGAAGGGAGCTGTAGGTCCAGGCTCCTGATCGCTACATTAGGCAAAACAGCAAGGAACACAAAGAGAGCAGAGTTAGTGAAATGTGTGGATAAATGTGATTTATATTGGAAGAGTCAACATGGGTTTTTGAAGAAAAGCCTGGAAAAATAATGCAGTTTTGTGAGGAACAACAGCATAAGTTAATGATGTTCCATCTAAGGAATTTACGAAGATTTTCAAAGGCTTTTAAACAAAGCCAAAATCATTCATTATGGGATTTGGGTTTGTTGTGTTTTAAAAGAAAATCAGGAAACCACCTGAGATAACAAGAAAGGCATAAGCCACAGATTGTAAATCCTCACAATCCATTTCAAAACATGCTTTAAAAGGTCAATCAGGAGCAGTCAACATGGATTCACAAAAAGCAAATCATGCTCGACCAACCTAATTTCCCCCTGTGACAAAGTGACTGTCTATGCAGATAAGGGAAGCACAGTGAATGCAATGTACATTGACTTTTGGAAAGCTTTTGAACGTCTGACACAGCATTCAGATTTAAAAGCTGAGGAAGCCTTCCAGTTGACAAGTAAAAACTGAGTTAAGTGACTCAAGAGATTCATCTGGCATCGCAAATAATATACACAAGCATGGAATATTCTGTCCTATTTGAACAATGCATTTATTACATTAGTTATAACATAAAAAGCATTCTGAACTTTTTATGTGTATTACAAAGAAGCAGGGATTCTCAATGGCAAAAAAGCATACACATGGCAGAAAGAAAAGCAAATAACTAGATATTAACCTGAACATTAGACGGCAGCACTAGAAGAGCAATCTAATTCAGGAATCAGATTAATAGTTATTATTATCTCTCTCTCTCTCCTGTCTAAAATCCTTCTTTTCACTTATTAGTTGGATCTAGTTCAGAAAACTGCATGAAAAGGAGGTGATTGGGTGGACCCAGACGGGTGGGTTTGTTTGTTTGTTTGACGCGTTTCCAATTCTCTGGAGTTCAACAAGACCATGGTTGGTTGGCTCCATCTGACACTTCACAAGAACCAAGGAAGCATCAAGAAGAATGGCTAGAGAGACTACATCAAATAGCAGGCAACCTGATTACCAATCTTTAATAAAGGTTAAAAACAATAAAGCAGGAGAGCACACTTATCCAAACAAAGTGTTTTGACAGAACCGAAATGTGTTTTCTTTCGAGAATTTGTCTCTCGGGTATTTTCCGTTTTCATCTGGAATGGACAAAACAAAAACAACTGTTTCCCATAGGACAAAATAAAACATAAGCTTGGTTATGTCTCTCATCAGATTTTTCAGCAATGAAGAAAAAAAAAAAAGCCCTGATGTCCTCCATCTCCTACTTCTCTACTATCAAAACAAAGTTAGACAGGGATAAAGTGATATTCCCAGAAGAGAAAATGTCTGCACTTGCCCCTCAGTCCTGCTGAAGCTCCATTTCAAGCACTTTCATTGATCCCAGTTGTCTGGACAAACTGGTGTACTGGTGTCTGATAGCCAATTCCTTGGGCCATCCTTCTCACAGCAGTTTTGCTTTGCTTTCATGTAAGTTAATTGTTTACACACAATATTGGCCTTTTCTGGTACTAAGAACAGTTCTTACTTTCATGGCTAAATAGAGTTATTCTAGGCTGTGCCAAGAAGTTACAGCATGCTATTCAGTAAAATTAGAACAAACAGGAAAATTTGTCATCACATAAAATGCAGCACTAATTCATTTTTCATGACTGAAAAAATGTAATTATAGAGTATTTCTAATATAAAAGACTTTATTGCATAAACCTAACACACCATTTACAAGTTCCAACTAATTAAAAAATATTTAGGAAGTGAATGGTTTTAGAATGTTGTATGAATTAAGGATATGAGAAGAGTGACAGAATTTTCATTCATACTTATTTTTAATCAGCCAACTGGGATACCAAGATATTGTTTATGAGGGTTCTGAATACATCTAGATCAAATGGAATTACAAAATATATATAATTCTAATAAAGCTACATCAGTAAGTTAGTGAAAGTCACCAATACGAACACCTAGAAAAGACTCAAGTTAACAGTCAGTTAAATTATTTCAATTGAAACATACTGACAAATGTTCATTGCTGAAAACATAAGAAAGAGAACAATAATGACAGTATCCTTGAAATAAGTCCCCTGAGTTTAGTTCAGAAGTCCACTGACTGCTTCCTTCAAATGCCATGGCTAGAAAAAGGGGGTTTTTTGCAATCAGGAGCCTCATAAGGAAAAGAGGAATAATTCCAAAGGACAGGAATTTTTTTCCTGTCAATGAAAAATCATAGAACCTCTTTTTTCTCTCTCATTTAGCTCAATTTCAGCTCAATGTCCTTCCATTGTGCACAAATCCATGGTGGACAGCTAAGCTGTGGAGAATGAAGGTATTGAACCATGAAAAATTTCACAGAAATCTCACTTAAAACTGGTTTGTAATTTTTAGGCTGTGAGCACCTATTAAAAATACTTCTACAAGCAAATTTATATTCCAGTGAGTTAATCATGCTGTAACATAAGCCTGGAACATTCACTTTGGTGGTCAGAAGAAAAGACCTATATCCTTACAGCAGGATCTATGGAAAATTAATTTGTTTTTCCCAATACATCCCAGCTGTAGACTGAATTTTCAAATGCCATTCAGAACTGCCATTACCATAACTCCTGATTTCTCTTGTTGCTTCTCTCTTTGTACAAATATTACCTGGGGTTTGCACTGAACTGAGCCAATTCTTTTCTCCAGCAGTGATGAGTAATCACAGCACTTCCTTTGGCAGGTATTAGCTTTTTCAGGAAAAAAAAATGTGAAAAATGTATGATTTTGAGAAGCCTATGAAGACATTATGAAGAACTTCTCAAGCTCAAATAAAATAAAATAGTTAAAAATTTAAATCTTGCAAAAGCTATCTTTAACAGAGTCAGGTAACTATAGTACTTCAGAGTAATGTTACTCAGCATTTACACTGCAATTATTTAAGTGACTTTATTACCCAAGTCAACAGGAAGGGTCCAATTTGCATAGAACATTCAGAGAAAAGAGTTTAAGAGCAGAAAAAATTTAAGAGCAGAGAATGCAATTTAGAGTAAAATATACAAGCTGGATGACAGAATACACTTCATTCCACAGGTCTTGGAGGTTTAAGCATCTGTCTTTAGAATCTAACATTATCAAGTAAGCAGGTCTAGAATTTGCCATCACTAGAAATGGAATTGAAAAAATGAGGAACCTTTTTGTATTTCAAATAACCATCACAAAAAGCCAAAGGGAACAGGGTATTGCTGATCCACTACCATTTAAGTGGGATGTACGGAATCCCAAAAGTGCAGTGGTTTAAATAATCAAAAAATGGTAAAGAAGAGAGTCACTACTCAGACAGAAGAGTTTGAATCCATCCTGTCTCACCAAGGGAATATTAAGCTCTTTTAGCAAGTGAAGTAAGTTATTTTACTTCACACTCTTATCAGAATTGTAACATTGAGTAGCTAACACTTTATTACCTGCTGTTCTAGAGAGGGAACTCATGGAGCAGCATTCTCCAAGCCCTCTGCTTAAAGCACTTATCTCAGACAGGTGACACCTGCCAGGAGCCCCTGACGGCTGAGGGGGGAGTCTGCTCTCTGATTTGGCATGAAAGAGATGATGAGATATGAAAGTGGTGGTCCTTTCTCTTGTACAATAGGAGGTGTTTCAGAAGCTCATTTAGTGCACTCTGATTTTCCTTCATATCTAGACTCCTGGACAAGTAGCTACAGATCACCCCTCAGACATTTCCTTCCTACTCCAGTGTTGTTCTACCAGCCTGGGCTTGAGTTTCCTGCCCAAAAGGAGATGGCAGCAGACTAAACCAAAAAGTATACTGATAATTTCCTGATGACTTTCATCTGGCAGGAAAGACACTTTGGGAACCCAGACAGACAATTTCTACAATATTATGTAGTGAAACATCAAAAGATGATGGCTGTAATCCTCCTTTACATTAACTTTTTGGAAGAGTCGCAGTAAATAGGGTTTAAAATGGTGACTTAGCACTCAGACACACTACCAAAAAAAAAAAAAAAAAAAAAAAAAAAAAAAAAAAAAAAAAAGCAAATTCTTTGCAAATTTCCATGTAATTCCTCAGTGGTTTACTTTTATAACTACTAGGCACTGTTCCTGTACTCATTAAAATATACTGTACATACTGTACTCCCTCATAAAAATAAAAATAAACTCAGTAATATCGGAGGAGGGAAACAAACAAGCAGATACTTAAGAACCAGTTTATAATCTATCAAGCCAAACTAAAAGGGAGGTGTCAGCTGAGATTTTTCCTCTCCTAATCTGTTCTCTTGAAAAGATTGGAAAAAATGCTACTAAATAAAATTAACACTCCATGAAGCAAAGCTACTTTTTGGGGGGCAGAGGTTAGGAATACAGAGTGTATGGCCAGTAATACACAAAACTTCAATCTGTGCTTCCCTGTAAGAACAGGAATAGTTTTGAGGTCTGTTACAGAACATAGGCATTCTGTAGCTAATCATATATTAGTTTCCTTTGGAAAATAACTTATAAAATGTAATATATAAATTGTATTCCACATTGGAGAGACAGGCTAGTACCTCACTTAGCACAGCCGTAATATGTTTCATTTCAATACCAATTCTAAATAGAGCTGATTATTTTCTAATGGTTTTCTGGAAAATGCTAAATACTATCAAAATGTCTCAAAGCTGATTAACCTTTTATGAAATCAGAAACTTCAGGGCACACGAGCTGGGGAGGTTGCCTTCCCCTGCTGGCAATTCCTGGACATGGTGCCATCACATCAGCAATTATTTATCAGCTTGTGAGAACTGGCAGGGAACAGCCTTTCTGTGCCCAAGTTCCCATGTCTCTTTTCCCTGGAGCACTGAAATCTCAGAGTGCCTCTGCTCAAGAGCACATGAAAGTTCAGAGCTGGAGCCTGGTACATGAAGAATTCCAGCTCCTGGCTGAAGAACTAGGAGATTTCTAGTTTGTAGATAACTCTGAGCAAACTGCCTTGAAAAGCCTCAAACTATTCAGCACATCAAGTTCTTCCCATCTGCTGCACATTAAAATCTGCTATTCATTAAAACACTGACTACTGTTTCCTCCAGATGTGAGGGTCTGTGTGGGGTTTGATTTTCTGTCTTTTTAAAGGTATTTCCCATAATACTTATTTCTTCAATTATTGTTGGAATTTTTAATCCTAAAAGCAAACATGAGAAAATATTTAATCTCAAATTGGAAAACCAAAACTTAAACAAAAAAACCTTTTAAAATCAGCTATTTACAGTTTTACAAATATTTCTCATGAATTGGAAATAAAGATGCCTGTAACTAGCACTGAAGCCTCTGATAAGACATAGTTACATAGTTTAATATCAATCACTCCTTTCATAGAAGAAAAATCCTGAGACCTTGGCCTTTTCCCCCCACCTCCCAAGATGAAGACAGGAAACTTTATTCACCCCTTCCCTGACTGTTCTCTCTGTCCTCACAGCTTGGCACCTTTTTGGACCAGGACAGAAAAGCCTTTCTGGCCTGGGTGGAAACAGACAGCATGTTATCCATAAAACCTGTCTGCATCCTAAATGACTCTCCACCATGCTCTGTCCAAAAGAGATTAATGAGACAGATTTCCCCTCTGTCTGCTGCTCTGCATGTTTGTGTTCCATGCTGAAATCATGAAGAGCTTCAGGGCAAAATTAATAAAAATTGATTAAAACAAACTGGATCTCTATTTTTCTTCATTTGTGCCTGGAAAAATATGTTGATACATTAAATCAAATTTCATTAGTAAGAGCTACAATTTAGGAAGTGTTAAATATCCTGATTACTAATTTTTTTTCACTTGAGTATTTTCTATCCTTAATCTAACATGCAGATCAACTTTTCTTTCTTTTCATGGGAATTCTAATAATAACTACACATTTTCTTAACACTCTTAGAACTGAAAGCATAAGGAGAAGGGACTGGTGAGGAATCTTCCATTGGGGTGATTTAAAAAAAATTACTTTGCTCATTAACTGGCACAAGCATTCAATCCAACAACTGAAAAGATTAATTACTGAGTAAATATTATATACAAAGATAAAAATCCAGAATCTCAGGAAAGTGGGGATATAGGGAAGGCAAAATATAGTCATGTCTATGTTTGCAGAGCACAGAATTGCAGAGCTCAAGCTGAAGCAGTGCCTTATCCCTTCCACAGCAGATTTGTGACATGAACTTTAGTATGCTTTACTGCTTTCCCCAAGGACTTCCAATGCCCAGCAGCAGCCAGAAGGTGCAGTTGGAATTCTCTGTACATCTACTTCTGACCACAGGGATTCTCAAGAACTCCAGTTTTCTTGGGTCTCTGACTTTACAGCCTCTAGGACAAGTATACTGAGGTAACAGGTATTTACAGCAGTGCCTTTTCTAACAAGGCACTCTTTTCCCCAAAGACATTTTGAATTTTATTAATCAAACATTATCAAGTAGCATAGGCATTCTCCCTGTTGCCAGAAATAGCTTAGTCCCCTTTGTTACTTACAAATTCCTCACAGCCAAAGAGTGAAATTCAGCAATTCAAGCTACAGTTCTGAAGATGATCCCCATGTTAGTGAGCACTTTGGTAACAAAATACTATGCATAGGTTTAACGAATTTTATTTATTTGGATGTTTAACTTTGTAATGTCAGAAAAGGTTCAAAATTCTTCTCAGTATAAAGAGATATATATATAGTGTACTTTTTATTTTTATAAATATGTGAACACTACTCTCATATTTAATACATCCATATTAGTTTACATGGAAGAACATCTGTCCTTTAATTCCTCAGCCCAATACACTTTCAAATAATTCCAGCTGCACAGCACTCCAATCCTATTTTCTCCAAGCTTGATGTTAATCTTACATCCAGGATGACGTTTGTTTTCTAAGGCCCCAAAACATAAACAAATTTCTTTCCAAAAAGTACTCTGATAAAGGGGACTACCCAGAAGAAAAGTGATGCTAAATAAATTATAATATATATGTCACTTCAACAATAGACATGACCAATCATTACAAACATGCAAAATCTAAGAGAAAAAAAATCCCAAAATGAAAATACAGTCTAACAGAAACCTGTACAGCTACCCAATAAGCAGAACCCATTTGCTACCACATCAGGCATATGCAGAAATAAGAGTTCTTTCCATTTAGTTTCCCAAAGTAACAGCCTTGGAGATATAAACACACACTTGTCAGGACAACTTCTCCAGTGTGAATGTCAATTCTGCAAAACGTAACTCTGTATGCAGCAAAGATTAAAAAACAGTTTTTCAGGGTCGAGAGAGATTTCAGGGCAAAAAGCTGCATTTACCTCATCTGAATGTACAATAAAAAATAGAAATCCATTAACACAGCAAGAAGATCCACAATGCATCACTTTTCAGTAGACTTGACTAATCTACACTCCATTTCTTATAGCTGCATATTCTCCATTTTACTGAAGAAATGAATGGCAGATTAGACAGAACCATGTTTAGATTCTCATTGTAACAGAATAAAAAGAAAAGGTTGGTCAAACTGCAGAAATAATAACAACAAAGTAAGAAAAATTACCACAGAAATAAGTTGCTAGGATACAGCACACTAATGTGAAATCAGATACAACAATTAAAGTAAAACTATACTTTCTGGATGTAAGAACAAAACCATGTATTAGTCTAAGCCAAGTAATTAAATGGAATCTTGAAAATAGAAGTGAATGGAAGAAAGCAACTCAAAATGCTACACAGTCAATTTCATATCAAAATCTGGAAAGGTGAATTGATACACAATTACAGACACCAATTTGACAGTAGCAAGATCAGAGACCACTTCTGTCCTTAACCATCAACATGATCTTCTGTTTTGGCAAGTTGTGGTTTAAAAATTTTCTCAGTGCTGCTGTGATAGCACAGAATAGTGAAAGCCAAGTATTAAAACCACAAAAAAAAAAAAAAAAAAAAAAAAAAAGCAAACAAACAAAACCCCAAACAAATAAACAAAACCCCGAAAACACTAAAAGAAGAGATCTAACTACTTGGGAAGTGGGTCAAAAAAATTGGTTTGCACAGAAAACTCAAGACTCCACAGTGTCCCTGTTAGTTAGTTTTTATCTGCTTAAATACTACATCTGCTAGGAAGAAATTCCTCAGAAGAGTGAAAATAATTAAGCGACCCAAACAAATAAATAAAAAAACCCCAATGAAAATAAAGGACGTTTTGATATACAGAATTTGCCTCAAACTTGTAGATAAAATGAGCACATCAGCCTAAAGCAATGATTTTTCTGGACTGTACTAACATCAGATTGCCTCTGTATGAATAGGCAAATAGTTCTGCCCACATTTCACCAAATCAAATTTTACAAATTCAGCCACAATGATGAGAATCAGTGCATATCCTAGCATGCAAGAGTAAGTTTTCGACACGTTTCTTTAGGCACCTCTGATTTCTTAGGTTATGTAAATGCTGACCTCTCTGTCCCAGGCTTGCAAGTTCCAGATATGCACTAACTTAAATTTACTTATCTCTCTTTTGTATTTTATTTGACCAACTGACAGCAGGTTGAAGCACTTTTTAAGATGACTCAGAAAACCATGAAAGCTTAATAAAACTCCAATACATAAAAGCTTAATGTCCAAAAAGATCGTCTATAACCACTGGGGCCCAGCAACAAAGCTAAAAGTGTTTATTACCAAAGCTAATAGTGTTCATTGTCAATATACTGAATACATTTGTCCTTACAAATATGGAGTATATTCTGACATAAAACTACTCTGCTGTAGCAGTTTTACTATGTAAAAAACACCGTTCTCAAAAGACAATTTGAGAGTTTTGGAACCAAGTAAGCACAGATATTAAAATTGGGCTATTTCATAAATAAAACTCTCCAAGCCTTGCATTACAGCCCAGTAATGTGCTGGCACATGGAGCTGACAACAGATGCAGCAGAAGGAGCATTGACACTTTCAGCATCAAAACACCTATCTGCAAGGCCACCATGGGGAAGGACAGGGCCTTGGAGCTGCAGCTGAATTCCAGATAATCCATACAACTCCTTACATCAGGGACTGATGGCAGAGAACTTCTGACTTCATAAAACTTATGAACCTGCTGAATCCTGATGCCCTGAAACTGAATATTTCAATTATTTCTATGCAGGACCTTAAAGATAGTAAGCATTTTCAAGGATGCTGGCATGTGGCTGATTTAGAGATTCTGACAACAGACCACGGCAAGAAGAAGCTCTAAGCAGAATCTGTCACTCTTCCTTTTCTCCAGCCACAAGTCACTCAAATTTGCTACTCCCCAATACCTGTTATATTACAAAAGCCTCTTCAATGCTGCACACGTCTAATCCTTGCATGCAACATCCTCCCTGCCCAACAGCGTGCTCTGCTTCAATTTGCCATTGAATCAGGCAGTTCTTGCAACCCAAGACAACTTGTTGGCTTGTTTATGTCCAACAGATGGGCCATAAACTTGGAGACAGCTAAAAGAAGAAATAAACCTGGCAAAATAGTTCTCATAAGCCAGGGGGAAGCTGCATTCACAGAAGGATACACGAAGATTCCCTCTGTCCCCTCCCAAATATCACACTGATAAATGAGGGAAAAATCAGTGACAGGAGTTTGCTCTGTCTTCTACTGTTGTATTTTTCACTTTCACTTAAATGATTTAAGATATGCAAAAAAGGAAGGAGAGGGCTCTGGGCTTTGGATGTTTTGGGGTTTTTTTAACTTTTAAAATGGACAATTTCAGACAGGCTGCAAGGACGGATAACTAAAGAGAATTCTTAGCTCATGCAAAAGCCAGACGTGAAGATGAGAAAAGAGCTAGACAGAAACTCTTCCTGATTTTTGCAGGATGACTGTGTTTGCTGCACAGTTTAGAACAACATAAGGGCTCAGAATCTTATATAAATACATATTTAGACAATCTATTTCTATACATACATTAATGAAACAATAATATTGGTTTGTTTTATATATTGTATTCTTTCTAATTAATACAATATCCATATTTGAAACTTTTTTTAACTCAGTCATATTTGGCACACTACCAAAGTCTCAATTCAACTATACTTCTAATTTATGTTGAATTTTTTTGCAATGTGTGGAACAGTCTAAACAATACAATTCAAAATAAATAAAAAATAAGGACATACAGACATATAAACTTTTAGTGTTTCTAGTTAGGATACACTTTAGAAGTTAATTCACAAGTGAAACAAACTCTATGATGCTGTCAAGCTTGAAAATGTTGGCAGCTGTAAAACTGTTCTACCAGGAAAACAGACGTTTTAGGATGTCCTAAATTTGGAGCAAAACCATCAGTGTCCCAGAAGCATCTCCAAGTGCAAAGACACACACTCACAGGACAGCAGCAGGCTGGCTGTGTCCTGAACTCCAAAGTCAGGGATTAAACTTCCAGGATTATCTGGTGATGTCGCTACATCATCAGAACAAAGGAGATATCATCACCTTTGTGTGTGTTCTTGCTTGAATGACTTTAATGCTGCTGACAACAGTGTGAGAACACACAAATGGAGCAGGGTTCTAAGCACAGTGCCTGAGAGATTTGTTTTGCTTTTCTCTAAAGAGGCCCGTGGCCATTTCTTTCTCCTCCTCCTCGTTATATTCCACAGAGCCTGGTCTCCCCACCACACCCTCCTGCAGCTTCTCTTCCCTCTTGCTCTCATCCCGTCCTGCTGCCATATCCTCTTCCATTTTCCTCTACTGCAGGCACCATCATGTTTCCTCTTCCCAACACCCCCTCTCCCACCCTTCCCAAGCCCCCAAAAGCAGCTGTGCCACCCTCCTTCCCCCTGCCCCAGCTGCATATGGGCAAGTGGAGGATCCAAGGGACAGAGATGGAGGATCCAACGGACAGAGATGGAGCAAGCTGCTCCCTCTGGATAGCTCTGTGTTCCTCAGAGCTGCCAGGCACACAAAGGATGCCAGCAGGAAAATCCCCACCAGGGCACAGGGCCAAACCCAAGAGCTGAGCACGGCTGTGTGCTCCACCCATCACCCTGAAACAGCTTCTGGGAGACACGGCAGCTGAAGATGCTGACTAACAGTGCCATCCAAGCGATCTGTAATTTTCAGAGTATTTAGAGCATATCTAACAGCTTTAAGTCGCAGAACAAATGCATCCTGGCAAAGTCAGAAATGATGAAAAATTTGGTCACTCTCCCAAGCAAAAATGTTTAGAAACAATGGGGGAGGATGGCAATTTTTCTGGCAACTGATGCTGTGAAAATAAACAACGAATCAGTCTTTTAATTTGTCATCCCCAGTTTAATAATTTAAATAAGTTAAGTGACTTCTTAAATGTGCACCTGGATTTAGTAAGATTTTAGCATGTGCCCTTTGTGGTAAACACAGCAAATAATGACAACTTTGAGCCTTTTTTAGCTATTGCTTCCTCATCTGCTCCAACAGTAAAGTGAACCTTTGAAAAGAGTGTAGTGAAAATAGATCAGTTAGCTGATCCTATTGGTTTTTCTTTCTTCAGTAACTATGATGGGAATAAATCTTTAACCATTGTCTTGGTGCTTACTGCAAGAACTGAATTTTAAATTGACTTGTAAACAAACATGAATCTGTGTGAATATCACATGATGAGCAGATCTCATAAGGCAGCCATTCGGGTGTCTCACTTGTCTTAGGCACCTGCAGCTTCTGATGAAACACTTCAAAAGATTTGCTGTAATAGGCTCTGCAGAGGAAGCACTTTAGGAGTGTGACTAAGCAAAGCAGAAACAGAAGACTGTTCCTGAATACCTATTAAATTAAATGTTCAATAACATGCCTGCAAAATATTCTAAAGAATTTACATATGTATGCACACTTCATTTCTGTATGCTACAGAAGATGCACAAGCACTTAAGAGTTATTTAAGTTACTTTAGTCCACTACCTGCTTTCTAAAAGTTACTTTTAATGAACCATCATGAACTTTTAGGGGAAGAAATGTAAGCCAAAAAAACTTCAGGCTTGGTCACATTACATGAAACAGCCATGAATAAAGAGATTCAAAGACATATTTTCCTTTTCAAGAAGAGTGAAAATGAAAAAAGTTTAATTCAATATACCACACATTCCTAACCACACACAAATATATGTACCAGATTAATGCAATTTCTGTCATAAGACGCTTTTATAAATTTAAAACTCAACTTTTTTTACACAAAGTACAGATAGTCAAGAATCAATTTCAGAACTATATGTACTAAGAATCAATGAACTCTTGTTAAATGAATGAAATGCCAAAATAATATTTCAGGTTAAGAGCTTTGGTTTCGTAAAAAGATTAAAATTATACTAAGCAGTGATTTCTCTATTCTACTGTGAAATAACTTTACATGATATTCCAAAGCCATAATTTTGCAGGTCTGCAAAAGCCATATTTAAAAATATTATTCAAAGGCAGAAGTTTATACATGTTTATACATGTTTTTACATGTTTATAGTTAATTGAAGAGTAAAAATAAAATGCAAACTGTTTTCTCTCTTTTGTGACTTCAACCCCCAGAAGAACTTTGCAAGTCCTGTAGAAAAGCTTCCTTTTCAAATTCAGTCTCTTTTGACTGCTTGGTGGGTTTGGTCTGTCAGCAGATACCACTAGAAATTAATACATTTTCAACTCTACAGATATACATTCAAAAACATTGAGTACCAGTACTGGGAATACAGAAATCTGATTGAGAAGGGATTTATTTGTTGGGGTTTTTTGCCACAAAGCATCAACTAGACTTCATATTATCTCACACGTTGCTTTGTCAAGAAGCTAAATCAGAGGCCAGAATACATAACCTTGGACTGCACAACTAGAAAAACATTTCTGATGAACTAGAACAAAAACTATCAAACTTTTCATTTCAGAAAGACAAAATGAAGACTTGAAGCATCTACAATTAAATGCAGCAAATACTCAGAGTCAGCACTTTCACAAGAGTTTCTCTGGAAAGACAATCATAATCCATGGGCAGAAACCCAAACACCTATTGAGAAGCTTCTGACTTTAATGAATAGACAGCTACAACAAGAGACCTCTTTGATCAATTTTCACCTAAACCTGTTGAATACATTACAAAAAATGAAATCATAAAAATGAAACAAGGCAAGAATAAAATAATGCTTACAAGGAGGATGAAAAGAACAGTTTACAAGTAAGGTCTTGCGACAAAAATGTAAGGAAGATTGAAGAAGGAAAAATATTTCCATCTGTATATTTTTTTTTAAATGCAATATGAATTAAACTTTGATTTGAAAGTAAATTTCAAGTTGTGTATCAGAAGACAAATATTTATATAGTGTGATAATTACAATGTTGGTCACATAAATTAAAAAAAAAAAACAACCTATCATTTTTTAACACAAATAGAAGGTAGGAACCAAATATTCTCAGATCTTCCTAAGACAATAAATATCTCATATATGAAATGGAAATCAAACTCCACTAGCTTCTGCTTATTTCTGGAGAACCTAAGCTTGATCTTTGGATAAAATTAATTTAACATTCCCATAAGCAACAATTACCAAATAGGTAGGACTGTGCTAATTGAATTGATTGATGATACACTCGGTAGAACTATCACTGTAGAGAAAAAGCACAATTTAACATCTAAAAAAATTTCATGACTTAAAATACTGGACCAATACAGCAGTCCAAAATGAGAAATGGTAGCTATTCATTCCTCCTGCATGATATAGAGAGTTTCCTGTTTCAAGTTTCTGGTTTAAGACTTGGAAGCACAAAAAAAAAAAAAAAAAAAAAAAAAAAAAAAGTGTGTTCCAAATATTACAGTTCCTGTAAATGACAAGCAGAGTAACCCAGCAGCAGTGGACATTAAAAATATGGAAGGATTAGTAACAATAAATTCCTAATCTTATTTATAAATGAATCCTTGGTTCATAAAAGGGACTATAGCATGTGGCAGCTTAGAATAGCAGAAAAGTGCTAATATTTATTCTGAAAACTATTAGAATAGGCTCTGTTCATAGCAGGATATTCACCCTCTGGATTGAGGCTAGTCAAGCACACAGCATTTGGATTAGAAGCATGAGATGCTTGTCACTATATAAAAACTGAATTGAGGAAGTCACTCAAGCTGCTCTTCTGAAATCAGGCACAGGAAGAACCAACCACAGGAACAAAAATATCATTATTGAAGAGATGCCACAGAGAGAAAAAAAAAGAAGGTGAATAAATGAGATAATATGAATTTGCACAATATTTTTGTAAGAAAAATCAATTTATAAGCATTGGTATTTAATACCATTACACTGATATTTAATGTTTCACCCTGAAAATTATTTTATTCTTTTATTACAGAAAGTATTCAAAGCTGAAGCATGTTCAAGACATGTAACTTAATTTTAATGAAGAACTTAGAACACATTTTAAGTTGAAATTTGATTAGGACTGAACTGTGTAGCGAGGCTGAACCAGCTACACGTGGCAGGGATCTTTGTCCACATCTGAAATTGTGTTATTTCCCTGTAGTTTACAGCAGGCAGTCCACCCTTCATGCCTCAAATCACATGTCCTGTTTCTCTCCCTTCTACCTTATCATTGTACATCAGTCCTATCCCTCCTTTCTATCCAGCATTTCAGAACTCTCTGCATTTCCCCATTTCCTGGCTCACCATAACATCCTACCAAAGCTGCTGTGTGAATCCAGCTTTGTGCTGCCCAGGAGAGACAAAACCAACCCAAGCCTGGATTCCATCTGAAGCCTCTTCCACATGACTACACCGGTGTCTCCCAGCCTTGCAAATCCTGCCTGGATGCTTCCCCCACCTAAATGTGCACACTCAGACCTGTAGGTGATTTGAGATTAGCCTTGAAACTCCAGGATCAGCGAGGTGGTGCCCACAGAAGATCATGTTTGGCAGCTCCCCTCACTCCAGCCTATGGAAGCCAATAATAAAAACAACACATCTGCCTCAGAAAATTTAGTGGATGCGCTTCACATGCACAATGAAATTCATGTTCTCATGTTTTTTAGATGTATCACCTTTTATTCTTGCTAGTAAATAGCTTAATCTTCTACAGGAGAATTACTGCTTAACAAAAAACCCTCAAAGAAAGAAAGAAAGCGTTCATTAAACCACATTCAGTGTGGAGCTAGAGGTATTTTGAGTGACCTGGTGTGGGAAATTTCAGGTTCTTTTCATGAAAGAGGAGGTTGCATTAACACTTATATTTGTTACCATTTCAGATTACTTTTTTAGGGTTAATAAACTCAACTGCTTGCAAAATAAGCAAAAAGCTTAAAAGCACTGAAAGCATTTGTATTTCCATTTGTTCAGCTTCTCTTGGAGTCTAAGAAATTCACAACCTCAAAATATGAACTCCTGCAGCTAAAAACAGCAAAAAATTTAACCAAAACTAACAGAATAGTTGCATTTAAGGAATGGCAAGTGGACACTCATCCGTTTCATAGAAATTAATTGTGTCTCCTCAGTGAAGAGCATCTGTTTCACGAAAGTAGGACAAAGGCTGGAATGTAGCACAGCCTTTCACATCCAGCATTAACCAGATGACCCACAATGACCTGGAACAGCAGAATTCTGACCCTGTTGAGCAAGCCAGTACCAGCTCTTCCATAACTCAGCTGCATTGACATCAACACTTAAAAATAATAAAAAATAGTACACATTTTTGATGTGGCTTCTATTTACAGAGAGCAAAAACACACATTTTGGTGGGATGTTGTCACATTTCACTTTCAGAACATTTCAGTTATTGCAAGTAAGTTGTCTTTTGTTTTGGGCAGCTTTCTCATCAGAATCCAACTCAGGCATGGATATTTAATTTATTAGCTTTGAATGCAGTGCAAATCAAGTGATTATATATATACATATATATATATATATATATATGATTACATAGAGTTAAACTTATTCTAGATGTTTATGCACAAATATAGTTACAATTATAGTTAAAACATATTAAATAAATACAATGTCTATACCATGTATTTTTTCTTAAATAATAGAAAATGAAACCTGACTTTTTTCCAAACTTCTGAACATGAATTTCTACTGACCACAGCGGGTGTGGCATTTTTAAGTGGACTACATCTCACACAAAACTCTGGATTTCAAGATGCATTTTTAGCAGTCTACACCAAGACTGATGACTAGATCCGGTTTAGTACAGTGCTAGGACGAGATGATACTAAAAACTCTCGCTGAGAAGAATGGGACATGTATTAACAAAAAGTTAAATGGTTGTGTTTGCAAAGAGAAGAGTAAGGAAAACCAATGTACTGAAAATGAATTACACAAGGCTAATTAGCCCAGCCACAGCCCCATGATGTTTCCAGCTCAAGGACTTCTTTGGAGAACTCCTCTTTCAGCCCCTTACCCTTGCTATAAGCTGCTGAACTGTAGCTGCTCATGGAGTAAGACAGGCTCAACTCAAAGGGTTAGTGCAGAAAGAAGAGCTCAGTTTACTTGGTACTTTGTTTGTCATGGCATTTTGTGATGAGAAAGCCCCAAAAATGAAGATTTTCAAAGATACTTGCCAGCAGTGCCAGCAACAAGACAAAAGGTTTAATGAACCAACAGTGAAAAAATTAGCCAACACTTTAGGTGGCTGAATGCCTCACTTATTATATCACTTTTCTGAACAAATTTTAGTATTTACACAATCTCAGAAGACTATTTGGTGGGGTGGGGGAAGAGTTTTTGATTTGCTGAGATCATCAGGCAACTTAAAAGCACGTACAAGTGCAGACTGCAGAACAGCGGTACTTATCTAACAAATCCACTCTGGGATGCAGCTGCTGACAAATAGGCATAGATAAAATGGTCCTGTTATATGCATGAGGTTTCTACATGGCAATTACTTAAAATTTACAGCTTATACACTCAGCAAGTTGAAAAAAATGCCAACACACTTGTGGGACTGAATGACTTTTCGCATGCTGTGACTGCACCTTTGAATTTTCACAGAGCAGACACATGGGCATGTCTACAATTCCTACTGTAAAAAATCATAGAGAACACACAAATTACAGTAAAAAAAATCACCTTGATATTATCTGAGAACTGATACCTATTACTTATGTGTTTCGCAATGAAAATGAACAGAATCCCAAATAACACAGTCCCGCAGAGATGAAAACCACAATAATCTTTGCTTCAGCTTAAACAACTTGTTTCATGAAAGAAGAGCTGGACTTCAGAATTTTATTGGTACTTTTAAGTGTTGTTGGTAAGTTTCATGAACACTTCAAATTCTTCAGGGACGTGGAGAGACAGAAGGGTGGCTGGCAAAAAGAAACACCAAAAAAAATTTCTTTTCTCGGTGCTTGGAATATTTTCATAGAGTCAGATACATAACTGAATTAGGTTCATCAAATATCATGCAATAATTGCCCTATCTTCTTGATCACTTATTTTCAGTATGGATATAAACAGATGTACACAAATAATTCTTTGCCTATCTGATAATTTCCATTTAATTCTGCTATGTTTGCAATGTTATGCACAGATAGAGGTTTTCAAGATTAATTAATCATGACAAATACTATGAAACAACTCTCAAAAAAACTGTATCACTATCATGATACTAGCCTGAGTAGCCTTTGAACTCAGTTTAGTTAGTGTTAATTTTAAAAAGTTAAATTCAAAGTTTCTGAGATCCCACTATCAGAAAAAAAGAGAAAGCACTGTTTACTCTAAATATTAATTACTTCCTCTAAATCCCATACTTGTAAGAAAGACTTCAGGTTAAATTCTCTTTATTTACATATCTGTTTAGTTTTCATCTGAGCTCTGAAGTGTGAGCCGTCTAAAGGCGTGCTGAAGAAACAAACCAGTCACACCCTACACTGGAGTCATACTAGAGAGTCTTGCTTTGACTACATTTGAAATAAAACAATTACTGTAACTGTGGCAACTGAAACATTATGAAAACAAAGGGAAAGTACTACTAAATATCAGAAGAAAGTATATAAGATCTTAAAAGTGGTGCAGATGCAGCAAAAGCTGGGATGTTGTACAAAACGAGGTAGTTCTCTATTGCCCCCTTCTTACAACCCTTCCATAGATACCATGGAAGTTAAGTTTGATGTAGTTGTCTATTTTACTAAATCAGACATTAATGTTTAGTGTTACCACATTATCCTTACTCAAATCCAAACAAAAGAAAGAGAAAAAAAACCAACAAACACCAAAATAAAAATAAAAAAAAGCACTCTGGTAACAGGTGACAATGGGCCCCTCATGCTTTTGGCCCAAAACATGCAGCAATTTCATGTTTATTCAGAATTATTTTTCAGCTGATTTAATAAATTTAAAATATCAAGACTTATGGCAACTGCCATAAGAACAAAACAGAACAAAAATGTAAAAGCTTAGACAATGGAGAAAGAATATATAAAGTCACAGATTAAAGGAGAAGAAAACCTGAAAGTGGAATACAAAACCTAAATCAAAGAATGTTGGAAAAAATAATATAATTTTCTCACAAATAGGAATGCCAAGTATTGTATGGCTCCTTTACATTGTGGCATTTTCCTGGATTAGAAAAGTAACCTTATATATGGTGTCATCTTGCACTTCAGGTATGAATTATTCATTGCAATGTAAGCCAAGGGAAAAAACCTACTGTGCCAATCTAAATGATTTCAAACAGAAGTTACTTAAAACTCAGTACCTTGTTCAGATCTCTCCCCATACTGGTAACACTCACTAGGGGGGGAAAACAAAAAAAAGAACTTAGTATTATTTCAATGTACTAAGAAAGCAAATCTGAGCTTTAGTGATCACAGAACCACAGAAACAGAGAATGGCCTGGGTTGGAAGGGACTTGAAAGATCATTTATTTCCAACCTCCCTGCCATGGGCAAGGACACCTTTCATGCTTTTGGAATCAATGTGAATCCCAGAACCTAAAAAGAACAAAAGAAATAAAGACCATTTTAATCATATTTCCTCTGTTTTGAAACAATAATATCCCTCTCCCTTCCTCAGATCTAAGGATCAAGGAGCATCTATTTTTTAAAAGTTATTTTGGAGTGTTGCAGAATGTTGTAGAAATCACAGGATACTTTCACTGCACCTGGTTTAAATTAGATTCTTAAATAGCATCTGCAACTTAGAAAAATCAGTGAAACAGCAGCAGCTCTGGTTCTAACACCTCACTCCTTCACATGCTCATGCTTAGCTGCTTTGAAAGGAGTGGGCTGGTGCAGAAAGATATATAAGTGGTCCTTCATTTATTTATTGACAGCCCACCTCCAACACAGTACATAAATGATCAATTTTAGTGGTTTTGAATCACAGCACTTGAAAAGAATTAACTATTTATAATAAATTCTCTCTCTTTCCAGTCAAATATTTCTCTAAGAGATCACTTGCACATAGAATGACTTGATTCAGTGGTCCAACACTTGTTGAGAAAAAGAGGAATATACTGTAAAAATTAAGTACTTGCAATAATTTTGAGTATGTGCTGATCTGCAGGCCAAACTATGGGCTGTGGGAGAAGGTAGAAACTTCTGAAGGTAGCTGGTTTGATAAATTTAAATTTACAATATGCATTCAGAAATCTTCTGCACACTTGTACCCAATTATAGTTAGGAACACTAAATCTATTAACACACCCCTTTTAAAAGTAAATAGTCTGCTAACCCATGCAAATTGGACCACTATCTCTGAGATGCAATTCTGCAATACACAAGTGCTAAGAACTAAAGTAACTCTGGCAGTGACTTTTTATTAGTAGTTTTTAACGGTAAAAATTAAAACAAAAAACACTGTACAAAGTCCATTACCACACAGAGCATAATAAATGTGACTTCTGCTTCAAGGCTAAGAGTATTTGCTTGTCAGGAATAAAAAGGGATTTTTAAAAAATTCTTTGTGAATTGGAGTTGTTTTGGCTTTCTTCCCTATTTCCAGAAATAAATTGAAACATCTTTTGTTGCTTTTCGAACATTGGAATAGCTACTTTGATGACACTAAAATCTCACAAAAATCAACATAAAATGAATTGTTGATTTTAACATTGGTAGATATGAATTTCCAATTGTATGGGTATTATTTGAATATTTAACTAAATCTCTAATTTGTGTTAAGTAAAAGCATTTTTGATTGTTTATAATTAAGCATAAAGTACAAACCCAACTTTCTGTTTGAGATTCCAGCACTATAGAAGGAATAGAGGAAACAAATTCCATGAAAAAAAGAGTTTTCACACGCCTCCATTAACAGCTGCAGCTTATTTTTCAAGTATAAGTAATTACATACTTAGAGCAAACACATTTAAAACTCTGACCTAGCCAGAACACATTTTCATTTCTTTTTCAGTGCAGAAGTATATTTTCCCCTTATTTCTTTATCTTCCATCTGTTCTTTCACCGTTTGAGTTTAAGCAGTGGTCAATGAGAGGCACTCTCTACCGGAGTGCTACATACTGGAGTTGGAGTCTAATTAGACATTTATTATTCTGCTGCAACACTGAACACTAATAAAACAAATCTATCTTGCTCTTAGGCAGTTCATTATAATCTAGCTTCACTATTCCTATTGCAGCATTAATGGCATTGAGACAAGACAGTGATTAAAAATTTATATTTTTTGTAAATGGAATAAAACTTAATAAATTGGTTTTCTTGTTTAATTAATTGTGGTTTATATACTGCTACTACCGAATTACAACAAATTTCTTCCAGCAATTATTGATGATCTCATTGTGCTGTTAGCAAATTAGTCCCCAAGTGTTTAAGAAACCAACAGTGGAAAAGGATTAAAAAGGTTCACACATCTAAACAAGTTAAACTGATTAGAACAAATAATGCTAAATATAACACCAAGTACTGAATCTAAAAAGTTATTTGAATTAACTCCAAAGTCATTTGAACTGAAAATAAAAGGCAGTATATCAGCAGGCTGAATAAAACTACACCATTCATTCAATGCAAAAGTTCTTTTCCGTGAAGTAAAAAGTGTTGCATTGAGCCATTATTAGCTGTTAAAGTAGCATTCTCAATGAAATATGAAACAACCACTTCTTCTAATATTTAAGACAGCTAAATTAATTTTTGAAAAGTAGTAGCCTGGTGTTCTCAGTCCATACTTAAGAATTCAGCTAAGCAACAAAGATGAAAGAACAGCACCACCTAGTTCTCTATTTAAAAGTTTTCAAATATCATCATCCACTGATTTATTTTTGTAATCTAAATTCACATATGCGTGTGTATTCTGCAATAAAATCTGTCACACTGCCACAGGAAACAATACTAACAAGTTTGTCAGGAGTTATTAAAGCATCTGATATAGATGCTTTACAAGGCTATACTGTGAAAAAAAAAATCAAAAACAATTTGCACATGCAAGAATGGCAGAGACTTGCAATAATCCAAATCTTATTCTGAAGCACCAGAAACACTGGATGGATTGCTCATCTTTTCTTAATTCTACTCTTGGTACTATTTCCCTAATTTAGCCAAACACTGTGTTTGTATTGATTCCCCTGTACAATAGTCTGACACTTGATAGAGTTCCACATGTTCCAGATACAAAAAATATATTCATGACACAGACAGCCCCAGAGCCTCAGAAATGTGTTTAAAAAACTTTTGGCCAGTTGTTTCGTAGTTACTTCTCTATTCTGCAAGCAGCAGAAGCCTTTTAGAAATGGAGTAGATATTTCAGGTGTTAGCTGAACTGTAAGTTTTCATGTGAAAAATTCCCCTTTTAGAGGGGAATTGAATGAGTGCTGGATTGGGACAATCCAGAAGTTTACCAGGAGGCAAGAGCAGCACCCAAGAAACTGCCTACTCCTACTATTCAAACATCTTACCCAAATTGTAGTAGCGTGGCTGCCAGTGTTTAAATTTGACAAGCACGGTGCTACACATGCAGAGAAGTTATTCCATTTTTCTAGACATGCTAGATTCCTAAGTTCTCACTCAGATCAAGAGGACATAATAGCAGTGGAACAGTATTTCTGAAGATATCTTCTGTTTTGACATTGATATTCATAAGTCAACTCCAATTTCTCATACTCATATACATTTCACTGAATCTTTTCTGTAAGCCTCTTAATTCAAACAGAGTACAAGTGACATTGATACTTTGAGTATTCTGGGTCGCACTGCATTCTACAGTGAAATGGCTTGTCTTGTAACATTAGAGAGAAAATGGGAGTTAACTGCACCTACAAAGTGCTTTAGCTGCATTTGAATGAGATGCTCAAATCAAGCAATTGATTTCTCTTAACTCTGAATGAGGAAAATTAAATGGGGCTATGCTGAAATGCTCTCATGCAGTACATTTGTACCAATCTGCAGAAATTTCATCTCAGTTCCTGGTTTTCCTATGGTGACTTCAGAAGTATTTTCAGCTCTCATATTTACCCTGTCCTACTTATGCCTGTAGGAAGTCTTCCATGTTTTGCTGACACCAAAAAAATCAGATGAATGGACAAAAGAGACTGGAGCTTTATGACCACCCTTGTAAAAAGCATTTGAAACCAGTGTCCCTGGCAGGAGGCAGGCTCCAGTGCCAGGGACTGACTCCAGCTGGCTCTCCTCCTCACCTCTGTCAGTACACATTTGAGGAAGGCAGAGAAGTAGTGGGTAGAAAACACTAAGAATTAAAAATAAAACTAAACCAAACTCCCGCTAAAAAAAAAAAAAAAAAAAAAAAAAAAAAAAAAAAAATTCTAACCCTGCTATCACATCCATCTCAGGTAGTCTCTCCTCAAAGTAGGAAGAAGGATGTCCTCTCATAGCTTCTACAGAATGCACTTCCCCTAAAATCTTGACTTGTTTCATTCCATTTCCTGCAGAGGGGAAGAGGTGAAAAGTCCCTCTGCATCCTGCAAACCCGCAGTCATACAGGGCTTCTTCCAGCCTGATCTTCACTGATGTCTTGGTCCTTCACAGCAAAGGCTTCTGTGTTAACTCCAGAAGGGATGTTTCATTCCTAGAGAAAATGAGCTCTCCACATGCCCTGTGCTCCCTCCATCCACATCTCCATGTACCATCCATGAAGAACACCCAGGCGCTGTCCTGGCACAGCTCACTCCTTGCAGAATTGACACATCAATGTAAACAGATTAGACAGGATCCAAATTTGAGGTCTTTATCCTCACAATCTTAAGAAAGCAAATCCCTCATGCATACAGAGCAGGGCTACTGCTGTTTCCTCACCATAAACCTTGAAGCAGCAAGCAGAAGCAAAAAAGAGGAAGATTTTTGGGTTTCTTTTTTTTTTTTTTATTGGCAGGTATCCTGTGCAGACAAGGCCTAGAGGGAGATTATTCTGCATTTATCTGTGGCCAGCCAGTCACATATTTTGAAATTTACTTCTGGAGATATTTACTTTCTATAAAAAGTTCAACCAATTAAAAGGAAAAAAAAATCCTATGATATTAATTTTAAACAAAAATCTTTTCATTTGTTTACTTGAAATGATAAAGACTACTAGATTCTGTTTTCCTATTGGGATTTCTTGTATATTTCAGTTTGCAGCAGACATAGTCTAATGAACATTAAGTGCATCTGCACTTCCAAATCCTGTGGTACAGATATCACAGTAAATGAAGAATACCCTTCATAGCACATGTTCAACTGCCTTCTTTATCCAGATTTCCTGTTATTCCATTTTGCATCAGATCAGGAAGAAATTGTTCTTTTATAGAACAGAAGTATCACTTCTAACAGACAAAAGCAGATCTGTACAAAATCTGGCATAACTCTTTTACTCAAAATCCAAAGACAGCTTGGAAAATTCTACAACCCCACGGTTTTCAAGAACTCTTCTCCTCCCCCTGCCCCCAGACATTGCTTCCACAAAATGTATAAAAGCCGAATCTCTTAAACCAATGTTATATTCCAAGCTATTTTGAAATTACATTAATCTTATGTACTAAGCATGTGGCAGTCCCATAAATAAGTTTACAAGCCAGTGAGGTTTTTTATCTATCATAAATAAAAACAAATGGCCCATACATTTCTATTGATTATACGGTTTCCCAGTGGCTCCCAAATTCTCCATTCAGAATGCAGCAAAGCAGTAATAATTTATAATTTGCAAAACAAAGATGGCTTAGGAAACTGAAAACATTTTAATTTTATTCTGGTCTAATTCTAAATCTCAGGCTTATTTTATGGGGAAGGTACTGAAATTATGTGAGCTTAGGACTAATATTTAAGGAATTTATGAGATTTATTCACTCTAAGAACCAATTTTGCATTTTACACACCAAAAAGAAGCATTAACCAGAAGTTTGTAAACCACAAACTTTACATTTACTGAGGAGTGACATGCCACATACTTAACAAAAAATCCATATAATAAGAAGAATGGCAAATAGTCATTTTAACCCATACTTAAATTACTTATACCCTGCCTATGTTCAAAACCACACCATCTTGACTGTGTTTACATAAGGAGCAGTCAAGTTTTGCCGTAAGACATTAGCCTGAGGACTCCAGCCTTCAGAGAAAACACAGTGTTTAAAGGTAATTCACTGCTAATTTGGTTTTATACCAAGAGATGAGACAAACTTTTTTTAAATATACAATGTCCTGTCAATTATCTGACTTGATATTTAAGTTCTGAAAAGCTCCTCAGTGTTAGGTGTTACCATTTTTGCTACAATTGGTTTTAAGTTAAAATTCAAGGGCATCAGTTACTGAAGGCATCAGTAACATTATTAGAAACCTGCAATTGAAAAGTTAAATAACTGTAAAGTTAAGAGAAAACTCAATGCCAAGAAGATGCTTCACATGTAATTTCAGAAGTGGCATGTTAGCCACTTAAGGTATCCTCCAAAGACAAGAAGTTCTTTCATTCTCGCTATGATTATCTTAGTTGCTAACAAAAGAATTCATATAAATGGAATACTTCAATATGTTATACCATTTGATGACCTGTCACAGATTTGGGATACTTTGTTAATCCTTAATTAGTAATCAGTTTAGTGAGTAATATTTCTAATCACTGCATTTATTCGCCAATTTGCAAATGGCTGCAGTTCAATGTTTTTGTGTATCTGAAGACATAAAAAATCTCATTTGGTTGAAATAAATTCAAGAGCGAAAATAAGTGTTTTCGTTTATGAAATTAAGTCTTACTTTCTCTGTATAAACTGAGCAAATCAATGGAGAATTCTTCACTGTTCTTCAGTGTACCACAATAAAGCACCAACTAGCATGTCAAGATTTTAACTTCACATATAAAAACATATTGACAATCAGGGAAGAAGAAAAAAAAACCACTTTCAAAGGGATAAATATGAAATTAATTTGATGCCAGAACATACTTTTTACAATCTTTTAATTAAAATAAATTTGATTGCTTCTGCTTCAACTAGTACAGCTTTTCCCCTGGTTAGGGACTAACCAGAACAGCCTTTCTGCCTTACAGCATAGCAGGAATAAAAGCAGGTCAAGCTACACTGTTAATCCAGCAGATGTAGGTCAGTTTAGGATAAATATCTGAACAGACAGAAAATACCACAGTGCCCGTGCCTACTACAACTGCTGCTGTGAAGTAATTTGGTCTTACTCTCTTCAGAGCTGTCAGTCAGTGGCAGTTCTTGAATCTCCAATGCTGAACTTGGGAAAAAACAAGAGTTTTAAGACTCCAATGGGTCTGTACAGCTGCACTGCCTACTCAGCTTCTGCCAGAAGCAGCAGCAATAATGGAGTGCATCATATATTGATGATAAAGGTGTAACTGCATCTTCATAAGTGGTCACAGATATTTTTTGCATGTAGCAGCAGACTCTGGTTCCTTCACTTAACGTTTAGTAATTGAATTACCATGATTAGAACCGTTGTTTGATTAATACTGTGGCATATAAGAGGTTTAAAATATCACCAGGATATTTTTACCTCTAACGTAAGAAAACAATCTCTCCTGCACTATCCTTCCCAACAAACTGCTTACACAAAGATGATGATAGAGGGAATATCTATTCCCTAGAATAGATATTCTAGCTATTTAAACAACCTCCATACTGGATATGTGATGACACATGCTGTTTTACAAAAAACCTAAACCTTGCCAACCCCATTCACAAAACAAAGGGAAAGCTGTAGAGTGGTTCAGGAATGTATCTCCACACGAACAAAACTTATACAGCAAAATTTTCAGCTCTGAAAGAACTTTAGGGGTTTGAATGGAGGAACATACACTATAATTATTTTTTCTGAAACTGAAGAGCAGCTGCCTATGGACAGTTAATAATCTTTACTAGCTATTTAGAGAAAAAAAAAGGATAAATCTAAATTGAGTATTACAAACCAGAAAAAAAGATGAATGCATGAAGTCATAGTAATGTAAAACTATATTAAAATTGATTTGCTGCTACTTTAAATGCAAAAGTTATAAAAAGCACTCACAGCCTCCAAAAACCATTTGATTAAACTAGAAACCAGTAAACACAAGTCACTGTTGGGAGGAATTTGTCTTTCCCTCAAAAATCCTAAACTTGTCAAGACAGCAAAAGCATTCCTAAATAAGACTTACAAAGGTCCCAATGTCTCTATTTTGCAAATAAAATTATAGAAAAGGATGTAAGTATGATTTTTTTTCCCTCACATTTACAGATTAAAGGGAAAGGAGATGGGAAAACAGGTAGACAAACCACCTACATTGTTCACTAACCCCTCTGTAGCTGTTCTGAGTTCCACATGCTAACAAGTCCTACACACCAAATTCCAGCATTAAAGGAGAGCACTAGAAGAACAGCTACACAGCCCCCAGTGTTTTGTCCCTGAAATAAATGTTCTCTCCTTCTTTCAACCCCCTTAAGATGCTATTATGATAGTGGCTTATGCATTGATATTTAAAGCACCCATCCTGAGCTTAGTATGCATTAACATAAAAGAAACTGCAAACATTTGGGCTTTTTCTTTAATTTTCATTTATAAAATGAAGGGAAAAGATCCTGAAATAGGTTCAGAGGGAAAAAAAAGGGGAAAAAAAACAAAAAAAAACCCACAAAAACCAAAAACAAACAAAAAAAGAAACCCACAACATTAAGGACCCTTGCAAAGACACCCACATTCATTTCTGAAAATACTCAGTTCTTTCCAAAATGTTTCCATTATGTAGAAGGATAATTGCTCAAGGGCAAATTCCTGAGAGAAATAATGATTTTACAATTTATTCCTTGCCACTGGAACGTGATATTTGCCTTTCTTCCTTTCAAACACACCTCAAGAACTCCTTGGGAAGAAGGGATATGCTCATTTAGATCATACTTAATATCTATGCAATCCCAGAGGATACATACACTAAACTGTGTCTAATAGTTTTACCATTCTGCATTTGTTTTAGGATGTGTATTTTAAAAAGCATGTCAGGGGCAATCTCTCTACAGAAGATCCTGCATTGTTTTGAGAGGCCCAAACTTTTAGGAGTTTCTGCCTGCTGTTCAACTCAATTAAAACCAAATTGAAGTAATCCTTTCTCTTGGAGAAGGCATTAAGAGGACGATGACAACACCTCCCATTTATACATTTTTAAATGTAAGATGGAGAGGGAGTCACTGTTCTAGCTCAGTCAACCACATTCTGGTTGGTTATACTGCTGTTCTTTTTGGCAAGCACCTGATGTCCACGTCCATACCATACATAACTGCTGTTACCAGTTACTTAACCAACATTTGTAATGCACAGGAGAGAAAAAGGAAAAAAAAATCAAAAACACCTCAAAATCCAAGCTTCAATTTACATAGCAATATTAAGAGAATAACTCCTATTAAGAGAATAATTATTTGGTAGAAAGAGTAAGGGTAATCTCATTCAACACCTTTTGTCAATAGTAGGATCAGGCCAGAGGGATGAGAAAGCTAATTATAAGAGCTAAAGCTTCTGTAATAATAAACTATAACTTAGAGACATTTGTAGTACATTATCATGAAATTGCAACTGAAAAGTAAATTTGAAAGCAGAGGCAGATTCTCTGTTCTACATTTCTGAACTAAAAATTTTTAAAAAGAAGAACAAAACTAACAGGAAAGTAGACAAGAAAAAAGAAAAATGCATTTGCTTCAGCAGAGGTGCTTCTGTTGATCAGCACTTCCACGGAGTTACTTCTTTGGTGACAAACTTCAAAACTGTTTACTGTTGATTGCATGGGAGAAACTTGATAAACTGAGTGCCAGAGTGATAAATATTTGAGTGAGTAATCCCTATTCATGTACTCCACAGGGAAGTTGTGGGGCAGCATCAATGGGAATCTGGATTTTTTAGTTACTTCATGTTCTAAACCAGAACCACTATAGAATAACTAACAATAAAAAGTCATGAAGAAATCAAGCAAAATAATTCATAAAATATGAACTAGCCGAGAACCAAGCAGCTAATAAGCCTACCAAGCCCTCATTAAATTGATGGAAATCCTATAAAGACAGACACCATCAAGTAAAGTGAAAAATTTTATGTTTCAAATTGTGTCTAAAAGAGACTGTACTAAAACTACTGTCTTTTATTATGCAATTGTGTATGCCCTCACAGTACCTACAGAATTAAAACTCCATGCATTTGACTGGCTGTACACTGTATTAGCATATGAACACTTAGCTGTCAAGACAACCCCTGTGCAGGCAGCCTTGGGTTGCCAAGGTTTTGCTAACAGAAATCCAAGTGGAAATTCAAAACAAGATCTAAATACACAAGATATTGAGTAATGTGAAACAACTTCATCTTAAATCAGCTTAGGCGATCTCGTAAGTAGTCATATCCATGTTTGTCCAGGTTTGTTTGCAGGTTTTTTTATTCTGCTTGTAACAGATCCGGGCTAATGAAAAGAGTCTCACCCACAAGCAATTACCTGTCTTGGCTGATTTGTTGCATCAGTGGCCACAGTTTCTGACAAATTAAAGAGTCCCTACATAACTCTCATTAGTAGACAGGTTGCACACATTTGAAGTGTCTGAAGCAACCGCACTGAGAAGATTTGTCCAGTGTTGGCAAAATCTTGGAAATGGATCGTTTGCTCCCACACATGGCACTACCCAGTGCCTTCTCTGAGCCGAGCACATTAAGGCATTAGATGCCATTTGCATTATCACACAGCAGGGGGCTACAGCAGCTACAATTCCAGGATAATCCTAACCTGTATCCGTATCCTATGAATCCAGTAGAACTATTTTTATTGTAACAGTTTCTCACGTGGCGACTCTTGACAATAACGACCTTACCCGTCAGGTTGCATAAAAAAAGCACAGATGAAGCACTTGAGTTATTCTAAAAACATGCCCCCCGTACAACTGTTAAATTTTGTCTAAGACTACATTCGTGAAGTAAAAAGACAATCAGAACAGAAAGAAGAAAAAAAAAAAAAAAAGCAAGGCTGTCTGTAAACATAAATAACAGGTTAACCCCTCGGGACATCATTTATGTACTCCAGGCTCATTACAGCGCTCAAGTTAAGAACAGCAGCGCCAGAGATCCCACTATTTTCACAGCAAATGCTGGAGAAGGCAGAGCAGAGGAATACCATCCCTGAACTCAGCTGACAAACCGCTTCCCAGCTCCACATGTTATTACTCCCTCTCCCACCTCCGTGGCTCCCCTTTCACAGCAAGCAGCTGACACTGGGCTCTTTTACTTCTTGTTTGCCTCCTCTCTGAAGGGACTGCTTGCTGCTAATGCTATTCCATGCACAAGCTGAGAAGCATTATTCTATGTCCTCTTCCCTCAGCTGATGCTTCATCAATAGCCTGGACAGATTCCTTAAGCAAATCTCCCCACAGATCTTGCCAGAAAGGCAAACTTCCATACAGGACACATGTCAGCTTGACTCTTTGTCATCTTGTCTTTAATTAGGTTCAGTTTCACCATCAGAAACCATCAGTAATTACAGTTCAGGAGTGCTTCAGATCCTCAGGACAAAGACATTATTCCCATCAGAGCTGACAGAAAAACCTGCATGTCCCATGGCCCACAAACAAAAAATTGAAGGAATCTAATAAATCCATTGAGCCACTTCACAATACAGTTTGGGGAAGTAAATCAAGCCAAAGGAAAAACTACTTTTAAATGCAGCTATTAAGCTATCAACAAGAAATGTGTCTAATGGTAACTGTGTCTGCTACTTCTGTCAAAATAAATGGCAGAAACTAACAAAACAACATTTATGAAGTTGCACTTTAAGGTGGATTGAAGGGATTTGATATTCTGTTGGATACAGCTGCCACTGAGGACAGTCTATTGGAATATATTTATTCATCTCCTCCATTCTCCTTTACCTCAGGAAATAAGGGTTGGAGAAATTACTTCCTCTCACTTCTGCCTGAGTGTTACAGGTTCGTTACATCCCCTTGAAAGAACGCTCTGCTGAAGTGTGGTACACAGAGAGCCTAAGTATTTCTGATTGAAGTTTTAATCAGGAGCTGAAAAAATAATTGTGTGAGAAACTGAAGAGAGGGGAGATGTTTTACACATGCAGAGGGCAAGATGGATAATGTGTTAGGCATCACTTTTCCCCATCTGCAAGGACAGGCCCAATCTGGTTATTTTCACACAGTCACAGTCAGATTTTGCACTACACCCCATTTGTTTGCAACACGTTTTTTACCTGATGCAGTTCACAGAGTTACATTCTGCCTGGCACGCTCTCTAAACTGCAGTGAAAGACATCACTGTTTTTAATCACTGGTTTACTCTTAAAGCTGCGCTGCGCTGAATGCAGCTGATTGCATCTTAGGAAAGATCAAATCCTCCTCCTCCAGCAGCAACCCCGATTTTATTGGTGACAGAAAGTCAGTCCAGAGGCTTCCCACCCCCAGCTCCGTTGCAGGGCAATGAATTGACAATTCACAGGGAAATGTAAAAGGCAGAGAGGAGCCAGCCCCCAGGTGCAGCGCGCTGCACATGCCCCCATAAATAATCCTGTATAGCACCAACACAGCAGCTCCTTGTGCTGTGACGTACCGGGCAACCCATAAACATCGGGAAAGAATACAAATAATCCGCCCGACGGACCCGTCCTTCGCGGCTGCCCAGCGCACTCCCTTCCCCTCCCATTCCTTCTCGCGTCCTCGGCCGGGAACTTCCCCGCGAGGTGGAGCGGGGGCACTCGGGGGTGTCTGGGCGATGGGGATGGCAGGCGGTGAGGCTCCCGTGTTTCGGGAACCCGGGCTGCTGCCGGTGCCCCTGCTCCAGGCTGCCAGCCGCGGCTCCCTCCGGAGAGATCGCCCGACACATGACGCAGCCATGTGAAACGCGAAATATATTAAACTTGACGTGAAATGGCATGACGGAGGCGAGCGGGGCGGGGGGGGGAATAGAAGGAAAAAAAAAAAACCAAAACCTACAAGGCCACTTAGTTTAATCGACTCTTCGCTTCTCCTTCCCACACCGAAACACCCCGCACGCCGAGCGAGGGAAGGGCTGGGAGATGCCCCGCATCCTCCCGGAGGTCCGCCAGCGAGTTGCAGCGGAGTGGCTCCCGGCCCCCTCCGCACCCGCCGGGCCGGGGCCGCCGCCCGCTCCCGCCCGCCGCCTCGCACCGTGGGGTCCCCGCCGAGCGGGGTGGCCGGAGGGCCGCTCTGGGAGCGAGGGGACAAACTCCCGGCGGCAGCGCTGCTTAGCGGGCTTGGCTGTCGGCTCGGCTCCCGCCGGAGCGGGAGAGGTGTGCGGGAGGCTCCCCGCAGGCGGCCGCGGCGGGCGGTCACCTCGCAGCGCGTCGCGGGGCTTCCCTGCGCGGCGGCCGCTCCATCCCACTTGGCCGGATAACGGGAACGGCGGGGAGCGGCGGCGGGGAGCAGGGAGAGGGGAATACATCCAGTCTGGAAACTAGCTGCAGGATGAGCCGCCTGGAGCAGGATGGCGAAGGGATCCGCCGCTCAACCCCCGGCTCATCCGATTACCCTACGTGCACATTTGATGCCTCACACACAGACACGCACTCCCGGCGGCGGCGGCGCAGCGAGGCGCGGGCACCCCCCCATCCCGCCGCCCCCCGCCGGGGGGGCACGGCTGGAGCCCGCACGTTTCCCCGGGATGTTGTTGCAGCGCACACGCCGCTGCTGCGGCTGCACTCGCACTTTCGGGGGCACGTTCGCGGCGGGCGGGCGGGCGAGGAGGTGACGGCCAGTCGCGGGGCGGCTGCGGGGGTCGGCGAGCGGCTGGCGGCGGCGGGGTGAGGGGTAGGTGGGGAAGAAGCGAGGAGGGCGAAGGAGGGCGGGAAGGGTTAACAGCCGTGCGGCGCTTCAGCGCTGGATAGCGCTACCCGAGCGGGAGGCTGGGGGCGCACGGCGAGGGGGGAAAGCCGGGAGAGGGGAGAGGGAGGGAGAGGGTCAGGAGTGGGGCGGGGGGGAAATCTGGGATGCCCCGGGCCGCAGCGGTGCCCCCCCGGCGTCGCTCCCTCCCCGCGCGTGGGGCAGGGGTGGGGAGGAGGCGGTACCTTGTACGAGGATCCCGCAGAGGCTGTAGAAGCGCAGGAGCGCGCCGGGCTTCAGCCGCATCCTGGGGGCTCCCCTCGGGCTGGGTGGGCGCCAGGCACGCAGATCCGCAGCCTCCCGCCGCTCCGCTCTCCGGGCGCTTCCTTCCCCCCGCAGGAGCCGCCGCCGCCGCCGCCTCCGCCGCAGTGTCTCCCTCGCTGTATCCAGTGGGGTGAGGAGGAGGAGGAGGAGGAGGAGGACCAGGGTCGCGGGGGTGGATTGGGGAGGGAGCAGGAGGAGGAGGAGGAGGAGGAAAGAGCGGCTCTCTCCGCTGGCTCCGGCGCTGCTGGGCAGGTTCAGGTTCCCACCGCGGAGCGGTGCCAGGTGCCCCCGCTGGCTCCCCTTGCCCCTGCCGGCGTGTCCGTCCGCCCGTCCGCCTCTCCGCTCGCCTATGCCAGGCTGTCCCGTGCCGTGCCGCCGCGGGGCGGCGGAGGCGGGGGGGATGCGCAGGGGCTCCGATCCCGCTCTGCTCCCGCTCCGCTCCAGCCGCTTCCCGGCGCGAGACACAAGGGCAACCTCCGCTCGCCCCGCCCCTTCTGTGCCTGGCCCCGCCCCCTATCCCGCCCTCCAGCCACACCCCGACCCTCCCTGCGCCGCAGCCACGCCCCCACGGTCCATTTCGACACGCCCCCTCCGGTCAGGCCCCGCCCCTCACCCCGGGCCCGGCCCCTCGGGTGGGCGCGTGACTGGCGCGTGGCGCTGCCCAATGGCCGCAGCCCGGAGTGGCCCGGGCAGCCAATGAGGAGCCGCGTTACGAACCAAAGGGGCGAGCTCGGGGGCCGGGCCCGCCTCGCGCGCCTCAGAGTGACAGCCGCCCCGGGCCAATCGCGGGGAGCGACGGCCGCGCGGCGGCGCCGCAGCCAATGGGCGGCGAGAGCGGCGGGGGCGGGGCGGGAGCGGGCGCTGTCCAGGGCCGGTGCTGAAGCGGCGGCGGCGCCGGGCGGGAGCGCCGCGGGACGCGGGCCCGGCCCGGGGCTTGCCGGGGGCACGGCCCCTTCGGCCGGCCCTTCTCCTGAAACCCCTTCTCCTCCGTCTGCTCCTCCTCAGGAAAACAGCGGATGAAAGGAGGGCTGGCTGCGTCTCCGTGCTCGTGGGGACGAATCCCGCGCAGGTGCCTTGAGGCGGTGGCGATGAGGTCGGCCCCCGAGCAATGGCGATAAAAAACTTCCTGGACTCCGGGCGGTGTTGGCCGGACTCTGCATGGCGTGGAGAAAGCTTTTTCTTTGGAGGGTTTCTTGGGAGGGTTGGTGGCATTCGGCTCGTGGTCCGGAATTGCTTATGTTCCAAAAGATAAAGCGCTGAGTGCCACGAGAAATGCAAGAAGGCAGGCAGCCACCTCTCGTTTGTGTATTTGGGGTTTAGCACAGTATGAGCCACCTTTTGCACAAGTGAAATCAGAATGCCAGGGTTTGAAATTGCTGGATGTGTCTGTAAACATCCTGTGGAGGAATTGTGTTGCCTTATCCCATAGAAAGCAGGATTCACCTGCACCCAAATAATGATCAGGCATTTCTCCAGTTCCGGTTCCATCCTTTTCCTGTTGAGGTTTTTTCTCCAACACCATGCAGCATGTTTCCCACAGTAACTCTCTGAGTTTCCACCTTGATGTCCCTGGCTTTGACAGCAAAGAGCTTTGCTGAGATAAGTGGTGAAATAGTCTTCCCTACAGGAGAGGGAAGCTCTTTAAAAGCTCATTTCTCTGAAGGGGGCATGGTCTCAGATCGTCAAGGAAATGCAATCAGCTGTCAACTTCACCTTGAAGAGCTTGCACAGGAGTGGGATCGGAGAGGTTTTGCATTCTGCAGTCGTATCCTCCACTTTGTTCATTAGCAAGTGATGATTATGCCTGGCAGCAGTTGAGACTGCATCAGGATTTATACCAAGTTCCCCCGGTCTCCCAAAGATGCTCACATAAAATACACAATCAAATCAAAGAATCACCTTTTAAAGTTCTAGCATTTGTATGGTTTGGTAGCAAAGGACCATCACATCCATCTCCATGCCTTTGGAGGGTTATGTTAACACTATAGAGGATGTAGCACTGGAATGTCCCCTAGAACAGGGAACCATTTGGAGTCTGCCTTTAATGCATGAGTAGATATTTGCTTTACTTGGTTTTGTTTTGTTTGTTTGGGATTTTTTCTTAGTGAAAAAAAGACGCAACATGCAAAGTTTTTACAACTGTTCTCTTAGGGTCCAGTGCAGGTGCAGCAGTAATGAATGGGGAATGATTATCAAAATATTTTAGAAGACTTACAGAAAGGATCAAGTAATCATTTTTAAGGCACCCCTCTAAATGTCAGCAAATGTTGGTGTGGATTCTTTTTTTGGTTGGTGGTGGAGGAAATTAAAAAACAATTCCCACAAATCCTTCACTAAGGCAGGACTGTAATCCATCCTGAAGTGCTTTTGCATTAATTATGACAGCTGATAGCTCTGTACTTTTGACAAGACATACTTTTGGTTGTAGTCTTGTTCCAGGAAACATTATAGGAAAGATACAAGAGTCTTCCTAGCTTAGTGATTAAAAGCTGTAGAAAGGAGTCCTCTGGCAGGTTAGGAACGAAGTGCCTGTCTGTACATCGTAGCTGTTTCAAGTCTTTGCCATATCAGTACACTTGGGGAAGCTGATCTGAGTGTTTAGAAACACCAGCTGACCTTTTCTTCCCAGGATTCAGTGACATGGACATCATGTCACACCTCATAGGAGCGTAACCAGAAATACTGGTTCTTGCCATTCTTTTCTGGATCAAGGGGGTCTGAAATGAGCTAGCAATGCGTTGATAGAGGAAAAAAGAATCCCAATAAAAGTCCCCAGGATTTTTTTACTAACTACATTTCTGAAAAATGTGTGATTAAAATTATTACAACTGCCAGATATGATGCCATACTTCTGATTAACTCAGCTTTGTTAATTTGATGGTTTCTGTCAGCATAGTAGCACATCTTGTGACATCTAAACTAACTTTGCAATTGGTCTGCAGAGCAGCATGGCCAGAAGCTCCATTGCTTCCAGACCAAAAGAGCAAGAGGGATTCTTCAGAAAACACACTTCAGAACAGAGGAAAGAGTAATACCCTAAAATACCAAGAGATAACATCAGATGTAGAAGAGAAGATCAGATGTAGAGGGCAAACATTTTATCAGGAGCAGAAAAATGTTCTTCTGCATTATCCTGTTATTCACCAAGATGACGTGTACAAATGTTGATATGTAAAAATATTCCTGATGCTAAACAAAGCAACATAGTTTAATCCCCAAACACGATTCAGAAAGAGTCCTCAGGTATTTCCTTTCACTGAATTGGTAAAACAAGTTCCCCAACTTATCATAAAATCACCCCAAGAGAACAGCTAAACTCCACTTCTTCTAAATGGACCCATCTGTGTTGGGTTAGAATACCTCTAGATTTTGCCCTGAAGGACAAACAAAATCTGAAGGGATAGTCTTGTTTTTTAATGATGCTCCTTGATAGCATCAGTGGTCAGTGATTAGGGAGGGGAAACCCAAGGAAAACATATATGTGGCAAAATATTATGGTTTTGTTGAATTCATCAAAAAATGGAAGATGTATAGAAAATTTATGGAGAGAGAAACTTCCGGTGTTACAAGCTGGGAAACATAGCTCTAGAAGCAATTGTTCTGTGCTATGTCCTATAATATATATTTTAAAGTGAATGTTGTATAATCAAGAGGGTAGCAAAGAAGTAGTCACCATATGGTTCAGAGTACCAAAACCAACTAAAAAACCCCACAGGAAATAAGGAGAAGGTAAGCTGCTAGTGATCCAAGTTAGAGACAGATTCTATCATGAGTTGCAAAAGTGCTAATCACTCATGATCACATTGAAAACAGCAGTTTGGAAAGTAAGATTTATTTACATGGCTCGGTAGGAAAAAAAACTTGTGAGAAAACCCCACTGCAGCTGCCCCCTCGCCTTGAAGAAATTTCTGGCTGTATAGCAGCCTCTTGCATTTGTCCTTAATAAATGCTTCCATTTGCCCCACCATGAGCTTCCCTCTTGTGGAAGGTCCGTAGATCCAGGAGGGATCACAGGAAGTGCATTTCCCTGCCCAGTGCACCATTCCTGGCCTATGTGGAAATCTGAGCACCAGAGCTCATCCCTGGAGTCTGTGCATTTCCCTTCTACACTGCCTTTACCGTGTTTCAGCAGCTGCAGCAGAAGGACTGGGGTTTTGTTTGTTTTTGTTGCTCTTTGGGGTGAGAAATTTTGAGTGGTTGAGGTAAGTCGCTGTTGTTTTTAATGGTTTGGGTTTGGTGGAAGCTGATTACTAAAATAAAAAAAAAACCCAGATAACATTTACTTACCAGATGCCAGCAAAAATGCAATGGTTTGAACAAATACTGTAACTACTAATTTAGTTAAATCTATCCAACTGTGAAAATATATTGGCGTGAATAAAAATATATAGACATGAAACGCATTGCACTTTTTTTTTTGTTTGAAAAAAAAAAAAAATTGGCTTCAGTAAAGAGCAATTGAAGTTTGAAAATATGCTCCAGAGAAGAAATGTGTTCATTTCCATAAAACATATTGGTGGGTAAATATACAGAATGTATCAGTTCCAGAGCAATATTATGAATTCAGTGAAATTTTTGTTCTGTGTTAGTTAGTAAGATGAAGCAAGTAAAAGGAATTGCATGCTGTGAATACTACATATAAAATATGTGTGGGATGAAGTCCCATTTATAAAGCAATTATAAATGTGAGATATTTCACAGACTTTTGGAGTAGAAAAAAGTCTATAAAACAACCCTGTCAATGCAATGCCAATGCAAAGTAAACCAAGGTCAAACCTCACTGGTATAATTCTCATTGAAAAATACCTAATCTACATTTTGAGTTGGTGAATATAATTGCAGAAGAGAATTACCAATGATGAGTGGAAGCAGAATTATCTTATTCATTACCTGACCTCTCATCCATATAATTTGTGGAATGAAGACACAGAAAAAATGGTGCTGTTAACATGATTCTCCATATATTCTAGTTAGGTCTCCCACTTCCTAGAGTGTTTGATAATTAGCAGAAGTGTGTGCTTTCCTATGCCTTCTCACCCTCAGCCAAGAAGCAGCTACTTGAAGAAATGTTACTTCCCTACCCAAAATGACAGAACTGGGGAGTTATACAACCTTAACAGCTTTTATAACATTATTCCCTTATGATTTTTAAAATATTCCAGCCACACTATGAAATGCAGAGGGTGGTTGGGCACTGGAACCCCAGGGCAGTGGTTACAGCATCAAGCCTGACAGAGCTCAAGAAGCATTTGGACAAGTCCCTGAGCCACATGGGGTGACTCTTAGGGTGTCCTGTGCAGGGTCAGGAGTTGGACTCAATGACCCTGATGGCACCCTTCCAACTCAGGATATTTTCTGATTTTCTGCTTCTATGATCCTTGTGGGGCCCTTCCAGTACAGGATATTCCTATGATTCTGTGTAATGCATGTTACAGTTGGCCATAAAAACATATTAATTCATGGAATTAAGTAGACACTAATTGTGTTTTAAATATGTTTGAACAGATTTGCATATAGTTTAGAATACATCTAACATCTTTGGAATAAGTATTTATCCAATTATCTAATTATTTTTTATTCATAATATTTTGTAATTTTTAATTGCTTTGCCTTTTATTACTTATACAGAGGTTATGTGATATGTAGCACAAAACTTCTCTTGAACTCAGCTGAAGTGACAAAAAAGTATTCAAAAACTCAGTAAGAAGGGAATTGTTCCTTCTGTAGAACATCATGTCATCCATTTTACTTTCTGAACAGCTTTGATTACCAACATCGTACAATGATTTTCTCACATGTTCTGATAGTATAAAGGAGGCTCTAGACATTTAAATCCTACATATGGGTTTTTCAGACTAAGATTTTTATATTAGTGCATCCTAAGTTGAAAATGTTTTCAAATACAAGTCAAAGTATTTTAACTGATCCGGAGTAAGACTCATAGAATTGAACAAATGCATCAGTTTGCCCTTACTAAAAACTCCTAAAATATTTGTTTGAGCACATCCATGCTTTTTAAAACAAGGCTCAAAGAATTCAGAGGACCTTTCTGAAAAGAGCATCTCTTTTGTTATCTTTATGAAAATTGGCCCACAGCATAAGCCTCAGGGAAATAAAAATATGCACACAACTGACTTTAAAGATTATAGCCTTTATTATTTCTATGTATTCTGTCTCTGCTTAACAGTCTCCTAAGAATTAGATGATCTAGCAGTGAAATGCAGCTAGACTGGATTACCAGTGCTCTTTCCAGCAATGGGAATGAGACTGTAATTCTGTCAGATGGGTGGTGTTAGGTACCACAATTAGGAACAGAAAGAGCAGACTCTGCTTGACCTGTGTCTAACCAGCTCTGATGCCACAACCACCCTTATTGAAGACCTGCTTCATTGTGTCCTGGCTTGCACACACACACACACAAAACCCCAAACAAACAAACAAAGAAACAAAAAAACCTAGTGAATATGAGAAATTGTGTGCTCCAGTTTTTTCTCTTCTGTTCAGTCAGGAACATTAGTAACCTCTCATGATCCTGTTCACTTGGGGTCTCCACACACACCCATGGGCTCAGGAGCTCTGTTTAAGCTGAGCTGTGTTAGGAGAGTGCATGTCTCTAGCTTAGTCCTACTCCTATTTGGTTATGGAAGACTTTGAGCCAGATTTCAATTGACTGCTTGATGCTGTGAGCACTGATCCTAACCTTGGCCTTTTCAGTGTGATCTCTGACCTGCTCCAGTGCTGTGATGTTGCCTTTCAGCCTGGGCTCCTGGCTGGGCTTTGCGGTAACCTCTGGGTCTGTCCTTGTTCCAGCACTGTGAGACTGAACTGTGGGTGCTGAGGCCTCTGTCCTCATGGGCTGGCTCACCTTTCCTTAGGAAACAGCCCTGCTCTTGTTATTTCCCAGCAGATGTAGTCTGAGAGACCACAGTTCCCAAGGAGTTGGAAATAGATCCAGGTCTTTGGTTTCAGAGATTTGTGTCATCTTTTGATCTGCTGACGCTAGGCAGAATCAAAAGGATGTCATGTGGTACAAAAAAAAAAAAAAAAAAAAAAAAGAGCAGAGGAAAAATCCACTAGGGAGCAAGGTAAAGTATATTCAGACAAATTATTTTGGGAGACTAGCTCTAGAAAAGTACAAGTGTGATGGGAGGTCAGGGTAAAATTAGGACTTTATAGGTTGAATGTATGAAAAAGGCTGGCATAATGCTGAGGTTGAAATCTGAGGGAAGAAAAATTGTTAGTAAGGACAACTAAGGTGATGAGAACATGTTGAGACCCCAGAATGGAAGGAGTTTGTGGTCCTCCAGGTGAGGAATTTAGGACCAGCAGATTATCTGGGAAATAAGAAGGATAAGATAAATCTGAAGGCAGAACAAAGCTTCAAATAGGAACTTTGAATTCCTGGGTCCAGAAAATGGACTGAGGAGCTCCAGGATGGGGAGCATGAGTCAAGACCAGAAAACAGGTAACAAAGGGAACTGCGTGGTGATGAAAAACCAGAAAATAAAGTCCAACAATAAAAAAAGGTGAGAGCAGAAAAAAGATGACACAAAACATAGAAAAAAATCAAGATTTAAATGGCACAACTTCGAAAGCATGAGATGAGAAGCTGGAGGAATGGAAAGGGGAATGATAAAAGTGGCTACTAATAGATGAGACAAACAAGGAGAATAACAAAACTTCAGACTTTAAATAAAAGAAAGAAATGTCAGTATCCAAATTGTTTTGCAGGGCCTGAAACTCATTGTATCTCACTTTCATAATGCATCTACTTTTAATAAATACCTGAGATTCATGATCAAGTATTTATGAAGTTACTGTCTCCTCTAGGAAACAGTAATTTTCTATACCACTCCTTAACTGATGAGCGCAAATGAAAAGATGTCTGGTGGATTTAAAGGCTCTATATGGATATCAATGTGAGAACATTTTTTCTCCTTCATTCACTTCCATAAATTTTAGGGAAATACGTACATTTACTGTACATAAAGATCTTACAGCTAGGAAATGGTCATAATGAAAGAAATGAACTTGTTAGTTATACAAACTTTATGTTGCTTTTGCATTTTTATACGATGAACTAAAACTGCCTGGCAGCTCTTCCTTCTGTTTCCTTCCTTGCCTTGTCCGTCTGTTGTCCTGTTCTACCCCTCCTCCACAACACACAAGGCCTTGGGCTCAGTCAGCCCAAGAAGAGGCTCTGGGGATGATTCATGGGTCTGGGGAGAAGGAAGACACTGATAGATAGATCCTCTAATTCATTAACGGAAGAAAAACCAGAAAATATGTATTCAATATGGCAGAGGCATGACAAAAGAGGAAAAGATGGTCTCTGAGTAACTAAATGAGGCCTTTGAGAATTGGATTATGTTTCACTGTGCCTCAGAGTTCCTCTCTGATGTTAGGTAAGTCACTCAGACCAAATGTTTTTACAGTGCTAATAAATTGATATTAATGCTCATTTTCTCAGTTCCTAACTTCATACCAAAGAGTCTTATCTGCAGAAATGTGAAGTGCTGCAGACATCCTAAAGCCGGTGCAAACTGGACTAAGAACACGCAGAGCTGTGTAATGAAAATTGGCCACTTGGAATTAGTGGTTACCTTTGACATTAATCTTAATTAAATACTTCATTATAATGTATCTGCAGAACGAGGACAAATTAAAGATGCATAGGCAGTTCTGAATCCTGGCATTTCTTAAGCCTTTGATTTTTCAATTTTAGTGATGTTAACATGGCTTTGTATACCTATTGGCCATTTATTAAGATTCAGTTATTTACTTTTTTTTTTTTTATTAGCTTACTAGCTTTGATGTAGTTGCTCTTCTGAAATATTTGCCTAACACTTTAAATCTGTTATATCTCAGAAGTATAATCATCATGAATGAAGTCAGTGAAAGTTCCAGGACTTTTTTTTTTACCCTGAGGAGTGCGAATCTCTTGTATTAATCCAATAAATCACAAACGGACACAGACATTATGACTACTAAGGTAAATAATGACTTACATTGCAGTTTGTTACTGGCTCAAACTGTGGAATTGACTTCACCCATCTTTGGAAAAAAATAGTGGAAATATATTGGAAAAGAAAACCAGAAGGAATTATGCAAAATGCAACAACTTGTCAGTCTGTTGAACTGTTGTTTCAGAGTAGGTGAGAGGTATTTGTTACTGTAATTGCTACATTATTTTGCATGTAATAAACCTTTTTTTTTTTTTTTTTAAAGCAGAATGTCGTTATTCAGGATCACATTGAAATGCATGTGAATCACAGAAATATATGGAATACAAACATTTATAAGTTTTCTGGATTTTTCTTTTATGAAATGTGGTTCTAGGCCTGCTAATACGTTGTTTAATGAACATGGCATATTAAGAAGTGAAACAGCATAGTTTTTAATGCCTTGAAAACATAGCAATGCTGTAAAGTGATTTATTCTATCACTTGTCATTGTGATACAGGACAATGGAATCGGAGCTTGCTCCTAAGTGAAAAACAGAATTAAGAATTTAAAAAAAGTTATGTTGCAGCCATAAAAAACTTTTATACAGAAGGTTTAATGGATTAGCATCCAAAATTCAAGTTTCTAAAGCAGGGAGATACAAGAGTTCTAAAGGAACATATTTATGACAGAGGAGCAAAAGATACCATAAAAAGGTTTTCAAGGTGCATGTACTTGTTAAAGCAAATCTAAATTCTCTAATAATAAAAAAAATGGGTTTTGGCAAGTGCATTCAGTTGCCATTAATACTTCAGTTGTTAGAAGATGGTACTAACTTTAAAATAATGACAAGTAAAGTAAGATTTTTGGTTCTTATGGCTCTAAATTATGGGTCCTGAGTTTTTTTTATTAATATCAGTACTGTGTTGTAGCCTATTGTCAGTGATTTTTCCAGTGACAGATGATAAGATTAGAATGAGCTGAAAATTACCCCTTGCTAGAGGCTGTGTATGGAAATAGTGGTAAGTAGGCACACATACAAAATGTCATTTAAAAAATTCTTCTGGATTTTAGTTGTCTGAAACTTTTCACTTACAACAGAGATTTAACTCTACCTGAATTAATTGGATTAAGCTATGCCTCCTTAAGACCAGAATGATTTTTATATCACCAAACTATAGAAAATCACTAAACACAACTGTACTGAGTGTGTACCCTCAGTTTTTTTCTGTGGAAGTATAAAGACTGAAATTAGCAAATGCTATCTGAGCAGCAGGCAATCCACTGGAGGCTGGTTTCTTGCCTACAGCAGGATTCAATTTGATTTGCTCCATATTTATAGCTTTTGCATTTTGCAGAGGTCAAAAAAGGTTAATTAAATAATTTCAATATTTCACTTTAACAGTATACAATAACTGTTTACTATATAAAAGGTAAGTTGAAGAAGAAAAATAAAAAACTTTATGTTCAGTTCTTAGGTTCTGTTAAGGCATCTTTTATATGTGGAAAATAGAAGGTAAGACTGGACACTTTTCCAATATTCATACTTCAGGTAATATATGAAAATGCTTCATCACATCAAAACCAATTATCATTATAACATTATGAATCCCACACTTAAACTTTTTTAAAAATAATTAATTTTATTTACGATATTTAATAAGATTAAACTGATGGAGTAGGGATTCTCTCTGTTTTTCATACTGGTTTCACATACATTTCCACAAGTGATAATGGATTGTGAATGGGAATGAAATTTACTAAATGACTCATCAGAATCTGGTCTGATGTGAGACATTCCTTTTGTGACTCCCGTTTGCAAGCATACTCTGAGGGTGTTAACAAAATACAGGGACAGACCAAGACTGAAATCTCTGTTATTTCAAGATGACCCTAAAGACTCTGTAAGTGAAAGCACCAGAACAATCTGGGACAGCTGCTAAGCTGTCCATATTTTCCTGTAGCTGCTAGTCTAGTTTTCTCTCCTAGCTTAAGCATGTTCATTAATTGCCTGGCCTTCACAGCCAAATATTTTCAAAAACATAATTTTTCTAAGTTTTTGTGTTATCACATCCAGCAGATTTAGATAGTTTAAGTACATCATTCATTATTCTTTTATACTAAGAACAGTAACAGAATTAGAAAGCTAAAATAGTTTCCAGGGGTTTGACCTTAGGAGAGCTATGCTCACTAGTTTGACCTCAGGAGAGCTATGCTTACTATATTTTGGCCTGATTTTCTCCAGGGATTATTGGGATATATTTGCTATGTGAGGTTTTGCAGTTCTTACTGTTTAAGGAATCTCTTTAACCTCTCTAGCCTGTGACTGTTGGACTTCACCACCTCTTTGAGAGGTTAGACAGTCTAATTTGATAAAAATATGTAAGGTCTTCTGACAATCCTTTTGACAGTATTCTGAAAGGAGACCCAGATAAGACTTTGCAAGTTCCAGTGAGCATTAGGTCTTTGACTAATTCCATGAAACAATTGATTTACATTTAGCCAACACATTTATCTGAACTACATAAATTATCATATAAAGTCAGTTGAGTTGAAACTGTGGTGTTAATGTGTTATCATTAGTCACTCACTGTTGGTTACAGTCATGAGTAAGGCTGAAGATTTACAATTTTTATTGTGTCATAGCGTATGGAAATCAAGTGTCTGACACTTTGAATTATGCCAATAAAAGTGTTTTGTTTGTCTTCAAAGACCATAATTTGCACTTCCAAATGTGACCGTGAAATGGCTCACTCTCAGTCTTTATTTCCATTTTGTAGTGTTCCCATAGTCTCATTGTCTAGCTATATGGATCAGTAGTATAAAGCAACACTTTTTTTTTTGGTGTAGCAAAACTGGAGACTTGAATGCAGACATCTATCAGCAGAATGTTACCATTTTGAAATGAATCGTACAGTTACCTGACTATACTCCCTGATGGCTGTGATAGTCCACAGGGGTCTATAGATGATGAAAAAATGAGAAGTAAAATAAACTTATCTCATTCCCTGAGTGTCTTGAAATTGAAATATTTTGATGTCTTTTGCCTTTAACAATTTTGAGGGAAGATTAGGAGGATGTTGCCATACTTGTTTTTATTAAGACCTCTGTCCTGAAAGTACTTCTGAACCGTAAAGGAAATAAAATAGCTGGGTAACTGAATGTTCTACAGAAATATTAAGAAAGGGTAGGATGTTTCTGAATTTCAAAAGTTATAATTTAGGTTAAAATTCTACTAGGACTTGCAATGTAAAAACCATTTTAACCAACTGAATATGTATTTTAACAAAGCATATAGTTATAAACTCAGCCAAACTTTTCTAAGACTATTGAGACCATTCATGTACTTAAAACTATGCAGACCTTTCTCTAATTTCTGACTTTCTGGAAACATTAGGGTGTGTTTACCCTGATTTGTTTCATTTTTGATCCTGTGTGAACCTCCAGATCATCCATAGTTACTGTGCTCTGTGCAGCTTCAGAGAGTGGTCATGGGATTATAAAAGCTGGATTTCTTCTTTATGAAAAAAAATCACAATGCAAGCTTGAGAATGGAGTTTACACACTTCACCACCTCATGGGCTTTTTAATACACAAAACCAGATTACAGTTAGTCTAAGGAACCCCCCTGCACCCATGTGCTTATTTTCAAAATGAATGGTTTTGTTCTGCAGAGCCATTCTTATTTTGTTTTCTTGCTTGGTGGCATAACCCCATCCTTACTTACAGGGATTTTTTCAAAAGAATTGTATAAATTTCATTATTGAAAGCATAATGGGGTTTTGGTGCTTTTTAGAAATTCAGGGGGGAACAAAAAAAGCATTAGATTTGCAAAGATTTTTGTGGGACCTAGTAGGAAATTTTCTTTCTTCATTGTGAGTTGAACTTTTCCTTCAGAAGGTTACTTGTATTAAATTAATTTCTTTTCAAAACATGTTTTTCCTTGGTTTCTTATTTTTTCACAAACCATAGGACTTTGTAAATGAGTTAAACGCCTCCTTATTTTCAACACAGGAAAATCAACAACTATCAGGTCCTGGATTTTTCCATGTAGCAGCTCAAATTCATGTCAGACTCCATAGGAAAACGGTTTGCTACTTCACCTAATGAAATTAGCCTAAGCTTTTTCCCTCTTCTCACTGTGCTGCTTGGGTCATCATGATCTGGAAAGTTGCTTTTTGGGTTTTTTTTTTGCATGACCATGTTGTGACTAAGATCTGCTTGGCATCCTCTTTGGAGAAAACTATCACTTGACCAGAAGCAGAGTGTCTTGGAAAGCTGATTAAAATCCTGCAAACTGGCAAGGAAGTATTCAGACTAATATACAGAGTTATAACAAATATCACTCAGAGCAAACAAATAATAGATATGTGGCCATAATAGCTCAATAGAGGAAGAATTTAAAGCTAAAGTGAAAGTACTGAATATTTATAAGAAAAACACACATTGCTTGGTGCTGGTTTTCACCTCAGCTTCTTCCCATAGGGAACGGGATGATCCTGGCTGATTGTTTTGGGGTGGAAGCTTTGATATTGTGGCACAGAGCAGTTTAAGCAAAATACTTTTTCTTCAATTTACCAAGGAATGGAGAAAAGCCCCCTTTGAGTTACACTGGGAATTCTGTGATCCTCTGGCTTGGAATGTCATTTATTTCCTGAAAACAGTACCCAACAGGATCTGTAGCTCAGGTGGCGATTGTCTCTCCTTCTGTGTCTCTCATCTGTCTTTCTCTTATTGCTGCAGAAATTGTGACAGTCCTCACAGCAGGGTTTGACTGACACTCCAATGAGGAATTTACAAAATACTTGTTAGGGTGCACATTCTCTCTCTGCTTCTAAATTAATTTCTCTTTCTCAGAGACTCACGGTATTGCCACACACTTGGGTCAACTTAGTGGACCAGCTGATATGCCCATAAGTCTTTTCTGTCAAATCCAAACAAACCTCATTAAATCAGCAACAGAAAAACATCTCAGATTGCAATTTTAAGAATAATTTTAATAAGTCAAGATGTGGAATTCTTTTTCCTTTTGTTGTGGAAAATACAGATTTTTCATTAAGAAAATCTAGCCTTGCAATGTGTATACAGCTCTTTTTCTTTCAAATTTTCAGATTTCTGGAAGCAGGAATTTTGACATGAAAGTGCTCATACAGTAATATGAAGTAAAATAATTTTCTTGAAATATATTGACCTCAGTGTAGTATGTGATTTCTACTGAGAAGTTAAGATGATAAATTTTCCTTACATTAAAGCAATAAAATTACATTTCAGATATTTGAATTCAGTAACAAATAATAGTGAGAAACATTCACTGGATAGGATACAATAAATAGTCCAAAACTGAGCAATTGAGTTGTTCTGTACTTCCCTGGTAATACTCCCCGTGTATATAAGTTATTTCAGAGATTTTTGTTTTGTTTTGTTTTTGGTTTTGGGGTTCTTTTTTATTTTTTTTTTTTTTTGGGTTTGTTTTTTTTTGTTTTGTTTTGTTTTGTTTTTGTTTTTGTTTTATTTTGTTTTGGTTTTGGTGTTTTTTTGGGTTTTTTTTGGGAGGGGTTTTGTGAAGGAAATAATTGTTATGGGCATGTAGTTCTGGTTTTAAATGCTTAACATTTGCATTCTTAGGTGCACAAGGCACCATTGTTTCACACTGGACAGTGCAACTCAATTGTTTGTCTATTTTATCGACAGAGTAGATTTTTCTCTACAATGTTTTAAGAAGGGCCTCCCTTTTGAAGTGATGTCTCTGTGACCTTTTGTTATGGAATAGTGTTGTTAAAGCATGTCCTGAATGTGGCTGTTGTATAATACAGCTGACATTTACTATTTGTCCCACTTGAAAAAGGCTTGGCAATACAGTCAGCGATGCACAGTATCATCCACCTTCCACACACGATTTCATTGAGGTTCATGCTTAAACAATCAGAAATTTCTCTGAAATTGCTAGGCTCTCTTCTTTTGGTGTACATTTGTCCATGATCAAGCTGTCATTTTGATTTACCAGCTTCTCTCCCATCTGGTTTTGAGTGTTTAATTACTTTTTTGCTATGAAGTTGCTCTTTTATGCTTCTTGAGAATTTGTCTTCTCCTCATCTGAGAATCTCAGCATGTGGAAGGAATGTGTTGAGTTAAAATTCCAGCCCTACAAATGATGCACAATAGTGTTGTAGTCTAAAAATTCAGTGTCAGGAAACTTATCTTATTAGTGTTCAGTGATAAAAGTTCCTGTTGATTTTGGTACTGATATTACTTTCCAAAGATAATAATAATAAACTGGGGCAAATTATGCATTTCTAAACCAAGTATCCAGTGTTTCTTACTTAGGAGCCCTACAATTAGGAAGGGACTACTCATTAGGAAGCATTGCCTAAAAATTAGAGCCACTGTCATGAAGTGGTACATGGCAGAAAGGAGATTATTAATAGAAAATTCATCTGGTTTGCTACTACACTAGCTGATACTTTATTTTCTTGATTTTTAAGGTTTTTTTCCTAAGTAAGATGTAAATTTTCTTACCTATTTGAGTGAAAAATAGTTTTGATTCCCTGCATCCCAGTGGTTTCCTTCACAATTTCTTAGTTCTAGTGAAAGGGATAAGGACTCTAAAAAATATTCAAGTACAGTTTTGAAATTATACTATTGCAGAGAAATTTCTTCAGCATTATCTGTGATGCATCCATGGATGCAGTACATAATTCAGTACATTTTTTTCATTCACAGAATAGTGTTCAGAAAGAGGTTTAACAACTGTGTGGATGTGGCCCTTGGGGACATGGGTTAGTGCTGGGACCTGCTCTAAGAGGTGTCCCTGGGCTCAGGGTGAGGCCAGGGCTGATGCTGAGACAAAGATTTTGCAGAAGAGCAGAGCTTCCAGGGCCCTAAGTGTCAGGAAAAAGAATGCTGATTTCTGTGGCTGTGGGTGCTTGTTTGGAGTGTTCATCCTCATCCCACTTAGGTGGAGTTCAAGCCCTTTGTACCAACCAGGCTGAACTTAATGGGGGGAGTGGGAAACCAGAGCCAGGAGAATATGGGTTCTGCAATTGCTGCTACTTTTCCATCTTGTGCCTCTGAGGAGTATTTTTCTTTGCACCAGATAAAGACCAAGCAGTGGTCAGGACTGGGGTGTGGATTTAAAAGCATTTAAGTCCTAATGTTGATGGGGATGTATGTGGGAAATCCAATCAGAAAAATGCTACAGGTGTGGGCTGGATGTGGGCTGTTTTAAATATTGATGTGCTAAACTTTATTGCAGCCAGAAATCCAGTGTGTAGCCTGTGTTAATCTGAATGGAGGCTCTAGATAACCAAGGACTGGTTGTGCAGAGAATCTGGCATAAGTATTTGCAGTGTCTCTCAGCCAACCAAATCTTCTAGATCCAAAAAATAAATTCATGTAACCAAGAGACCATACTTCAAGCAAGGTTCTGACAAAGAGTAGTAGAGAGAAAAATTAGATAAAATAATAAACTCTCAGTAATTTTTTTTCTGCTTTCACAACTATGAAACACTCAAGAGAAACAGGGAGAAATGTTTATCTTTTCCATATCAAACCAGATTACTTCATAATTCAACCACCATGCTTACTTTTTGGTATAGAAATTAAAATGGAAAGATCAGATTCTTCAACTTTTTGCATATTAAATTTTGCATGAGTGTTACAGCTGCTGTTTAATTTCATCCTGCTTAGTACTTTCCTAGAAGTTGTCACAAACAGAATTTTAATTCTGTTAAAAAAAAAAAGCTGATGAAAAATGACTATATGGGTTTAGTCAAAATAAACAGTTTGAATTAATTTTGTCTTCTGTGGAAGTATTTGAAGTGCTAAGTTCCAAACTAGAGGAATTTATGACCAAACTTTCTCATTTGTATTGCATAACCAGAGGTCACTTAAAAAGGGAAAGCAAATAATTCCAGTGTTTGGATGTCCAGAGAGGAAGAAAACAATGCCAGCCTAGGATTTGTTTGGGTTTTTCAAGATTGCATAATTTATAGGACATAACATGACATCCAGAGACCATCCAGAAACTTGGCTTATTACAAGACATGGTTACTGATTTATTCTGGTTCAGAGCAGATCAATGACTTTATACATTTTACTGCATTCTACTTGATTTTGTTACACAAACCCCTAATGAGAGCTTTAAGTTATTTTCCTTTTCCCTTTTCCTCCCTGATTTTGCTAAAACATCTGGTTTTAGCCTGGTCTTATCAGAGCTGGAAACTTCATAGGAGAGTGCTAAGATGACACTGAGGTTCCTTAATTAACATCTAACAGAATCATCCTTAGCAGCTTTAAGAATCACCCTCTGGGCAGTGATGCTCAAATGTCTGGAAGTAGCTTGGGAATCAGGTAGGCAGTAGGTTTGCAGTAATTGTTAGGAATCTGTTCTAGCTTTGCCTCTTCTGACTACTTTGAAACAACAGGGGCTTTGCCACATCATTCTCCCATCCCATCCTCCATAAGCAAATAGTAACCATGGTTTGCTTCCTGTTAGTCTTGGAGTATCCCACTTTCTCAGTCTTTGTTTCTGCTACAATATTATTTTTTGGGGATTTTTTTTCTGTCTTCTACTGTCATTTATCTTATTTTCATGGTATATTTGTATGTATTTCTTGTTGTAGACAATATTTTATTAATTTCAAAAAAACCCACTCTTTTCCCAGGCCATATGTTTGATGTACTGCTTAATATTGTGATAGATGTTCTGTGATATTGCAGTTTCTGTCAGTTAAATTACACTTTCTTTTACCTGGTGGCACTTACCTCACATTTATTTTACTACAGGCTCTACAGGGAAGCTATCACAGTACTAAGCTCTCAGAGTTCAAAAACCATCTGGATGACACTCTTTTTATGATTTATGAGTTTATGATTTACTTTTAGGGGGTCCTATAAGGAACAAGGAGTTGGACATCATGATCCTTACAGGTCTCTTCTAACCTGAGATATTTTATGATTCTATGGGGTTTTTATTCACTTTTTTTTTTTTTTTTTTCATATGTAAGCCAGTGAGAAGGTTTGGTTTGGACTTCAGTAATGCTATTGAGAAACTGAACATTTAAATCACTGGTATTTTGCAGGGAACCTGTCCAATCCAAGCGTCAATATTTTTAAATATAGGGGACTCCTTCACACTGAGACTTAATAAGCTGCTGAGGTTCTACACCTTTCTTTGTCTATAAAGGCTCTCATGTTTCAGTAACATTTAAAAAAGTTTGCAATTTTTTTTTCTTTGCTTCTATAGTAGTAATTTTAAGTACATGATATGCATTATACAACCTTCTATAATTACTAAGGGAGAAACAAAGTAAATATACTCGGTCTTGTGCAGGTATAAGGAGATACAACCTTAAGAATGTTTTTATTTACATTAAGATATTGGAAATAATCTTATTGTGTTAAGAATAAATTGTTGCTAGAACCTCTTTCCACTTTTGCTTATTTTTCTCTCCAGCTGTTTTGCATATTTATTAGCTTCTTATCAGAGATACTTTGAATATAATTTTAAAATAGGAAAATAAATATTTTCCTACTTTTTGTATCAGGATAGTCATAAAGAAGTACATTTTCTGCATGGTGTATGGGGAGTTAGGCATGCAATTTCCATTAATAATGAACCATGCAGAAAATTTGCCCTTGAGAGGTATATGTATAGACATCACAAACATTAATCATTAAAGTTGCCCAGGAATTCTGGGATACTTTCTTATCCAAAAATTATAGGGTATATAAGAATTTAATTTCTCATTGAAACAGTTGGAATTCGTCTGACTCATCTTACATAAAGAAATATCTTTGTACAAAGTCAGGAGATCTGTGTCCTCTGCTGTATCTTCCATGGAGTTTAGTGGACAGACAGACCCTGCCAATCCCTCTACATATGCAATTTGTTCAACTCTAGTGCTTACTTTCAGATTCCATACGTGTCCTTTTCAGGCAAATATTAAGCCTATTATTTGGGTTGTCAGAAAACAGGTCTGGTGGTTTTTTAGGGACTCTGTAAATCTTGGATGTGTCACTATATGTTTCTCAGGAGTTTGCTGGAATATGTCACCACTTTCTGTGCCTAGATTTGACTACGAGGGTGCTTGTTTCCTTCTCTCCCTATCTAACAAGTTGTTCTGTGCAGAATTAGTCAACAATCCTGTGAGTATTTATGCATCTGCTTCCCAATTTAAAAAGCATTACTCAATTCAATGGAATGCACAGCAGTGAAATTGAGACTATGTGTTAAAATTTGAGGGATTAGGACCTTGGGTTTGTAGCAACTGGCAAGGTCTGTGTGAAAATCCTGTGACCATGTTGGAAAATACTCTTTTGTTTTAGTGACTTACATTTGTAGGTGCCTCTTTATTACAGGACTCAAATAGAATGTAGATATAACCTCCCTTTTTTGGTCTGTTTCTAGTGGAAGTGTCTTCAAACAGTTTGAAGACCTAATTGTAAAAAGTAATTTGCAGACAACATTTGAAGCAAAGCTGGTGTATGCAGCACCTGAAGATGTAGCTAGAGCAATCTGAAATTAGCTTAAGAAGCCATGTTTTTATTTCACATTATTCTTGTTTTCCTCCCATAGTTAAAAAGAAGATGAATTCAAGCAATCTTTTTTTTTTCTTTTTTTTTTTTTCCTTTTTTTAAAATCTGTATTAAAAACTTAAAAACTAAGCTTTCAATGAATTTTGTGCAGACTTGCATTAACTTTCAGTTCTGGAATACTGAGTTTTTGGAAAAAAAAAAAAAAACAACTTGCTAGTAGTGTTAAAAATACTTACTTATGGCACTCAAAATGTGGGGCTTTATATTTTACAGCCTGTCCTGGTGAGGTAACATTTGATACCTTACCTGCAAACTATGTATACTGTGTTAGGCCTCATAGTTTGGTTGGCTGATATCTTGAAAGAGAATGAGGTTTCAGTTTTCTAAGAATGTTTTACATACCTTGTAGAGGAATCCAAACAGAAGCATGGATTTAAGATTAAGCATCGGATGGGTTGAACATTTCAAAGTGATGACTTCTTGCAAGTGTAATTTATTTGGGGAACAAATAAAACCTCTGAAAGTTTCTTAGGCGAGAAAGGTGCAGCAATTTCCATAAGCGCCCTTGGTTTTCAGAGATATCATTCAATTTAGCCTTAAATCTACCACTTCTCTGCATAACTTTTATTTTCTAGTTTTTGGAGTTTTTCTTTGAGATACAGAGAAGAAAACTCATAATGTGATGGTTTTGAATTGCACTACCTTCCTCTTGAAGTTCTGCTTTCTTTCCAACTTGATTTGGTTTTGCTGAGCTACCTTGATTAATTAGCAGATGGTCACCCAGTTCCTTGAAGGAGATTACATCAGTCTTTCTAAAGAACTCTCATACGAATAAAATGTTAATGAGACGAGCAGAATTGATATCCAACAGTTCAGATTTGTCTTTTTCATACCTGAAGAGCAAGCATGCATTTGGGATGAGTAATGCCATGTAAGTTCTCAAATTCTGAGCTGGCCATTGCTGGAGGGACTAGAAATCTGCAGGTAGCATCATTCTTAATTTTTCTGAGACTTAAGGAAAATTCTTAGAAGAAATGACACAGTGATTGTGCTCCCCTGATAGGAGACTAGTCTGATTGCAGTGCCTCTTATATTGGGGAGTTACAGCACCTGCACATGCTCCAGTGAGTCTCAGTGAACAGAAGGGGACTAAAAAAGACGGACGAATAACATTTAGCAGTTTAACTGCCTATAATCTTACCACAGTTTTAACAGATGGCTTTCATAGTGATACTGTGCATTGCTAAAAAGCTGGCATATAACCTCAGTTAAATTCCAGGACTGCGTTACACGCATGGTGTGCTCGCTATGTGGGAGTGTGTATGTAAACACATTACCTGCCTGCAAGATACATCATATGAAAAGTCAAGACTGACAATTCTTGTGGAAGCATCATCACTCTCTTTGGTATTCAATACCAATTCAATACCAATGTATCTTGTTAAGATGTTGTAGAAGCCCAAACGATAAGGGACTTTTGTGTGTGTCTCAAACAGCAATAGCTGGATTGCTGTGAGGCCAAACAGGAATTGTTGGCACCAAGAGGCAAGGATTGTTGGTAATAGCACACTGTGAGAAAGAGCAGGATGTAGGTGGAGAAAGGAGCCATTGGGAGGTAGGGCAGCACTTTTCTGGGACAAACACGCTGTTCTTGTTCCTACAGATAAGCACAGCACAGTACAGTACAGGCACAGGAATGAGATCTGATGCCTTGTAAAGGCTGACCTAGAACAGAGGTTAGACATAGTTAAAGAATAAAGTAGCATTTTATTAAAAAGCCTCAATGGCTACACCTTGGGGAGTAAAAGAGCCTAGACAGGGCAACACCCAAAGTGGTCACAAAAATGGTCACAAAAAAGGATGACTGGTCACGGGGTCTCTCACTTTTATAAGTTTTGGTCCATTTGCATATTGGAGTTAACTGTCCAATTACAGCTTTAGGTTATGAAGTCCCATCCTTCTTGTTCTTTTCTCTTCAGTTGTTTATGCGCTTGGGCCTGAAATTTGAATTGATTGTCCTTGGTCCCCAGATAGAGAAGGAATATTTTTTTCTCTAGCTACTCTGTGAAGAGCATACCATCCTTTAATAAGAAGCTCAGAACTACACACTAAAGCAGCACAGAATCTGAAAAATATAAAAGCTAAAACCTAAGGCATCAGATCAAGAAGTAGGCATGAACTGTAGGGGGGCAACAAGACCACCAGAACCCCCTGAAGCCCTTTCTTTCTCCCTTACTCTCTTTCACTTTTGCCCTATCCCTTTATCCAAACCCCTTATATAGCATCTCAGGGACTAACCTACCATTTTCCATGCCAAATGTGTAATTTGATAACAAAACTTTGTGAGTTATTGGGAACCCTATGACTTCTGTTTTTCCTTTCAACCCTGAGCATCTATGAATGATGAGTGCTCCATTCCCCTTAAGGTGAGACATCACAGATGCTGGCAAGGTGGCTGTAATCCATTTGTATGCTTGCTTCTGGGTTCTTAACCTCACATCTGGCCATTATATCTTGAGACAGACTTCTTTCACTGAAAGAATAGGAAGAAATTTCTTGAGATCTCTCTTTCTAGAAGCCATGATGCTGTTTGTATTTGTGCCTCCTGTAAGATTGTAATTGAATACATAAATGCTTAAATAAGGGCTTCTTGTCAGCAGCATTTGTTTTTGGGTCACTCTCTGGTGGAGAGATGATAGTCCTGGACAACAATTAGGGAATAGCAGGGGCAGTCACACATCTTAATGCAGTGACAGCAGTTACAGATGTTTAAATCATCCCAAAGGTGGAACCTTTAACTTCTATTATGGTTTCAAAAAGGGAACTTTTTTGAAAGAAGAACTTTTTAGAAGCAGATGGTAAAAGTAGATCAAAAGGCAGTAGCTATCTCTCTGTCCTACAAGCGAAAAGGAAGAGTAACTCATGCTGTAATACTGTGCCTAGGACTGAGCAAACGAGACTAAGAAAGATTATGGTGGACATGGGTAATTGGAAAACAGCTGGGATGGATATGGAGATTGGAAAGACACTATGAATTCTTGCTACATATTTGTTAGTTAGTAATAAATACACATTGTCTACTTTTTAATTAAATGTATATGTTTATATTAAGAGGCAAACAGTATAATTGATTATATGGAGTTATCAATGTATTTGCATAGGGGCACCTTAGGAAATGTACAGGGGACTTGCAGCTATAACATGCTGATTTTAAGAGAGGGGTTCAAAACTTCTAAACTGTAGCAGAATAATCAAGGAAAAGCTTAAAGGATTCCCTTTCAAGAAATTGTAGTGGAAATGTCCCCTAAACTTTTGACATCTACGTGATTCTTTCCTCCAGCTTTGTTGCAAGCCAGCCCTGGCAACCTCTCCAACAAAGCTGGCAGACACATTGAGAGGCACAGTCACAGAAGGTTACCTGTCCTGTAAGCAGCTTTCAGCAGAAGCAAAGCCACCCTGGCATTAAGCAGACAAATTCCAACTCTGCTTTCTTTTAAAGGGGTAACTGAGGTTTTCTTAGGAAGGCAGGAATAATTTGCCTTTGTTTCCTTTAAAACTGAAGCTACGCTTCCAGTATTATATTCTGTTTCAAAAATTGGAGACTGAACTGATAAAATAAAAGATGTCATGGTCTGGGAGCATTGGCAGAAAAGTTGAAGTCAAAGAGGGATTATGTGGGAGTTTGGACACGCTGTAGAAACACCGAGAGAAAAACTGAAGGAGGAGATCATGAATACTGCTGCTGCTCACACTGCATTCTATTCATTTGTTTTCCCTTCTCAGAATTTCTCACTTGGTTTCTGAAGCACAGAAAACCATACCAACTTCCCGAAATGCCATCTTGATTTCAGTCCAGTGAATTTAATTGGCAGTAGTGCACAATGATTTGAAGAACAAGTACAGCCCCAAAGCCAGTGCTAATACTGATGGGGCTTGGTATATGCCGAGAATTCATTGCATGAAGCCCAGCAAAAGATCAAGACTAAAATCATTAGTTAGGCTGACTTGAAGAATTTGGAAACTGGTTTTGCACTGACCTAATTTGCATGAAGCCTTCCCTGTGAAATCACACATAGACAGGAGATAAAATTATTTGTAAGACAAGATAATTTTCAAATTACTGGGTCCCTTGAATAAAAAATATCATCTTTGTGAGAGAATTTATAATCCAGTGAAATCACTAGAAAAGACAGACCAAAGGACAAAACATCACCCTTTTCTTTCATGTTAGAATTTTTAATACATAAACTTCACAGCAGATTAAACCCTAAGTCTAAAACAGTTGTTTTAAGCATTTCTGCAACTAGAAATGCCCCTAAATAAAAAAAAAAAGAAAAAAGAAAAAAAAGAAAAAAAAAGAAAAAAAAAGTCTGTAACTAATTCTATTGTATTTTGCTCATGCAAAGAAGGTGCTGTCATTGTGGGAGAAGGGCTGGCAGGGTTTCATAGGAGGAAAGAAGGTAGGAATAAAGAAGAATAATACATTCATCTATAGTTAAAAATCATGTTTGATTTTTTTTTGATAATTCAATTGTGCTAAACATGAATTCTCACCTTTTGTCAAGAGAGAAAATTAGAAGCATAACTTCAAGCAGACAATAATGAAAAGAAAGCATTCACCATTCCACACTGACTAGAAAACAGCAAGAATAAATCAGACAAATCAAGCATTGTGGTAACTGTTATACAGTCTTATGCTTCTTTATACCTATTATTAATTGAATGACAATTCCAATTTATGGTGGGGTATCTGGGTCATTTGGCTTTAAAATGAAAGGTGCTTGAGGCAAGGGACTTCAGTGTATTCTACTGAGATGCGTCCACTGGTTTAAGGAATAGCTTTCTGCTGGATGAAGAAAGCTAGTTGCTCTTTCTTTCTGTCAGTCTTTTCTTCCTTCCTGAGTTATTAAAAACTGGTAAATGAATCTTCACCTCCACTCAGGATTTTAGCTGCAATCCCAAAACCCACTGACATCCTGAATGCAGCAGAAGTGCCACAACAGGGAACCTTTGCTCAAAGGTTTGAAATTGCTAACACACGTTCTGGTGAACAAACATCCCTGTGGTGACATTTATGAGCAGAATCTATTCAACATGAAAAATATCCAACTAAGTTAATAGTATGGCTGACTGAATGTGAACAGTAGTTTTAAGCCTATGTAGCTTTGATTTCATTAGGTTTAAATCTTGAAGGATTTGCCATTCTGTAGCACATTGTTTGAAGTTATCATAATTTTAGGTATTATAGGAAATGTTTCTTTTTATGTGCCCCTTCTTCTCAGGCTAATTGCAATAGCATTTGAGAATTTGTAAAATTTGAATATCCTTGGACTGTTGAAAACAGCATGGCCTTATTGCTGGGAAGCAGCATGTTTTTGGATGTGGTTCAAATGTTGTTTAGGGTTTGGAAACTATTTGTGGCTACTCCAGCCCCTGTGACAAGCACAGAAGCTGTTCATGCCCCAGTACTGGTTGTACCTGCCCTAAGCATGCCAAGTATTCTATTGGTAATAATCTCATACATTCATAGAACATTAAATTCTTCTTTCTACGTAATACACAGATAACACAATCCTTCACTCAATTGCTTCATCATCATATTCCAGAGAGTCTTCTATATAGGGAAGAATAAAGCATTAAGTATGATTTGTAGTAACCTACTATTAATCCATTTCTTTTCTTTCACAGTCTTGAAAAATAGCCTTGGCTCTGCAAACACTTTTGTTTCTTTTAACATTTTGTTTCCTATGGATTTAGACTGTGTGTTGACTCTGCTGTTCACTCTGGATAACAGCTGTTCTTGCTGAATTTGTTGTTTTGGTGCCATCCTTCTCTGCACAAGGATGTGTTTGCTCTCTGTTTTCCTCTGGAGGCAAGGTCTTACTTAGACTACTCCAAAAAAGTTTTTATTTTGTGGCTATATCCTCCTCTCCAGAATTTTATTGCAAGTGAGATTGCTCTCAAGTCTCTACAAGTTTTACATATGAAAAGAAAATAAAGAAGACAAAATTGCCTCGATAAGTTTCTTTTCAGTGCCAGTACTCTGCAAAGTACTGTGGCATGTCAAAAACAAAGATCAGCAGTAGCAAGGCTCTAAGACTAGATATACATTTATATCACTGAAATAAATTCATTAAAATAAATTTACACTCAGAGTGAATGACTGTAATACTGAAATTGAGAAGAACTCAAAGATGAGTAGATATAATCTGTACAGAATACTATACCTTTAACAAAGGTGCAGTAGATTAAGATTTGGCTGACAAATCATTCTAATTTAAATAAAACCTAGAAGTAGAATTACTTATTAGTAATTTGGTGGTAAAAAACCATGAAAAGTCACAAAATATATATTTTTATCTCTAATATAATCTCCGCTTCAATATATAGCTAAAAAGGGGGAACATTAATCAGTTGCAGGGAAAAATCCCCAAATATAAAAAAAAGAAATTACTTATTAAAAGATTAATTATTAAATGAAAGAAATGTAACAAACCCAGAATTTCTTCTGGGAATTAAAGTAACACAGGATTCAAAATTGCTTCAAGATATTATCTTATTCTATTCAATGGCAAAAAATTATCTAATCCATCTCTGTGGGTTTTTTTTTTTTCCAAGCTATGGACTTGTTTTTGTATTTCAACATTTCTTGTTAGAAAATATTTCTCCTGATGTCCTACATATGTCTTTGCTGTAAATGAAAATTATTCCTTGTCAACTTCCTCATCTTCCCAGAAAATGCTGATGATGAATCCATGCTTTTCCTTTGGAAGAAACCAAATTCTCCTCAAAATCTTTTTTTTTCTTTTACTGAAAAACCACTATTTTTCCTGTTTTTATTCACAACCAGATGTTTTTAAGGCTACCCTCAATGATGGATTTGCTCATAAAGATTATGTTAATCTCTATAGCCTCTGAAATTATTTGAAATCTATTGCATAGCAACTAATATTTCCTTTTGTACTTACTAATACTGTGATATATATTGGAAAAGATTGTTTAATTTAATGGGATTTTACAAGCTTGAAAATCTTCTTTAGGGCTGACATATTAATCTATTTTCTTTAATCTAGGAAGCATAGGGGTTAGATTTAAAATATAGTAGAAATGAAGACTCTGAAAAGTAATCATGCAACAGCAGAATCCCAATTCTGTAAATTTCCTGACTTTGAAATGTTTTAAGCTTCTATACATTGGAAAAACACAGTTGTAATAGTCTTTTCTGCAGGAGGAGCCTAAAAAAGTTAATTTGTTCTGGGATTTCCTTTTACTCCAAAGCATACCAGGTATTTTGAAGTCACTCTTATAGCAGTGCACAGTGAGTGTTATTTCTGCCTTCAACCCTTGCTTTTTACACAATGTGTAGAATAGCAGTAACAAAAAGTAAGGAGCACAGGCCTGGAGAGAGAATTATATTCATTGGACCACAGGACACAGAAACTGCGCAAGTTCTAGGCGTTTTCATTAACTGAGTGTTGATGCTGTTGCAAATGTCAAGTTTTACATGAAAAATTCATGTCACTGGGCATTTTAACTCTCTCCCAAAATATTAAAAAAATTATAGATGTCTTGGGAAATCGGCTGATTATTTTCCCCTTCATCTTGCTTCGTGTCTGATCTCTCTTTCCTAAAACGTTTTTGAAGTGTGTGATTCCCTCTTGCTTTTTCATGACTGCAGACTCAGCTGTAGTCTGCAAACACAATACTTTGAGGCAGTGCTATGAATTTTTTTGTTGTATTGCTGACTTGTGAATTTATACTTGGGAATTTTGTCAGTTATGACTTTCACTCTGTGCAGTCCTTTAAGACCTCATGTGCTTCCTTCTGGAAAAGCACGAAGAAAATTCCCCTTTTCTTCAGATGAGATGCAAAGGATCTGCCAAATGATGTGCTGCAGGTTAGCAGGCTGCATCTCTAATTCAGCTTCATTTGCCAGGGCATCACCTGCTCACCTTTTACACTGAATAGCAACTTGAATGTCATACCATGCCATATCACCTTAGTGGTGGCTGTTGTATTCATACAATGGTTTGTTATTAAGATATTTGGATGTGTAAAAATATGATTTCTGTATTTTGTTTGCTATGGCTGTCACTGAGATGATCGATTTTGACTCACTCAGGTTTCTCCTGCTGATTTGTATTTTGCATAAGGAACATTTTTTGTTTGTTTTTTTGGTCAGAAGGAGGTGCAGTGTAAGCTGGCTGCTGTTGATTTGGCACTGACTCCTAGGCTCCTCTGTGCCTTCATCACAGCTGCAGATTTCTCTGGTGTAGCTCCCTAAGGACTGTGTTCTTCCCCAGAGCAATTGCAATTTTGGTCAGCTGCTGCCCCTTTCCAACACCCAGGGCTTTCCCTGCCTGCTGGTGTTGGCATTGTGCACGTGTCCCCTGCATCCTGGGGCTGCTGTGTGCTGACAGCTGGCCTTGCCTGACCCCTGGCCTCCCATGCCAGAGTTTTTGCCAAGCACCATCTGTATCACCTCAAAGGGAAGCTGTTGAATTGTGCACCTGCACCTATTTTGAATATCTGAAGGCATTTTGCCGCTTCAGCAGATATTATGGCATAACCTGAATACTTTTTTTTAGTAGAAATTTGTCTGGAAATTGAACTCTTTGTGCCTTTTTTGACCAATGAGTCGCAGTCACCACTGTACTGTACCACTGAGCACACTTGACATCCATTTGGGTCATGTAGTTTGAATTTCACATTTAAATGTCTAAGCTTTTGTTGGCATGAGGGTCTCCACTGCCCTGCTCTCAGAATTATTGATATAATTCTGTGCAATCTCAGCCCTCCTGGCGCTCTGGCAGTGCCTCTGCCATGCCTTCTCCACTCCACAGATCTCTGGAAGGATGTCAGTCTTCACACTTGCCTGTGGATTGGGGCTCAATTATATTTCTTGCCAAAAGCCATCTCTGTACACTCACTTGTTTCTGGGAAGTTTGCTTAGCTACATTCTTGTTTTCAGGTAGGAACTTGTTTTCTTTCAATTCTATAGAGATCCATTGATTAATCACTTGTTAATTATCATTGATTAATCTATGATAATTAAGCAGGTTATAACATGTTTTTTTAATATTAATAATTTGCATACATGAATATTTAGTCTTTTATTAATATCCAGAGTAAATTAATTATCTATGGTCTTTCCTGTTAACTCATATGACTTGTATAATGTTTGCTTTTGACACAATACAGTGTTAATATTTCGGCTGTAAACTTTTTTCACAACAAAAACACCTTTCATCTATTTGCTGCCTTGCAGAATACTTTTGCCACAGAGAACTTCTAAGATAAATTTGTGTTTTCTTCACTAGTGTTTTCATACTGAAAATTCATAACAATCAATGTAGTGCTGTTCCTTTCTCTCTTCACTCCCTGTGTTTCCTTTTCAGACCTCTTACCTGCAGTAGTGTATGTTCTTTTTTTTTTTTCTGTAATCTTTTGACCTTCAGATTATAATATTGGGCCTCAGTGATTGAAAATCCCTTCTTATATTTAAAATGATAGACTGTGTACTGTCATGCACTTTCTTGGAACTGCTGAAGCTCTTGGCACACAACTAGGTCTAGTGAGGATACACTGACATTTCTGCTTTAGGGAAAAACATTTATTCTTCCAACACTTTGCTAAACTCTCTAGCTATCATGCTATACATAGAACAGTTCAATTTCTTTGAATAGCTTTTTTTTTTTGGTTTTTGCTACTCTTGAAGCTTGTTCCTCCATTGATGGAACTTCTGCAGCACCTTGTTTCTTGACTTGTACTTCTCTCTCTTGCCCTTTCTGTTAATATCAGAACCAGTTCCAAGATCCCAGCTTTCATCCTTCCCTTACTGGGAGAGAAGTCAGTGCACAGAATTTGCAACAAATCCCTTAATAATTTGTTTTTCTCTGCTAGTCTTGTATGATTTATGTACAGTGCTGTTCCCTTCCTGCTCCTGCTGTCATCATCTGCCTCGATAGCTTGGCCAGGACAATGGATGTTATTATTGGGCTCATAGTGCTTGCATAGTATGGAATATTATCTTCTCCCTGGACGAGAGGGAACTGAAGGAATCAAACATATGGATTTTGGAGGAAGAGGTCTATGAGTCACAGCACCTTGTTCTTCTGTCTTTAACTTCTTAGCCCCTTCTTCTTTCCTCTTCCCAGTGTAAACCATCTTACAAAATTTCTGTGCTGCTTTCCCTCTTGAGTTCTGTGATAGGGAATTTTTATTTTATAGTTAAAAAAGAGTAGTTCAATAGTTTAAATACTTCTCACAGTTTCTTCCAAGATTCTTTTTGTTGTTAAAAATCAACTCTTAATCCAGGTAAGTTACTGTTACTTAAAGACAACAGCTCCAAACAGTGTATCAGTTGTGCTGTGGCTGGCTTCTTGTGTGGATTTTTATTTTGATTGATACATTCCTTTAGAGCAAATTTCCTCAGATGGAGAACACATTTTAATTCTGAAACTATATAAATATAAAATATATTTCACCTAAACATGTATTATATATAGAATATATGGGAGGAGTAATATGCTCTTCCTGGGACTTAAAAATAAGAATATGTCATTTTATTAATAATGCTGTAATGGCCATCATATAAGAAATTTTGATCTTGTGCCCATTTAAGTCTGCTTTTGTAGGATCCTATAGCAAAATAATGTAAGTGACAATCCATTAAAAATATGTTATCAACAAGTCTTTTACAACTCCTGGTCTTCCTTGGGTCCAATGCTTAATAAAATTTGTCTCAGCTGTCAGTGTTAAGCCAGAGACCTAAAAAGTCAATTAATCAAAACACAAAAACCCCCAAATGTTTTGGAAGGCATTTGAACAAAGGCAACGTGTTTAGGAGATTGTTTACAGAATCTGACATATTTCATCATATTTGGATTGGAAAGAGCACACAGTCAATTTTAGTTACTTTGAATGTGCAAATAACTTGTTTGATGCAACTTCTTATGAAGACAGTGGTGGGTGCAAGAGGAGTTCTGGGATGAGGAGCCACACTTCACCTGTAGGCATGCTGTGTAACACTGTGGAGTGATTGTCAGTGGTCTGGGATACTGGGCCAGGACAAGCAGCTGGGAGAGCACCCATGGTCACAGCAACGGCACAGGAAGAGTGGAGAAGCTCAGGTGTGGGTATAGGGGTGGTGAGGAACACAGCAGTGAGAGCAAACTTTGGGAAAAAAAGGTGGAGAGTTACTGCTAGAAGAGTTTAACTCTGTTTCTTTGGGGAATATTCTGGAGAAAAGAGCCAGGGTGTAGCATTATCCAAAGTCCACATTTCTTCCTTTGTAGAATGGGAGTAGTTGTTCTTTCTTTAGATTTAGAGATTTTATTTTTCTTTTCCATATTTCTGTCATTCCCTTGATTAGATTGGTTATTTACATAATACAAAGGTAATTATTATCCATTCTGTTAGAACTAATTTACAGATCAAACGACAACTCATAATGCCTACTATTTATATTACTAGTTTGAATGGACTATTCCTGTGCTTAGAGAAGGTTGTCTTTAAAGATCTGCCAATTTTTTTAGCTCCCCTGCTCTTCAGAAAAGTCTTTCAGTGGATTCCACCTCTATTTTTCTGAATAAGGTGGTAGCAGCTACAACTGCATGGTTTCTTTGTTCTGCACTTTGCTGTGTACATGCTTTTTCACTTGTTTGTTGTTTATCAATTTGTGTGTGTGTGTGTTTTTTTGGTGTTCTGAGTGAAAATGCATCAGGTTTTTTACCATAAAATGACAAATGACTGATTTGCAGAGTGGGAAGCATCATTAGTAAAGTCAAGAATTTTCACCAGCGAGTCACGGTTGTTTAAGGTACCAACCTTTTGCCAGCTTACTTTTAAACCTCCTGAATTTGCTAACATGAAGTTCCACAGTGTTGCATATTTACCTAATTTTCTTCTCAACATTTTCATTCTGCAGTGGGAGCAAGACCCTATTTTCCCAAGGAACAACAGGCACTCCTCCATCCCGCTTGTCCATGTACATTTTCTGACACCAGAAATCTGAGGCTTAGAAACTTTGGTAATAATAAAACACTGTAACAGAACAAGAGAGTAAACATCATTTTCAGTCCAATACCACTGCCTTTCCCTGAAATCATCTTTGCCAATGTAACTAATGACTTGGCAAAATAAGGGAATTCCATGAGCCTGCACTTCATTATTATGTATTGAACAGATGTAAAAAGTTCATGGTGACTTAGTTTGCTGTGGTTTATTTCTAAGTAGGTAAGGTTTGTTTTTTTTTAATAAAAAAACCTGTGTAGCTGAACCTGAGAAACAACAGATTGTTCCTGGCCCTGTTGAATACCCACAGGAATGAAGAAGGCAAAAAGGATCTGTTGCCACCTGTGTGTGTGACACCACTTCAGGCTGTCCTTTGTTCTTGCTTTCCTTTGATGTTATGGTTGGTTTGATATATGGGGAAGAGCTGACTGAAATACCAGGGCATGATGGTATAAGCACACTAAAATGAACTGGGAACTCCTATGGAAATCAGGAAGGCTCAGAGTGTTTTCCCACAAGAAAATACCATTTCATACCCCCTCCAGTGCAGGCCAATGTCACAATCTGCTTTTCTACTTCTAATTCTGAAGAAGTTATTTTCTGTCCCTCCTGAGATTGATGCCTTGCATATGTGCATTCTGTGCACTGCTAGACTCAGATTTAGGCTCTGTGGGTGATCTTATGCCACCACAGGCCGTTGTACATTCTGTAAAACACAATGAAACTGATAAAAGGGAAAAAGGGCATCCAGGTGAATTGCCAGAAGCAGCCCTCAGGTTTCCTGAACCTCCTGAAAATAAGACAGTGAAAAGGATATGCTTTCATCCCTCGATGCTAGTATATCATAATGTTCCTATGCCTGAAACCCCTAAGGTTCCATATTTTCAATATTAGTACCTTTTGTCTCAAACTGGCTCTTAATTAGGCAACTATTGTGGGAATTCTATTAAAAAAGAAACACCATTCTTGCCAAAATTCACAATTACATCCGTCCTTACCTCTCTGTTTGAACACAAATGATTTTCCCTAGCATTAGAGACTCTTCAGTAGGTGAACATCTATGTGCTTAGATAAACTTAAAAGGTATATACATGTTTATGCCAGCTATGTTCCTAAGTAGATTTTTCAAGGCAAGAAAACTGGATAGAATCGTATCCTAGACAGAATTCACAATGGAGAAAAGTTTGTTTCAAACTCAGCTCTTTAATTAAATTGTCCAAACAAACAAACTGCAACTCAAAAACCAGACATTACAATAACTACAGCAAGGAGAAAATGCTCTGTTGCCTGGAGATTATTTCAAATGTTGATTCCTCAGGAGGATTGCTCTGTGATACATTTAATATACTGTCAAATATAAAATTTGGTTAAAATTTTGCTTATCTCATTGAAAGATTATTCATCTGTTTTCCCTTTGCTCAGAAGTAATACTTTTCTGGGATGATTTCGATTCCATTTTTGCAAGTTGTTATGTAGGTGGGAAATACTTGCTCAGGTAAGCAATGCTTTTTGATTTAAATGGAAATAGCTTGCTTGGGTAAATGACTGCATGGTTAGACCAATTGCTTCTCCATTTCCTTAGTCTTTTATTCTGTCTGCAAATTGTCAAACGTGCATCTGTTAACTCTCAGATGATTATAGAAAGAAAAAAGTTTCATTCTTCAAACTTGCTGACACAGATTTTTTCTGATAGGCCGTTCTCTGGTTCAGTGGGATTTTCAAATTTATTAAAATTCACTATCAAATGCTGAGGGTTGAAGTCTTTACTGAAAAGAAAAGAAAAATATGTAATAATGGCTCAGTGTGGGAAGGACTTTCTTTTACGTTATCTGTGCACCTTGAATTGAAAATATTTTCAGTTTTCTCTTATCCTCTTAGTCTTTCTGGATTGTCTTAGGTGATCAGACCTTGCTATGGCTACATAAGTAGTGATGACAGCAGAAAATGCTTCAAAGATAACCCTTAAGCTCTCTGGAACATGTTGATGTAAGCAGGAATAAGGTGGCCTGGTTAAAGAGGTAAAATTACAAGGGAAAAGATCTCCTGAAAAATAGTGACAGCGGGAGGCCTCTCAGTTTGGAAGCTGGGGGCTGGAGGTAGTGCTGTGAATCAGAAACTTTCTCGAAAAGTACGTCTGGAAACTGTGAATGACAGCTGTGGGAATCTAGATGCCAGAGACACCCAGAGATACCACCAAGAGGTGCATAAACAAGGAACTGCAACAACAATTTATCATCTGAGCAAGTGGCAAATAGTCTGGAAAAATCAAATTGCTCTGAAATAACAGAAAATATAATCATGTGTTGGCTCTTACAGGTGAAAAATCAAAATTAGCAGTATCTATTGACTGCTCAAAGTGGTGTGTCCTACATCCTCTTGTATTATAAAAAAAAAAAAATTAATTTTTTATCCCAAATGGAGCCTCTTTTTGGAGAACATTCCGTGCCGCACATAACTTTTCCTAAACAGGGTGAATGATCCTCAGGAGCTTTCTGTGAGAGTTTGGACTCTATCCAGGCTTTGTGACATGGACCATCTCAAAAGGGAGGTGGTGATCTCTATACAGCCTCAGACTGGGTAACGTTTTAGGTCCTGAAAGCTGTGTATGATTTCTTGCCTGTCAGATTTAAAATCATGATTTTTTTTCATTCTGAAACCAAGTACATTTAAAGGAATAAGAGGGTTTTATATGTGTGTGAAAAAAACCTTAAGAATATAATGAATTTATTTTCTCCATTAGCAAGCTGTTTCCTTCTGTTGCTTTTTAAATTTTATAAAGGAAAGTATATGAGTTTATTAATAGTATTATATGACTTCAACTTATAAAGACATAAGATATATTCTAGATATATTTTTGTAGTATTGGGAATGAAACCTAGTGGGGAAACATTTAAGCAACTCTACTTTTCAGAACTCCTGTTACAAAATTCATGGGAGATTAATTTTCTTTTCCATTACACTTGAACTGTGTCCTTTTCACCATAATATTTCCATACCTAATGATTTCTTTAACCTAGGAGACAAAACCAGCAGTAACTGTAAACTACTTTTGTGACTTTTTCCCCTTATCTTTATTTGATTTGGTCTAATCTCCATTTTTATGCAAAGGAAAAATGAAATTGACTGTAAGTCTTCATCAATATCCATGGATAAGAAAGAAAGAAAAATATTTTTCTTTTTCAGTCTAGAACTGAAAGACTCACTGTGACTCCAGCCTGCTTATTCTACTTAATTTTGATTTGCTTCACTTTCTGCTTTTTCATTTTTTTTCCTGGCTTCTGTGGTCACATCTTCAGCTACAACCTTCCTGTAATCATTTACAAATTTTTATTTTAGGCAAATAACTGGGGAAGCACAAGTAACGTCAGCTATAACCCTGATTTGATGAGGAGAGAGTATTTTTCTAGAAAATTATGAATGATGTTTTCAGATATAAATGAAATTCAGAACAAGGATGCCTCTTTCCTTGTATGTAATGAGGTAAGTGAAAACTTCCTACAAAGCAGGTTTTCTGGAAAAGTAATTCAAGATTTCTGCAAGGTCAAACAAATTACTCACTTTTTAGTCCTCAATTCTCTTTTGTGTCCTAGAAAATATTCTTTTTGTAAGACCCTTTGTTAGATAAGCTAGAAATTCAGCCAGAAAAGCTCTCAAGATGTATGTTTTTAGAACATGGCTCCTTCAAAAAATATTCCTTCTGGGTTGAAGAGAAACAGTTAATATTCTAAGATCTCTTATCCTGCTGTTGTTTAGTGCCTTGAGAGTGTTATTATGCTTCCATGTATTTATCCCTGTATCTTTGACTTGGCTTTGCAGCACTGAAATGGAAAGCATTTACTAACATCATCTTGTGTCCCTGAAAAGTTTGAAGAGAAGATGTGATCATATCACAATGAGATTGTCTAGCATATAAAAAGGACAATGACTATGCAAAAAAGTCTCATTTTCAAGTGACAATCATTCTTTTATTTTGAAACACTTTAAACTTACTAACATTAGTGAGCTAGGTGAAAGGCAAAATTTTAAATGCCACCTCACAGCTAAGAAATCATATTTCACATTAAAAGATGGGAAAATTGGAAATTTTATCTGATTAGTATTTAAAAAAAATTCAAAGCTAGAGTCAAGCTTCTGCCAATAATCTTGGTTTATTGTCATTGAAGACCTGTGGTAATAATCATACAAATGGACAGTTAATTTTTTCTACATATTTGAATCACTTTTTTCTGAAATTAAGTACCATATTTTGTGAAGGTAGCTATTTCTCTCTACAAGACCTGAGCTGAATGTCCTATTGAAAGGCACTGGACGAACAGCTGTGGAAAGCATAATTCTCTATTTAATTAGTACACTGTACTCAAGTAATGACATTTTGGGGGTTTTTTGTACTGGTGAGTCTCAGGTCTGCTCTATTGGAATAATTACCAATATCTCAAGAATTAAGTGGGGTCTTGTATAGGTTTTAATTAACCTGTACTTTGCTTTTGAAGGCAAAGTACCGTGTGAGTAAAGATAAACTGCCCAACAGTCAATGGAAGTTGGTCACAAGTTTTTGTCTTTTATATATATTTTTAGATCAACAAAGAGTTAACATGGGCCATAAAAGAGGCGTTAAAAGACTGTCCTGATTGATGATGTTGTTATTCCATTTTGAATTAGTTTACCTGAAAGGACATTAAAGTGAGAATCAACAGGATCTGGTACTAAAAAATATCTTCCCACAAAAATGAATGAGTTGACCAGCAAAGACTATTCTGTTTGGTTCAGATGTTTTGGGTGCATGTGCTATATTGAGTAGTTATCAATGTACATTTATGTCTTACATGCATAAGATTTGATTGTTATTTTCACCATTTAAATAAACAAATTCTCTCTCACAATATGCATAGCAGTGTTTGCACTTCCATGAATATGGATTCTATCTTTATTTTACAAATAAATCATAACTTCTACACTAAAGAAAGAAGTAGTATAACATTGTTTCCTTATATGCAGGCAGAAATACCTTATCTGTGTTTTTTTGTTTTTATTATAATGTTGTTTGTAAAGCTCTGGAGATTCTAAAGCTAATTTCATTGTTGTTAAACTCCTGGATAATCTGTTCTGTGACTTTGTTCATTGCTGATATGCAGCATTCAGAATATATTTTCCTTGGTGAAGGCTGTTGTTTAGTGTTGCTTTCACTAAAGCTAGTTATAATTTACCCTGCTCATCCAGCTGCAAGCTTCGATCCTTGTCCACTGAATTTCCTTAATGTCCCATGTCTTTACTTTCCTGAAACTGTTATAGTACAATTTTCTATTCTTATTTAGTAGCATCACCTGCTTTTAGCTCAGAAATACACCAGATGACCATATGAGTATGAGCATTTGTAGCTCCTTTTGTGTTATGGTGTATGTTTGGGATTTAGGAAACTGAAAAATACCAGAAATGCAAGGGTAAAGGAAAATGGGAAAAATGTGGAAAACAATAGAAAAAAGTATGGTATTTCTGGCCAAGCTTTATAACAAACTTATTTTCTAGCAAGCTAAATAAAATGGATTTGTCTTGATCATCTTCACAAAGGAGACAGGAGAATAAGAAACTTCTTCACTTGACTGTGCAGACCCTACTTTACCACCAGCCCTGCCATGCAGATGTAAGTCATGGAATCATTCTTTCTTCCATCTATAAGGGAATAGACAAGCAAACTCTCTATCCATAGAATCATATCAATCTGAAGAGCTGAGGTGACAAGGAAGAGGTCAAGAAGCACTAGAATGCATAATGGTGTGAACAGGAAGTTGTCTTTGTATGCTGGGATAAAACTATAGCTTGTGGGTAGTCTTTTCAGAGTCTTTCAAGAGGCTCTGGGTCGCTGACAACTGCTCCAGAAACAATATTTCATTCCACACTTTCTCAGTACCAGTGATTCAAGTGGGAAACTAGACATTGCATCCATGAAATTATTCCTAAGAAAGAAATGTGCCTGAGGAAAGAGGCACTTATGTCACCACTACACCTTTTTGGGGAACAATGGTCTAGGAACAAAACCACTTCTGAAATGAAACCCTGCATGTCAGAAACAGGAAAGGTTCAATCAGGTGCTCAAATTCCAATGCTGAATTTTTGAAAACTGAAGACAGATCTGAGTTTGTAGACATGCACATGGCTTCATCTGTGCACACAAATCTGGTATTTGTATAAGACATCATTCCATATGTGCATGTCTTTAGGAGGCAGAAGTCAGTCTGCAAGAATATATTCCTTAAAACCATTTTAGAATATACAGGTTCTTGGAAATAATGATGGTTTCTAATATTTTTTCAAGATAAACATTTGCTTAAGATCCTTTGCTAAAATAGTCTTTAAAAAATTTTGTGGTGAGATTGTCACTGTGACTAGATTCTGATTTAACTCTAAAACCAGACTGCAAAGTAATAGTTTGAGAAGATGAACTTTGTAATCTGACAGTGCAGAAAAAAAAAAAAAAAGAAATTATACTGGCACTTCTAAAATGGAAAATTGTAATTGTTTCACTGTGTTTATCACAAATATATGTTTAATGGCATGCCTGGATTTACAACAATTTTCAGATATTTTTGCTGTCAGGATGTTTCATAATGGCCTGAATATTTCCTGCTGTTTCACTTTTAGTTTGAATGGCAATCACTGCTGACTGTGCTTCCTTTTCTTTCCAGAAAATTATGTCTACAAAATACTGTGAGTTTTACACTTGATTAAAAAGGCAAGGGTTTTCTGTACTATCATCATAATTAGCCAGATGACCAGAAATGGCTCCCAGTAAGGGTTGAAAAGTTGTCCCAGTTCAGTCCTTGGAGCTTTTTTGGTTGGATTTAATGTAAACTATAAAATATTTTTAGGTAGGAACTCTTACTGGTGTATCTTAACATCTCCTTAAGAGATTAGGCTATGGCTTTTGAGCTCACCTCACTGGCCTGTGTAGATACTTCTGGGCCCCTTTTGGGTCTCTGTCACGCATCCTATCTGGAAAAGCTAGTGCTGGAAACCAGAGGAAGATGATATTTCTGTCTGAATCTCTTATCTTAGGATAAAGCTTTTCTGTATTTTATCAGTTCATACTATTTTTATGTAATATTCTATTTATGAGAAATACATTACAATATTTTTGAAAAAAAAAAGACATACAAATTGCAATTGCTGTACCTTCTGTCTATTCAAATTTCTCTTCCCATTCTATCCAAGCTGATCTAGCTAAAAAAAAGTAAGATCCAATACTCTCAGCTTCTTTGTTGCCTATATATGCTAACAGCAGAAATGACTTCCTTTTGTATCATAATGGCTCTTTTTGCTCATTTGGTAAAGAACATGTGTGAGAATAGCCATGTAAATGTGACATTATTTAACTCTTGTACTAAAATGCCTCAACTAAATACAGAGGTTGCACCAGGTGAAACAGCAAAGCAGAGCACCAGGAAGGACATGATCCATGGGATGTGTCTTACATGGCAACATTTACAACCAGAAGGCTTTTTGAGAAAGCAAATTGCTGGTGGAATGTACTGTCTTGTGCTATTGCCAACCCTTCTCTTTTCCTGATATAGTAATAAATGCTTGGGGTTTTTTTTTCAGGCAGTGCTGTGCTGGCTGTGCTCCTGTTAATGCTGCTTAGGGTGCTGGAGGCTTTTCTGGCTGCCAGGGCATGCTGCTGGCTCATGCTGAGCTTGCTGCCTACCAATACCCTGAAGTCTCCTTTTCTATCCTTTTTTAGCTTTTTAGGTGCCATGATTTAGAGTAAATTCTGTCCAAAACATTTAAAGGAGCATAAGGCTGTGCTGTTAAAAGGAGTCAGTAAAAAAAAAAAAACGAACACTGAGATCAGTATTCATGAACATCCCATGAGATTCCTTCCTGACGCTGATTTTTTAGAGTCATTTCATTATTGACACAGAAGCCAAAAGACAGTTTTTTATTACCCTGGAGAGTGATGATTTTCCTACCTGTTGGACTGAATGAATTGTTGGGCCATATTCACATAATTTTCCATTTCTTAGGAAATCCTGTTTGTGCTGTCTCCTGGAGAAAGACAGACAGAGGTCATTTAAGAGCAAAATGCCTAAAAGAACATATACTGGAGAAAGAAGGGGAGTAAAAAGCAAAAGGGAAAGTACCCATCTCCCTTATGCATATGGCTGATGATAGTTCCAACATTTAAACACCTAATAAATTAACAGTGCCCTGAGAAAAATTCTTAAAAAGCTCAAACCAAACAACTGCCTTTGCACAAAAATAAGCAAAACAGTATCTGCCCCAAATATCTATTAGATTAAAAAAGCCAGGAAATCATAAGATACCAACTAACTGGGTGGAAACCACAAAATTCTTGTGAGGAGTGTGTCGAATTTTCAGCATTTTTGAAGGACAGCAATATCTTGTAATTTCCCATTTATTTCCCTGTGACTTTCATGTTGATGGGTAATAAATGCACAAGTCTGGTTTAAAAATCAGTTGCTTCCTTTCCTCAAATCTCTCAGAAGCATGACAGCACATATCTATTTCACATCACAGTACTGAGAAAAAAAATGACACTCAACATCCTTCCCACAAGAGACAAATTGGAAATAGAATTGGAGCTTACTCTGAACTGCTTGGAAGAGCAAAACTGGGGCTGAAGTGAGCATGAATTTGTACTGCTTTGACCTTGAGGCATCACTCTTGAGGGGCATAAACAGTGAAAAATAGGTGGCAAGAAAAAAAGTCAGTATAAAAGCTGGTGGGGTAATAAAGGAAGTTTAACATATTTTTTTACTAGCTGTTATAAACATTTTCTTTCATAACACAAGAACACAAAGTCTAGAGATATCATCATAGGCTTTCAATGGAATAATGCCCACTTAAAATGATTATTTTATTTTATTTTTAATTTCTGGTTTCTTCCTTCTCTTTCTCTATTATTAGTATTATGATACAAATTATATGTTGCCCTCAGTAAGTATTAATTGGTTCTTTTAAAAACACTTCATGGGTTCCACACAGCCAAAATCTGTAATGAGTGGCTTTTCCCCATCCAGACAGGTAACTCAACATGAAAGAAGCAAGGTTCTATATCCCTTCTTGTGTTTCACTGTTTTGGAGGATTAAGAGTCATTGGGCAATACAAGATATTTCTCATGTAAAACTACTAATCTTAAGCTGACCACTACCCTCAGTGAATAAAAAAATTCATAATTCTGCTCTGTGTCTGCTCATTTGTTTGCTCTCCCTTAAAACAAAAACCAGCAGCTGGTGAACTATGAACTGGATAGAAAGACTGAAGACTGAAATCCCATTTGGTCTGAAAGTATGTACTTGACATAGAAGGATACACATGAAGGACTAAAAGGAAAGATGTGTATCTGTTCATCCAACCATCCATTTTTATGCTAGTCCCCTTTCTGCACTTTTTTTTTATATGCTTCAAGAGTTCAGTCTTGGGTTTTAAGTACAATACTTCTGTCTGAAGGACATAATGAGATTTTTTTTTGAAAACATGCTGCAAGTGGGATAGCAGTTTCTCAGTTGTAGCCCATGAAAACTATTATTGCAGATTGATTGTTAACTTTTTTCCTAGCAAACAGTTCTATCTCACATTGTGATCTTCTCCCCCTTCACAGACTTGAAGTTAAAAATAAACTGAAGTTTGGACACTTGTTATTATATTTTCTCTTAACACATGACTGACATTTGGACAAAAATCACTTTTCACTCTTGCTCTCATTCTTTTCCCAAAATTTTTGTTTTGCTGCTGAATGTTTCTGAAGACCATACATTGTTTCTTCTTCCTTCTCTTCAATCCTTTTTTACTGGGTCTTTTGAAGATATCAAGAAAACAATGTTGCATACCTGTCCACTGATTTTTGTTTTGCTATACTTTATTATTTGAAAATAAAATTATTTGAAAATACTTGTGCTGACAGGTTTTGCTGGTCATTTGTTTAACGGAACCTTGGGCTATTCAACCATTTACTATTCTAGCTGAAGGCAGCTCAAGGCATTTTCATCTGCCAGGCCATAATCAGTGTTGCCTTATTTTGTGCTCCTTGTTATCCAGGCCAAATATGTTGAATTTGTTAATATGGAAAACCTCAAATGTTATTTGGCCTTTCAAACTGCAGTGAAAGTAAATACAAATAAAATAGTACTCCAATTATCACACATAATATTTTTTTAATTATTTTCAAAGGCTTTCATATTTTGGTGAAATAGGTATGAACTAGAACAATAAAATCTCTCGACCCATGAAGTCTAGAAAGGATTCTGCCAGCCACAAGCACAGAACCTGCAATGATTAGTCCTTAGTCCCAAACCAGTAATGAAGGAAACTGATTTTCAGAACTTGGCAAGAGTGCCTTAAATACAGCAAAGACAGAAATACGTATTCAATCTTTGGTACCTATAAACAAGATTTCATTCCTTCCTTTATGTTATATTGATCTTTGTGTGAGGAGATGGTTTGTTTTGAAGCAAATGTCTCTGAGACACTTTGATTTTCTATGAGCTTTCAGAGGAAATGTCTGGAAACAAAAAGGATAACTTCAGTTACAGTGAGCTACTGAGTGCTGCAGACGGGCTGCTGATGGTTTTGGAGCAGCCCATTTGTATCTTTGGGTACCTTTTCACTCTGCCATAACCTGTTGTGTGGACATGTGCCATTTTCAGGTGCTTGAGAATAAATGTTCCTGGTTTTAGGAGAATGTGGGCAGCTGAGCGTGATGCAGAAGGCTGCACCACTCCCTGTGCAACCATGGTGCATCCAGCACGTGCTGTTATGGTCATCTACATCCGTCAGATCTGTGGAACAGCACAGAACATGCCATGACTTCAGCTGTCCTGGAAGTGCCAGCTCTTACTTCAGAATAAATTAGCAACTATAAAGGAAATTCCTTTCTGGTCAGTTAATCTTTATGCCATTAATGGGTAAACTATATTTTATTAGGTTATGTTGTCATCAGATTCAATACTGAGGAGAGATGCATTCAATAAAACCTTGATCCAGCAACCAGACATTTTTAAGAAACAGTGCATTTGGCTCTGAAACACCCTTCTCTCAATACATTTCTATAATTGTGCCTGCTGCTGCAGACATTTGCTGGTGTTAAGAACAGTATGTATACTTCAAACTGGACTCTTAATACTGAAAATGAAACAAAGAACCTTAAAACAGAGGAGATAATTTTGTACCCATGTTGGGATCTGGTTGGGTATGTAAGATATATTTATGTAACTGAGCTGATAATGTTTTGCATCCTGCAGTGAGAGCAGGGAACAAGTAATTTTCACTAGCTATCCTGCAAGGCTGCATTTGTTTTAAATCCTGTAGATACACAATATAAGCATAGTAACAAACTTGCACATAGCTTAATCCTCAGAAACAAAAGCTATTGTTATATTCTTACTCACTACGATAATGTCATTTGTTTAGTAACAACACAGTTTGGAGTTTTTCCACAGCCACTTCTTTACTTCCACATGGACCCTGTTTTCATTTCATATTCAGCACAGTTCTGGTCAGTAAGGCACAGAACAGTGAAAGTTGTTTTAGTGAGGAGACTGACATATTGCAGTTGTACAAAAGGTAGTGAACTGTGACAAGAGTCAAGGCAGCGTAATTGCCATTATCATTGACTTACCAACAGTGTTTCTGCTGCTATTATGTGCCCAAATTAATCTGTCTGAAAATAGCTTTCCTTGATAGAGCTCTATGAAATTAACCTGAAGTATTTGTTCCTGTATTTGAATTAATGCTGTTTAAGAAAGGAACTTTGAGTTTCCTGAATCTCTCATAGACCCAACCTCTTTGGAAGTTGCCAGCCCCAGGGCTTCTGAATCCTAACTTCGTTTGGAGCCACTTGCATACCTCCTTCAAATTCCCCTGGAAATCTTTGTCCAATGAATTCCTTCCATGTAGCTGCCTTTTCGTTGTTCCCTTCAGGGTGCAAATTTAAAATATCGAAATATGATTTTTTTTTCCCCCACAAGAAACAAAATCATATTCCTTAAAATATGATGACATTTTTAATATAATTTTTATGTATCAAGATGGGAACACTTTTGAACTGTCATTTTGGAACACAAGAAAAAAAAGAAGAGGCCTAAAATTGCTTTCTCCCATGAATAGTTTGAGTTTTGATAAAAATAGGCTCTTCTGTGAGCATTCAACTTTGAAAAAATTAGCACAGTTTCCCTAATATCATAAGCTTTGCAATTAAATAACAGAAATTAATAAACTCATCCTTGTCTGGATGTCTTTTGGTGAGGAGAGGCTGTGGAATCTGTCTGGTTTCCTCTGGAGATGCCTGAGAGGAGATCTCATCAATGCACATAAATGTCTCCAAGGTGGGTGCCAAGAGCTTGGTGCCAGACTCTTTTTGGTGGTGCTCAGGGACAGAAGGAGCAGCAATGACCATAAAATAAAACACAAGAAGCATCATCTCAGCAAAAGGAAGAATTTTCCATGACGGTGGCAGAGCACTGGAATACTTGCCCAGGGAGGTCCTGGATTCTCCCTCTCTGGAAATATTCCAAATGCACATGGACACGTTCCTGTGTCACCTGCTTGAGGTGACCCTTCATGGCAGGAAGTTTGGACTGGGTGATATCCACAGGACCCTTCCAACCCAAACTAGTCTGTGATTGTGTTTTTTTTAAAGCTCTTATTTCTTTTCTTCTGAATTATTAGCACATGCCATACTGAGAAAAAGTAAAATTATACATCATGAAAATGCTCATGTTTTGTGAATATAAAATAAAAGTCGTCAGCCAGGCAAAGAAAGAGTTGCACTTTTCACCCTATGAGCAGAAACCATGTTCCTATTTATTGTCTGGAAATCTCAGTAGTGGTCAGCATTGTTGGAGCCAAACACTGCTTCTGTATGAGTTAATGCTGCCTGTTCTGGTAGTAAAATGTTGAAAGTAAATATGAGAGTAACATTCTTTGTATGCAACCTGGTCTTTCATTATCATAAAAATAAATAATTCAAAGACCTATCCATCTATCTATCTATCTATCTATCTATCTATCTATCTATCTGTTTTTTTGGGTTATTTTATGTAAGAGGTTTTTTCCTTCATCATGGATCCAGATGGTTTCAATTTTTACAACCCCATGAGACTTTCAGGATGACAAGAAACAGTGCAGCAAAACATGATATTTGGTTTTTATCTGTAAATGTTTGAAAATAATCCTAGTTCCTTTATCATGAATGGCTGAATTAACACCCATAACAAAATATAGTGGCTTGTTTTACCTTCAGGATTGTTTCTAATCATGTGTTCTGCCTGTAGATCCTTATCTGTGTTCTTAGACTCACTTATGAAGACAAAACTTTGATGTTGTATATCCTTTCCCTCAGAAACATTCTCTGTGGATCTTTCAAAGTGTGCTTCTTCTTGAAGAACTATGTTTTGAGATATAATTGAAGATCTGCAGGAAGCAGCTTCTTCCTGTTGGGAAGGATGCACAACGCTCTTTCATTGTTTCCTATATTTTTATTACATTCTTTTACAGCCTCTTCTGTCAGTTTTATTTTAAGGAGGATTTCTCTCTGTGATCCTCTGTGACTTGTACATGGGGCATAAGATGTCAGTTTTCTTAATTACTGTGGTCAGTTTACTTTACATCATGAAGAATCTGTCTTCACTTCTGATTTTCTAATTAAAATTAATACAGAAAATTCAGAACTGCTGTGAGTAAATATTGTATATTAATTTCACTGGATGAATTAGACTGGGTGATGGACCAGAGTTGTTCTGGTTTGACAGTAGTTTAACACGAAGAAAATTCTGAACTGTTTTCATTGCTGCTGTTGGTAAAACTACTCAGTGCCAAATAAGGAAATACTCTTATCTATTTAGTGTGAAATTAAAGGTTAAAGAAACCTGAATTATTATCATATGTAGGATTTTTATTACAGAACATATGCATCTCCAGTCTAACATCTATATTCTTTGTCAGATATTTTTCATAAAACCAGCTGAAAATAATTCTAAATATAACTAATAAATCTGTTTCTAATCAGTAAAATTAAGCACTCCATTCTTCTTCTCTAGTGCCCAAAATACAGCCCAGGAAGTAATTATTTCTTTATAAGATAAGATAGAGATATCAAATCTTCCCCAACTATTTTCCATTGAGAAAGAGCTGTGGGAAGCCTCCTGCATCCTGCGTAGATAATACAAGATCTCAAATTCTAACTTCTGAGAGCCTTTGGAGGAAATGCTTTATCTGAGTTACTCTGTACCTGCTCTGGATTGTTCTCTCCTCTCTCATTCCCTTTCCCACACAAATTATCTCCCAACAATTTGGGCTCATTATCTCTCATCTAATTAGGAAAATTTCCTCAGACATTTTCTCTCTTTCTTCTGGGAAATGTCATTACCACCTCTGGAAAGTGGGTTCTAGGTTCTCAAATGCCAATATTTCTGCTGCTAAAAGGCTTTCTCACATGGCCTGTTCTGGAAATACTTTAGAAGCAATTTAGAACAACAAAGCTTTTTATGTCCTTCTGATCTCATTATTTTTTAATAGAAGCAGAAGAAAGCATAACTGCTGTTTAGTGTCAGGCAGGCAAACAGCCCTGACACTCTGCAGCCTGGGAACAATCAGCACTGCTTTTCAAAAGACCTGGATTTGGACTAGTCGCTCCAGTGCTCAGAAATCAGAGCAGGGATTCTTGGCACAAATATTTAAGGTTATTTGATATTAAGGTTAAGTTTGTGGTCAGGTCCTTTATTCACCTCTGACAAGGAGGAGAACGATGACACATCAAAAAGATGCACAGATGTGATGCATGCAAAGCAGATGTCAGCGAAACTGTGGAGAAAAACATATTCTGTGCTTTGCTTGCCATGAAAATAGAAAATATAAGCCAACTAGCCATCATTCCTGTAAAATTAAGGTAGAATTATTTCTTGCATGTGTTAAAATACAGCTCTTTTTGAATCACTGCATCAGTTCCCAAGATTTTGTGGAAATTTGGGGTTTTTTTGCATCAAAAGAAAGTACATGTGTTTAGATAAAAGTAAAATCAATAAACCCACAAGTCACAATAAAGAAAAAAAAATTATCTGTCTTTCCCTCCTGCCTGTTTTTGCTCATATAAGACTTGGAAATGCAATAATATTTTTAAAAAGTCAATTGAAGTAGCATTATTGTTTTCTAAGTAGATGCCAAACACAAAAATCCTATACCTTTTTTTTCTAGCTAAGAATCATTACAGCTGCAGCAAATCAAATGTCTCAGGGAATTTAACTTTTCCTTACTTCTGCCATGCATAGAAAAAATTGGATTCTTATGCTGACTTTCTTATAATTATTCTGATAATGTAACAGCTCACTGAGTGACTTTCATGAATTTCAAGACTCTTCATTTTTCAGAGACAGGTAAAGAAAGCTTGTGGTAGATACCTGCTAGGTGCTGAATGCTTTTTGGAAATTAGAGAAATGAACAGAGAGATTGCATTAGAACTAGACAAAAACATACAGCTGTGGAGGTGTCAGTCCTAATTTAGGAAAAAGGAAAAAAAAAAAAAAAGAAAAAGAATTAAATAATATTTTTAATAAGATTAAGCATTACACCAGGGTGCTTTCAAAATCAGAATGTTCCTAATAAACTGGGTTTTTCTGGTCATCAGTGATTTCTGGGAAGGGATTTCAATCCTCAGTTCCTTTTCTACTGATGATGGGTAAAGAACACCCTTTTGTAGCTGATTTCGTCTGTCAGTTCAATCTTCTTCTCCTCCTTTGAAGTCAAAATTATCTAATTCCTCAGTTAAATCAAATGTCAGTTTCTGTTTTTATATTAAAAGAATTGTATAAGACACTCTGAACGTTCAGTGCTTCGGTGGAGTGTTTATCTTTTCGTCTCATTGATTTTGTAGACAGTTTTCTCTTCCCTTCAATGTCCCTTTTCTCTTTGAGATGCCTACTGTGCTACAGTGTTGGGTTTATTTTTTTTTTTTCACAATGCCAAATAGCATCTCAGCAAGCTTTAAGATGTGCACTTTTATTATAAGAGGAAAATGTCTCTCTGTCATGTACGTGATTCTGGATTGTTTTGTTTTCAGAAGGGTAATGCTGCTTGGGGAATGGAGGTCGGATCAAATATATCACATCAAAACCTGCAGGTTCCAGAGACAATGCCTCGACTTTGTCTGGCTTTTGGGTAAAACGGCCTGTTAATTGAATGCAAAACTGAAATGCCAAATAAAAAAATGCTCCTTCAAGGAGCTATAGATTATGGAGCTGGGTTTCAGCACTGAAGAGGCAGTATCAACAGAAATATCACTACACAAGCCCCCAAACTGCACTTTACTCTGCTTTTTATTACACAATGAATACTCCTTCATCCTCTGGAACTGTCGTTTCTTAGGTGCTTATCGGTGGTGTTCTGTGATTCAGAAATCACTGGATGAATCATTAACTTCACAAAGGCCTTTTTCATGTCACACTAAGTACAGGAGTAGTTAATCCATAAACAAAGCTATAATCCTTGGTTTCACAGTTTCCTGATCTAAAAACTGAACCTACCCCTCTGAGTCAGGGTGCTAATGAGAAAATTAAGTTGAAGCTTTGGTGTTACTGAATTGAGTTGAAAATATTATTTCAGACACAACACAAAGAAAACTGTATTTCTCCCTCTTTTTGGATTAAAAAAAATGGTACAGTAATCCAAGAATAAATTTGCTCAGACTTGTGGTCTACAGTAGGATGGGCTCAGGAGAGTTTGGGACTTAGAGGAGTTTGGACAGAGTGTCCCAAATAGCTTTCCAGTTTTAAGGAATGTGGTGGGTTGACCTTATCTGTACACCAGGTGCCTGCCAAAGTCATTTTATCACTCTCCCTTTTCATCTGGGGAGAGATAGTGGAGTGTTTTAATTTTTGACTCATAAGAAACAAAACCAGATCACCCTCCTGGTATTGGATACAAAACTTCCTGAGGTTTAAGCATCAGAAACTGGGATTATATTATAGTTAAATCCAACTACAAATATTTTTACATGAGCATCACGAAGGATCTGTCAGTGTCTTGACTCTTACATCTTCATTTTAAGGCAGTGACTTTACCAAAGTCTTGTATTCAAGTCTACTATCAGGTCAGCATGTGGGTCTATGATTGGATATTAGCATGGCATAAAGGTTGATAGAAGAACTTGACAGGCTGAAAGAGCTGGGCTTGCCCAGAGAAGTTCTGGGTACTCCATCTCTGGAAGTTTTAAGGGCCAGGCTGGATAGGGCTCTGAACAACCTGGTTTGGGGGAAAGTGTCCCTGTCCTGGGCCGGGGGTTTGGAACTGGGTGATTTTTAAGGTTCCTTCTAACTCAAAACTATGATAAATGCTGCTTTACAAACCCATGTACTAGACATGCCAGGAGATGACTTATACATAGAGATAAGTTTCCATTCTCTTTCTTAAGTCCAAAAATATTCTTTATGAAAGATGAAATTGATGAAAGTGAAGTGATATTTTCTTAACAGATGTAACAAGCCCCCAATTTATAGCTTCAACTAAGAGTCCTTCAGAGAAGATGTCTTGATCTGAATTAATTTTTAAATTAATAATGGAATATACTGAAGTGGCTTCTCCACTGAGAAGCAAAATGGTACTTCACCATTAAAACCCTAAAATGTGTTCACTACGCTTCTAGGACTGTGACTTCTGCTGCTAAATTTTTTGTACATTTAGGCCAAGGAAATGTTAGAAAATGGCATTGCAAAAAGCAGAGGATATGTCTCAAGAGAATGCAGCTTCTTTGGGTGCAAGTCCTTAGAACTGTGACCTGTAATGTAAGAATTGCATTGTTACTTTAATGCATAATCATGCAGATTTCTTTTTATATGGAAAATGCCTTTGTTTTCTATAGGTTTGTGGAAAGTACTTTTCCTAGAAAAGCTTATCTAACACCCATTGAACTAAGTTGAAAAATTACTATTGATCTGGATGAGAATGAGATCAGCCCCACACTGGGAAAAATGACACACATATATAGAGAACAGTTAATGTAGGAAAGTACTTACTTCTTGTTTTATAATTTGGTATAAATTTAGCAATTAATCACCAAAAATTACAATAGTTTCTAGAATTCTATTCTATCTTACATTTCAAAGTGATTTCATCATTTTTCCTATATCTATCACACAGTATTATTGGTTTTTTTTCATGAAATGAAATAATTTTACATTTAGAAAATGTTATTGCTCCTTTAGGCACTTTAATGTATAATGTTAATAGTTAAAAGGAATTGTAAGCTTAATTAAAAAAAGAAGAAGATATTATAGCGTACTTGGAATAAGAGGATAATGCACTATGTACATAAAGATGTGATTTAACCAAATATAAGATGTAAAGGTGACCAAAGGAAGTAACTGGCATGACTTAGAATGTCTAAGGAGTATTGGTTAGTCCAAAACCAGCTGAATCTCTGTACCTCCCTGGCAAACAGCAAGCTTCAAGTGCAATAAAAATTATCATACTTATGGAAAATTAACTTGTTGAATAGGCATGAAGTTGTTGTGGAGGTAATCACTTCTAAAGAACATAATCTTCCAGTGTCTGGCTTTCTGAAATGGAAAGAAATTAATTAGTGGAAGCAAAAATTCATCATAAAAATATGTTGAGGTATAAATCATCATCGAATGCATATGATCTTTATTTTTTGCAGGGTGCCTCTTAAATTTGGGTGCAATTCCTGCAATATGTCAGTCCTGGAAGAGAAAAGAGAAAGTCTGTATAACAAGAGCTGGATGTCTTCATATCTGAGGGGTTTCTCATTCTGGTAGGCTTCAGTGGGCATATGGGGAACAGGGCCTTCTGCCTTCTGAGCAGATAAGGAGCAGATTGTGCCGATGGCAGCGTTATCTGCCTGATCATCTCCCATATGAGCTGTGACCCAGCACCATGTTCCAGCAGCCAGCCAAGACAAAGGGGATTAGGAAGGTCTGCATTGTGCCTGCTCATCACCCATGGGAGTGACTCGTAAATCTCTGCTGTGATTCAGCTGACTGATACACAGGTTGCTCGATCTGCCCAAGACCATTCACAACAGCTGTATAACAGAAAAAACATAAAGCATGGAAATGTTCAAAGAATTGTGTGCTCAAAACCATTCCAAGTTTTGTCTAAAACTGAAACTCTGCTGCGGAAACTGGCAAGTTTTATGTGATTATTTCTGCACATTATTGAATTTTATCCAGAGGAGAAGAAAACTGATTTGATGTCAATGATGACACACTGGAACTCCAGCTGGAAGAGAAGCAGAACACTTTGCAGGAATGAAGTCTTCCATGGCTGTAGTCTATTAGCAGCAAGCTGACTTACAGGAAGCTTTGACACACAGTCTAATCAGATTAACCTGGAGGAGAGATGAGTCCTGAAATGCTAACACTGACAAATTGCAGATATGTGCTGATGAAAGCCATGCACCACTTGCTCTTTGCTGATCTTCTTGCTCAATATGGTACATGACAATGAAGATCAAAACCAGAGACAAAAACAGACAATCACAGATTGTGGAGGTATGAAAAGGTATTGTACCTTTCAGCATCTTCTCTTTGTCAATGCATCCATCTCTTGAGGTGTGTGAGATATCTTGAGATATCTATTTTCACCTTAGGTAAGCTGCCAAGTGCATGTGAAACGAACAGTGCAGTCGTGTCCATCTGGATAGCAAGGCAAACTGTTCGGAAGGCATTTCATTAAAGAAATCCCACGAGTAACACACTGCAAGAAATCCATGGAATGATTACCTCATCTTTTTGCAGGTTTTTCTCCTGACTGTGTGCTAGAATTAAATCTGCTCAATGGATCAGATAGGTGCTCTGCATACTGAAATTGTAGCAAGGACCCGGACAGACCTTGTTTTAATTGGCAGGTTGTACATTTTGTGATAGAGACTAAGCATGAGCTCTGCTGTGCAAGTTTTTCAGCAAACAGCTACTGCAGGCTCTCTCTGTGCCAGTAAGTTCCATGTGACCAATTGCTGCACCAGAGGGCAAGTGGCATGACACAGCTTGCATCCCCACAGCCTTTTTCCCTACTAAAATAGAGTTGTCTTCTCTATACTGCTTATGGAGATCCAGAATACCTCCCGAAGGCTCTGCTGCCCGAGTCAAGGTCACGTCTGCTCCTCTGCTGCCTGCTCAAGGTCAGTGCTGGCACGTGGCTCCTCAGCCTTGGCTCAGTGTTGTGTGAGAGAGATGTGCCCCCCCTCCCCTGTGCTCATTTCTGCCCCTGTCCCACGCAACTACCTTGCCCTCTGCTCTTCCTCATCCCCAGAGTCTGACCCACACTGAGCTCTGGGTTGGCTGTGGGTGCTCTCAGTCCTGTCCTGATTGTCCCCTGGCTGCCCTTCCCCTATGGAGCAGCTTGTGTGGCACATGTGGTGAAATTATAGCCCTTATTTACACATTCAAAACCTGTGGTTTTCTTGGTTTTGTTTTGCAATTTTCACAAAAAAAAAAACCCCAAAAACAAAAAACGAAGTAGAATTTATTTTCCATAATATCTCATAAAAATAATGTCAGCAGGTAATTTTCTTAGCAACACACTATTAAAATAAATATCAGATTTCAGTATAGATTTTATGGTTTTTCCTGTTTGAAAATAATCTGAAGAATGTCCTCAATTTATTCTGCATATGGAAATTAGGTTGAATACAAGATTGAACCTTCTCCTTTACTAACTGTGTGAAATATAACACATAATATTCTGGTGAGGTTTGCAGCTGATATCAATGCTATTGCTTCAAGATGTAGAAACTGGAAATGGAGAAGCTTTACATATAGTTTTTATACATAAATATTTTTGCATATATTTTAATACATATGACTTCTATCTTCAACAAATAATTTCTGTCACAAGGAAATAAACAGGTCATGTCCTATCCAGAAAAACTAAATTATATCCCTGGGTTTTTAATATTTTAAAAATTTTTCCAGGCCTATTTCTACTGAAGACCCAAAAGACTGTGTTAGTTTCTTTACACAATTAAAAATTTGAACAACTATTTAGAAAATATCATTCTTGATAACATCTCTGGATGGGACAAGGATCAGAGGACTAGCATGCAATAAAGAGGACAAATGTGTCATGGTTGCAAAAGAACAACGAATTTTTTAGTATGCCATAATGTAAAACTGTATTTTTAAGAATAAAAAAATGTAACAATATCTGGAAGATGGAAACTCTGCAAAAAACTTGCATTTATGATAAATAATGAGTTGAACTGAACTCAAGTTCCAACTGCAATGTCATAACTGAGAAGAAGTCTGAAAGAGATATCAAGTTGTATGAAAGCCATATTCCCTTCCTTTGATTTTTTTCTGCTTGCTTGTTTGTTTGTTTGGGATTTGTTGTTCGTTTGTTTGTCTCTGGCAATTATTATTCAGGAATAATTTTTTATTTCTCATTGATTCCAGTTAAAAAATAAAAAACCTCAGTAGCCTGAGAAAATTTCAAAAAGAAGCTAAGACAATGATTACAGAAGTGGGAAATGTATCTTAAAATGAAAGAACCAAGGAATATAATTTACATATTTTATGAAAGAGAAGTTAAACAGCAATTTTATTAAACAATTGATTCAGACATGTCCATATAAAATGTACCTTCTTTGTTCTCTTCAAGGCTTTAAGTAAAGCTGTTGGCATAAGTTTTTATTATTATAAGAGCCATTTAAAAAATACCTGGGAACCTTTTTGATCGTGGGAATCTCAGCTGCCAATGCTATTTGTAACCTGTCCCTAACGAGGTTTTGGTCCTGTCCATGTAGCACCCTCCTTAGTTATCCCCAGGCACAGCCCAGGCGTTAGCCTGGACCAGGAAATGTTCTGAAATGACACTTTGGAGGCATCCAGGCTGCTGTGGAGGCTGGGGGTCTTTAAAATGTGCTGCAATGTCTGCTCCATTCCAGTTGGCCTTGGTGCCAAAGAGCAGTTTCAAATATTCATGAATTACTAATGCACAAGTTTGCATTGTCAAGGCCTTAGACCTGAAACGTCTCCAGATGAGCTCTCCATGTTTGACACTTCCCTGTTTTTACCATATCATTATACAGACTGACATATCTGGAGACCAATTAAAAACTGACATCAGATGGTAAATTGTTTAAGTAGTGCAGTCAGTAACCAGAATTAGTCTTCATTTTACATCCTAAATATTTTACATGCTATCTCCAAAATTGAAGGTGAAACACTTCATGCTCAAGGCATTTTAGAGACACAGACAATTTAGAATCTCAGAATATGTTTCATTTATATTGAATTTTACTTTTTATCATAAAAATACCTCTTACAGCAGCCCAAAGGTTCATCACAGTATTCTCTGGATCAGATTGAAGAGCCAACAGTCACAAAATAGAAATGTGGCCTTTCTTTTCTGGTCTTTGCAGAGATACAAAGACAAGCATATTTTATGAGTTTTTCAGACATTGAATACAATATGGAAAAATGAGACTGACCCAAGTCTGCTCTAATTTTTTTATTGAGTGCAGGAAATTCTGCTGTTTCCCTACCATGAATCTGATATCGTTAGGATACCACTGTTAATATGGGTAAATGTAGTTACATTAGAATTTTTCCTAAATAGTCAAATAAGATGAACACTGCATTCCTAGCATGTCTATGAGGCACAGCCTTGCAAACTGTAACATTGTACCTCATGTTTTGATTTAATTAAACACTCACCTAACCTTAAGAACACTGACTCCATTTGACTCCAGCATATTTTGCATGATACAATGACAGAATTGCAGCCCCATGGAGAATGCTTTAAAAAACAAAAACCTTTCAGTACTGTCCACTAAAAATACTACATTTCTTCAAAGAAAAGATAACTTGATTTATGGAAACAATGTTTTAAAATTATTGAACTGAGACCAACAGTTTTTAGAAAGGAGCTTTTCTTTACCCAAATAATGTGCTCGAATAGCTGTCTCTTGATTTGTGACTGCTTAAAAGAAGAGTGGTAAGATAACATTAGTTGGTATGAATCCAATTTTTTCAATTACAATGCTTAAAGAGGCCATGTTAATTTGCGATATTGAACTTGTTGTGTAAAAGCTGTGGAATGTGGTAAAAGCACAGAAGTTCCCTGATTCCCGAGCTGCTCTCTGCATACCAGGCAGATTGTGGTGACACCACAGGGCATTGCTATGAAAAAAAAAAAAAAAAGAGTTTCAAAGAATTATTATGACAGGCAATTTCAGAGGAAACATTTCTGTAACATTAGAGTGATGTGATATCATTCTTTATTCTGTTTGAACAGAGAAAGTGATGGTATCTGTTCGTTACTTTGCCAGACTTGATTTATCTGGGCTTTTATCTCTTAAGGGATTATAATGATGGCTAATACTAATATATAATAAATTATGTATATTTACACTGTGGAAGTAGATTTGATAACCAAAATACATGTTGATATTTCACCAACACTTACAAGTATGAAGCTTTTGAAATTTGTGAGATTCGAAAAAAAAGTTTCACTACTTGCAGAAATGTCAAAATTTGCTGTTTTCCTATGCGTTTGTGGTTGGCTTTAATAAACTTTTAATAGCAACTTGTATTTGGAATGGAAAGCTTTGCATGAAATAAAATCTTTAATTACTTTGTTAAAATACCTGCATTTTTCTATTTACAGCTCAATAGTCACTCAGCCATCCTTTGATATTGTTATAGACCACTTTTTGACCAAATGTGTTGTCTGTCTTTGAAATGTTTAAACAAGAAGCACACAGGGTGAATGTTGGCAAAGTGAGTATTGTAACACATATACTCAAAGCGTTGCTCTTAGTAGTGCAAAGAACTCAATTTCTCTCAATAGAAGTAATGATAGAATAGGTTCTGAGGAAGGTAACAGTGATTTATCCCTCAGGGGATAGATAAATCACAGCTCACCACCAGGTGAACACAGAGGCCCTGCATTTCTTCCCCATCTCACAGCTCCTGGAAAGGCAAACCCTGGGTTCAGCACCAGAATATTTGCACTTCCTCATTGTCAGCTTTGCTCTTGGGACATGTGGCAGGGGAGGAGGTTCCTGGGCTGGAATCATAACCTGTTTAAAGGTGAAGATCTCATCACACTCCTCATCTCATCACGCTCCTCATCCATCCTCTTCAGAAGCTGTCTGAGCATGAAGGCATCTGAGGTACTGCCCAAGGAGCCAAAGGAAATACAAGAAGGTGCTCATCAAACCAGCCCTGAGGAAAACAGAGAGATTTAAATCTGCTTGCTTTGTTCCCATCTCACCCATCAGCATGAGAGTTCCATCAATCCAGGCTCCCGAGGCCTCATTCTCATTTGTGAGAAGGGCACTTCGCATCACTCTGGTAATACAAAGAGACATTAAAACAGGAGTAATTTATATTTACATCATTTTTATGGCTCTGTTGCTATTAGAAGGGTGTAAAGTGGCATTAGGAGAAACCACTATCAGGCTGCTTAGGGTCTTTACTTCCAGGGACTGCAATGCTGAGCCCAAATGACTAAGGGCATGTAAATGAGGACATCTAAGAAAGGCATCTGTGTGATAAAGTACATATTGGAAAGGCCAGGAAAATGTACTAGTTTAAATCTACTAAACTCACTCATAAACCCCTGGAATGCAAGATCTGCTGGAGTAATGCCACTGAGTTATCTGGAAGCTGTTAACCTTTTTTACAAGGCTATATTGAATAAAATGTTGCTATCATCAGAAAGCTGTTTGCCAGCGTCTATGCTGTAAATAAATTTGAGATAAATATATTGCACACTGGAAGTATATTCATTTTATCACAGCACCACAGAAATGACAGAAATTTTGTCAAGTATGTATAATAGGCACAAAATTGATGAACTTGGTGCCTGAACGCTGTTCCTGCTGACCTGGGATGTACAGATGGAATGATGTTGGAAATGCCTGGAAAGGAGGTTTCCTGTTATATGTAACTTCTGAATACTTGTACAAATGCAGTATATTTCTGAAAGCTATTTATATCTAAAAAAATAACACACTGATAAAAGTGTCCTAACTGTGAACTTTGGTTTTCTACAAATAATATTGCAGGATTAAAAATGAATTTCTAGATCTCAACCAGTACTGAAATCTGTGAACTCTTCTGTTATTTCTGTATTTTCTTCTCACATAAAGTAAAGAACAAAACTTTTTATGACCACAAACCACTTTTACCTGTGATTTGTAGTGTTTGGTGACATGAAAAAACATTACTAAAACAGAATTAAGAAAAGAAAGTAAAAAAAAAATCCACTTGTTCCTGCAGCTTGTTCATATCCTTTAATTCTGTATCTCTGCTATTTATTTCCTCTCAGTATGTTTTACATTTACTAAGGCCAAATTTTTCCTTGCTTGCAGATGGTCTTTCTCCACTCTGTTTTGGTCACTTTGCAATTTATTGTGTCTTCATGTTTGTCTTCTGTCCTTCCAGCTTCAACATCACCCATATAATTAAGAAAGAAAGAAAGAAATAGGGTGAAAATAGAAAACAAATGAAAAATTGTAAAAGTAGCAAGAGGCACACAAGAGCTCAGTGTTCATAGTTTAGTTGAATAAAAATCTCCAAACCAAAGGACAAGAAATCCTTTTCTAAAATCCTAAAAATAACTGGACTTTGATATAGCTGCATGAGCAGCCATCAAGCACTAATTAATCTCCTCTTTCATCAAAAGGCATCGTCATCTTTTGGCTATATTGGTGCATGGCTCGTACCTATAATTTGTGAACAATAATTAAACCGTGTGAAAAAATAACCCAAGCAAGTCTGCTCCATAGCTAAAACTTAACACAGTCCAAGACAGACTTTCTATAGGGGAAAATAGTAAAACAAAATAATTTATTTATCAGTTGCTCACTCATCTGATGGACACAAGCAGCACACCCATGCACCTACAAAACATTAAGTGAGGAAGAATTGACATTTTCAAAAATGTTTCTAATGATGTATGTACAGTTTTCAGTCACATGGAGGTTAATATATTTCCGAATTCAAATTGCTTTCATGAACCATTCCTATAACAAATCAAGACTGCTGGGAGAGTGTAAAAGGGAAAAGCTAGGCTCTGCTGGTGCTGGAACTGTGAAAACTTGGCTCTTCAGGGCTCCTTTCTGGGAGGGACAGCCTGAATGGTTTCTGTGCCTTTTCAGCATGGATTTTGTGCTGCAGCCTGGTGAGTGCTGTCTGTGGGACTATTGTTTGTGTGACTGCATTGTCTGTGGGACTCACCTGTGGGAGCCTGAGACAGCCATTCTTCCCTCAGAAAGAAGATAACGATGCTGAGGTCCTAAATGCAATTAGGCTTTGGACTTTCTCAGATTCTCTAGTGCTGCTGAAAGGAGCACACTCTCTTAAGACTTTGACTGGGGACTAATCCTCTGAACCCTGAACCTCCAGCTGCCAGGATTATGAGCCAAAAGTAAAGACACAGCGAGTGCTGCTGTACTTCAGGTGGGAACAACTTCATGATGAATTCTTTAATTTTAAACTATTGCAAGAGGTGTTGTTCAGCCCCTGTAAACATCTGTCACGTTTCTACTCATTGGAAACTCTGTATGTAAGAAAACAGTTACAACAAAAACCATCCCAGCTCAGCTGAACAATTAATAAACTTGCTGTACTTTTTTCACTTTCAATCATTATCCCCCAGGGGATTCTTGGACTATACCACTACTCTCAGATTAAAAATTTAGGACAATAAAGAACTGCAAGTAAAGTTTATTTGCCTCTTGGGAGCAAGTAGCCAGAGATTGTTGTGTCCATCAGCTCTCTGCTCACATCAGCAGACAGCTGAATGCTCCTAAAGTAGCAGAAATTGCATTAGCTTTGTTCATACCAGTGTTTCTTGCAGCTTCACAGTCCAAGGCCAACAGCAAATGCTCACTTGAGCATTCATCATCCCTAGTGGTTCTTGCAGTGTATTATCTCAACTTCATCACAGAGACCTTTCATTTGAGACTGCAGAATCTGGTGAATTCACAACACTGTGCCTGCTGCTATTGGTTCAGGCTGATGAACATATGATTGTTTGCATCCATTGCCAGATATTCACGTCAAATTCAAATCCTTCAGACTCATCACTGAAAATAAAGTGTCTGAAATTAAGACCTAGTGAAGTAAAAAGGCTTGCCACACTTCAGTTTGAGAAAATGTGTAGTGGAAATGTGAGAAATATAAAAAGTTCTTAGGAGCTGTCATTTAGCATAATGTGTAACTTGCATGTTTTAAGTAGATATGAAAGAATTTTCTGGCAAAGTGTAGAAATAAGTACTTGCTTCATGTTTTTCTGGGAAACATTTTTTAGAAAACATAACCCTGTTTTTTACCTGGAATTTCATTTTTTTGTTCTATAAATTTACTTATCTACAAGTGGATGTATATAATTTAACTTATAATTTAATTAGTTCAGAAAAAATGTAAAAACCCTAAACTTACATGCTCAGCAGTTGTGATGGTTTCTTTTATATACTAAATGAGTAGGAAACCACTATTTTTCATAACCTTTCATAACCAGCCCAAATTGTTTGTATTATGCCGTTTTAGTGAAGTGAATGGAGTAGTGCAGCAGTCTGGCAAGGATTAGAGCCAGCATAAGGTAAACAACATGTTTAAGAACACGGAAAGGATCTCAACTTCTTGGTAGTTTTGAGAGAAGGTATTTTGCAGTGCCTGGTGAAATTATGTACCAAGGCACTAGTACAGGTGTCAAGAATGTAGATTGTGAACTTCCTTGATAACATAAATAAATAAAGAAAGAAACACTAGAGGATGAATTGAAACTTTATTTTTCTTCTTAGAAATTAAAATTTTGTGGGGTTTATTCGAACTGATTTTTAACTCAACTAAGAACCAGCTATTTTAATTTTATATTTGTATTATTTAATATTCTTCAACCTACTTTTAAAGCTTGAGGTTAAACACAGACTATACTTTAAACATTCCCAAAATGAAAATGGAAAGCTATCAATCAAAAGGGAAAAGGAAATACTAAAAGATTACTGGAGTTTAACTTTTTCCCCCCCCTTTTTTTTTTTTTTGGAGAAGCTGAGTATGAAATTGCAGACAGTTTTGCGCCTTGAAACTTTCCATTTTCAGTGAATTGTTAACTGACGTAAAAATATATGCCCACCTGTGTCATTATAGTTTACAATTGTATTTTCTCCACTAGCTTAAGCCAAGTAGACCCTTTGCCAGTATCAGATTTTTGTAAAATAATTTCTTTGAAGTGTGATTCTTTAGCTTTGCAGTAGATGGCCAAAATTTTTTGGATGAATAATCATTGGGTCAAAGAGAGTTTCTCTATCTCTAAGAAGATTCCTTTTGATTTGGCTGGGGTATAAACCTCTGAAAATCAGAATTAGCATGTGCTTAGTAGAGCATCATTGGAGGCTGATAAGATCTTTTTGAGCATCATAGCCTCACTAAAGCTGCTGCATTACCAAAGGCTTTGGTACAGCCAGATTCAGAGAAAATGCTGCCAAACTCCACTAGGTTTCCTATGTAGTCTATGCACACCTAAATATTCAGAAAGGACATTCTGTCCCTCTAGCTGTTGTCCAAACATCATCTTAGTTAAGAAAATGGCCTTGTTGTAGTCTTATAATTACAATTAAAGAATTGGGAAGATCCAGCCTAGTACTGCCCTATTTCACTGACAAATTTAAAATGTGGTGAAGTTATCCATGATAAAGGCAGGAAAAGGAGCAGGATTCTGATATGTCAGGACTTCTGCAAACAATTCCACTGCCTTTCTGCATAAGAATTTTGGATCTCTGACCTTGGCTGCGTTGACTCTAACTGTGAATGTGACTCATGTCCCAACAATGCCATGGCTTAGCAAAGTAGGGCAAGTGAAGGCTGCATCACTGTAATTAATTCTGATATTTGTTATACAATCTCTATTAGACCCTTATGTTTCTTTATTTAAATAATTTGTAAAATATGATTTCTTTATCTGCACAATTTCTGTGAAGGTGTAAGGTAACATGTATCTACTTATAACAATAATGCAGATTTCAGCCTGGCAGTGATAATCACCTACAATATGTTCAATTCAGGGAGGAATATCAATTTTATATCCTTCTCTGTTAAGAACAATGGAATTTATTATTTTGTTTGCTATTCCTTAAAAAATAGAATAATGGTATTAAAATGAACAAATCAAAACAGACCAAAAATCACATTAGACTTTCTAGTATTTAACTTCCTATAAACAGCAATTCTTTCCCCACTCCCCTACACCCCCCAACTATATAGTTGTGTTTAAAATGACATCTAGTTCTCCAGACACATTTTTCTGGATACATTTCAGCTGCAGAACTTCTAAAAAGTTCCTCAGTCACAGACTTCCCAGGTTTATGAACGCTGACATTTAAGACAAGCTCCTTGCTCTGGATAATTAGGCCTCCTTTGCAGGAATTCAAACACCTGGCTCACTTCTCTCTCTGGACCATGATTTGCCCTTCTGTCCTTTGCAAATTTATTCTCCTTGTTGTAACATTTAAAGTACCTTAAATTTGTATTCCTGGGGATGGATCCTCATGTGGTGAAATGAAGCCTCATTTGACGGATTGCTGGGAGCTACTTCAGTATCCAGCAGAATTAATCTGGTTGAAACCGTTCTTTTTCCATTCTCTTGCTTAACTCATATTTGCAGAGGAATTCAGAGAGTGCTTAGTACACTGGCTGCTCACCTGAAGACAAATCCATCTTTTGAAATTTCTACTAATTCACTTACCATGTGCTCCTCTTTTGAAGCCTGCTAATGTACGAGAGCATTGATGGTGGCAGTAGTGTTGCAGAGAGACACTTTGGGTCTAAGCAAGTTATCTTGTCACTGTCTGGTACTGAGTTCAAAAGTACCAAATATCTGTTTATGAAGAGGAAAAACTCAGTCAGAAGGTGGAAAGACAGGAATGCTTTGGAAGACAGGAGGAGGCTCTGCTGGCAGTGTTTAAGATGAATAATATAATGTGCTCTAATGAATGTCAAAAAGCAATGTTACACTTGATTCATGCTCAGCTTAAAATATTCCAGTAAAATAATTATTTTAACCAAAGACATGTCAAGAACCATGCTATTTCTCTGACAGTGACTGCAAAAGAAAATCTCTGAGAAAAAGGCCAAAAATAGGTGAATGCTTGTTCTTTATAGTAGGTTATTTGACCATTTACTCTGGGGATTTGTGAGTTAGGTACTGTATCTGGAGTGCAGCAATATTTCCTACATTTCCTATTGTAGTAAACTTTATAGTACTCCATTATTTCCAGATTATGCCTTTTCAACACTTATTTGTTTATTTTAACTCTTATTTTGCAAAGAAATACTACTGAACTGCTCATGGGTTTTCTCCTTTTTAAAACTTTTTCTGTTGGAGTTAGAAACTACATGTTGCTTAGAGCATAGTCTTGTTTTTATTTTTATTTCCTCTATTTGACCCCTGTAAACAACTGTCAAGCTATCAGTAGACAATTTTCTGTTTCTTCAAATAATTAACCGGGACAGTTTTTATATGACAATGAACTAGTTTCAAGTTAGTATGGCAACATGTCCTTCTTAAAAGTATCTAAAATTGCTGTTTAAGAAAATACCTTGAAAAATTAAACAAGTTTCTGCTCTCTGTGCAGGTGTCCTTTTAATATTTACCTTCTGTAAATATTAAAAAAACCCCTGTCTACTAGGTTTACAATGAGAATATAGTAAATGTCTGGTTCTTTTTTTTTTTTTTCCTCTTTTCTTTATTTGAAGCTGGTGTTTGAATCAAAATCCACTTAAGGCAGCAAATACCATTATCACACTGTGCAACAATACACCTCAGTACTATAATTGAGATTAACTTTCAATCACTACAATTTGTGAATCAGCAATTTCGAGAGGCTTCACTAGTTTTTCCGTGTGGAAGCAATCTACCCCCTGCTCACAAAATGATGCTTTTCTTTGGGGATATGGAAGACAGTGGAGAGGTTCTTTAAAAAAACTGTTGAGACAGAGCATATGAAGCCAAATATAAATGAATGAATTTATGTCTGAGATAAATGTGATCCTTATTCTTGTGGCTTCATAACCAATGGCTTTCTTCTGATTTCGGATTGCAAGGAAAAATATGTATCTAAAACCACTTTATACTTAGAGAACATTTTTAGTGTAGTAAGAATTCTTGATAATGTAAGATCAGAAAATCGGGTGTAAATTGCTATGTCTTCTATTGGCCTAGTTGAATTTTAGGTTAATAATACAGTCTAAGGATTTTAGTACTGATTTCAAAGCAAATAAAGCTACAGCCTAATCTGAAGGCACAGATTAAAAATGGGGGAGATAAGATAGACAGATACATAATCTACTTTTTAATGTAAAATGGGATTAGGCAGAGTTTCATTTCAGACCGAAAACTGATTCAGTCTTTTTGGTGCTGAGCTAGATAGTACTTAAATATGCTCCTGACATAGATGTTCGCCCCTCTGAATCCTGCAAGAGGTCTCACCTAGTCAGAATAGGCATCACATGTGTGCAAAAGTTTAGTCTCTTTAGAAGATGTAGTGTCCAAACTCCAATTTTTTTCTTTCTAGGCAGATATCCAATCACCAGTTTATACTTTGTTTCATGTCTGCACAGGAGACAGGAAGAGGATACTTTCTATTCTCATCTGCTTGTTATTTTGGTTAGCAGAAGAACAGGAAAGATTTATTAGATCAAAAGTCATGGAATAAAATTTATAAAGCTCTTTATAGTGGTGAGGGGTGAAGACCTGGGCTTAAATATATTCTGTTATTTCACAGTGTCTTCCATATCTTGAATGTATTCTAAATATTGCTACTATGAAAGGAGCTGGGAATGTTACCACTTTCTCCTCCTATGTAATGCTGGAAAAAGGAGTAAATGCACAATTTTCATACAAATTTCTTATAAACTTATATTGCAGCAATTGAATTATGGACCTATATTGGATACTTCTCCTTTCATCTTGAAATTAAATACTTGTAGCTCAGATGTGGTTGATGAGGGGTAGACATGGTAGCATAAAACTTCATTTTTATTTGCCTTTTTGTTTGTGTCTGGAGTCAATTAAAAAGTTTTCCTAATAGCTGTTTAAATTTCAAGAAAAAAAAAACCATAAAAATTTAAAATAAATAGGTTCACATAAATTTCATTAAAGAATCACCTGTGAAATGATCTGAATCAAACTACATTTTAAACTACATTTTAAAAACCAGAAAATTATTTACTCTTGTAATAGTACTTAAAAAGAATGTAGACAGACAAGAAAGATTGTCCTGACACATAAAATGAAAACATAATTTTGTGGCCTGTAAACAAAACAAAGAGTGGGCAAATTACAATTAACGTTAGACAGAAGTGTGAAGTTTTCCACCAAGATGAAGTTTGATTCATAAAAGAAAATGTGTTAATCCAGTGTTTGATTTTTCTGACATTCAACTTGATACTACGTGATACGAAAGTCCATAATTTTATATATATATATATATATATCTATATATATATATATATATATATACACACACATAGGGAATTGATTAGATGGATTAAAATCTTGACAGATACCATGATGGAGCTGTTGAGGAGGATGTAGAGAATCCTATCACCTAGGGTTCACAGACATCAGAGCTTGTTTGTTGTGTGATATTTTAGTCAGTGATCCAGATGATGATGCACAGTCCTGCTGGTGATGGTCAGAGATAATAAAGAACCGTGGGGTAAGACTTAGTATAAAGGCAGGGAAATCTGGTCACTTGGATAGAAGACCAAATATTAGGAAATATCCATAAATTAGCCAAATGCACCTGATACAGTTAAGCTAAGAGGATGGGAGAGTCTGTTTTGGGAGCTCCAATAGTTTACTGATGGATGTGTGGGTAATCCTCAGTAATTGCCTCAGTGTGAGCTCCCAACAATTTTTAATAGTACAGAGCTGACCACATGAAAGGCATTGCTGTTTGAGACAATGGCTCACAATTGTTTAATAACTAGAGACTGAAAACCTGCATTTTTCTAAGAGTTATTGTCTGATTCACCTTTGAGAAGAAACTGTTGTCCATATGTTTATAGTTGTTGACACGCCCATATGTGTATTTTGAACCCTTCTACCTTTAAGAGGGGAATGTGAGGTATTTTTAATATGAAGCTTGACTATAATTAGCTTCTCAGAATGTGTAAATAAAGGACGGTCAGTAAAACTTGGTCTCCTGCAGTTCTCCAAATGGTTACAATTATATTTATGTTGTTTTAAACAGACAATCATAATAGACACAGTAAATTCTACAGTATTTTACGAAGGACTTTATGGAAGAAGGAAATATTTTGTATTTTCAAGTTCCTGGATAATACAAGCAGCCATGATATTCAATTTCAGACACCTTACTTACTATGAAATTCCTGTATTTGCAAGAAAGACCAAAAATCACAAATTAACAAATCCTCCTACATTTTAAGATTCGTTTGGCTGTGATCTAGGTTTTAGCTACATAACTACAAACTTTTACACTAACCCATCTAGTTCATAAGTCCTTGGTTTATACAAGTTTAATAGCATCCAGTCTTGCCAAAGTTTGCATTTATTATCTGTTTTGAAAAATTTGTCATGACAAATGCTACTTTTTTTCTGAGACATCTAGTGTCCCTTCCTTCATTGTCCATTCTCCTGATTGCAGAAATGATAGTTTTCAATACAGAATAAAGCTTTAGTAATGCAATGTTGATTAAGTAGGCTCAGTTTTTTGACATTCTCCTGTTGAGAGAGACCTTGTACCAGAGAGGTCTTATGAATTCAAAGTGTTACTTCAATAATATAATAATGTTAAGATAAAGGGTATCAGACTTAAATAATTAACTCTGTTAAATAGGGAAAATAACTGTATGATATCCTAGGTACTTTTCAGTCTTTAAACAGTGGTAAAGATGCAGAACATTTAAAATCATTCAAATCTTGAGTGACATTTTAAAATCCCCTTTTTTAGCTTTTCTGGTCATCATCTACTGAAATTTAATGTACTTAATGTGTTGAAAATGCTGGTTGCTTTTTATTTCCACCTTTTTATTTTTTTCTTTTCCCAGGTTTTCTGCATAATTTATTTCATATGATTTAAAAATCCTTAATGTGGATGTAAGAGTTTCAGCCTCAGGGTATTAACCTCTGTTTGGCCAGGCAAAAGCACCTACACTTACACAGAGTCACCTGGTGTCAACAAGCTGCACAGTTAGTTGGAAATTAGGGATTAATTTGACTGGTGTTTAAAAGAATGCCAACACATGAAAGTAATTTCTGTATTTGTGATCCTCTAATTTTTGTGCCCATATAATTACATTCTGTGGGTTACTTTGTTAACATCCTTCTTTCTCCAGCTTTGTTGTTTGTTCTGAGTGACTTTTTTCATCACCACTCTCTTTAAACATCCCTCTGTAATGAGTCTGTACATCCAGCTGTAATCAATCTTCTGTTAGATATTCACAGACAGAGGAACCTTGATGCTATAGGCTGACAAATAAATCCCCTTTTCCACTGAATGTAGAACACTTGCAGGAAAAAAACCTTAAACAGTAATGGCACGAACACTAATTCCTACCGATTTCTAAGATGTCTAATTCCCTTTAATTTGTTTGGCTCAAATGATTACTTCCCCATGTGTCTTCAAAGGAGTGTTCTGTCAGGTAGCATTGACTGGAGTAGCTGTGCGTCTAACTGGGTTATTTACAGAAAGTGCTCTTTAACGTGATTATTGTTGAGGCAAATTTGGATTAGGATTTGTGTGTGTGTTATCAGTATCTTAGGTATCTGTTTTGGAAGCTGAGCATGGTCCGTGAGGTTTCACAGACAGATCAGCTTGCAAAGATATCCCTCTAGGCTGGAAGAGAAGATGTCTACTTATTACTTTAAGCATTGAGGAGGTTTAGCGTAATCAACACACTTTTAGCAGCAATAATTTGCAGCTGCTGTATTTTATTCCAGATGTAGACTATGTCCTGGTCTATCTATCTGTCATATTGTTCATCCTTAGGGTGAGAAGTGGGGGGAGAAGAAACATGACTTTTCTGTGGATAATAAATACGATTGGAAAAATTTCCTATCAAATTAACTTATAAAATTTAATAATAAGCAGGGTGTTCCAACACATGTGAGGGCTTGCATTCTGAAAGGAAAAGCCTTGACGGACAGGACAGAACAAGATTTTAGCTGATTGTATTCAAAATGTATCCTTGATATGGTCCATTAGTTGATCACATGATTCTATGATTTATGTAAGTACTCCTGCAATTAAGAGAAGTTGAAAAACATGGAAAGGTGCCAATGTAGGATTTTTTCAAATCCAGACCTGTTCTTGTTCAAACAATAGCTCAGCTTCTGCTTTGTGCAGATCACAGCAGTTAGATATCAGAGAGATAAGTAAGATTGATAGGGGTAATATTCAAATTGTAATGCATATCAAATTATTGAATGGCTGTTTTAATGAAGATGAGCAATCTGAGGAAGATCTGGTTAAATTCACATATAACCTGCAATAGGTTACTGCAGGAATTGTTGTGTGCTGTCCATCAGCTCTCTTTCAATGCACATTGCACTCCTTGTACTGTGTATTTCACTTTTTGCTAAGTCTTTTGGTGGTGAGAAAAACATAATTTTATAACTCCAAAGCAGGATCTTCCTTACCCTCTCACTGAACATCCCCTTCCCAGCCCTAGGTGGCAGATTGCTTAGGTGAGAGCCAGCCTGGCACCGGTGGCAGCTTGGATTTTTATCAAAAAGGGAAGAAGAGCCATTGATCTGCTCATATCTGATTCATTAGGTGACTTTTTTTAACAAAGCTGGTGAATTCATGCCCATTTGTGTGGACCTTTGCCAAAACAAGCTTACACTTTGTAAAGCTGGCAAATTCCCTCTTCTCTAAATATGTTTGACTTTCTTCAAACTGTCATACCACTAACCATTGGTAAGAGAGAATGCAGTCGTGCTGAAGTACTAAATATGCACATACAAAACCATTTTCACCAAAAAAAACTTTGCCCCATCCTACATTCAGAAGGTATTTTTATTGACAGATGATATATATTCAATATATAAAAAAATCTATTAAATTTTTAACATTATCTTGGTTTTAAAAGATTTTTTTTTAATTATTGATAGAATTTTTTGTATCTCCATGTGGAAATTTTAATGCAGAATTCCATGGTATTCAGAAAACTACATTCCAGACCAAAAAGCATACTAATTTTTCTTTATGTGCCCTTAAAATAAAGATGAGATCAATCTCCACATGGCCCTCAGGTCTGTCTTCTATTCTTTTCAAAAGCAAGCTATGTGAGATAAGCTGGATATTATTTCAAAGGCCTGTCTCATGTTGAGTGTGACAAGCAGCAGTTGTTTTCCCAAAAATGAAGATGTTTTGTAACTCTTAATTCCTGAGTAATCAGTAGATTCAAAGACAGACTCTCTGGAAAAAGAAGGATATTGTTGACAAAGCTGCCCAATGGATTATTTTGTAAAAGTCTGCCTCAAGATTTTTGAAAGGTAACTTAGCAAGACCCATAAAAAGAAAAAAGTTGAAAACACTGAGAAAATCTAAGGGAAAAAAAAAAAAGAAGATTGAGGATATGACCATCCAATAAGATAGTGTTGGGATCTTTGTGGACATGAATGAAGGATATAGAAGTTATCTGAGAAGACAGGCACATCTTCCATCTATGAACCTTCCCAGAGTTTCAGTTCAGAGCTCCACTGTTATGAGAACACAGGCCACAAAAACTAACTTAGCTTAGGAACAATAACTAGCCAAATAACTAGCTTAGGAACAATATAGTATGAAGAAATGCTGAAAAATTCAGAAAGAAGAACTGTATAAAGTAAATGTACTGAAGTAAATTTTTGCTGTCTGAGGAAGGAGGGTAAAAAAAATTTTTTTAACTGCTTTTGCAGCTCAATAATACCAGGAAAAAAGAGTGGGATACCTCCAGAAAATGACAGTCAAGCTTTTCCTTACATCAGAGTATGAACCTGGAACTCATAAACCAGCAGAAAGCCTCTCAGAAAGGGATAGTTTATCTTTTTGGTTTGTGCACTAATCTAAGCAATAGCAAGGAGAAATTTTAAACATTTGCGGTAGTGACACTGAAAGGAAAAGCATTGATCAGCAAGAAAATAAAGGAGCCAATTTGTTTCATGTTGGATGATTAAAAACCCTCACAGTCTCTTAAGGCAGCTGATTATGATAATAATGCAAGACCACAAGCTTATGTTTTAAATTATATTGCATCTGCTTTTTATTGGACACACAAGAATAAGGCTCACTTTGAAGCCATCTCTGAAGGTGAAGGTTTTATTCCTTTTATATTTCAAAATGTGTATTGTCATATTAATAATCAAATGGGTGATTTTACTTCCTCTCCTCCCTTCTGATCAAGGACCCATAAACCCATGCCTATGTGAAGTTGCTATAGTTTTTAATATTTATCATATCCTTATTTCACTGACTCAGGCAAGTGTGTATATTTTTCATCTGTCAGTTTGCTACCATAAGTCAGTGCTATAGTGACATCGAGATGTTAAAAAATCATTTGGCTTTCATGTTCTACAATTTAAAGCTGTAGCTGAATGGAGTAAGTAATGTATGTCTCCTTTAAAATACTTACACTAACCTGCTCTTAAAATCCAAACCAAACTCTTATGCTAACAGAGAGGTGCATGAACACCTAATGTTTTGCCTGCGTCAGTAAGTTTAGACATGTATTTTCTAACTTCTATCCTCTAAATAAATGTATGTTCTTCTCATTTGCCATGTGTGTTTCTCTCTGCCTAAACAGGGGAAAAAAGGAGGAAAAAAAAAAGCACACCATAATTAGAGTTCAGTGACCATCATGCATCCTTAACTTATGTTACTGCATCTTTTTTCCTCCTTTTGATAATAGTGCCAAGATTTTATAAAAAACCCTTATTTTATCATTGCCCACTTTTTCCCAGTTATGGCAGAACTTTCATTTGCTTCCCATAAATACTTCATTCTTGCCTTTTAATATACAAATAGCCTCTTCTGTCATTTGGGCATACTGCATTTTTTCCCCATTATTTTCAAACATATCTCTGGCCTATACATTTGAAGGAACCTATTTCATGCTTTGAAAAATCATCTGTTACGTATAATTTGGTCACTGAATATGGCAAGTGGGGTAGTTACCAGATTCTAGAAGATAATCCACGTGAGAAGTATTTCTGTATTGGGGGATTTTCTGTATGTTGAATTGGAACACCAATCCATTACTGTTGATATTCTTTCCCAGATGTGGTAAAAATTTGTAAAAAAATCAAGGGGTGTGTGTATTGTATCAACTGCATGGTAACCATGACAATAATTTAGTTCACAACAGAAATCACAAATACTGAAATTAGCTAAATAGTTATTAAATTGCCAATTAAATAGCTAATGAGCAAGTGTAAATGAATCAGGTATTCAGTCTTTGCTCCTGAGCTCTCTTTGTCTTTTGTGTGTTGCATTTGTACACTGGATCAATCTGATGCTTCTGGAAAAGGGGAGTAAGATGGGGGAGGTAAGAAATTGGAAGTGGAGCAAAAGAGGGAAATCTTTGTTTTGTGAGTCGTCTTCCTTAACAATGAAAGCATCAGAGTAAAGAATGACACAGTACAATAACTTGTTGTGCATGTGAAGTCAATGTCAGGTGCTGGACAGGGTAATTTATAACACTGTTCCTTGTGAATTCCACTTGTTAATAATTTAATAGCCGGATTTTCAGCAAAAAACTTTTAATTGCCTAGTCCATTCCATTGGGACATCATTAAAATAGGCATTTTTCAGTGCTGAAGACTAATACCAAGTTCTAAAAAGCTCATCCTCTGTCACAGTGGAAGTGGTCAGTATCTAACCCCTTCAAATCAACAAGGACTGCAAGTCAAGGCTACTTATGACCAGAAGGTGTCAGAGCAGCAGATAAAAGTATCCACTTCTTAAGTGCTACTGAATTATTTCTATTTGGTGTCATGAAGATACTGGATTTTAGCTTGGATTCCAGAGGATAAAAGGCCCCTGAGTTCTTTTTGTGTCCTTTAACAGCACATCATGAGGAGCTGATGAAACTCACTGTGCAACAGCATGTAATGCAGCTCCCCTGTACCTTAAAGAGGTTCTACATTTCTCAGTTTGTTTGGCTTCACTCAAGTCAAAATCTCCTTTAAAACATGCTATAACTTGGCAGCAATCCAGTGAAATTTAAAAGGGTCTTTAGTAGCACATGATAAAGCAGTAGTGAAAGATGGGTTGTTAATCAGAATCATTTGGGCTCATAATTTTCTTATAAGTTTAACTTGTCCTGCACCCCTCCTCCAATCTTACAAAGTTTTCTTTTAAGGATTTCCAGTTTCCTGGAGAGGTAAGAAGTCACTGTAATGTCATTTGTGTGTGGTTATATGAAACTGCTTGTAGCAGAGTCCATATTCTGTTCCTTCACCAAGACTCTAGAACATAAACAGTTCCCTTTCCAACAGGCAAGCCAATACTCTCCATTTCTTGAAACTGTAGTCTTTCCTTCCTGCCTTCCTTATTTATCCTCACACTCCTTCTGTTCCATAGTGCTTTTTCTGTCTTTCCATGTTTCATTTTTCTTTTTTTTTTTTTTTTCCTCCTTTCCCCAAATGGCTTGTTATAAAACATATGCAGTCAGTGACTTATGGTCTAATGTGAGGAATTATCTTAACTGAACATTTTCACCTTCACCTTCAACTCCTTGAGGATGTCCTCACCAAGTATTCTCGTACTCACAAGAAATGACAGTTGTGTTGAATCTTTGAGAACAAACAAATAGTTCCTCTTCATGCGACATGCATTTCAATCAATAAGATTGTTACTCAGTTACTTTAGGTTATGACCAATGAATTGCAAAAAATATAAGCCCCAAGGCATCTGCATAATATAAAAACAAGGATCAGCCAGATTTTCCAAGGGTGAAAATGCAATTCCACAAAATGCTGGTGTTGATGAATGTGAAGCTTTGGCATCATAACACATGTAGAGAAACTTTATACATTTTAAGCTGTTTGTGAAGCTTACCACTGCTCCATGTGCAGCAAAGTGCACCCTCAAGTAAAGATACTGAGCTTGTATTTAATTCCTTTTTTTTTTTTTTTTAAGAGCTCTTGTGGTCTTTTTTGGTGGGTTTCTTTTTTCATGTGGATCTTCAAGCTACCCCTCGGTTACAGTACAAATGTTAATGACACATGGATTTCACTTAGAAGTAGTAAAGGGTAAAAAAAGTGTAAACATTACTGAATATTTTGAGATAGACCACATGGTCTAACCTTTGCATGCTATATGGGAAGGTAGCTAAGGTGAAGGGATAAACATTGGTTCTATTACACTGTCTTAGAAATAAAAACATAAAAAAAAAAGAAAAGGGCTTTCTTTTTTATTTTTTTCAAGACATTGCTATTGATCTTCTGAAATATGTGGTATTTGAAGATCAAATGACACATCTGCTTTTGGATGCAAGATTACTTGAAAAATCTACAAAGCACATTCTGGTCATCATTACATTTATCCTTGACTTTTGCACTGTTAAGACATTAAAAAGAAATTAATTCCTGTACTGCATGCAGTCTTCAAAGATACATATTTTCAATAAATATCAATATAAAATTTTGTATGTCTTCTGTTAAGTGGGTTCAGATGAATTCTTTCCTTTCACTGCTTTGTGAAAAGCCTAGTCATTGTGAAAGGAGACACGGAATTTCTGGAAATAAGGAGCAGCGTCGGCATCACTCCTTTGCCAGGTGGTAGAGCAGCTTGCTGCAGCAGTTAAAAGTCAGAGCCATGTGGCTCTGATCCACTGCAACTGCTACAATGGAATGAAAATCTGGAAAACAGAAAAAGATGAATGAAAGAGTGTAGAAGTAGTTGGTTACTTTGACGAATGTGACAAGGGCTGCTCTGAAAAACAAAATAGTCTCAATCTGTAGAGTTTGGTAAGTATCGGCTTTGAAAAGGATAAACATACAATCTCTTCCTGCTCCAGAAAGACATTTGGGCACAAGGACACCTGTGTCTGTGTGACTTCTCATCAAAACTGATGGATATAGCTTAGAGGTTTACATGGCCAGTCTTGGAGAATAGGGAATAACCCAGCATGGAGTGCATGGAGGCTGTGGTTGGAGTCTGTCTTTGGCAGATGTAATCATGGAAAAGAAAACTAATGAAGCAAATCAACTTGTACATGCTGGATGGATTGGAGGAAAGTCAGAAGAATTATGCTGATCACACCAAATAAAAGTCTAGCCCAAATTCGGCATATATATATTTAAATTTCATAGATGGAAATAGTTTAATATTAGTATCTTCCTTCCCACCTCTCTTAATTTACAGTTAATAATTAACAGAAGAATGTCTCTGTGCCATCTTGCAACACTAGAACAGTTTTCTGAAAGTCTTGGCAAACAGCTTAAGAGTATTTTGCTTCCTGGATTTATATTATGAAGGAGATAGTCTCCTTGACAAAGTGGAAAGTAAGGCTAAAACATTATAGAAATAAAACTCCAGAAATTGTCAAACACACAGCCTGCTGAGATGGGAAACTTGTCCCTGTTTTGAGACGAACAGAACTAGATGTCGTGGATCCCCAAGGAAGAAAAAAGAGATTTTAAAATCAGGAAGTCAACTGTTCCTATAAAAATAAGTAAGATATCAAATTTAAAATTGACCAGATCAGAGTAAAATGGACGCATACCTTCCTCTCCTTCTACCCCCTGTGTCTTCTTGTGGGTCCTGCACTTCATTTTAGTCCTTCATTGCTGGTGTTTTCTGCACTGTAGCAAACTCCCCAGTGTCCACGAGTTCTCCTGAAGGCAAGTCCTTCCTGGGTCCCCTGCTGGTGTTGAGCTCCTCATCATGGTCTTGTCACCAGGGGTTGGTTTTGTCCTCTGACTCTCAAGTTCTCCACATCACAACCTCCTCAAAACCCCCTAAAATTCCTACAGGTGACTTAGCACGTCTGCTATCAACTTTATTTTTTTTCTTCAGAACTGACATACATAGAAATAAGTTATGCAGGACTGGCTATGGAAGGTTTTGGTATTGAAGAGGTATTGAAAAGAAAAAGGTCATGGTTATATTTGAAGTAACTGGCACATATTTTAAGTGAAATTATTCAGCGCTGATGCATTACAGGAAAAGGAATTTTTGATCTTAGAGAAAAATATTTTCCAAAGACCTGGCAACAATATCAAACATTCCAAGTTCCTAGCTAACAGAAGTGTTGGTCTCTATTGGATTTTATCATAGTTCCAAGTTCATATCAAGTTTGTAATTTTGTAACAATGAAATTCCCCAGGTCCTAAAGAATTCTCCCTCTTCACAAAGGAAAAAAAAAAAAAAGCAACAAAAACCAATATTCATGAGTGTATATAGTGAAATAGTTAACAGGAAAAAAAAGACCAAAATGACCAGCATTCCCATATGTTGTATTCCTATGTGGTAGATTTTTAAAGTTTTAATCTAACATTTTGAATAAATAATTTGAAAAAAATAGTTCAGAATTACACCAATTGTGATTTTTACAAGATTGTCATCTTGCTAGTATTCTCTCATTAATGCATCATTCATTTGACAATTTTCGCTACATTTGTGGTTTATACTTTTGTTCAAACATATACTGGATTAAGTAGGTCAAGATTACAGTCATTTTAATTAAAGAAAATTTGAATCAGATGTCTTGTATCCAGTTGCAAAAATTCTGATTCAACAGGTTTCTCACTTTTGGTTTTCTATTTGCATGATGTGATTGCAAGAAAAAAGTGGGGTTTTCTGTCACATAAACACCACAGTCAATTTTTTCAACAATGCAACATGTAACTGTTGGGCCAACGGGGGAAAATTTGGATTTTTTAGATAAAAAGGTGTTGGAAAGGAAATGCAATAACCTATCAATGATATCATCATTATATTGACCCTACTGAAAATCTCAGATGCAGGAGTAATTTTTGCTCAAATAAGAACTTAAATAAAATTCAAAGGCTGATTTTTGAGAAAAAATAGCCACTGAATAGTATTTTGTGAAATAGGCTACACAAGATCCAAAAATTTTGGAGTATATAATCCTCTGACTTTACTAGTGCTTATCTCTGGGAACTGATGACTGATCAAAAAATTTGCAATTAATACTCCAGTTCTATCAAATCAGGTACTATACAAAAATAACACATGGTTCCCAGATATAAAATAAAATAAGATAAAATAGTCTTTAATTAATTCTTCTTTTTTTAAAAAAAATTATTTTTAGGCTGCTTGCATGTCCGGAATTAACATGCAATAGTGCAAATTTTGCATTTATATCTTCTGCACCAAAAACTTTCCCAGTTTTTTATGTGTTACAAGAGCCAAGATTCTGAGTCTCTGTATAAAGATTAAATGACAAAATGTGCCTTGAAACGGCCTTAATGTGCCTTGCCTTAGCCACATTTATCTTGATATTGCAATTATTATGCGATGTTTAATCCTTCTAGTGCAGAGCAACAATTCAGCAGCCAAATGAAAGGGAAGTGGGATGTGTTATCCTGTTGCTATTGTTAGAGAAGTAACATTCTCTTCAGCTGTTACACAGATGATTATTGTTGAAATAAATGACCTATGCCTAATGTTTTACTATTCAACATAGCATAAACTGATGGAATGTGAAGGGCACCACAATGAAATTAGTGTGTTATCCAAAATATAATTTGAGAGGAAGTTCATCCACTTAATATTTTGTTGAAAATATTTTATGGAATATAAGAGAAGGAATATTTGCCTCACACTTGGATATATACAAGTCTTTTCTCCTTCTCCTGAGGTCAGCTGCCTGACTAAATAAATGTACTTTTATAAAGCAAGGTGGCAGCAAGAAACTTCTGACAGAAAAAAATGGTCTAGTATGCTCATTTTTCATGAGAGCAGCAAAAAGATGAGATACAAATCCTGACCAAACTCTGTCTTGGTTCCTTCCTTCTGCACATTGTTTGTACCCATCCTTAACCACAGCACTTGTTAGTCTCAGTTACTATTAAAATTACCAGATTTTCTGAAACTCATCAGTGCTTTGTACATTTTAGCTCAGGTGTTGAAGAAAACCTCGTGGTTAACAAAACTTTCAATAACTCTTTCATCTTCTGTAAGATTTACATCAAGTGTGTCTAGGGATGCATTTATAGAGGGGAGATTGAATCATCTTCTATGTCCATCTAATGTGAGTAGCCTCTTTTTAAATAAAGTAATTTTTATCTCTCCTGGTCTTCCCAGAAACAGAAGTCTCTGATGGTGTCATTTAGTTTAGCAAGAATGCAGATTTTCTTTTAACTGTGGGTGTCAGCCTATAGGAATTGCTTTCCTTGATATATTTGCCTTTTTAAAAAATAGTGTAGAAGCAAAAAACATCTAGGAAGCATCCTGAGAATAAGATCTCTCTCTCTATCTGTGACTGCTAGAGGGGAACTAAGCAGTTTCTAAAATAAAAATCAATAGGAAAGCTGTCAGGCACTGGCAACTTACTTATAGGAAAAAAATTGTCTTTCATAATTTCTTTAGTCTTAACTTGATTTATGCAGGTGGATTTTTGCTTTAATCTATTTTAGGAAAATAAATCTCCTATAAGAATTTTGGGGTTTTTTTGTTTTCAATAGTCTTCAATACAGGTGCAAGTTTTTTACACATATCAAGGATTTTCTAAACATCCAATTTCTTAACAATATTTAAATCTTTCAAGTTTTGGCTTGGGTTTGGGTGGGGTTTTTTGTATTATTGAGTTTAGCACACAGCTAAAAGTATCTCATTCATTTTGTCTCTTCTATGACTGACCTCTTTAAACTGTTTTGTCATGTTTTGCCCTTACCTGAAACTGGTGCCTCTGGGATCCCATCTTGAGACTTAAGAGGACTAATAGCTCTTAGATGATTCTGAAAATCTTCTTTTAAATTATAAGACCTTGTCTAGACTAGGATTACTGTTATAAATGTCTTTGTTAGCTAGTTCTGATGGGTCCTTTCATATCAGTCTAGATAAGGTGGCTGTGTCCTTGGTAATATCTTCCTGCACATTTTCTAAGTATTGTCTTTTTGATTCTCCTTTTTTGTTTATGTGTGTATTTGTGTGTGTTTATGTGTGTATTTGTGTATGCGTGTGTGTGTATATGCCAATTCTACTCATTCGTATGTACCACTTATTTTGCACAAATATGTAAACTAGTAGCAAGAGTGAGTAATTAAATCCTTGTGTGTGTGTGAATGTATATGTAGGACATAACTATTGGATTTCTGAATAAAAGACCAGTAGAATAGGCATTTTGAGGGAAATTGAGCACTTCAATCCTGTTTTGATAGATAAGAAGCCATGATAAGCAGAGGGAAAGATTTCAGAATGTTTGGAAATTGTATATAAGTAGAAATAGTAATATTGCATAAATATAAATGAAAATTTTACATAGGTAGAAACTGTAATATTTCCAGAATCATTTTGATGGAGCACAATGTGGAATTAACTAGGAGTTCTCCCATTAGTAATATGGAAAAATTGTATTTCAAGGACACAAAAATAAAAAATTTGGTGTTATGATAGGAATAAGCCACGTTTCCAAAGTCCTGATCGGGGACATGGATTCCTAAAGAATCATCAAATTCCAGTTCAGCTTGACAAAGAAAGAAAGGAAGACAGGAAAAAGGGAGAACTGATAAATGCCTGGGCAGAAGTCTCTGTACCTTAACACATACACAAAAGATTAGACAGCGCTGCAAGAGCATTTTATGCTACACTTTTGCAAATAAGCATAAAAATGTTTGAACACTGCAAAATGTGCCATGAGTAATTTTTTGTCTGGGAAGAGCTGGTGAGCGTGCAAGAAGCTGGCTGTCCCACCTTAATTTCCGCTGCATTTTCATATAGAATATTATTATTATTATTATTATTATTATTATTATTATTATTATTATTATTATTATTGTTGTTGTTGTTGTTGTTATTGTTATTGTTATTATTAATAATAATAATAATAATAATAATAATAATAATAATAATACTGCTATTATTGATACTGCCAGACCATTGAGGCCCCCAGTGGATGTGTTTCACACCCCACCAAGGCTGCCCTGGCAGAGCAGGGCTTTGTGCTGTCCTGGTTACTGTGCCCCAAAGTGCACAGCCCAGGGCAGGGAGCCATCCAGCCCTGCCAGCTTTGTGCCACTGGAGGAAACATCAAACTGTTACAGCAAAAGGTCTGGTACAAGGCAAGGAATTTGTCTCTAGGACACATCAGAGTCCATTATTACCTGTAGTTTTAACCAAGAAAGTTTTCTGCAGAGCTTCTAAAATGGCTGAACACATTATTTTGTTTATCCTGACTAAGTAGTACACCTAATGCTGATGGATGCAGAGGTAGAAATTTAAAAGTATAAAGGCTTTCACTGCACTTTCTTTTCTTTATTTATTTTGTAGTCAAAGAGAAGTTGCCAGGGAACGCACTCTGCCAGGACCCTACATGAATCCACTCTGACTTGTTTTTGGAGCACACACAAAACCTCCTATGAGGCCTTGCTGCTGCTAGCACTGTCACTCACTTCAACCTGCAAATTTCAAGCAATTTCCCCCCTTTCTTCACCAAATAAGCTAACTAAATTAAAAAAAAAAGTCTCTAACAAAAGCTTCCTTCAAGTGAAGCTCTTAGGTTTAAATAGTGAAAAGCCAGACTGAAAGCCAGCATCTGTTTCAGATGTTCCTTTTATACAGAAGGTGTCTGGCAACTGCTGGGATAGTGACACTGGGATTTTTTTTTTATGTTTGTGTTCTTTTTAATCTATTCTTTTCTCCTGAGTACATTTGTTGATGTAGAAACTTTTAGAATACGAGTTCTGAAATTGTCCACTATAGTTATATGCAAAAACCAAATTTTCCAAAGTCTGATATAGGACTTGTATATCTGTGATTTTTTTCTGATAAATCGCAATTAATTTGTGTTAGTGCTGGATGATAACATAATGAGGATATTGACATTGGCTATAATACTCCAGGGACCAACCTCCTTCAGAATTCTGTGTTGTATAAACAGGTTGAATTCCAGTCCTTCAAGTTAGGACATTCTTACAAAGAAAACCACATATTTTTGCATGTGTCTAACAATACTAACACAACCACAGTGTCAGAACAGCTTTTCAGTGCTCTACAAATAGGCAGAGTTGACAAAAGAAAAAATAAAGTTAGGTCATCCAGGAAACAGGCTAATTCAGTATTGCTTTTATCAGTTTAATTTTGACAGACATCCTTTAAAACGTACTTGAATTCCTCTCTGTGGGATATCTGTCAGAAAAGAAGGGAAGTTATTACAAAACAAATCCCTCAAGATAAGACGAATTTTTCCTGCTTTTTGAATCAGCTGTAATCCTATATTTCTGCCGAAACTGGTATTATGATAGTAATAATGAAAAATACTCACAGTATATCACAGTTGATTTTTTAGAATTTGATAAAGAATGATGACTTCAGAGGAATGATTCTATCATGAGGTAAATCTCAGCCTGTTGCAGGATTAAGTGAAACAGTGAACAAGTCCTACCTGGCTGGCATTGGCTCCCCTGTCACAGAGTGTGCTCGTCACTCTTTGCATGAACCCAAAGACAATGAGCAGAGCCCCATGCACAGGCCATTGATGGTCTTCAGGGGGGTATTCACCAAACAAGTTCAGGTTTAGGGTCATTCCTGCCGTGCAGATCATGGTATGTGACGCTTTTGTGCCTCAAGATTCAATTTGACCACTGCTTCACTGAGATTTATTTAATAATAATAATACTCTCTTCTTTGAATTGTTGTAGAGTCTCTTCCAGAAAAGCTTGGAGCTACAAACCAACCCAAAATATTTTAATCAAGGAATCTCCTTACCCTGCCTGTGGCTGAACTCTTTAATAAGGAAGAGAAAGCTGCACACTGGATGAGATTAATCTGATGGGATCCAGATGGATTTCATAACCAAACCCTTTAGTATGTCTTTGCTGCAGAGATAGCTGATTGTAGAGCAAAGATCAATGAAGTTTTGAATATTGCCTAGGAGGAACTTCATGCCACCACAGCTAATTGTCTGACTACCCAGTGCTATCTCAGAGGTTTTGGAGCAGACTGAGAGCAACTATTGCTCTGCAGATACATCCTGAAATTGGAAGCTGTGACCAGCCACCTCTGTGACAAAAGCTGTGTGTGCACCATTTCCTCCATTTCCCCACTCTGTTCCTGTCCCAGACAGACATCTGTCACCATGATATTTTTATGAAAATCCTTTGCTAGTATTTTTCCCCTTTTCTAGCTGATAAGCCTCAGAAAAGAAATGTAAACAAAAACTATCTGATGGCTGTGGAATGTGGTCTGGAGGTTGTTCACCAACAGGTGCTTCTTTGATTGATCCATGTGGATTGTTTCTATTTAATGACCAACCACGATCTAGCTGTGTCAGACTCTCTGAGACTCACGCGTTTTTGTTATTCATTCCTTTCCATTCCTTTCTATCTTTCTGATGGATTCTTTCTCTCTATTCTTTTTAGTATAGTCTTAGTATAGAATTTTAATATAATAAAATATCACAATTTAATAAATCAGCCTTCTGAAACATGGAGTCAGGATTCTCATCTCTTCCCTTGTCCTGGAGACCCTTGAACACAACCACAGGCATCAACTGCAAAGAAATCCTGGGGGGCAAGAAGAGGTCATCCAGATCAAGGTGCCAAGATGGGAACCCTCAGCCCACACCTCACCAAAACTGTATTTTATGACCAGCTGACACACTTTGTGAAGATACCATGACTAATCAAGCCTGTGCTCTGATGGAGGATGAATAAAGGGTATTTGTGGGTCAGGCTTGGCTTTTCTTATTTGAATGCTACATGTACCTAAAAAAGGCATAAACAAGGAAACACCTTTATGAAAAAGGGCAAGTTCTGCAGGCAGTGACCATAAATAGATGTTTACTTTCTTTTCTTTCTTTGTTTGTTTAAATACACTATGTCTTCTCACTGCTGGCACAACAAATTTTAATTTCTTTCTTTAAATATTTCTCTTTTTTTCATATACATTTATTTTTCATTCAATGTTCACACTTTCTTAGTACCTACATAAGTCTGAAATACCTGCCTTTGTGCAAGAATGTAGCTGAAAATTGGAACATTGCTGCATTTTTATATCTAATTGAAAATAAATACATAAAGCTGCCAGTTTTTCTGTGTCTTTTGCCTGATGAAAGGTCATTCTTAATCTTTTTCATAGTTAATGGAATGCACTGTTGTGATTATACTGAAATCTGAATGCCTTTGGAAAGTTTGAAAACTAAACAATTTTGTGTGAGATAACAGAGGAAAATAATTTCCTTTGAAGAATGACCTTTCAAAAGTGACTAGTCCCTATCTTTTCAGTGATGCCAACATGTCAGCTTCACATTGTGTACAAACCTCCCCGTCTCTGCCACATGCAAATATCCTCACTAAAATGGTAAAACAATGCTACGTATCGTAATGTTCATTTTTTCCACAAATGTTCATCAGATAATAGCTTTTAAGCATCTTTGAATACAGAGCACTGTAGGGGCTGTCAGCTTAGCCAGTTGATTTTGTTTACAAAATGTCAGCATTTCCTTTTTTCTGAAAAGGACAGATGATAGTGTCTCCTCAAGAAGGGAACCTCAGGCCAACTCTCAGCTTACACCGTCAGCAGTGACCTCTATTGTCTTACTCACAGCACCAGCAATAACAAAAGAGAATTGTCACATACATGGCAACATAAAAAAGGTACAAGAACTTCAAGAAGAATGAGATAAGATTATACTATATCCATTATCATTTTCTAATAAAAGTTTCTGCTATATTTGTCTCCATGCAGTTTCTTCAGAAATCTTCAAATTCAATTTTGATAAAATTGTAAGTCAGAGTAAAACTGGGGATATGCAACCTTAAGGCTTTTCTTTTAGACGAATGGTTTATGGTCACTAAAACTTACGGTTAGCAATGAGAAAGAAAAATACTTAGGAAAATATTAATAAGTCCTCTTAAGATTAATTAGAGTCTTTCTTTGCATTTTATAGAGAATTTTTACAAGGTACTAAATAAATTTTATTTTCAGAATGCAGCCTGTTTCTCAGAACTATTTGCATATGAGAAAAGATAAGAGGAAAATATTCATAATTTCCTATTCAGAAATGCATTTATGTGCCTATTGAGTAAAACAGTTAAAACCAGATGCTGCTACTGGACCATTTATACTATTGGAATGTATGTTCAAATTGTTGACAGGAATTACATAGCGAGTTCCAATAAATTTATGCCACATTCTGACTATATTTCCATCTTTCTAGCTTTCATTTTCTATTTTCCCCTAGAGATAATATATTTTTGGTTGTCCATCACAGAGTTTTATGCATAAAAACTTTTACTTTTGGACTTGTGTATCCATGAAGTGTCACCTAAATAGAAGAAATGCAGACGCAAAGAAAGAAAAATGCATATTGAGCCATTGAAACACCAGCATTGGCAAGGCATATACACTAAAATTATTTCATTAATTTAAAAAATGCATTAATGCACACTCTGCATCAAAACAACACTCTACTGTGAGTAATATTTTGTATATTGCTTGACATTAGGTGGTCACAGTGTTACAGACTGAACATACTTTCTGGAAACACACTGGTTTGTGATTCTACACACTTAAGAATTACATGTAGAGAAATCAGTGTATATTAGTGATATTTTATTCAATTACAAGGTGTCAGGTGAGCTGTTGGATTGGTTTAATTATGACATGTAATAGCCTATAACTTTTTTATTTGATGCGTTATGATAGTACAGAACATTGTCTTCTTTCATCTCAGCAACATCTCTTCAGTATTTGAAATCCTTCCTAAGATTTTGAAGTATAAGCAAAGAATTCTGTATCACATTCCTCATCCCTATTATGCTACTTAGTCATAAAGTAATAGGAGAATCCAGCTGCATGCTTTCTTGTTTGAGAAGATTATCTATTTATTTGGGTTACTTTTGTATATCAGCTCTTTTTGCCAACTGCTCCTTCCAGCAGCAGCATTTCTTTTCTTTTGTTAGTAGCTCGGAAGTGTGACTCATATTTTGGGAACTTCTGCATTGTTTTAATACATTTAATTATATTACATGCATGTCTAGACATTGATATTTTATTTCAATAAATTTCAAGCTCCTATCCAAACCCAAAAGAATAGTTGTCATAATATTTGACTTCTTGTGATTCTAGCCTTAACATCTTCAGGGACGAAGGTTCACCCTAATAATCTGTTATAATTGGTCCCTTTGCACAATTAATAAGTCAAGTCTTATCAATCAGTGACCCTGTTTGTGTAACAAGTGCTGGAGATACTATGCAGAGAAAAGCCTTCGCTGCCAGAGAAACTTTAAAGCCAAGTAAGAGAGATTTTTCCTGGTGACTTTTGAAGTAAGATCCTATTCACAGAGCTGTGTTTGACAGGGAATTGATTAGGCGAGCCATCAGCTGCTGTACATAAAGAAAACAATTGTTAGAGCTTCTGGAAAACCTCTCATTACCACAGATCCACTATGAATACTTCCAAGGTGGGAGCGCAGCATGACTGCTGCATTTTTTGTTAAAATCCATTCTGAGGAAGGCTACAGCAATGGGTGCAACACACAGTCTTGCTGAGGTACTTTGAGGTGGTCTAGGCTTAAGTTCACTATCCAGCATGAGGAGGAGAAGTGGGAACTTCTCCTTAATCAACTTATTAATCAACTTAATATTCCCCTTGCCATCTGCAATGCAGCACTGGCAGCACTGAGATGTTCCTCAGCTGGGCAAAGGAGGTGGGAGAACAATTCAGCCTTGCAGAACGGACAGAGTTTTCCTTCCTCCTTTTCCATCACTCAGGATAGATGGGCAGAAGTGTTTTATGCACACCAATTACAGCCATTTTTCTTCCCTTCTAGTTTACTTCCAGGATAACTCATGCAAGAGCCAGCTAAGCCCATCTCATTTGTTCTCTGTTGCTGAACAGCTGGTTGTCAGATGCAGGAACTGACCTTTCTTAGGCAGCCCCTGAGAAAAACCCCACAAAGTTAATAAGTCAAGGGAAGTTTGGAATGACTATTAACTAGGTGAGGAGAATCTTCCACAATGATTGCGTCTGAAGATGATATATTTTGGATTGTTGCCACTGATGAAGGTTTTCCAGTTCTGAAGAGACTTTTTAATGGCACTGACAGAAGTGTGACCAGCAGCTCTCTGTCCCTCTACTCTGCTCTCATGAGTAGCCTGGCTGCAATACTGCATCCAACTCTGAGATCCTTGGCATAGGAAGGATGTGGACCTGTTGGAGTGAGTGCAGAGGAAGCCACAGAGATGATCAGAGGGCTTGAGAATCTCTCCTGCCAGGAAAGGCTGAGACACTTAGGGCTGTTCACCCTGGAGAAGAGAAAGCTCAGAGGAGACCTTAAGGCAGCATTCCAGTATCTGAAGTAGGCTTAAAAGGGAGCCAAACAGGGACTTTTTATAGCGTCCTGCAGTGGTAGGGGAAGGGGTGAATGGTTTTAAACAGAAAGAGGGTTGGTTTAGATCAGATGTTAGGAAAAAAGGTATTTGTGGAAAGGGCAGAGTGTCACTGGAACAGGTTGTCCAGGGTGGTTGTAGCTGCTCCATTCCTGGAAGTGTTGAAGGACAGGTTGGATGGGGCTCTGAGCAACCTGGGCTAGTGGAAGGCATCCCTGCCCATGGCAGAGGGGTTGGGAGTGGATGACCTCTAAAGTTCTTTCCAGCTCAAACCATTCTATGTTCCTATGATGCTGCAGGCTGTCTGGAACTGGACTGTGGCACTTAAATGTTAAATAGTTGAGGACAGCTTTAGGAAAGGATGTGGAATGTGAGTGAAACCAAAAGCATTGTGCAAAAACCAACAAATCCTGTAGTAACATTTTCTGGTTTGTAATGTTTCCTTTTTATTGCCAAAGACATTAAGCAGGACAGATACTTAGGAGTTCTTACCCTGCTGTTTTGTTCTGGAATTCATGCTCTTTCCTTGGAGTATCCTCACAATTATCACAGTATCTATTTTTTCATAGATCAGTAAATGAAGGAAACATACTTAGGAGCCTGAAGATAGCGAAAGAAAAAAGCAGGTCTGCCAAGTGGTGGCAGACTTTAAAATTAAGTTTAAAAAAGTGTAATGAGCTAATGCTTCACTTACAAGAAAATACTGTTTATGTATCTCTTTAATTATTGATTGCATGATGGCTTATGGAAGAAAGGTAAATATGACAATGTAAAATAAAATATGATATCTGAACAGATATCACATTTTGATTTAGATTTGCAGGATCTTTTTTTGGAATGTTTGGTTTGTTGGTTGTTTTTTTTCTCTTTTTTTTTTTTTTTATATATCTGAGATGCTTGTGTAACACTCAGATATGGAGCTCATTTTGGAATAAACAATAATAAATCATATTAGGGTTCCTTCCTGATGAGCTAGCATGACTCATCATATATGTTTAGAGGACATGTCAGGCAAGAAACATAAAAAATCAGGAAAGCATCTGAAGTGACGTAGAAACAGGCAGAACCCGAATCTCTCAACTCCCAGTCTAGTACATCAGAAATTTTCCATCTGAATATTTTATACTCCATGCTCTAGATTTAGACCAACTTTGTGGGCTAAATATCTGGAGCAATTCATGTTTCAGATTTAGGTTTCTGACATAGCAAAGGAATTGCATATTGGCAGTGAATTCTTACTTTGCTTTTAAGGGACAAAATAATATGATTATAATTCCATAACATAAAATATATCAAGTAGGACCAATCATTCAGTTCAGGAGGACACGGATTTTCCCAGAGCATTAGAATTATTTTGATTACATAAATACATAAGGTACATATGAGACCTAATAATGTGTCTGCTAAAATATTTATGGAGTTAAATTATTCCATGAATTGAATTGTAGTTCACTGAGATTGTTTCATTTTAATATTAATATGGACAAACTATGTCAGAGATGCTAAAATTGTTAAACTTCAAACACATTTCTTGATCATTCTGATTTATATAAGTGCCTTTTGGTTTAGGGCATGTTCAGTGAAAGATGAAAGGAAAAAAAAATCTTGATATACCTTAAGATGATAGGTGAACAAAGTGAAGACCTATATAGAAATAGGTCACAAACTATCAGTTGCATATAATAAATATTTTAGTTTAGGTTACTGTAAAATGCCGTTTGCATTAACTTTGCAGAGAAGTAGTTCAGAGTAAAACAACTTTAAAACATGGAAACCTAAATGATATTTTCTGTCAAAGTTTTCTTTGAAAGAAATGTTTATCACTTTAAATCAACATGAATTCGTTTTTTAAAAATCATATAGGGGATGTAAAACCATTCCTCTAACATGTGATCAACCCACACATACTTTAGTTTGTCATTCTTCTCTTTCATTTTGCAGGTGCTGTTAAAAAAATGCAAAAGCCTCCACTTGCTAAGATGGATGTGTACTTAGTTATTTACAGCTTTAAATGAGGAAAAAAACCTTTGTATAATTCTGAAAGCGATGAAATTGTTTTTCCCAGCTGGGAAGTGGGGTTTACTTCATTTTCACAAATATGCCTGTGTCACAATGTTCTGGAGTTTTATGGCAGGAAACTGTGCTGCATGTTAGGGAGTTCCATGGAGGGAAAGAGAAGTGGCTCTGCCTTTGGTAACTGCCACATCCACCTGGTGAAAATAAACATGATGATTTTCAGACATGATTGTTCCTGTGAAGCAAAATGGTTGATTAGGCAGAGGATTTTGAGATTTCTTCATGTCTTTTTTTATGTATATCTCCAAGAGTCACATATGAAAGGTGACCTTCCCTCTGAAATGTTTCTGCACTCTACTCCAGGGGACATTATTTGGATTTATATGGGACCAAGGCCGTTATGCATAGAGAAAATTAGATTTTTTTTTTCTAGAAATCAAGTATTTGGGGTGTTGTTTTTTTTCTTTCTAGAATGAGGTGTGTGCATCCCAATGAAAATGAGATTCAGAAAACAAGGACACATTAAAGAATCTGACTGTATTTCAGTAACTTTATTTCCATTACTTTCATTTCAGCATGCAAATATCTTAATAGGGAGCCACTGAGAAAGTGAAAAAATGCATAGTTACAATTACTTTTCCCATCATCAGTTACTGTCTTCTTTATCCCACTCTATGCCCAGACATATTCACGTTACTTTATTTTGCATTTTTGAAAAGATCAGTCATCTGGTCTATGAGAGAGGCTTTGCTCTTGTGATATGCAAGATCTGACATAATCTAAAGAGGTATACCCTCAGCTGTGCTGATATGAGGTAAAAAAATTAATATGGGAACTTGTGGTTTAACCTCTTCAGTGAAATCCAACAAGTCTTGGCTTGTTGCAGCTTTTCTATACTATAAGAACATTTTAAAATTCTGAACCTAAACTCCCGTGAAATTAATCATGTATATTTTAAGAGCTTTTAAATAATGTCATATGAATTTAGTGATTTCACCTTCCCTGTACCAATAGAACTTCAATAAAACTGTGATTTCACTAATAATAAATACAGCACTTGCATAACATCTTATAAATTATTTTTGTTTTCACTTACAAAAAATCTATATAATCTTAAAAAATAATGTTGACAATTTAGCAATTAAAGACATATCTAGACATAAATATCTACAGATAGATATTCTTTTCTTCAATATTTTTTTCTTTCTACTAGCACATTTTTAAATTTAATTCCTCCCATGGTTTCTCCCCTGCTGGGTTTCTGTATAAAACTGTAGGAAGATAGCAGAGGTTGTACATTGTGGCATTGCAAGAGTGCAGTTCAACCTACTGTTTGTGCACCTGAGACAGTCTGGTGGTTACAAAACAGAGGAGGCTCTTGCCCTTTGAGATTTGCTGATGGAAGAGGCAGCACAATTTCTACTATGCTCTCATAACAAATAACTTTTTACACTTCTGAGATCAGCAGTGCCATGTTACTCCTAACCAGCAGCAGTCTTCAGGAGTTCTTGAAATTTTGGCAGTGTAACCTGACATCTGATGGTCTTTCTGTACACTAGGATCAGCCAGTAAAATGACAAATCCTACATAATTTAGTCATCTAAAGAATGAACAATATATCCGTTATATCTATATCATTACATCACTATTTATATCAACACCATTATACCTATTTAAGTCTCTCTCAAGTTTGCAAATCCTAAGCACTAAAGTTGCCAAAACCATTGTAACCTGATTCCTCTCCAGCTGGAGCCATGTGAGATCCCAAGTTGGTCCCACCACTGCTAGATGGGGAGGTTTCCTCTTCTGTGGCTGCAGGAACAGCTCTTCCTCCCTCCCTTACATGGTGTCATTCTGCTCCTTTTTAGGCTCTACCCAAGATCATTGCTCAAAAGACTGATTGCACTATCCCAGCAGAAAACCATCTGAAATTGGCTCATGGAGAGGCCTGATATATGTTGCAGCTAAAGCAAGGTAAACAGAGACAGCATGCAGTAGGGAGCAGTGACAAGGTGTTAGATTGGCTCAAGCTGTCTTGTGTAATTTTGTTTTTGAAAGTGATGTGACACAGCTTTTGTAGCTTGGATATGAAAAGTAGTGTTAGCTCTGTTTGGTCTTTTTCTGTTTGTTTGAGTTTCGGTGGATTTTTTTTTTTTAAACTTCATGTTAGTTCTAGTACTTGTCATCTGTGCTGGTTTTGCTGGGATAGAGTTCATTTTCTTCACAGTAGCTAGTATGAGGTTGTGCTTTGGATTTTTAATGGAAACAGCATGGATAATTCAGGGATATTTTTGTTTCTGCTGGGGAGCACTTACACAGTGCCAAGGCCTTTTCTGCCCTTCACTCCACCACACCAGCCAGTGGGCTGGGGGGGCACAAGGGGTGGGAAGGGACACAGAAGGAACAGGTGACCCCAGCTGACCCAAGGGATGTCCCAGACCATAATGGCATTGTGTTCAGGGTATACAGCTGGGGGAACAAGAGGAAAGCAGGGGAGAGGCTCAGAGTGATGGCATTTGTCTTCCCAGTGATGGGAATGGCGGAACACCTGCCCGACCATGGGAAGTGGTGAATGAATTCCTTGCCTTCCTTCACTTGCATGCATGGATTTTGATCTGCCAGCTGAGCTGTCTTTTTCTCAACACACATTTTCTCATCTTAACTCTTCTGATTCTCTCCCCCATCCCACCAGAGAGGAGTGAAGGAGCAGCTGGCTGGGGCTAGAACATGACATCACATACTGAGAAAGCTTATTTTAGGTTTGAAACTATTCTGGGACCTTGGAATTTGTTTGGGGCCTTGGAATTCATTTGGAAAGAGCTACTAAAATGTTAATGATTCTTATTTCTAATGTGATTTTGCAACTCCTGTAATACCTAAGTCAAAGCTTTGAGAAAGGTATGTCAAGTTGTGTCTCCAGTCCCCTAGAAAATCAAAGGTTTGCTAAATACTTTAAAAATTTTTGCTAGAAAATTAGGTTGACTATTTAGTCTTTTCAAACAGAGAATGTTCATCTATTAGGGAAGAGAAAACTGGAGTAATAATGGATTATGTACAATTTTCCCCAGCCCAATGAATCCTTGCTTTCAGGAAATCAATGATTTTTAATCTCCAACAAAGAGTTCCCATTTCCCTTTCAATTCTAAGAAGATCTTCATGTCCCATTCAAGGCCCTGTTAATAAAAGCATCTTGATCTGAGCCTGCTCAATCATTTGGTCTCTGAAATATTCTCTCCCTGAGCAACTCAGTCCAGGTTGTCTTTCTATTTATTTAGAAAAATATAAGAATAGAGAAGGAGTAGCTATACCTGTGCACAAAATTAAACTCCCAAATAAAGTATCCATCCCATCATCATTAAAATAGTTTCAGCTGTAGACATAATTGTCATTTGTTACTGACAATCATCACTATGTGCAGTGAAAAATTGTGTAATTTCTATGTCTAAAAATGAACTTTTGTGTCTAATTTTATGTTTCTGTTGAACTGAAAACATGAAAAATTTATTTAGGAGGGAAAGAAAAAATTTCAAACAAATCAAATCTTCCATAGGTAGAAATTTCCTTCTTTCCTTTTCTTCCTAAATAATGGTATTATATTTTAAATAGCTTTGAAACTTTCTTTAGATGATTCTTTATCATCTTTTTTTAATGAAATCAATAAAAAAATTCATTAGACAAATCATGTCATGCTTTAGTAATGAATATGGCAAAAATATTTTCATTAAAAGGAGCATATGGATTTAGACTTAGACTAAATATTGACCTATTCAACTTGGAATATCAGCCCATGTACAGTCACAAAGCAGTTAAGCCCAGATGTACACAGGGGTATATCAGCAAGCACTTGTTTTCTTCAGATCAAAAGTTACACTAGAACATGTCTAATTAAAAATTATAGCAAAACAGTAATGAAAAAATCCTACAGCAAACCAAAATACTATAATATAAAGTATTGACAGAAAAAATTGAGTGCATACACTAAAAAAAACTGACCAGAGGAAATTTATTTTTATGCTTTTTTATTATTTATTTTGCCATCAGAAAACAAACAAACAAAAAATACCCCATAAACCCACAATAAATCCAACAAAAAGAAACAGGTTTCCTTCCTTCTTGTTTTATTGGTGATGACAGATGTTACTTGGTCTTTTAGGAGTGAAGACCTGATCAAGAATTATTGCTAAAAAGTAAGGGCTTAGTTACCCTAAATTATCTGAGACTATTGACTTTAGCCAATTTAGTTTCAGGAAAGAGTGTGCCATTTCTGTGCTACCTGCTGGTCAGCTGAGTCCTCATAAATTGTTTTTTTTCAATGTTAAAAATCAGCTGGAATCCCTTTCTGTGGCCATACTACTTGATGCTAGGAAGGATTTTGAGAATATAGGATAATTTTATTCACATAGAGCCTTTGAACTATATTTTGTAGGGAAAAGACTATTGATCGTGTCAGCATCTCACACACTTTGTGCAAAGACTCAGCATGGAAAAACAACTCATTCTACAATGAAACATAAGACATGATTGCCTGGAATCAATCTTATTAGCCCCAAAAGCAGTACAATATTTTCCTTAACTAATTTGACGTCATCCAGACTGATTTCTAAATATATAATTGCTGCCATTTTATTTTATCTTGTTCTAGACACAAAACTCTTCTAACATATTGAGCTTTGCAACCAAATACCTACATAAAAGGTTAATTGGAAGAAAAACAAAATGCCTGTGCTCTGTTTCAAAACCCAGTCTTACTGAAGTGTATAGAGCATGTGTTTTAAATGGCATATTAGCACCAAAAGGCTGTCTGTATGGAATTACCTTTTAACTAGCATGTCAAATCTGTCTACAATTTCTTCCCATGAATTAAATTGTAAGTCTATTTAAAAGTAGTTACGCTTTAAAATATGAGCTTTTGGATATATTTTTTATTTGATGTGTTATAATGAATTGTTTCATTAAATTAATGGGAACAAATGCTGCAATATAATAGCTACTGGTGATGCTTTTCTTATTATCTGTGGAAGTTACAGATCAAATTCTTCTTTCAGATAAATTGTGGTGAGATCAGCATCACTCCATTTCTCAGGAATTACAAGCAATGTCTTTCAGCAATTGCACATCATCTTTCTTTGAATAATTTTCTAAATCTGACAGAAAAATTCAACCCTAATGCCAACTGAATGCCCTCTAGTTTACACCACAATGAAATGAGCCATTGCATCCCATTTTTGAACACTGTCCTTGGGAACTCTTTCCTCATATACTGGCTACAGTGACCGCATTTGTTGATATTTCTGTTCAATCCTACAGCCTAGATATGCCCTTCTCCACTGTGATTCTGGAGGAAATCTACTGAAGTTGATGGAGGTACAGGAGTTTAAATAGCTGTACAAGAAGAAATGCATCATGTGAGTTAGAGTAGACAAGGATGAATTCACTGTCCTCATTTAACTTGCAGCTTAAGATTGTGGCATTCCCTCAAGCTCCTGGAGGTAGGAGAATGGTGCACTGATTCACTATCATCCTGTGAAGTACATCTGTGTGGCTTTTATTAGGTCTGCAATTTTGGTTAAGTATGAAATAAAACAAAATAAATCCTGATTTATCAGTTTTATGACAGTGGCACCCTTTCTATACGAAAGAAAGTGGAAAAATGGTTTCCTGTCAGTCCAGCTGCTGAATGAGGCACATACATATCCACAGGGATTTAAGGAGCAATATTTTTGGGATATTAGACCTTTCCTCTTTGTAAGGGATAAATCTGAAATCTTTGCAAAATTCTTATTTTCAGTTTTTGTGTTGTCAGTTAGGGGCATTTTCAGACCATGACAGAAGATGGTTTGGGGATGAACAGTGCTCAGATTGTGCCAGGCCCACGTCATGGGCTGCTGTGCCAAGCCTGGGGACAGTGCAGTGCCCATCCTCCCCAGTCAAGGGAGGGAATCTGGGCTGGGCTGGGCTGGGCTGGGCTGGGCTGGGCTGGGCCAGGGCTGCTGATGGCCTGGGCTCAGCTCCAAAAGCAGCCCCTGGGCTGGGACAGCATCAGGAGAGGGAATGGTCAGACACATTTCCAGAGTGGAGGGCAAGGTTAGAGTGATGAAACAGATCCAAGGAAAAGCCACTCTGTGGGTCAGGGGCAGGGATGGATGGATGGATGGATGGATGGATGGATGGATGGATGGATGGATGGATGGATGGATGGGGAAATGCTGGGGTGTGCTAAGTCTGCAACACAGGTGTAGTGTATTGTCTACAGGTGAAGCCAATCTTGAGAGCTTCAGTTTAAAAGCAGACCGCAGGGAAGGAATGTGGACTTTGTTAATGTTCACCTGCTTGCTCTTGTGTCTTTTTTCCTTTTAGTCCTGAGCTGGGGCTGCCAAAACCTTTGGGAAGAGGAAGATGCAGTAAAAGCCTTTAGGCTGTGCATTTATGTTATATCTGTGTACAATAAGATGGAAAAGGTCATGGTTGGAGGAAATTAGCTGCTGTTTTGAGCTGCTGTAGCTGGACTTTTAGAACCCCTTGTGATTAAATGTTTACAAGGATAACTTTGAGATTCTTTCTGGATAAAAGCTGCTGTGGACTCTTCATCCTTGAAACCAAAATGAAAAACTCCTATAAAGCATGTATTCCTATTCACAGGAAATTTTTCAATTCTTATATCTTGTTGTTGTTATTGCAGTTTGTTTGGGTTTTTTTAATAGATTCTTAAGATCTTGAAATTCTAAGGTGCATAAACTCAGGATTATTGTTCTAATATCTGTCCCCTTGTAGAAACAATGAATCTTTTTAGAGGAGGTCAACTTGTTCATCTTGCTCACTGTAATTTTCAAGGGGTAATCATTTCCTCTTTCTCCATTTTTCCTTCCTACTTACCCATGCACTGCATGATACTTGAAATGAGTTTATTTCTGCTGGTGGTTCCTTTAGAATTGACTGTGAGTTTTTTTGTCTGAGGTTTTTAGAATGTCCCTAGGAGCTCTAACAGTAGTTTACCTCCTTTTAAATAAGACTCATTTCACAGCACTAATCTATGAATATCTCTTTGGGGAGACCTTACTTTCCTTGGTACTAGGTAAGGGGTAGAGAAAAAAACCCTCTTCTCCTTTGCAGCACTTCACAGTTTTTGATGATTTCCAACTGACTCTATTATCTCAGAATTGGAATTTCTTCCAAATGTGAATTTAACAATAGGGTTGTTAATTTGTAGTACTGTTGCTCTGCCTAGTGACGGTGACTTTCCTAAAAAAGTTTCCCATAGCAGTTTAGTAAAAAGCAGACAGTTTTGTGCCATATTGATATTACCTTCTTTAGGTGGTTTGAAGTCTTGAAAGTTTACAAAGCAGCTACCTTAAATTTTGCCTCTTAATCTAATAAAAATAACCCTAACAAATGTCCTCCAGCTGTTGAATTGTCACTGAAGAAATGTTTTGGGATTGGATCATGGATTCAGAACATGTATTATGAAATCCAACATTGCATTTTATCTCCATTTTTCTCTGTAGGTTTTTTTCTCCTTTTTATCACCTCGCTCAGCCTCCTCTATTCCAATGCACCTGTAATCCTACATGGCAAAAAACCCCTCAGCTTGTTATTGGGCATCTCTTTTTAAATTCTCAGTATTGCAGACTATTTCATAGTGTGATAAGCAGTCATTTGCACATGAAGATTATACCAGTAAAAGTGGAACTGTGCTGTCCTTGTTGCTTGAGACACTGACAATGCAGGTTATGGGAACTCATACTAAACCTAAATGTTGTAGTTTGTAAAGCACTAGTTTTCAATGTCAGCATCTATTCTTGTTTGTAACAGCCTGGGAAAGTGTCTCTGGACCCACGGCTCCTCTGTTCTCAATCCTGAGAAAGAGAATAATGGATGTGTAAAGTCTCTCTAACCACTTGCACGGGTATTCATAACATAGAACATTCTTATCTGTGAGCACAGCTTGCTTTCACTTTCAAATGAAGACTTCAGATTTTTTTTTTTTCTTAAAGAAAGACAGAGGTAAATATTTAAATCTCTGTGTGACTGTTACTTTTTGACAAATGATACAGGCAGACAGTTAATTTGCTATGGTTTCTTTATTAGTTATCCAATGCTGAAGTCCAGTTTTTAATCTGCAGTGAAGTACAAGGATGGGAGGTGCTTAAAGATCCCAACTGTACATTGTTATCAAGGTAAAGTAAGAACTGGCAGGTGAAGGAGTCTCTCTGTCCTGCAGAGCAGGAACTGTCCTTTGTCAGATGGGTCAAAAAATGTAGAAAGGAAAAAAAAAATAGATGTATTCAGGCTGTCTGTGGCATTTCTAATTTTATCTGTCTGGATGGTGATCAGGTGAGCTGTCATAGTGGAGCAAGTCTAAGTGAGAATGTTCATAGTAAAAGCAACATTCTTGGTTAGCAGTGTTGATGTTCTTTGCACTACTGTTGAAGATTTGTTCTTTAATCCAGCAGAAAAGCTCACAGCCTCCCCTCACAGCTTATTTTCTCCCTGATCCTTTGGTTAAGTCCTAATCCTATGTGTGGCATTGCAGTCATGAAAATTGTGTCACAAATCCAGCATAATGTTTTTCTGTAGGAAGAAGTAGTAAAAGGGAAGCAACTGAGAGAGGGCAAAATGTGGTTTATAGAAATCTTTGAGAAATAGAATGGTATTTCTTCCTTTCTTTGACTTTAAGAGCTCCTCAGCATGCAGTGTACAGACCCTAGGACTGCTACAGAAAAAGAGGCTTTAGTCTGTGTTTTCGTCTTCTCTCTGTACTCATATTAATCACATTTCCTTTTGTTTTGGAAGGGAACATAACTGTGACTATTTTTTGTGAGTATATTTGTAATAACTTTATAATTAAAACAGTCAAAAGGGAAAAAAGGCAAACATTTTTGCTGGATGACAGAACTGGGACTGGGGAATAAGTTTTCAAACCTTGGCTTTTAATATATGAGGTCATTTTGGAGTGGGAGCTGTCTTTCCACATGTATTCACAACACATAATCTCTTTTGACAAAAGCAGAAGTGCTACTATAACAAAATACCACTGCATAGTATTTATGACACTGAAAAGAAGAGAAAGGGCTGAACAGATCTGTGTGTATTTCATGGGAATAGTGACGATACTGTTGTGTGTTTAAAATGTTCTTTTTATTTACTTCTTTCTTTATAGACACTTGTAAGATGTTTATCACCAGGTTGTGTTTAATATATTATTATTAATTTTTATAAATGTCAATGCAGCTACAAAGACAGGGATTAATTTATAAACTTCTGCAATTTTTAGCACAAATATTGTGTATGTTTAATCAGTTACATGTAAGTACTTTAAAATTGCATTAACTTGGAATCAAAGCAGTCTGGTCTACACTTGTCCTGCACTAAGTAACCTTTTACAGTGTAAGAAACTATGTCAGTTGACAGCAGTGGAATGATCACTAGAAGGTTTTGTAGTTTTCCAATCTTCAGTTAAAAAAAGTGAACCAACTTGAATTGATGGTTTAAATTTCCAAGTAATCATTCTTATTATCTGATGCTTTAGCTGCAATGTGGAACTGAGAGAATGGAATTTTTCAATAGAAAGCATCTTTTCTCCTTTGGCAATTGGGATTATCACTAGCTGTAATAAATAAAGTACTTTGCAAATGGAGTGTGTCTAGGTACAGTGTTTTGATGTACTGTGGACTTTGTTTTATGATACTCATTTTTGACTTCAACAGCATAATATCATAATTTGAAATGGGCATGTGTAGCTCTGTTATAAACAAATGAAAATCCAATGTTTCTCATTAAGTAAATTTTGCTTCTAACATTTAAATATTTCTCCTTCAAAATGCTGCCCTCAGACCTTGTATGTTTGGGGATTTATTCAGTGGCAGAAGCAATTTATTTTTTATTTTTAATAAATGGCCCTTTAGGCACTTTGGGCAGTTATAGCAGAATTAGCAGTTTGGTCACATTTGTAGTGTTCCCTCTGAGCAGCTATAACACAACCTTGTTATTTCATTATGAAATGGGATCTAAGCTTCGTGTATGTCCTGTTAGGCTGCAGTGAAAAAAAAAGGTAATAACCTCATGGGGCTTATCTTTGTTAATGTACTGTGACCTCTGCTATTTTCAAATTTTCTCTGAAGTGCTCCCTTAGTGCAGCTGTAGTAAAGAACTTTTTGTAATGAGAACAGAATTCTGTGGCACCTACAGGTATTTGTGTGGCATGCCCTGCAGTGGAAATGTGGGGGTGTTTGTGTGTGTGTTGTGTTGGGTGAGCTCAGACATCCCTCAGGGTTTAGTATGTGTGGAACTGCTCATTCTTCTCAAGGTCTGAGTGTAGGATGGCCTACAAGGCTCTTCACATACTAATTACAAATCTCATTTGACCATATTATAGAATTTATAAAATCACCCATTTTTTGTTGTTTTTTCCTGGGCTAAAAGTGATTGTAAACAAAGAAAGCATTTCATGGCTTTGGCTGTTCTACCAGCAGTACAAACCAAATTAGATGTTCTAAGTTTTGGTTTTTTTCACTGCAATCTGAAGACTGCACGACTTAAATAATTCCATCTAGAGCACTGTATTGTCAAATTTTCTAATATTTCCATCTTTGTACTGCATATTGAGTAGATTCCAAAACACAGAGGGTCCTGTCTAGCTTGAATTTTGCTCAAGAAAATACAAGTTAATATCAATAAGGAACTTGAAAAAACATTAAAAATGCTTCAAATGTCACTTGATTGTCATTCCTAGAAGGCTCTGACTAAAAGGAAATTATTCACTTTTTTATCAAGTTATATAAGAAAACAACTCCTTAAATTTTATAGCATTATAAAGAAATGCTCATGAAAGTTCAAAGAACGCTTGCTTGTAGCAGTTGAGATGGCTTTAATAGAATTAAGTTTATCTTACTGGTGGATAAACTGTGCACATATAAAAATAACCTAGAAATAGAACACTGGAGGTTCAAGAATTAAAAATGAGTAAATAACAGGTTAAGTCTAATCCTCAATAAATAAGTATCAAAGAGAAATGCAAAACTAGAAATTCTTAGGTTTGGGAAGGTTAAGTCTATTAGCAAAAGCATAAAGACTTGATTAAAACTTGAGAGAATAAATGGTTAAATGACAGGTTTCAAAAGATCATTTCCTTCAGAAGTACTGTACAAATAATATCTAGTAAAAGGTTAGGCAGGAATTGTAGTTCCATTATAGGAAAACTTAAGTAGGAAATATTCAGACCTAACAAAATTTTAGCATGCTATGGTATAGTCCATGCTATGGACTTTCACTGGATCAAGTGAAAGTCAAGAAAATTGAGACTGAATAGAAAAAAGTAAAAAAGCCCAAAAAACTGCCTCACAAGGTGATTAAATAACTACCTTCAGAAGTTCAACACCCACCAAAACATTCAATTATCATCAATAATTCATGTTTCAGTCCACTATATGGCTATAATAATTAAATCTGCCTTGTTTATTGTTGGATGTGCATATTTGAGTCCATATCAATATGGATAAGTAAAATAATACATTAAAATGGAGATGGTCAGGGGTTCCCATTGGGTAATATGATTTTGGTTCGTCTTAAAAAAGTTGGGAGAGGATGGGACTTGCATGCTTCCTGTCAGAAGGACTGTGTGACCTTGATCTTAAGTATACAAGGCTAAATTTTTATATGTGTATACATGTGTGTACTTGTACACATACATGAAAGGTGAGCAGCTTCCAAGGAAGGAGAGGTAAAGCTATCATTTTTAAAACGTAAGAAATATGGCTTGTATTTGTGTTTAGATACAGATACAGTGTCTTTAAAACTCTTACAGGATGACCATATGCTTGTGTTTAAAAAAATCAAATAATTTAACTGTTTCAGAGCTAAATCTTTCCATGGGTTGATTTGGAGAAGGCTGTCAAATACTGGAACTAAATTAACGGTGATGATTAAAAATGAGAAATGGAAAGCAGACACCAGAAAATGTGAGTGTAAATCACACCTTTAGTTCATCTAAAGGCTAACAGTTGTTAGGATATTTCCCATGTCACATTTTTTTGAGATAATTATATGACATGTGAAAACTGAAGAAAGGCCTTCAGATAAGAAAAAATTTAGAGTTGACACTAAATTGTTGAGAGTAGTCAAGCATAATGAATCCTGAAAACATTCTGAAGTAATAACAAGGTTAGATGAATAGGCAGATGGACAGGTAATGTAATTCACATTACAGATGTAAGAAAATCCTAACTGGAAGGAGTGACTGGATTTTTTCATACCTCTGATATGAAAAAGTTATTATCACCACGGAGGAAATAATTCCCATTGGCACTGAAATTTAAACAACTGAATGAAAACAAAACTGCACAAACAAATTTTCTTCTTATCAGGTATCTGGAGCATATGGTATCAGCCACAGTCAGAGATAGGAAAGTAACTCCCCATTCTTCAGTTGACTAGTTTAAATAAAACTTTTGTCATGATTTTTTTGGCCAAAAGGTTCATTTTTAACAGGGCATGAAAATTTCACAATCTCTGCTTTAAAATAGAAATTTTTTTTCTGCAGCTCAGATGTGTAAATCTCTAGCACATGCCTATTACAATGATCATTTCTGCAAACTCACAAAATGTTTGAATAGAAGTTCAACTACCTTGAATTAACATAGAAAAGTTGGAACCTTGCCTTGGTGCTGATTTACTGGGAATCTAGGCAGAATCTGGCTCCCAGTTGCTCAGATCATAGCTGGTGTTCAAGCTAAATTAACTTAAAGTTTGGTTTCAGTTTTGAGAGTTAGTGAAATTGTCCTGCAATGGATTTTATGCTACAGCTTTAACAGAAAATGTTCATTCTCACATGCAAATTAATGACATCAAAACTCTAAAGAAATTCAATAAGAAAATAAAACTCAGTGTTTCACTTCAGGCTGGAATTCCTGGTCCAAAATAGACAAGGTTTATGGAAAATCAGGTAACTAACAGTAGGATGATGTGTGCGTTTATCTTGGGATGACTGAAACTGATTTCATTGTCTGGACAGGTAATTCATGGCAGTGACTTGACCACATCCTCCATTCCTCTGGGTGTGTGAAGACTGCCCTCTTTCTCAGTCCTTGCTGAAAAAGCAATTTTCCTTCCATATTAGAACAGCCATATTGATTTGCTCATGGACTACAATATTGTCTGTTTTCACATGGCCAGGCTGAATGTTCAATACTCAACTTGGAAACACAGAAGACTGAAAACCATTTTGCCTGCTTTAAAGAGGGGAGAAAAATTGAGTATCCCAAGTAGTAATGGTTACTCAGAGTTTATTATCTTGGGGCAGAAAATATTCAATAGAGTTAATATTTAGTTAAACGAGCAATACATTTCTAACAGTCATAAGATTTGGGCATGTCATTTTTTTAGAGGAAAACTCTGTAGCCCCAAAGATATTTTATGTTAAAAAATTACAGGCTGTTTATAGATCCATTTTTTTAGCTCTTCAAGCTCATGCTAATGAATAGTTTAAATCAAGACAATTTTAAGAACTAATAATCCCCCCCAAAAATATTTCAGAATTTAGTTCAGGATAGTAGAAGATTTGGTTTTTTTGATTCATCTTTATTAAAAGTATTTTGAGTGCAGATTTTTGATAAATTCAAGGTACAAATTGTACAGATACAAGAGTGACGAAGAACTTCAAAATACAAAGTTGTGTTGTTTGTTTTTTAATTTCTTGCCTTATTCTACTTTCTCATGTGTTCCACAGCATGAATAGGAATAAAGCAGAGTTAGAATTTTGCCAAAAGGGAATTTTTTTCCAGACAGATTTGAATAGTTCTCTTATATCTAGTGACAGATATAAAATTACTGCAGCTGCATAGTAGATTATCCTTCTTCTCAAAGTAAGTGCTATACCATTTCAGAATATAATTAAAAACTACATAAAATAATTTCATTAAACCCCATTTTCAGTTGTAAAACTTTATAAATTTTAGCAGTCTGGAAGTATTTTTTTAGAACGTTAACAATTTTTGTCTTATTTTAAAGACATAAGTAGGACATCATGTATTTATATCTTGATATACATATAATAGTATGACATAGTAGAATTATAGATTTTTTTACTGCTGATGTTGCATATGCTACACTTCACCTGGAAACATGCAGTAGTACTGTATCTTTGGGTTTTATTGGTCCAGTTGTATTTTACAGCATTTTCACTTCAGAGTAGGAAACAGCCGTAGAAAATAACTACTTGTCATTGAAGGAGAACATAATCTGTTCTAAATCCTAAATATACAGAAGCTGCAATTGTAAATGGTACCTGTGCTTTTAATCTGACTTAATAAAACAACGAATTGTATGTGAACTGGTTATACCATGAGTATGATGTTATTGTGAATCCCTGAGACAAGAATGCCTGTGCATGGACAGATAAATTTATATGAAATACACACCAAGTTTCATTAACTCTGCTAATTGTGAAATAATTTATTATATTTGAAGCCACTTACTGTAATCAAACTGCAAATCTGATTTATTACACTAAGATTTGAGACATCAGAACTCCTTGCATAATTGAGTGGGAAACATAACAGGAGGGGTGGAAAACTTAATCCAGCTCTTGCTGGTCCAACTTATGTTGGACCAAATCTACAGATAAATGGATGTAAATTTATATTGTTCCTTTCCTGGTAGTCCACTTCATTGCAGAAACTCTCTGCTTAGTAACAAAGGATTTATTAAAACATTTAAGCTGAAATGTGCTGATGTTCATTTGGTTCCAATTAGATCAATGGTGTGCTTAAAATTAAGTGCTTAGGTAAGGGGTTGCATTTGAAGTTGTATCATTGCACAAAGAGCTAAATACCATGCATATCTGTGAGGGAAAATGGTAAAGCAGCATAGTTTGTGTGCTCTGTACAGAAAAGAAAGAATAAAAATATATCTGGTTGTTCTTCGGCTTGAAATCCCAAATTTGGCCTGGTGTTCTACCAAGCTGTGCTGGTCAAAGATCACAATCAGATCTGAAGTGTGTCCATGTGAATAACTTTGGTGTGTGTGCCATCTATCATAACTTGGGGTTTTTTTGTTTTTTGGGTTTTTTTTTATCTAACTTTTAATTTTTCCTTAATATGATTCTTTTTCCCTAATAATTTATTCTTTTCCATGGAAAACATTTAAGAGTGAATGTAAATACAGGTATCTGTAAGAAATCTGTGTAAGTGTATAGAATTTTCTGTGCTTCATTTTGTAATCAATACAATGACCCACTTACCATATTAACAGTGTGTCATCTGTTCTAAACATTATTATTAAGCAAAAGATAAATGTTTCAAGTTGTTTGTGCTAAATTTTACTTGCTATATTTCTAGTAGACAGCTGAACCCTTGATATAGGAGACTAAATTCCATCCTAATGACTTTTGGGAATTTGTGATGATTAATTTATTCATTTTTTTGTCAATGTTTTCCAACTACAAGTGAGAATATATTTTAAGTAGTGTTAAATTTTATTGTTATAGTGGCTGAGGAAAGCAATTTGCAAAGAACAATAAATGCCAAAGATAGAAAATAAATGCTCTGGCTATCAACAAAACAATAACCTAAAAGAGAGTTCATTTAACACCCTTCCAGATGGCAAGAATTTTCTACAAAAGCACATTGTTTGCCGTCACTACTGCAAACATATGCATTTTTTTCCTCTAATAAATATATGTATCAAATTATTCCTGTACCAATGTGCACATCTAAACTTTGATCCTACATATTTCTAGCATCACTATTTCTCTGTGAGTGTAGGTAGATTGAAATCAAAATGTGATATAAAAGGAATTGTACACAATTTGTATATGATTTGTCACCAAATTGAAAATTAATTGTTGAGTGGAACTTGATCCTCTAGTGCTTTGTGCAATCACTCTGCAAAGTAGCTGATTTGTTAATATGCTAATTTTCTAATTTCTATCTTTGTATTGGATCCTCTGCATGAAAGTGAAACCCAAATTTTTGTGCAGTAGGGATTCTGTTTCAATGTTTCTAAAATAAAATGAAAAAGTTATTGAAGTGATCACAAGATTTTATGAAGCATGATGTAACTCAATTTTAGTAGCAAGTGAATTTGAGCATCTTTTTGTGTTGAAGAGCACAGGTATATATAAATTTTTAGGTACTGAATTTCAGAGCTATTTGAGGGGATTTTAATTTTAATTTCAATATATTTTTAAGAAAGATAAAAAAAATCTATAAGTTAGTGAAAACAACCCAAGGAAAGTCACTATTCAGTGAAAACTATGGTTTTGTCTTTGTTGCTACTGAATGATTTTCATTTTAATGTATATTTTAAATAACTAAATAAATTGCTTGAAGTTTGAAATTTAGTATAAACTGTACTGAAATTTTCACTAAATTCAGTAAACTGCTTTGACAGTTTTCCCACACAAGTTGTGATCATCATTTCGTGATATGTGACACTGTTTTCTGTTTTATGCTGTCTGTAACTTAATAATTCGGGGAGTTTTGTGTTGTTTTTTTTGTTGTTGTTGTTGTTTTCTTCCCCTCGTAGCAGTAACCTTTTTTGATATTCAATGGCAAAAATAGCCCCTGGGAGCTTTCTACTTTATGTGCAAGAGCAAAGTGTCAAGGAAAGCATGTGCTAAGAGCATTGCATTCTGTGATTTGCAGTTTCAAAACGTGCACTGACTTGAACATATCTGTGCATCACATGGGGACCTGCCATAAGCCTGGAGGGAGGAAATGGAAGCTTAGTGTCAAGTGAAAAAGTATGCTAAAGCTTTTAATAGCAATGTTAAAAACAAATATGAAGGAAGGAATATGTTCAGAATAAATGAGTTAATTTTTAATAGCAGCACTTTACTTCATATCAGCTGGGATTATAAGGTGGAGCAGTAACAGAAAGAAAGAAGGCTTTGATACCCTCCAATGGATGCCTTTAATGCACAGAATTCTGCTCCTAGATCAGTTATACTTTTCAGACATTTTGCTCTTTGTGCCAATTTCCTTCATTTTGATCAGCCAAATTCAGACATCTGTCCCTCAGCACCTCTAGCCAGGGAGCTGATCTGAACTGCACTATCTGTTTACATTGAATTTAGCATGTTTTGATTTTTCTCCTCTGTTTTCATGCTATCATTCTCCCTGTTTCTTCATGTTTTGATAACAAAGCCAGTTTAAGGCAGCCTCTGTCAGCATGATCCAATTGTCATACCCAGGAAAATTCAGTTATTTTCTAGACTAGGCAATGAAGATGCAGTTCTGCTCTCTCTGTCCTTGTTAAATTAACCTTTGCCATGAAGATTCCAACTAATCAATAACAGTGAAGTTATAGGCAGTGCGAGGGAGTCAGAATTATTTTTTCTGAATTTTGGTGATAACTAGGAGTGAAATTTCCATCCCCCTGAAGTAATCTGGCCATTCTAAAGATCACTCAGATTTTATGACAGAAGACATTTTCATGTAATGAGGGGACAGACATTGAAAATATGGGGAGGAAAAACAATCAATGTAATGAGAGGAACAACAACTGAGAGATTTTAGGTCTCGACAAACTATGAACATGTTGCAGTCACTGTGGCAGCGCAGGAGTTTCTAATAGTGAAGAAGTTAGAGGCAGCAGAGATTGTATCTTGTTAAAGAGATTTCAAGAGTAAACAAGTGCCAGGTGTGATTTGCCCTTAGTGTCAAATCCATTTTAGCCTTCAAAATTAGGGGTTTAGTCATAGTGCGAATTTTCTTTGATCCAGATATTGTCAAAAAATCGGACAATATAATTTTATTGCTAGTATTTAGTGGTTTTTAGCAAGTGTTTTCTATGTAAAAATGTGCATTTATTACCTGAATGCATTTTAATATGATTTATTATTTATAAATTAGTTCACATGTCATGGGCCTGTAGAAACTGTAGTAGACCTGTATCAAGATATCAGTAGAGATAAGTAGCAAATTGTTCTGGATGACACATCCATATCTTTGAATGGAGGAGAACGCAAATAAGGCATTTTATTATCCCATCCTGTATTTTCTGCTTTCAGTTGTACAAGACAAGAGTCTGCAGTCCAGAAGATGCAGTGATCAGATTCATCCGAGAATTAATTAGTGTCCCGGGAACTCTTTATCATAAACTGTGAGCCAGTGGGACAGTGAAGTTCAGTTTTCCAGTCTGTACCAGTCTATTTCATTATACAAATTGGAAAAGAGGGTGAAGTTTTTGAAAAAATTTGTTTCTGGAAATGGCAGTAGAAGTCTGTAGAAATATATATAATATTTTAGTTTTTGTACTTGCACCTCTTTCTATTTGTTTCTGACAATTAATCAGGACAGAACTAACCTGGAACATGAATGTGAAAGTTAATTTGTGTGTGATTTTAGATGAGGATGAACATGTACTGAGAGGTCCTGTGTTCTGGGTAAATGATTCTGAGTAAGGAAACAAATGTTTCAAGGGAATGCCTATCATTTTCATACAAGAGCAAGAAAGTTTGGGATACTTAATTTATTTAATCAAGAATGTAATCCAGAAGTGTATTTATTACATCAAGTCTCCAAGCCATGAAATTCCTATAGAATTATGCATCTCTTTGCAACTTGGTTTTTATTTGAATTTTAAGGTTTATTGCTTTCTTCCACTCCTGAATATATTTGGTGAATGTTTGGCAAATGCCAAGTCATTAAACAGAAGTACATTGACATCAAAAAGAATCAGTCTCTCCCCAGCCCAATAGGAAAGTATTGTGTACTTAACACTGTAGTTGTGCTCTAAAATTGATGCTTTGAATTTGAAAGAAGAACATAGTAACAGTGTATAGTTGCTCTGCAAGCAAGGTGTTTCTTTGCAAATAAAAATAATAATGTGCTGGTGGTTTGTCCATGGACTATGGAGTAGCCTGGTAACTTTTACATGTTATTTTGCTGAAAGTATTTTAATTTAATCTACGTAGTAAATTATGTTGTGACTTACTACTTGAATTTCAAGGGACAATTAAAAGAAACTTTCAGCTGTGTGTGTACGCTAATGAAAACACACCTCAGCATGATTAAAGTTTTTGTCAAGGTCTCCTAATATCAGATGTAATTCTGTCTGAAGGATGCAGCTTAGCATCACTGAGGTATTTCAATTTGCCCCTTTCTTTTCCATTCCCTAAAATGGGAAGATCTCCAGTGCACGTCTCATCTGGATAGGTTGAAACACTGAGAAACACTGAGCTCTGTTGCATCCTGATGCAAATTTATGCTGTCACTGAGCAGAAATATTTCCTTCCTTTTTTGACTAATTTTCCCATTCCAAACCAGAATTATTGTGCTTTTAGTGTATCTGCCTTAGAGTGCTGTTCCAGTCCAAATGAGCATCTCCTCTGATGTCAGCATCCTTGCATGAACTGATTGCTGTAGAAAAAAATACTTTAGGATGAGTACAGTAGGTGTCATATGATGATTGCTGTTTTCCTGGAGCAATTTAGATCGTTATCTCTTTTTCTTGCTTAGGATCTGCAAGTAAGAAAATATCTAAAATTTTTTGAGATTTAGTGAAAAAAAATCTTGTTTAATATTTTGTGTGGCCTTCTGCATTGCTGTAAGCTGTATGTATTTTTATCACAGAAGAAATCAGGAGGAAATAAAAGCTCTTAAAAACAGTCCTCATACTCTCCATGAAAAAACTTCCAGCAGGGATTGTTGACAAAGTGCTAAGTAACATGAGAAAAGGTAGTTGAATGGAGTCACTTTGTAATTAGCATTTCTTGTCAGAAAGATGTTCTTTAGGAGTGCAAATTGTTTGAAATGAGCAGTTTTAGCTTCATTTTTGAGACAGCTAAATGGAATTTGGTGAAGTGCTGCAATGAGGAACAGGAGGAGGTTTTGGATTTTGCTTTAGTACTTTTCAAGTGAGAGGTAGAAATCAGAGATCCGAATATGTCCTTCTAGAGCAACTGGCCTAATTCTGGGAAAAAAAACCCCTTTGTTGATGTTTACATTAAGTGCTTTTTCTGAATGTTTCCCATAAAAGTTTTTCTATGTCATCTCTGGACTCTTTAACCTTTATAATGCTCCTTTACTTCCTTCCTAAGTATCTTTACAATGGGTAACTACTGGTGTGGCACTGTGTTCCTCTCAATTCAGAGCTTTATTTTCATTTAACACTCCTAGAAATCAAGCTGACAGCCTGTTCACTATCCCATTGCCTATTTACATGCCCAGTCAGGCAAATAATGTATTTATGCCACTTTGCAATGACTTACCCGTTTTTTGGGTGAGTACCTTCATAGAAATGAAAATATAACAGCCAAAATTAAAATGTTTTCAGGACCCTTAGAAAACAGAAGAGCCATTTGTATCCCAAGTATTGTGTAAGATCAGATGTGTAGCACATTTTACAGAAATATAGATTCTGACCCACCTACTCTTTGAGTAAACCTCTTGAAACTGTTGGGCTGCTGTGCCAAAAATAGAAGTGTTTGTAGCAGCTGTTGGATTGAACGACTTGGAGTGTCTGCTGGGGAAAGCAAGCAACAGTTAGACAAAAATCACAGCAGCTGAGACAGACAACTAAAACAGTCTAAGAGTCCTGGGGTGTATGAAGAGGCAAAATTATTGGATTCATCACAAAGGAGAGATTATGAGACATCAGTGAATAGAAATCTATCCTATTAAAATTAGTGGGACCAGTTGCAGAGTAAAGTGCTGTTTAACATGCACCAGCTGCTTCTGCTTCTCTTATCACACTGCAGGACACATTCTGGGACTGTCAAATTTCCTCCCAGTCATGTATTCTCATCAATATCTCCATTCTGCTGGACTGCTTTGGGATTTATCTTTTCTTTTCATAACCTTTCTGGGACCTCTCCTTTGATTTCTCTGGTTATGTCTTTTGCTGTAGCTTCTTCTTTTCTTCCGTTCTTTGTAGGAGTCAACTCTATAGTCATTATTCACCTTATCAGCTACCAAGGGTGATTTAGGGTGTGTAATTAATTTTAAGTAGTGAGCTAGCTCTTAGAAGAAGCCTAAACATATTTATTTTGTAATATGTTTTAATCAATCAGCTACAATTTAGAGGCCTCACATGCAGAAAAATTTATGTGGTAGATACAGCATTAGAAAACCAGATGGCAAAGAAGAAATTGGAAATACAGCAGATGGGCTATGAATGAAATGCAAATTAAATAAGGTTTGAAGGATCTTGGGGTCTAACTGTAAATTTTAAAAAGGAAATACCTATTGAGTTAATTTTATCTTTTTCATACTACGCTATCTCATGTATTTATTTTCTAAAATTTATTTCAATTTTGCTCTTCCAAATAGTATTTTCTTGTAGGTTGGGATATTAAAAAGATTTTTACTGAAACAGCATCACAAAATGTACATCTTTTGTTATGGTGCAGTTTCATGAAGGACAGGCTAGAAGTTTAGAGTCTTCTGCACAAGGAGTCATGTTGTGTTTAAGTACCAATATCAGGTATCATTCCTTTTTGATGTTCATCAATGAACACAAGGCAATAAAAAAAAAAAGTTTTACTTATAAATTTGTTAATTTTAACATCTGTACCTGTCATTTCTCCAAAAAAAAAATAGTTACTACTTTTCCCACATAACTTAGATTTACTGTACATTGACTTGTATAAAGCATTATGGCAGATGATAGATTTGTCATGGAGCTTTGTTTACACTACATTTGAAGTTATTCAACTGTAAAATCAGTTTAAGAAAGAGTGAAGTTGATTTCTTTACATTATTTTACTTTGCTTTTCTTTTTCTAACATCAAGGTCCATATTGCAACAAATATTACCTTCTGTTTCTGGAGAGAGAAATGGATTAGACACCAAATGAAAATGGACAGTTTTGAATTCTCGAACAAAAACCGAAACCCACAAAACCCTACACCCAAACCCAAAAAACCTAACAATATCTCTGTGACTTGAATCAGCAATGTAAGAAGTGGAATCTTAGAAAGGGAAATATATTTTGCAATGCATTTAGAGTAAAAAAACTGCAAAACAGCACTAATAAAACAACCCCATGCCTATGCTCGTATTGGTGTTCATTTTGAAACTGTCAAAAATTTATGAAAAAAAAAAAAAAAGCCTCTCCTAGAACAATGTCTTTAAGGCCTATTCTTGGAAGTGACCAAAACTTGATTTTTTTTTAATTTTTTTTTTTTTTAGATTGGTGTACAACAGTAAATGTCAAAAGCTGATATAAGCACTAGAAAATTTCTTTTCAGATGGCCTGAATTAACTCACCAACAGAACCCAAAATCTAAATCAACCTCCAAGGATGTCAGCTGTTGTTATAGTCACAATTTTTATCACTCTTCCAAGGCAGAGAGCTGTGTATGCAAATATAGCTGTAGTTGAGATTTGTGGTCCTCTGTAGCAAATAAAATTAGGGGCAAAGCCAAGAGTTGCAGTGATTCTTTCAACGGAGGCTTCTAAATTCTTCATGAGTAGCATGTTTTTAGTCACTTGAACATAACTAGGTCATACAACCATAAAAGTGGCAAGCTTTGAAAAATCTGAATTTCTTCAAAGTATGGTGAGATTAAATCCAAAGCCTTGGATCTGAGGGATGTTCCTAGACATGATGACGTGAGTGTCTGTGAACCTTACAAGAGCATGAACAGCTAATGCTTCATGAGCATCAGCTCTGATGAGTAGCAAGCTTTGATTTGGTTTGATTTTTAGCAATATATTCAGTTCGGTGTTTAGAGTGTGGATTGGCTTTGTTGCCTTGAAGGATTACAGACTACCATTTCTAACTTAGTACAGGCAGCTAGAATAATTAATTTGAAGCACTGGCAGTTTAATGTCAAATAAATAGTTCCATTTTCTCTCAGGATTCCATAAGAAAAAATGCATTTTTTTTAAAAGTTTCAGATCATGAGATCAGGACCTAAAAAAGCAAAATACATATTTCTACAAAGTCCAAGTCAGAAATTAAACTACAAAGTCATGGTATAGAAAAACATAGACTTAAAATCATATGTTTAAGAAGAAAAGTCTTAATAACAGGTTTTCCTACCTGTACTTCCAGAATTTTGTTAAAAGCAGTCTTTCTTGCATCTGTGAGGGTACACAAAGGAAGTCTGGTAAAAATAAAGTTCTAATAAAGTACTCTAGGATAGACTGATGCTTGCAATAAGGAAAGGTATCAATAAATCTCTTAAATATTATGTGGGTATTATCAAGCCCTAAGATACATGTCAAGCATTGATATAAATAGCTAAAGTACAGATGAAAGTGTCTTGCTTCTTTATTGTTCTCTCCAGACGTGTGGTGCAGCAATTCCTCAGAGATGCTGTTTCACTCTTTTCCTTTTGGTGAAAATTGGACTGGCAAAGCAGGAGCAGTCAGGGGGTTTTGGTTTTCACAGATTTGCACCCAGGAGGAAAAGCAGGTGCAGAACTCAACAAGAAAAGACTTGGGGATGAGGGTTGCCATTTGCCCTGGCTGGCAGGACTCTGACATGGGAAATGTAGGAGGAAGAGCTCAGAGCATCAGGGTGCACACTGATTTTTCCTGCCTTCATTCACCAACACATGTGACATCCCATCCCCTTAAAACCTCATTTCATGATGAAGAGTGTTGCAGTTTCACTTTGCAGAACTGCTCAGGGGGGAATATGAAAAACTTCTATAATGAATTTATGACAGTCTTGTACTTTTTTTAAATTATGTGATGGATTTGGAATATTTTTTTTTTAAACCTCTTAATTACCAACTTGATAATATTGTTTTAATATATTATCAAAGTTCAGCCTGGTTATAATATGTAATAATGATGATATGACACATTCCCCTAATGTTTTTATATAATTTACTAAATTAATATGCAGTTTTTGTAGCCTCAGAGTCAAAGTAGCTGTTTGCAAAATCAGATAGATTGGATAAGTACATTGAAATAAAAGGAAATCCTAAATATTCTTTATTGTTTTAAGGCAAAAACTCCTCAGTTTTGTGTTTCTAAAATGCCTATCAGTAAAGGATTTACAGAAGTGTAGACTGCTCTATGAGAATCATAACCTAAAGAGACACTAGAAGTAGTTTGTTGGTATGTGTTTGTGACTGAAATGTCCTGACAAATTCTGGTAGTTAATTTTTAACTGTTCCAGTATGTTACACTCTCTGCTTGGAAATTCATACCTGAATCCTAGTTTTGAGCAAAGACAATTTGCAGTTTCTCTAATTTTATTAAAACAGAATAGAGATAATTTCTTTTTGCATAATGTAAGAATTAATCCCAGAACATTTGCCCCAAAATGTAATATATGTCAAAGTGCACTTTAAAAATGATGAAATTAACTAGCGGAATAAAATACTTTTTGAAAATTCAAACACATGGTAAAGATATTCTTCTAGCTCAGAAAAATCCTTGTCTCAGGTAGTTGGGGTGCAAGGCTGCCAATATTGGAACTATCACGCTATCCTGTTTTTATTCTCTATTTAAATAATCTTCACTGGTTAAATCATCACTGTCAGTCATTTCCAGAGACATTATCATAGACTACATGGACCAAGCTCAGCCACAGGTGAGCTTGGTCCATGTAACAGCCTGGTAACTCTGTTTAGGTATGGAATATGGAAAATATTCACTTATCATCCCATAAGGAGCAGACAGTTCAGATTCCCTGGCTATTCTGTTAAAGAAGGTTTATTTCCATGTTTCAGCTATGCAGATGCTAAAGGGCATTTTGCATTTTTAATTAAAAAGTAGCAGTTAGATTGATTTTTGCTGCTTCTTGTGCCCCAACCTGTCCAAGTGAAGGCTCATACCTGGAGCCCAGTGTACTTTACAGTGTGATGTTGCAGGCAGACCTAAGATCCTGAAAGACTATGTAGGATGACAATGTGTTTCTATGTTCTCTTTCAGCTTATTGCAACAGTGAATTTTGCATCTGTGTATTTCAGGCCTAAATATTTGGTCACTGTTTGACTTACAAGTTTTCATAATTCTATCTCAGTCTTTAGACAGGAGAAAAAAATCAAGACTATCAGGCAGGAGACAATCCCACTGTGAGAGCCTGGAACACTGACATTTAGATGATCACAGTTCCTAAGGGAATGAGATGGTGTGGGAAGCCTGCTAGTACAGATTAGCCTTAGCTGGCAAGGACTATTGTGCTGGTAAGCCTGACTAGCTGCTTGTTTGGAAGAATAACTTAAAGAAAATTGATTGTTATTTGGTTTACCTTAATTTTAAATAGTAGTTAAACTGTATAAGGTGAGATTTGGGAATCTCTCATGTAATGAAAGCCAATAGGTACATTTAAAAAGATGATAATTTGGAGAACTTTCTAGATGTGTCTGTTCTCATTCAGCTGGGGGAGAAAATAACAGGTAGGTTTTAACTATCACTCCATTTAGGTACAGTGGGTGCTTAACATTTTGATTGATTGCTGTGGTAGAGCCTTCCACAATAAATAAATATGTGTGTATATATATATATATATATATGTGTGTGTGTGTGTGTGTATATATATATATATTCTGCATATATACTTTGCTGTTCATTAGCTAGCCCAGTTAAAAATACGGACTTCTGCAAAGAGGTATTTTTGGTTCGTTTTTAGAAAAAGAATAGATTTTTTTTTCCCTCAAACTCTCTAATTTGTAATTGCTAGAAGATTTTATGCATGAGTCATGAAGTTTTGATATGCTAGCCAGTTGGAAATGTTTGATTATTTGATAACTTTATCAAATAACATTAAAATCTGAGCGAACAGAGGCATTAGATAAGGAGAAAAACGGTGATATTTAAGGGGATTTAGGCCATAGGGATGGAATTTATACAAGAGAGATTTCCATTGCTGTAGTGATAGATATGGAACAGCTTGTGTTCACACTGCTGAAGACAAATCCTCTGACAGGCAGGCCTTGCCTCCTCTCCCTAATCCTGGCTGGCTCAGCAGCTGCTCCACAGCCCTTTGCAGCTCACTAGGGGTGTCCCTGTGTGGGATAACAGGCACACAGTGTTGGACATGCTCTTCCTCCTCCCACTCTGCATTGTCATGATCTATAAGAGAAATCAGCACCCTTCACAAACCTGTTTAATTCAGAGCCCTGAATGTTACTCTCTGCTGCCTCTCTACTCTTTTATTTGCTGCTGTTGTTGCTCAAGTGGTCAGGGCATCATCTTGAGCACATCACTGGGTGTGCCGCTTCCTCCTCTGCTCTGGAGACCTTCCAAAATGGGAGGAAATCCTGCTTACAGACACTGGGACAAAACTCTAGGGAGAATTAATTTGTGTGTGCATCTTTTATGTGCAGAGGATCACATTTCAGACTCTGTGTCAGGATGAGCATCACAATCAAGGTGGAGTGCATCCTTCTCTTAGGCCCTAATGACAGCTCGACAAAAGCTCACTGCTGAACCTCTGATGCTTGCCAAGCACAGATTTTACTGGCTACTGTGAAATCATTTCTTCACAGGTGTGACCAGAGTAGAGGTCTGGAAAACTCCACCAGATTGCCTGATCCATGAGTAGAATTCATCAGCAATTTCTCCAGGTGCCTTTCAGGGCTTTGAAGAACGGTGGCTATCTATGGGATTTACATTCCCATGTGGTATCCCTATAAAAGCTCAAATGTCTCACCCTCCCTTTATATGAAGCAGGAAGTCAGAGACTGCCAGGGAAGGTCATGAGTGGAATAACTGGCTGCCCTGGTATTTGATGTTTGGGTGCCTCAACATACAATTTCCCCTGCATTTTGGCAAATCAGAGATCCTTCTGTGACTTTATACCAACCATTCCAAGCTCTGAGAGGAAAAAAAAACACAGAATGGGATAGCCACAGTGGTGTACCTGCACCTTAATGGGTGTTTATGAGGCAGGGGGACAGAGAAGAGAAGTCAGGATACGATATCATTCAGCCTGGAATATCACCAGAGGAAAATAGGGAGAGAGGGAAGATTGTGTGAGGCAGATGTTAGGGCTCTGTAAATCCAGTGAGCACAGTCTCAGGAGCATAGTCCTTTACTTCAAAACTCAGTGAATGCCCTTTTTTTTTTTTTTTTTTTTTCATCTGAGTATCTGAGTGTCACTGTGAAAGTTGCACTTGCTCTCTGACCTGTGCAGAGTGGATGCCTGGCAACTTATGTTTTTGCACTGTTTGTAGATGCCTCTTTGTTCTTGATGTTCAGAAATGTGTATGGCTGTGGTTTATCAGTCTCACTCTCTGCTCCTGGCCAGAGCTGTGATGCAGCTTTCTGTCATGCAGACCTGCTTTCTGGAGGCAGAGAGGTAAGCTGGTGATGGGAGGCTGCCAGGTACAGAAGCTGTTGTTCCCTTGTGTCCCCTGTGCCCTGCTTGTTTCACCCTGCTCCCTGTCACGCCTTGACTTCCCCAAACACAGCCAGTGCCCCCTGCCCCTTCCCGCCTTGCTTTCTGCCCTCAGTCAGACACTAGGAAGGCTGAGCATTTGCCACAAAACCTTTTTTGTGATGGCCCCCAAGGTCCTGCCCTGGTTGTGCAAGCCAGGCTGCTCCAGACCTCTGGCTGGCAGTTGTCATTAATGATCTCATCTTCAGGGACTTCTGAGCTTTGAGTTGATGTGGCTGGCAACGTGTTTTCACAAGATTTGCTTCAAACACCAGCCCAGGAGCAAACTCTCATGAATGAGAATAACAGAGAAGTGGGACCAAAGACTAAAATGAGACATTAGCCAAATTGACAGCGTAGACATGGCTATAATTTAGAGAATTTTGAAACCAATATTTTGTATCTCCTATGAAAAGCACTTGTTGTAATCTTGTGCCTTCTCACACAGTGCATTTTGCATAACAATAATAGAGATAATTATGGTAATTACAATAAAAATTAATAATACTTGCCCTTTTTTCAGTAGATTTTAAAGTGCTTTTCAACACTGACTAATTAAGTCTAACAATATCTTGCGAGGTGGGTAGCAGGTGTCTGCTCATCTCTCTGGATCCTGTCACCAACCCTAGTAGTACAGCTGCTTCTACTTAAGTCTCATTGACTTCTAAATTATCATCATGGTTTTCAGCAGATAATTTTCCCACATCCTCTCCACAGTGTGTCGAGAAGTGGAAACCCTTTCTTACATGACTTTGGTTTTGAAAATCCTGGAAATATGCATGGAGAGGACTTATGGCTATATGCAATATAGTAGGAATGAGAGGCTGTGCAGCCATGCCAACTCAGGCATGCTTGACATGTGAAAAGGTAGAGAGCATTTTGGAAGGGTAGTATGAAAATCCCCTAGATTATGCAAGAAGATAACTTCAGATCACTCATCTGGGTAATGTTTAGTCATATGATCAAGCCTATCCAGACTTGCCTACTAGGGAGAAAAAATTAATCAACGTTCTGATGATGCTTTTAGCATACAGAGGGGAAAAAAAAGCATAAGGAATTATAGCAAAAAGGTTTATAGTTTTTTTTTTTTTTATCTCTTCTTTTCTTTTCATCTATCCCCTTAAACATATACACACATGGTACATTTATTGTATTTTCAGATGTTAGATGAGAGATTGTTCATGCTGAGGCAAACTAAACTGAGAGGCAACCTGTTCCTCCTAATAATCACGGAATTATCTGGACTCTTTGCAGCAACATAGAGGGCTTTGAGAAGGCTATGAAATGACAGATGCTTGATTAAATTTTTAAAGGGTAAAGTGGAGGATGTAGGGTAAATTTTCTGAACAGTGTACAGAAGACAACACAAATCCTGTTATTAGTTTACAAGAAACGTGGGTGTTAAATAATAACAGGATTCCTACGCAGACATTTCTAATATAACTGCTGCACAAATTTACACCCATGCATCCAATGAGTTCACACACTGAAAACTGGAATAGGTCTTTCAGTTCTTGTATGTTATCAAAATTATTATTCTTCATTTTCTCAAGTAGGGTGACAGGATTTTTAAGACTAGTACCACATAAAAAGACTGATTCTAACTCTGGCTCTCAGGAAATGAATGATGACAGATAATCCATCAGGAACTTTGGATATGGACACTACAACAACCCCATATTATGCCAGATCCGGCAAATATCTTTGACAATGAGGGCACTTGTGCATCTATCAAGTCAAAAAGCACCAAAATCAGATAGTTTGTAAAAGAACACAGCCCTGAACAGGGGAATTAGAGCATGCATGTCAAATTTCTTCTGAATTGAGTGTTTATACAGTGATACAAGAGATTTTTTTTTTCTCAGTAGAATTGCAGTTTGCAGGAAGAGCAAAGTCCAAATCCTCCCATGAGGCCAAACAAAAGAACAGAGATGCTACTAAAAATCCTGATTCATTTGGAATCACTTCTTCTGGAGATTAGAGAAGACCAGACCTGGCATCTAAAATGAAGAGCAAGTATTGTATGATAACCAGGATAAAGATGTAAGGGGATATTAATTAATTAAGAAATGAAATACAAGTGTCTCTGGCTAATATTAATAAAATTGTATGGATTAGAGATGAATAAATGCAATGTAGATGAGCTCTAGGCTCTTACATAACTTTTTATAAAACCCTTATAGCTTATATATCTTTCCCAAAAACTCAGAAAGGGCTCAGAGTCCCAATGAATCTAATCTTGATAAATATTGAAGAATACAATTTTCAAGTATCTTTATTGGATTGTAAACACATAATAAATGTTTAGCCTACCTAAGAGGTATTATTCAGTTTAAAAAAAACTTTGGACAGTCATAATTCTAAAATTGTATATTTTCTTGCTCTATCAACTGTACTTTTAAAGTCCAGTGCCTAGTAGGAGAACATAGTAAAATTAAAATTCAGCCTGTTTTAGTAATTATTTAATATTTACCAGAAAAATAGTGGCAGGTGTTTTTTTCTGGTGATTGCAGAATAAAGTACTGATTCTACACTTAGATAATTATAGTAATATTGTGCATTATTTTATAAAATTTCCACATCTGAAAACCAGCTCCTTTCCTTCAGTGTCACCCTAGCGTGGGGTATCCTAAAACTCTGCTCCCAGGAACCGTGAGCACAGAAAAGTAGTATTTTTTATTTGAAAAACAAAATAATAAGTTGATTAGTAACTTATGCCCTGGGAACCAGGGGAGTGTCTGAATTTAGCCTTAGTTAACCTTCTTGAAATTCACTTTGACTTTGGGCAGAAGAGCCAGCCTAAGAGAGAAGGGCTATAATAATATATTTTGCTAGTCCTTTAACTAGAAGAGTTCAATTTGAACTCTAGCTATATAATTCAACTAAAAAAATCCTACTTATACGCATTCAAAATTAATTATTTGGTAGCACAGGACCTTTCTGATAGCATCAGGAAAAATGTCTAATTTGATATTCTTTACTTTTTAGGAGTTCTTTACCTTTAAGTTGCTGCTTGTAGAGCACTGGGAGGCTTCTTTCCAGACATACTGTATTTTTGACTTAATATGACACATCTAAGATTTTCTCCTTGTAGATAACACCCTTCCCTGTAAAATAAATGGCCTGGGCACTGACACATGAAAACATTCCCAGGTGGAACAACTCGCTTAATGTTCTGCATAGGAATGGATTCAAGCATGGGCTTATGAGCTTTCAGAATCCAGGCTTGGTACCTGGCCCAATACCTGAGAGAATAAAACTCCATGTGTCATTAACTTTCCTATCCTGCTCACAATAAAAAAAAAAAAAAAAAAAAAAAAAAAAAAAAAAATCACCTAGACACCTAGATGATCAATTTAAATCGTAGTGACTGGCAGAAGATATAGGAGTAGAAATGAAGCCAACAGCAAGTTTAATGACAGAAACTCCATGTAAGTCATGTGGGGTTTTAGCAGAATTATGATACATTGTGTAAAAGGAGATGTAGGAATCATGTTTTTAATAGAGGACTGAAATATTCTTTTTTAGTTAGTTATATCCCCTTTATTAAAAGAAGAAATAGTTGCAATCTCTAATTCTTTATAAAGTGTTAGAATGAAGAACGAGAAATATTGATTTAGAAGGTGGCAATTTTAAAAACATCAGTTTTTTTGGCCTGTGAGAAGTACATACAGTCTGCCTGAAACAACTACATAGAGCTAAATTAGACCTGTTTGAGCAAGCTGCTACAAAATATGATTTCAGATATCATCCAGAGCTAGGGAGATAGTAGTTCTAGAGTTTTAATGTCTTTTACCTGCAATAGTTTGTCCAAATCAAATGAAGATATATTTAAACTGGAAATGTAACTTAGCAGTTGCACTTACTGTGTCTTACTGTATCCTTTATAGGAAAGCAATTAGCCAAAGAAAGAATTTTAATAATATTAATTAACCAGATAGCACTGCTTTCTCATGTCAATGAAAATATTCCCTCAGACAGCATTCTTTGATCATTTTGTTCTTTCTGTTTTGAATTCATAAAAAATGAGGGATATATAGATTTACTGGAAGACTAGTGTGACTGTAGGAAAAAGCCATCTGCTTTCATGTAATTAACACAATATTAGGTTCAATAATTTGTACACAGCAAACCCAGGTTTTCTAGAATGACTTCTAAACTTGATGGGAAGTCATCACAACTGGGAAAATCCATAATATTGCAAAGCAGCTTCTTCTGATGGATAACTATTTCAGCACCAGTTACATGTGCCTAACCTTAATATCCACAGCTTCTTGGCCTGACGCTTTGCTGGACTAAAAAGCTATGGTTAGGCATCATTTTTCCTCAATAAATATTTATGATCTGTCACAAGTCTTTCAAAGTTTTCATCACTGTGTCATTTCACAAAAAGTGTAAATCTTTGTGCTGCCATTATTTTTTTTTTCATTAGTCATTAGTGTGATACACACTCCATGTTTTAAGTGTCCACTTTAGAAACTAGGCAGGTGCAGCTGGATGTCATTTTCCATGGTCACCTTCACCACCACTACTAATGAAGATAAAATTGCTGGATTAAGCCTGCTTATCATTCAACTGTTTATGCATTTTAAGAGTATTAGATTATAATTTTTGCCAACCATTTTTCCTTGAAATTTAAGTCTTAAAATTGTGTTTCTTGGTTTGCAAACTATAGCTTCCTAGACTGTAAACTGTATTTCTTTCATGTATTAAAATTCATACACTTTCTGGACTAGTTTCACCATACAAACTAATTCACAGTCCATAATAAGTGCTCTTAGGTACAATGGCTGCCATAAAATGTTATAGTCCATGAGACTTTAGAAATGTATAGTTTCTTTCACACATATCTCGTATGAATGTTCCAGAAAATCATTTCTCCTAGCAGTTATTATAAAAAGATAACTGAGGATTAGCTCCATCTCTTTTCCCATTCCTTTTTGGAGTTTAGCTCTAATCTCAGATGTGTCTGTGTCTTTAGACAATGTTACAGAAGCAGAAATGCATTTTACATTTCAGTGGTTGTATTAAGATCAGGTCTAATCCCTGCTGCTGTTCCCATTTACTGCATGCAATGAACTTCCATGCAATTACACGTGGGAAAAACTGTAGCACTATATCCAAGAAGAATCAGGGCATCTGGTCTGGAATCAGCCGCAGATGGGTTTGTATGAACCTTGAGTGTGTTTTGTGCAATGCTGGAGAAGAAAAGTGTCGTATCCAGACTTGTATTTCAGCCTTGTTGTGACAGATAACAGCTCCACTACCAGAGAGGAAAGTCTCTTTTGAGAAGCATCCTTTATGCTACATGGAACATGAAAATCAACAAACTTCGTATCAGTGTTTGACAATATACTGAAAATAACTCGGTGTTGCTTGGGGAGTTTCTGAAAACAAGGGCTAAATGTGTCCTTGGAGGAAATTTGTTGTATGCTACATCTCTGCCTGGTAGATCTAAAAGTCGGAATTGGTGGTTGTAGCTGTGCACAGGGGAGCACCACAGCAAGAGCAGCTTCTCTCTTGTGAAGTGCTGGCAGAGCGGGGCTGGTACAGAATTTACTAACAGTTCTCACAGAGCAGAACCAAACTTCTCTCACAGCTCAAACTCTGTGCTTGTATGAAGCAGTTTCCTCTCATTCCTTATGTTCACTTCATGTGTGTAATTCCTGGAATTTCCATGCTTTCTGTTTTTAAGGCCACAGGTCCTCCTTCATCATTCTAGCCATCATCTTATGATGGTAACTACATCCTATAGCCCAGAATATTTGTATGGACCTGACAAACAAGATTTACATTGCAGAACAGGCTCTGAAGTGAACACAGTATGGAATTATTACTTTTTATTACAGACCAATCCAATTTTAATCTATTTTGGATGCTAAATTACAATCAGAGCTGAGATAACAATGTATAAAAATTTGTATTTCACAACCTCCACATCATATTTAATTTTCAAATTACAGATAATCAAAATTGTGTTTTTCAGCTATATTTGCTAATTACAATGTTGCACTGAACAATGTCTGTAGAGTCTGGTTTGTATTGCTGGGAGTTGTTTTTTTGATTGGTTTGTTTGTTAGTTTTCTCTTAAGATATTCTTTTTATTTTAGGAATTTCAGATTTTCAGTGAGCCACAGTTCCTGTACAATAATTGTTTCGAATGAAAGATAAGATATGGAGTTTATGGTATAAATTAGAATATAACATTTGTTAATATATATTTTCCTTTTAATATATTATTTTCAATATTATATTTTTTATCCTTTTTTTTTTCCTGTTTCCTTTTCATGTTGTATTGCAGGACATATTTATGCTATGTGAGTTTACAAATATATCTAAATCAATTAAAGAAAATAAACCAAACAAGAACATAGGAAAGCATATTGAAAGAAATTATTTAGAAAAATGTATTAGAGAGTCAGAGACTCAACAGTGTATCCTAACTGAATTCTGGTCTCATGAAAGCAAGAACCTAAAGTTCTTTGGCTATAAGTGTAGGTCTTGCCCACTTCTATAAGCTGCAGCAGTCAGTTGTCAGCTCAGTGAATAGAGAAAAATTCAGTTTTAGAGGGAAACCACCATTTTACCAGAAAATATCAACAGAAAACAACAATTTTTTTAAGCCCTAACTATTTTTAACACAAACAGTGAGCTATTATTTTCTAACATTTAATTCCTCAATTCCTTTTTTTTTTTTTTTTTTTTTGGCTCATATTTATTTCATTTCTCTGATATGGAATATAACTCTTGGAGGAAATGTGAGGCAAAACAATTCTGCAACAAACAAGGTCACAATGCTAATGAAGAAGTTAGTGCAATAGTTTTTAATTTCAGCAAGGAATCAATGTATGTCCCTTTTTCTTCCAAGGCAGCAAATCAAAGCAATGGACATGTCCAGCAATGGCTTCAGTCTAAACAATCCTTGCATGGTTGTCATCCACAGTAATTGCAGCAAGGCAGTACTGAAGTCACTATCAAGAGTCAGATAAATGACAGAGCCCAGAGTCAGATAATCTGGCTGAGCCCAGAAAAACCCTGGGCTCCTAAATGTGAGAGTACATTGCAGTAAATATTTAAGAACTGCTCACAATTCTAAAGGAGAGCTTTATTTTAAAAATGTTTCATGTGAGTGAAAAGAAATAACAAACTTTGGCACACTTGAAAGAGTATGGTGGTGTTTTGTAAAGACGAGCTGCAGACATGAATGCAGGATACATTCTGTTCACATACATTTAATTTAAATAAATTTAGATCTCTACTTCCTTGCAGCCTGTATAGGTGCTTATTCCATTTCATAGTGAGTGTAACAGTACAAGTACGATTACATTTGGTACCATTTAACACCTGTTTTGCATAAAATAAGAGGTTTTCCAGATGGAAGCAATAGAAAAACAATCTGAAAGGCAAAGTGATTCCTTATTGGAATTAATTTATGGTGCTGTTTGATTTCACCAGCTAAAATGGTGGCTAAAAGCTGCTTGAAGGAAGGATTCTGCTCCTCACTCCTCACCCCGGCCATGCAACTGTGCCCCTCCCAGTGCTGTGAGAACAGAGCCTGCTGTCAAGATAGTAAACCAGGAGAAAATATTTAGTATGTTTGATTTTTTTTTTTTTCCAAAATATCTTTCTGTAGATTTTTGGCTGATGCATTCTTGCAGTGACAGCTGTCTGTGAAATTGGGAAGCCAAGTGTCCTTGGTCTAGGCCAGGAATTACCTCTCTGATTATATCCAAGGGACTAAGGTGTTTTTGGAACAGAGACCAAACCTTAAGAGGAGTCAAAACTCTTGCCTCATGTAAACACAAATGGAGACTGTAAAGCTCTTATTCCATACCGTGAAAACTCCTGGTTTCCCCCACGTGTGTGGATGTTACACATGGCGCAAAGCTCACACAGGTAAGTCTTGGCTAAGCGAGACATGATGTTTCCACCAACTTTTTCAAAAGACTTCTTAAAATTTTGTATCAGAATAAAAGACTTCTCTTGGATCTAAAGAAATTTGCTATATAATCAAAATTTCTAATTAATTGCCATGCTTGGTGCTTGGGTAACTTCAGGCTATTTAGCCCTAGTCAAGTATAGAATTACTTAGTTGAGAAAAGAAAGTTGGTTTAATTTGATCCAGGGCAATTTTATAGGAATAAATCAGTGTTGCTATCTAAAAGTGAAGAGGTACCCTCAACATACCAAAATACTGTGATTATATCAACAAAAAAGTTTATTGGTATATTCAAAGGTATTAATAGTAATCCACATTGGCACTCTGGCAAAATGCTCCACAAAATCCATCATAGAAACTTTACTTTTTATCTCTCAAAGGCTGTTTTTAATGTTCTGTAGTGTGAATATATCACTGTGGCATTAATAGCTGATAAAATATGTAGGTGTGAAATTGGGCCTAAATTTTTAAAATAAGAGTTAACTGCTGCTTAAGACAAGGAAACTAAATATGTAAAGTATTGCAAAAATTGATGTAATAAGAAAAGTGGATTGTTTTTCTGGGGGAGAGGGTTTTTTTTGTATGATTTTGTTTGCTTTTAATACAGCCTGATGATGGAAAATTGCCCAAGTAATAAGAAAAGTGGATTCTTTTTCTGGGGGAGAGGGTTTTTTTGTGTGATTTTGTTTGCTTTTAATACAGCCTGATGATGGAAAATTGCCCAATATTTAAAATTTGATGTAATTTAATATATTTTACAAGATCTATAATATTAGGACTGGAAAATGTGATAAAATTCTAGATAAGTGAAATTAGAGGAAATTTTGTATACTGTTGGAAGAATCACAAACATAACTGAAATGTTTAATAAAAATAATTGTCAATTGGATTTTGATACAAGCGTGAAAATACCCAAGCACAGGAATAATTTAATCTATTCATACAAGTTTTTGTACTAGAAAAATAGCTTAAGGGCACTGAGTGGAAAAAAAACACAAACAGCAAACAGATAAGCAAATTATTGTATTTACTTCAGTAAAAAGTCTCCTTGGTGTATGGTGATGCTATCACATAAAACAAATATATGAAAACATCAAAATATTTTTTAAAATAGCAGAGAAAATTACAGTGTTATAATTCTGTCATGCACTCTTTGCATGTAGACATGATGTTGTGTAGTTTCCATTTTCTCTACTTCAAAAGTAAAGATGGCTCTGGGATAGATTATTAGAAATCTGGGAACACTTCTTTGCAAGCAGAGGGTGAAAGATTTCTTCACAGGGATGATTAAGACAAGCACAGGCATAAAAGCATGAATGACTGTAAAAGATGTTTTTTTCTCTAGACTGTGTTATCAATTCAACTTTTTTTTTAAAAAAAAACAAAACAGTTAAACATATGCTACTTTAAAAGTAATGCTGATTTTTTCCCATTGTTTGTTATATTTTCTAACAGCTTTTTTTTCCTCAAAAATGTTTACTAAAGATGACTTATTTCCCTCTTTACCTTTTTCCAACACGATCTATTTACTGTTGGTTTTATTTTTGGGTCTGTATCACAAAACTAATCTGATTCTATTTATTTACCTTGGGTTTTATTTTTAAATTTACCTTTATTTTAAAATTTACCTTATGTGTTACTCTTAGTCATTTTCAGTACCAATTTTTTTTTGCTTTTGAACTTTCAAATCTTTAAACAGCGTTTTGTGAAAATATTTTGTCATCTCCTGCTTGCTTGCAATTTTTACTTGCTTCTTTTTAATACCTGTCAGTTAGTGCTTTAAAGTGACAAAGAGTGCCTCCTACAATGATAAACTTCATTTTAATATTAAAAGAAGAAATATTGTTTTGAAAGTCATTCTAGTTTTCACATGTAGTAAATTTCTCATCTCGATGCTGAATTACAATGCAGTAGGACAGAATTTTAGATCATCTGCACTGGTTGTCACGTAATTTTAGCTTGTCCCACAGTAAAATTGTAAATACAGAATAAATGTCTGTATTCTCTCTTTTTCTTTTTTCCTAATTCAGACAAAAATTTTGGGATACGGCATTTCAAGCAAGGAAACAACATTAAAAATGTGAAAAATTAATTTTGTTACTTTTTAAAGACTAAATTACCACACCAGATACATGTAAGTACTAAGGAAACAACTATGAGGAAAATTCTTTGTTTGAAAACCTTTTTTATTTCAATTTAATTTAATTTTTTTTTTCTCTTACATATGAATCCTAGAGAACAGTTATGCATAATTATATGTGTTACACACAAACATCAATTAATACCAGGGGTTTTGAATTTTGGAGTTAATTTGTTTTTGCACAGGAGATTTTTCCATGGAATAAACACTAAATGTAGTTACCTTTGAAAGACAGGAACTTAAGCTTATTTTTCAATAAATTTGTAGTAGTGCTATCAGTATTCCTGGTATTTTTCTGCAGAGTGACAAGCAAACATTAGGAACTGGGTTGTACATATGTGGGGTGGTTTTTTGTTTGGTTGGTTTTTTGTTTGGTTGAGTGGGGGTTTTTTGGGGGGGTTTTGAAGAATTTTGGGTGTTTCTTCTGTAGGTTTTAGGGATTTATTTTTTTTTTTTGTAATATATACTTTGCAGTATAATGAGTACAATCTGACCTCTAGAAATTTAAGGTGAAGAAAAGTTGAATATTGAAACTGAGAGGAAAAATATTCTGGATAAGAGCCACAAGAAGGGGGTGACCCAGACCCAGTGCAAATGACATTTAGAAAGTTAATTTTACCATTTTGGAGTCAGCAAACCTTGTTCTTTTACACTAATGAAGGAGCTGAAGACCTTATTCTTTTCAAAAGACCAAGACCTTGAGCCTTGTTCAGCATTAGCTTTACTGGGACATGATATAATAAGTAAAGTAAAATTCCAGCTGCGCACTTTACTGAGGTATTGAAAGTAAACTGTACTCAGAAATACTAATCCATTTTACCACCACAACACCCACTTTGTTGAGAACAAGAGATTTTTACATTTTCTCATCAGGAAAAAGTGAAGGTGTGGTGAAAAGATTTTGCTACCAAAAAAAGCCATCCCTGGGAAGAAATGCCTCCTATGGGACCCTCCTGGATGAACTGTGGCAGAAGAGCACAAAATAACCCTGTTTCTATGTGTGTACATCTGACTCTTCTTCAGTTTAGAAAGAGCTTGTTGAAGTCTTCCTTGAATGATGTCTCGAGCTGCTCTTTTTCAACACTCATTCTGCCTCCTGCAAGCAATATTAAATTTCCTGAACCTGTTTGAAAGATTTCTCTTTGTGAACTGAACAAAATATTGGTGTATTTATGTTTTGTGCTGCAGCAGGAAAAAAATAAGAGCACTGAACAATAAGTTGCAAAGAGGCTATGGATACATGGTCAAATCCCTTACAGGCAAACTTTTTTCCAAAGGATTTGCTCTGACATTACTAATATGCATGGTCCTAAAATATCAGGAAATACACAGGGCAAAGCTCAAAAATAGTGTCCTTGAGTCACACAGAGGATGTGTCTCAGTATTTTATTCACATTAGATTAATGTTTGCTGTCTTAGAGAACAATCTAAGTGAAGACAAGCAAAATAGCTGTAATGACTTCCAATAAAAGCAGGAAAAAGGAGAGCAACAGGAACACAAGGAGTAAATGCTGTTTTCTTCACCTGTGTGTTTTGTTATCAACAAGGATATATCATCTTTAGAGGCAAGAATACATTGAGTCGAGTATCTCCTTTGTAAGTAAATTAAATTTAAAGAAAATTTTTCTCTGAAATCAATGTATCCTGTCTTCTTATGCCTCAGACAATTTAGCTCAAGTTCTTCATGGGCTAAAGAGCTTTGTTTAATGGGTGGAGAATTCTCTTCAATTTACAAAGAATAGCCTAGAAAATGTATAGTGGACTACTGAGCCATCTCATCAAGTCCATGTAACCAAATAAAGAATTTAGACCAGTTAATTAAAAGAAGTCATTAAATGTGTGTTCTTGCAACAAACAATTAGGGAGTAGAAAATAGCCTTGAATTGCAATTAAGTTCAAATGTTTCTCTCTGTTTACCAAAATTAATTAATGCGTCCTTGCCAGCATAACCTAACTTGAAGATTTGTAATTTGACACTGTTATGTAAGACACAGTTATTGTCCTAAATTTCTAAACACAACAGAATTTAGATTTTCTATTGAATACACTATGTTATAAGAACAAAAGACATTTCTTTCCTTTAGCTATGCTAAGTTTTGTTTCACTGGTGGGTGCTCTAGTCCAGGTGATTTTGTTACTGGTGAGAAGGGAAATCTGAAAGTTATTTCTTCAGAGCTAATGCTGAACATTAGAGGCATTTTAATTTTGTGAATATTGACCTCATGTGACAACTTATGCAAGTGGTTCTTTTCTGCAGTATGCATAATTTGCAGTTGTGTTAACTTTGGTGTTATTCTTAATAAAGGTTTGGATCAGATTTGGGGGTTATTGCCATTGAGCCCTTGAGACTCTCTTGTTGTGTACACTGTTAGGGTTATTAGGTGGGAAGGATATTGATTTTTGCATAAAATGGTAGAGCTTTAGTCTAGAAAACCAGTAACGCTCCTCTCTCCTCGCCAAACTCAACAAAAATGACCTTTCTAGACCAACCAACAAGAAATAAATAAAAGCAGAATAATTTATTTAATGCATACTTTCAAGGTTCAATAAGAAATTGCTTCAGATTTGGTTTGGAAGGAGAAAGTTATTAGAAAAAAAAAAGCAAATGGAAAATGCAATAAAATGACAGTATGGGATGTGGTATTAGAAGGATCAGCTCATGAACAAGCAAACCATCAGTATTTTTTTCTTTTTGGGGACAAATCTGCAACAACACCTCAAATATTTACAGTTTGTTTCATAATCTTGGTATGTACATTTAATGAGGAAACCCTTCAGTATTTGTCAGAACTCAAGAAAATTTTATTAATTTGAATAGTTTACCTGATCAGAAAATAGACTTTTTGAACTTAACTTATTAAACAAGTTATAAACTGCACAGAGTCATTCAGGAAGCCCTTCTTTTCCTTAATAATTTTTAGATCATTGTCTTCTGTTCTTTTTGCTTTTGCACTAAGCTACTTACACATTTCTAAATACCTAATTATCTTCCTAATTAAGACAAATGCTTTATACTCAAATAGCTTTTTTAAACTCACAACCAGTTGTAATGCAGCCACTGCCCTACATACTGGAATATAAAATATTTTATTGCTTGCATAGCACCAATATTAAGATGTTATTACCAGTTATCTGAATTTACATACAAAATGTTTCTAAGTGTAACACTTGAGAGGTTTATGCTTTGAATATTTACGTATTTGCATTTTTTTCACCATTAAGAAAGAACAAGTGATTGCAATAACCTAAATATCTTCCAAAGACTTGAATATTTATGTATTTCCATTTTTTTTCACCATTAAGAAAGAACAAGTGATTGCAATAACCTAAATATCTTCCAAAGATAAAATAATCCTTTAATGTTAAAGAAGTGGATGCTTTCAATGCCTTCATATAAGGCATTCTCTGAAATATAATGATTCTTATGATTGTTTTAAGATTATTTTTAGTTGAAATGTATGGTGAAAACGCTCTGCTTTTACAGTAATGTTTATAGCTTTTGTTAGCATATTCCCCAAATTTTATATTTCTGAATTATCCATGCTAAAATCTGCTTGAATTTGAACAACTGCTTTTACTTAAAATAGAACTACTGAATAAATATTATGAGGAAAAAAAATTATTAGTTTTGCAGAAGGTAACCTAAGTGGTGCATCTCTTTTTCTTTTCATAAAAGGCTTTTAGGATCGCATGCTATTATTTATACCATTTACCATTTTCATTTAAAGATTCCATGTAAAATATTAATAAAAATTAACGTGATCTTTACTTTTATGTGTATTTCAAAACATGACATACAAATTATTGTTAGAGCACCATGCGGACTACAAAATGTCTTTTATTTCCTTTATAAACATATTTACATCAAAGTAAATACAGTTTCATGCCCAAAGGGAGTTTATTTCTCTTTAAAATAAGGAAATCATCCAGGATAAAAGAAAGAATGCCCCCAAAATTACTGCAATTAGCTCAGTGACTCCTGTTAATCAAATAGCCCCCTCAAAAGATAAGACTATTTTATCCTGAGCAGCCATCTCAGATAGAAAATTGGCTGCAATCACTTTTCAACACCTGGCAAAATCACAAATAAATTGGTAAAAACTTTATGTTAAAATTATATTGGGGTTCTTCATGTTAGTTTATAAAGTAGTTTCTGGTAATCTTCAGAAAGTATATGTAAAAAAAAATTTAGATAATTTCACTAATATATTGATCATAAGTCTAAGGATATTAAGATTAAAATTAATTTTAAATATTTTGCCTGCTTGGTCATGTATATAAGTTTTTCCTCATGAATAAGGTCTGTTTGTTGAGCATACAGGCAAAACCTATGTCATCAATAGAGTAATTTCTTGAATCCTGAAAATATGAAAAAGATCTTTCTGTTTTTATATAAATAATAAAGACTGAAGTATATATACCTGCCTATATAATCTATAAGTCATGTGCAATATATCATAAATGTATGTAATTAATGTATAATATATGCCTGTAATTGTCATGCGTAATAATAATACACCTAAATTTTGTTTGGATATTTCAGCAAAATTCTTCAACCCAGAATCTAGGCAGTAAATCTACTATAAAATTGTTTTGAACACACATCACAGGTGGTGATGCATTATTTTATTGTTGCATTTATAGATTTTATTGTGGCACAGTATGAATCTGCCAGCAATGAAAGAGAATATGATGATTTCAAAATGTATGGAGAGATATTTCTCTTCATGCATAGTGAAGAAAGTTGTTGAACTGATATGTTAGCAATGGGAGACATACAAAAAGAGAATGAATTGTTATTTCATACTTTCTTGGCCTGGGTGGCTTCAGCTTAAGAAAAACCCCAAGTATTTTAAGTACCATTATTCAGGCCAGATTTAGCAGTAGCTACAGCAGACATTCTTGTGTGAAATAATTTTTGTGGTTAGTGCAGAGAGAGCTTAGGGGTTTTATTTTCTAGGCTTCAAATGTTCCTACTCAAATGTTGAACCAAAAATGTACAGTCACCAAAACACCTCAAACTGTGATGACATTGCATGTTTCTAATGCCTATTTTTCCAAAATCTCATCCAGCAGTACAAAAAGTGGGACAGATTCCTGGTGTGGGAGCTGCTAAACCACCAGCCTGCTTCTGCAGCTGGCCAAGGGAGTTGGAGATGGAATAGGTGGGGAATGGTTTCTATGTCTCATAGAAAGGAAATCCATCTTTCAAAGGAAAGATGTCTGTGACAATGACCAAAGCAAGAGAAATATTACCACTAAGACAACTGTGATGAGTGGTCTGCTGTCAAGGACATAGATTCTTAACTTTTTTTTAAGACTTGACCACAGAATAAGATTTTTAAAGTTTCCTAGTGTGTCCTAATTATATATTCGTGATATAGCTAGCCCTCAAGATAAAAACAGAATTTTGCCTATGAAATGTTCTCTCAGTCACACAGTTTTTTAGTCTGACAGTCAAATCTCAGTTCTTGGCTTTTCAAGTGGATTGTTAAACTCTGACTGAGTATATGATATAAAAGTCATTTTTTGTTGGACGAATTATATTTTTAAAAAGAATTTGAAAAAAAAAACAGTGAGGAAGAACTTAAATTTTGTTGCAAATTCAAGAAGTCCACAAGCATACTGGGGTTTCTGTTTGCAAGGCAGGTATATGTTGGGTGAAAAGTCTGAAAGTAGTTTGCTGTATGTTTTATCATTGAAACACAGACTACTGAACTCCCTGGAATTTCAAAAAGGACATTTGTCCTTCAGGAAATATTGTTGTATGATGACAGCCATGATACAAAGATGGCGCTGCACAGCTTCACTTGTGTGAAACAGGAAGAAAAAGAGAAGAAATGGAAACAAGGAAAATGTGAGTTTCTTTTATACCCATCCACATTCTTTCTTGTTGTCCCAGAGGGTATAACCTTGGAGACTACAGTCCCCTGACTTGCTTTATGCTATCCTCAGCCTCTCCCATATTGCCCTGAAGGAATCAGCACAGTGCAGTTCAAACAAATATCCTCTACACAGCTCCACATCTCTTTTTGCCTTCCAAGCAAGCTGTCATTTACCCTCTGTGACATGGGTATTACTTGCATTGAGTGCATGTTTTTTGTTGCTGCAGTTAACTTGTCAAGCCCCCACCTGGTTTGATGCATTCTGAACTGGAAGTTCAGTGTTTTGGGCTTTAATCTGCATGGCAGAACAAGCTCATGCTCTCTTCTCTCTGCACGAGATATAAAGATAGCATCTCAGAAATATCTGAGCCTAGGGAATCAAACGCCCAGCTGAGACAGACTGCTGTCTCACACTCAAATATCACGAGACTCAACAATATTGTATTTCCTGCATGAGCTTCCCCTGAGGGATGGAATCCTGGAGGTGCAGTCAGAGCATGTAGAACATACCACGACAAGGGCACAGCTCTCACAAAACAGCATGGCAGCTGTCATGTTTGCTGCAAAACATGGCCAGAACAGTATGTGATACTTTTTTTCCAACCCTTTCCCTTCATCCTTAATACCAGTGGGTTCTCTGGATGTTTTTCCACTCTTTTCCTGAATATTTGGTCACTTAAATCTCTTACTATAGCTTGTGTTAATGGCCAGGTTAAGACAAGTCTTGCATATGGGAAAACAGTTTCAGAGCCTTTCCTTGAAATGTCTTCATTTCCAAAAAATTATTTCAAGATTCAGAAATAAATGACAGAGGAAAGAAGAGAAAGAACTGGGTAAGGAGCACTGGGATGGCAAGATCAAGTGTTGTTCTTGGAGCAGGGAGTGATTTTTAGAGCAGGCTCTGAGAACAACTGCTGGCTTACCCGTTGTGGGTGAGGACAGCAGGGAAGCACATCCTGCTGGAGCTCTGCTCTGTGCTACAGAGCACAACAGAGCCAAAAGCAGGTTTTTTGGTTTTGGTTGTTTTTTGGGGTTTTTTTTGAGTTTTTGGGAAAACATAAAATTGAAGCCTTAAGGATCATTGGACATGATGTCTCTTTGGGTACTGGCAAGAGTTAGTGATCTTGGTAACAGGGACAGTAGCTGCCAATTAGCTGCTCCTTACAGCTCTAGTGATTCCTCTAGCACATGAAACACAGAATTTGATTCTATGCATCAAAAGGATTGTGGATTTTATGCAAAGCAAATAGAACAACAATCAACTTTGTTTCAAAAGTTAGATCAACCATACTTCATATATTCTCAGCCATTTATAAGTGTTCTACTATGTTCTATGACTTTTTTTCTTTGCAGCATATATTTTTTATTTTTATGGGAATGTTATTTAATGAATGCAAAGCTGTTTTGGGGGAAAAACATTTGTACAGATCAAATGGGAGTAGTGGTAGTTTCTCACATTCAAGGTGGAATTTCTGCTCATAAGATAGAGAAGCAGAGACAGAGGTATTGCAGAACTGAGCAAGTTTAGGATAATGGCTTAGTCCTTGAAAGTTCAGGTGGACATTACACTGCCCAGGCTGAGGTTTCCAGAGCAGAGCTACCTGAATTCTTTGTCTGTGGCCTGTACACCTTAGTAGGTAAATATAATTGATCTGAACTAATTCCAAAGAGTAATTATTATGCACTGCTACAAGATTTGGAAAAAAATAGACAATTTCTTCATTCTAATTCAAAACTGGAACTGAACCTCAACTTCATACACATCAGGTGGTTTTCATAAGTTGTGCAATGTGGTTGTGAAAACTTTCTTCAAATTCACCATTTTGGGTTGGTATCTTTAAGGCAACACTTTTTTTTTGGTAAATTTAGTGCTAGAATTTTTATGAAGGTTAAGCATTGATTTTGCTGACAGTAAGTCAAGAAATAGACTGAAGAAAGATTTTCCACCTGGTCAGTAAATATTTTATAGTTCTTGGTTATTGCAGAGTGGGAAATACACCTCTTCATGGCCTCAAGATTTAAGAAAAAGTGTTAGAAGTTTTCAGCATTTGTGTCACAGAAAAATAAAAAAAATTGAAATGTTGAGCAAGATAATGGAACAGCAGAGCAACTGCCCTCCTGTATCCATTTATTTTCCCTTTTTATGCACGCATATTTATTTCAGATGTATTCTGTTTTCAGACATTCCAATTCTAGCAATACTTGCTAAGCTTCAATTAGGGAGTGACAAGCACCGAGTTAACTTTTTTAGCTCAGCATATGTGGCTATGTACAAGCTCATGCATAAACATAAACCAAACTACCCAGCAATAAAAAAAAGGCTAATACCTTTTTTAGAGCAGAAGTGAAAAATAGCAGCCAATGAAAACCGCGGCTGCGCGATCCTAATTGCCGAGAGAGCGACACATTTGTCCGTGCCACCCAAGGAGGCAGAAAGCTGAGGAGTGGGAAGAGATCTGAGTAACAAAAGAGAACTTTGCAGAGCATCAGCTCTGAGAGTTGGATGTGCTGGTATGAAAGCACGAGCACGTGGAGGCGTGTGCAGTGACAGGCACGAGCTGCGGCTGTTCTGGAAGAGGAGCACAGCCAAGCACTGAAAATCAGGATTGTTTTTTTCCGCCATTGGTTTCAAACCCTCAGTTTACCTGCACTCACAGAAGTGAATTTTCAATGCATCTAACAACTACTGTTCACACAGTAACAGAAACATCCTTAGTAATTGTATTCTTTTTGAGCCTGTAAAGGGCACTTTTGCCTCACTCATATTCATCCTGACTTCCACAGCAAGGATCCCTTTCCTAATTTATAATTTTGATTGGATTAGTTGTGAGAACTCTTACATCTCTTCCACTCTGCCTCCCTTTTTAACATATCATGTGTTTTGATTCTACTTTCAAGGCTCCTTAAGACTCTTCTCTTCCTATAAACTTGTTTTCCAGTTCTGAGAAATCACTTTTGGTTCCCAGCTTGTAAGTAATATTATTTGCCATCTCTTCCCTGCTAAACCTCTGGACAGACACTTTCCTGGCATTTCTCATGTGCCCCACAGCTGTGGCAGACTGTCTGATAACCTCCCCAGCAGTCTCCTTTTCCTTTCTAGCTATGAAAAGCTCTCTATGTGTTTGCTGCCACCACTGTGAGCACCATTTAAATGTGTTCACTCAGCTTCATTTTACTGATGAAAGGGTTTGTTACAGACTTGTGTTGTGGTTGGATTTGGCTTTAATTAGATGTCACCTACCTTCTCAATTCTTTTCCACTGTAGCTTTGACATATTGTTGCTTTTTGACTCTTTAGGCTGAGTGAAAAGGCTGTCTTCCCCTTTTTTTGTTGCTTATTAGAAAAAATAGGATTAAACCAAACAGCCAAACATCAGTTTGTTATTCCCATCTTTCAACATGCAAAAGTCTGTTTTTGTCAGAAGAGATGAAAAGTATTCACTACTTCAGGGTCAAATGTTGCAAAAGAAATGTCAAAGTCTTTTGAAAAGATTTGAAAGAGCTGCAATTCATTAAGTTTCTCAAAGAAAAGATTACAGAGGGGAGAATAAGCCTGCCTGACTACTAAATGTAAATAGATTAGACCAACTGGAACTAGGTGCAACAGGAACATAGTAAAAATGACAGTGTCTAATATCTTAGACAATACTTTATTCTTAAATAGATCAAAACCCAGGGTGAAAACAGCTGTTCAGAGAATGATGTTTTGGGATATATAGTGCAAGTGAAGCAGCAATAAAGGAGCAATTACTCATGCTGTAATGCTTACAGGAGCAGCTATTTCTCATTTCCTTGCCTCTGCACCCCAGTAGTGTCAACAGCAGGAATAACACCTTCAGGAACTTAACATCTCCAAGTGAAGAAATTATTTCCCTTATGTCTTTTGTGTTTGAGATTTAATTGGTATCATTGATCAAAGAATGAATCATATTGATGTTTTCTTCAGAGGTGGTTTAAAACAGGTGTTTTAAGCTATTATGAAAGTCTTTCAATCACAAGACAAGTTGAAGTAATAGCACTAGTTCTACAAGTGCATACAAGCTACCCAAGAAATCAAAGGCAAAAGGAAAATCAACATCTTGGCTAGGAGAGTTCTTAAAAGGGGAAAGTAGGAGCAGAAGAAAGAAAGGAGTAAGTTTTTACATTAACTTTGTTTTCAAATTTCCTGCACTGTGCATAACTAGAGACCTGTTTTAGCCCTGGGGGAAAAAAAACCAAAAAAACCAAAAAACCAAAAACCAAAAAAAAAAAAAAAAACCAAAAAACAAAAAAAAAAAAAAACCAAAAAAAACCCCAAAAAACAAAAACAAAAACAAAATAATAATAAAAAAAAAAAACCAACAAACAAAAAACAAACTCCAAACCAAAATAACCAAAGCAATGATATATTTTACAGTTCCAGGTTTGAATAACAGTTTAGAGATCCTAAGATTGCTAATTTTCTTTTTTTCCCAATGTGACAAAAATAGTTTGAGTAACATAACAAAGGTAAAGTTAGAATAACTACTTGAAATTTGTTCATATTTTGAAATTTCTACTTTTTCTGTTAACCTGGGAAAAGAGTAAAATTTTGCAACTACAAACTTTGAGGGTTCTTTTTAGTAAATATATTAATTAATCTTTTAAGAAACACTATGTGACCATATAAATCTTCCTTCATGGGTAATATTAGAAGAAAAGAGCTACAAAAACCTCTGTTGTGAGAAAACTTCTTGAATGTTTAAGATGTTGCAAAGACCTATGTGCCTGTTTTTTTCACAAACCAACAGTTTATGAAAAAGGTTTCTCTTTATTATACACTTGATATGTTTGTGTATAATATATATCTTTTGAATTTTATATTAATATACAATGCATATAAAATATATAAGTGCATATAAATGTGTGCTTTAACTTCATATAAAAACTTTGGTCTCAGATGTATCAAGTATTTAAAAAGTCTATGGCAGTATTTCATAAAAGTAACAAGAGGAATAAAAAAAGCAGTGGGATAAGAAGGAAGCTGACACGTGGCAATTTTGTCTTTGGAGTGTGAGGTTCCCTTTGTCCTGATGTTAATTTTTCACACTTGTGTGTGACTGTTCGAGTGAACGAAATGCTGCAATTTAGGAGAAGCTCAGAGGTGACAAATTGTAGCTGTTCTTTTGGATAGGCAGTGACATAAAAAGTAGAGGCCTTGGAAATGCGAAAAACTTGAATGCTTCATGATTTTATAGCGGTTGGTGTTCAGAACTATTATAATTAGTTTATATGATAATGCCTTAGAACATGAACTTGATAAAATAGAAGATATTTTCCTTCCAATCAGAGACAGATCTGGTTTTATCTGTAGTACTTCAATAGGTTTATTTTGATGATGATTTCTGTAATTTTTTGTGGAAAGGGTTACAAATTACATTCTGCTTTTCTTTTTACCTTTTGCTTCCCAGTTTAAATAAAAACTTTCCACTTTTTTCTAAATTGAAAAATTTATGACAAATTTTCTCAAACTGGTATGTTTATTTTTGTTGCTAAATACTCTTCTCACTTTTTAGGTTTTTATCTCTTCATAGTTGTCAAAGCCTGTCAGAAAACAGCTTATATTTGGTCCCCCCCCCCCCCCCCTTTTCTTATTTTTGAGTGATAAAACTCTTTTTTCTATTCATAATGAACAAATGTGTTAAAAGTCCTGTCAACTTTTCTGACAGATGTGAAAATCCAAATGATTCCTGGCATGGATGTATTTTACCCTACTGAAGGGTTTTATTTTACTCATTTATTCCCCCTTCCTCAGGGAGCAAGATGATATGAGAGACAGGAGGAGTAGAAAACCTACCATAAATTAAGAAATGTGCAAATATACACTATCCTTCACTCATGTGTTAAAAGAAAAAAAATGAAGATGAAAACAGACTACTTGCTGACATTGCAAATCTAAGCTGAGCATTTATAGAAATCACTGATTTTTAGTGTGGTGCAAAAGCAGAGAAAAAGACTTTAGTAAACTTAAGTGGCAGATAACAGGTTCAGCTGATCTCCATAGAGGCTCCATGCTCGGAAATGTTAATATTGTAAAGATCTTTACCAGAACAAATTAAAAAGCATTCTTATGAAATATCTGGCAATATTTTAAACACACTTTAAAAAAGGTGTAACAAAATCTCTATCAAAGAAAGGTGTACTTTATCAGTTCATCAAGTAGAGGAAAAGCAATTATGCAGAGTGAAATGATCAAGGGGTTTTCCATGGTCAGGACAGATCCATTAAAAGAAGTGTCCATTTGAAATTCTTGTGAAATATTGTAAGCCAAAATTGAGATAGCCTACATAATTAAAATTTACTTTCTGGTTCATATGAATTTTGGATACAGTTTTTCAATGGTAATCTCTGTCTTCCAGGATCCTCTTCCCTCTGCAAAATTCTCAGTTCACTTACAGAGCTGGCTGGGCAATCTTGGCTAAATTTTTTTTTCTGTTTATTCTCTGTTTTAGTCCATGGTGCCTATGCAGCTGTCATTATGCATATAGGATTTTGGTTAAAACAGTCTGTTCAAATAAAAATGAAACAAAGCAAACAAAGCTTTACAATTTGAGCTATAACTGCTAAAACTGTAACTGTTTCCTTGCCTCATGACTGGTTGCATTCTGCCATTTTCAGAAATGAGTAGCTTTTTGGAGAGACAGCAACCTTCCTGTAGATTTTAAAGAATGATTTCTCCTTCTTATTTTTTCTGACTAAAGTTAGAATGTTTCTTGCTTACCTTTTGAGCATCACTGTCATATCATGGGGAATATGAAAAAGGGTACTTCCCTCATTTCTTTGGGAAGTTATGTATTTTAGCTTGCTGAAGCTCTAAGGGGAAGAAGACCCATTATGATATTTATTTTCTTCTCTATAAGTCTCTTACTAGCTCCTGTTACCTTAAGATTGTGTTCTTAGCCAGCTCATATTAAAAAAGTCAGCTCATGACTTAGAAAAAAGTCTGTGAATGCTAAAAGCAAATACTTGATTCTGAGTCACACAGAGCAGGATGGCAGATTTTTTGGGGAACTGAATTTAATGACAATTTCATATATATTTCAGGAGTTTTTCTTCAAACCAGCTATAGTCAGGAATGTAGACTGAGGGAGTATTAGCATTTGGAGCATATCTGATGTATTCCTGTAACACATCTAAAAATTTATTTTTGTCTGTAAGGAATCCAGTTTGTTTACTCCCAGACCTCTCCACAGACTGACACGAGGCACAGTACGTGGGTGATAGGGAGAGATGCTTCAGAAACTCTCTCTTGTTCTGGTAAAATATTTAAGTGGATGGATGAAGTGCAAACCACAGTCTTCCGTTCTAGTGGTTTAAACTGCAAAGTCTATTTCTCCAGCATGGAAACACTTCCCACTGAATTTATGGGGAAAATGAGCAGAGAGTGAATTATTTAACACATGCAGCAGGACTTGGTTTCTTCTTTTCAGGAACTGCCAAACTGGTTTGAGTTATGTTTTCTAAAAATTCACAGTGTGAAGCTGTCACTGGCAAAATCAGTTTTAATCCATAGAGTTGAGTTTGGTAAAATTAATGGCAGATGGGTTGGTGAAATATTGGAATGCCAAGTGTCTTATAGATATTTTCAGTTTATCTGCTGGCCAAAATTCCATGGAAAGGTTGTTTTTTGGAGCTGTGTGGTCTTTAACTTATGTGCATATGTATAAGGTGGTAAGTACTGCAGTTGCTTCAGGTATGATTGACCACAAAATGGTAAGTAACAACTCCTAGAAATAAAAAGTTTATGGTTTATTAGAATCACGCAATATTAAAGTTGGTAAAAACCTCTCAGATCTTCAAGTCCAACCCATGTATCCAAGTGCCATGTTCAGATGTCTTTTGAACATTTATTGTTCATACTTGAAAATAAAGTAGGCTCAGTTCCAGGCAATGTCAGTGCTTAAATTTTTCAACAGCATGAGGGGCACTGTACAGCACCAGAGATGGCAACACCAGGCAAAACAACTGAACAGATTTTGGAGATAAAACTAATTCCTCAAGCCACCTGGATTGATGTGTAATAATAGATTAGGAGAGAGAGTACAGCCATGATTGAAACTTTATGTTTCCATAAATAAAATGGATCTCTTCTATCAGACCAACACTATTAACAAACACAACATGCATAAAACATTTAGGAAAAAAGGTTCAAAAAGGAAAAAATGCAGTGACTCCACAGCGATTTGCCTCCCAGCTGTGCGAATTTCTTTGTATTTCAGTACCAGAGAAAAGGGACTGGCTGGCTATCAGGCATGTGAAGCATTTAGCACTTCCCCTGGAATACCCAGAGGATGGATCTCTGTGGGAAAAGTAACTTTAAAGATATTTTTTACTTTAGCCTATGCCCATTTTGTAACATTGATTAGTACAATTAATCTATCTTTGTGTTTGGAGGCTATGGGGAATAATTGATTTGATGGCCAAAGGACAAACAACCACAAAAAAAAGCAGCAAAAAGCCTTGTAGAACACATATTTGTGGGAAGTGAAAATGTTTTGATTAATAGTGAAATGTATTGTCTTTGAAATATGTCCATCTATTCCTTATTTTTATAGATATATTAATGCAGATACACTTACTCATTTGCATTTTTAGAGTATCTTGTCTGTGGTTATTTCAGTTCTTCACTATAGCTGAACAGTAAATAATACTCGTGTGAGTACCAGCATATTGTTTGTTTTCACAATGCCTAGAGGTATCTTGCTATCAACTGAGACACACCCTTGTTCCTTCAAAGGAGGCAAACCATTTCAGCTCTCTGTAAATCCATAACACCATTTGTTTAAATTATGTCCAATGCTTGATCAAACATGGAACCTTTGTAACAGCACTTGAGGTGTTTCACAAAAAAATCTCTTGGGGAGAAAGCAGGAGAACTCTTGTTGCAGAAAAGGAATGTTTTCTTCACTTTCCTTTTCTAAAAGTCAAATATTCACAAAATATTTCTTCCAATAAATAAAATGGACCTTGAAGCATGGAAACTGAATGACAAATTGCTCATATCTGTGGTATTTAATATTTTCCAAAAGGAATTCTTACTTCACATGGATGTTATGGTGCTGTTTTTTCTTCAAGGTATAATTTTCAGGTAACCCTTTAAACAGTGCTCTAGAAAGCCCAAAGTTAGGTCAGTTTAAAGATGCAAAGGGAGAACCCTCCCTAAGCAAAGTGTCTAATCTCTTCAGCTTGACTTCTTTCAGCAGTGTATCCAATGGATTTTTTCTGCATTTAATTTTTGCCTGAGTGTACATTTCTTCTTTAGAAGCATGGCAAGACAAAGAAATGTAAATTTGTTATGTTTTTATTTGTAATGTCAGGAAAGGATAACAGACACGTGAAGGCCATCTCTGATGTTCACATTTTGTATTCAAGGTTATTGTTTCTTTAGTGAAACTCTGAAACTAAACAGGGGAACAGACTGCTTTTTGAACAAAAATAATTTATAGTTAAACATTCAATTTATCAAAATATTTTTGCTTGTAAAAATTTGCATTTTGTACCAAGTGTTGTAAATCTAGTTAACTGTAGATCTCAAACAACAGATGATTATTTATTATAAAAGATACTTGTCTAGAATTTGAATTTTGAAAATCTATTGCACTTACTACTTTTTTGCAGGAAGAAAAAAAAATTCCTTCTGTGTTAATGTCACTGCACATCCTGCATATGTCCACAACACTGACAGAAAAGTGAGGACCTTTCCCTACAAATTAGCACTTTGCAATTTCTCACAGTTATCTATGTTAGTCATGTAAAACGTTATCAAATCAGAACCTCAATACCACATAGCTGTAGGCCTTTATTAGAAGTCTGACTGTCCTGCTTAATGTATTTCAGCAAAATTTTGATTTCTAATTTTCAGTCTTTATTTTTTCTTCATAACTCTGTAAAGAACTTGAAAAAAATGGCAGTTTTGAAAAAGTAGGGCTAGGCATAGACTCCTCATGATTTTTTTCTTGACTTTTAATGAAGCTCCCTCTGAGGGGGTGGGTGTCTTACCTGAGGTGCAGCAGCGTTGGTCTCTAATCACTCATGTACCTGGGGCCCACAGCAAACCAGTGCCAAGGAAGAGGTGAGACATTTTGAGTAGAGTCATTTCTGGAATTAGGTTTTTAAAAATACTTAAAAATTTTAAAAAACCCTCTGCATATTGCAAGATTTGCAACTCATCAGACTTTGCTTGATTGCTCTTATCTTCATTGGCTTTGGCTTAAGTCAAACTGAGGAATTATCAATGCTTGAAATAGAAGACATGGCCTATGCTCACATAATTTAAGAGTTTTGTTTCATTAGTTAGTACAGGTTTGTTCAGCATATTGATACTATGGAAAAACTCAAAGGAATTAGTGACGTAAAGCCCATTTCCCCTTACAATTGGAGTTAGGCACCTTCTCTGTTTTCTGTTACAACTGTTACATGGAGGAAGAGTATAAGGTTGTGCAGTAGGATTTAAACATGACGAACCTAATGACTTCAAGGAAACTAAGAATTTTTACTGCCTAAGACTCTGCACTGGTGTGGTAAAACATCGAGCTGTTATCTAACTCTTAAATCATTCCAGCAGATGTGGAGGGGCACATGATGGGTTCTGCACAGAATCAATGGATCTCTAACTGATTTATGGTTTTTAAACGTTAGAGCTTCCTTAGAATTTATTCTGCTTCTTTCTTTTCTCTCTCTTTTCTTCTCCCTTTCTTTTATTTTGTCAACTGTGTAACGCATCAGTATCATTCCTACAGTGTGAAGAATGAAGGTGAATTCCCTCCCCAACTCCTTAATTTTTTTTTTCTTTCGTGTGAAAGTTAGGCTTTTATGTTTCTCTTTTTTCATCTATGTTTGTCTACCAAAGTGTTCAGAAATAGGTGAACTTCTGTAAAGATCTTGAGAAATTTCACTTTAGAGTATAACACAATCAATTTAGAAAAGCCTATTGGCAAAAACTGCCTAATGCCATTTATCCTTGCCTGGGATATTTAATTTTTAAATACATCTTCAGATTCAGTATGAAATCACTGATTTCCAGAGACTGAAACATTGTGAAGGGTTATGTCTTCAATATTTTTTCCTTAAATTACATGTCCCCCTTGCCCCAACCCTTTTGGGTTTTTGTTATTCCCCCTTCCCCCCCAAACTATGTTTTGTAGGCTTACAGAGACAAAAGGTTCAGAAATGTCATTTTTTAAAAAAAGGTTAAAGTAACAGTTCCAAGACTTATTCTGCTGGTAATATCAAATGAATTTATAAATGTGGTGATTTCTCTTTCACAGTTCCTGTATTTATTGAAATCCTGGAATACCTATCACAGGTATGTGGCAAGTTGCAAACATTATTTCTTTTCTTCATTAAGGAAAAGTTTTAGACTGTTCTGCCTAAAAATCTGTTTATAGTGATAGAAATTACTTCTCTTTTACCTCTTCAGTAAGGAGAAGAATCTGAAATGTGTGAAAGTTGAGACAAGTGAACAAATGCGTGCAGCATGAACTAAGTTATTTTCTAGTTAGCACCTCTACACAGGGATTTAACACACCAAAGTTATTCATTTTATTTTAGCACATTTGATGGATTTATCCCAAATTTTTTAAATACAGAAAAATCCCCTGATTACAAATGTTCCAGAATAGCTGATTAATAGTCATTAAAATGTCCTGGAGAGTTGTTTGAATCAACTCTGGACAAGGAACCCCTAGATGTAAATATTGTTGCAAACCAATAAGGAAATTTTTATCCAAGTCTATGCCAAACACACTTAAGGTTGTCTTGGACTGATAATTTGTGAAATAATATTATTTTGGGTTTATTTCTGGCTTCATGATTTAATAGAGCATTTTAGATACGGTTTGTATTATACACATTTCCTTAATAATTTTTGGTTTTGTTTGTTTAATTCAGTTTCTTTTAAGGCAGAAGTGTTTACATATTTATAAATGAGAAGGGGGAAAAAAAATCACCATTACTTATGCATGGTACTCATGCCCCCAGTGTCCAGTTTTGGAGATTATATACAATGGTAAGAATAAGGCATTTGTTCTGTACAAGAAATGCAATCTGCCTGCCATGTCCCAATCCTAATTTTAATAAACCTTCTTCTGTTACTGAGCTCTGCAAGTCCTTTACTTATTGAAAACCAAGTTAACAGTGAATGCCTCTTTTTCTGATCAGAACTCTTTTACTACGTCTAAACTTTGACCTGTCATGTTTAATAAAGGCTGGCTGAGGATTCGTGGTTTCCTGACAGCAGCTGGTGCTTGTACTCCTGATCACTCCTTTTTGACATGCATTTGAGTAGCCACCCCACCTTGTAGATGGGCTGTATCAGTTTATAGCCTCCCCCTGTTTTACCTGGATGTTGAAAAGTCCATTGTCACCATCTCGACCTCTGTGAGAAGTATACTTTGCTATTGCAGATCAGGTTTCTTCAAAGTGAAACAAAATATTTAAGGATCAATATAATTAAAAAGTTATCAAGTTGTCATATCCTAACAGTTATCAGGCAGCTTGTGCAAGGCAGCATATTCCATGCATTATTTAAAATAGGGAGTCTATTGGCAATTTAGGCATGTCGTCAGTCTTCTATGTCATTTGTAGGATTTAGGTGTAATTTTTAAGACCATTTGCTATTTAGTATTCTAGGCCTGGTGGCAAATAGAGATTTTTTGGAATCCAGTATGTAGGTGTGGATTTTCTCCTAAAGTATAATCCAATTACTTAATGTGGCCATTTTTTCAAATTACTTATTTTGAAGTTTGCTTGCTGTACTTTATTTCCTCTTCCCTTACTTTGTGATCCTGCAAATAATATATATATATTTTTTCAGATATCAGATAAAGCTCAAATTGTGTAACATTGCTGGAGCAGATGTCGAAGGTTCTAAAGCCTCAAGTAAAGTAATGGATTGGAGATGGTATTATAATATCATTATTTAAATATTGGTTAGTTATAAGAAGAAACAAAGTTGGAACTTTTGTCCATGTGGTACAGGCCAAATGTAGCTCCCTTCACTTCTTCATATCTGTGCTTCTAAGATTTCTGTCATTTCTGTAATTTTTTTAGACAGCCTTGTAAATCCAGAAGTGTCAAACCCATCAGAAAGTTTTTTAAGTGCCTACATCATTTAAGAATTCAAACTTCATTCTGAACTTCCTGAAGTATGTACAAGCATGCACAAAATATGCAGCAATTATAAATAAATATGGAAGATTTTTCTTGGATTCTGAAAGAATTTAATAAATATGTGCCTGCCAGATTCACTGAATTAGGGCTGTTTGTTCTAAGTTCTTTTTATCATCTCTCAAGCAAAATATCACCCATGCCTATTGTACTTATCCTCTCTTCACCTTGATTATGAATAATTTAAGTGTTGAAATATCATTCTTCTTTAATTCAGGGCTTTGTATTTGAAGGAAAAATAGGCAGCAGAAGATGTAAACTGATAGCACAAAATGTCCTCAAGAAATGAGAGGAGAAGAGACCACGCTGTTTCTTTCTTTTAATTTCTTTTTTTTTTTCTTTCTCATCAAGGACTTCCATATCCTCTTTATCACCTCTTCCTGCATGTTGCTTACTTATTCTGAATAAAACCTCTTCAGTTTGCTTTCAATGAAATAATTATGTCTATTCCCTTTTGTCTTTTCTATAAACCAGTTCTGTATTGTTTCCCTTTGTCCTTGCCCATAAATAAATAAACTCCCTTTATTTTTTTCTCCTCTCATTGTACCATCTATTGATATATATATTGATTTATATTGATAAAATTCAAAACTCACTCTCTATCTTTCCTGTGTTAGTTTAGATTCTGTTCTGTAACCAATATTATTTTTTTATTGACTAGTGGCATACTGAACATTTTTCCAATAGGATTTAGCCACCACAAAATTACAGTTGGAGTTTTCTGAAAACACTGAAAAAAATTCATGTAGACAACTCTAGACACTCTTCTTATTTCATATGAGGAAGGGATAAATAGTTTCCAGCGCACCTCAACAGCTGAACATTGGGTCCTTATATATATATATATTTTTTTTTTTTTTAAGAGAGTTTGGGAATTAATGGCTCCTGTTGTAAACATTATTGTTTCAGTAAATACTAAATGTGTTGCAGGTGGAGAGTCTTGAGGCAACAATGTAAGTGATCAGGCTACTTTCAATCAGTATTCGGCACTTTTGCTTTCATGCCTTTGTTCCCCACTTTTATTTGCATCCCCACAAAACCTTTTGTCTCTCATAGCACCAGTCCAGCTGCCAGTTTTTCATTATTACAGAAAGCCTCAGCCCTCAGAAGACAGCAGTTTTGCTTTACTCTATGTTCATGGCTATGACCTTCTCTAAGATTTTTTCATCTATATCATGTCCTTACCACAGATATGGATGAAAATCTAGTCTGTTTCTATTAGCAGGATGAATGGAATTGTTCTTCAGTTGTACCCAAGCACTTCTATATTAGATCAAATTGCTTCATGGTTAGACAGAATGTCTTTCAATTTTTTTTTTCCCTCTATCTCTAGGATGCCAGAAAGCTCAGATACTGACAGAAGTTCTACTGAGGCTCCTGCATTATTTTTTCTGAAATTATTGCTTGTTGATACCTAGGCTAATGAATAACACATTAATTTTTAGGGGAATTTGTGGCATTCAATTTTAAATATGTCAGTATGGATTTAGATGGGAATTTTTAATAGGAGCTATTCTGATAGCTCCTATAGGAGCATTTTGATAGCTTTCTGACTTAAAATAGGTCTTCATGTTTTAGGCTTTTTGCATGTTAATTTTCCTAGGAAGGGGTATTTTTTGAGTGTTTCCTAATGGAACTAAAATGGTGATATAAAATCTATATTAAGTATATTATTTCATTAATAATGTTAAGTTTTATAATTGTTTACAAGAGGTTGAGCATTAACAGGACTGGTACTCTGAAGTCAGGCAACTTTGTCAGCTCCAATATTATAGCAAGATTACAGTAAAAATGAATGACCCATGTAGGAAGCTCATTTTTTAATGAGTATTTTATTCATTTAATTTCCAGGGTCAGAGTGTGGTTATGATAGCAGCTTTTAATAAAGGAAATTTTCTAATTTGGTGTGCATGACAAGAGACAGCAAAGAGCTTCAAAACTCTAGGATTTTAAAAGATTTCGTGCAGAGAGCCCAACAAAAAATAATTTATCACTGTGGTTACTGTCATTTGCCTTTCCACTCTGTGGAAAGAAGAGGGAGAAGAGAGGCATGAAACTGCTTCCAGCTTTGAGGTGTGGAATTAATGGAGAGTTTATGCCTAGTCTGCTGCTGTGCAGTCAGTTCTTTACAGCAGCTAAAGTGAGTACAGAAGAACAGGGTAGCAGTTGCTGTGAATGGATCATGGTCCTTGTTGAGACTGAAAGTTATTATAAACGTGTTTTAGGAGCAGTGCATCTAAACCCAAGACTTCTGCATTCGTATTAACTAAAAGCACATACCTGTTATTTACATAAAGTGGGTTTTTTTCACTGTGTGTTAAATTAATTCTGTCTCGGGGTGGTTTTTTTCCGCTCTGAGGAGATTCCCTCAGGTTTCACTTTGCTAGAACTTGCTATAACTTATTTATTTATCTATATGTTTATACAGTCCAGGAGCTCATGTAAATTCCTACAGGCTTGTTGCCTCTAAAATATTTGTTCCACTTTCTGCTCCATGGCAAGCATTCAAAAAATAAATATTTCAAAGTTTTCCAATGTTTAATACTGATAAACAAACCTCTTTCAATAATTTTAAATAACATGAAGCTTCTCTTACTTTGGTGAATTTTTTTGTGGCAAAAAAACAAATTGGGGAGAAAGACTGTGTCTTTTGAGCCTCACTACTAAAATTTTTTTATTGTATAATGAAAGTTATACTTTCAACTATGGGGAATTCTGAATATACAGGGAATTTTACCCATGCTATTTTTAATTGTTAACTGATAGATTCCAGTTTTCTGTTTCTTAAAATTCTAATAATTGAACTTACCTCCTCTAACTTTAATACAAAGGCTAAAATTGTTTGAACCATGATTTACTCCTGGAAAGTTCTCATTGCTTTATACACCTGATGTATCTTGGGTATTTACTCCCTTCTTTAACCAGGGAATATCACTCAGTGTGTTCCTCCAAAACTAGCAATCAGTGACTCCCTTACTCATGATGAAACTATAAAGCCATAATGGCTTAGATAATGAATGGGAAAGTAGCCTTAGCAAGCTGTACATCTCTATATCAAATTTATCTAGGTTGCATAATGTGTGATTAGCTGTGTTATCAGGCTTTCTTCCCTTTATTTAATTGAATATTAAATAAATAATAGTAATAAATAATAAATTCTTTACTTCCAAGAAGGTGAGCATCCTGAATTCCAGGCACTACTTTAACATCCAATTCTCCTTTCTCTGGAGTAGTGCAGGACTATTTAAGTATGGATCTCATTGGAAACAGTTTCAGTCATAAAAAATAGATGTGGTCATGCTGTTACAGAATTTTTGGGCTGAAGTACTGCAAAATAATATTTCTATATACAGTGCCTATGCTTTTGAATGATTCTGAATTCAGGGAATTAGAACCTTTTGTCTACACCAACTTTGTCAAGCTCAAATCATCAAACAAAGAGAAATGTTTTGCTTAAAATTAAAAAACAACCCAAAATCTGCTTGAAATCAGAATATATTTTGATGATTTTGACAGTAAAAAGTAGACACCTTTTGAGATTTACATAGTTTTTTTGAGAAATTGGTAGTTGTGGAAGACATTACTATTGCTGATTAGTTTTCTCATAACTACTTCCCATTTTTTTATCTCAACAGGATATTTTGGAAACAAGTCGTAAAATCCAGCTAAAGAATGATAGGATTATGAATTATTTCATAAATAAGTGATAACACAAACTCAGATTAACATGAATAGCTGTTTGTTGGGTGGTTGTTTTGGGGTTTTTTTAGTAGTAACTCAGTAAAGGAAAGATAAATTTATCTTTTTAATTAAGAAAACGTGACAAGCAGTGTTACTTATGGGAAATCACATCTGCCCTAGCATGGGAGAGTAAAATATGTGTCAATTTACATTTTTTGTGGAAAAATATGCAGGTTTAACATTAGACAGCTTAAGATTTCTCTTGCCCTTTCATTTCTTTTCTATTACTTATAATTGATTGGGGGTTGTAAATTATATGGCATAGAACTGCATTGTTTTAGCATAATGTTTTTAGTGGATTTTTCAAATTACTTTTGTGGGGCTTTGCAGAATGGTGTGTGGATACTTGACTGGTATTTGGGCTGGAGATTTGTCTTGTAGGATGAAGAAAATTAAATCCTCAAAATTAGCAGTATGTTTGTTACAGTCCTTGTAGGATTTGCCTTTCATGGCATGTGTGAAAACACCCCTTAGGCTAATCACATAGAAGTGCTAAAAAAAAAAAAAAAAGCATACTTGGAATAAAATTATAGTATCATGATTTCTTTCATATTATCCCTTTTGGGGAAGGACAAGAGAGGGGAAGATAGGAAAGTTGGCCCACAGAGGAAAAAAGATCACTGTTACGAAAAAGGCTGACGTGTTCCCTGTTTTTGTTTGGCTTTTTTATTTTAATGTACTGCAGGCCAGTAATAAGGTTATTGAATAATACCAAGGACACATTATCATCCACCTTCTACTTTTTATTTAACTGAACACATATTCAAACTCAAATAATATGTGCTAGCTAAAAGTCTTGTTCACAGAAGAGCTATCCCTTCACATTTATTCCAAGCCAAGTAAATCTGCCTTACAATTTTGTTAATGACCACCTTTTTAAATGCAAATAATAACCTCCCCCCAAAAAATTGTCACTAGGACTCCCTCCCCTTCTCAAACCCTACTGATAGTCAATCAACCATGCAGAGAAAACTTCCAATTTCAGTGTCTCCTGATATGTTCTGTATTAGAAGCCTTAAGTGCTGAGCCTCAAAGTTGTTTAAGGGAGGCTCAGACTGAACAAGAGGAAACATTCATTTAGAGAGAAAATGGTCAAACACTAGAACAGGCTCCCAGGAGAGAGAGAGGTGGCCAATGCCTCAAACCTGTCAGTTCTGAGGTTATTTTTTTTTTCCAGTTATGACAATTATGCAAGTGACTCTGTTAAGCTGAAAAGCTGAATAATTTTAAATAAAAAACAAGCTGTGTCTAAAGCTTCTTTTATTCAGTATTTCTTGTATATGAGATATTTTCTGGTCACACTCAAAGGTTGTCTCTACTGACATGGAAGAAGAAATGGTCAACTAAGAGCAAATAAGCCTTAGTTAAAAGGGTTATAGCTATAATAAAAAAAACTATAAAGGCTGTGCCAGTTTAGTGCTAATGCTTGCTTGGAAGAAAAGTGGTTTATTGATTGGAAATTTGTTGTAGGATTATTATTGTAGCTTCACTTTTATTGTTTTCTTGAAACATGACTTTGCACACCCATGGTCATTTCATCGTCAATTAATTTAAGAAAAAGAAAAATGTTTGAATCAATGCTAAAGAAAAGGATTTCTATAGTGGTTTATGCATCCAGAAAATGTTATAAATATGATAAGCAGTAATACCTGAAAACTAAAACTAAACTGAAATGCAGGGATGGTCTCAAGAAATGGGCAGATTTAATTCTCCAAACCTGTACATAATATCAGTCAATGATTGTACTTTCAACGATTTCAAAGCAATGCATGAAAACTCATTTTCTGGCTAACATGACAAGTCCTGGCCCATTAACAGAAACATGGAGAGTGACAATTGAAGAAAAAATGTATAAAAATGAAGGATCCATAAGCACAGTCCATACTTGCAGGGAGAATCATTGATTCCTCTGGCTTATCTGAGAGATATATATCTTCAGATATATTATTTTTTTATGTACATATACACATAAAAAGCCAGGTATACAGTAATTAAAATTTGAGGGATGTCTTTGAAATTGGTGATGAGGAAAAATGTAAATAAGGAATATTAAGAAGTAAAATTTATGTAATAACTAAAATGGCTTAGTTTGAGTTTCTTTTTTAATCAGAATAGAAAGGTATTTCTTCAGTTCTGAAGGGTGGAGAGAGTCGTGCAAACATAGTCTTTCTGCTGAAAACCTGAATTCTGGCCAAGTAGCTTAAACTGTACATTTTATATTGATTGTTAAAGTTAGGAAAAACGAACACTGCTGTTTCAGTACATACAGTTCTGGTGACATGCTAAATTAGAAGTTATTTTAGGATGGGATTTTCTGCAAATTTTCTTTGTGAAAATGTCTTGACTTTATCCTGGTAAAGAATAAGATTAGTTTTTTAAACTGTGAAAATATATGAAGAACAAGTAAAACATAATTAAACAAATTGATAACAAATTTGAGCATTATATACTTGCACACGTTTTATGTATATAGCTAGATTACATGCCATTTACATGCAAAATTTTATTTTATCAGTCATTCTTTGTTGTGCATCAGCATATTGCAAGTCGCATTAATTTTCTGTTTATTCTCTTCATTTAGAGTAATTTCATTGTTTCCCATTTAGAATAATTCATTAGAAAAATTGTTTTTAAGTAGGAAAGTCAAAGGCACTCTCTCTTTGTTCACGGCCGCGTAGCTGGTTGTCCTTCCTGTAAGTGGCCCTTCTGGAAACCACAGTGCTTGAACAGTTGCTGATAGCGCTGCAAAAGCACCTCATGTAAAATGAAACTCACTGTGTTCTTATTGATTTTACTACAAATGCCACTTACCCACAGGAGAGTCAAGCTCCACTTTGTTCTTATGATGGTCTGCTCCGAGTAATTCACGCGTCAGTACTCCAGAAGTTCAATTGTGATCTAGTGGCAACTGAGGCCTCACAGCTTCATTTACACCTGGCAGTGAAACTCTGCTGATTTTGCAAATTCTGGTTCGTGCCTTCCCAATTGAGTCCATCTTTGTCCCGCTTTAACACTCAGAAGCTGGATCACTGAATAGTTGGGGCTGGAAGGGATCCCTGGAGATCATCCAGCCCAGCCCCTCTGCCAAGAGGGTTGTCGGAGCCGAGGACACCCCTCTGGGTGACCTGGATGTCTTGGGCCCCTGGCAGGGGGCTGATGAGCACTGGCAGAAGGCAAAAAACACTTGGGAATTCAATCTTAGCCCCTGGGAGAAATTACCAACCTTGTATGAAGAGCCACAGGTCACAAAAGTCTAAGTAGCATTGTAGTAGTAAGCATGGAGTGAAGGGAAAATTTTGGAACCATGTACAGGGGGGCTTAGAACCTTGTACAGGGGGTTTTAGAACCTTGTACAGGGGGTTTTGAAATTCTGTACATGGGGGTCAGGGGTTCCAAGATGGAGGGATTTGGGTGTGCCCTGTCCTCCTCCTTTCTTCTCCCTGGCATCCATGTTCAGGATGATGTTGGCACTTACAGATTGGTTTAGAGTAGAAAGTCACTGTCTAACATAGGTGATAGGTATTGGAAAATAACTGTAAACATAGTATACATAGTTTTTAGTATAAAAGATAGCACCAGCCCGTGAGGCGTGTAGTGTGCCTCAGACCGACCTGCCAGACAGGCCTGTGGTGGGCTGGAGAAAAAACATCTTAGATAAGCAACAATAAACGACCTTGGGAACTACAAACTAAGAACTCTGACTCTTTCTTTGACCATCAGGCTGGCTCGGGGTCATCCCGATGTTAGGGAACCCGAGAGGCAGGGTCACCTCAAGCGGGTGACACAGGAACACGTCCAGGTGGGTTCGGATGTCTCCAGAGAGGGAGACCCCACAACCCCCCTGGGCAGCTATTCCAGGGCTCTGCAGCTCTCAATATACAAAAGTTCTTCCCCATGTTGGCATGAAACATCTTGAGTCCTCTTTTATGGCTTTTACCCCCTGTCCTGTCACTGGGCACCGCTGAGAAGTCTGGCAGCACCCTCTTCGCCCCTGATTTTGAGATATTTATATGCATTGATGAGATCCCCTCTCAGGCTTCTCTTCTCCACGCTGAATAGGCCCAGCTCCCACAGTCTCTCCTAATTAGAGAGGTGCTCCAGCCCTTTAATCATTTTGTGGCCTCTGCTGCATCCACTCCAGTAACTCCTTGTCTTTCTTGAACTGTGGAGACCAGAACTGGATACAATATTTGAGGCATGACCTCACTGGGGCTGAGTAAAGGGGGAAAATCACCTCCCTGAATCTCCCTTCAATAACACAATAAACATTTCTGCTTGCTTTGTGCATATTATTAAGAGATTTAATTGAAAAATAACCCAGCTATTCAGGAATCTCTAACTGTATTTTAGTAGATAGTACATAACCTTTATACCATAAAATAAATGCAATTGTATAGAACAAGACTTATACATGAAAGGGCAAATGAGTGTGATATTTTCATCTATTTGCATTTTCTTGTTTGGACCATTGCATACGCATAAATTAGGCATTGACAGATTTTTTAAAATGCTTTTAATGCTATTTGAGGGACTTCAGACATACATGGAAGGGAAATAAATGTGACTAAATCTCCTCAGCAGCTATGAAAATCTTAATTATGACTGATAAATTATGCAATATCTAATTCCTGAATCAGCAAAATTATATGAGAAGCTAAACTTCAATGTGTCAGTATATTTCAATAGAAGTAAATACTATTCTGTATTAATCTAATTGCCCAACTGAAGTTTTTTTTCTACTTCTATGAAATTACATACCTCTAGTAGGTTTAACTTGTAAGGATAAAGAAAAAAACTTAGTTTGAAAATGCAATCTGTCATTACAGCACTACTTAGTATGCCTGACACACTTGAGGGTTTACATTTTCATCCTGTGACTCCTTATGAACTTCAGTAAGACAATTTTCAAGTGAAACTATAAACTTACAAAGAACAGTTGAAGTCTTCAGAGGTGCATCCAGGTTCCCTCTTTTTTAATTTCCTGCTATTGAATGACTGAAACTCTCTGCAAATAAATTTAAACTTTGCTTTGAAATAAAATATTCCCATTTGTGGCTACTTTAACAGACAATTAATTGTTGCTTAATTAATTTTACATTTCTTCCTTTCTTTTTACCTTGGCATTGTCTCATTTCATCTGTCTCCTGTAGTACATTGAACAAATGAAAGTTTCTCTAGAAAGGAAAGTAATGGAAGAACTAGCATGTGCACCTAAAATTCAGGTTCCAAGTTTTATATCAACAATTTCTAAAGCCATAACCAACAAAAGAAATAACATTTATATATACTTTCAATAAAATCCCTCTACTGCATAGATAAAATACAATGTACTACTAAAATACATTTATATTTTGTAACTCAAGATACAGGGAATAAACATTGCACTAACAAAACAATATAAAACAAGCTATATTTTTGTGAAGTGATACATAGAAATAATAAATAATATTAATGCGTTAATGAAGGGCTATAATGGCTGTTTATTGTGCTTACAGTTAGAGGAAAGATAAGTCTAGTTGCTTCAAATAATTCAATTTCTACTTTTCAACTTCTTGTTCATAGAAATAGAGTACACCAAACTGTGCTTTGCAGGTCATTGAGTAAAGAATTTTAAACTAAATTTATTGTGACTGATGCCTAAATACAGGGATAGGAATCACATCCATAACTTCTCTCATTAAGTTTTACTTATTACTAACAGGCTTTCTCCAAGATCTCCCAATTATTAACTGCTAGAGATATCATTCACTCACAAGAGGTTTAAATGTCATTGGTTACAAACTCATTCATCATAAATTCTAGTTTGCAAAGCTTTTCCTTTGCTGTTACTGAGGGCAAAACTATCTTAGTCATTAAAACACATATTTCTAATGATTTTTTTAGACCTTTAAACACTCAAACAGCAACCACAAAAAAATCCCTTCAAAACTGCATTTTTAGCTCCTTTCAGTATAACATGATCTCTTTTAACTAATGTTTAATTTGAACCAGAGTCCCAGTTCAGTAAGATATGATGCAGATTCCATACTACAAATCTTCCATTGAAAAGGAAATAGTACTCCACTGGAAGAGACAATGTGCTCTGAAGTACAAAATTCTGAACTAGAATAGTTATATTTGGTTGTTTCTCCTCCCAAGCTATGGAAGGTGTTTTCTGTATCCTTCCTATGCCATCCCACACTTTTCTCACTTCTAGAAAGGCAATTATGTTTTGAACTCCATGAGTGTAACCCAGGGCATATTAATTACGTATTTCAGAATAATTTTTTAAACCATCCAACTGTTGAACTGTTTTACAAATTTGAATTCAAGAAATGCAAACATATGCTGTTTGATATTTCCTCAAAATTATTTCATCTGATTTAAAACTTGTAATTGGGTCCTTTGCAAGCAATTATTTCTCTGTGATAGTCTTGCAAAGGTGTGGGAAAAAAGCAAACCACAATATTATCAATATTTAAGACTTATTAATGATAATTATTAAAAATAGTTGTTTATTAATTGGTTACTAATTTAACAGCAATTAATGATTAATAAAGGAATTATAACTCTAATATTTATAACTTACACTTTACAAATACAGGAGCTCTTAATGTCATTGTTGTAGAGATTGAATTTTTCCCAAGTTCTTTTCTCGGATACTTTATACATTTGTATAGCAGTTTAAAAATAAGAAAGAAATGTGTCGCTGTTTCATAATTATACCGCCCCTCTAAAATTAATTGTTCTGCATCCTGGTGACATAAGCAGTGGCACAAGGGTGTGTCAGGGCAGGTTTAGGATGGATATTGGGAAAAGATTCTTCACCCAGACGGTGGTTGGGCACTGAAACAGGCTCGCCAGGGAAGTGGGCACAGCACCAGGCCTGACAGAGTTCAAGAAATGTTTGGACAATGCTCTCAGGCACGTGGTGTGACTCCTGGGGTGTCCTGTGCAGGGCCAGGAGATTCACTCAGTGACCCTGCTTGGTTCCTTCCAACTCAGGACAATTTATAGGTCAAATGTGTTGGTCAATCAAAGGCAACTGAAATGCAGCTTATATGTAACAGGCTGTTAATTGTACTGTTTGGTTCTACTGGTTTAAATACAAGGATGCTCTGTAGAAAATCTGACTTATGCAAAATGGTAGAATGTAGGTTTTTTTGGCTAAATTTTATTGAAAAGAAACAGCTTTCCTGTTTTTTTTCTAGACAGCCTTGCATGTGATCTGATCCCGTTCTTCAGTCTCCTCAAAAGCATTTTATGAGAGGATGACTTCTGTCAGCTTTAATTCTCCTAGCCTAAATATTGCTTACAGAAATGGCATAAATTAATGTGTTATGACCTCAAATGACACGGTGGAGAAAGTGTGTTGTAGTCAGAATATGTTTGAACCCTTTAATGAGAGTAAGCAATGGTTTAATAATGATTCAGCAAGGATAGTTATAAAAAACAACTTACTAAATTTCTTCTAGTTTAGAGCAGACTCTGTAAGGAGGATTTTGTTACCTTTTGAAATGGGATACCTATTTTTATTGTGCTGTAGTCCTTTTCATGAGATCAAATTATTTAATTTTGTGTCCATGTTCTCATGAGAAATGAATCTGACTTTGTGTTTAATATATCTGTCTTACAGAAATGTCTGTCAAGTTGTGACAGATTCCAAGTACATGGTATTCGTTCCCTCTAGTACTTTAATTTTTGCCAGTCAAGGTTTGTTGGTATGAAATTTGAGATTTTAAAGCATGATTATATTTTGTAAAATTGTTGCTAAATATAAGGCCATGTTGATGATTCAGAAGATAATTATGATCAAAGGATATTTTTATGGGCAGAAAACTTGTGATACAGTTTTTTCACTGACTTCTTCAGTTTTGTAACCCTGTAGTGACTTTTGTATTATTTTTAACATTTGTGCTGTTTTTCAAGGGCGTCAGATATGTTTTACTTTGACAAAATTTATAAATACAACTTACCAGAGAGTAGTTATCTGGTGTCTTTGGGATATTCTCACTATAGAAGGGATAAATCACACAGATTTCCCCCTCATCTTGGATTATTTGACCTGTGTCTGCTTCTCCCACACCCCAACATATTTCTTCCCAGGCAATTTCTTTTTCTTGGAGATCTGGCAAGTTTCCCCTAAAGGGCTGAAGAGCTTTTAGATGTAGAACTATTTGCCCCCAGTGCTGTGGAACAAGCTGTGCTGCAAGCACACAGAACAAGCTGTACTGCTTTGAAATACTATTGTCTGTCTTCTGTCTTTTCCCATCTGCTGCTAAAAGCATCATCACTTCCCTTCAGTCAGATTAGAAAGACTTACTATTTAAATTCGAAAAAGGAACAATGTCCAACAGTGTTGTTATATCTATAACATCTTCATTTTTTCATAGGTCTTTTCATTTGAAAATTTTAGTGTCATAGACGTGAGTTCATTCTGGTTTTCTCCTTTATGAGTAATTTTATTTTTTTTCCCACCAGTAAGCAGCACAAAGTGCTGGTCCCTAAAACCTAGACAGCTATCAGTGGCAAAATGAAGGATTCTTACTCAGAAAATCTTACCCTGTTGTGAGCATAAGCATCTTTTATAGCCTAATTGCAGGTTACACATGAATTAACTTTTGAACACTCTTAATGAAAGGAGATGTCTATTTCAATAACTGCCTTCCAGTCAAACGCAAGCTGATGGAATGAAATGTTAAAGCTCAACAGATCTTTTTCAGTTTATTAATTGTATCATTGTTTAAAATAAAATGAATTAAAAAAAATACCTTTCCAACACCCCAAACCAAAAAGTTTCACTGTCATAAGGAAATATAATTTCTTTACTGTACTATGTGTACATACAATGCCAGTACTGACATAGGATAATTCACAGGGAAGATTAAAAAAAGTAAGAAAGTGAATTAATGGTATTGAAAATATCTGACTTTGAGAGATAAAATTGAAGAATATTTCTGTTTCTGTATGCTACAAAAGATTCTGAATTAAATATTAATCATTAAGTCTTTTTGTACCATATGCAGATTCTTCAAACTTATTACATTTGAGAGTCAAATAGTAGCAAGATGAGAAGAAGAGAAAATCTGCAAGGAGAACTGTGCTCAAAGAGGTTTATCATTTAAAGGAAAAACATATATAACTCAAGTGAAAGTTCACAGGTGTAGCTATCTTACTACAGAGTAATGTCAAACTGGAAATCAAGTGTCTGGACTAGAATTCTACCAGGAGAAAAAAGTATTTTACCTGTGATGTTAAGTAGCTAATATGAGAATAAGATAAGTAAAAATCCAACATTAAAAAAAAAAAAAAAGGTAAATCTTATAACTGCATTTTTAATTTAAATAACATAACTCTTAGGTCAATGCCATAATATTTCTCATACACAGTAATTTTGTTCTTTGCAAATATATATTTAAAATCATAACACTTTTGGTTGAAGGCTTGTTTTTTAAAGAAACCCCAACCATGCAAACCCCCATAGTCCAATTTTGAGTATTGCTTTGTTTTATTGTTGGATAGTGCTGTGAATGATGTTATTTATTCCAGAATTATGTCTGAATAGGTGTGTGTTTTCAGAACAAGTTCTTGTGAATTATGAAAAATGTGTGCCTATGTAGTAATCTAAAACAATCACTGAGTACTTCAATGAAAAGTAAAGGATGCAGAGAACAGTAAAACTGAATTCAGCATGCCAAAACTAAAAGGAGTTGTGAGAACAAGTAGGACAAAGAGTGTTTTCAGTTTCCTCCACATGTATGAAAAAGCCTGTCTTTGTTAAGTACAGTGAGTACAACATAGAAATATTTTGCTTATTTTTTCTGACTTGAATGGGAAAGTTGACTTTCTGTGAGACCTGAAACTCTAGAAGAAAACTTTAAAGAGAGAGACCTCTTCTGCTTTAGCTTAGTGTCACCCTTCTCTGACTGCAGCTTGTTTGGGCACAAGTCACATTCTGGGACAAAACACATCATGGCTGAGCTGCAACCACTCCATCAGTCTTTAATTCCAAACTGTTAAAATCCTCTGCAAGCCCTAGGCAATCTTTAGGAATTAATCCCTTGTCAGCCTCATGGTTTAACAGATTGGGTTTTTGTAATGATATTCCCTATCCCCATGATTTGTAGTAGGCAGATTCTTTACTAAACAGATTAAAAACCAAGACAGAAAAAACTGAGCCAAACCTCTAATCTTTGTGATTACTCCTAATTTTCTAAAAGGTAATGCTGAATGTCTTCATGGATTCAAAAAGTACTTGGGCAAATCTGAGTGAAAAAAAAACTAAATTAAGCATGCTTAGTACAAAGGGACCACCTTAGCATTGGAAATCCTTTGTGGTGTAGGAGGTTGTAAGAGTGCCCTGGAAAATTATTGCTCTGGTTTTGGACTTGTATTCTGGAGGAATACCCTGCTGTAGAGAGAAATCTGGGCAGGATGGTCTGTTTTTTTATTCCTACAGTTTCTCACACAAATTCTGACATTATTCAAATTAATCTCTCCAATTTCACGCCAGCTTCAGGTCAAAAACTTTATGTCAATACACAGATTTTTAGTTGCTTTAATGTTGTGAGAATTTTGAACATTCTGATTTCCAGAACTAGTGTTGCTCTTAAAAGAAAATTACATTAATGCTGAATTGAAAGATCCTGTTCTTTAAAAAATCTCAACGTTTAAGCTCATTAGTAGGCTTCGATTTTCAAATAATTTGAATCACAGTAAAAAAAAAATGCTGTAAGTTAGTGTGAAGAGAAGGAAGTCTCCTGTGTTAATAATGTTAAAAGTGTTTGATTAGTCTATGTTGATGATACCAGATAATGTTAATGTGAGAAAAACTAAGAATATACTAATTTGTTAAGATGTTCCTGTTCTTAGCAAGTTTTAGAGAGAAGTTCAGACATAGGGAAAGAGTTATTGCCCATCTAAAATGAATTCTATTTAGTGGCTGAAGACAAAATGGATCACTAAATACATTCTCAAAAAATCACTGTGATGAACTTTCAAATCCAGTGTTGAATATTTATCTTTTTAAAGATGACTTCACAAAAGAATGTGATACTAGGAATATCTTTGGTAAAGAACAGCTTTGAGATTTGGAAACTCTAAAATTTGTATGATTCTAAAAGCCACTTGAACAATCTGGAAAAGTAAACAAAATCTTTAAAAAGACACTTTGCACACAGTACTGTGCAGGGTGGCACTCATATATTGAGTCAAACAAATAATCTTTTAAGGTTTTTTTACTTAATCTGAAGAGAGCACCTGTAAATTACATTATGTCTAGTTCTAGTTTTGCCCTTACATTGAAATTAAGCAGTTTTATGTTACAAAGCAAGTTGTAAAACTATATCAAAATCAATAATGTGAGCAGGTATTTCTGGGCACTTTTCTCTAAATGTCTTGGATCTAGAAGTCACATCTGTACTTCACTGCATCCTGTGCTCAGCCATTAGACCACCAAATTGCAGATGAGGAGTGTTGAGCATTGATGAACAGCTGAAAAAAAATTTGGGGAACTCAGTGCAAGGTTGCTCGACACAGGTGTTTGCGTAATTATGATGTATTAAAAAACCCCTTTGTTCTATAGCCTTCCAGCTGCCCAGAGAGTAAATTCCAGAAGTTTTTAGCAGAGATGAATCCCTCTGAACAAGGCTGGCAGCAATCACATTTTAGAGGGAATATGGAAATCTTACTTTTGCAGGTCAAGGCACCACTCCCTTGAAAATGGTGCTTGCATGCCAAGTAATAGACACAATGGCTTTTCTCCACCTCCTTCATTAGCAGGCAAGTTAGAAAAAAATTCATCAGGCAGATATTTGAGCAGTTGCTGCAAAAAGAGGCTTTGGAAAATGCTGCAGCTGAGAGAGAGTCTTTAGGATCCACCACCTCTGCGCTAAGGACAGGGGAAACAGGAGTCTGAAAAATGCTCGAGTTAAAGTGTCCTGGGAATAGCAGAATGCTTGCCATTTCTTTATACCAAAATGCAGTCTAATTGTGATTTTATAGATTTCTGCATATGTAGGCAGAGGCTGGCCCAAAGAGAACATTAACAGCCTCACCTCAATAAACACAAAGGATGGAGTGCAGAATGAGCATGTCAATACAATTTCTACTCAAAGTCATTTCTCCTTAGAAGTCACTATAACTAGATGAAGTTGTCTCCAAGCTATTTAGAAGATGTTTAAAATCATTTAATCACAAGCAAATGTCAGAGTATTTTTGCAATCAAACAAAACCCCCACTTCTGTACCTTAGGCACCTTTAAAGACATCACAGAAAATCACAAATTTTAACATGCTTCCAAAGTAAGAGTAGTATGTATTTTTAGCCCCATTTCACAGATGGGAAGCAGACATGCTGTAATTAGAAAGAAACCACCCAAGATAATAAAACCACTTTGACTGAAACTTTCATCAAGCCAACCTTTTGCTCCTGATGCATAAGTAGGACCTCTCCAGATATTTCTTATGCCTTTCCTCCTATTTATTTCTTTTCCTGACCTGGCATTTCAGCTGAAGGCACTAATTTAGCATTTTAAGAGTAGCCTGCTGGGGCCCCTTTTCCATGATGCAGATTTTAAGCCCATTGAAGATCCAAAGCATTGCAACAAATGGCAACAAACTCCACAATTACACTGAAAAAGTATGTATTTTGGTATTAATGCTTCTGTCTACTAACTTTGGGTTTTGTAATTTTGATGTAAAAAATATAAATAATCATTCTTTATTCATGATTTTAAATGTCTAAGGGTTCACTTTGCCAAACCAGTATGTCAGGGTTTATTTAGTACTGAGAGCAATCCAGACTTTTGGGGTTTTTTTAGCCCTGCCTTTATATATATACACACAAACAAAAATATTCAATTTATCTTATTCAAACTACATTTTTTTGCCAGAAAGTGCATAGAAAAATGAGACAATTGAAATCTTTGTCTTGTATTTCATTGACAATCCTGGCTTTTAACTGAGGAAACTGAAATGAATTTGTAATTCACTATATGACTGTGTCATGACTGTACGTGATGCCATAATGGTGGTTTCTTTTACTCTCTATTCTTTCCCTTAAATGCTTTTTTTCTTATTCTTCTCAGCCTTTGCCTGTCACTGAGTGTCAGGCTATTAATGTTTTCCTAGGATTATGGGCAATGACAATTAAATATCTCTTCAGAATGATAACAGCTTGGCTAGTGACCATCACTCTGTATCTATAATAAAGAGATTTTCCCTCTTTCATGTACATTATCTTACTCCTATCCACAGTGATGTTCATTTGCTCCTTGTCCCATAGTTGATTGATACCTTGAAAACCACTGCTACTCCTGGTAGCCAGTTTTCATCACTATTATTTTAAACAATTTTATGTCACCAGAACATTTAGTCACCTCATTATTCCCTTTTTTCTAGATCATTTATGTTGAGCAGCAGATATCCCAGCAGAGCTCCCTGAGGGACTCTGCTGTTAAACCTCTACTTTTGTTGAAGCTGATCACTTAATCCTACTGTTTAAGCTATTCATGAGAAGACCTCCCCTCTTGTCCCCTGACAGCTGAATTTCCCATGAGGTGAGATATTACCCTAGGCCATAGTGGTTTTTTAATTCTTTACAGCAACGCTAACAAAACAATTTAGTATTTAATATAAACACTCTCCATCTATATATTATAATATTAATGTAAAAATAAAGGGCAACTGCCTCCCTCCACAAAACTCCAGCTGATAACACCAGAAAAACATTTATAATGTAAACCTTGAAAGATTTAGCATTGTAAATTATGTGGCAAAGGTTCAAAATGGAATTTAAGTTAGTTACCTAAATCATGAAGGGTCTTCTTGGATGTACTCCTTGGTTATTTTTAGTTTACCAAAATTAGAGATGAATTAAAGTAAGACAGAAAGTAGCCAGGTTGCAATATTAATGGTTGGTTCTGTGGAACTGAGTTCATTTTGGAAAACACAATTTACAGTTCCTAAAAGCTAGTAATAAGATAATTGATGCAAAGCTGTAATATCATTTGGTCCCACTTGAGAGACAAAACTTAATATTAAAATATTTTTGACTGACAACATTGCCATTTATCTTCCTAGCAGGAGTCAAGCGAGAACAATAAAGTGAGAAAAGCTCTCTGAGTTCCATCCCTATCAGCTGCCATCATATTTAAAACAAATGATGTGAACAACCCCAATAAGATTTTATTTCTCAGGCTTTTTGGATTTCAGTACCCGTAGTGGAACTTCAATACACTGATAGGATTTGAGAAGTTCTCTGGGTATGACACTGTGGACTTGTAGAAAGAAAAAACCCAAAGGCTTAGCAATCCCAGGTGTCACCAATTCAATCACCAAAATTAGATGGCTGTTATGTAAATTATGCAAATATGAGACTCAACCTCTTCTTTCATATTTGAGAAACACAGTATGTAATGATGTTGACATTTTTAATTATCATCAGGCCTCTGAGTTAACTCCTAAGTGGGATCAATGTTATTACAGGATCTCTACAGACTCTGGTGGACATTTCTGCATCACATCAGACTTTATTGAACATGTATGTGTTAGCTGTGTTTGAAAATCTGAAACAACGGACAATAAAGAAATGAATTTTCAGAGACATCACAATGATAAGTTAATAGAGAACTTTTAAAAGGTCTGTTCTTTGGTAGTGGTCAGAATCTGACAATATTATGTTGAACATTTTTCCTATATCTTTTCCCATACCCCAACATTACTTTTGAAGTAATTTTCAAAAACATCACCAAAGTGCACTATTGGGATGGAAATGTTATGAGAAAAGAAATATCGTAACTCTAAACTTTTTAATTTAAATTTATTTATCTGTCTCACATCACTAAGCTATATTGTTCCTTACATTTACCTAGCAGGCAGAAAATAAGAGTCAAAAGATAGGCCATTCCAAAAATTTAATTTCAGCTCTCTCATTGGCATGCCTCACAGAAATTTCCTGATAACTAAACCTCAGCTTTCCCATCAGCAGAAGAGGGATAACAGTGCTTAACTGAATCACAAAGCCAGTGATATTATTGCTGTTGTTTGTCCTATTTTGTAAGTAGATGTAATCATCTGTGTTACAGAGAACTTTCTGAGAGGAATCTACCTATCTAAATAGAGATCTTAAAATCCTGAGGATTAATTAATTTATGTTTGTATAGTTTTTTGAAGCTGTGTAACACTATATAAATGTTATATATTATGTATTCCTAGCCATTGACTATGATTTTCGGTATGTACTGGATATCTCAGTGCACACTATCACTACAAGTCCTCTAAAACTCATAAAATTATTAGTTTTCCTTTTATTATTATTTCTGTCCTGTTTTCTAACCTTCATAATCTTTGCCTAGCCTGCTAAAAGAAAAAAAACTGCCAGGTAACTACACATAAAAACATTTCAGCCATTTTAGTCTGTTATTTTACAGCATAGAAACTCTCCATCTTGCTTCAAAGTTCAAAAAAAACCAAACCAGCACAGAGTGACCAGCATGCTGACTTGGTGGAGAAGGGACACAGTGTGTGGTAGTGAGGTCCTGTGGGGAGCAAATAGTGATTCATATATGGGACAATAATGTTCTCCTGCATATTTTAGGGATAAACAACAGGGTGACATTGGATTCTTGGAACTGAGAAGGCTAATATTGTGATTTTTATATGTACACTCTGGCGATGTGTCAACTCTCTGTTCTACAATTCCTCATCAACAAAAAGAAGAAATATCTACCTTTGATACATATTTTTGTATATATATATACACAAACACATAAATATTCAATTTGTCTTATTCAAAATACATATTTTTGCAGGAAAGAGCATAACAAAACAAGACAATTGAAACCTTTACCTTCTACTTCATTAGTAGCAATAATTGATTTCACAAAGTCTCCAACATATTTTTTAAAAATTGCAATTTTGTGTTGTACTGAGCATGGAGAATTGACAGAAAGGGCTTTTATGATCTATTAATATATGACTATGAAAGCACCACATTTTTATCCTATTTTTAGGGATTAAGTGATTTATAGGTCACCATCCTGCAGACTGTGGGACTATATCTCAGCTGTCCACCTCTCTGTTTCTGAGCCTTCAGGTCCAACCTCATGCCCTAAACTCCTTCTTGAAGTGAGATCTGGGAATGCTCCAGCCCTTTCCCCTCCTGATCAGCAGCTCCTTTTCTGGAAGGAATTTTGGGCACAGTTGGAACCTTTCCAACAGTGCCATTCTGGCTGATTAGGAATGAGGGGTTTTCTGTGACACACACCTATCACTGGGTGTGGATTTGGCCTTCTGTGGTGTTACCTGCTTAAAAACAAGGAGTAAGAATGATTGTCACCTGCATGGCAGTGACAGAAGCCAAGTCATCACCTAGTGGCCTCGAAACAAGGACTGTCTGGAAATTATTCTGTCACACGCAGAAAGCTCAGGCTGGGTTTGAAAAATTTGCAAGATTTCCAAGGAAAGTAGAATCCAAGAGTCCTTTTTGCTTCCAGTGGAAAGAGCACTCGCCCAAGTGTAGTTCCTTTTGCTGCAACTTGAGCAATTCACAGAAACTCTGCTGCTAATTGTGACATGAGTTTCAACTCAGGTTTCTTCACAGGGGCATGAAATTGTCCTCTAGCATTGCTGCTTTATATATCTAAGAAACTAAGGCAGAGCTCCTTTTTCTACTTATACTTTTCCCCCTTGGGATCACCTTCTGACACATTGCAGAGACAGATTTCTTGGTTCATCATTTCCTTCCTCTGACAGGGAAAAAAATGTCTGTTTAAAGCTTTACTCTATATAAGTCTGAAATACCAGTGCTTCATACCCTGGCTGTACAGTGTGTTTCTATCACATCCTTTCAGAAATATCCTAAAGTGTGGTTTAATCTTATGAAAACAGGTAATTTGGCCATGGGTGATACTGTGTGAAGGGTATCCTGAAAATTTTGATTGCTCCCTTTTTATTTCTCTTGGTGGTGCAGATTAAAGGTTTCACAGATGGCAATCATTCCTCACATTAGTTGTCTAGCAAGGAAGGATTGAAATCTGCTCTATAAACTTGAAGGCCTCCTTATCTGTGGCTGTAACTCAACTTTCTATTCCCTCTACAAAGTTAAGGGGACCGTAGTGAAATTCCTGAAAGCCAAGTAAAAGAAGAAGAACTTTCTTGTGTTCTGTAATAATTCCCAGGGAAATGCTTATCACATATATTATGCAACTCTACTAATGTTTTCAGCGCTAGGATTTAGTTTAACAACATAAAACTCTTGAATGATGCACTTTAGGTAACAACTGATAAACACAGACTCAGGCAGAAAAAATGTAACCATTTTCTAAAATCTGTTGCCTGTATTTAAAAGCAGGATTTTTATATTAATTAATTCTTGCTAAATTTAGTAATTTAGTTAATGAATACATAAAGGAATATTAATTAACAATAACTAGGAAAAATATTAATGTATTTTTCTAGTAAACTGGAGGGAGAGTGTGACAAATCAGTAAAAGGCAAGTTAATGTCTGTCCTTCATTAATATTTGTCCTCATATAGCCATAACTAGATAAACTATCAATTTATTTATTGAAAATAATGACAGATTTTATATAATTGGGATAATTATCTTGGTGGTTGGTGGGTTTTTGCCCTCTACATAGCCCATTAGTATACATTCTCAAAATAATCTACACTCACATTTACCAAATCTACTGCCATTTTACATAAATCTAGCTAGTAAATCCTAGTGGTAATGTCAATAAACAGCAATGTAATAAAAAATGTGCTCCATAGATTTCTTCTCTATTTAAATCCCTTTGACACTTCCTTAGTTATCTGTTTATGCAAGCAAACACCTTATCTACCTTTATTGTTTTCCTAATATCAATTGTTGTGAAAGCAAACACTTGTAAATTCCAGTTTTGAACAGCAATTTTAACACAGCTTTTATCTGTCCTTCTGAAATTTTTCCTTACATTTCTTTTTGAATCTGTATTGCACTGTTAAAAAAAATCATCCTTTTCAGAAAGAACAGTACTGAGTTGATATATCTGCATTCGTATGACATTCACAGCTTATAAAACACTGGCCTTGTGATTACTAACTCCTTGAATAACCACATTCAAGTCCAAGGCATTGGAAAGAAACATGAATCATATATCTGACTACAGCATTTCAGTGAGTCAGTGAAAGGCTGACTGGTTTATGCCCTGAAGTCCATGGATTCAATAGACGTCTTTCATTTAAATGAGTTTTAGGTCAGCTCTACTATGGCTGCACAAACACTGAAAAATCAACAACATTCTTTAAATGGAGTGAGTAGCCTGCTTAACATGATGAATATCATATACGACATAACTAAATATGTAAGAAATGCCTGAGTTCTGTTGCTGTTTAAACAAAACCAAAGGTACTTTGAAAGAACTCAAGTGGACAGAAAGCTGCCTCAAACTGAGTATGTTAACAGGAAAACTGAAAACATCAGTGTCGCTTTTATCACTGAAGCAGAAATTACAAGGTTTGGGAAGAAATTTTTAACACTTTATCTATATCTCAAGAACATAGACATTATTGAATGACTTTTCTGCTTGGTCATAGATATTTTTTATGAAAGATTCATGTGTATTTTGTTACCACATTCTATTTTGCAGCATTAAAGAAAAATATGGGTGCAAGGTGCAGGGATGAAATCTTTCAAAAAATATCCCTTCTTTTACTTCACCCCCTGCTTTATCTGCAGGTCTTGACAGTTTTGGACGTAATTTTTTCCCAGCAATTCCTTTCTCCTTGTTCCTTAGCAATGCCTCTGTCCTTGACTGCATTTCTGTCTTGGGATCTGTACTTTTTTTTTTTTTTTTGGTGGACTAAATGTCTGCTTTGTTCATATTACTTGCAGGTTTAGAATTTTTCTGGGTCAGCAAACCTAGTAGAAATGATAAAATTTTGTCTTTAGGGGAAAGCTCTGACTTCTTAGAGCTGACCCTACAATGAGAATATCAAAGTCAGTGACAGACCAAAGGAGTAAAGAAGATATTGTGAAATTGAGTTGCTTTGATGGTATAATATAAAAAAGAAAATAGACATTGCACCAAGCACAAAACACTTGCCAAAAACTTAGAAAAATCCAAAACTCAGTTCTCTGGAACACTACTGAACTCATCTTTCATATTATTTTATAGTTTTGTAAAACTTTCCAATGATTCTATTTTTGCTAATTTTCAAAAATGAGGTGGTCTGGAATATTCCTGTGTGCTACATAATGGGATTAGGTATGGCCCCATGGGAAATCAGTTGAATTTTGTGACTGCTGGTCTTGTTTTTCGCACTTAAAATTTTTAAGTCTATGGACAACATGGAACAAAATCTGGAGATGAAAGAGACTCTAAAACCTTTTGAGTGTTCTAGAAAGACAATGTCAGAGGCAGCAGAATAGCCAAAAGAGCAATACCTCATGATTCTTTGTAAAAATTCCTATGAAGAGCCCATCTCTGTAAGGTGAGAAAGATGGGATAAATGCACCTAGGATAAAAGGGAGGACTAAATAATAATCTGTCAGAAAGAGAAACCTGTTTTCCTAACAGTGGCCATTCTTACCCAATTCCTTCCAGAGGCAGCAGGGCCCTCTCTCCCTCCTCAGGCAGCAGCAGTGAGGCTCCAGGTCAGCTTGCAGAGGCAGAAACGAAGGAGAACAATGGTCAGATCATTAAAGAAATTAACTGCAAGCACAGAAGTGAGACAATGGTGCTGCCTTTTCTGCAGGAGTGGATTCCAGCTCGCCAGACTGAATTACAACCTCAGATACCAAACATGACCCATGAAAACCACAGCTGGAACGAGCTCACTGAAAAAGCAAAGCACTCACCAGCAAAAGGAAGGATCAAGATAAAAGATGTTCAGATCAAATCCACACTTTGGCTGGAGCAAAGGCAACCAGGACTGATGTGATTTCCCCATCAGTGATGCTCAACTGGCTGGGAAAAGAAGCACCTCCAAGCCCTGCTGTGAGAGAAAAAGAGCTTGTGAAGTCCTGCAGCCAGAACTGCCAGCCAGATCAGGTGTGCTGCTCATAAATTGTTAAGTTATATTGCTGAGGGAATAACAGATTGAGGAATTGTATAAACAAATTGTAATTGCTAATGGAAAACAGCGCAGCTCATTGTTTCAGCTTGTGGCTTGAGAAGTGGAAAACTTCTCCAGGTTGAGTCTAGCCTCTTCCACAAATTTCTTATATGCTCTATTTTAATCCTCCTTGCTATCTAGGAAATGGGGACAGGTAATAACTTGCCACATGTGAGTAAAAATGTCCTTTAGGTATAACAAACTCTTCAGAAAATAAGACAGTGATAAAAGCAATGAGCTGCATGTCATGAGATTTTTTGTAATATGGCATAAGAAACATTCATATCCTAATTCTAAAGAGTGAACATCATGTGTTTTTCTGAAAAAAAAAAAAAAAAAGCAAAAAAAAAAAAAAAAGCAATGTTTTTTTTTTTTTTAACCTCGGAATTTAACATTTTCCCTCTAGTATATCTGGGATCATGCACAGAACCCTTTAGGGAATGAACATCCAATAATGGGTATAAAAAGACCCAAAAACATTATCCTGAGTCATCTGTCTATTTTTTCTTCTTTTAAAGCTGTGAAAGGAAGATATACTTATGACTGTGTGCCTTTTACATCCCATCTATATTTTTCCAATTAAAGGAAAGCAAATCTGCTTTTAAGCTATCACAGGGAAAAATAATTTCCCTCCACAAGATGGCTCCCACAGTGAGAAACTCCAGGCTCCGAAGGTTTCTTTTTTTAATTCTTCAGAAGCTAATCCCAAATAATATGGTTTAATCTGTCCACTTTCAGCTCCTGAGGATTGATGTTTATTAAATAAATTTTTTTAAAAAGAAAGAAAAAGAAAGAAAAAGTTTTGTTTTCTTTTATGCTGCAATTATTCTGTGGTGCAGGATAGATAACTTCATTGCTGTGATTGCTCACAATATGGGACAAATTTCTGCATGCCTGTTTCTATTATTTTTGCCAACTGTGTATTTTTTTTAAAAAAAATCTAATCCAAGTGGCCATTTCATGCCAGGGATGCCTAATAAGAACTCCCCACTGAAATCAGTGAGGAACTATGACTAAAAATCAATGGTTACATATGATCCAAGTTGTTTTATTCTAGAATATTCTATGAGAGTCTTTGGGGATATCATAGCAAAAAAACAATCTGGTTATTAGCTTCACAGACACACCATTTTTATGATTTTTCAGTGGCAGAGTTTCATGGAGCTTAGCAGATTAAAGGGAAAAGAGAAATCTAAGAAAATATGTAAAACCAGATCTGTAGAATGAAAGAGTTTTATGACTGGAAGAGTGTTTACAAGCACCCTGCCTGGAAAGTTAATACCCCTTGCTCCTGATGCTCCAAAATGGTTATGTACATCTTCACATTAAAATATATCTAAAAGCTTGAAACTGTGAGAGAAGATTGAGCCATGTGGTTTTGTCTTGTTTTGCTGTTGGTAAAGAGCACAAACAGAGGAAACAGAAATGCACCTTGATATAAGCGAGCCCTGATGTTCTGGTTTTGAGCCTTGAGCAGCACAAACAGATACAACCAAGTTTTGTGTACTTGTGGCTAATTAGTTTTTTTGCATACCAGCAGTACCTGGGGCTTTCGATCTCTGCTAGATCTGTACACAGAAATTCCACTTGCAGTTTTGTCAGCATCTGTCTCCAAAGGAACTGAGAGGCTGAGGATGAAATGCTTGCTTTGTTCACCTGCATATCACCTAGGATAAAAGTACATTGAAGTGCCCAATGCTGGTGCATTTGCACATCAGCCAGTGAACTACGTGGTAAGCAGTTATTTTGTTTTTAATGTCAGGAGAGTGTTTTATTTTTCCTTCTCACACTTCATGAATGGTAACTGTGCAAAATAATTTCTTCTTTTGAACTTATTGACAGTCGCTACACAGGATTCTGGAAAAGGAAGTCCCATCTAAAACAAAAATTAAAATATTTCCTTTTTTTTGTTTGGTTTTGAAAAAAAAATGAAGAAGCAGGTGTTTGTACCATTCAAGAGGCAGATATTTAAAGTGGTTGAAGGTCATTTATAAGTTCAGGAGGATTTATAATAAAATGTATGCTGATGTTTCCTCTGACTCAACTTACCTTCTATTTAACTGGCATATAAATGAGCTTTAATTAACCTGTTTGAAAATGATAGAGAAATAGAGAAAGACCCAGTGCCAATTTAATAACTAATGTCCCTATTATGCATGCCTACAGGAAAACCTGTGGGAGAAAGAAAAAATCACTGGGCATTTTGCAATGTTCACCTTGCAAAGCTTTGTTCTCCCAAGCCGTATGTATTCAAAAATCTGTCATGCAAAAATGATGCAAATCTGTAGTTTACATAGGATGTATAACCATGGTGTTTGGTAGAGCTTGGGGAACTTCCAGCAAAACACAGTTTAATTGGAAAATGCTATTTCATTGAACCTACAATCTTTTTCTCCAGATTTCTACAGCTGAGCAAATATCCAGTGCTCTTAACAATGAATCTGACAAGGACATCAGTTTTACTGAAAACTGGAAGGCTTGGGAAGGTTTGTGAAAAATCATCAACTTTTTCTGTTATTTTATTTTGTATTATTATTTTTCTGTGAGTAGGAAATGTGCATTTTCTCAGTCTGGACACTGGCAGAGGGACCATCTATCACCTGCCTAGCATGGGCCCACATTTGTAAGTGCTGTGTTTCCCATGTAGTAGGGGAAAATCACAAAAACCCAAATAACTGGAGTGATATGTAATTAATGGGGGGCTGGATGGAGTGGAGGAAAAGACATGTTCTGTTCTTTCACTTTTGTAGGTGTCAGAGACATATCAGCTTTTTCAGTATCCCAGAAGCTGAGGATGTACAGAGCAACAAAAAAAAAAATGGGCTCAATATCCTGAATCAGACTCTGATCATCAGAAATATTGATTAGATGGAGCAAGTAAGGAAATAAACTTTTAGTAAGATTTTTTTCAAGGAGTGTCACTGAAGAAATCTTTACATAATTTTTTTCCTAATATCTAATGATGTTGTCAATAAGAAGCCTTTACAAATCTTAATCTGAAAGGTGTGGAAATTTGCTTTCTGTACTAATGGATCTGTCCAGCCATTGGATTCAAATCTAGAGGGAAATTATATAAGGGTTATACTCTGAGTTGAAAATGTTATGGGAGAATGAGAGGAAAAAGCTATGGCAAGGAAAAAAAATTAAAAAGAAGAGGCAGTTGCAAGAGTTGAATTATATACCTATTATGTCATAAGGCACTGTCTTATGGTAAGTAATTTATATTTTTTCCCCTGAATCTATGATACAATTTCAAACCATAAAAAAACTCAAAAAAAACCCCAAAAAAAAACAAACAAAAAAAAAAAAAAAAAAAAACCAAAATTTTTTTAAATGTATAAAACAGTTTCATATTAAGAAAGAAAAACTAATGGAAATTGTGATTCATACACAAATAAAGAAAACAGAACATGACAGTTGAGAGAGCTACACCTGAAAAATTAATTGTAGTTTATGTTTTTTACCAACACCTCCTTGGACGCCTCAGGCTTCATTACACTCAGGGAAAAGAAGTTCCTGGGTATTCTAGAAAGCACTTAATGAAAAATAGAGATCTGTTCCAAGAGTAAAGGCAGGGTTAAAAAAAAAAATCAGCACCTCAGTGATCTATATTTTGCTAGGAAATATATTTCTGACATCTTCCAGCTCCTTTTGAATCACTGGTATCTCAAATACCTAACCCTCACAAAAAGAAAATCTGCTAATACATAGGAAGAATTTACTGAACTGTAGTTACACATATATTTCTAAATTAAACAGGAGATCTCCTTTAGCCATTCAGGAACTCCATCCTTGTGAATGTTAATGACAGTTTTGTTCACTCAGTTGGGATTAAAGTTCTACTAATATTTTTAGAGATGGATTAAGCACTTACATGAGATATTGTGCTGGTTTTGGGTGGGGTAGAGCTAATTTTCTTCACAGTAGCTGATAACTGGCTGCTGGAAACAGTGTTGGTAATTCAGGGATGTTTTCATTATGGCTGAGCAGCAATTGCACATTGCCAAGGCCTTTTCTGCTTCCCACCTCTTCAGCAAATGGGCTCGGGGAGGAGCAAAAGGAGATGGGAGAGAATACAGCCAGGACAGGTGACCTCAGGGGATATCCCAGACCATGTAGCACCACACTCAGCATATGAAGCTGGGAGAAGAAGAAGGAGCAGGGTGACCTTCAGAGTGATTTGTGACTCTAAATCCCCACTAGACATGAGGGAACCCTGTTCTCCTTGGGATGGCTGAGCCTCTGCCTGCCCACAGGAAATGGGGAGTGAATTCCTTGCTTTGTTTTGCTTGTGTGCAGAACTTTTGCTTTCCCTATTAAATTGTCTGTATCCCAACCCATGAGTTTTCCAGCTCTTCCCCTCCTGATTCTCTCCCCACCCTGCTGGTGGGGTGAGGCTGAGCTGCTGACTGGGGTTAAACCACGAGAGCCCTTTTGGGCACCCAGTGTGTGTGACAAAGGGTTCAAGTCAATGACAGATCAGATTGGAATGTGCTGGATAGAATCCATAGCTGTTTTTCTGTTCAGTTATTAATGGACAGCTCCTGTGCTTGCCACGGGGCTCCTTTGCCTGAGTCTGGTGCTTTTTAGGGGCTGATTTTTGCTTTCACTTCTTGCTGCAGTGCTGTGCTGCTGATCACCCCACTCTGCTGGGACTGGGAATGTTTTGGGGACAGCACTGGGGGCGCATGGCCAGTGCTTGCTGTACTGGGCAGGCTGGAACTCCAGTGTGAGCTCCAAATGGGTGTCCTTTAATAGGAATTTTATGGAGTAGTGTTGAGTTAGTGAGCTACACAGGGTCCAGGAGATGCCAGCTGTATTTGTTCCAGATTGAGTTCATCAGTTAATTGAGACATGTCTATGTCTGTACAAACAGGTTCTGATGATGCCCTGAGAAGACTGAGCTGATGGAGAGATTCAAAGGTCCTTTATCTGTGGTGGTGGCCCTTTGAGACAAGTAACAGAGTGTGAGAGAGGAAAAGTGTTTTCTCTCTGTTTGTGCTCAATTAGAATAAGTTGAAATACGTGGGAAGTATAAAACAATTTACTCTGTATTCTCCAGAGATCAATTAACTAGAAATCTTGAAAACTTTTATTAGAAAGAGGTATAACAAAGATATCCTCTCACACCACTCTTTCCTTTTCTTGTGAATCCTCTGTACCAAAGATTTAACATGTCTATAATTCCTTCATGAATTTAATTATTTTTTTCATCACACAGAATGTCACCACATCATACTTTGTTATTATTGGTCCACTGTGTGCAGCTATATTTGTACAGGTGTACACAGATATGCATGTCTATTACACTTATATATTTATATATTTATATATTTACACACAAATATACTTTTTCCTCAGAATACCTCCCACAATGCATTTTTTTATAGCTGGATTTATGTGGAGGGAAAAAGAATCACCACCAAATTAAAATACCTTCATTTTGACCTATAAGTCTCAGCTAGACCTACAGAAATACTCTTATTTTCCTGATGGAAAGGATGGCATATACGAGTAATTTGGCATTAATTGCAAATGTTACATATAAAAACTGAAAAACTTTCAATCCATCTCAGGAAACAAAGCCAGGGTTTGACATTTGCTGTGGGGAAAGGGACGCTACCATCACCACTCTTGGGTTATTGCAGACAAAAAGTTCATATGACTTTGTCCAAAACCAAAAGCCAAGGGAAGTGTGAACAAGACACCCCTATAGCATTAAACCTGAACTTTTTCTCAGCCTCCAAAAATTTTTGTCTCTGAGAATTTCTCAGCCGGTATCCTGATTGGATTTTTCTTCTTTTCATTTGTTCTAACATCCTATGTTGAGTCCTCAGCATTCAAAACATCAAATGCCAAGGGACATTTCTTCACATATCATGTGAAAACCTAACCCAATCTAGTTTGACTTTTTGTTGTATTCCATTTTGTTTAAATGGTTTTAATGGTCCGTACAAGGATCAGAGGGTTTCCATGCTGTGGTTTTCCCAAGGCAACATTTAGAATTGGACCCTGGGTTTGAGAAAATCTCCTTCGAAAGCCAAATGGGATTGTTGTACTTGAAGCAAATAACACTGCATTTTTTTTTTGTTACATTTTAATGATGCCTTTTAAGCTTGGGGTATGGAATATATATTTATCTTGCTAAAAAGTACCATGTAACTGATTACTATGCTGTCATGTTTTTGGCTTTAAAGATCAATTTGCTCCACCATCATCTTAGAAATTGGCCAAAAGACTTTCAACAGGATTTGTATGTGACTTATTTCTATCTGTATCTGATCTTAACAAATTACAAATAAATCCTCTACTTGGAATATATTGTGTAAAGAGGAGCTGAGATTACCCTGACGTGTTTTCTGTTCAGAAGTGTAAATCAAATCAGCTACTCAGCACTAGGAATTTCAGAAATTGACACACTGTCATCTCCGGGGAAATACATTTTATGGCAGGTTCTCTGACACATGTAAACGTTTTGGCTTAATGCCATTATCTAAATAAAGGCATCTTCTGCTGTATTAGATCCCCTGTGATATCTAAGAAATCCACAAGCAGCTGGCAAATATTGGAACAAAACATTGGAACTGTGGACACACTTCAGGAGAGGAAAATCTTGAGTCCAGAGGTCACACCAAAGGGCATCCCAAAGACACTAAGTCCTTATGCTTAGGCAAGTAAGGATATTCAGCAGGAGATCACAACACACCACATTTTTGAGTAGCTGTCCTTTAAGAAATGGGCATTGGGATTCCTGTCCTAGGGAAGGAATTGGAGGCAGACAGCAGTGTCAAGTCCAAAAATGAATAACAGAAATTTGAAGGATTACCCTCAAAATTATTTCACCTCTAGGAACTTTGATTCACACATTTTTTAAGAGCCAGATTTCCCCTTCTGTTTTTTTCCACAGCTTTTCATCTCTGGCTCTCTGAGCTGTTCCATACAATCCTTCATTTAAAAACAGATTACCTGCAGTCTTACAGAAAAAAAAAAATATATTTCTCCTGTTACTAAAGTTCCTCCCTATTCAGTTAGCTCACATAGGATATGGACATATTATTGGCATTTAAGTGAAAAATCTGTTTAATAAAAGTATATGCATTCCATGATGCTCAATGGCTAAATTAGCCAAATGATTCCAATTAATTTGCCCCTTAGTTTGCAATGAAATTCTATAAAGAGCTATGCACATAGACAGAAGAAATATTTCCCACTTTCGTTCAATATGAAGAAGAAAAGTATTAAAAATATATGACCAAATTGATGTTAATGTTAGCATGCTTAAACAATTTGTGCTGGCCAAACCACATCTTTAAAATAAAGGAATTGCTGAGAACCACTAGGCAGTGGCATAATTGACTTTTGGTGGCTTCAAAAGACCATGAACACCCCTAATAGTTTTTGGCAGTTCCAAAGGCATTTATCATGATCAATGTGCAATATTAAATAAGTCTCCTTCAAAATGAATATAAATTCAAACTGTATTTCCATCTCAGCCTTCTGGTGACATGAAGAAACCACTTGAGTTTCACTCTCATGGTTTATGACATCCCTGGAAGGCTTTGATGGAGTAACGGCCTTATTAAGTACAGTTGGGGTACATTATTCCTTAAATAATTGCAACTACAAGTCATTGTTCCCCCTAGAAATTAGAACTTGCTGTACTTTCATCAACCATGTAATCTTGAAGTAAGTTGGGGGGAATTTCAGCGTGGGAGGACATCTGCTTTTTAATTTCTGTCACTACTATACGTTCACAGCTTGGAAAAGTTGTTAGCATCTAATATTAACAGCCCTCAAACTTCTTTGTTTTGTTTTAAGGAACACTATTCACAAAAATTTATTTGAATCATCACTGATGTTTACACAGATTTTATTGGACTAAATAAAGTTTTTAGCTTTTTTTTTATTAATATTTATATTTATATCAGTTTCAGGACTACTGCATGCCAAGCAAGTTGAATATTTCTGTCATGAGCAAGTCTGACTAGGAGGGAGATGAGTGCAAGTTATGTACTATTTTCTAGTTAAAAGGAGTGAACCCATGTGGGAAAAAATGCATGGTGTTTATAAGGCACGCTACTAAGATGGGAATTTTTCCTCTCTATTGATACTTTCAGTCATCACAGCCTTATCAGCTTAGTTAGCTTTGTGTATTTTCTTCTTTCAACAGTTTTCACACTGCTTAGGCTTTTAAATAGTGGAAAGTATTATTCAGTGCTGCATACTGAAAAGAAAACATGTTAAAGTCTTTAGTATAGCACATATATCATTAAGCCTTAAGGAGTTGAAGGTTTTTATTCTCTCTCTCTCTCTTTTTTTTCCCTCATTTTACATGCAACTTTGAGGACTATGTCAAGTAGGAAGATTTCTGGACCCTGTTCACCCATAATTTTTCATACCATAAAAAATATCTAGTATAACAAAGAATAAACATAAAATTTGTCACCACATTAAAAGACTAATATAAAATTTTGTGGGGTTATGGAAAAGATGGAGTCCCTCTTTTAAGTGAGTCTTAGAGAAAGAAGAATCCTTGGTTATTCAGAGAAGGTAAAAAACATTTATTTGCATCTCTCTAACAATGGGTTAGAGAGTGTACTAAATAAAATCTTTGAAGGATATATTTAAATTCTAAGATGTTATAAGTATTTAGGGAGAGGTTATATTTTTAGGAGTATAGCAATCTTGTTACATCCATGTGAATACTTTTGTCTTAAAAGCATATTTTCTATATTTTATTAATCAATGTTACTATTTCCAATGACTTTGGTAATATATTTTAAATTTAAAATTTTAAGAGATGGGCAAAAATCTCTGAAGGATTACAGTAAAAAGGATAATATTTATCAAAGATGAGATCTTAAAAATGTAGCATAGTGGTTTAGCTTGGCTAGATTAAATACTATTTAAAATTCAAGTGCTTACAAATGATGCAAACAGTGTCAGTGGATGGGGGGTTGAGTTTGAATCACTTTTAAATGAAATAATATTTTAATTCACCTTGAGGGCTTGTTCTTAAATAAATGGTGGCATGAAATGCTATGAAGCAATACACACAAACAGCCTGCTGTTTAAAATCCATGAATGGTTTGCAGATGTTTCCACACTGGAGATGGTTGGCTCAATAGAAATGATGTGTTGTGCCTGATATTAGAATTATATTAAAAGACAGATATAATGCATTGCTATGGTGAAGTAAAACTTTGTCTTCTTCTATTAACGTAAGACAAATGTGATGAAAATAATTTTTCTAATATGTACAGCTCAAAAATATTTTACATCAAGAAGTACTGGGGTAATACCATAACCATAGCTAATATATAAAATCCAGAGAGAGTAATGATCCATATTTAATTCCATGTGCCAGCTATAAATATCCACAACAACATAGAAAGTAGACGTGTTTTATCAGTTGCATTCTTTAAATCTAATTATGCACAGCTTAGTGTTATGAATGCACATAAATTTGCCTTTCAAGACTTACATGTTTTAGATCTAAAGCCCACCACAAAAGCATGCTGAGAGTCATGGGGAGAGATGAGAGATAACAGGAAGTATTTAAAAGGAGCTTTTCTGGTTAAGGTAGACTTTTTATTTTTAAACGCAATTCATATGTTAGAAAAATTAGACATATAAATATTACCAGATGCTCATAATATATCTTCAATAACAACATACAAATGAATTATATTTGGCCAGGCAGAAAACATCCTGTAGGCAATACTCACAGGACTGTCATGGTGAGAGCTGTAATGGATAACATTATCAAGAGAGAGATCGTTTTCCACAACTCTATTTGTCAGTTTAAGTTTAGCCTCTCTGAAATTCCACTGAACTAACTAATAAGGTTGGGTAACATATATTTGTAATTTAAAAACAAACAAAAAAACCCCAAAACAAATAAACAAACAAACAAACAAACAAAAACCAAAAAAAGCCAACCCAACTAACTGAGATTTCACTTTTTGAAGCTAATTGTGGTAAGTCAGCAAAAGAGGGAAACTAAGGTGACCATATCATGAATATTACCAGAGATGATATTACCAGAGATGTCAAGGAGCCAAGTCCAAGACCTTTTTTCCATAACTCAACACAAGAAATGAAACTTGGTCTTGGTCTTAAATATGTGACCAAGCTATGATGTTATTTGCTTTTCAAACTCTTTCTCTTACTCTCCCATGATACTTTGAGAGCATTTAATTAAAAGAATCTTCATTAATAGGTTTTCTTTGCATGCCAGACTCTAAACATGGGATTTTTTTGTAAGGTACAGTCTCAGAGAAGTATTTCCTTTGCTTGTGGGGGAGCTGTAGTAAGACATCAATTTACTTTTACTGTAGTCTGGCAGAATTTATGAGATTATTGCTAAGTAACTTGCTTAGGGAGGGGATTTAAAGGATGGATGGATGGGTGGATGGATGGATGGATAGGTTTGAGTAACAGCAATCCCCCAGGGCTGCCTTGCCAACTTTCCCCGTTATCTAAATGTTCAGCTTTCACTAAAACCTATCTCGCTCTGTGATTCTGAAAGACAGGTAACTTCTATCATTGGCAATCTCCTTCTGCCAGGCACCAACATGAAAGCTCTTGCAGGCTTTTTAGTTCCTGCCCATGCTCTTGCAGGCTTTTTACTTCTTTTGTGCCACTAACAATAAACAGATTTGCTGGTTTTTAATTACCGAGAATTGCGTATTTTGGCAATGCAGAGGAAGAGGTCCCATGGTTTTATGTTCCTGGAGTGTTACAGGGTTCCTAAAGAGCTGCAGCTTTCCAGGAGTGCTTATAGCAGGATTCATATATTTACAGGGAGAAATTACAGCTTTTCAATTTCCAAGTGTCCCTTTCATCATTAAAGTTTCATCAGAGTCCTGTATTCTCCAAATGAACTCATTTTGCAAAGTAAACAGGCAAAAAAAACCCACCTTTGATTCCATGCTGTGGTTTGCTTGCATATGTGGGTAATGCATTGCAAAATTTCTCCTATTGCTTTGTGCTAAGCTATAAATATGAAAATAATGTATTTAAACATTTCAGTACTGATGTACAGGGTTTGAGTTTAACATTCTGCACATTAAAAAAATGAATTTGAAACATTTGGTGAATCTCAGACATAGTGATGCAATTACACATTTTATTTCTTTTTTAGTTTAGCATATGGTTCCATTATGAACACTGTTAGTAGTTTTCAGCTTTCTTCACTAAATTAAAATAAAATAAACCTCCCTAGAAACTGCATACACAGAGGTGAAATTGCCTCTTGATCAAGAAAAAAAACCTATATTTTACAATAGTAAAATTCTAAAAGCTTCTCTGGTGATCTGTTGTTTCTGCCCTTGGCTGAGTGAGGGGTCCTCAGCAGAGAAGCTGAACAGAAGCCCAGCTCTTCACTGTGACCAGGATTGTGCTCAGCCAGGCATGAGTTACCCTATTTGAAGCAAATTCTGAAAGAATCTGATTTCTCTGGAAATTTATTTCAAGTATTTTCAGTCTAAGTATGTATTGACATTCTTAAAAATGTGTACTAATGGTTTAGGCTACTATTTTATTAATATATATAACTTCAGTGGGCCTGCTGTAAGTCTTTATATATGTAATACACTTATATGTGGGTAAATACATATACTTTATTTACTATTTAGAATTTAGTCTTCAGATGCCAATTTTGAGCCATGTTTGCACATCTATTCAGCAGGTTTTGACAAAGCTAAAGAAAACTGTAGAGTAGAAATTAAAAATATTTGTAGAAACTTAGAAATTTTGAGAGCTCAGGGATTTTTCAAGGTGATGAACTAATGTGAATATTTATATGATGTTAATGTTCTCATTTAATTATTTTGTAACTCAGTTCTGTTTAGCATTTTACTTTATTAGACACAACATTGAAATAAGATTTCCAAAAATAACTCTCAACATTGGTGCATCACCATTTGCTTTAAGATGCACTTAGACTGTGTTCATTTAAGTCATAGAACCCTCTGCATTTGTGAGCCAAAGTGTAATTATGAGCATATAGTGAATACAGGTTCACTTTATATGAGTTTTTTTTGTTCTGTGAATATCTACGTCTCATCAACTTTATGTAAAATTGAGGGTAAAAACCAGGCACAGAAGTCTAGGGGGTAGAATGTAGGCAAAAAATAAATACTTAAACAGTGACTACCTACAAAACTCCTGACAGTTTTTATTTTTAAATTACCTGTTATGTTTGTAAAACCTTATGATTCTGAATACAAAGAACAAAAGTGCTAAATCCAGGTTAGCAGGGAAAATATAAAATATGTTATTGATGCCATAGCTAAAGAGGGAATAAAATCTGTGTAAAAATATCCATATTATTGAATTAATGTGATGAACTAGCAGAACAGGAGAAATTCTTATATGGTTATATGCCTCAAAAAATATGTGGTTCCTTCTAAATCTGTAGATCTTGGCAAATTTTCATTGAAGTGAAACTACTGTAGGTGGGTTGATCCATCTCCTGACAATCTCTCCACGGTATCTTTTGGATTTAAAAAAACATTATAAGGACTGTTCTACTTATGGCATCACTTTGGTAGCTGACATAATTAAATGAGGTTTGCAGAGAGGGGGATTTGCTTGTTGGGTGGTGTTTTTTTTGGGTTTTTTTTGGTCATGTGAGTTCTAATTCTGACCTACTTTCCACAGGTGTTTGGAATCTGTCATCAAGTTTTGTGCTGAGTTAGCATTGTTAACTTCAGTGAAAATGTACCTCCTGAAAGATCTAGAAATCAAAGCTGTGCAGTGCTTTGAAAGGGCATTACAGGCCTCCTTGTACATGAATAATGCAAAGCCTAGCCCTGGAAGTAGGATTGTTTTCCAAATGCCATAATAATAAATTGATTTCTTTTTTTTTATTTATGTAAAATAAGGGGGTGAAATAGGGTTAAAAAAAGTAGAATAATTGGTAATGGGTTAGAAGACTGCACTTTTCAGTATGTTTATCCCCACAGTTGCAAAATTGCTCATGCCAAATTAATGCTGAGCTCTTTCTTCTCTTATTAGGCTTAAATTCCTACACTACAAAGGGAAAAAATTAAGCTGAGAATTCCACACAGTATATTCAGGAAAAGAGTTGAGATATGGTGTGATTTTTTTTTTTTTGAGATTAAATTAGGAAAAAGTATGAATTTTACATAATGGGAATTATTAGAATAGTTCCAAAAGAGCATGGCTATTGCCTGGCATAGGATTATGTTACATATCTCATGTTTTGCACATCTAAAGTCCTATTTTATGGATCCTGTCAGCAGGGAATGTAATGTTAAGCAATATGTTTTAATGGAGTTGCTGTTGTGCTTCTCTAATGGGGAGATTATGAAATTATAATTAGTGTAATCCTGCTTGTGTTACATAAAATGACAAAACTGCCATTTACTTCAGTAGGAACTATATTAATTATGCTATTGTAATTAACCTTCTCCATCCCTCTTTTAAACTTGCTATTCTCAAATAACCGTGGAACATTTTACAGCTGGCAAGAGAGACTGGGGATAGATTAAACCAAATACAAGAAGCAGAGGGAGTTGATATCAGTTAAGAGAGCAACTCTGGTAGAGGATCTTTAGAAGGGGAAGTTAGAAAATAGACTAAAATAAAGAGAACATGAAGGGGGTGTATCCCGTTTCTCACAGCCTTTGCAGCATCTCCAAGGGATTGTACTGGCGAATTGTGCACAAATGTGTGTCTTGCTACAGTCAGCAAACAATTTTTGTGAAAAATGTAATGGATGGGGAGTGTCTCTGCTGAATGATAATAAAAAGAGGAACGAAAAGAAGTGAGACACCATTTTTGATCAATATGGCAATGTTACTGACCCTGCTGCTAAAGTTAACTTGCTATTCAGAAACCTCTGTTCTGAAGAGAGTAAAAGCAAAGTTGTAACTTGCTTTCTCAGTACTTGTACAGGGGAAAGTGGTTTGTAAACTTGACAAAAAGTTAGGAATTTTTACTTCAGTTTTTCTTCCAGTAAAACCAGAATTTTTTATTTATTTTTTTTTTTTACTTGCAGTTTTCAAAAGGAACTCTGTACTGTGGAAAATAGATGAAATGCAACATATACTTGGTCTGTGAACATTCTGATTTGGTCTTTATGTCACTCACAGGAATATATTTCCTCTGATGTGCCTTCTTTTTCTTTATTTGGATCTCTCTTAAAATTTGATCCATACCTTTAAATTCCCAAAGTACCGTGGGATCAATAGGGTATTGGAAATACAATATCCTGTTAGGATGGAATAACATATTAAGGAAGAGGGTACATGTAAATCTGTGTGCATTTTCTCTTTTAACAAAGCCCAATTGAAATGAGCAGTGAACTCAGGAGTTGCCAAAGCACTGACCTCTCCCACCTCATCACCAGAGAAACCATGAGGTCAAATCACACACACTGACAAGAAAATCGAGCATGGCTTTCACCTGAGCATGAGAACACTCATCTAAAAGGAGAGAGAGTCTCAACCCTATGAATATTTATGCATTTTGTACAATTATTGTTGAATATAGAACACGAAGATTCATTAGTGCAGGAACTGAAACCCCACTTTTCCTCATCCTGGGTAACTGCACAAGTCATTAGACTCCAAGGTCACATCCAGCCCTCAGTGAAGTATTTGTTTCACTATCCTATCCTCATTTTGGATGGTATAGTGAAATTAATATTTTACTATACCATATGAAATGTAACAACATCTGCAACAGCAAAAAGGAGCCTGCACTATTTTGAATCATCCTTTAAATTAATGTATTTATTGTGGTTTTATCAGGTTTTTTTTTTTAAACACTTGACCATATCAATTTTGTGGGCTCCTTAATTGATTATTGTAAAATGTATGTGTTTCAACTACCCATAGCTTTTATATTGTCTTTAATTATTAGTGTCTTTATTTATATCTGAAAATATAAATCACCCATCTATATCAAACATTTATCTATAAAGTTTGATTATATATTATATATATATACACACAGTATATAGTCTTGGCAACATGGCTCCATTGGGACTGTGAATTCATAAAAAGTAAATTAGATGCCTTAGAAGCTGCATTCTTTCTGAGTAAAAAGTACAGAGCCAAATATACTTGATTATGTAGTTGCACACTGAATCTTGTATTTATTCAGAATCTTATTTTCACAAAAATTAGCTGTGACCTTATGCATATCACCACTACTTTTCATTAACCTCAGCTTCCTTTGAAATATTTTATTACTGTATTTCAAGATGTGAACTGACGTTACTTCAGGTATCATATTCCATATTTTGGGTGGTTTGATTAACATTTCAGTTTTAGTATATTTAAAAGGAGCAATAATCATGCAACATATCCCTTCTATTTTAGTAACCATATGTTAACCATATGGATTAAATATAGATTATAGATTAATATAGATTAAATATGGAAATATAGGCTATATTTCTCTTATAACTTTGTCTCTTCCTTTTATAAACAGTTTAGGAGTCCCTATTTTTTTTGCTTCATCTGAAAATCACTTGTCCTCATTACTTTTACACATTGTAATGAGAGTACATTTGAGAAAATATGTACAGTACACTAAAAGTACATTTGAGAAAATATATACACACGCCTCCATTCATGTATGTTTGTACCGATGCTTCTATTTAGAAATTAAAGTAGAATACAATTAGTGAATAGATTTCAGTTTCCCATCTGCACTCATAAAACTTCATATTAATACTTCTTCTGAGTCATAGTTTGATAAAGGTTACATAGGGATGAAACCTTTTTTGATACAAGAATAATTTGAGAAACTTCTAACCATAGTTCCTTTTCTCATTTGAAAGCAGCTTAGATAATTTAAAATGCCAAATGTACATGCACTTTCTCTTTTACTACTATCTGAAATACAGTGAAAAGTTTTTGTTTCATTATTCCTAACCTAGGAGAACTGGAAATTTTTGTCTTTCATTAAATTAATCTCCCTTTTCTAGTATAACCCAAAGGTTTGCTTTTCAGATCTGGCACCTAATATCATTTATTCCAAAACTGATGAGTGTTGTCCAATTACCTATTCTTCCACTTGAACAGTAATTGAGTTCTGCTTAAGAACTCTTACGCATTGTTTGAATAAGCCTGATGGAGCTCTAAAACATTCCTCAAGGACAGTAAAGAGGCCCTGTGTTTGTGAGACTGACTCACAGGTAAAAGAGAATTCTGAGCTACATTTTATACAAGTGCCGGGGACAGCTGGAAAGTAAGGATTTGATTCTCCTTAAACTTATTTTGCATTACTTGTCATGTGACTTATTCATCTAAAGACAATCAGGACCTTTGAGTTTCGGAGAACAAGCTCTTCAGAAATTTACAGGTGAAATCAAATCCCTCTACCCCAAACACACAGAAAGTGAGGTAAAGCAGGACATGGTATGGTTCATTACAATACTACTTATTGCTCACATTTACTCCTTTCCCTTCCAGTTGGCCAATGTAAACTGCTCTGACAGCCACAGATTTTCCTCTTGCCTGTCAATAGCTACACTGAAAGCTGCAGGACTAAACTGTGCGCAGAAAGCAACCCTGTCCCTTTCCTCTGGAAGGGTTATTGACACAGTTAATCACAAGGGTTATTAGGGGTTATAAATATGTAACAAAATGTTTCAGGTGCCATTTTTCTTGAAAGTCGAACATGACTTTACTATGCTCTTGGCTCTAAAATCTAAAATAAAGCTAAAACTGCTTTATTGTCCGCTGGTCTTTTGACACCAGACAGGATGTCCAACAGCACCTGTGCTGTCAGTCAGTCTTACACAGAAATTGTCATCTTTCTTCCACAGTGCATCACTGACCTTTCACTGCGTGAAGGGGATTGACATGACAACATAGCTTCCATAATTTCTCACAATATATACTTTTTTGCTGCTACAGACATATTGACCTTCTAATCACACAGGCTTGATGCTGCTGGCAGCGAAACATGGTCACTACTTTTGTTTCCTGCTGCCCTTTTTCAAAATATATTCCTTTCAGGCTTCATATATATATATATATTTAATCATCCAATTGTTTGATAGGTGGCTGTACATTTCTTAAAATATCATATATATAATCATGTTAACATTAATATTATGATCGTTAATATTTATTAATTAATAAAATTGTGATTCTTCCCACCCTCCCCTAGGAGGGGTCTCTGCAGCTGCCCAGGGTTTCATGCTGAAAACTGGAGCTGGTGTTGAGATGGGCAGTTTTCAGGAGTGGTTCTTCAGCCAGGAAAAAGGACAACCTTAAAGGCAAGGTGCATGGAAGAAAATGTAGTGCTCTTTGCACAAAACCGTCTCCTGCAAATTTTTAATCTGTATCCCACAAAATATAACAGAGAAAAAAAGTGTCTTCTGTAACACATAACAGTATGATTAAAAAGGAAAACTTCAGAAAAGCTCTCTATCACTTTGAAATTGTATGGATTTTCAGAGTTCCTATTTTGTTCCTTTTAAAAATCTGCAGATTCTTACCAGAATTCTTTCTGAGAAATGGAATGAGATAATTTGAGCTATTTTGCAAAGACATATTATTAAATTATTCTGCTCTAGCCATTTGCATTATCTCATCTAATGTTTGTTGATTTCTTTTAAACTCACACCCAAAATTCACCCAAGAATACTGTGCAAAAATATGAACTAGTTTTATTAATGTGGTAGAAAAACTGACTAGTCACCTAGCTCTTTTATGTATTTCTCTATTTTATAATATATGATTATTAATCATTATCCGTACATGTGGCTCTTTCAGTAGTTGACAGGTATTTGTTACTCCTGTTAACAAACTTTCAGACAGTCACTTCTCTACTAGAATGAGGTATTCAGTTATGTGAATCTCTGCTTCTTAGTCATGAATGTTCTTAGCAGGAGTGGCCCAAATAACTTTTCTTAAAGTAGAAATTTCTATGATTCTGAAAATTCCACTTAGATTCTCCTGAAAGACCTATATCATCTATATACCACTGTTTATCAAACGGTTCAGAATTTTTTTGTCAAGATGTCAACAGAGAATCTAAAGAAATTAATTTGGAGAAATATTTCCATTTGCAATGTACAATTTTATTGGTTTGGGGGTGGGATAGAGTTAAGATTCTTCACAGTAACCAGCACGGGGCTGTGATTTGGATTTGCATTGATAATACTTCCTTTTGTGCTTGTATTGATAATATTTCCTGACTGCTGAGCAGGGGCTACACAGAGCCAAGGCCTTTTCTCTTCTCACACCACTCCAGCAGTGAAGACAACGAATTGGGAAGAGACCCAGTGAGGACAGCTGACCTGATCTGTCCCAAGAGATGTCCCATATGTCATCATGCTTAGCTCACAAGGAAGGAGGAAGGGTGGGATGTTTGGAGTGATGGCATTCATTTTCCTAAGTCACTATTATATGTGTTAGAGCCCAGCTTTCTAGGGATGGCTGAACACCTGCCTGCCCATGGGAAGTGGTGAATGAATTTCCCATTTTTCTTTGCTTACATGCCTGACTTTTGCCTTACTATTAAAATCCACCCACGAGACTTCTCACTTTCACCCTCCTGACTCTCTCCACATCCCACCAGGGGAGAGTGAGAGTGGCCGGGTGGGGCTCAGCTGCCAGCTGGGGTTAGACCATGACAACCACAGACGTGCCCCAAGACTTTAACAGGATAATCCTGGTACCTTGTTCACTTGCCTGAGGAATTTATTTGTCATCTGAAGCCTTTGAAGCCGTTCATATTTATGCCAGGTTCTGATAGAGCCAGCAAAGTTTCCGGATGTTATCTTTCCCATCCAAGCTGCCGCATCTCGAAGATAAACAGGAAATGCACGTATGGGTTCTCGAGGATCTGTCACATGTGAGATGTAAGCTGTGTCCCTTTTCTGGTGTGTAAACATCCCTTATGAAATATTACACGTTATCAGGTTTTATTTTGTTTGAATGGGTTTTCAGAGAAGTTGGGGAGGGAAGCATCTTCTCTGCATTTTCTCAGTCATCAGCTTTTTCTTAAAAAGCTTTATCCTTATTAGAACTAAAGCTTCTTTATTTCTTCACAGCTCTACAGAGATTTCTTAACATAAGAGACAGACCTATTTTGAATTTATTATTGTTCCTCTACTATCTGGGATTGATTTTTCTCTTATTTTGTGTTTTTTTTCCCATGCAAAGTGATTTTTTAGCATCAGGGGAGCCGTATAGCCAAACATTTTGCTGGTGGGTAATTCCAAGCATAGCATAAGGCCTTTTTGCTGAACTTATACATACCATATTTTTTAAATTCTCCTTTATTTCTTCCACAATCTCCTTACTGTGTTATTTCAGTACACCTTTTGCTTCCTTTCAAGAATACTTATTTTTCTAATCATGGTTTCTTTCTAGTCCTATTTATTATCCTTAGTGAGACCTTCATTCAGAACTTTTCATAAATGAATATCAAACTTAACTATAATGAATATCAAACTAAACTTTACGGCTAAATTATTTTGATTTCACAGACTAGATTTATGAATCAAGCCTGCAGTTTTATAATTTCTCATTTAGAAGCTGCCTTTGGTCATTTAATTTTTCACAATCTTCTATCCAGCTGCTACTGTGGATATCAAATTTTGTTTCCTTTTCTTTCTTCTGTGCTTCTTTCCTTTATGTTTTCTTTTACTCCCACTTCCAACTTTAAAAAAATAATTCTTGGATACATTTTAAAAATGTTTTTTATTAATTTATTAGCACCACACTAGGATTATGAAGGTTCCAGTGTCCATGATAGAATAATGAAAAATACTTGCTTTTGTTCAATTTCCTTCAGCTGTGGATACTTGCACTATAAGATTATTCTCTATCTAACATACTCTGATCTTATTGTATTCTTTTTTTCCCACTCCTTGTTTTAAAAGATGGAGTCTTTGAGGCATACATGATCTATCCACTTCTAGTTGTCTTTAATAGCATAATTATAGACCTATGTTTCATCTAGTTTTGGCACATTAATGAAGTGAACTGCCACATTAAGAAGAGTAGATATTATTGGGCTATGTTCATTGTAGGTGTCCTCCTACTAGAAATAATCTCTATGAGTTTTGATTAGTAATTAAAAGATGGTTCAATTCAGAATTTTTTTTTCTGTAACTGTAGAAAAACTATACTATTACTCCAATAAATGTACAGAATATTCATAAATATTGATAGTAGCTCAAAATCTGTAAAATATATATGCATGTGTGTACATGCAACACCCAAAATAAAAAATAAAAAAATAAATAAATAAAAAAAAAAGCTGAGTTTTGAATTGCTTGGTTGTTTAGCTCCAACATATTTTTTTATAGATTCAATATACAATTTTCTAAATTTAAAAGTAAGCCCCACAAAGCTCCTCCTTCACATGTAAAACGCTCTGTCATTTGGCTCAAAACCAGAAAAATGTTTTTTGCAGTGCTGGGGTTTCATCACTACTTTCATTACAGACTTCTGAGAGGCAATCCTACATAATTGTCTAAGAAGAGACTAAGTAGAAGCAATTAATTCACTAATAATGTCAGCAGTAAGGGTCTTTTAAAATAGATCCCAAACCACCAGAGGGATAAATGCCGATATCTAATACCCCTTCATCCTACACTCATAAATTTTCTGTAACAAAAAGTGGAGGACTATTGAATTACTCTGTGGGTCAAATCCAGACCAGCAAACTAATGCAAATCTGTCATTAGACACATGACTCACAGCTCTCAGGACTTGGACATTATAATAATTTCATTTGGGGTGGTAGGTTCAGATAACTTTTTTCAGTTACAAGATTTTTGTCCTCCAATTCTGTGAATAATCTACTTTTTCCTGTAATAGGGTCTTGGTGATTTTCCAACTAGATGGGTGTAAAAACCCAAAAGTCAAAAAGATTAATATTTTGAATACTTCTAAGATCCACAGTGAGAGTAACACTATTTAAAAGTTTAAATTATTATCCAGTGACTAAAAATCCAGGGTTTTACTATGACCTATGTATAGCTTGAAAAGGTTAAAACCTTTTAGGCAGAGTTGTGATACAGTGTACAAATCTCTGTTACTACAAAAACTGTACATAGCAATGTAATTGTACATTGTTACAACACTGTTCATACATAAGTTTACAATAGAAATTAATTTCATAGAACAGAATTTTTTATAAAAGAGAAATGAGCAAAGGAGTCTTCTTTATAGGACCTAAATGATTAGTAGTTTATTTTATTGGTATCTTCAGAATCCTTAGATTAGTTTAAGATTCTGTTAATTTATAGGCCAATAACTATTTCTAAATAAAAGAGTTTAAAAAAAAATTAAAAAAAAGGAAAGGAAGAAAAAAGGTCCCGTGAGATACAGACCAAAGTGAGAAATTAAACCAAGGGGGTTTAGGGATAAATATCATTATCTCAAAGACAAAGGGAGAGCAGAATGATTCTTCAGGTAAAGAAGATTTCAAAATTAACAAAATCCTCTGGATGTGATGATAAGGAGCCATACAATGGTTACTTAGTATCTAGGGAGACACCCCCTTAAATGCATATATGAGGGATTAAGGCATAAAGGTCAATTACCCTTCCTCACACATGAGCTGTCATTTTGGGCTGCCTTTGCATCCATTTACCATATTTCGTTTTAATGAGTGCACAAAGATGAGTAACACAAACAACTGAACTGAGGCGTCAGTGTTCTTGGTAAACACCAAGTGTACTGGAATTGGGCAACATTTGTTTCTGTTTCTAAATAAATATACAGTAGTGGCTCTGAGTTTGTTGTTGTTTGGGTTTTTCCCCCTTTTCAACCCAATCACCATTTCCTCTGCAAGGCAGGTGAAGAAATTCTACTTAATAAGTGGGGAAACTGATTAACACTGATAAATAAGTGACTAAACCAGTGCAATATAATGCAAGCCATGCTGCAGTAAGAGACAACCTCAGATGTAAGGCATCAGAAAGTTACTTTGTTTGGTTTAGATGCTAAAAGAAATTTTAAAAACTACTAGGAAAAAGCAGCCTAGTGGGTTTCTATGGCTCTATGCTTCTTTTCCTGTTTGTGTCTTTGAAGAAAATTTCACCACCACACACCTGGAGCCATTTTCAGTCTTGGTTTTCTGCTCCCAGAGCTGGGTGTGAAGCAGCTGGGCAGACAGGGAAAGGCAGGAGCACTTCTCCCACCACCAGCTCCCCTCTCAGCTGGGGGCTTGCTTACACAACCCTTTTGTGCATCTCAGGAGCTGGATTAAGGAAAGGTAAGAGTGGTAAAGGGTTGCTTGCTTTTCCAAAATATTGGCCATGAACGTTGGTAAAGACTCAGTCCTACATTCCAAGGTATTTCAATTCTGAAATGATTGTATTTTCAGTGCGTCCCTCTATAGCTTCAGACCCAGAGCAGATTTATAATTAGAGGTTAAAACAGCTTAGAAGCAGGTAGGATTTGCATTATGCCATTGGAACAGATTCCTTAGCTATTCAGTATTGGGAAGCTGAAGCACTGATGCTCCTACCTGTCTTCTGAGCTATGAGATCTTTCTATCCAGTGTCTGATAGAGCTTCTGTACCACCTCCTGCTGTAGTTTGGAATACAATAGCTTCAGCTGAAACAAAATTACCCTGAAAATAAGAAATGAAGAACCAGAGTTGAAATAAAACAGGACAAAAGATTTTTAATCCACTGTAGGTGGCACAAAATGTTTAAGCTTGTACAATGTATTTAAATAAGGGTTCATAGAGACTCATTACTTTCCTGGATATTATAAAATAAATACATCTTAGAAATACTCAGATACTGAACAAGGACAACCACCAGCTACCTTGAATGGACTGCAAATACCTACCTAAATAATTCTTCAAATCCAGCTAATATAAAAATACCCAGTTGTTAGCAGGAGAAAATGCTTACACCTTCTTACATGACATCTACACATGTTTGAGAATTTCATTTCTAGTTCTTGGTCTCTCTGGCTGCAAGCTGAAAACAGCCCAGCAAACAAGGACATGACAAAATAGGAGCATTCAGGCTGTGTGGTGTAGAATAATGACAGCAATTTAGATACATCTGAGATAATACCACATTAACTGCATTAGTGAAGCATTTTCTCCCATAACATAATCTGCCAATGGTGCTCTGTAACTGACAGAATAAAACTTCTTGTCAATTTTATTTTTGCATATACGTGTTTTCTCTAACAATATGTTCTTTTCTTCTTTGTGAATTTATGTATTACATCACAGCCCATACTCTTAAAGCTCGCTTGTGAAAATTCAGACCATTCACATGCATTTCATCTGTGCTCTTTCACCATGCCTATTCAGAGAGGTCTTCCATACATACTTCTACAACCTGCTTTGAGACAATCAGCGTTCCTTTAGCAGGACAACACCTGAGATTTATAGATGTAAATATATGAGGATATCTGACTACTGGAAGGAGCTAAACCATGCCATAGCTTTGCCTGCCTTGTACCCATGTTGGCTGACAGGCCAGGAAGCTGTCTCATGTCCCATGTGTTACCCCTCTGGCAATGGCTGAAAACAGTTAACACAAATATGCTTGGAATCAGGGACTCAGGATCTCCTAACTTGAAACAAGGAACTGTCTTTTCAGTAAGGCCTGGGAGGAGAGTCAGTCTGGGAACAGGCTGAGGGGTGCTGCCTCTTCACAATCACTTGAAGGTCTGCCCTCAATCTCCTCAAATACTGTGAATTCTTTGACAGAAATCACTGAAGACCAGATCCTCACATTCCCCCCTATGCTTCATCTTAGGGCTTAAGCCTGACACATGACCATAAAAATAGCATGACCTGCTATTTTTTCTTGTCCCCATCAATGATGCTTTACTGTAAAGAGAGCACTGGCAAATCCAGTAAATTACTTAAACAGGAATTATCTGTAATACCCTTCTCATACCTCTTCTTGACCCTTATGACATGTAATTGTAATAAATAAAAAAGAGTGATGCAACTGGCAAAGTCTTAGAGAAATATTAGCCAAAATTGGGATGTGCCAATTAGCTCTTCCTATAACATGTTTGCAACACAACTGGTGTGAGGCATGCCCTGAAAAAGAGCCTAAGATGCTGTGCATCAAGAAAATGCCATTGGGAAAGATCTGCAGCTGTGAGCAGTAATTGGTAGAGTGCTATCATCAAAGCCCACATGGTCACATATGCAGAGGGAGATTCATAGCACATCAAGTATAAAATGAAAGCTGTGATATAGCAAACATGAAGCCAAAGAAATATTGGTCAGTATGATGAGGCTGCTGGCTGAAGCATTCCCCAAACTGTGTGTAACTTTGAAAATAACAGGAGAAAACTGGAAACACAACCCTCAAACCGTTGTTCTAGTTAGTAGAAAAAGCTGATGTAGAGAAATATTCCACAGAAATGAGGTGCAGATGCTGGATCATTATCAATGAGTAATATCACAGTGTCAGTGCTCTCACAAGCATGAAAGTGATATACATCGTCACTAATCCCAATGGATTTATTATGTCACATGGTCAATCTACATTCCTCCATCTCCATCAGGCAAGGGTGTGGACACTAAACAATAAAACTGATGTCCTTCAGTCACAGTGAATGGATGAATGAGGAACACAGATCAGTAGCATCACGGGCTATAATAGTGGATTAGTAGGCTAAGACACATGAAATATGTCCTGTATAAAATATTAAACTAATTATGAAGAGTGATTCTGCACAGACAACACCAGATGCTTTGATTCTGGCTACTAATCTGTTTGAAAAACCAGGCTATGTCACATATAAGTGTGGTCCTGCATACTGGCAAGGTGCCCAGTGAACCTGTGATAGAATGGTGAGAGTGAGAGTGAGAATTTCTCTTTTTTTTTTTTTTTTAATCTTGCTTTAAATGGCAGCCAGATAGTTCCCTCCCTCTTAATTTATTCTGGTACATGTTGGACAAAATTAAGGGTGTGTCCCTAAAAGAAAAGAGTTCTTCAGATTTTTGGAAAGAAAAATATCATCAATACCAACCTGTCCACTGGCATTTCAAGCACCTTTCTCTCCATCAGCAGAGAGGGAGTTAAGATTTGGAACATGTGTGGAGATCTCTAAGTGGCTACAGGTAGGAGCCCTTTTTCCTTTGCAATTCCTTTGCTAAGTTAAGGAATGATTAATACCTGTCCTGAAAATTGCTGCTTCAGTGATACCAAGTGGAGTTTTTCAGCCTGCATATTCTCTTGGTCATGGAATGAATACTCTGGAATTTTTGTATTTAGGAATAAATCAGCACAATGTGACTTTTGGAAACATTATACTACATTGCACTACACAGAGTGAACAGTTACTTGAAAGTTCAAAAGCTTTGATTCATAGTGGTAGCTCCTTGGTGATATACCATACCGTCTATATTTAAATTTGCCTGGTCAAACCCAGTGAGTTTTGCATGGTTTTGTGGCAAAAGCCACAATTTCCTTGTTAATGTCACCTAAATGATTTTAGATGCTTAGCTGTAGTGATAAGAGGTGAAGACTTATCAAATTATTTATTGTTTTTGCCTCTTATTCCAAGACTACACTCTAAAGGAAATAATCCACCACTGCCCATAAATAAAGCAATAGTTTTAACTTTATAGACTCAAGTGAAAGCATAGTGAGAGCAATACTGGATTATATTCCACAAAGTCTCATGCTTTGATGAGATCTACCTTCTAAGATTATTTAAAAATATTGCATTGGCATTGGAATGCATCATCTTTCTTTCTTCCTTACCCACTTTCCTTGGATACTTCTCTAATTTTTATATATTCATTTTCTTGTCTCCTGAATTATATACAAACAGAATTAAGACAGAAGCCTTAATTTCTCTCTGTGATATTTTATCAGATGAAGTGGTGCATTTTAGTGCATTTAATGTCTCGGAATGCCTGGGGTTCACCCTTTTGCAGGTGACAGAAGGGGGATTGCACATCATGTTTTGATGATTTACTTGAAAAGCAGCTTGGCTTTGTATTTGGGTGAATGTCAACCTTCCTGTCTCACCTTGACAGCTCTTTATGCTTGTGTGGCATGCAACCAAAGGAATAAAAAAATTGGAGAGATTTAACCTATATCTCTGAAAAGTGACTGAACCTAAAAAGAAGAACTTTATGATTCTGTCCTAGAGGATTTCTTCCACTAGCTCCCTTCAATCCAATTTAAAAAAAAAAAGAGGACTCTACAGTTTGTTTGAATTAAATTCACTGTCTGATTAGAAGCTCTGACTAAGCAGCTGTAGGAATACAGTGTGTATTTAAGTGAGAAAGCTTTCTCTGGTTGATTAATCAAGGGAAAGTTTCATGGTTCAACTACCCTGCACTGGTTTTGCTGTGATTTGCAAAGAGGGGAAATCACAGAAGGGTTGTGTTTTTTTCTTCTAAAGAGCATGCCCACTACATTGTGTTGCAATTTTATTTAATTTTTATTTGACCACCATTCATCACCATTTACTCTCAGGTCAGACCATGACAATGGTTGTAATTGAAACAGCACATTCCTGTTAAGTTTGCTATGATGCACTGATGAGGTCTTTCTTTTGGAGAGGTAACTGTATGGGATCTTTTTACTTTATCTATCAGCACTTTGGTTAGATTTTAAAATGTGGGGAGTATTAAAGTTTTCAGAGTAAATTCTTGGATATAGGCTGCTAGTCTCCATTTTTCATTCCCTCATTTCAATTTCATTACCCTCGACTTTTTTTCCAGTGTTCTTAGCACAACTCTGTGATAGCCTCAACCATTTCTCTTGATATTCTCCAAACTACAAATAAGGCTTCCCTACGTTTGTTTCACTTCCACACATTTTATTTTTCCTCTCTTTGAATGCTGTTTCTTATTGACAGCCATAACATTTAAAATCTGTAATCTCTTTAAAACTACTTTATTTTACAGGACCTCTCTGGTGATCTGAGTGGCCTGGTACTTGCCAGTTTTTCAGGTTTAGGTTGCACCTTGTTCTGCAGGAGGGAAGGGTCTGCAGGTTTTGTTGGAAGAGCAGGAAGTCTGTGTATGTCTGAGGTGGAAAGGACAAGGCATCAGGCCAGGTGAGTTGTTTTGGAGGAGCAGATTCTTGGCTTATTTCTTGTGCCTAGGTATGATGACCCTGACAAAAGCCAATGATCAAATCTAGTTCTTTTCCTCAGGATCCCATCCCAGCCTATCTGCCCCAGGGCAGAACTGTTCTATGGGTTAATCAGGGTAAAAAGGCTGGGACATGTGTTGAGTTGTTACTGGGGAATTTTGAATGAGGCAAACGTTGCAGTGAAGTGAAGGAAGATCTGAAAATGAAAGCAGTTGGATCTTTTTGAGAAACTCTTTTTTTAAACAGGGGTTTACTCCTGTCTATAACATCGAATGTTACTTTGTGCTATCAAATAATTTTGACCCAACTTCTCTCACTTGTAAACAAGACTCACATTTCCCTGGCATCTTATGTGCAAAAGTGTTGTCATATTTTAGGAACTGTATTCTCCAATTAAGTATTCCCACTAAAACCATGAGCCACTCACCCCTACCTGGACTGTGATAAGAACAGTTTTCTGGAAACAGCAGTGAGATAAGAAAAAGAGCATGAACAGCAACCCTAGTAACAAAGGTGTGCAAAATTATTCACATGCCAAAGTGTTCACCATGGAGACCATGACCTGACTGCAGCCTCTCCCACAGCAAGAGAGACCTTCCTCTGGAAAGACTCCCTTCCTCACACCCCTGGCAATGGTGTGAGGTGGTATAGAACAACCTCCAGGTCCTTCCCGGCCTGGGACAAGTGTTTATAAATCAGAACTAAAACTGTAGTCAATAAATCCATAAACATAAAAAGTGCTGTCTAACATTAAGAATGCTGAAAATTCAGTTTGCAACCACCTCTCAAACTTCACATGCAAAATCACTTGATGCTTTTGACCTTAAACTCCCTGAGATGCAGAAGCCCTCTTTAAAATGTATACAATAATGAATACATTCCCATCATTTTAGAGGGGTGAGAGGTTGGGGAAATAAATTGGTATTTGGTAAGCCATCATGTAGTAGAAATGTGAATTAAGTTTCTGTTTTTAGAACAGTGTTTTAAGAGTGTGCCACTAATAACAGCCGGAACTATACATAAAAAAATGAAGAGGAATGAAAAGTGGAGAAGCTTTTCATAAATGATTTCCATCCAAGATATGCATTGCATGAGTTAGGGGATTCATTAACTTTTCATGTTTGTGATCTTATGTCTAAAGAGTACCATAAGCAGGAGGACTAAATTTCTATGGCTCACATGTGGTCTTCAAATAATTTGCAGCATAAGCCTATAATACTTTTGACATTGTTTTATGGGTATGTACATATGCATTTATGCTTATGCCTATGTATTGACAGATGCAGTTACAAATCATATTCATCGATCAATTATTACTTTTTTGGACTTTGAGACACTGTTACATATTTCAGAGATATCTTAATATCTTCAAACTTTGGCTTTTACTGAATTTGGATCTTTCTTCCTATTCATTTTTGGCTTCAATCACATAGTTGATAGTAGAGTTTCATCTGTAATGCAATTTACATCAATTGTGCTAAATTGTTGTCAAATGACCTTGCTAATATGGCAAGTCACATATAAGAGAGGGTATTTAAATGAGATCTAAATGTTTAAATAGCTTAAAATCTTAGGATTAATAACATTCAAAATGTTGACTGTGCTACTTGAGACTTATAACCTTTCTCAAATGGATCCTTAGTTAATTATCTTTAAACCCAGCCTTTTAAAACATAATTCTGTGTCTAGAGATTGATATTTAACTTTTTTCTATTAATCATATTTAGTTTTAAGATTTGGAAAGGTAGTCCTCTAAGGTTCAGCTGACATTTAGACAATTATGTTGAGACTTAGCATTGATATATTTTGGTTGCTTAACCCTTCTTGTCAGCAGTTTTGTATTTTATGCAGACCTTGCTGGTGTGGCACTGGCATTTACAGAAGAGTGAATTCATTTTAATAAAATAATTCCTGTCCTTGTAGTTATAACAGTTATGACTATTATCTGAAAACAAGGCAGTATGAAACTGTAATCAATTTATAGGAAACAGTTTCACATGCAGATATATTCATATCTGGTGAAAACTGATGATGATATGTATTAAACTGTAGGCCATTTATTACAATTCTTGTATTATATGTTATTGCCAATTTAAAAAAAGGGGAACAAATCCAATGCCACCAAAAGAAAACAAGAAAAACCCCAACCCAACCCTAAAGTCAAAACCTTATTTTTCAGTGGTTAGAACTTGATTGGTTTATGAAAACTCTATAGGTTACTCTATTACTCTGTCTGTTGAAGGCTACAGGGAAAAAAATCTTCATGATATGGATTAAGGTAACTGGGGGTATTTAAGCTGCAGCAAGGCTTCTGTCATTCTGTTGTTTCTTACTTCTTCCAGAATTGAAGAGCTCTTATTCTGGTTGCATCCTAACTCACTGTTTCTTAAAGGATTATTTTTTAGGGGTTGCAGGAAGATAATGTCAAATGGTATGACCAAAAATATGGTACCTGAATTTCGGTATCTCTAATCAAGCTGGTATTTGGTTGTAAGGCTGGAGTGTTGAGTGCTGTCAATGTGTCACTGCCATTTCAACAGCATTCCATGTCCCTTCTCTATTTCTAGGCAGTAGAAAAAATATTTCATGGAGGTGTCATGCACTGAAACTAAACTGGTATAATATAAAGTAGAAATAGTGAAAAGAAAGTTGTCAATAAATTGGTGATGGACAGAGGGAGAGTGAATTGCTTGCTTGGTGTAAACACTGATTTCAGTTCATCAATTCTGCTTTTTTTTTTTTTAAGAGGTCAGGAATAGACTGAAAAATGCTTGTTTACTTTTAAAACTATCCTAAGAATAATTAACATTTTAATGCCTCTGAAGTTTTGAAAATAATAATCAGTAGATAACATACAGAACATGTTAATTATCTTTCTAAGATTACTCACTTTTCCAAACATAGTCCTCTGAATTTTTGAATGGTGGCATCTGAAGGTCATTTATGAACAATTCATATGACAATTCAGAGCTAATAAATAGCTTCGTGTACTATGAATTACCACCTGCTCCCTTTTTGCAAGAAAGCATATTTCAATATCTATGTCACACTACTGTTTATCACATTTCAGATTGATGTCTACTTTGTGCAGGAGAACCTTAACAACAAGGTTTGAGAATCAGTACCTTGTTTGTGTTCTGCTCTCAGAAGCTTTTTCCTCAATGCTCTTCATGTCTAAACTGTTTTTTCATAAACATTTCTTTAAGTACCACCACCAGGTACCATCCTTGTCTAGGGAAGAGAGCAGAACAGTCTGTTTCAGTGGTAGTATCCTGGTTTTGGTGGGATAGAGGTAATTTTCTCTGGGGTAGCTGGGGCAGTGCTGAGTTTTGGATTCAATATCAGAACAGTCTTGGAAACACATGGATGTTTTGGTGCTGAACAGTGTTTGCCTTCAGTCAAGGACTGTTCAGAGTCTCATGCTCTGCCTGTGAGGAGGGGCACAAGAACATGGGAGGGAGATGACCAGGACAGCTGACCTGAACTGGCCAAAGGAATATCCCGTAAAAGGTCATGTCCAGTATGCAGACTGGATGGAGCTGGCTGGAAGGGGCGATTACTGCCCAAGGATGTAGCATCAGTCAGCGGGTGGTGAAGAGGCTGAGCATCACTTCTCTCTTGAGTGTTATCTCTCACTCCCTTTCATTACTATTATCATTTTTATACCTTATTTTGTTTCAATTTTTAAACAGTTCTTGTCTCAATGCAAAAGGTTTACTTCTTTTCCTTCAGTTCTCCTCCCAGCTGGCAGGCTGAGGGGGTTGTTTGAACAAGTGGCCATGTGGGGCTTAGCTGACGGCTGGGGTTAAACCATGACAGGTAGGAAGGACCAAATGAAATCCTGTCCTCCTCCTAGAGGACTTGTGTGAGCGCACAGATTGACATAATGCTCAGTAGGCCCAGAGGGAAGCCCTACAATGCATCAAACAGAGTGAAATGTGGGTATAAAGAGTGGCTGCACAGGCACAGGTGGGGTTGGCTTGCTGCTGCTGCTGCTGGTGGGAAGCCTGAGCTGGGCTGAGCAGTACAACTTCCACTCCAAACCAAAGAACATTGTTTATACTGCCAATTGTTTTCCCTGACAGTGCCCAGCACAGCAGCCAGACTGAACTGTGCCTGTCCTCTCCTCCTTTGCCCCTTCTCCAGGACGTCAGGGCTCGGGAGAGAGGATGAAGTGAGAGGGTGGGTGGGTGTGTGAAGGGAGGCTGCTCCACGGGTGGGACTGCTGCCCACATGGAGAGAACATATGTGTGTGTGCAGGCTGCAGCCTCCCACAAGGACCGGAGGGGGGGATGCTGAAATCTGCATTCAGTTCCTACAGGCACTGCTCCCAGGCTGCCTATTTTAGGGGAAATACTTAGAACAACTGGTGCTTCTGTGACTTGAAGGCTGATGAGAGGTGGGATTCAGAGCTGTGAGAGCATGCCAGGTTGTGTTCAGGGCACCACAGAAGAACCTGGCCTTTTGTTTATGTTGCTCAAACAATTCAGTAGTTGGTATGTACTGTGCTATATATATCGTGTTGATATATACTTTTGAAAATAGTAAATTCCTGAATTTATGCGACAGCTAGGCAAACAATAAAGGATGTAGAGAGCTGAAATATAGAATAGGTGCCAGGATTACTCATCCTCCTCCCACTCTCTGTTGGTAATACTTTCCCTTAAAAGTAGAAGGCAACAGTAAATTTTAATGACTTTTTCCTTCCAAGTTTCTATTTTTAGATTTATAGGTAGAAGAGGCTAGCAAATATTTTTAAGTTTTAGTGCTCACAGAAAGTTACAAATGAAGAGTCCTTGAGAATAAAACCTCTAGCTCTGGCAAGACACAGGAAAGGCAGAATGTGTATAAGCTTCAGGCCTCTGTGTGACGTGCTTCAGAGCTGGAAGTGTTCCCGTTGTGTGACCTTTCAGCTGAGACTACCCATAAAAGTATCAATTAATGTTAACAGTTTTATGGTGTGGGTTCTTGCACTTTGAGAACTATGCTAAGACCATTTATTAACCTTATCTGATGTTCAGAATAGTCAAATGAACTGGTTTTTGTTGCTTTTAGTGCTCACTAATCCTCTCAATCACTCAGTCCTTCAGCATCAAAAATGACCTTTTTTCCTACAGACTGAGAACTAATTCTTGTGACATATTAATGCATTTTTTATTCATCATATTCAAATAATATGTACAAGGTTGATAGATGGTCATGTTTGTGAGATTCTATATTTCCAAATTTCCAGACTGTTTGATTCTCCCTTTCTGTACCACTCTGAAGTGCATGAAGTATGTACTTTGTTTGGACACGATGAAATGTAAAGAAGGTTGGCTGCAGCTACTCAAACAATTCCATCTGAGCTTGTTTTAAGTCAGTGATTGCTATTTTAATGGAAATTTTGTGAGGAAAAAAAAATCTACTGCTTTCACCTGAGTTGAGTGAATATTTTGTGAGAAAAGATTTCTATCAAAATCTGATTTTTTATAAGTTTTGCTTTGAATTCCTTGTATGAGTTTTCAGATAACCTTTACTGAGAATGGTTGTTGCTTTTATTTTCATTTCCTTCAACCTCTTGTGCTATGCAAACCAAATTTATAGGTAGTGACCCACCTGCCCAGTCAGCATTAGAAATTCCTCATGGGACATGCTGTAGATTCGTGTAGGGAAAACCTATTACAGCTAGCAAAGAGTGGTACCCAAAGATAAAAACAAGTCTACAGCTGTGACAAACTATGAGAGTGAAAGCATGGATAGCCATGGTGAAAACGTAGTGTTACAAGCTCAGATTAATAGCTTTGAATAATTTAAATGTGTAGGGTTTGTTCATGTCTCTGACTTTGTTGTGATTAATGCTCAGGTCTGGAACTACAAATAATATTCCCCTCTGCTCCACAGGAGGTTTCTTCAGCTTCAGATTTGGAGGGCATGTGCTAACCACTGCATAATTTCTAAGGGGGTGTTGCTTGATCTAGTGGCTTGGCCACACTCGAGGTGTTGAGGTCCATCTGCTATTCAGGGAGCATAAGAAAAGAGGCAGGAGGCCAGATGTCACATATTAAAAACCTTGTCTCACTGTGGATGGCAGCTCTGGAATGCAGACCTTAGCACACTCCTTGCATCACTAAAAGAGTGAGAGGAGAACAGTGTGATCTTCCTACAGCTCATATTGCATCCTGACTTTTGGGAGGATGCTGAGCAGGTGAAGGTGTTAACAGCTTTCCTTTTACTTTTTTTTTTTTTTTTTTTGTGTCAAGTGATTTATTTAAAAATGATAAGGGAAACAGTGAAAGTTACCAATTATTCTTATTGTTTAACAAATACCTGAATCAGTTTCTGAGTCCTTGGAGATGATGTACACCTTTGTAAGTACATTATTTGAATACAGGTAAGAATTGCTTATAGATTTGCTAGAAATAAAACAAATTTCCTCTAGATTTCAGGTTCTGGGTTCCATATAATTTGTAATAATTAACTTTACAACTGTAACACGTTAAGTAAGGGTACATTCATAACTGAGTAACCTTTCTTCACAGTGCCCAAGTTCTTTGCACAATCTGGGCTGAACTTGTAACATGCTCAGATAAACATATGAAAAAACCCACCACCCCTAAACAAAAACAACCCTCCCTTATCCTGCGTCAACAACTCACAAGAACAGATGTCTTTCCAGTTAAATTTTTCATACTGTTTTGCCATAGCCACAAACAGTGCCTCCCCTTTCTTTAGAGGTTTATTTTTCTCCTGAGTTACTCCATCAGAAAGGTGAATATCCATTTTCTAAATCCCGTGAGCCAAAAACATGCTGTGCACTTTTATGCTTTGTGCTCTAGCCATAAGAATTTCCCAAAAGCAAGTCAAACGGTGGGAAAAATTAGAGAAGAGAATGGACAGCAGTTTTCTTACCTAAGTTACAGCTTGTTGGATGTCTCACAGCCAGAAGCTTGGCACTGCTGCGATGTATTGCAAACAGCTGGATTTTAATTTTTTTTTATTTTGGAAATTGCCTTCATAATTAATTTTCCATCCTAAACACATTTTGTTTAATCATTATCCGGCAGGTTCATTATTCAATTATCCAGATTGCTACGGCAAAAAAGAAGAGGCAACTATCCAAAGCTTTAGGTAGTAATATAGTATTTTTAAATATTATAAACCTATGAAAATACCGTTTGGTCATGGCAGAAAAAAACTATTGAAGTCTTAAAGACAACTCCTCCTATAAATAGTTAAAATAAAAAAATCTACATCCAAAAATCCAGAAGTCATATGTGATTAATTTTATAGCACTTTTTCAAATTATGTCTCCTAGCTATCCAAGCATTTTAGTGTAAGAGCTGAGGCTTTAATAAAAGAATATAATTTATCTGACATGCACTTTCCAATTTTCAAATGAAGAACTCTATGCCAAAGTAAACTAACTGTGCCCGTCCTTTGGTAACTGCCCATATATTGTTTGTACCATCACACATATAAAGTTTTTTGAATAACTGATATCCCTTCTCTACTCTTTGAATATTTTTGGTCAAATAATTATTTTATTTACTTTAAGAATGAGGGAAGAAGTAGAGAAAAGAGGTTCAATCCTTTAGCTACTTTTGCTGCCACTCATATATTTTATATATATTTAACATAATTTAATACTTTTTTGGTTGGTTGGATGGTGTTTTTTTGGGGTTTTTTTTGGGGTTTGGTTTTTTTTTTGTTTTTTTGTTTGTTTGGTTGGGTTTTTTTTTTTTTTGTTTAACACTGCTGACATATACTGAAGTTTTTTTACTGTTTTATGCCAGCATGGTCTTTTCTTAAAATGATAGCAGGTTGATAAGAAATTTTGATAATTTTTCCTATTTATAAATAGCTATTTCCCCTTCTTTTAGAATTGCAAATACTTTATTTGGATTCCACGCTTTTAGGAAAGTTTCAAATTAGAAATAAATGGCAAAAATGCTCTCTGTATAATTACCCAACCTTATTATAATTGCAAAACACAAAATAAGTGCAAGTTATTTAAAACCCTTGTTAGTTATAGACTATAAAATGTGAAGTTAGTCTGAAATTAAATGGAAAACTATGTAAGCTCTAGTAAAATGCTGTTCTGTGTACTTTATGTGATATGCATTTCTATTAGGAAAACCAGACTGCCCTTTACTCCTCTGGTGCTTATAGGACATGTGATTCCACACTGTGGTGGAGCTATCTCTCCCTCTGCTTTGCTTGTTCTCATAGCAATAATGTCATACAACATTGGCATTAGAACAAAATTATTTAGCAAAAAAAAAAAAAAAAGATAAAAAAGAAAAATACTGAAGTTCTACATGCCTGAGCTCTGTCGAAATTTGTGGAAATACCAAGGTATAAATTTAGCTTGGCTAATATGTAGAAGAAACATTAATTATCAGGAAACCAAGAGAAAAATGTCTTTATCACTGTTATTTTTTTCCAACATGTTTAACAAATTAACACAGGGTTCCTTTTGCAACCATTATTGCAAAGTACCAAATTTATGTCTATTATGGATGAGTCAACAATGGAAATAAATTGGTAATGGATTATGCTTCAGCTCTGTTTGTCATAATCTTTTAACCTTACTCAAGAATACTTGCACTCAGAGTGGCTGTTCTTCATTTTAACATGATTTAATCAAAAAAGTAAATTGTGGTGAATGCTGAGAGCAAGATAGTCATATTTGGGTGATCACACATAGCTCATTTGCATTTTGTAGTTATGCTACTTCAGTGCTACTCATAGAATTTTTTTTGTGTGATTATGGAAATTAAAAAAAAAATCCCAGCCATTTATTCTTTGAACATTTCCATTGCTCTTAACAGTAATTAATCATTTAGTGTCTTTAGATGTCACTAAGCATCTGTATTTGGCAAGTCTTCTGTTTAACTAGAACCATTCCATAAAACATATAATTCATCCACCATTTCAGCTACTGTTGACTTCCTAATTAAGCCACTCAAAATAATTATTTTCATTTGTCTCTTTCTCTAAAATTCTGCTGGTTGACTTCTTGGTCAAAACAAAGGTTTAGCCTTGAAAATAGAAAAGGCTTCACTGCTTTATACAGTTTTTTATTGAATTCATCCTCTAGGAACCCTTACCTTCAGAGGTGGTAAATGTTCAGATAAAGGTAAATGTTCGTATTTCTTAATATCATACTAGATGTATTTTATCCAATTTTGTTCATTAAAATTTTCCCCATAACAGTCCTTATGGAAAATGATGATTTGTCAAAATTAAAACATTTCTAAGAAATATACACATTTTGGCAGAGGTTTTATTCATATATTTTTTAACATCCTTAAGGCCAAAACATTCAATTTGAACTTTTTCAGAATGGAAATTTTTTTCCTTAAAGAATAACTTGTTTGTAATTATTTTCATTCTACAATAGTTTTAAAATGTTCTGCTAATATCTGTGAAGTCTGTATCACAATAAAATTTTGCTGGTTTTTTCTGAAAAGTATAATATCAGAATTAAGTACTGAACTAATCTTTTCCTTATTTTTTAAATAAGATGTTTTTAATTTTATGTTTCTTCTGAGTGGGTAGTAAACATTCCAAAGTCCATAATTTGTCAAACAGATAATTGGATTCCAAGACAGTGTGGTAAAATTTACTTTTATGAAGATAGCTGACTTAGAGCAATTCCAAATTGGAGGATTCTGCCTGCAAAATTGATGGTATCTGTGAAGGGCAATCATTTTGCCATTTGTGGAAAGAAGTTGTCCAGGTCACTTTTGTCCAGGTTCAACAGGGCAAAGCAAAAGTGCAAGCCAGTGGGAGTAAAAGGATATTGAAGATCAGGAAAAATACTGTTCCAAGCATATTGAGTAATTTTCTAACAAGAATCTCCCCATAGGTAAACATTTTAGTGAGGGACATCACTTGTTTTATGTAGAGCTGAGCACTTATTTGCTAAATGCCACTTGATTGCTAAATGCTGTGGACAAATTAGTAGCATGCTTGAGAGAAGAAAATAATTAGGATTCCCATTGCTGTGTTCATGGAGGTCTTAAAGTGAAGCATCCGAGTCCTTATAATCATAGCACACTTTTCTGTACTTATTTTCTGCTTTGGCATCTTCTTGCATCCCAGTGTTCTATGCAATCATCTACACTTCCAGCTCATTCTTTTGAGGGATACAACTTCCTTTTACATCTCTAATTTCCTTATAAGTTAAGAGAACTTAGCATCTGTCAGGATGAAGACATGACAATTTTCCTGCTTTTTATGCAGATGACAAATGCTGATATCCAGTGGGGTAATTCTGTGTGGTTCTTTCACTGGATGCTGGGATGGAGCCCTGTGGGATCCTCTTAATTTGGAGGTGAGATACTAAGAGAGATTACATCTTCTGGAAGATTTTTGTTGCTAACTTATTTTAAGCATAAAAGTTCCTTCTCCTTTTCCAGTAGGAAAAGCGCATAATGGCTAATTAAGCCCTCAGGGATCAATTTTCAAAACAGTGTGCAGGAAGTGTGAGCACAAATCTTATTTGTTAATGGGCTTTGTGAACATACCTCCTGTGATTTTTCAAAATTTAGAATGGCAAAATGGCAACCTCATTGGAGAAGCAGGTTTAAACATATAGGATATGATGTCTTTTTCTTGGGGGCATTAGGCAGATGACATACATTAAGGCCACAGAGTGTTTTTGTGGTCATTATACTTTACTTCCTCAAACCTTTAAACAGAACAAAATAATAAAATAATCTCTGCAGGCCTGTTGATTAAATCTTACCTAACAGTTCTTACCTAACTCCTCTTTGCTTAAAGGAGGGAAAGCAACAGAACACTAGTCCCTAATTTTGGTGAGGAAAAAAAATTTAAAAAAAAATTATTAAATATTTAATTGTAAAGATTATGCAAGAATGAAATAACAAGACACCATATGGAAAGACTCCACAGTAATATTGAATCTGATTCTCCATTTTAACTGTTGGGGAAAGGTTCCTTTATATTGCACAGGAAAATGCAATAAATGCTTGGGTTTTTTTTTTAACAATGTCAAACAGAAGGGGAAAAACGTGATTCATGAAGTATGTGAATATTGTAGTATGCTAAAGGAATTGATTATTATCATTTATAGTAATACTGAAGGTCATGACTACAAGAAAGAATTTAGAGGTAGGTGGATGTGTTTGGAGACAGGGTGAAGCTGATTCAGGGGACGTGCAGCTGTAAACTGAACACATTTGTTCAGTTTGAGTAATTTGGTTGTGCTCAGGCAGTTTTCTGCTGTGGTGCCTCATTTCTGGCCTGGTCTGTAGGCAGATCACCTCAGGTTTGTTAGCATCTTCACATTTTAGTAGTTTTAAAAAGTTGAAATGAGGATCTGGATCCTTGTGACTGGATACTGATAACACAATGTACATCAAGGAGCAGACACATCAAAACCTGTAAATATTGTATATGAAGCCTATATCTTTAGTAACTCAACACTATATACAAATATCTGTTCTAACAAGTGTACAAATCAAAAAGATAAAAAGAATAAAGTAAAAAATTACGTTTAAAATACTTAAGATTGCATAGTGTCCAAAAGACAGTCCATACACTAAGGTACTTACAATTTAAGTAGGGAATAGAAACGGCGTGACATCCTCTTCTGATTTTGCTAACAAAAATCAAACAGCAAATGTAAATGGAACTTGGACTTCAGTAGGTCAATGAGAGTTTGCCATTGATTTCAGTGGAGTCAGGATTCTGCCCCAAATTATTTTTTCATGAATGCAAAAGAAAATTGTAGCAGAAAATACAGTTGAAGTTTACCAAACATCAAGCTGGTGTCTTATCAGCGCAAGTTCTTCATTCAGTTTTAGGCAGATTTTGCTGATTATAAGACAATCTAAAGAAATCAGCTCCTTCTGTATTTTTCCAACTCCAAATGTATAATTGTGAAATTCACAAATAATGAACAATCACAAAAGAATTCACAAATAATGAACAAATAATTCATAAATAATGAGCAATCACTACATTCCAAGTCACACTTGTTATCAAAAGCTTTTGATTTCAAATACTTGAAACTTCTCTAAATGACAACAATTTCTGTCCTGAGCAGAAAAGGATTTGTTGTCTTGAATATTTCATTGCTCAAGTGGCATATTATCTAGAAAACATTACATTTCCCAGAGAAAATAAAAGATATTTAAAAATATGTGAGCATAGATAATCACTATAAATTGGTGATTTTATTTCTTAATGTAACTGGACAGTAGCCTAAAGTGGCAAGTTCTATCACACTAGATATTGTTTTGACCTAAGTCTAATTCTTTTTCTTTCAGTGCACATTTAATGGAATTTTCACACAATAGTGTGAGCATATTTATGTTGTTGTACATGATTGAAGACCTCAGAACATTTATTTGTTGCAGTTCCATTGTTTTACTGCTGAATATCTAAATTCTTCCTTTCAGAATGAAATTTTTAATGTTTTGTTATATACATTTACATTTGGTATAACAGATTACAAAAGTGAAAGGATCATTAGAATGTGAACTAGAAATTACGTGGTTAAGTGTTTAATTTTACATAACTTGCTTTTAAAGACAAATTTGTACCTCACAAAGCCCCTGTGTTTCCAACAAAGGCTAGCTAGTTATGATATTGACACACTCAAATCATCCTGTAAGTCAGTACTCCAGTTTAAGAGAGATTCTAATATAAGGAATGATTACTGAATCTTTAAAATCACCCGGAATCTGAGTGAATACATTTATTTTTTAGCTATATGTTTTTGTACTTCAATAAATTTAATATATATTTTTTTTTAATCAATCTTTTTTTAGCTCTTTTCTGCTTTGACTTCTTGACTGCCAGGACTGAAAAACAATCCCCGTTCTTAGGTACTGTATGCACAGACTATAATTGTTGATCTATGTATGATTATGGAAACACTCTAGATGGAACAATTATTCAATAATATGTCTTCCATGTGGATATTGCTATTCCAGGATGGGAGCATTTTTTTCCCTGATATAATCACCAGATTTGTAAGTATATCATATCTAGCTAGTCTCCTTAGTAAAACTTCTTATGGGATCATTGTTGCAGCAAAGATGTTGCAACTTATGGGTTTTTCATATCTTTTTTGGGAAGACTTGCACTGCAGATAAACTCTGAAAGAAGGAGAGTCCTTCCCCTCCTGCCTGGGCTTCTGTTAGATAGACATGCACACCAAAGTTTCTGCTTTTTTCACACAAATCATTATAGCTTGCAAATGCATACTAAAATTTTATAGAAACAAAAAATATTTCAAGGTTTGAAGCACTTTGCCAGTATGGTGTTTCCCTCACTGCAAAATTGAGATGACTGTTTCTCCTCCATGTCACCCATTCTCTATGCATATTTTTTGCTTTCTCTTACCAACTGTATACAGGGCCCAAAAACATCACCCCTTCATGTTCCTGGTGACTTGCAATAATCTTTTTCTGTAGTCTACAGATTTTTAAAATTTAATTTAGCCAAGACTTGAATGGATAAAATATCTTGAGTTTCCAAAATATGACAACTTGTAACCCTTATGAGTTCTTAAGATATTTTAAGCATCCTGTCATAGATCCACAGAATTGTTGAGGTTGGAAAAGTCCTCTAAGATCCTGCAGCCCAACCATTAAACCATCACTGCCAAGTCCACTACTAAACCATGACCCTGAGCACCACATCTACATGTATTTTGAATATCTCTAGGGTTGGTGATTCAACCACTTGCTTAGACACCCTGTTCTACTGCTTGACCACTCTTTCCATGAAGAAATTTTTCCTAATCTTGAATCTGAACCTTCCTTGGCACAACTTGTGGCCATTTCCTTTCATCCTATCACTTGCTACCTGGGAGAAAAGGCTGACCTCCGGCTGGTTACAACCTACTTTGAGAGTTGTTGAGAAGGATAAGGTCTCCCCTGAGTCTCATTTTCTCAAATCTCCGTCTCCCTCAGCAATTCGTGCTCCAGACCCTTCCCCAGCGCCATTGCCCTTCTCTGGACATGCTCCAGCACCTCAGTGTCCGTGTTGGATGTTGTACCAGTGCTGAGCACAGGGGGACAATCCCTGCCCTGCTCCTGCTGGCCACACCACTGCTGATCCAGGCCAGGTGCCACTGGCCTTCTTGGCCACCTGGGCACACACTGGCTCTTGTTCAGCTGCTGTCAACCAGCAGCTCCAGGCTTTTTTTCACTGGGCAGCTTTCCAGCCAGTCTGGAACCCTGAAGTGTGTCCCTGTCAGGCGCAGGACCTGTCCTTTCACCTTGTTCAACCTTATACCAATGCCCTCGACCCATCAATCCAGCCTGTCCACATCCCTCTGAAGAGCCTTCCCACACTCCAGCAGATCAGCACTCCCACCCAGCTTGGTGTTACCTACAAACTGACTGAGGGCACACTTGCTCCCCTCGTTCAGACCACTGGTAAAGATATTGAACATAACTGAGCCTTGGAGCATCACTTGTGTTCAGCAGCCAGCTGGATGTAGCTTCATTTTCCACAACTCTGCCCTGGCCATCCACACAGTGTTTTAGACAGAGAGCAGTGCACTTATCCAAGTCATAAAAAGCCAAATTCTCCTGAGAATGTTGTAGAAAATGGTGTCAAAGGCTTTACTAAAGTCCAGAGAGGTGACATCCACAGCCTTTCTGCCATCTACTAAATAGGTTACCTTGTTGGTCCTACCCTGCATGGGAGACATTGTCTGTATTTTCTGACCTGTATTTGACCACCCCACAAAGCATCTTTCCAATATAATAATTATTTTCTTTTTTAACAATTACAAACACAATTTATGCTCTTCTCCCTTGACTCAGCACTGTTTTACTTCTAAACTTCTGAAAGTTAGCTGCCACATCTACTACATTACTGAAACCTCCCACCACTGAGAGTTTTTTGCCCTCCTGCTGTTCCCCTGTGCACGTTGTAGTTTTCTAACACTTATCTCTGACAGTTTATCTTCTTTCTATCTTGCCTAAGGTGCCCAAATCTCCTCTACTACATTTCCCAGAAGTTTTTTTCTACCTGACCCTGTATGCCAGAAGGGCAAAACTCTTCAGCAAAACTCTTTTCCTACCACCTTGCCACCTGCCAGAGCTGAGCTGGGTTTTGTACTGTGCTTGTAAAGAACAAATTGATTAGTATTAATGCAGTATAGCCAGGTTTTAAAGACTTTTGCTAGACTTGAAGAATTTCTTACTGTGTATTCTAAAGATATCATAATTTCCTAAAGTGACAATCCAGCTTCCTGTACCTCTTTGAAGCACCCTTTACAGTGATTCTTCAAGTTCCTACTTTGTCTTAAAAACATAAGTGCCTTAGGAAATGCTGACAAGTGCACTCAGGCACTTGCCTAAAGGCACCAATGTGCAAATGCTGTGACCCTGTGTGACAAGAACAGCTGCAGGGAGTGGCTTTCTGCGATGTTGCTATCACTGAAACCTCATTATTTGTCAAAGGAATAAATGCAATAAAATGAGCATTAGGAAATAACAAATGCTTGTTGCGGCCAGCAATTTTGACAGGATGAACAGCTGAAAGTCAGGTTTGAATTTAGCCTCCTAAATAAGAATTGTTTAGTATAGACACATTGTAAGTTTGGCCTAATATTCATGCATCACTGAAATTTGGGACAAATGGGACCCAGAAGAATTAATTTGTAATATACTGTAGTGAATGCAACACCTTGGTGCTGAAGTGTATTGATTATTTTGCCTTTCTAGGAAAACATCTTTGATCGATTAAATACCTTGTTTAGCTATTACTCCACAAATTACAATTACATTTGAATGAAACCTGATACTTGCCATAGACAAAAACTGATTTTTTTCTCATGACCTTAGATATCCAATTTCTAGAAAGAGTACTAGTGCATTTGTCCCATTAGAGGCTTCTGTAATATTCAAAACCAACAATAATTCAAGAAAATATTAATAAAAAGAAGTGAAAATTAGATGAAAATCTTTCCTATGTCAGTGCCTCAGGTTTATCAGACAGATTGTGGATTCTGAATTTCAATCTTCATTCTCCAATTACATTTACCAGAAATAAAATTATTACTTAGCTGATAAACTGGAGAGTGTACTTGGAAAGAAATATTAAGTTTTATATCTCTGGAAGTAGGGGCAATTTGGGACTTGAATGTAAAAGTTTCTGGATCTTTCAGAATTTTTTAAACTATTCTTATTCAACCAGTGTATTTTTCTTTCAGTATATCTGTTAATAGTTGTATTTGACACTGAAATACTGTGTGGTCCTTAAAGAACCACTTACTTTTAGAGAATACTATATATATAAAGAAGAGTGAAGTAGAGATTACTATCTGATCTTACAGGGAAATAAACTTTGGAAAATATCCCTCTCTAATTTTCTTTTAAAGCAGCCTCAAGGAAGAAAATATATATTGCATTTGTCACATCACAGGATGTCTAAGGCATAGTTTGCACCCAGGCTGTGCAAAATGTGAGGTGGATCACCTGAGTCACTGCTCTCCTAAAGTTTAATCTCTGTTTCTTACATCAGAGACCCCTCTCTCTCTAACATCAGGATATTTTAAATCACAAAACATAATTAATGCACAAACTTTGTTAGCATTTCTCTGTGTAAAATCCTGTAAATATGTCATTATGTACACGGTAAGATAGCTTTTACTGGCTGTTTTTAATGCAGTGGTTGAAACCTTACTATCCTGAAGATTTTTTTTTTTTAATAAGTAGTGAGTGCAACTGAAGTTTGGACCATTAGGGTTTATTGATTCTGCTCTTTAATATGTCAGTTTCTGTTAGCATATCCCAAGGCACAGAGCTCTGGTATCATCAACATCAGAGGAAAGACTTGAAGAAAGTTGTTTTCACAAAACATGCTGTCTCATTCTCCACTTATTTGACTTTGAGCAGGAGTGTCTGCTCCTCAGATTATTTTTGCCTCCTGGAGGCTGCCTTGAGGGCAATATAGCAAAAGCACAAAGGTGTTTTTTAGAGAAAGAAGTTCCATCTTCATTTGTGTAGTCTTTAGGTAAAGGTGGAAGTGACATGGGCCAAGTGTGCACAGATCAAAACTTAAGTCATTCTGGCCCATGTGTTAAGCAAGCTATGGTATAAAAGGATTAGTGCATTTTCTAAAAGTTCATCTTCAAGAGGGCAAATTTTTCTTGATGCAGTAGAGCAGCTGCCATATTGGTTGCCAGAGGGGTGGGAAGTTTAATAGACATTTAAAATTTTAGATTGCTCTGGCTCCATGTAGAAGTTTGAGCTGTAAAATAGTGAAATGACAAAAATGGCATAAAGTCCTGATGTCTCCACCTGGAAGGATGCAGATAATTGAGTTGGACTGAGTTGCTGGAAGCTTATCATCTCAGTGCACTTTTACAGCAAAATTAATATGCAGCCAGAAATCCTTGCACCCTAACAAAACTGTGCACTTTTATAATACAATGAATCTCAGCATTTCCAAGGAAGCTTTCAACCAGGATGTAACTTTTATGTAAGAAAGGTGTTCTGTGGGCTGGAACATCATACAATGCTTTCCAGGCATACACACACACACACAGAGAGAGACACAGACGCACACATTTTTTTTTTTTTTTTTTTTGTTCAAAGATGAAAATTGTGCAAATGATTATAAATTTTAAGCTGGTGTAAAAGATTTCAGGAAGTCTGTGACTGAATAAAATCTCTTGGTGTTGGAGCAGGAGTATGCAAATTGTGCTAAGGAGGTTCTCACCCGTCAGTCAGATGCTCAAACACCACGGCATTACAGGTGCAAATTGATGCTTCACAATGTGGCTCACAACTGGCCACTGATCCCAAAAGATAAAGAGAGAGAGATAATATAAAGTTATGGAGTTCTAATCTTGCTTAACCTGATAAGCAAGTATTAATTTATAACACAGGAAAGACAAAGTTATTAGCTGGTCTTGGATTTAGTTTTGGAAAAGTCATTTAAAACAAACATTCTGACTGCTTTGGGATAAAATGACCACACTCAGATCTTGGTACCAACTGCCTTTTGTAGAAAATGTACTCCTTAGATTATATGAGTAGCTGATTTTTTTTTTTTTTTTTTTTTTTTTTTTTTTTTTTACTTTTTTGTAGGATAAAGCAAAACATACTTATGAGAATATTGTAGCTGTTTCTGTACTGGGGTGATTAATCTGTGGCTAAAGACTTGGAGAACACAGAGAAGTCTTTCTTTTCTCACATTTGCAAGAGGAAGGCATTGTTAAACGCCTTCAGACTGCGTAGGGGATAAAAGGCACTGATGGTTTGAAGCTATGTCATGCTCAGTAAACACCCACATGATGGTAAATATGAGAGATATCCTACACAAAGCTCTGGAAATCTTGGGAAGATTTTAGCAGCTTCTGCAGCTCTGTAAGTGACAAAATCAAAACCTGGGAGCCTGTCACAAGTTGTACCTACACAGCAGTGACTGAATACAGAGAGGAGTCACCTTTAAACCCTGTTCACCCTTAGAGGAAACAGTTTAGGACAGAGCAGCAAAATGAAATTTTGCATTAAGCATTTTATCATGATTTTTAAGGCAGAGATACATCCTTGCTAGTCCATAGACAACAGCAATATTTTTAATAATTATATCAAATTATATAATCTAGTTCAGGTGTCTTTCATTACACCAGGCATAACCAAGGAATATGCATTTTTTAAAAAATAAAACATCACCAGAAATAAGGACATTCCCATCAGCACCTAAGGAAGGGTTTGAAAGAAACAGATTGACTTCCAGACACATGATGAAAAGCTCCATTGATTTTAGTGGGGTTGCTCTAAAAACTTCTATCTTAAACCAAGTCAGAATCCAACCCTTTTTTCAGCTATACATTCAACAGAAAAATAGAGGCAAAAATCTCACAGCAGTGATTGAAGGTGGGATGTTGGTTACTGAGGAAAAAGCATATCTGGAAAGGCTACAAAAAAGGAAATTGTTTTCATAGTGTCCATATTTGAAAAATCATTGCTAAAAATTAATATCTTGCAGTATTTTTACTAAGGTATGCCATGTAGGAAAAATCCTCTCTGAGGAATTCCACATGACTTTGCAATCCACATCAGCACATAATTTCTTTTTCAATCTATTTAGTGATGCATTCATCAAAGATTTAGGTGTTGAGATTTTGTGTAGCCTGGAGAACACTGTTAAAATATTGTTTATATATATATATATATATATATATATAGCATAATGCATGTGGAGGAAAGGGTATGGGGAAAAAACATGAACCCTTGTGTTTCAGCAACAACAAAATTCTACTTAAGTAGGTATGAAAATCTTGTGGTTTGAAAAAATATCGTAGAGAGAAGAAGGCAATGTCACATAGTGGATTTTCATTTGATATGCAGCTTACAATGCCAGATCATCCTTTGGTTTTTCCATAAAAGAAAAATGTAGACACGATTAAGTATATGCATGGTATCACCATTAATTTAAGAATAAGTTAAGTGGTTCTGGATCAGGAAATTAGATTATAATGAACTCAATGTGATTTCATTGAGGTAAGAGAAATTTAAACTTGATAACTATTCCAAAGAAGAATAGGTAATGAGTTAGCATTCTGTTTCCCTGGAGGCAAAAGAGCCTTGACAGGACTGTTTCTCCCATTAATAGCTGACAGGACTTTGTCCTAGATTATTTGCTGGCTTCACTAGAGATTTTGCAGTTATCTGACACACATGTTCTTCATATTCCTAATGGATGAAAAGTCTAATTAAGTATATACATATACAATTCAATCTCTCCATGGCTCTGTTGGAGTGGAAGTTGACTAAACCATTTTTAAACCAGATTTAATTCAGAAGAGTTGGGCATAGGACCTTATCATTCAAGATACCTATTTGTAAAGGAAAGTGTCAAAATATCCCATCAGTTTGGAAAAGGGACTAGCTATAGTATAATGACATATATTGGGCCAGATCTGAATGCAATATGATCCTACCAAATTCCTTTTTTATTTTATTTTATTTTGGGTTGTAAATTATTTGATGAAGTTGTTGCAAATTGGATGCTAGAGTTGAAAGTTAAATACATTTCTAATTATTTAATTCATTTAAACTCATATTTTCTATGAAATAAGACCTCTATTGACCTTAAAAACGGAGGTAGTAAAATATGGATTGGATTTGCACTTAAACCTGTGGACAACTATTACTATATCTACAATTAATTAATTTGGAGTGCTGATCAGTAAGATGCATGTTGGAGTTTAATAGTAACTATCAGAACATTTGATTTTAGTTCATCTCTATGCACAAAATTCTTTCAACCTTAAAGTATATGTTAAAAGTCAATATTAGAGTAAATATAAAATCCAGTAATTTCCTTACTAATTTATATTTCTGTACTCCCATAGATGACCTTTCTATGACTCAAAGCAATTTCTTGGGAGGATGCTGTCTGAAATTCACAACATGAAAAATGCTTTCTAGATGATTACCTACTCTAAACAGATGAACAAACAAGCAAGGAAAAAAAAGTTCCAAGCACTTTGACAGAAGATTTGAGGAACATTTGGAGACAAGATATAATTAGAAGGGTCTGACCTTCCACAAATTATGAATACTTTCAAAATATGAACTTTCATGAAGTCTTATATAGTCAGATTTATTTAGATTTTTCCACTATTATTAAGCATCTATCAGAGGCCCAATGGCATGATAGAGGAGTTAGTTTGGTTGCTGAGTTTTGGGCTTGCAGGCTTTTCCAGGAGCTGTTCTTTGCATCCTTTTTTCTGTGTTCCCACACTCTTTGCTCTTACTGTCTCGGTGGCATGGGATTCCCAAGGAAATGCACCTAGCTGGCAGCAGGGGAAAGAGACACAGGCATCTGTAAGGCACTGCCAAATGTGACTGGTTCCATGGGCTGTCTTCTAATATAGATACAGCACAGGGTGAATTTTTGTCTCTAGAGCCTTACACTGAAAGCCTGAAGTGAACATAGACTGATATTTTAATTCAACAAATTCACAGTACAAGGAGCACTGCATATTTGCAGTTTATATAATTGTATAACCAAGTCTCTGAGAGAGAGCTATAATCTTCCTAAACATTAATACTTATACAGAGCTCTAAGTTACCATAGAATCTGGAAGAGGCAAACAATCCCAGAAGCTGTAGAGAAGAAAAACAGCTATTTTCTAAATGTCGTTTAAGAATTGAATCTATTTTTGATTTTTCCTCTCCATTCTCTTCTGTATTAACGTTATTTAGCACTTCTGTGGAAAACTGACTTTGAAGCACTAACTCCTGGCCTTCTCACAGTTTCTTTTTCCTCATCTCTTCTGTTTTTATTGTTTTTCTTTAATTCTGCCTTAATTAGAATGATATTTTACTATCTGGGTGTACTTGTTTTAGCAGTGCTTATGACAGTGTGTTCTTTTGGACATTGTTAAGGAATAGCTCAAGTGCTTTCCTCTAGTGATGGCTAGAGGTTCAGTCCAGTTCATGGAAGTAATTGGTTCTTTTCCTCATTATTATCTGTGTTTACTGGGTGAGATTTCAGTTCACTAAAGTCATTTGTCTCCCAGCAGATGATGTAGAACATCAGGGAGAAAAGAACACAAGAAGGAAAATGGGTTTTCTGTTTATGATTTTTGAATTCTTTTCAGTGCGTACCTAAATGTGACAGGAAGCTGAATCAGATCTTGTGTTTCCTCTCAGGAATCTTGAGGAACAACAAGATCACATTGCATTTTATAATATGAAAATTCACCTTTAGAGGAGATGAACTCCATCCTTTTAGGAAGGCAGAAGACAAATATGTTATCCAGAAATGTACATTTTAGGTCACACTTAGACCTAATCCATAACAAAACTAATAATTTTATGTACTTTATTTAGAATTAATTGATTATGTGGGTATCATTTGTTGGTTGACTTTTGCTTTTGTTTGGTTGGAGGTTTTTTTTGTGTTGTTTTTTAATCTGACTGTCACTGGTATATAAATTCCCTCAAAAAATTTATTCAGAAATTTCTAAGTAATTTATTCATTAACAGCTAGGTACTGTGTGAGCATTGCTTTAAACTTATGTAGGACATAAAACATATTTTATTGTAGGTTGAAAGAAACTAATTTTTCTGTTTAAGATTAATATTTTCAGAAATACCATTTTGGGTATGCTTTCCAAACTGTCTTGACAAACACACAAAAGATTCTAACAAAAGACAAGTTAAGTTTGCAATTAATGGTGAATATAATATTTGCAAGACCACTGTACTTTGAAAGTTAATCTGTAATCCTTTGACATTGTTGAGCACGTTTCCTCCTAAGGGCAGCAAGAAATCCAACTACATCTGACCACATTTATCTGGGCAAATCCTTCCTGCCAAGAGAAACATTAGTCTATGTACACTCATGCACTCCAAATGATAATTTAAATTGTTCATTGATGAATTTGCTATTTTCATAGCACCCACTACATTTATTTTTTCCTTTATTATCAGAATTTTTGGCCTTACATGTGTACTTCAAGATAAGTGAAGATCTTGTGCAGCAGCACATAGGTCAAACTGGTGCTTAATCCATGACTGTGTTTTCACTGGGGCTCTCCTGTCAAACTTCAAACAAGTCTGAAGAAGAGAATCAATTAAAGGAAGGTAGAACACAATAATTTAGAAGCTAATCTCTCATTTTTTAATATTTTTTAAAGTAAAACTTACCCTTTTGATGTCTTTCCAAACTAGATCTCAGAGGCCTCTAATAAAAGAAGAAACATGTTCTCTTCATTGACATTCATTAAGCATGAGTTATTAAAAAAACAGCAAGCATCAGCTATTAAAAAAAATAGCTTGATAATAATACCTGGCAACTGACAGTACTGGTGCAAAATCTTTCATTTATTGAGTTTCACTATAGCAGACTCAGATTCTGTGGCCAGTATATTCCCTCAGTATCCTTACTGAGATTTCTGGAGGAATAGCATAAATTACTTCCTTACAATCATTTTATATCTCATTTTTTTCAGTAAGAAATGACAGAACTATATCTTGAAGGATGCCTAAGTCCCTGCTGGTTTCATTAGATACTCAGGGAGCAACATTGCTTGCAAGATGGAATATATATGTACCCTGTCTTCAAACTATGGGGTTCATACCTTCCAGGATGCTGAATGTAACCCATAAAGTTAAAGTAGACTTTGCAGGAGATTTCTTGGCAGTTGCATGGAACAAAATGAATTATCAAGGAGTTTCTACTAAATATGTGACCTCTTAGATGGCTAAGGACAAGGAACATGGTGAACTGTAACAGTATCAATGTCACTGTACCAGGCACAACACAAGGACTAGAGAATTCCTGCCTTTATTTTTTTTTCTTCTTTTTTCTTTTTTCTTTTTTCTTTTTTTTTTTTTTTTTTTTTTGTGGCATATCTGTCATGGATAGAATGGTCAATCCAGCTTCACACTGTGTCTGACAGTCTTGATGCTGCTGCATCTTTTGTGTGCCTGCTCTGATCTCCCAGCTTCTGCCTCGTAATGTCTCATGATAGACCCGAGCCCTTGCATAAGAAAAGGGATTTTCTAGAGAAAAATGTCTTTAAAGCTGTCCCTCTTTATAAAACTGTGCATGTCTCTACAGCCTGGAGGCAACTTCAGACCTGATTCAGCTCTCAAAGCCAGGAGAGTCCTTGTTGTGACTTTAGCAAGAGTTGAGGAAGTGTCTATAGATGATGATAAATGTATTGCATAATAACAGTGTCAGCTACTCTAATTTGACTTCCTTCATGTACAAACTGGTGGTGCACAGGTTGTGCCCTTCACAGCAGGGAAATGGGCAGTGGGATGCACCCAGGAGCTGGGCTTTGGGAGCATAGCGAAAAAAGGTACTGGGAACAAGCTGTTAGAGTACTTGCTACTAATAGGGCTCTCTGACTGTGAAGTGGCAATTTCAATCATTTTGAAATTTGCACATAAATACCCTTGTCTGTTAGAGGCAACATTTGAAATGTGGAAAAGAAATATCGTTTCTAAAAATGCAGAAATGTATGGGGGAAAAAAAAAAAGTTCTATTTCCAGAAATGTTTTCAGCATAATGGGCCTGTTGGAATCTTTCAACCATAACGTGTTAGCCATTTAATAATCACGTCTGGTTATAGCAACTTCCTGTATAATACTGACTATGATTTTCAAACTATTAAAATTATGCATTTTATAGGTTTTTAGCTCACTGATTTTAAATTAAGTATATTCATATTGAGGAGTTTTTGAATATCTGTCACTAAGGAAGTCATCAAAATAGATTGTCAGGTAAATTAAAGCAGCAGTAAAGCATCTCACTGAGGAGATATTTCTCTTTTATGAGTGGCTGCTTTTGAAGTATGTTGAGGAGGAGTGAGTTCTGAGAATGTCTTGTCTTATGTGCTCTTTAAATTAGAATACATTTGGAGTCAACTGTCCTGGTGTTCTGCTAAGGCAGGGATGATGGCCATGGACAAATACTTCTGGGCAGTCTGTGGCTGAGAGAGATGAGGAACTTCACCTCCTTCACTTTGTTCAGTCAATAAAAAACACTGCATATCACATTTTACATGTGTTGTTTGCTCTCATACACAAAGGAGGGAGGCATACTTGTAAAATAAAAATATATATACACACCCATATGTGCATTCATATATAAACAAGGTGTGTGGGTGCCTATAGAAAGGGAGACCCCATGTGTGTACATATGCTTTCTGTACATTTTGAGTACTATTTCTTTAAAGTACAGGTCATGCATAGTTAAACATATGACAAGTCCGAACATAAGAAACACCCTACATATATTATTTGCAATTTGTGACAGGAAAAATGCTGTTTTTCTATATTGCTGAGAGACAAATATTTTTGACATTAACAACTGGAAACAAAAAAAAAAAAAAAATTCTAAGTCTAGATTCTGCATACCTGTATGTTGTTTTAGGGACTGAGAGAATATAAGACTTTTATGGAATTTAGTGTTTTTTTCTGAAGAATGGAAATATTTTAAATTAGAATCTGTCTTTCAGTAATGATGAGTTGTTTGATTGTTATGCTGTGCTTCTTAACACAGAACTTTTCTGCAGCAAAAGGTTAATTAGTGGGGAAATGAAATACAGAAAACTATTTTGAATGAGACAATATTAAGTTTTCCTTTTTCTGCCTGTCTTCCAGTCTTTTTCTAGAATAGACACCCAAAGAGGATAAAGGTGGCTGTGTAATTGGACATTCCTTAGTGAACTGTACTGTCTTGATTCATACACATAGGGGGAAAGAAATGAATTTAATTTTCCTACAGAATATTACTGGCTTCAATAGTCTTTAGTCTGGGTTTTGTTGTTTTGGGTTTTTTTTTAAGAGAAATATCCAATTGCTCTCTTAATGAACTTTTCTAAAGTTGTTGAGTAGAAAGGTGTGCCATCAAATCATAGACTTTTCTCTGAGGTATTTATAAATATTTTCAGGAGGTTTTTACATATATTTTCAAGAGGTATTACTGGACAGGTACTTATCCAGGGCACAAACTCCATTACAAGAGCTGGTGAGAGAGAAGTAGCCAATCCATGTGCCGCTAACCTGGAACACATCTGTGTCAAACGTAATGAAAGTGATGAAAATATGAAAGCACTCAGGGCCTCAAAGCACTTGTTTAACAGTAAAAAAATATTAGAGTACAGAGCTAATACCTGACCAAATTTGTGTCTGCAGCTAAGTGTTTTATGTAGAGATTTGTAGAAACACAAATATGTGCAGCAGAGAAACTTGTGCACAGAGACACTACTCCATGTATTTGATTTTGGGTATTTAAATTTCTCACCTTCACCTGCACTTCTTCTGCAACTCTTTCCAGTTCTTTCCAAGTTTCTAAAGCTTTTGCCATCTGTCAGCAGTATTCCTTAGCTGTAAGATGTTAAACAAGGAGAAACTGAACTTAAGGTAAATATTAAGCAGTTTCACACTTTTTAACTGTTAAACGTGTATTTTTAATACTCTGAGATCATTCATTCCAAGTGCTATTTTCATCCAGCAGAGAATCAGAAATAGGACTACATTTAATCACAATTCAGCTTGAATTTTGAATATTAAATGTTCGTAATTAAAGCTTCTAAACAATTTACAGAGCTAGTAATAATTACAGGAATTAATTTGTAAATTTCTTTAATTAAAAATAATTTTGGCAAATTATAACTTGCTCCTGAGAAGTATAAGAATAGAATTTGAAGCAAGGTTTTCTATAACGTTGTTCAAAGCCTCAAATCCCCCAGTTTCTTTGGGGTATACATGACAGCTAAATTTTAATTGTAGTAAGGTAATTTTTAGTTCAGCACATGTCTATTCTGTACTGTCATGTATACTTAAATTTAGGGGGAGATGGGCAGGACTACTAAGACATGACTTATCATCATCTCTTTGTGATGTGTTTGAAGGAAAGCAGTCTAACAGCAGCTTTGGAAAGGGATTTTTATTTTGCATATTTGCTAGGCAGAAATATATACTGAAGGAAATGTTCAAACCATGGCATTCATGTGGTACATCTTGGACTAGCCAAGGCACATGGCATTCCTATTAGGAAGGAAATATAATCCCTAATTTGACATTATTTCCTTCTATTTTGCAAGAAAAGACCTTTAAGTCTGGAACATAATGAATTTGAAAAATTAGCCCAAACCCATTCAAATTCTCTGCAGTGTAATTCTGATATGTATGTGTACAGGAAAGCAGGAAATGAGCTTGTTATCAAGTGAGACAAGGTTAATTAGTGACTAGAATAGCTTTAGCATTTATTTTACTCCATTATATTTTACCACCTGTCCTTCTTACTTCCAGTATAAAATTTCCCAGTTTTAATATGAGAAAGGAGTCACTGTTGCTTTCCACATTTGAAGTAACTAATGAATGCATATTTAATATGCAGGGTGGTTGTTCTCCTGTGGGTTTTGATGTCTGTTTTTGGCTTTTTGGTTAGTCATTTTTTTATTAAGTGTATAGATTATTTAGACCTATATTTTTGGAAAGGAACATTGATTGATTTTTCAAAGGTTCAGTACCCAAAATTACAGCTGGATTTTCAAGGGTTCGGTGTTTGTGCTGAGCAGCCTTCAGTACAGCAAGGATTTTCAAAGGTCTCAAAACACAGTGTGTCAATACTTTGAAAATAAACTTGTTTCTTTGATGAGAAGTATACAGTGCTGCTTGAACGAGTACTTGCTTGAAGGTGGAGTGTATAGAAACACTGTTGTCCACACAAAGAAAGAAACAGAATTGCTAATTAATATCCAGCTGAGAGTTAAATTTGAACATATTTATCACTCCTCAGGTATACACAAGACAATCTGAGTTTCATGTTCTTCATTATTGCTTTGTAGTTCAGAATAATGTGATGTTATTTAATTTTTTTTAATTTTATTTTTTTACCTAACTGTATAAGTAAGGAACTGAATTCCACTTGCCACTGGGGTTTCCACACAAATTCAGATTCTCTCTTTTGCTCCTGTCACTATGACATATTCAGGAAATTCTCTATTTATAGCATGCAAATGGCTATTTGTCATTAATCTTAAAGAATAAGGTATTGAAAATTCAAGCTAAATTTAAGGTTTCAGATAAAAGCAGGGATACAAAATGCTTAAAGTGAATTAATATTTCAATATTCCTTTCTATGTTTTCTATTTGGTATTTTTATATAATATTCTGTTACTTCATGTTCCTTAAAATTATAAATGATTATTTTTTTTTCAAAATTAAAATACAGTACAGCTCGGATTCTTTGACAATGGTCAATATTTGAAAACATTAGGATAAACAGACCAAAAGGCTATCTTACCACAAAAAAATACTGTAAAGAGAGAGACAAGCTTGTGAAAAGTAGTGTGTGTTTTCATTTCGTTTTTCTTCACTCTTTCTGCTCTGAAGAAAAGGGATTTCATATTGCTTTTGCAAGACAGTTGGTTTATTTTGGTGCAGACACTGAACCCTATGGATTGGTCTGCACTGCAAACCATTAGAGCAGACTCTCCTGTCCAAACCGAATCAAACCCCCCAGTTTGAGAGGGTAGGGGAGCTCAGCAGCAGAACAGAGAGAAAGTTTGGTAGCCCAAGGAACATTGCTGAGTTTTCAATTATCATGTCAACACAAAGAAACAACCTTAGCACTCCAATGAACTGCATTACATCTTTATTCATGATCTATTGTCCTAAGGAAGATCTACTCCTCTAAACCCCTGCAGTCACCTGCTATCAGTTAGCAAAATCCAACCTTTAAGACATTTAGGGTGTTTCATTTTTTGGTGACTCGCTGTATCAGATAATCATGGACACCCTATCCATTGGAGCAGAGCCAGGCTGATGTTCCCAGCAGTGCTGTTGCACACACTCTTTGTTCCTTCATGGTTCTGGGATAATGGCTCTTTGTTCCCTTGTCTTTAAACAAGGGAACACTCTTGCTCAATCGGTCAATTAAGAGACTTGTAACAATTAAGAGGTGACACCCTACCATCTTTAATTTGGTGAAAAAAATCTGTGAGATTTTGATACTTCAGCTCTCATTTTACTTTGATTTGGTTTAAGGAAAGAAGGAAGACTCTGAATCTTATATGAGGAATGTATGGGCTAAGTAAATGTAAATGTCATCACTGTTCTCTTGAAGGCTTTTTTCTTTGTCACGGTGGTCTGATAGGGACTTACAGAGCTTTCTGAATCTATTTTAAATAAGAAAAGAAAACTTAATCCCTCACATATAATATTTGAGTAAATCCAGTTTTCTATACGTGTATATTTGGGGTCCCAAATAGAGAATTTATTTTGAAATTAAAATTACCCTCTGTATTGTAATTTGAATTTTCAGTATTTCAAAATGTAAAGCAAGTAACTGTGTAATATTCAGTGTCTACATCTATGAGTACACTTTTTCAGACTAGCTAGTGTTAAATGTCTTATTTAATGTCTGCAGTATGTCTTATTTAAAAATAATAAAAATTTATGTTGCAAGGGGTCTCAAGGTCATGTTATTGTCCAACTTCCAGCATTACATGAATCAAGTTTCTTGTTTTTACTCAGGAGAATTCTTAGATTAATGCTCGAGTTTATGGTTAGCTGCAGCAATTGAACAGTTGCCCTCCATCCATGCTGGAACAGATTTTCCAACCAAATCCAGAAAAAGAGTGCTTTATCTCAATTTGGAACTTGTCCTATTCTACAATCTGTTAAAAAACAAAATCAAATCTAAACTAAGATGTATATGTAGAAGACTCATTTAGATATTTTCCAATAAAAAGGATTTACTTGAGACTCCTGAGGTAATTAACTAACTTACACTGGATTTTTCAGCTAAGCTTTTCTGGTTTTTGCAGTCTGATTTCCTTCTTCTGGTACATTCTTAGTAAATATTACATGTACTATTCAACAATTCAGGTAAGTGGCTTTCCTTGTAAAGAAAATAAATAAATAAAAATCAAGCTGCAGTATTCAATCTTTCATAAGACGTCCTTTGCAAGCTGGGAGCAACAACAACTCTGTCTACACTTTCCTCACAGCCTGATCCACTAAGGACCTTTACCACAACACACCTCAAAATTCAATCCAAAGTAGAGTAGAGCAGTCAAACTCCATTATGAAGATTTCCACACATTAAATTAAAGCAAGAAGGTCAGAGGATGCAACAGTTATGTCAGTCATTTCCTGTCTGTTGACAGTCATGAAGTGTAACCAATACAGAGATGCTGAATGAGGCAGTAGACACCGAGGAAGTGTTGATGCTTTGTTTATGCCTGGCATTTAAGCAGCCCTGTTACTCCTCATCAATGAAAGGAGAGATCAGCTGCAGCCCTGGCACTGTCAGCTCATCTCATTGCTGTGGATGACAACTGCAAATTACTAATACTTTTTTTTTTCCATTTCATCTCCTACACAGTTCTGTCTTCCAACTAGTCTTTTCTTCTTCAGTCAATAAAAAGATAAACCCAAAGAACTTTTTGCAGCTTGGGGTTCCCTATGAGGTCTCATATGAGTTCTCACAAGGACAAGAAATACCCTGAGAGCATTCTCATTCATATTTTGGATGTTGCAGTGTGTGTAACAGCAACTAGAAACCTTCTGAAGCAGTTCATGCAGTCACAGCTTCCCAAAATGATATTGCCTATTCCTATAATTGTTTTAACCTCCTCTCCAGACTTCAGTACCTGGTCAGGAATACCTATGGCAGGTGATTAGTTCATTGAGTTAAAACCACTGCCAGTTATAGGAAAATGCACAAAAGAACTTCAGGTAAGGTTTGGAATATTTACCTCATACTGAAAAACTTCAGTAGTTTCTGCTTTGTGCAGAGAAGTTTAAGGCAGGATTTGGTAGTGGATTGAAGAGATCCACCATGGAATAAGATATTGACCAGTGGAAGCTATATAAACTAACAGAGTAAAAACACAGATACATAGCTGAAAAACAGAAGTTTGAAAACAATCAAATTTGAGATAATATTCAGATGTATAAAATGAAGTAACTTACTAAGGGAGCAATTAATCTGCTGGTTTACAATTAAAATAACATATGCATTGAAAAGACACACTTTAGTTTACCTGCAAGTTACTGAACTTCATGTCATTATTATGTGGAGAGAAGAGCCATTAATAGCCAGAAAGATCTTTTGAAAAAGTCTGTGGCCTGCTTTATGGTCACTCCTGCCTTTAAAATCATTATGGTGCCAAACAGCCAAGAGTTAACTAAATATATATTAAAAATATTAGAAAATGTGCAAGTCACATTCATTTTGCCTGGACAATACTTTCATTTGTCGTAGAATCATGGAAAGGTTTGGATCAGATTAGTCCAACTCAGAATATTCTGTGCATCTGAGTTCTTAAATATCAGCTAATTCTAACCTCTCTTCCATGGGCAGGGACTCCTTTGCACCTTCCACCAAACCAGGTTGCTCAGAGCCCCATCCAGTCTGGCCTTGAACACCTCCATATGTCATATGGCAGAATAATTTTTGTTCAAAAGAATTTTGACCCACAGGCTTAGAGAGGGAGATGAAACCTACCATGAGACTAAAATGCATCCAGCAGCTCATTGCTTCTCTGCTATTTGGTAATAACTTTATATGGCATTATTTAATTTGCTTTCCTAAAATATATAGATTTTAATGAAATATTTGAATGCTACCTACAACTTTAAAATGAAGTTCCAATTCTTACATTTTGTATTTATTCTGTATTTCACTATTATAGGGTACTCATTTCATTATATTGAATTATCTTTCTGCTATAATGAAAACCATTAATTTTTTAAAATCTGTGTGAGTATAAACACAAAGAAAAGAAAAAAAAACATGTCATGCCACTCAAATTTGATTGCTTTTTTGACTGACTTACAAAATTAGTGGATGAAGGATATGAAGCAGATACATTTGCATTTTAGTAAAGTATGATCATGCCTTTGAAAATCTTGCCAAAAAAATCCACATTCACTTGGATATGATGCTATTACATGGAGGAAAATCTAGATGAAAGACAATGAGCAAAGTGAACTTTAATGTGGGGTGAAGTGTAGATGGATACTCAAACCATATGCATTAAAATTCAATTTATTTGATACATTCTGGCCTGATCTGGAAGATGGAGTAAATAGCATTAAAAAATGTGCAAATCATGGTGTGCTGGAAAGCCAATTTCAATGAGCATGGGGTGGATCAATAGGGAAGTCTGCCTCTTGCCCAATGTGTCTTCACTTTACTGTGACATCCTAAACAAAACCCAGTAAATATACTTTGCCCAAACAAGAATGATAAAATTTGCTTACTCAGTTACTCTCTTTTAAAGGTATAAATGATTCCATGTTTTCTGTCTTGAAATAAGTAGGTCTAATGTGTATTTTCATTCTCTTTTGGAGAAACTGGCAGTATGGGCATGGTATTCCTTCTAGCAAGGACCTCTGGATGCTGCTGATGGACTGTTCTGTGTCCCTGCCTTTCCCAATGTCATTGAGCAAGACTGCAGCTTTTCTAAAGAAAAACAGGTTTAGCACAAACAAAAACAAAAACAAAAAAAACACCTCAAAACAAAACAAAACAAAAAAAACAACAAAAAAGGTAAATATAAGGACGTTTTACATTCCAGTTTTATTACCAAAGAGGGTTTTTTAAAATATTAGTTAATTATTTGGACCATTACACTGTTAAAATGTTAATTGGAATAAAAGTAAATCATTATTGCCACGTATGTGGTACCTTTTGTCCAAAAAAGGTTTTGAGTAGAACTCTTTTTGCAATGTTTGGCACTTATGAAAGAGAGTTTATTCGTGCATAGAAAAGAAAAAAGTCATGTAACATGTTTTACTTAACATTAGATTTTCCTTCTGATAGATTTAAGAGATATATTTATTTCCAGGATTGTCTTAAGGTCAAGTTCACTGCTCTGATTCCCACTGAGTGTCCCTTAGGTTATTCACAGAGAACCGTATTTCTCAGTATGATTACAGGACACAGGATCTACCTTCCTTTACTTTTTCTTTATCCAGAAATTCCTGAGGAAAGGCTGCGCTGGCATTTCTATAGGGCTGAAACGTGTGTGGAAATTAATCACTCAGTCTGAACAACTCAGCTTGAAATGCTATCTCTTTCCCAAGCTCCAGTTTTGCCTCTTGTTTGCTATTGCCTACATGCTCCAAGTGCTCCAAGGCATTCAGTTTTGTTTGTGTGGTGCTTACCAGATGGTTTTCCCCAGCTAAAGATTTCCAGCCCAGACTCACTAATGGCTGTCAGGCAGTAGGCTCACTCAGCTATCTCAAGTTAAGTGGAACCCATTAATTTTGCCATCTCGCAGTGACTTGCATATTCCATCTAAAGATAGTTAAAAATTTACTTCCCATCTTTCTTTTTCCCTGCTGCCCCCTAATGCGTATTGCTATTTTTATTGCAACATGCAGTTGTTTTAGAAACACGCGTTTCCTCAGTGATTTACATTGTCACAGGAAAAGTCACAAAGTACTGAACTTTATGGCAAAATAAAAAGGATAACCTACTGATGAGTACTCCTTTTATTTCCACCCTATGTCAAAATTGTAGGGCTAATGGACCATAAAGGATTTTTCATGTTTTTTCTGCCCACAAGCTTTGTCTGTATAGGAAAATGGAAATACCTGCAAACTTTGTGTGACCTATAGAATCTTTCTGGCTGCAGTGACCTGGTGGGGCAGCACCACCTACTATCTGCTAACAAGACCCACTGATTCTAAACATCTTCAAGTCTCCACAAATAATTTCTTTCTGTGAAATATAAGACATCCATATTAGGTGCAACCCTGACAGAGCTTTCACTCAGTTAATGCCATGGTAAAATTAAAAAGCCAGGAGGGGCGGGGGGGGAAGACCTGCCAGACAGAGAGAGAAAATAATTGCAGCACTGTTCACTAAGGAATAATAGATCACCTTTTCACACTACTAATTTGCCTTGCTGCCTCTGCTAACAGCCTCTGGATCCCACCTAATTGTACCCCTCCACTCCTCTGCCAGAGCGCATTGTCACGTCTGCTGCTTCGGCTGTCTTCTGCTCTCTCCTCATTGTGTTCACTGACAAATGATGAGACACTGAAGTATGAAGAAATGCAAACTGCCTTATAGGAACACTTCAGATCACTTGAATTAGGCAATTGGCTGTGGAAACCTTTCGTTCTAGGTGTTTTTTCATTACTGAGAAAAAAAAGGACTTGTACAGAGCAGGTCAAATTTTGTATTTATGACTAAGATTTTTTTTTTGCCTCCATTAGTTTTTACAAAAGGAACTGATTACTGATTTTTTCCCTCACTCTGTTATTTCAAAATCTCCTTTTCAGATAAGAAAAAAACAATTATAGGTATTGAATTTTTCAGGTACATAATTTTTGATACATTATTCTTTTTCCAGATTTTAATTTATCAAGCACTCAGTATTTCATTGCTTGAACCCTCAGATATAAACTTTGGGGAGCTACAATTCTGTGTCTAGATAAAGTTCTCAGTTCTCAAGATCCAGTCAATTATATTATTTTGTACATTAACTTGTCCTCTGCAGCCTGGATATCTGGGAATGAGCAAAACCTAGGGGTAGCATTTACTCTGGTATTTTCAGCAGGTCATTAATGAAGTTATTTCCCATTGTCTTTCTTACTAGGAAAAAAAATATCCAAAGAATGGAAAAGTTTAATACAGACACAACAGGAAAATTATTTTCCTTCTACCTCTACCTTTTGGGAGCTTTGTGCATATCTTATGCATGATGCTTTTTAGTATTAATAACTGATCTATTCATCATGCAGTTAGCATGTTCAACAAACAGTTCTTTCTTTGTTTATTGTCTTCCAACACAGTCTGTATTTCAGCATATTAGCACATCCAAGCCATAAGAGATAACAAACATTCACATAAGACTTTCTTAGATCTATATTTTGTGCTAGCTACTTATCAGGTATCTGAATCAAGTTTATCACATATTTTTATACAACTTGATCCACATAGTAGGAATAAAATAAATATTCTCTGCACAAATAATTCTGTACTCGGAAACCAGAATCTGCACATAATTCAGGAAACCTAGAATGTAGCTTATTTCCCATTGGTATGTACACAAATATTTATATTGATTTTCTGTCCAAAAGTTTTCAGCTTGCTTGTTGTGAATTGTCTATCATTTATTTGTCATCAATATAATGTTTTAGGAATTGATTTCCAATTCCTTAGCTGAAGCTGGATGGTAATTTGGAGTTAAAGTGTAGCACAAAGAAAGTACTTTTATGCTGAAATGAGCATGGACAAAAACCAATATGATAAAAATAGAGTGGCAAAATTGTTTTATAATTTTTCATGTGACCAGGAAACCGTCTAATTTGACAACATTCAACAACTCTATTAAAATCCTGAAAGTTCAGGCTAGAGTGCTGTGTATTCAAGGACTGCAGAGTGAAATAATGCTTTCTGTGCCCCAGACACACACTGGAGGGCTCCAGAGCCACTCCAGGGCACGGCTGAGTCCTGCACTCACAGCAGTGAGGCAAAGCCACACAGACAGGTGAGGAAATGGCGTGGAAGGACAAAGTGCTGCCCATCAGTGAAAACTGAGAGGAAAGTGTGACAAACAGCTCTCTGAGCTCTGTGTTGAGACAATGAGCAGGGCCAGGAGGGGCTGCGGATGTCCATGCAGCCTTTGAGAGCCTCATGACAGAGCAGCTATTCCCTGTAACCAGTGGACAGTAGATGAGAGCCCACGGAGGACCAGCAAGTTCCTGGCAGAAAAGAAGCCCCCACAGGAGCTGGTTTTCTGGCAGAAAGTGCAGCCTCTGTAGGAACCATGCTGAAGGTGTCTCTGCCTGATGGAATTTACCCCTTGGAGAGGACCCATGCTGAAGCAGCTCTTGAGGAGCTGCAGCCTGTGGGAAGGACTCACCTTGAAGCAGTTTGTGAAGGTTTGGTTCCTCCAGTGGGAGGGAGCCCATGCAGGAGCATGGGAACTGTATGAGGAAAAAGGAGTCAAATTGTTCTGAACTAACCACAGCTCTCCTTGTCCCATCTCCCTGCACCACTCAGGGAGAGGAGGAGGAGACAGAAGATTCCACAAAGGAATGAAGCTGAGCCAAGAAAGAAGGAAAGGAGAACGGTAAGGTGATGTGGTTTGAGTTTATTTCTGCTACTTCATTTGGAATCCCATAAGTGATACATTACATTAATTTCCTCCAAATGAAGTCTGTTTTGCTCACGGTGATAACTCATAAGCAATCTCCCTGTTTTCACCTTCACCTATGAGCTTTTCCATGTTTTCTCTTCCTGTGCTGCTGAGGAATGGGAGTGACAGAGTGGCTGGGTGGGCATCTGCCAGCCAGACAAGGTCAGCTCACCACACTTTCAAAGAAAGTTAAAACTTGCCATCACTCAGAATCCACTCCCTCCTTCTGAGGCCATAAACTCAACAATATTTTCATGGAATTAATATAAAATGCACCTTCACTTTCCAAAACTGTGGCAATATTATTGAAGTTGGATTCAAGTCTTTGTGCATATGTTTTATATGTTGTGCTTTGTGTTTATATGCATCACAACATTGGATTTTGAGGAGTGTTGACTTGGATATCAGAAAATTCATGTCTGGTTTATGTAGAAGCTTTTTTCAAGTGTAAGAATAAGATTACAATATTTTACCAAATATTTCTAACAATGCAGCCAGAAGAGTAATTAAAATTAATTTTGTTAAAAAGTTGATTTTTACATTTGTTTCTTCCTTAAGGGAAGCTGTTCATGAACCTGCTTGCTCATTTTAATTCAGTGGTCTTTTAGTACATTTTTTTGTGGATAAGAAAAACTTTCTAATATACAATTTTCTAAGTTTTCAGATATATTATTAAGTTGGTGAGGTATAAATAAGTTTTAAAGAATTTATATTTTTTTATAAAATACATTAATTAAAAATTTAAAAGTAACTGCAGGTTATGCTCAAATTAGTAGTGCCATAAACTTCAAGGTTTTTCACATTATTATTATTATTAAAAGAACTGACAACAATGACTCAGTATTTTGTGTTTCATGTATTACACACTACAGCACTTTGTGATTAAAGTTAAAATGCAGAAAATGTTTTTGATTGATTTACAGTAAATTTAATATTTCATTAACATTTCAGAAGGGGGAAAAACAAATGAACATGGTATAAAACGTGCTAATGATGATCATGATAATTGAGAATGTTCTTCAAATAGATAATACCTTAATGAAGACATCAAGATTTCATGTAGATATTCCCCCCTGCAGTTTTTATAATAGGCAGAAGAATCTTCGAAAGAATCAACAATTTTTGAAAAACTGTATTGGATTTAAACACTTCCTGCCATAAACAAAAAAAAAGAAAAAAAAAGAAAATATAATATTTCCTTTTCCATGTTTTAATTATTATGCTCACCTCTTTCTATATGTACTCGTCCATTTTCCTGTTCACTAGGATTTGCATTTACTAATATTAAATCTCCCCTGTTAGCTGAAAGTGTCACAGACTAAACCACTCTTTTTCATTTCACTTTGGCCTCTGTTATTTTATTTCCTACTGTTTTGTAAGTTGTGGTCTAAGTGGAATAATCCCTGTAAAGTCACCAGCAACAGATGTGGAGCTGCTATTCCAAGCACAGGAAAAAAAGAAACTGTACAGGGATTTCAGATTAATTGGTCATGAAATCACCTAAAAACTTCTAAAAGTCATTATGAAGCATGTCTCCTAAAAAGCCTCACTATGTACAGAACAATGATTTCCTTAAAAAAACAAAGAACTACTCTCTGTGTCTCCAGTGATCCGCAAATGAAAGCTTGAGAACTTCATCCTAAAGGAAATGGACAGGATGTAGCTCTTTCTTTTCTAGATCATTGATAGGAATATGAGAATGCAAAATGGTGAGTAATGGTTCATTATGAGACAAATATCGGACATAATAAAGTAATTCCAATTCAGATTGTTCATCTGGGTCCAATCACAATTTGGCCAGAAGATCTGTTCTGAGGTAGGAAAGGGAAAAAAAAGGACATAAGGGAGTTAGGCAGTTAACATCAGGATTTTAGAGTATTTAGCTTCTGTCTGTCATGACAGTATGACTGAGCCATCTAGCAGCCCATGAAAAAACCCAACTTCCACTGTATTTCACAGAACCATCACTCCTTTCTCCAAAAGATCTCATTTTTTCACTTGGATCACCTGCCACATATCAAAGTCCCCTAGCTATCAGCTAATCTTTATCAGCACCCACTGTTCCTGCTCTGAAACTTCAAATGTAACAACCCCCCTAAATTCATCCTTGAGCACCTACTATTTTGTCAGATATTCAGGTCTATGTATCCTAGAGGCCCTACTACATTTCCACATGTAAAGCCTTTTTTTTTTTTTTTAACTTAGCATGTCCTCTCTTTTCTTAACATCCCTGCATGAGCCTTCCCCATTTGCAGTTTGAGTTTCTTATGTTCAATTAATTTTAACTCATTTAACCTTGAAAGGGCAGCTGCTCCCCACTAGGCCATGTAGTCCTCTGCTTCTGGTACAGCTGTATTAATCAGAGAGTGTGAATTAAAACTCAGGGGAAGGGTGGAGCACTTTCACAGGCAGCCTTCTCCAGAAAAGTCTCTGACTCCTTCTCACTGGGATTGGTTAATGGGCAAGTGCTATAGAGCAAAGGCTGGAGGCTGAGTTTTATCTCTCTTTGCTTGGTGTTCTTGCTGGGATTAAAGCACGTGGAGTTCTGCTACTAGTGGCTTGCAGCACTGCTTCATCTTCATGTAAGTGTTTATGTATTTTCTAACTGCATAGAATCTGTGGTTTGCTGACAGAATAGGATTCTCTTCTTGCTTTCAAAACAGTTTTTAAAGGATTGTTGCTGTGGGTTCTTTTTATCTTCAGGTTTCTTATGTGAAACACTTTATCCAGGAGATGGGATAACTAGCCTAAACCTTGGAGTGTGCATTTGAGTTTATGGCTCTCATTGTGTAGGTGTCTATGTTAAGCATGAAACTGTATACTCACTTGAGAGAAAATAAGACATTTATCCCTTTCATGTATCTTATTTTATCTTCTTCCATTGCCTTAAGAAGCTCTATTAGTTTTGGATCTGCATGTGGGTAAGCATGGAATGGATGTCTTTTGAAGAGAGGAAAGTAATGAGTTTTAACTTTTCATTTTGGGAGTATTTGTACTTTTGCCTACTGACTGAGGACTGGCTTTTTGGGGCGTCGCAGTGGTTTTTAAGGTGAGGCAGTGACTTCACTTCTAGTAAGTGTTTCATATTTACCACCTACGTGTCCTAGCTGAATTGCACTTTCTGTCCTTGCAGTTTTTGTCCATCTCTGTGTGCATCTGTACCTTTTATACTTGATATAAAGTGACAACTGATACCAAATGATATTGACAGGCCTTTATTGAACTTAATTACTCTTCAGAGACTGGCATGAATCAATCCTCATAAAATTCATCTGTCACTTTGTGATGCGCCAGCTTTAACATGGAGGAAATTAAGGTAAAAGTCTCTGAGAAAACTTGGTATTAAAATGGGCTTCTATTCCTTTCTAAATTTTTGATGGACTCTGTTCAAGTGAAAATTGTCATAAATGTTTTTCAGATAACAATGAACATAAAGATGAGAAAATTTAGCAGTGACATTCAGTTTGGTTGTATTCTGCAGTGTAGTAAATACCATGAGCTTCCATTAAAATTAGTAAATTCCCTGAAAATGCACTCATTACTATGGCAGATGAAATTTTTTACCAGTATAAAGTTTACCACTTAGTGATGTATCAAATATCTTATACTGCTTTGTGTGGCTTTTCTTGTTGCTTTGTGTGTTTTGCTGTAGTTTTTTGTTTTGGTTACACAAAGCTATGGAATTATACTTTTATAACTGAAATATCATGGTTAAATCTGAAAATGACAAGTTATGAGCTTCACTGAAAAAAAGTTAGCATGTTCTATGCTAATGACAAACTAGCCATTTTTAAGAGGTGTCTGGTTTTTAGTGTTTCTTATTAATTCAACCAAAATAGCTTGGGGAAAATAGTATGGATATAAGCCATTGTTAACTTCAGGCCTTTTAGTTAGAATCTATTCACATTGCTTAGTGTAAACCAGTGTCTCTCAAGCTGAGGATGTTAACTGAAGGCAGATTCTTATTTTTCCTCTCAATTTAACATGATGTTCTCTCCATCTGGAGTGGTGATATTTGTCCAAACTTTCTTTCCTCATCTTTATCACCACATCTTTCTGTGATGGAGGAGTTAAACCACTGGTTTTCAATGTGAAGGGAGGTAGGAGTAAGACTGGAATTAAAATTTGTTTAAGCCAATCTGCTTTATTTTTCTGAACTAAAATAATGGAAGTTTTATACAGGCTGATCATTTAGGGAGTGTGGCCACTCCAATTTCAATTTCCCTACAGGGCTTTCAGCCTATGTTTTGTATGAAGTAGTGGAAGGCAGCTCAAAACTACATCTAAGAATGCAAAGAAAAGTCAAGAAATAAGAAGCATAATAATATCATTTGGGGAGCCATTACTGCTTGACCTAGCCAAGTAAATGTGGCAGCTGGCATGTAGTCAGCACTAAAGCTATTCATTTGGAGTAGTCTTCTGAAATGGCTGGTATGTTTGTCTGCTCCCCTCCATTGTTACTGAAAGGCTGTTCTAATTCTCATTCCAGTCTTCTAAATACAGTTAAATTTGTGACTTTTCCACAGACAATATGCTCCTGGTTTTTCTTTTGTCTGTCCTCTTCTTTTGTCCACTGTAGGTTGGTCATATTGGGTGGGTTTTTTTTTTGGTTTTTTTTTTGTTTTTTTTTTGTGTAATTAGTCCTCCTACAACTTCCATGCTAAAGAGAAGTATCCTCTCTTGTTTCCTGTTGCTAGGCTACATGACTCATGTTCATTTAAGATACATTTCTATGGAATAAAATTGTACCATGTAGAAATGCCCAGGTTTGATTGCTGTGAGATATTTTGGAGTACTGGAAGCACTGTTTGCCACAACACTGTAATGTTCTATCCAAGCTGAATTACTCCACAGAGTAACAATTTCTTTTAGCTAATGTAACTACCTTTATGAGTCATAACAGTTCATATCTTAAGATATCCTTGTTGGTCTGTATCTGTAGATACTCTGTGCATCTTTGAGTAGACCTTCTTGGAACTTGCTCTAATTTGATGACTTTTGTCTTGGACTTGATTAACATCTTTAAATATACTGGGAGCTGCTTCTTAGCCTATTTTCCTGCTAGCGAATAAAGCTCCAGACAGACATTCTTTCAACCAGAGGTTAAAGCCTTTAAATCTTTCATGTGTTTGGCTTCCTTGAGGTGAGGTTCTTTTTCAGAGTTAGCCCTTTTTTATGAAAATACTAGTACAATTTCCTCCAAGATTTTTTCTTTCAGGAGTTTGGAGTATATGTGGATAGATTATTCCCCTTTGAGTCTTTTCAATAATGCAGCCAATAGAATTCAAAATCGTGGCCAGGATTTAAAAAAATTGTTTATGTTCCCCAGCCTGATTAGTTACTATCTATTACTGCTCTTTCAAGCAATGCGTTGAGCAGCACAAGTATTTGGAATTGTCTAATTTGGCTATTCTCTTCACAGCTGGAAAACATGAAAAGTGTTTAGTCAGTAATATTTTGGGTTATTACTTTTTAAAATGTATTAATACTGATTTATGTACTTAATTACAAAGTGAGGAGATGACGTTTGCACTTAAAGAACAATGGGATTTGTGATGTTCTGCTTTCTTAAGGAAGGTTTATATTGCTTTTTCAAATTTGCTCATGAGAAAACTGTCTGCTAGTTCAGGCAATGAAACTATGAAAATAAAAGCAGGTTTTGAAATAATTCTAGATTTTCTGTGCAGAATACCTGAGAATATAATGAAAGTAGTAAGGAATGTTATGCAACCCTAATTGAGTTCTCTTTGTGATCCAGTGTGGCACAATGTTACCTTCACATGAGATGCAATTACTTCTATCTATTTGACTACAAACTCAATATCAACAAAATCCCATCCAGCTGAGTACATGGAACATATATTACTAATATAAAGTTGATTTGAATTAAATTGCCATATAAATGAGGATTAGTGGCCTGAAATGGGCCTTATGTGCTTTGACAAAAAGCACGTTCAAGTTCTGTAAGCACAGCAAGTCCACATCTACAATTGGACCTTGCTGTCCATCAATTCAAGCTTTTAAATCTTGTACTACTGCAGAGCTCTCAAAGGATTTTTCCACTAATAGTGCTGACTTGCCAGCAAACTTCTGGCATCTCAGCATGGCAGGACCTGAGTCAATTTCTAGTTTCTCATCTGGATAACAGCAAAAACCTGTCGTGCATTCAAGCAGGGAGCTTGCTGCGGTCTGAGAAGGCCAGATAGCAAAGAATCTTAGCAGAAATCCTGTAAAATAAATTTGGAAGAAATTTTCTAGAGGTAATTTTTCACTTTCAGCCCCAAGGTAGAATTGGGTCTTCCTATGTTATTCCTGATGCATATTTATCTAGTTTGTTCTAAATATAATAATGGAAATTTGGCTGCCTCCCTAGGCACTCTCTTCCAGTATTTAGCCATCTGTAGTGCTATGCACTTCACCTGGAAGTCTCTTGCTGTTATTAAACCCACTACTGCTTTCCTTATCTTCATCAGAAGAACAGTTTATTCTCCACTAATTAATAAAGTGCAAAAGATAAAAAAGTTGTTGGTCACATCTTCCTTCAGTCTTTGTTAGACCAAATAATATAATTTCTTTTCAATCTTGATCATGCTTGCTATTCGTCTTAAAATTCTTTCCCCCTCCAATCCCAACTGTTTTGCATTTTTCTTGAATCACGGTGCCCAGAAACAGAATGGTGATCGCTTTGGAGCATAATGCCACTAAAAAAATGTCTTCATGTATCTTACAGCCTATAATTGTACTTCATATTTTGAAGCATAGCAATTGAAAAGAAGAGAGATTATCTTGGACTACCAAGTAGTAAAGTTTCCTATCTGCTTTCTGGGACATCATTCAGACAACACTAAAGGGAAGATTTTACTTCCAATTAACTTGAGACCATGCTTTCTGAAAAATAGGTTATTCCAGGTTGTTGCTAAAATTTAGACTAAATTTTTGGACACTTGTGATCGACAGAATGTATCTGTTTAATTTATGACACTGCTGATATGCTGCTTGATTCATCTTGAGCAAAAGTATTTTATGATATCCAAGACCACAATCTTAGATTTTTTTTCCTTAACAGGTTTTCAGGTTAATCTAAATTGCCATATCTCCAAAAGGTATGGCTGATGTTCGGAAAACAGCTTCTCCTATAACTACATACAGATGCCCTATAAAAATTCCCAAAGCAGTGTCATGTGGCATGATGAGCTTCACCACATGATTAGCTATACTGTGGATTACCATCACAAAATAGTGAAATAATCCCACAGAGCCTGCAGTACTCCAGGTTGAAAAACTGGGGCATGTCACAAATTGACATCTTGACTGAGCCCTTCATGTACCTTCTTTATTGTTGCATTGGTCTTTTGAGTTGGTCATTAACAAGATGTAGGGAGAAAAAAAAACTCAATAGGATGGAGGTAGCAAAAACTCCACAGTAATTCACTTGCATAGGATACAAGATGCTTTGTGCTGGAAACCAATATTGTGCTTCTGTAAACAGTATCTCAAAGTAAAGTGCTTTCCTCTTCCCTTTAGCCCTCCTCACCCCTTCTAGTGGGATGACAGAAATAATGACTTGATGTTTGGCTTTGGTGAATCATGGCCTTGGTAGCAGAAGTGCTATAATTATCTCATTGCTACTATCACAGCATTGTAAATATTAAATGCAAAAAACAATGTTTCAATAGCTTTGAGGTTTTGACACTTATTGAGAAAAGCCATGAAGTTCACAGCTAATATTTCCCCTCTTTCAGTTAATCCCTTGAGTATTTTTAGTGCAGTCCTGCTTTACAAGCCACAGATTGTCATTATTAGTAGAACAAGTTCCTGGAAGTCCATCTCTGTGCTGCTGATTTCACTCTATTGTCAACCATGAGCCAGGATTCACTTAGCAGAAAGGATCCTCTGATTAGCTTTCCCTGCATGCCACCTATCTAATAAAGCTTCCAAGAACTGCAATAAGCCTCCCCATCTGCTCGGGTAATGAGATAAGGTGCACACACCCCCCAGCTTCAGCAGCAATGGGAGGAGTGATGGCATTTTCGTTGAGCCTCTATTGTCTGTTTCTTGGAGAGGTGGATCTCCATGGCTGTATTAATGCAAGCAAATTAGAAAATGATATGAGAAGTTGAGAAAAGAGGAAATTTTCAGGCTTATCTGAGTTTAATCTGTCGATGTTTGGAATGAAAGGTGATATTCGTAATCATCTTAGAAGAGCTTTGTGGTACCACTATTTGATGCTTGGCTTTTGTTCTGTGCTTACTTAAGAACCTGTTTCTGGCCTACTCTGAAAAAAACCCTCCCTAATCCGTGCCATTTTAATCACTTTTTCGTCCCAATTTAGGTGACTTCAGAACTTGTTCCCACTAAACATGATTATTTCCATTCAGAAATATTCATTGTGATGACTGAAGTCAGGCATGGAGACATCTGTGGTGGTATATTAGGAACAACTTTTGGCACCTAGGGTTTTTAGGGCACACATCTCTGCTTCCTCCGTTTTTATGCTGAAGAATGGGGGCTACTCCTTGGTATGTTTTTATTGAGAAGAGCTTGGAATAAGATGCGTCTTTCAGTCTAAATTAAATTTAAAAAAACCTGCTAAATGATACCCTAAGGCAAGGGAAATGAGCTGAGAAAGAGCTACTCCTTTTTACTGAGCACTTGCATTTGATCTCAAGGTTAATTCTGAAGGATTATGTTGTCTTTGTGTGTTTATTTAGAATAAGATTAGGACAAATGTTTAGTTTATTATTAAAATGTTCTACACAGAATTTTCCAAAGGACACTTCATAGTTGACCTCCTAAATATTTGTAAACCAAGTGCTGCTTCTGACTGAGGCAAAATTGCTAAAATTAACCACAGCATAAGGTCTTAAATGTGTTTATTGGTCTATCAAAATGTTTTCATCTGTGGTGTTCTGACATTTGCAGCTAGTCTTAGTCCTAAACTGTATTTTCTATTCAAGACTAACCAGATGATTCATATTTTGCTGTTCAGCATTGTGGAAGTAAACTCAATTTTTTTTTGGTGCATGTTCCTCCTTCTATTTATATTATGTATATTTATTTACTTTTTGCTATTACTCTGGTATTTAAAATCCAGCAGGAACATACCCAGCCATGCCCCCTTTACAACATGCAATGGAATGGGAGCTTGATTGAAGAATCTAGCTGACAAAATGACAGTGATGTATCATGTTGCCTACCAACATCTGCAGAACATCTTTTGAAACATTAGGTTAGTTAAAAAGGAAATACACATTTGTGAATGCTTTTTATGAACATTCCCCCCCAAAAATATTTAGTATTGACTTTATATAATACAGGTCTCAGAAGAAAAACATCTTTATTCCTCTTTTCAGGGCCTGGTCTGTAATCTGTATGAGAGATTTTTTTCCCCCCATGTATTTTCTTAGTTGCAGCTTGATAGACTTGCTTTCACTCTGTGGCCTAAGATAAGGAGAAATGTCAGTGCATGGGCAGAGGGAGTGGAGGGAAACACCAAACACATCAAACACTTATTTAGCGCTTAATGAGAGCTGTGGTTTCACAGGGGCTCAGGATATTAAGCAGCTGAAAGCAGTGGGCAGGTAAGAACATCAAAGTTGTAACAATATTTCAAATATATGAAACTTCTGTTTAGAGCTAAGTTAAGGATGGTTGTTCATGAAAAAGCTAGGAATAAATCTGTTAAGCTTATTGTAGAATCATGAGGCAGTATATTTTGAAAATCAATATTCATAGCATGCTGATTAATCTCTTAGTTCTTTCAGAATAATTTTGCAGAATTAACCATTAAACCATTTAAACCATTAAATGTCAAGCAGAGGACAAATGTGGAAGCCATGTCAGGTTGCTGGGTTTGGCAATGTCTAATTTGAAGTGGGGCTTCCATACATCTTGAAACATAAAGGAGTATCATACTGTTCCTGTTTGGTGTGAATCTCTATGGCTGTGTCCTTTATTGGGAAAAAAAAATGATTTGACATTCAAAATCAATGCATAATATTTAGGGGAAAGAAAAAATCCCTAACCAAGCCTACTAAAGAATATCAGAACTGGCCAGGACATTGTGGGAGTTAATGGAATCTGCCTTCCACTGCCTTTAGTGTGGCAGTAGCAGGCAGTGGAGGAAAATTCTTTTTCAGGCTGAGAACTGCCAGGATGAGGCTGAAGCATGGAGCTCTAGCAGCTGCCAGGCTTGGATCTCCTTGGTGATAGTCACATAAGAACTTCAGAGAATAATAAATGTTGTGCTCGGAGACACAGTTTAGTGACGGGCATGGCAGTGTTGGGTTAATGGTTGTTCTCCATGAACTTATAGGTCTTTTCCAGCATTCATGATTCTCTGATTCCTGACCTGGATGTGTGACTGTGGGTGTGTCACTTCTCTGCAGTTAATAGGTAAAGCAAGTGGGAGCTTATCAGGTGATGAGGCTTTGGAGGGTGGGCCTGCAAGACTCATGCACCTCAATGGCCAAAGAGGTCCTGCCTAAATTTCCCTGTCCTGCTGCTCCCTGCTTTCCCATTCTCCACCAGCTGCTTCTTCAAAGTACTTGGCTAGAATTGCTAATGTGGGAACTTCATTTTTCCTGGCCTTGGATACAACCTTTTTCTGTAATGACTGAGGACTTGCCCAGAGTTTTAGAGTTATTAGTTATAACATGATGTTTGAAGGGGAAAGAGCAGAAAAAATTATGGGAAATGTCAGAGAAGGAATGCTTGTTCCTCTTTATTCTCCCCAGGTTTAGTGCAAGAGAAATCTTCATCTAACCTGCATTTTCAGTTCAGTTACTCTAAAAATGGAATATTGTTTCATATTTTGTCTGTTTTTTTCTTTGGCAAATCAATATGCTTAAGTCCATTTGTGTTTTCCTCCCACTTACTTCCTTTGCATACACACTACAAAAATATCATGCAGAAATCATCCTTCTGTTGCTTCACTTACCCATGAAGATTGCAATTCTGCTTTAGAAGACCCTCCACGGCCAGAACTTCTACACTACTGACTTAAAAAGGCTTGTAAGAGCTTCTCTTGTACATGAAATTTATAAAAATGAAGTCTAGTTTGGTATTCACTTTCTACTTAGGCTAGATATGACATATAAAGGTACATGATAGATTTAATGGCATTTTGCAAGAAAAAGATCACTTGGATAAAGTGCTCCTAGCTCCTCTTAGGCTTACACAGTTGTAATTCCTAGTTACTGCTATTTGAATTTATACAAATTATCCTTTGCTTTGTAGCATAGGATATTCCAGTCTCAAATTCTTTACTGGAATAAAGATTCCACCTCTAATATCTAATCCTCTAGGATTTTATTTATGTAAGTGCTTATTCAGTGAGTCCAAGAAGATCAGAACACACGAAAATTCTATTAAGCTAAAGTTGTCTAGAACTGAATGAGAGATTTTTTTTTTCCAATACCCTTATAGTTACTTTGTAGAGTTCTTAGCTTAATTTTAGTATTCTAAAATAAGTATTAATAACCCATCTGATTAAAAATAATTCTTATTTATTCTTTCCTATTTTTATCTGCTCTGATGAAGCTCAGTACTTTGCCTCATTTCCAAGAGAAAAATTAGATCGTTTTAGTGCTGTGTTTTTTTAAACTCTATTGCTATAAAACAGATAATTTTCTACAAGATGATAGCACTCTGTCCTGTATTCCCTTATGTCCCACTCAGATTTACTGCAGGTAGTAAAGGGAGAAATTTAGGGATACACCAAGAATCTGGACAGTGGTGTAGTTTAACCCCAGGCAGCAGCTCACTCTCTCCCACACCAATGGGAACAGAGAGAACTGAAAGACTGAAAACTGGAAAGCCAGTGATTTGAGGTAGTTTAATAGGGAAAGCAAAAGTCATGCACACAAGCAAAGCAGGGAACGAATTCTTTGTTTCCCATGGGCACCCCCAGGAGGGCAGGTCCTGTCACATGTAATGGTTACTTTGGAAGGCAAATGCCATCACTCAAACTTGCCCTTATTCACCCCAATTTATATACTGAGCACGGTGTTCTGTGGTCTGGAATATCCCTTTGGTCAGTTTGGGTCACCTGTCCTGGCTGTGTCTCCTCCCAAGCACTCCCAGCCCCTTCCCAAGGTGGCAGTGTGAAAAACAGAAAAGGCCTTGGCTCTGTGAAAGCCCTGCTCAGCAATAACACAAACATCTCTATGTTATCAAACCTGTGTTCAGCACAAATCCAAAACACAGCCCCATGACAGACACCCTGAAGAAAATTAACTCATCCTCAGCCCAAACCAGCAAAACAGGTGTCAACTCAATAACAGAGCAAGTCAAACTTATTTTGTTGGATGCTGAAAAGAGCTTCCAAAATCAAGTCAAATACATATTACTTATGTCACTGTGCTTTCCTAATTTTCACATTGATATCCTTGGCCTAATTCTATCAGTAAATGGCCTATTTATAACTAGTTTTATTTTTCCATTTGGAAGTTTGACTTTGGCAGCACTAGTGTGGTTTGGAGGGTATTCCTCTGCTCAGTGGTTTTATTCTCTGTCCCTAAGGTGGTGGCGCCCTTCTGGCACATGCTGGTAGAGCGCTTGAGGCAGGAGCTGGTGCGCCCTGGTCCTTCAAATTCACTTTTACACAATGGAGCCAGAGAGAGCAGAGTGAGCCAGGAGCTACCACAAGCTATAGGCCTGAAGTGAGGCACTTATCAACTCAGCCACAGTTAATCAAACCATCATTTTCTGCTGTAAAAGGTCAATTTTAGGTGAATTGGATGCTTCTCTCTGCTTGCAGGAAAATATGAGATGACTGTAGTAAATTGAGTCTTGTGGTTAAATGTGCATAACTTTTGGCTTTGGTGTTTCACTCTGTAGCTATTTTTTTTTTCTTTTCTGATTTTATTGTTTTGTGGAAACTTGTCCCTGAGTCATGTTTTCTCTGTTACTCAGCATTAGCTTATTTATGTCTCTTATCCTTTCTGTTGCAGAAGATTTCTTGCAAGTTATAAAAAAAAGGGGGGCAGGGAAAAGTCTCTGCAGAAATGTAACATATTGCTTTCCATCCTCTCTCTAGTTCCTTTGCAGCAATGCACAATAAAACTCATAACTGAAGTGTGTTTTTGTAAGCTGAGGGTGATTTAGTCTTCATGTTTAAAAAATAAAAAAACCCAATAAATCTCCTTGGTAGGAGAGCAAGAAAATGAACAGAGGAGCAATATTTATCTACTCAAAGAACATGGGACAACTGATGCCTTTCAAGCACAGGCAGATGACAAAGACCCTATAGGACTCAAATAGGGCTCTGATCACTCACCCATCTAATATTAAAAAAAATTGTAAGTACTCATCTGAAGAGTTTAGATTGGGCATGTAACAACACTAAAAATACTCCATTCACTGACTAACAAGCAGAGAGCCTTGACATTTAGATTAATTTGAAAATTACAGCTCAGGATTTATCTTGTGTATGCTTAAAACATTAGCAAACCAAATTTATCCAGACCTGGTAAAGAAATTGGGAAACTGGGGAAAGGGTTTTCACATTTTATATTTGATTAACTGTGCATCTGACAGTGTAAGGCAAATCCATCTTTAAGAACAAAATTAAATATGTACCAGAAGTCACTTTCTGACAATCAGAAAATCAGATTTTATGTCATCACAACTAATATTAGCAAAATGTCCTTTAATATGATACTAGTCAGAGAATAAGTTTCACCTCTTACATTTTGTACAATATAAAATCATCCCCTCACCCACTGCACCTTTTAGTCTTTTTTTCTTTATTTTACCTGCAAAAGCATCTTTATTAATAGTGCTATAGAAGTTGAGCCAGCTGGATTTGTTAGATCTTTTAATAACCCTCTGAATTTAAGCTTTCCTTACCTTCCTTTTATGATGTACCACGTCTAAAAACTTTAAGGTTGGTCTAACTTTACTGAAGGCCTTCTTTTTTTTTCAATTTGACCACCATATAGGAATGAATATTTCCTAAGGGGAAAAGGTGTTTCTTTCCTACCTGATGAAGCTGTGCTCAAAATCTGTATTTGAGCAATAGTGTCCAAGTGAGATAGTGTTGCTGACCAGCAGGCTTATACTCTTTTGCTCTCAGAAGTTTACTGGAAAACAAAATGAGGATCCTATTTTTAGCTGATGAATCTAGCACCTTCTCCAATGTGATATTTCTCTAGAAGCAGACTTAACAGTCAAAGAAAAGTAAAAATCATCAACAAATATTGGAAGGAAGCAAATATATTTTCAAATAAAAATGTCTTCATTTCAGAAAGCACAAAGAAACATTGAATTAAAATATTTGGTAGTCATGTTTAATTTGGTTGAACAACTGAAAACAAATTGTACACCTTGTCTATAACATTCCCTATAAATGACTTGTCTAATCAAATGGATGCAGGGGCAATAACAGCCTTGGAGGAGAAAAAAAAAATCATTGAATGGGACTGATTTAATGCAATTTTATGAGTAGATAAAAGATATAGGTCTGTTCTGCTCTAGGTTGCCTGCCTCAGTTGCCAATACAATAACCCCTGCTGCCTTACCCATGGCATCAGTGTCTCAGGGGCATTTTGGGCTTCTTGTTTCTGGCCTGTGAGCTTCAGCTAGATCAAGAGGCCAGCAGGGCTGAAGGGAAAGCCTTGACCCTGATTTTATTACTGATCTTCCCTCTCATGTAGTAGAAGGACTTGAATCCTCCTGTGATTTCTGGCGTGCCCCTGCTGGGTGTAGGGCTCTCCCAGGCCTTGGTACAGTTCATCTCTTTTTCCCAAAGCCCTGTTCCCAGCAGCTCTGCCTCTCTGCTGGCAGCACACCGTTTGCTGTCTTGCAGCTCCTCACCTCACCAGGTTCCAGGAGGCAGTGCCAGGACAGTTCTTCATCTGTCACAGTCACGGGTGGCTCCACAGGCCCACAAATCTGCCTATCTTTTGCTGTGAAAGCTCCGAAGTGACCCTGGAACAGACAGAAATTTGTTCTGTTGTGCTGTAATGTCACTCTTGGGGTCCGAGGGCTGTGTCTGACCTTTTCCTCATCCTAAAGCAGCATGTTTTCATGTGGAGCTGTGGTTGCCCTCACTGGTCTCTATTGTTCAGACTTCTGCATATTGGGAGGGACCAGCTTGGGAAAGTGAAGGTTTAAGGTAAAAATTGTCAAAGGTTATGTCAAAATTGCCACAGCCACATTAGAAAATAAAAAGCTGGAGATGGAAGAGATGAGACTGCAGCTGAACTGAGAGTAGTATTTATCAAGTTGTTCTCTTATCTTGAATGAGTGTTGGAGTCTGTGAAGTGGCCATTAAGGACCCATGGCAGGAACAGTGGGATAATAATCCTCTTTACAGATTGCAATTTAACTTAAGTCAGGGTGTGCTAAATGGTATTGTAAGTTTTAATGAAAGTAGATCAAAAACCTTGTTTTTCAAACTCCATACTGAGTATGTTACTCTGATTTTTTTTCCTTGTTATTGAGAAATAAAATTTGGACTCTTTGAGTGCTTGGAGTTATCCAAACAGATGAACCGGTTTCTTGAAATTGATAAATTTAATACCTTGACTTGATAATGTTATCTGTGATAACATTAGCTTATTTCTTAGATGTTATTTCTCTTAAGAATGGGTAACATTAATATTTATTTTTAACTTTTTACTTCTGTATACCTGTATAGTTAAATTTTGACCAAACTGATATAAATCCATAGGAATAGGTGAATATTTTTATGTATCTTATTATCTCACAAAAAATATAGCTTAAAATACTGGAATCATTAGAACTGTTTCAACCATGCCAGAAAAAGACATCATCTACTGGTATGTCTGCAGTGAAATGGCTGTGGATAATGGCTTCTAAAAATTGTCTCAATATGTGCAGAGGTATTTTGCAGGCTTCCTGGTACACAGCAATTTACAAAAGGAAATACTATCATATTTGCTAGGTACGTTATAACAACAATAAGAAAATAAGCAAGGCTTGGATCCTTGCTAGAGTAGCAAGACAAGATATTTCAACTGTTAGGAGCTATAGGAAAAACCAACAAAATATCAGGCAGGCTTTTCCTTTCAGTTATAAAATATTTATACTGTGGCTGCAGTCAAAAAAGCTACTGCACATACCCTCTCTCAACGCTTCATTCAGCACACAAAAGTTAAAACTATTTTCTTTGTTAGACAGTGAAAGATTTTGCGGGGGGTGGTGTTTGTCTCCTCAGACTTAGGTAAGGGAAATGACCAAGTTTTGCTTGGGTGCTTGCTCCAAGCATCCTGGGTGCAGAGGCTTCTAGGACGTAGAGTGGGCAAATTAAATAATGTAAAAATTCTCAAGATGAGACAGTTTTGACCACAATACATGCTGATGGTTAAGCCTTTTGACTTCTTGGAGTTTGATTCCTTTGTGTATTAAACAGAATTGGAAACTTGGTCAGCAGATTAAATGTTTTTTCTGCAGTGGGACTCTTACCTCAGGTCACTTAAGAAACAAAAATGCCTTATAGTTGCAGAAGTATTCATAAGAGTGAATGTTAAATTAAAAAACTGCAATTAATAGGTTCTTGTTTCATTTTGTAAATGGATGGGCTACTTCTACCTATTATTTATTGTAACTGAAAAATTATGTCAGTACTGATGGAGGAAGTTCATTTTCATGAGCAGATAAAATCTTCACAAGTTTTGTCGTTTTTGTCTGCTTTTGTGATTTTTATGTTAGGCTACATAGGAAAGTTAAGTGAAAAGGTTTCCTTTTTCAAGTGTTTGAAACAGGCTTGCTTCTTTGCAAATTTTGGTGTAAAATTCTTTGTGAGGATCAAAACTAAGTTGTCAAAACTTTTAATAAAGTAAGGAAAAAAGGGAGGGGATTATGCCACCATACATCATGAGCTTAACAGCAAATTTCTGGTATCTGTAAGCTTATGGCATGAACCCGCTGCTTCTCAGCAGACACAAGCAAGTTTAGTTTGCCACTTCTGTATTTGTTTCTTGCCTCCACTTAGGTGCACTCAACACTACACGTGCACCATTAATATCCAACAGATCTTTAAAGTTGGGAATGAAGGACGGGAAGTGCACTCGGTTGTTGTTGGGCAATGCTGAGCTGCTTTCAGCTTAGACAGGGAGTGATGTGAAACTGAACTATCCTGGAGAATCTGACTGACTGACTGGAGAATCCACTCTGAAGTCCTAATACATGGCTTCAAAACTAGAGGAAGTTGATTGTAGGGATGGAAATCCTAAATTATATCTACCAATGCTGTTTACTGTGAAATGCCATTTTTCCTGAAATATTACCTAGAGATTGTGGTCCAGTTTTCAAACCTCCATAATAAAATGCCCCAGAAGAAAACTCTTCCCAAATTTATCAGTCTTCCCCTGTTTTAATGTGACTGTGTTGCTCTTCATGGAATCACAAATAGTAATGTACTACAGAAATAACATGTCTTCACTTGTATCATTACAAAAGAAAAGTAATCAAATGAGACAGTAACCTTAGGTTGTGTTACTCAGGACACAAATTTTGCACAATTTCTGTACCAGTTTGAGACTGAGACGTTGTTTGCCTGCATACATGTGATGATTTCAGCTGTACAGAGTGCTCTTACCTAAAACTTAATTTCTGTTAGGGAATGGGTGTTTTAGAGAACTTAACCTTTCTCCTTAAGTAAATTTCAGTTTAATAATGAACCAAACAAAACAATTATTTTTTGTCTTGTCTGTTTCACCTCACTGTCTGTGTGTTTTAAAAGACTGGGGGTATATTAATGTGGAAACTATTTCTGTGATGTAGTTACAGTAAAACATAAATAACTTCACTTTCTGAAATATTGAAGTCAAGTGAGATACTTTCCAGTTTTTCATCTCTCTTCTGTCTTTAGATGAGTGCATGTCTGTTGTTTTTGCATAAATTATGCAAGCTTATGGCTGTTTTGGGTTGATTTTCTACATCTTTACTTTCTTTTGGAACTCAGGGAGAAGTAAGTTAATCAAGTTACATGCTGGAAAAAATGGGAATATCAGAAAAGTGTGATATGGCAGCTATGACTAAACAGACTGCATGATTTTGCTTATGGAATAGTTATAGAGGTAATTCAAAAGAAAAAATTACTAGACCCAAAAAATTGTTATGATTAGGTGAAAAGCTCTCTACTGAAAATTTTTGACCCAAAAAATAACTTTTTGAAATGTTCTTCAAAGCTCCAAAGTCAGTACAAATCTCTTGCTGGAAAGTTACTATGAGTAAAAAAAGAAATCAGGTTTAAAACAGCCCTTAGAAACTAAGATATTGGCCTTGAAAATGGCAAGACAATAATCCAAATTGGCAATAATCCAAAAGGCTTTGCCTGATAGTAGAAAGCTCAAAGGCTATCATAACATGAAAACTTTAGTGATAGTTTTTGAGAAGTAATTGTTTAGTACAGTGGGTGGTCCTGATAACTTCCAGTAAGAAGCAGCAGTAGTAGTTTAGAAAATGTATTCTGCATTTCCAAGTAGAATTCTGAAACATCTGAGATTACTGCAAGGGTGGTGGGTTTTTTCCCCCTTCCTCCCTGACAGTACCCTTACAATTACCGTATTTTAAAGAGGATTGTCAAAATCATCCTCTACTCTAATGAAATACTTATATGAGCTCAGATACCAAATCAACCATTCAAGAGAACTTAAACATTCACTTGGGTGAAGGAAGATATAAACCAAGCTTTATCATAGCCTCAGTACAACACCACAAAATAAATATGCATAATGAGCATCCTTCATATTAATAACAGTATGAGAATTAGTAAAAAGTAATGGAGCAAGAGGTTTTTTTGGTTTTGGGTTGGTGGATTTTTTTTTTTTTTTTTTTTTTTTTTTTTTTTTTTTTTTTTTTTGGTTTTTTTTTTTTTTTTTGCCACTGCTTTCCAGAAACTGGGAGACATTTTTGAAGTGGAAGAAATTTTATGTGACTGGGATCTGTTTTTAAGGCCTGTGAGATTACAGGGTGTAGTAGGGAAAGGTGAGAGACTGAGCAGAAAAATTAAGAGTAGTAGGTAGTAATTTGTATGTTCCCTTGATTTAAGGTCTTGATAAATCTACTCACCTGACTCCAAACACATTCAACATCTGAACTTTTTTGCATTTATAATAATAAAATAAATGTATTTACATTTACTTATTAAAAGACACAACAAATTTAGTCTGGCATTTGGTTTTGATGCTTTAATTAATGAAGCTGGGGCTGCTGGTAGTACAACTGAGATGGTCTGAAACCCTAAAATGTTTCTTTGCTCAAATTTTGAGAAAGTTATAGTGCACACATGCTGCTACCCACACACAGACAGCGTGAAAATGCTTTGCCAGTAATGGCAGCATATTTTTGAATTTGAGGAGGCACTTGCAAAGGTGGGGTTTTTTGTCTCCTCTTGCCAACCAAACTGCAAGTCTTTAATAACTCTTTGAGGGGGATCATCTTTTATGTATAAAGTAGCAAGGAAATCTATTGTTCTAAAGGCATTGCATAAACTACTGTTGCATCATCATCCCTCCCCATCCCCCACATACTGAATTGTTCCTTTTTGGTGGTAAAAATCATTCTCCATTGAGCAGTTTATTAGTTTTGATCCTTTTTAACACTAGCAGGTGAAATAGAACTCTGCTCCCAAGCCAGCAGGTGGAGGTGAATGTGGTTCTTGGGGGTTTTGTGCTGAATGCTCAAATGGAGGCAGGATGCTTTGTTATATATTGATGCCTCTATTAGGCTAAAATGTGCTTCTCACTGTGGGGATTTTTTGTGGTTTGAGGAGAGGATGATCGGTTTCAATTGTGAATAGTTTTAATACCTTATTTAGGTATACCTACTTCCATAAGTTAGTGTTTGCCTTTTGCATATTTTATAAAAAGATGGAAAACACTTTGCAGCAGGAATTCCTTGTGGGATGTTGTCCAGTATATTGCATAGTGATGACCTGGTCCCTAGGTAAAGCTTTTAGTGGTTACTGCAGTATCAATAATACTGTGGTGATGTGGAAAACCCCCATGTATTGGCCAAGTCTGGCTTGTCAGATAGGATGGGTTCTGTATCTAACTTGAAATTTTTCCCAAACTTTAAATTTTTTCATATACCCCTCTCCCTTCATCTTCTTTGGTAACTGAGATGTAAGAAACCAGAAGGAAGTTCCTCAAAAATTGGAATGTGTGTTAATTAAGTCAAGTCCCTGTAAAAGACAGGGCCAGTCTCTCTATGGTTGAAACACTCTCTGTGTATCAGGCAAGAAGTCTTTTGAGTTCTGTGTTCTGGTCTGATTAAATGATCTGTGTGCCTTCCATCCCACCCTTTTCTATGAACAGCGTATCCCTGTTGCCTGAAGTACAATTAGATGCTCAAAGGAGATCTTAATCTACAAAAGGAGGACTTGTATTTGTCCCTGTACTCTGTTTGTACTTCAGTAATCTGCCATTTAGCATCTTCAAGCATTTCTGATGCTGGTAGAAACTACTGATTTTCCCATCTGGCTAGAAGAATGCACTCCCTTATCCAATGTTCATTTTTGGGTTACAGCATCCTTGTTATCTTGTGACTCTCCCTTCTCTCTCCCACTTCCCTATTCAGGATAGAAGTTAATGTTCATTAATCAGAAAAAAGAGCCTGCATTTTCAGTGCAATGTTCAGTTGTCTGAAGACTAAAAAAGAAAAATAAGCCTCTTTTCAACGGCCAAAAATATAATGGGGAGCAACAAATGAATCCATACAAAACTTATCTACACTGCAGCAATGCAGTATCTGAATTTAATATGTGAATTGTTTCCAACAAGCAATAACATAACAAACCTGTCTTATCCTATTACCTAAACAAGTTTAGTCCATACTATCTTGTTGTAACTTATTGTGTGCCCTTGCAGTTTTCCAGTGGTTTTGTCAGCTTTAAACTAAGAAAGCTGCGGGAAAGAGCCAAAGACTACACTTTTTTCTGTGCTTGTTTGTATGTACAATCAGTAAGACATCTGGAGACTGTTAGATGTGTTGAAATCTAATTGGCAACAAAAATTATGTCTATAACCCACTGAAAAGACTTTGTACCAACCGAGGTCCAAATGTCACAACGGTTAAGTTTGTCAGAGATGTGAGGAAGAGGAGGGAAGGTTTTCTCGTGTCATTATTCACATTGGATCAATCAATTAATGCAGCTCAAAGGAGAAAAAGGATGCATTGTGGCCATAGTGACTGATAAAGTATTAAGTGGAGGATAGAGAGGCTATATTTATTTGGGTCTGCAGCTCTTCTCACCAGAATTGCATTCCAGTGTGTAAGTTAATTGAATTTTGCATTCCCTTAAGACCTCTATTATCCCATTAAAGTGAAAAAAGTTATCAAAATTTCCAGACCATTATTCTAATATGTAAGCTTCAAAAATTTTTATTTTCACTTCTGCTGTGCCTCAGCTAAAAGTGACAGGATTTTCTTACGCAGACCACTGTCTACTTGGTGTGTTACTCTCAGGAAAATACAGTATTATTGTCAGTACTTACCTGCTTTTGCAAGGGTGCTGTTCTCTTGAATAACAGCAGCCACAAAATTTAATTCTTTTTAAATTGTGTGAATTTGCACAGTTAGTTTATGAAATGCACATTAAAAAAAAAATCAATGAGAAAGCTTATCACCAAAATATTTAATATAAACAGGTATTATTTATTATTTTGGGTTTTTTTCCCCTGACAGTTTAAATGACACTGTTAGTGTAACATGATTTTCACTTTAGACCTTTGAAGTGTTATTTTTTTATCTTACTGCCTGTGAATACCAGACTATTACTGTTTGGTTCAATTTTAAGGAATGGTAATGCACTGTTTCACGTACGTACTGGAATTCATGTGATGGTTAGATGACATTGCAATCCTGAGGCCTTTTCAGGATTGCAATGTCAGGTTTTCTGTTGGCATGCAGTTGGGCTGCTGGCCCCTTTCACACAAGTACACCCAAATGAACTCTTCCATACAAGTTCCTTGCCATAGCAAGGTATGACTAAGCCTTAGGATAAAAAAAAATAATGAGGAAAGAGTAGTAACTTCCTCAAGTATTTGATCCTGTCTTCAGTTTGGGTATTAATATTTAGGAAGAACATCTGCACATGTAAAGCTGATTCTGGCTGTAAGAACATCATTCAGACGTCTTTAATGGGAGGTGTTCATATGAAAAAATTGCTGACTTCATGAATAGCCTACTTTGCGGATAAATTTGTGGAATGGTACAGGAATATTTAGCTGAAGTCATTGTACTAATCTGGGGGGGTTTTTAAGTGTTTTAGTTCTTCTTTGGTTTCAAAATGCGTGCTTGTAGCCTGATTTATAATCTGAAATGGGAGGTAAAAATAAAAGAGCAGCACAACAGATGGATGGTGAAAGTCAGAAAAGCCTATGATGATCTTTCTACCTTTCTAACAGAAATTGAAGGGATTGATGTAATGAATTTGTAATTGCTCTATCTGATCTTTCACTGATAGGGCTTCAAACTCCTATCTGCTTTGTTCTGAACTGAAGAATGTCTTCTCCTCCCTGAACAGTTTTCCTACTGTTCAGTCAACAGAAAACTGAAAACCAAACCATGTTTAGCTGAGAAGATCTAGATACATCAGGCAAGCATACTGAAAATACTGCAGAGCTTCTTTTTGGGCATGCTCTTAGGAATATTCATTTGGAGAAACTCTGGATCATGTGACAGATGCTACACATTCTCATCACACACACATTCTGTGAAGGTTGCCTACTATCATGGGCACAAATGTGGGAGTAGAGATGCAGAGACATATGCATCATATTTAGATTTCTACATGTGCAAATCTAATTATAATCAGAGAAGCACAGTACATTTTAAACTGGATTTTTTTCCTCCTTTGCTATTGCATTCCCATCAGATACATCTGTTAGAAGGAAATGTCTGTGGGCAGTTACTTAACCACAGCACAGAGAGCAAGAGAATTGGAAGGCAAGCAAAACTTCTGACTCTATAATGATATGGCAAGTTACTAAATATTGGCCTACTACATGGTGCCTCAGCAGGCTGTTTCTCAGGAGGTGGCTAAACAGACCAGAGGATTAGATGGCTAAACAGATATCTTAAAGGTCTTTAAAATCTGAGACGAGCGTAAGTGGGGGAAAAAAATTCATTATCTAAAAAATAAAAATTGTTCAGTTGTAACATAACAATACAACAGTTAGAAAGAAGGAAGAGGAGATAGGTTTCAATATTTATTTAAAAGAATAACAATAATGAGCAAAAGGTGATTATTTAAGAAAAAATGTGTTAGCTGACATATTTTGCTTTAATAACATGACACCTTTTTATCCTGCTTTGCCTTTTTTTCTTGCTCTGTTCATTGTATTTCTATTTTGTTCATACTAATTTTTGTATGAACATTTACTGCCAAACAAAATATTTTTCTTCCTTCTCCTCCTCCTGCCATTGGTCTCAATTTCTTGTTTCTACTTTGAATTTTTTCCTTATTTCTTGAAATAGTGGTTTGCTCTAGATGTCAGGACTACTTTCATTTTTGTGATGAGGTTATATCACATGACTTAAATATTTTGTCCTTTTTTTCTACTAGCTATGAAACTTCAAATTTGACTCCTTTTTCTGTTAATAGTGTTAAAAAGCCCCAATCAAACAAAAAAAAAAAAAAACCACAAAAAAAAATGGTAAACATATTCAGATTAAAGTTTCATAGATTTGTGTTTCCATTCCCGATATTAATTTGAATTCTCACATTTTATTCTGGTTTCTTAAGCAGAGTCTATTCTGTAAATAGCTATATCTTTTAATCCATCTCTCAGAATCTTTAAAAGCTCGTCAGTTCAGAGTTTCACATTCCTTTATCCCCTGTAGAGCTCACCTCATCTCTTTGAAAAGGCATTTCTGTATTTAAACGGTGACAAATTTGCTATGCTTGCACTTCTAGAGCACCGAAGTCATGGAAATATCTTTCTTAATTCTTTTTTTTTGCCTTCACCCTCTATTTTAAAAGGAAGAAAGGAGAATGATCTTGTAGTGTAACAAGTGGCTGTCCTGAAGAAGCATTGTGTCCTTAGCCTGGCTTTGCCGTGTGCTTTCTGAAGCCTGCAGACAAAAAAGTAGCAGCTGCCTGGTGCTCTGCTCTGCTCCCAGTGAATGGGCTCCCTTGATAGCCTGCAGTACATCCTGTACCCCTGGGCTCCTTCAGGCCCACTGTTCTCCAGGACAATCCGTACAAAATCCATAGTGTGACAGCGTCTGGGTGTGGGAAAATCCTTCAGCAAAGCTGAGCATGTTCCTGCCCCTGCAGGAAAGTTCTGGAATGATGAAAGCTAATAAATTCAGTTTTGTATTGCAGAACACTGTGAAACAGAATTGGAATTTGATCAGATATATTCTGAGTGTAGTAAGGTAGCAATTGGCTTGAAACTCATCCACTAAAGCTGTTAATGTAATTAATTGAGTAATTGAACAGTTTAAGATGAAAGAAACAGATTTTTTTTTGTACGGCCTATTATTATTACACTGGAAAAAGTGTTCACCTTTCTCAACAAAAGAATGCTCTGTGGTGAGTAGACTGAGTTTGTTTTCATGAAGCAAAGGACAAAATGTTGTAAGTCTGGTTAAACAGAGAGAAAAACCTTCCTTCAATGTTTATTTCTCTGTTTGTTCAGTACTCCTAGTAACACTTCCAGATGTAGTATGAAAGGGAAGTGTGGCATCTCTTATTACCAATTGTTTGCTGAAGAAGACAATACAAGAAGTAGATGTCAAAGAGGGTGTTCAGCATACCTGAGTTGATAGGAGGAAATGCAGACAAAATTTAAAATCCTCTTCAGAAACATACCACAGACATTGTGCCCTCCCCAGAAGCTAAACTGCGATGTCAGTATCCCAACTGGAAAAAATAACAAGTGTATTCATATGTAAAATGAAGTAAACAACAGGCAATGTTTTTTCAAATTTCATTTTAATACAATGTTGACTGCCTAGTGGCCAACTCTTAGCTAAACTAATAAGAACTGGTTTGGCATACTGGGCTCTTTTGTATGTCACTTGCAAATTGCTAAAGTTGTCACCAGACTGGTTAATAGGTCTGACCCATATCACAGCATGAATGAGAAATGCCTGCCCTGCCTTAGGACACTGTAGTCTTTTCTCTGTAAACCCGTTTTAGCTTCTACATTTCATTAGATAAACTGAATATTAATGAACATTGTGACAAACTAGATAGGCTTCCATATTTTTTGTGTGTTGGGGTTTGTCTTTCTTTTGGTTTAAGTATTGAGTCATGCAGTATTGAGCCTTTTAACCTCATTACTCAGATCAGGACAAGATTTTGGCCTGTTTCTCTCCTAGTGTCTCTGAGTTAACACAGGCACCCAGAACACCCACAACCCTATAGCAAGAACACAAACAGTCAATTTATTTCTGTTACCTTGCTAGCAGGGGCATCCCTGAGGCAGCACCTGGTCAGAGGCACATCAGCAGAGACACAGGCACTGTTGCACTCAGTTCATGCTAGAAGTCACTGTCCTGCTGTTCCCACAGGTTTATCCATGGTTATTCCCAGCTGCAAGGTCACTTAAGCCATTTCCAATTCTCCTGACCAGACTTGTGCTTTTTAATCCTTCTCAACAATGTCTAATAGCACAGCCAGTGGTGTTGCACAAAGAAAGGCTGAATACAGAATGAGGAGGAAAACTTTTTCCACCTTAGCTTTAAAGATGACTGCAGAGATGGAGCAGCTTTTAAAAAGTACCTGCAGAACTGGAGAAGCCTGGTTGATTCTATCATGAGATAAAATGTCATGTTGATACGTTTGACGTGTTTAGAATGATGTAGCACTGAGATAAAGTAGCAGCACATTTCTGAGGTTCCACTTGCAAGCTTCCATTAATGCTCTAGCATTTGGGCCAGCTGCTTCTAGTTTGAACTTCATGTCTTTTATTACTGGAACAAGATAGCTCCCTTGGAGAATGAACAGGCACCCTGGGCTTCCTTTCCACAGCACAGTGCTAGCTTTTGGAAAGGGCAGAAAAGAGTTTTTCTCTGCCATCCCAAGCAGGGCTGCCTGGTCACACCCTTACCCTGCTGTGAAACTTCACTTATTTTTCAATGATAATGTATCTGAGATACTAGCGATGCTTTGTCTGAGCTGACTTAGTGATGTTTTCTGTAGTTTTGCTTGCATACACCTGCATCCCTTTTTCCTTTTCCCTTTTTCAGCCTTTTTTAGACTGAGTTCTCACACCAGCTGTAGCATTCTGAAAATGTTTGCTTGCATTTAGCAATTAATAAAGGCAGGAGAATGATCAGTTTAGAAAACTTTGTTTTATCCTGCACTGTTCTGGGTATGATCTGAAGATTTTCCATGTACTATATGGGAATTTGGGAATTTCCAGTCCATATTTGGGAATTGGTCTATTAAACACTTTCTTCCCCCTTTTCCATACTTGATTATGCAAGCTGCCTTAGGGGCACTCTGTCACAATAATATAAGCTAATTTAGGACTCAAGTTGAAACACATTCCCTTTATTGAGTCAGGATCTAGATGTAGGTATTTTTAATAGATGTCTTCTAATTCACATTTGAATTTTCCATTTCTAATTTCATTATCTCACACTTAAACAGTCATAAGTGTAATGTTTATTCCTCATAGTACTGCTAAATCATCCTCAGTGTGCTCTAAATCTTATTTCATTTCAAAGTCCCATTTTTGAAATGGTAAAATATTATCTAGGACACAATGTAAGTATTCCCTCTATGAAGATGGTAGTCTTTTGAAAAAGAATTGTTCCTCTCTGATAGTTAGTAATTCTAATGCTACAGCTCTGAATCTGGAGGCTAAAACTGGATTTACTATTACCATAAATTTCCAAAGACCTCCACTGTTTTGGATTCTGTAGGTGTGGAGGAGGAAGAGAAGGAAAAGAGGGGAATGTGTTGTTATAATCAGGAATTGCAAGTAATTTTAAAATGCTAATATTGATCTGTTATCTTTAGATTTATTGATGCTTTTGCTTTCTTGCTGCAAGGGACAGCAAAGTATTTTCTTTTGCACACCTTCTACTATATATTATTTTCCTTCTGTGTGATGGTGGAAGTGGCCATACTCTATACATAAGCTAATAACTTTCAGGCTGCAAGATTGATTCTGCCTGAGAATCTGAATCTGTGCCATTGCCTGACTGGGTAGTAAGTCCCAAGTCACAAAACATGTGTTTATCCCTGCTAGAGGCTGGCAGCACAATTGTCAAAAAGACAGAATGTTACTAGCAAAATGATAAAAGTACATATGTGTGTATTAATGCATAGCATGATTTCTTACCTTAAATAAAAATTGGCTAGGAATGGGGAAAATTATGAACAGCTAAAACAGGTTAATTATATTTCACATTCATTATGTATAAATGAAAAGCCCAGCATTATTCAAAAGCTTCACTCAATTAAATCTTCATGAACTTAAAATTCTTATTGGTCCCTAATTAAATTAGGGGAATTACTGGCAAACTGAATTGGAGTTGATCTGTATTTAGGGACCTCTTGAACAAGGTCCCTCATCAATATAGTATCTCGCATATCGCTGCCTTAAATCTACCCCTGTGATGCCTCCATCTCAGTTGATCTAATTCACGATTTTAATTTTGTTTCCTTCTTATGAATTCTGTATCTGTGGGTCCCAGAGAAGGAATGATTGTTAGTTGCTTAAGTAAATCTTTCATTTTTGTGCCACTGCTAGGGTCTTAATGTGGGACTCTCTGGGCTTCTTGGTTGTTGAGTGAAAATGTAGTATTTTCTAAGCTAGGCAAACCCTTAGAAGACATAAATAAGCAAGCCAAGAGAAACTCACTATTGAAAGGTCATTAAACAGGAATTTGGCAACTCTATCTAACAGTGGAATGCCAGGGTTTTTTTTTCCTAAAGTAATTGTCTCCTAAGTTCTGAATACACATACACTAACAAAAGAATATACTCCCATAACAAGATCTTAACACTTATCGTTGCCTTTAGGCCAATCTGTGGTAAAAAAAGTTTAGTGTTCTGCTAAACAAGGTAATTCATATTTCTCTCTCGATTTAATAGCAGGTCTTGAGTATTTCCAATATGGATTTATTCCCTCTTTCATAAGAAAGAAATGAACATGGAGTTATATTCCAGGATCAAAAAATATATAACTTAATGCTTAATATCTATAACTTAAATTATAAGGGAGTTTAGTTTAAACGTTGATGAGATCCCTAAGCAGTCATGATTGTTTCCATTGGGCGTCTGTTAGAATGAGGAGACAAAGACTCCAGAAATATCCCTTCATTCCGACACCCAAGTTGCTCTTTTTTTGTACCTGCTGCTATAATATCGGAGGTGCAAGCCTGCATTTGAAAAGCTGACACACGGCTCTCTTCCAACATTTCCTGCCAATATAAATTAATGCTTACCATAAGACATACTTGGATGGTACAAAATGATGGTCCTGTGAGAAATGCTTGAGGAACAACTGAGTAGTTCTGGCTCTTACACATCAAATCTAAGGGTATATATTAATTAATTACAAAACAATCCCGTATTGTTTCTTGCCAGACCTCGTGTTTTGCATGTCCACAGTGATAGCATCATATTTGTTTAGGAGGGAATATCTGTCTCACAGGACCTGGTATCTAGAGGAAGATTAATCAGTCTAGCTAATTAAAATAATGACACTTAATGCTGTATAGTTTATTTCATTTGTAAAGTTAAATGGATATTATTACTCTCATTTTATCCCCTACCATTTTCAAATCACAAAAGAGACGTACTATTGTTTATTTAGTTATTTAATTTTTCTTTTCTTTGACTAGGAAGATATTAGGGTTTACCAATGTAAAAGTATGGGATTTACAGAGCTTAACGGGATATTACTCCATCTCTTGAGTGCCTGGATCTTAAACTTCAGCTATTTCATGTCAAATAGAAACCAAATAAAGAGCTGATGCCAAAACCTGTCCTTCACCAAGTTTTTCTTGGTAAATGAGGTGATTGTGCTAAGCAGAGGACTGTCTATGAGTAGAAAGTAGGTGTCAGAAGCAGGTACCTGATAATTGCAGCTCTCCTGTTTACAGCTTGCTTGGTGCTGTCAGCTGAGGGAAGCAAAAAAAAAATAAATCCTTTCTTAAGAGGAGGTGCTGAAAGAATGAAGCAGAGAAGACCCAGTAGGTTGGTGAGATGAAAAATGGGGAGTCATACTGCAGTCTGCAGTCAGGTACTCAGCAATGAAAAGGCCCTAGGTGTTAATTTCACTAAAATCAGAAAATCACTAATGTTTCAAGCAGATGTGTCAGATGACATTTGACACTGGACTTCTTGCACATGTAAGACTGTGCTGTATACCTATGATCAGTGGTATAACATTTGTGTAAAACTGATTCAAGAATATTTTTGGACTCAAAGACCTTTTAAATGTACATAGTATTAACTTAATTCTTAATAGTAATAAACATTTCTGAAAGGTAAACATTTGTTTAATTAATCTGTCAGATATTATGGAGATCTCAGTCTATGATAGAGGTCTCTACAGGAAAAAGGAAAAAACTGTACTGCAGAATATTTCAGGTCTCATGGCTTGAATTTCTTTTGTTAATATTCTAGGGATTACTATTATTTTGATGGTGAATATTTCTTCTGCTTTCCGTGTTTCAATTTTTTTGCATTTGGTAACACACTACACCTTTCTCACCCACGAAAGGTTATATTCACAGTGAAAATATTATCAGTGTCAGTAATTTTTAGGAAGTATGACTTTGTGCTCTTCTTATGGGTCAGAGACATCCAGTTATAGAACAGAACTGATACTCTTAAGTATCAGTCATATATGTGAATGAAAACACTTAAAGGAAATTGTAGAGTTGAAATCCATCCATGTTCAGAAGGCCAATGTGTAATTTTTCCTCCATTTCAAGTTCAACTTCTGTCGTTTTAACCGTTCTCTGTGATATAATGCTTTATTCTCAGAAAAAAGGGGAAGCAATCGTAAGATGCTTTCACAGTACTATTTTTTTCCATAGCATTCTTCTACACTTGAATTAGTATCACAATGTGCCAATAAAAAAACCCAACCAAACCCAAAAAAACCTACTTATATCTACAGATGAGTGAGAGAGAATACATTTAGCTAGTATTAACTTCTGAATCAGCAAAAAGTTAAAACCTTTGTCTTTCTCCCCACGTCCACCAAGTCTTTGGGCCCTAGTCAGAAATGTGTGTTGGTAGAAAACTTTGATTTGCATATCTGGCTTTGTTGGCATGACTTCTCTCTGCTATCTGTATAGCTTATCTGCTGTCCTAGCTCTGAAAACAAATGTCAGGAGCTGGGATATTGAACACAGGATGAACTTGGAAAATCTTGCTGGATTTTTTCAGTGCTTCCCTTCGTACCCAACAGTGCAACAGCCTGTGTGAGTTTTGGATGCTGAGACTGAGATTTGGAACACAAAACAGGAAAATACATATTAAAATCATAAGGATTTGGACCTTTTGGGTTTAAACATGCTTTCTAGGAAACCAAATATATACACATATATATATATATATATAAACAAGTTATTACAGTGATACTAAATAATCAGTGTAGAAATGGTAAAGGAACAGAACTGAACATTTCAATAGCCAATTATTCACATGGCTGCTGACAGGCTTGGGACTTACTTGCCCCTGTTGAGCAAAGGTGGCAGTGGCCCTCCAGATGTTATCACCACATGATCAAAAGATGGAATGAAACTGATCCCTGGATGCCTTTGTTATCAGTCTTGTCTGACCTTTCTGGGTGACTTGGTCAGGCCACTGCGCTGGTGAATTGCCAGTCCAGGCTTTTCTGCTGGTTATGTGGTGGGAGATCAGCTTAGAAAATGATTCAAATTATGAAATTACATCTGTCTCTTGAGCAATAGGTTGGCAGATACAGGCATAATTAGAACTGTAAAATGCTTTTAACAAATTTGGAAGTTTTTGAATGCAGAAAATGACCCTGGGCATGCTTTGATGTGCCCAGAAAGTATGTGCTAAGTCAGTGGCCATGATTTTGCAAACAAATTTCATATGGAAAAATTAATGAGGAAGGGTTGCTTTTTAGGAGTTGGGGACAAAGCTCTGTACTATGTGATAACATGTGGTAAATGACAGGTATTAGGTGAATATATTTCCACTATGAAGGACTCCAGAAGGAATTGGTTCATATATTAGTATTTGTAGTTGAGACTTGTCAAAACTGCTGTGGCAAAGGCACTGGGTTCTGCACTATTGTTGCTTTTTACTGGGATTGCTGCCCCTCTGAGCAGGGCCATCACTCTCCTCAGGCTTTCTTTTGCTGGTAGTGTGCATGCAGAAACTCTTCTTCCTGCCCATCTTCTCTTTTGCTAGTTTGAACTCCAGCTATGCATTGCTGATTCCACTCCCACCTATGCAGCCAGTGTCTGTATGTCTCCCAAGCAGCCGTCCCTGCTTTTGGATTCGGTGTCCTTTTGTTTTGTGCCTGAACTCAGCCAGGAGCTCTCCTTTTTATCTGTGCTGGCCTTGCTGGATTTCTGCAAAGTGGGATGAACAGTTCTCGTGTTCTGATAAGGCTGACCTTGAACTTTAGCCAGCTGGGTCCCTTTGCCCTGGCAGGCAGTTTCCCATGGGATCTTTCCAAGGAGGTCCCTACAGAGGCTGACATCTTCTCTTTGCATTCCAGGATGCAATACTGTTGATTCTACTCATTCTTTTTGGTATCTTGAGCATCTGGATTTCCTCTGACCCCACTGTATTGACAACAGATACCAGAGGCTTATAAGACACAGCTCCTGTGACAGTGAGACTTCCCAGTTGCCTCAGGAAGGTTTTATCTGCCCCTCCTTCTTGATTATCAGTCTGGTATTTTCCTGGAGCACTGAATAACTGCTTTTGCTCAACAACAGGGTTGAGAAATTACCACCTGGGCCCCCATCTTTCACCCTTGCCAACAGTGTGTCCTGCTTTTTAGTGCAGTGCACATGGGCCTTGTCTACTTATTTGATTCTGGGGTAAGGAATAGGGATGGGAGTGAATTTACAATTTCATAGTACATTTCTGTGGGGTACAGGTTTGATATTGGTACTCAAATGTGGTGGTGTTTTTCTTTCTTTTTTTCTCTGCATTGAGATTGCTTCTCCTGTGCGCTGTATGGCAGGAGTTCGTGTACCTGTATGTCTCAGAGTATTCTTAGATAAGTGCTTGGGGGCGAGGGAGAGAAGCAGCAGGTAATCTCTAAGTCTTTCATCACAGAAGCCCTAGAGGATCCTTTTAACATAAAACTACTTGTACTTAACATAAAACATAGAGTAAATGAAATGTTCCTTCAGGTAAAAAGTGTGACCATTTGGGAAACTTACCTCATTCTATCACTTAGCCAGTTGCTCTACTGAAGAGGAAGGAATTGAAGGGGGAGTTGGTGTGATTAGCACATTAGCTTGAAATCTTGAACAGTAAAATCCTCATTTTCTCAGTCTTGTCTTTTCTTGTCTTACTTGACAAGTCTATATGAGATTGTCTTTATAACATTTTAAATAGTAGTAATCTTCCTTTTTTCTGAATATTTTCTTCAGCTGCAGAATGTACAAATAAGCTCTGCCTTAATGTGCTTGAATAGGCTTCTTTAGCTTAATGTTCCCTTCAGGGATTCAGATTCACAACTTTCAATCTTTCCTTCCTACTTCTGTCTCTGAAAACATCAGCATCCCTTTAACTATCTCCACGTCCTCCTCAGGCAGTTTGTCATGAGGTATTTCTTCTGGTCTGTGAATTCCCTTTAAGCTGACTTTATTTCTTTGCCTCTTTTAGGGTTGTTGGGGGTTTTTTGTGTGTGTGTGGGTTTTTTGGTTTGGGGGGGGGGGGAGGGGGTTTCTTTTACTTCATTTTGTTCTTGGTTCCACATCAGCTCCCTTGCTACAGCTGACCCTTTTGTGATGCTGCTGTTTGGAAAAAAAAAAAAAAACAAAAAAAAAACTTTGTTCATTGTTCCTAACAATTGTCTTATCTTCTATCATTTGGGAAACTGAGACTGCATAAAGGAAGAAACTTTTTAGAGACTGAGGCTCTGCTTTGCAGATAGCTCTTTCCTGTCAGTAATTTAAACTATGATAGTGCTATCACTGGCATGCTGACATTGGGCATATGTACAGTGCTTGCAGGGTCAGGAGCCTTCAAGTTTTCTTGAAAGAGCTTGTCAGACCTTTTCTAATTACTCATAATCCGAAAAAAACAGATACAGAAGAAATTGCAAAAATGGAAGGGTTTTCCTAGGAAATTGTTAGGTTCAGTCAAGTTGTGCTGGTGTAATTTTAGATGTCCTTCAGGATTTCAAGACATTTTCTTTGGGTCCGGAAAAATTTCTGTGTCTGTACACTGGTAACTAGAAATAAAGAGCACTATTCTAGTGTTCCATGAGCATTAGTCTATGTGCTCATTTGTTTCAGTAATAAAGAGTATAAAACTATTTTCTTCATATGACTGATATAAATGACAAAATAAAAACTGGTAATAATTAGGTTTTTTAGAACACCTGCTTTTCTTTATTTTTCCAGATGACCTTTGTCTATCACTCCTTAGAGTCTTTGTTCCACTCCCTCTGTCTTATACCAGCATCAGAAAATATTGCCAACAGTTTGGAACTTCTTTCTTTTTTCCTAGTTTCAGGAGCATTTCAGTGCAGTTCTTTTCCATCACTAAGCAAGATAAAATGCTGTAGTAATACCAAAATTACTGGTTTATATTTGCATTGTCTTATTTACACTCTTTTGTCATGCATATTAGGCTACCGCTTTGGTTTGAAAAGACAAGTGTCTGCTAAAGAAGGCAGGAGCTTCTCTTGAAATGGAAAATGGAAACCCCCTCCCTTTGAATGATTATAATTTTGAAATTAAGGGGGCAAGGGGGCTCTCAGGCAAAGGTATGGGATTTGGAATAACAGTTCTTTATTTGGAAAAATAAAAAATGCAGTAATACAAAACAGCACTAACAGAGTCAGAAACATGACCTGACACCCCTGTTGGTAGCAGTCCCATTAAATGATGGCTGCAGTCCTCCTGGAGTGGCAGATGTGGTTCTGGTGGAGCAGTGATCCTGTAGAAGGGTGGAGTTTTCCTCTGAAGGTCCAGTGGTGGTTGTAGATGGGCCTGATTTCCCTCTGGGAATCCAGTGGAAAAGAAAGCTGCTCCTCTGAGAATCCAGTAAGAAAAGGCTGCCTGTGGTGTTCAAAGTCTCAGATTATATCCAGGTAGGAATGCTTGGCTCCGCCCCCCGGGCAGTGCTTTTCCCAGTGGGACGCTGCAATTTTTTTCAGTCATGCAGTGACACTCAATGTCCCATTAACAGAAGATATTTCCCAGAGGGAGGATTGGTTGTGGAAGAGAAAGAAAAACAGGCCCACCTGGTTTTAGCATCTGGCCAAATTTGCAGGAGATAACTGCCCCACCTCTAACAGATGGCAATAGAATGCACACCCCCAGCCACATCTTGCATTTGCAACCTAAAACAGCTCCTCTTCCTGAAAATGAAGTCAACAAATGTTGTTATCCAAAACAGTTGGTGAGTAAGTATTTTGGAAAAAAAAATTTAAGTATCAAACACCAAACTGACATGTTTTAGAGAATGTTGAGGAGCAGAAAATGGTTGGTGTTCTTTACTTAAGAGCTTGTTGTTTGCTTTTACTCCAAAACCACCTGCTTGCTGACTTTTTCTATCCAGTGTTAAAAAGTATTGAGTTCATTATGATCAGATTAAAGCAATTTTGACTGTCACAAGTAGCATCCTAGAAGGAGCTGGGTCTCATAACTTTGGCTTAACATTATAATTAAAGTACTGAGGGTTTCTTTCGGTGGTGGCAGTAGAGAATTGTATGCTTCTGACTTGGCTTATCAATTTTTCCATTATAAGAAGCGCTGTTTGCCATTTGCTGGTTTTCTGCTTGGTTGGGGAAAACTCTGTCTACTTCTATCATCTTTTCCTTGAATTAGTGTCTAGTTTCTCAGAGTTATGCTTTTGCTGATGCTTAGCACCCTCTTTGTAAAACGCAAACTACATCACAGTTCTGAAATAAACATGCAGTATCTGCAAATTTGCCTCTAACCTAGAGATGTACCCATGGAAATTTAGAAGCTTGAGGGGACTGGATATAGGACTAGAATGTTACATGAACCAGGTACACGGCATGCTTAGCCAAAGGAGAGGAGGTGGTTCTTCAGGCAAAGAATGCTGAACTCTGAATGCTCAAGTTAGCAATGAGCCAAGCAGAAGAAACAGGGAACTTCGGGGGATGAGAGAATCCATCAAAGGTTCTAAATACAGAGATGCCACCCTTGAGTTGAGGAAATCTCTCTGTTGCAAGCTGAGGGAACACTAGAGAAAACTAATTTCTCACAGCTGTTGTTTCTGTTTTTGCTTCCCCAGTTAGTCTCTACATTTTGCCATGAGAGGCAGCATACTGTGTTGGGTAGATTTTTTCAACTGACCCTTATGGCTCCTCTTGTGTGTATTTATCTTGTTATTTGCATTTTAGTAACCTCACTTTGAGACAATTAGCTTCTACCAACTTGTCCTGTTGCCAGTGAAAGTAGAGGCTACAGCTCTGGTGAAGTTTGGTGTTACTTCCAGAGTGGGAAGGGATTTGAAACCATTTTTGCCTTTTCACTGACAACAGGGGAAACATAGAGGGTTTAGTTTCCTTATGCTAATGTACTCTGTGAATATCCACTGTGCTACTTCCCCAAATTGCTTACAATTTAATTTGAAGCAATGCGTAACAATCGACTGTAACCAACAAATAAGAAGAATGATGAGAAAAGCAAGAACAGAAGTGCCTGTAATAAAATCATTACACGGTTCCAAGTGACTTCTGTCATTGGACTTGGGAGCAGAATGAGGCATTAAAAACTAAGCAGTATGAAATGTAACATTCTAGCGAATTTGAAAGCACTGTGGGAATACTGACTCTCTCATTCAGACGTGGACTTTATGAAGGGTGGTTATTTCTGCGCTGAAACTCATAAAACAAAATGTTTTAAAATATTTGTCTGTTTTAGTCTTTTTATATTGCAAGGTCAATGTGTTGGTCTAAAATGTTAACAAAACAGCCATTTAGCTCTGAAAGCTCCTTTTTACTAGAACAATTCACAATTTTATTGTGTGGTGCTGCTGTCTGTGCTGCAGACCTCCAAAGAAAAAAAATACTGAGAAAAGAGAAACTCCTTGAATGAAGGAATTCTCTCATGCATTGCCAGATGGAGTCACTCAGAACATGAAAAAAATAGTACACTAAATTGATAGAGCAGAGCTGCCATCCTATGTTTTTGGTTTTGTTTTTTTTCAGTGTGTGTGTGTATATACATACACACAGATCCCTCAAGTTGTTTGGGGTACTCTTTCTAATATGGAAATGAGAATATTCTTTCCTTGTAGCCTCAGTGTGAAACTAATTACTTCCAAATCTTCAAATTGTACCTAATTCACCCAAAGGAACTACACCAAGATATCCCTTTAGGTTCTTTTATTGTTGTTCAAATGTTGTGCAAACAGGGAGTGGTTCTTAACTGTCCATTTCTGTTGAAGTAATATAGAGGAACTTCAGGAAATGAAAAGCTGAAATGTGTTCCTTCTTCCTCACTGTGGAGAAAAAAAGCCCAAAAGGTTTAAATGAAACTGAGTTCTAATACTCAATCATAGACAAGATATTGTATATGCAGATCTGTATGTATGCAGTTAGATATATAGATGAATGCACAAGAAATCTGGAGTGGATTTCATAGCTCTTGGGAACAAGGGGAAACAGCTGAGGCTTTATTGCTGCAGTTGAGCTTTGCTGAGCATTGCAAATATAGAATGTTGAAAGAAAAGCTAATAAGAGGATAGCTGTTGGCAGAAGAAGCTCACATTTATCAGCAGTTTCAATTAGAATTAAGCACTGCACTTAGAGAAGTCATAGCAAATGTGAGGATCAAAGAAATGATTTGATTTACAATTACCTCTGTGCCATTGATGTGTTTATCAAACAATTCAGGTACAGTAATGAGCAAAAATACTAATGTGAAAGGAGAAGTCCAATCAAATCTATCTCCCAAGTGTAGTGTACAAATGTTGAATGAGAGAGGAAACAAATAATAAGGAAGAAGAATGGAAAACTTGTGGAAGCTGAAACCACATAATAATTTAACATCAGCGTTAAGATTCACAATGCAGGAGATGATGGAAATAGTGTCATAGCTAAATGACATTAGGTCTTTACTTCTAGAAGTTAATCATAACCAGATCTCTGTTCTTAAACAGTAATCTAAGTAGAGAAAAAATTGCTGGTACCAGTAAGAAGTATTGGAACATTAGCAGTGTAATTCCAACACCCGATTCTATGAAGATCGGAGAAAGTTTGACAGGGAGTAACTTAGAGCATTTGTGCCCATTTTGTTCAGAATATGAAAGATCATTCATCCATCTCTGTTGAAAATGTCATTAGAGTGTATGGCAGGTGGCAGAGAAATCTGAATGTCAGTGAAATAAAGCATAAGAGATTTTCCTGGTGAGGCATGAAGGTTGTCATCTGTAAGTCCTGTTTCTTTGAGCTTTTTCCTTTCTCTTTGGAAGAGAGGGGAGGATAAAAAAGAAATCTATCGCAATCCAAGATACTCTGTTATTTCCAAAGATCTTATGTAAATATTACACTATTGATACTTGAAAAAAGTAATTCTTCTGTGCATCTTTTTGTTGCTTTTTCAAGAGTCATGGAGGTCTGTCAGGAGAGACTGATCTGCAACTCTGAGGTTTCAGCAGGCTTCCTGGCAACTCCCATTTGCTACAGAGTGTGTTATTATCTGTTTATTACCTTGTTTGGATGGCACTTTCAATTGGCTTCCCCTCAGCCATGTCTTTAATGCCAGAACACTTCTGAAAGAGTCTTTCAGGCTGTGACCGGCTTGCCTGGGTTTCTTGGCCATGGCTATGATAATGATGGTTTCCAACACAGCTAAAAATGAATGCAGTAACTACCTGCTGTTTGAGATGTTCACAGCAAGTGGGACTGGATGCAAGAGAGGATGTTAGTTTGAATTGAGGCTGAGAAATCTTTAAGGTTGTATAATTCACAAATGGCGCTTGTCTGAAATTGAACAAGTCTTAAGAGATGGTTTGGGGACAAAAAAAAAATACATTAACAAATGATGTGGGGTAGAACTTTTTGTGACTGAAAGCAAATCAAATAGCTCAACTTTACTGTGTAGTATCAGTGGGGAAATTCCAGGGTAACTGGCTAAGTTCAAGCTCCTTGCCTCAAAAGTGAATAATTGTGCTATAGCTCCTTTGCCACCTGTAACTGTCCTTTGAGGCTTCTCCTAAATACAGATCATGCCTAAAATTCCATTATTAGTCCCAGCCAATAACAACAGAATGTAAGAGTGAACACAGAATCAGGAATACAAGAGAACTTCATAGAAAGTTGTGGTTTTATTGTTTGGCTTTTTTTTTTTTTTTTTTTTTTTTTTTTTTTTTTTTTGTTTAGTGAAGGACTTTCACAAATCTTTTTTAGAAATTTGACATAATTGTTTATATTGGAGGCTGCTTTGTAAGTTTGTTTGGTTTTTCCTTCAGAATGTTAGCATCCAAACCTACTTTTATATATTTTCTGAGATTTTGCCTCTGCCTAAGCAAGTTATTTCTGATTATCCTGCATTCAGGGAAGATTTTGATGAAATTGTTAAATATTGTTTCTCTTGTCTGTAAAGAATCAGTTTAAATGCTTCAATAGTTCATTGGAGTTTATGTACCTTAGTCACTTAGATGTTGTCATCTTTTAACATCTGAAATAGATGAAATAGAAAAAATATCAACTGTTATAAGTAAATTAAGGAAAGATAACAAATTATTTTTTTAGTCATGTAAAAATATGTGAAGTTCACAAGTGGAAAAAAAAAATCTATATTTTTGAAATTTCTTCCAGCTTCATCCCAATTTAAGGCACCTTCAGTATTCTGTGATGCTACATGTGCTTTGTTGATTGATTCATCAATGCGTTAATAAGCTCTTCTTTCTTCTCCTCCTTAATGAATTTTTATTCTGCTTATTTAAAACAGACAATTTTAATTTTTTTTCAGGGTTCTCAGCAGTGAATGGTGCAAAAAAAATTTAATGCTTGCCCATGGCAAGGACTCTAGAACTAGATGACTTTTAATGTCCCTTTGAACAGAAAACCATTCTGGGATTCTATGGTTCATGTCAGCTGAAGTGTTAGGTGCCATCGGCTGTTTCCCATCAAAGACTCACTACAAAAATGAGGATATTTTTTCAGGAATATTTGATCTGTGCTCTATAGAAGTGAGTTTTATAATAATACTTCTCACTATGACTGTTTACATAAGTTCTCTAGATGAAAGTGAATTTGGGGAGGCAAATTAAATTTGGATAGGTCAATTAAGCAAAATATTTTAGTGAAACAGAGTAAATCCACTATTATTCCCTTTTGTTGGCCTGAAATATTTTTCTGCTTTGTTCCACTCTCTGATATAGTCTACCATTTATCTGCTTTATTTTCCTCTGAAATATTCTTTACAGAGATGGAGTACTGAACTATACTTCCTATATTTATAGCTCTTTGAATTCTAGAAGTGTTCTGTAGTATTTTGAACTTTCAGGATTCTCCTGTTTACCTGATAGAATCTTTGCCTGATGATTGTTAGAAAGTTATTCTAGTTTCCCAATTACAGTTATAGTAATCTTTGGCATGGCCAAAAGTTAAAAATATACTAATGTTTGGCTTCAAAATATTTACTGGAATTGCATCTCAATACCTCATTCTTGCAATACAATTTGTAGTAGAATTGAAAAATAATGTGATGCTTGGGGTTTTTTTGGTGTTTGTTGGTTTCTTTGTTTTGGTTTTGGGGGGGTTGTTTGTTTGGTTTTGTTTTTCTTTTTTTTAAGTTTGAAGAGCCAGCTGCAAAGAGAAGTGGAGGGAGTACTTGCAAGAATAAGAGCAGGATCTCTTATGGCAGCTTTCTTGCATGGTACTATTTGTTGTTGCAGAAATGAGGCAAGAAGACAGCTGTTTATGCAAATAAAACGTCTCACAAATCCACATGAGAAGGTGTGCACAACACTTATAAGAAAGAAATGTTCCCTCATGCTCATACGGCGTCTGTTTCCTGAATAAATCCCACACCAGCCTAAATTCCTGTCTGCCAGCTTGTGTTAATGAATATGGAACTTGCTGAAGAGCCAAAGCATAATGAAAGAAAAAAAAAAAGAGCATAAACATTGCTTTTATTTTGGGATGGATGCATGACTAATCCAAATTAGGCATACAGCACTGTCCATTTCAAAGGGCAGGCTCTCTGGCTGGCTTTGCTTGTTCACTTGCTCTAAAGAGAAAAAAATACACTGAAAACTTGGTCAAATATAATGGAAAGAGAAAGAGAAAATGATAGAATTGGATTATAAAAGTTGAGGGGAAAAAACCCTACTGCAGAAGTGCAGTGTATGTTGTTTTGATGTCCAACTGAAATACTAATTTTTTAGAAAGACCACTATTTCTCCTGGCAGAAGAACTGTAGCATATGGCATCAGGAATTTGGTGAGGTTTGTTTGTTTTGTTTTTTTTCCCCAAGAACTGGTTATAATGTCTAACCATTTCATTTGTAAGGGGTACAACACAGCTATCTCACTCAGCTTCAAGTACTGTTAAATATAAATTATTAAATAACAAGTTGAATTTCTTCTAACTGGCTTCCATACAAACATTTCTGTGAGAAAAGGGCCCAAATGATTGGTCACCTTATGATGGTAAAGCATGTGGAAATTTCAGTGTTGCCAGGGTTGCACTGCTTGTTGTGCCTATGAAGAAGTTCCCGGATTTATCAAAGTCAGACTAATTAGTTGGACTTGGGCAGATCTTCTAGATCTTTATGGTTTTAATAACTACATTTCACCATGCTGGCTTCCACATGTGAAGGAAATGGAAGAGGAGCTGTTGCTCCTCTGACTTTGAGTGTATCTTAGTTTTCATTTGTGGAATGTGGAAATTACAGGGATGATTATTAGGTCTTGGTTCCTGAAATCTGTCTGTAGCATGGATGGTTACTTTATGGTGCTTTAGTAGTGTGTGTCTTTTTTATTTACAGGAACAGCTAAGAAATCTTGATATTGTATCATTTCATGTTAACCTGTTGATAAGATGAGCTGTATGGCAAATAAGACTGCGATCTAGAAAAAAAAATTTTTTGTGAAATTTCATCATGACTTTCTATTGTTGAATACATGGAGTTGGCCAGTAGTAACTCTTGTAGCAAAATTTCTTACAGGTAGGAATATAGAAAAATATGTTACTAATCTTACGTAGTATTGAAACTTTCTGTAAGTTGTCTTTAGTTTTTCCTAGTTTCCTAACTGTGGCTAAAAAAACCCAAAAAATATCCATCTTGACAGACAAGTAGACATGCAGGAATAAAAACAGCTTTGAGCTCCAAGTGCAAGACTTTCTTTGTACACTTAAATATGTGTTATTTCATTGCTTAGGAAAGCAAACTAATCCCTCCTAGAAATTCTATTATGTGAAACCGTATTGCTACCGATACAAGTCAACATCAATTTTGTAACTGTGGAAACCAATCATATTTATTTCTGTCACCTACAGTATGTTCCAACTGACTGATGATAGTAGTACTCAGTCCTTTGCGAGGACTAGCTGCTGTAATAAGGGTGAGAGATAAACCTCTGAAACCTATTGACAAGGTATTTGTAACAAGAAGATGATAAAACTCAAGAATTTGGGTTTCTTTCCAACTTGCTCTGGGAGTGTGCTCTTGTGACCCACGCTCTACATCTTCATTCTGTAGAGAGTATTGTTTCTAAAAGATGTGGTGGTGATTATTCCTTTTTCACTGCAGTGCAATGAGGGGGAAAACACATGTGAAGAATAAGAGTTGGCTTTCTTGTTAAGTTCCGTTGCAGGTGTTGCAGAAGTGACAGCATCAGTCTCTTTTAATTTGAGAGGTAGTCCTACTGAGATCATACAGATCTGGGATAGAACAGGTACAAAATCTGACAGAATTTAAAGTGACTTGCATTTTTTTCTGCTAAGTTCAGTAAATGTCATCTCCCTAGCATGTGAAAATGGAATTTTTTTCAGTCTTCATTTCATCAACTGTGGCGAACAAATCTGTGCTGAATTTAGAAAGTGATCCAATCTTAATATTAAAGAAAATTATGCGAAAACACTTCCAAGCTTATTACAACTAGAAAATGAATTTTAAAAATCTAGAAATTCAGTGTTATTATGACTTTTGGAAGGCATAATAACTTTAACCTGCAAAGATAAGGGCTAAATAAAAAATAAAAAAAAAATCACTAAGTAAGAAGAAGGGAAAACAAACAACAAAACAACAAAAAACCTGCAACACAAACAACCTCAATAACCCTGTGGCTTTAATTTCTATTGCTAATGTATTGATGAAATGACACACTCATGAAATAAATCAATCCCTTCTGACAGCTGCCAAACTTCTGCCCGTGATTTGCTGCTAAAGATACTACTTTTAGGAGACTTTCTGGTCACCTGCTCCTAGAAGGCCTTTTATATATACCTTCAGGGAATCTTTCATAGTACAGAATACATAAGAGAGTGACTAAGAAGGATGTATATGGTAGGACTTGCTACCTGGAGGAGAGGAAGGTTTATTAGATTACAGTTGCTGCTAATTTCTGCTTCAGAAGAAAGTCTAATTGAAGAAAAAAAAAACAAAAAACAAAAAACAAACTTCATCAAAACAACAAAACCAACCAAAAAACCCCCTCACTTCCTTATATAAAAGAAGTTTGTGAAAAGTCTACAGCAGTTATCAGCTAAGGATAATCAAAGATTATTGTTGCCAGGGGTTTGTATTTCTTCCTTTCTCCCACTTTGAGATCAAAACCTGTTATTCCTTTGCTCATTTATTTGGTAAAATGATTATTGGCTGCTGCTTCTCTATAAGGAGAACTAAGTTTAGCACTGTCAGGAAAATCACAAAGTGTTCATGAACTGGTGAAAAGGCTCCCCTTCCCCTCTCAAGGGAGACTCTTTAGACTCCAAGCAGTAGCAAAATACTCATTCAGAAACCAAATTAATTTGGCAGCAGAGGTTTACCCTGGCATAAGAACCCTGACAAAGAATCCCGAAGAACTAGAGTTTATGAATGCCTCACATCAGATGGTGACTTGTAGAGCTTGAACCAGGGTCTTAGGGGTGTTTCATTTCTTCAGTTAGGAATAACTTTGTGGCAATATTGACCAACAGGCTTTTTTTTTTTTTTTTTTTTTTTTTTCCCCTTTGTTTCTCTAAACCCATCTGGTAGCAGTGCATTTATTTCAGGTCCCTCAGTGATACTGCTAAGGACTTGTGTACACTGTCCTCAGAATCATGGATTAGTAGTGAGATTCAATCAAGTCCTCATATTAATGATTTTCTGCTCTGGAACAGCTGCTGCCACCCATGGAAACGCTATGGATTTCTTCCTCAATTTTTTTTTTTTTTTTTTTTTTTTTTTTTTTTTTTTTTTTTGGTGTAAAGACTCCTGCCTTCTCTTGGAAAACTAAAAATTACACAGACGGCATGGAGGCTACTGATATTTTAAGACCTGCCTTGTACTTATGACTGTCTAAATCCCTAAGAGTGGATTGTAACTCACTAAATAAACCCCTACAATGGGAGAAGGCTCAGTGGAAGAGGGATAGGGTCATGTGCCCACTAAACTCAGTGAATAAGGTTAAGAAGCTGAGTATCCCAACAGCAAGGAGATCAGAGGGTGGCCTTTGTTTCAGATAAACAGTTATCAACATCTGAATGGATCACCTAGTGATGCAAATGTGTGGCTGAATCAGCCAGACCTGCAGGGGGGCTGTAAAGCTCTATTGAAAAACAAAATGCTTCTGAAAAGAATAAAATAAATAGATGAGACTGGAACGGTTTGGGTTTTTTGTTGTGTGGGTGTTTTTTGGTTTGTTTTTATTTTTTGGGGGTTTTATGTTTTGGTGTTTTTTTTTTGTTTTGTTTTGTTTTTTAAGAAGGATCTTTCCAAAGAAATCGCATTTTCTTGCTTCAACCTATCAAATGGCTCAATTCAGACAGGGATAATAAAGATGCTGAGCTAAGTATGTTGTTCTTGAAGAGGTATGTAGGAAAAAAGGGCAGTAAGCTTTGTCTTTTTAATATAGTAGTCCTGAGGAATAGAATATTTTGAACCATTAAGAAGAGAATTTAGCAGTTAAACACCTGGGTGTCAGTTACTAGGTATTGGAAGGCTTACTTGTGGTTAGCCAGGTGTATTCAATAATGAATCCATTTCCGAAGAATGTTATCTGAGTCTGTGTTGGATACTGTGCTCTCAGATTATTTGATTGACTGGTCAGACCTAATTCCTAACACAGCAGAGCTATCTATTGATTTCTATTCCAATACCTATTTTCTTGAATAGCTTGTCCAGGAGTGGCACATATAAATACATGTAGCGATTTAGGCATTGTATTCAACTCTTTGCAGACTTTTGTAAGGACATTCCTGTAAGAGACTGAACTAGACAGGTGCTGCTTTGACCAATTGGAATCTGTGATTTTCTATAACAGCTGTGGCAAATATTTCATTCTCCTCTCTCCCCCTTATTATATTTACTTGATAGTTGGGGAAGGATTTGTCCTTGGAATATTGGATAGTGATGCATTTTTATCTCAGAAGAAGTCCTTTAATGAGAATGAGCTTTTAACAGAAAATCATTACGTAAACAATTTTAGAGCCTTTTGATATCTGTTGGAACTGAAATCGATATGCCAGGACATAGATACTGAAATTAAGTGCAAACTTGATTTGAGTATCATATTAGTTTCCAGACTCACACTTCAGAGCTATTTAGCTAACAAACTATTTTAACTAAGTGTTTTTCATTGATATTTTCATTATGCGTTTTCCATGTATTTTCATTACATTTATGTATTGCCTTCACTCAGAAAACTTGTATTTTGCCAACATATAGCAAGATTAAACTGAAATGTTGCCTGCCAAAAAAAAAAAAGTAAAAAAAATAAAAGACCTTAAACCAGGTCTTTTTCTTAAATCTGTTATGGGCAACAATTAAAGCATAAAATAAGCATGTAATAAGAACTAAACATGTTATATGGGCTACTGTGATGACTCAAAAGTCTAATTCACTTGCATATTCTAAGTGTTAGGCAGATATTTTATGAAGCATTTAGTTCTAAGCTTTTGTGTGACATCTTAAAGGTGACATAGTCTTCTATTTGTCACATCTTTGCACAATGTAGCTGTGAAGAGAAATTTTTCAGTTCTGTCTTAAATAGATACAGATTTACTTGTCCTGTATTTTTAGTGTAAATGTAGTGCTCTTGCTTTGTTAAAAATGATATTATGATGTTAAGCATAATTTTAGACCACAACGAACAAATTCCACTATTTCATCCTGCTCAATGAAATAATGTCCTAATTTCTCCTTCTCATCACTTAAAGCAACTTGAAATGGCTCCAATGTGAATGACCTCCAAAAAGAGGTTCTGCTCAAAAGTCAGGAAGGTGAGGTTGAGGCAGACAAGACTAATGGATGGACATATACAGCAAAATGAGACTCAGGATGGAAAATAACTTCATGTATGCATGGTTTAGTGTTATTTTTCACGGAAAAAAAAAAAAAAAGGATAAAGCAGTTTTAGACTTAGGTGTGCTACTTCAAAGATATCACTTCTATATATTTTATTATTTCCTCTTTTCCCCAAAATGTTATTAATGTCAGATCTGTAATTTAAGAAAGTTCCAAAAGAGATTATTTATTTTGCCTAGATTGCTTTTGGCATCAGTTTTAGTAATTTGGTCATAAATTAGGTGAAAATTGCGTTTTTAGTACTTTTTTTTTTTTTTTTTTTTGATAACTGAACAAAAAGTAGTTCTTGGTTTCCTGAAAGTAATAATAGAAATTTGGACCAATAATATTTCTTATCAATATTTTACCCAAACAGAGACAAAATTAGAACCCTCTCTTTAATTTTTTATTATTATTATTATTTATAAAATAAGTTTTAATTTTAGGGAGAAAATATAAATGCCGAAAATTTTATTTAAATTTAATATTTGCAAATTCATAGACTCTATGCCTGTCACAGTGCTGAAGGGTTTTTTTTTGTTGTTGTTGTTTTTGTTTTGTGGGTTTTTTTTTTCCCAGACAAAATTCTAGAAGAAAGAGTTAGGTTCTTTACAAAGAATTAGTTTTAGTAGGAGCTAAAAAATAAAATCTTCAAAAGAATGATGAGGCATCTTTTATTCTATTTTAGTATAGCCTTCTTACACTTCAGTTTGTTAATTCTGTGTTGGGACTTTTAAAAAATTTTATTTAACCTAGCTGATACTTAAATGTAAGCCTACATCTCATATGGCTGGTGTTTGCATTTCATAAATGCTTATTCCAGGACACAGTTTAGTGCCTTGGCTGTTATTTTTATTGTAAATAACTTCAGTCAATTATCCACGGAATAACTCAAGTTAATGTAGGAACAAGCATTTAAGTTCATGAATAATCTTGTTCTCCAAGTGAGTACATGTTTAATATTTCAGAACACTGTTATAACATTTGTTACAAGCAATTCAAGCCGGGCTATGAAATCAGTTCCTGATAAGCACTTCGTGCTAGAGAAGTAATTTTAGAGGATGTCTTCTCTTGCAAAACACTCTGTGCATCTTTCCCGGTGTTTACTTTGCACCCAAACTGCTAATGGCAGTATTCGGTGGATGTTTTGAGCTGCCCTTTCTCTGCTCCATTGCCACTGTGAACGGACCAGACTGGCTTGGAAATTCTCAGAGATAGTGAGGTTGTAATTCCACTACAATTATGCTTTCAAGGATGACTCAGAGCTCCTTGCAGTTACCCATCTAACCTGCCCAGAGGCTGATGAAAGTGCCCCTGGGGCACTGCAGTGTGGTGTGCCTGCCTGGAAAGCTCCCCAAGAAGCAGTGGCACTTGGCTCTCCCGAGCTCACTGCTGGTGTCTTTCCAGCCATTTCTCTTCAGATGGAGGAAACGTCACTTGGTGCTGGCAGAAGCAGGAACTTTCACCTCTAATATTTATGGTTTTTTGCACATGGGTTGCACTTCTGTCACTCTTACAGAGTTAAAAAGCTGCCTCTCATTTGTGCTTGCTAGCAGAACACCACGTGTGATGCTTCTCACCACAAGACTGGTTCTTCTGATTTGTTTCTTCAGGTTTATTTCTGTTAGATTATAGATATGGTTTGCTTGGTCTGGTTAAGCTATGTAGCCTCCATCTACCTCCCTGCCCCAGAGCTCTGATCAGCTGTGTGTCACAGCTGCAGGTAATTAAAATGCCCACCTGAAAGGACTTGGAAACCTTGTATAACTCTGTGACATACATGGCTGTCATTTAAACATGTTGGGCAAACAAAAGGGAGATGGAGAACTTTAAAATGCAGTTCTGTCTTTAGTTGATAATTTGTAGTTTATTTATAATAGTGTGCACCTTAGGAAAAAAACATCCAGAACTTCTCCTGTATATTTTGGAAGCTCAATTTTTTTTTGCTTGATTTGGTGATGATCAGGAAACTAAAATACTTCATGTAGAAATCAGTTAATCACAGTTCACACTGAGCAGAATTTAGCCAGGTATTATAACTCTAGCTGACTGAATGTGAGAGAGCCTGGGTTTGGTAATAGCACCAAGACAAGCATCAAACTGATTGGAATTTTTTTTTTCCCCTTGAGAAAGGTAAATCTTTTTTGATTGGTCTATTTATGACACTAGAGTTTTGGTTGAGTCCTATCTGCCTGCATGGATTTGATATGCCTTGGGCTCAGTACAGCACATTGGAATTTACTGGTTGATGGGATTTCTAAAGCCTTCAGAAACTTAGGTGATTTAATGGTAAGGATCCTCCTCAGTTTGTTTTTGAACTGTCACATTGCACACAAGCCACTGGAAGAGTCCTTCACTTTGTTTAGGTAGAGTTTTTTTCAATAAGAATGACATTTTCATAATGTATGATGGTGCAAAAAAAATTTACTGCAAGTCTTATTTGCCACAAGCACAACTTTTTTTCTGGTTATATATTTACAGCAAATATCTTTCATTAAATAATTAGAATTATAATTTTATTACAAAACAAAATTAAGACAAAATTTGAAAAAGTATCTGCTTTTTAAATTTAACCCTCAATTGTGAAAGGCATTAGCCTAGATTTAGGCTTACTGTGCACAGATTGAATCTACCACTGATTTGAATGCCTTTTTTGTCTTGATAGCTGTTATGAATAAAAAGTTATCTATTTTTGTTTAAGGTTTTTGGGGAAAGTGGCGGCGTGGGCGTGACCCGTCGATTTCTCCCCACCTGAGCTGAATCTCTTTAATAAAGGCATTAAAAAGGAGAAAGATCTCCTGCCCATTTATTTCAATAGCTTGCAGTAAATTCTGACAGTTACTAAAGTATATTTCCTCAGAAGGATACTCAGTGTGAGTAGTAATGTCTCATTTTCTTCTGGACATGCTCTATACTTAAATCATGGGTCATAAATAGCCTAAAAATGAGATCCGTTTATTAATGTCTAAGTAATCATAGAAAAAATTGCTATATTGCATCAAATTCAAAATATAACATCAATGTTTCTACTAAGTTGCTGATTTTCTTTTTCTTCCCAGAAAGAAGAAATCATTCCTTCAAATATAACTCTCCTGCCACTTATTAATACTAGCAATATCAGCTATTTTCAAAGCTAAAACTCTGGCTTGAGCCTCTTCCAGAGCTCTGCTGCCTTTTCCAAATTTTGTATAACTTTTCCTCTTTTTTTTTCTTGTTTTACTTTTTTTTTTTTTTTTTCACAAAACTAAGTTAAACCCAGTTTTCCCCTTTAGTAAGTATCTTTTCTCCTAACAGAAATACACTGCACCCTTTCCTCTTGTGAATCAAAATTCATTAATTATTATTACTCCTGTTCATTTTTTTACTTTAGGCAAAGCACGAGGTGTTCAGAATTGCCATGCCAGCACACCAGGGTGGGTGGGTACAGACAGGAAGGTGCACAATTTGCAAGCAAACTCATGAGTCAAATGATTATGGTCATGAAATTGCAAGTGGGGAAGGGGACATCATGTCCTGTCTTTATGCAGATAAATACCTTTATGTATTGCTTTGATGTTGAGGTGCTTGATCTATTGATCTATTTTGTCTTTCATTGCTGCTGGGCTGGTGGAGTGAGGGATTTGAAACCTGTGTGATGCTGTCCATCCAGCAGACTCTCCTGTGATGATGTTCATGCAGTCAAATTTCTCTGTCAGGTGTCTGTCAGGCTTTTACACTGTAGGTCTCAAGCTGGGTGTTGATGGATATTGCTTTCATTGAAATTAAAAGATTGGACGGGGAAAAAAAGGCCTGTTATATAGAGGTTTTTCTTTTTCAAACACTTTTGTATTATCAAAGTAGCTTTCAGATTTTAATTTCAAAGTTCTGGTGTATTAAAAGAACATAAAAATGTGAATTGAAATAAAATGTTTTCCTTTATTAAGTCAATAACATTTTATTGATCAATAACATATTTGTGTTTCTGAGAATATTGATTTAATATTATGCTGAAATGCAATGCTTGATAAGGATTGGAAATCTCTCTGTACTTTTGGTAGAATTAACCATGAAAAAGAGATAGCAGCTCTCACTGACTCCTAAAACAATTCAAATCAACCTGAACAGGCTGGCTTATAACCCTTCCTCCATTTCATACTGGTACTTTGCTCTGACTTCCTTTCCTAAAGCTTCTTTTTTCTGTGTGCACTTGTTCCTTTTTCTAGAAAACTAGGACTGTTCTCACCAAGAAAGGGTAAAGAGTTTGTTTATAATGGGGTAAGGATGTCAGTGTACAGTACACACAAGTATATCTGTAAATTTACAGCACACTGCTAAATTCCATGCTAATTTTCCACGTGGAAACTCTTGTTACTTAATATAGTTTTGACTGGTCACAGTTTTCTGTTTCCTAGTGCTATGCTGTAAATTCCAACCCTTCAATATCCTTCCCAGGCACACAAGCCCTTAAACATGAACCAGAGGAGAGAAGTCACCAGAAATTAAGAGGTTGCTACCCTGCAGTCCCCAAGAGGTCAAAACCATAAACACCTTGGTGGATATAATCTATGATGGGATTTAACTTGAAGTTATATTAATATATATTTTAAAGGCATATAGATTTGTAGGAAGTCACCACTTTGACTGTGTTAACTCCAGGAATCTTTAGTGAGATTATTTACTCAGTGGCTAAAAGTCCTTTTCATGTATCTAATCAACATAATGAGCATTTTGTGATGTGCAATTAACTCTGCAGTTGCCCAAGCATTGGGGGACAAATCTTTTGACAGCTCTGTGTGTATATGTGCATGTGTCTGTGTGTGCAAACACTGAAGGATGTTGTGCTCATTAAACAGTACTTGTAGGTAGTTTCTATTTATTGTTACAGTACTTGTGCTCACCAAAGCTTTGACTGCAGTTAAGAGTTTTGTAGTCGTTGAGGAAAAGTATACAGGAACTTGTCAGTAGAAATGGTCTTTGAGAAGAGCTTTGAGGCAGCCCAGCTAGACTTATCCCCATTGCCACAACAGATGGGCACACTGTAAATCTTCATTTGTTTTGGTTTTTTTTTGGTGAAAATCTGTAATTCTTAGGATGTAGCTTTTTAATCATGGTATGTGGGTGTTGGTTTAGTTTATTAATTTTTGTGTGCATAGCTTGGAAATGGTTACTTGATGTACAACTATCGGAGAAATTTTGGACTCCAGATGCTTAAGAATGCAAGGTTTTCTCTCACTGTCATGCAGTCCAATTATTTTTATATAACATCAGGAATCCTGGGCTAAGTATCATTGTTTTCACTTTGTGGATGCTGGGCAAACAGAACTGTTTTAGTTTTTCTTTCTGTCTTTCTCCTCCTAATGAAATGTGAGGCCCACACTCGCAGTAATCAGTAGGAGTGTTTGCTGGCCTTGCCTACCTTGGGTCTCCAACAACCCCTTAAGAGGCCTCCTCTGCGAGCCTATGAGCATGAAATCGATAAGATGAACATTTCAAACAAATAGCTTACCTTTATTTTTGATCCAGCCATCCATTGTGGAGGTGCATTGTGCTGCAGCTGGCGGCGAGATGAGCGCTGTGGGAGCTGTGGGCAGAGCAGGCCTGACTGCTGCCCTGATTAGATCACCGACAGAGCAGCGGTGATTTAAACAAAATTGGCTGGGCAATGGCTGCTGAGGCAGTGATTTTTTAAAGGCCATAGAAACAAGGTCAGGTGGTCAGAGTGTGAGTGTGGAAACCAAGAGTTTTGGGTTCTGTTCCTGCTTATAGATACATCTAATTTGTCACCTGCATCAATGAAATTTTCCTCATCTGAAAAATGGAGATAAATCACTTATTTCTCTCAACCCTAATGTGGCAAAGTGTTGCTTGGAGCAAACTTTGGTTAGATTTGTTGTTTACGAAAATGAGTAACTTCTCTAGCATCTCCCAGATGATTTCACTTATGTATTGTTCTCTCCTATTTTATGTTACCTCAGTTTGAAACCTGCAAGTGGAGAAAAGGCCATGGAAATAAATGCATTTGCATATTACAATTAATAAGAAAATTTCTTGTTGCTTTCACGTGTAAAGATGCCCTAGTTAACAGCAGAACTGGACTACTCGACCTGCTGTAACCTACCTGTTTTATCGATTTTCTTTCTTGTTCTGGAAGAACATTTAGCAATGGAGATGACTAATTTTCTTAAAGATGTCTAGATGGTAGGATTAATCCTTAATAAGATAGTTGCAAAATTATCAGCAGTATGCTTATGGAATACTATTACTTCAATTTTTTTTTTTTTTTTAATGAGACGTCTATGAAAAAGCATTCCTCTCTAACAGCATCCAGGGTCTCGTAACAGGTTTTTGTCTTAGTTGTATTAATCTTTAAAGTATGGAATTTCCTTCTGAAATTCATGATTGTTAATTTACACAAATGTAGCATGTTTTACATTTAAAACTGTTAGAAAGTAAGAATAGGATTGCTGTTATCTATTTTATTTCTTGAAGTGTAAAGTCTACTTTTCTGTGTATGTGGCACAGCTAGAAATACTTTTTTTTGGAAAGGTACATTTGCTCTCTGCTTTTAAAAAATTAATATTTGGGCAAGGTTTGATTTTAGGGCTCTGTTCTGCATCTATATGCCATACTTGATCCTCCTGGATTTGTGATTACAATCTCAGCAAATTCTCAATTATATTGAGAGGAGTGCATTAAAAAATAATAAATAAATCCTAAATTCACACTCTAAGCCTGAAAAAGTAAATTTCTACCAATGGCTTCTATCAACAGTTAAATTCCAAGTTGGTTCAGGCAACTATTTGTGCATATATTAATTTTTGTATAAATTATGACATTCTAGAAATTATTTTTTGTTGAACTACTGTGCACTCACTATTTTTTAGTCCTTTTTTTTCTTTCTTTCTTGTTAGGTTGAGGTAATAGAAAATATAACTGAAGTGCAAAGTTCTCTTAGGAACTCTGGATGAATATTTTCTTGCCTAAGGGAGCAGTGAGTATTTCTGCCTCAAAACTGAAATAGCCCCTTCTTCCAATCTTGAAGCAAAACATTAGGTGCCATTTCCTTTGTTCCTTCTATAAAGTTTTTCTGTACGATTGCTGTAAAAGATTGGATGCAACTGCTTTGCCTTAAAGGTTTGTCATATTTGATGAGCCTTAGACTTCATACTTAACCCTGGTGTACCTGACTCCTCCATCAGTGTGCTTTCAGCTCAGGAGATTGAAAATTTAAGGGGGTCCTAGGAGTCATTATGTCATCCTAACTGAGTAAGATATTTTACACATAGGAAATAAACCAGTTGCTGACATGAATAGGACTTCAGGTGCCACACAGCACATGATTTCTGTTGCAAGGCTTAAAAGTATCCTGCCAAAAACAAACGGGGAAAAATAAAATCTCTCTTCAACAGCTGTTGGCTTAAATCCTCTTACTCCTCTGTAGTGTGTTGTGCTGCAGCACCTTGCTTGCTTTAATAACTCTCTGTCACATCTGAAATAGAGCATGTGTTTTGGGGCTGGGATGATGCTAATGTGGGCAGAGTAAGGGAAGAGGATTGAGAGGTGTTTCTGCAAGCCTGCTAGTATTATAATCACATAGTGAAGAAAAAAGAAAATAGAGAAAAAAGGGTATTTTTTCCTGCAGTAGGTGCACAAAATAAAGCAGCCAGGAGCAGGAGTAGTTTTTGCCATCATATATAATTTTAACCATAGCTTCACCTCTAAATCTGCAAGCATAAACCTTTCCAAACAAGCGTTTGTGTATACAAATGCTCACACACACACTCTCAAAATAGGTAAATTATCTTTATAATGACCTAATGACCACAAAATTTTGTTGTTGATGTTTCATGATGGTGTAACAAGCAGATTTTCCAACCACCTTGTAAAGCAGAGTATTTCATTAGAGCCAAACTCCTCTAAAAGTGAGAATAACTTCTTGTGAACAATCTCAGGGCAGTGTACATTATTTTAATGGGTGCATTATTTTAGACATGGCCTTCACCATCTACTCCACCCTCTTCACAATCAGTAGAGAACATAATGCATGACTGGGTTGTGAAAGGAAAGATAAAAGTGATAAATGGTCCTTATTCAATAAAGTTTTAATCTCTTATGATATTTTTTTATTTCAAATTGTGGGAGGACTGGAGGATTGCTGGACCTGGAATGCTTTTTTTTAAGTCTTAAGGGAAATGTGAATTGAGTAATATTTTCTGGGTAAATTCAGATCTGTTGGCAAGATAAAGGGGGTTTTATGTACAAAATCAAAAAAGTAGTAAAACAAAAGGACTATGCTACAGAAATGACTGAAGAATTCAAGTTCTGTGAATACAACAGGAGGGATGAGGAAGATGACTGTGGTCTGTGAGAACCAAATCCTGCTCAAGCATTTTAACAGTTCTCGGTGTCTCTCTGCTGGTTCTGGTACAGACTATCCATGGGACTTGGTTTGGGAAGATTCATTCCTGATAAATGTCAGCTCTGCCTTGGTCTGGTGGGCTTTTGGTTTGGCTTTTTTATTTTCCCCCTCTCCTAGAACCCAGGTGAGTCCAGATCAGTCAAGTCTGGTCCATGTCCAGGCAAGTCCAGGTCTGTCAGGTCCAGATCCAGGTCTGTCCCTGTGTCCAGGTAAGGCAGATCAGGTCAAGTGAAGGCAGGTCCATGTCCAGGTTTGTCAGGTCCAGCTCTGTTCCTGTCTAGTCCAGGTCTAAGTCTCTCCCTGTGTCAGGGTCAGGTCAAGTGGAGTAGATTCAGCTCCAGGCTGCCAAGCCTTGCTGTCCCTCCCCAGTGCCAGATGCTCAGGGAGAGGAGATAAGCTGGTAGACAGCTATAGGCTGAGATAAGGCAATTTACTGAAACAAAAGCTAAGTTTACTCATGCATCAGCAAAGAGGAAAGGAAAATCTTTTTCTCCACTTCCCATCAGCAAGGAGTGTGTAGCCACTTCCTGGGGAGCAGGGCTGCAGAATGGAATTATTGCACATAAGAAATGTCCTCCCTTCTTCCTCCTTTACCTTTTTTTTTTTTTAATACCTGAACTGCCATCATATGGTATGGAATATACCCTAGCTTTTCTCTTTGTGAAAAGGACCTATGTAGTCACTCCAGTACCATGGATCATATGAAGCTTTTAAAAGTACCACCTTAATCATTTCACTGGAGATTATGCTACAAATCCTGAGCAGATCCTGAATAGAGATGTGAAAAACGCCAGAGATGTCAATTAGGCATTCCTTACCCAGAAAACTCTAAGGACTGTGTCCAGAGCGACATCAACATGTTTGGCATTGAAGTTTGAGAGTTTGTGTGTAAGCTTTTAGGGTAAATGTGTACTGGGAATGTAAATATGAAAAGGTGAAGAAACTCGCTTTTCAAGGAAAAAAAAATAAATGCATTTGTTTGGGAACCTGACTCTTTGTAAACATCCACACAGTCTGTCTGTGTGCACATGGGCTCAGGGACTCAAAAATATTTCTTGAACAAGCTGAGTTTCTCATTTGCAAAAGCACTGCAGAATTGAGTTGTAGAAACACATGACCATTGTTTGCACAAAGGTTCAAGAATACAAAGAGATTAGGTTGAAGTCCAGGACAGTGTGATAGTTTAGTTTGAAAAGAAAAAAGAAGTATGGAACTAGGAGATGAAACCTGTGAAATTAGAATTGCTCACCTCCGCTTTAATAGAAACTCGAGTTTTGGATAGAAGCATAAGTATCAAATATATGCATTTAAAAATAAAATCTTCCTTTAAAGAAATTACTACTGTGTTTGTTGAGGGTTGGTTGGTTGTTTTTTTGTTTTTTTTTTTTTGGTTTTTTTTTGTTTTTTTTTTTTTGGTTTTTTTTTGTTTTTTTTTTTTTGGTTTTTTTTTTTTTTTTTTTTTGGGTTTTTTTGGTTTTTTTGTTTTTTTTAAATTATGGGTGGCCAGAGGAGGATAACAGAGCTGGGGTAAGGGTCTGGAGCACAAGTCCAGCAAGGAGCAGCTGAGGGAGCTGGGGCTGTTGAACCTGGAGAAAAAAGGGGTCAGTAGAAACCTTATTGCTCTCTACAATAGCCCTACTGGGCAGCCAAAGATAGGATAAAAGGAAATGGCCTCAGATTGTGCCTGAGGAGGTTCAGGTTGGACATTGTAAGGATTGTCTCCGTGAAAAGGGCTGTTTAATGTCAGAATGGGCAGCCAGTTGGGCAAAGAAAGGAAAACAGTATGGAGATGAGGCTGGCAATAGTATGGTGATTGCCTCTCTGTAGAGGACAATATAAAAATGTTTCCAACAGACAGAAATGATCTTGTTTTTCTTGGTTTGAATTTGGCCCACACGTTGGTTTAGGTTTGTCCCCATCTAATCAAGCGGCTTAACAGAGCCACCATGAGCAGGCAATTTCCAAAAACTAATTTACGACTCATTCTGACTTGAGATGTTTGTGGGGAAAGGAGTTAAAAATGTCATAAAAACACAGTGTTGTTTTTTCAAGGATCACCTTGAAAAGGAAGGAATGAAGAGGTCCACTGAAGGGACAGGGAAGTGATAGATTCATACTGAGGATTTTTTAAGTGTTTCATTGTGCAGGTCCTTATTTATGCATGACTTTTGACTCATTGAATATGTTGACATAAGTCCTCAAATATGTCTTTGGCCAGTTTTATGAAATACACCCTCAGTAAAATCACAAGATTATTTCATCTGACTTGGTAAGGCCATGTATGATGCAAGCATAGTGCATACATTGACTTAATAGAAATGGTTTATCTGTATTTGAATTGATTTAGTTAACTTGTCTGTTTAAATATGTCTAGATTTTAAAGTTCTGACTAATTTTTCCCTCTTATATAAAAATATGCAAATAAGCAGTCAAAAACTGAGCATCAATAGAATCTCCTGTGAACTGCCTGAACAAAAGCTTGTTCACAAATCTGACTCCACATTCAAAGGAGTGGAAATAGCACCATGGATGGATTTACAGGATACCAATAAAAGCCTTTTATATAAGAACATCCCCAGAGACAAATCTTTTATATACTCTCAGAGGTGCATAAATCACTGACAAATCTGTCTGGCAAGCTTGTTTAGTAGTTTCATTTATTAACCAAACCAATTTAACAGTTTATGGACTTGTTCATTCAAACTTGTTAGAGGCATTCTCTGTATGTTAAAGCACCACTAACTATGTGTGTGTGCCACTAAATGATAGCTAAGGATATAATCAGTTTCCACTCCTCCCATTCCCTCACTCTTTATGTAGTGTGATGAAAATGGTAATTGTGTGCTATAGTATCTTCCTTGAGCATTTTATTTTGGATATGATTTTTTAAAAACATCTTAGGGATTATCACAGCCTTAGAAATGTGTCTTTATTTCCAAGCAAGAAGAGTTTATTCTTTAGAGGTTGTATTAATCTTGTTTCATTTTTCCTCTGAAATTGCTCCCTATCCCTTCTGATATATAGAACAAACAGGTTAGAATCGCAATATACAGATGGACATAGTGGTCCTCTCTATCATGTAGCCTTTTCCCATTTTAATAAATCACCCCAATTTAATGATGATTGTCTCTCTGCACTTAGGTTGGCACAAAAAAAAACCCCTTGCTATCCCTTTTCTGAAAGGAGGTATCCTGCCCTCCTAAATGCGGCATTAATAGTCAAGTCCACCAACAGAACATTTCTGTCTAAATGAGATTTTATTAAAGAGGGAGGGGAAAGTGCTCTCAGTTATGACAGACTGAGACTCCATCAGTTGGATGTTATTGAAGGGGGAAAGGCAAAGATTAAGAAAACTGAGCTCTAGAAGTAGTCTGGACATTAACAGGCTCTGTCAGCTGCACTTTTTTGTAGGAGAGGTGACTGTAGGCATTGTAACAGAATGAATGCACATTAACTTTCTTATTACCTATGCTTGCAGTCATGATAATTAGGAAGGCAGGTGGAGAAGGGGGTACATGTCTACCAGCACATACTTACACTTCAGTCTTGAAGTTTATCTGTGTAAACTAAGCGTGCAGATAGGAATTCTTGCTCTCAAATTTTCAGTTTCTAAGCATGCTCTTCGTTACTCAGAATGCTCTTTCAAAATATGAGATGATATGCTGGGCTGGTTTTTATGCTATTAAAATGTATAGATCTTAATTATTGTTTGCCTTTTAAATGGTATTCAGTGGTATTCAGTACTCCAGGTACAAATGGTTATTAGCATCCTTCTTACTGGTGAATTGTTAGCCTGCCAGTCTGAGGCCTTCCCTAGACAAAAATATCTTGATGATGCAGAGAATCAGTAAAATTGATTATAAAGATAAAACTGACATGAGAGCAACTAGAAGTCGGAGAAAGATAAAAAAAATCTGCAGCATATTTTATGGCTTGGGCAAAGAGATTTGCACAATCATTGATGTGGTTTGCAGTTTTGGTCTCTTTGTTATTGTTTACCATGGTGTAACTTTGTAGGTGGCCGTGAAGGTAAAGTTGACTTTAGTGGACTTTGTTTCAGAGCTTGCTATTTGCTCTTAAAGGAATTAGTGCAGAACTAGGACAAAATGTGTGGTCTCATAAGAGCTGAGTGGCAAGCTGTAAGAAAGAGGGTGAATTAACACCAGACCTGCATCTAATAAATCTTCTCTAAATTAATCACAGGCATTAATTAATAGATGGCAAAGTATATCTTTTCTTGTTAATGAATAAGAAAAATGTCTTATAATACTATGCACTTTGGATAATAAGGATAAAGACAGTGATGTTAACAGAAGGCTTTTTCCTCTGCCATGAATTTGGGAAATCCTCTCCTTATTTTGCCACCCACTCCCTAGAAGTGCTGTGACTGTGGCTGGCAGAAGGAAAAGCAAACACTGCCGAGCCAGCTATTCGCAGCTGTATCAGTGTCTCAGCTGTGCCCACCCATCTGCAGTCATTGCCATCTGCCAATTGCTGTAGCTGGGGAGCATCTGGAAGGCGAGCAATTTTAAAGGCAATGTGCTGCCCAGCAAAGAAATTATTTCCTCATTTTCTTTTTAATCTTACTTGCTTCTCTTTCCTCTCTCATGACTTGTGTGCATGGCAGTAAGGTACTGAGAAACAGTGTTCCCTCCAGTATCCCACAGAAAAAGGAGACTAGTCAGAGTATCCATGATGGGCACCACACAATGAGATACTCCAAAGAAAGATAATCCAGCTTCCTTCTCTCGCTTATGTTGATATTGTTTGTATCCATTCTAGAACTTTGAAGCTACATTTTTGTGGGTATATTAGATGTTGTTGCTTTGGAGCTTTGTTTGAAGAATTGAGAAATTGAAACTGGGACTCCTGGCTTAGGGTGATTTTACCTTATGTAAGACTTTTTTTATTGTTTTAATACTTGGATAACAAAATTATCCATTCCCACAGAAAATCTGACATGTTTTTTAATTTGATTTTTTGTTTACCCATATACCCCTCCCCCCCCTTTAAAACTACTGTCCTGCAGAAACAAACTGAGAAGCAAAAACATATTCTGCTCTTCCTCAGTTATAATCTCTTATTGGAATCAATGTTTAACAGTGAAACAGGCAAGAGAGCTGTTTAGATTTGTTCAAGCAACAGGAAACAAATGCACTCAAATGGCTGTTTACTTCTTTGCATCCAGATCTTACCCAGGCTCTGACTGAGGCAATGCCAGAGTGTCACTTTAACAAGGCATCTACATCAGCAGCTTTAAGAAGGAGAAAGGGTTTTGTCAGAATAAAAGAAAAATATTGGGAACCTCTATCGACTGTATTTACTGGCTCTGTGGGTTTCCCTCAGTTGGAATCCATACTATTTTCTCTTTTTAAAAAAAAAAAACGCCCTGTAAAATTCTTCTTGCTTGTGCATTAGTGTCTTATTTACTGTTGCTTCTGAGCAGGAGGTTGTCATTCCTAGTTTTTCTTCTTTTCTTTTTTAGTTTGGTTGTTATTTTTTTTTGTTTTGGTTTCGATTTTTGGGGGTTTTTGTTGCTTTTCTTTCAGTCCTCCAGTCATGTGCTTTGAAAATGAACTACTTCTTTTCTATTCCCTTTGTGTTGGTGCAATAAGAATTTATTTCTGGCAACAGGTTCTGTAGGAATCTGGTCCTTGGCTGTGAATCTTGGATTCTTACCAACTGCTCCTGTTCTGGGCCTGGTGGCTTTAGCTCATTAATCTCATGTTCTATGACTTCCTGCTGCTAATCCTGGTTGCTGGGCGCCGTATTCATTAAGCTTGTTCCTGACTCCCATGTATGACATGGGGTGTGAAATAATCTGGAACAAGATACATGGAAGCACAGCCTTGCTCCCCAGGCAGCCCTCCTGGCTTCTGCAGCGTCACTTGTGCTCCAAGGGCTGATCAGCGAGGGTAAATCCTGTCCTGTGCAAATGCTAACACTTGGTAGTGTGCACGGAATAAGTGCTCCAAACTTCTTGGCTTTTTTTTTTTTTTTTTGTGTCCTGTGCAAATGCAAACTTCTTGGCTTGGTGTTTTTTTGTTTTGTTTTGGTTTTTTTTTTTTTTTTTTCCCTCTTGCTGAATAAAAGCACTGAGCCGATGTCAGTGTGTGATGGGCTGCCAGCTTGAGGCTTGGCCCAGGATTAAGTGGAAAAGAGCGGGTCAAGTTGCAGACAGCCTCCTTTTCTCCACCTAAGATCAAGGCAATTTTTTTGTCCTTGTGATTGGAATGCAGAGTGCCTCATGGCTAATGACTGTGAGGCTAACGCCTTAAAATGGGCAAGAATTCCCAAGTATTTTCCTGTCTTTCATAAGCTAAAATATCAGTCATCATTCTGCAACACACAAATGCTCCAGGACGCAATTAAGGGTATCATTTTTACTATTTATAGCCCTGGGAGGGGGTTTGAATCCTCTCTGAGTTCATAAACTCATGTCATTTAAGGAGCTCTAGACTAGTTTTTCGTGTTGTCTTAGCCCCTGGTGAATATGGGACTGTGTGACAAAGGGAACAGCCACCCTAATATTTCAGATCTGGGAAGAGCTGGGGTGGTTGGCTGTGTAATGCTCCTTTTCATGGAGCACCCAAACCTCCAGCAGGGATGCAAAGCTAGGAAGCAGCCAGAAGCAGCAAGTTTTCTATACACTCCCTTTATATTTCACACCAAATTTGTCTGCTTGTCAAGTAGTTGTTTTTTGGTGGGTTTTTTTTTTTCCCTTCTGTTTTTTTAATAAAATATAATTTCCTCATAAAAGCAGTGAGTTAGTTCCTGGGATATTCCCCTTCTAAATTTTGAGACTGGTAATTAACTTGGTGTAACTTCAGTTTGTGTGGTGGTCCACTGCTCTGAGGAGGAAAAACTTCTGACTGATGGTTCTGCAAAAGTTGAAGGTTGCAGCAACTTATTATGGCAACTCTGTTAGAGAGACCATTTACTGACATTTATTGTAGCAGTGATTAAAGAGCTTGGCTGTGTCATCAAAAGTGAGGGAAAAACAAAAATCTCTCCAACATTTTTAGTGTTTGAGAATCAAGGTGTTATTTTCTTCTGGACAGGATGTGCAACAGAAATAATTTCATCCACTGCCTGGGTTGTGCAATGAAAATCATTTCATCCCACATAAACTTTACGCAATTTTTCACATATTTTATACAGTCAAAACCCATAGAAATTAATTGGTTCAATGTTCCTTGGTCCCAAGTTGCACAACTCTTAGTATTTGGGTTTCTACTGGTTGTGGATTTCTTGGCCTCCAATGATAATTAGGTCTTTATTCTTATCCCTCTTTTCCCAGACCAGGTGTCTCTGACCATGCCAGTGGGGATGCTTGGAGTTGGTGTTCCTTCATGGTCATTAATGGTGGTTTGTGGATCTTCTGTTCTACTCCCAGTCTGTTGGCATGCTAATCTCATTAGACCTAGCCTGGTGGAACAGTCCCCTGAAAAGAAACCTTAGTTCCCTTCCTCTGGGGCAAAAGTGAACAAAACTAACTAAAATTATATTTAAAAAAAAATTAACTTTGTATAATTTCCAACACCTGAAGCCTTCCCTGTAAAAAGAAGGTGGCAGCCTATGTAGGTGTGATAGGACCTGTGGTATGTCTCAGGAAAAACTTCTGAGCTATGCCAATTTACTGCACAGTGAGAGCCAAAACTGATCAGAATATTGTGATTGTGGCTGAGTCTTTACCTGCACCAAGGTGAATAGCAAGATTACTTCATAAGTCTTGCTGTAAAAAGGTCTTTTTTTTTTTTCCCCTATGCTTATGTTAGGGAGATTAAGAAGTCTAGGTTTAAATTGCAATAAAGATTCAGCATTGAATACTATGGGAAAAAATAAATAAGTCATGGAAAGGAGACTGGAGCTCTGCATAAGTTTCCTGGCAGATTGCAGTGTCTTTGGTATGACAGGTTTTTAAGGGAGGTTTACATAAAACCAGGTCAGATAGGACAAAGGTAGCTGAAGTTGCCTTACTATAGGGGAAGGGACTGAAGGATTTTTCTAGGTCCTATCTAGTCTTATAACACTTAACCAGAAAATACTTAGGAAATTAAATCACACTCCTTCACCTCTGCCCTGGGTTTGTGTCATTTTCTTTCTCCTGTAAAGGTGACCTGAGCCATGTAACAAATCATCCCAAATGCATCTCTGGCCACTGCTATTAAAGAATCCCTTCCAGGAAAAGGCTTGAATTGCACAGTCAGCCCCATTTGTCCCTTCTTACCCCTCAGTGAGATTCTAATGTCGTTGCCTTAAAATACATTGAAAATAATGAATACAGAGATGTTTGTCCAGTTTTCCCCATCCTGGCTACAAAATGCTCGAGGCAAGTTTGTGCTGCAAGCTCAAATCATTAAGGGCTGTGAATCTGCTGGAATAAGAATAATGATGATAATAACAAAGCAATACCCTAGTATAGGGACTCATTCCCATTCTGAGCAGTGTGTTAGCAATCAGGGTGTTTGTAACTGCAGTTCATAGTGAGTTTCATGTTTTTCTATGTCATTCTTGGCATGAATCCTTGGAATGGTTATAGAGGATAATATGATGTGCACATTGACGTGAATAGGTATAACACTTCATCTTAGTGACACCTCATACCTACAAAATTCAGAAGGATTGCTGTACTAGAAGCAGCTGAAAGCAGTGTTTAAAACAACAAATATAATGCTTTAGTTTGCAGAATTCCTCGAGTCTTGTAAACATGAGTGAAATATTGATGTTTTTGAGAAGTGGGTTTAAATACCTTCATCTCTATCTATGAGTTACTGTGCAAGACAGCTCCTTCCCAAAGCTAGAAGTAAAAATTAATTAAAAATTCTGCAAACGCCAAAAATCTTATTTCATATGATACAGAGGCTCAATAATTTTCATTGAAAAGCAATCTACAAACAGATCTGCAGGCATTTTCGACCATGTATGCATAGATCAGGAAAAAACAAAAGAAAGTAAATGAAGATACAAGTCTACACTGTAGCATCAAGATTTAATTTGCTTTTTGTGTTTAATTATTTGCTGGTTTGTTTTATTATGCTCAATGCATTCCCTAGCTTTTTTGAACACTTCTTTACCAATAGGGTGGTCAGACTTTGGAACATACTTCCTGGAGAGGTGGTAGGTGGTGGACCCATCGCTGTCAGTGTTAAGGAGTATTTGGACAATGCCCTTAATAATGTGCTTTACCTTCTAGTCCCCTGACTTGTACCAGCTGATCATTGTAGGTCCCTTACATCTGAAATAATTTGTTTTATCCTAACTTGTCAGAGACTGAATGAGTATCTCTTTTAAAATAATAACATCCTTAGGTGGCATTCAACTGAAAAAGCAATCCAGCTTGCTTTAACAGGAAAGGTGGCTCTGTTGCTTCAAACAGGACCACACTTTGAGCTCATATTTGTGCAAGTTGTTGGGAATTCTCCTTGAAGATTATAAACTAATCTCACTAGGTAAAAATTGAGCTGAGAAAGCTCATCTTATTAAAACAAACCAAAAAGAGCTATTTTTGTGTTCCCTGCTCATTTACGTGGAATAGACCTGACACACACATCTTACAGGAGCCTGAAGAGGCTGTTTCCCATCTCCCCAGCTACTTTTTCAAAGTTATTAGCGTATCACACATTTCCTAATAAACTATGCATTTTCTTCTCTGCTGCTGATTTGGCACTTTAGTATGTGCTTTGAGAATATAACTGATTCAGTATAAAACCATATTTATTTACCCTGGCCTTTTATCTTTCCTGAAGTGTCTCTGCAAGACCAGAGGCAGGAATGCAAGTGTCCTGCTCCCACAGATGTGCCCTGCCTTCTGGACCACTTGAGCTTACTCATCTGCTGACATCTGTTCAATGTGGTCCTGAGCTCACAGACCCTCTTCTTGAAATCTGTAACAAAGGTGGCCATAATTAAAAAACATAAGCACAACCAAATAAATAATGCACCTCTCCCTTCTTTTCTTCTTTTTCTTAGATAAGATTTGTTCAGGAGCAAACAGGGTTGCTCAGAAGCAGAGGGGTTATTCCAGTTTCAGCTGTTTTCAAACCAAGATAATTAGTGGTTCATAACCCTAGTTTGGTTTTGTTCAATGAAAAAATGGGAAAATTAGGGAGGTTTTTAGCTGACCAGGCTAAACAATGAGGTGTAAAGTGACAATCCTGTGCCCTACAGTACAGGAAGGTGGTATATTCTGCTAATTGCCCACTTGCCTGACAACTTTAATGCACTCTGATTGGTATAGAGAGTCTGTGACAATTCTAACAGGCATCTTGTGCAATTAATGTGAGTCTTTACCTTTTCCTCCTTCTGAAAAACAAACACACACTGCTTCACCCTCTCTGTGCCTTCCTACACGAGCCTTCTCCACATCTATGTGCCCTTCCACGTGGTGGGGGTGGGACGGAGGAGGAGAAGCAGAAGTAGTAACTCAATTTGTACAGAAGAGATCTGTGTGGAGGGTCGTTGCAGAGGGACACAGAGATGGTAACAAAAAATGACAGAGGTAAATCCACTTTCTGTGAGCCATAATACAAGTGGTAAGTTTAAAGTCATTCAGTCTGAGCTTGGGTAATTTATATATGCAAAAATTAGGTTTGTCCTTAACATTTTGAAGAGTAACATAGAATACAAGATTCTAAAAATAAACCCAAACCTCACTGGTAAAATTTTGAATGGGAATTTGGCTTTTATCTTAACTTGGATCAATATTTAATACTCTTTTCATTTGGATTTCTGCCATAGGATGGGTTTTAGCAATGGGGCCCAAAGTGATGTATGTACATAGGCATGCTGAATAGTTTATATAAGAAATCATTCTCAGCGATGAGGTTATCTTTTATTTCATTATGGTTCTTTGATAAAAAAAAATCAAACTCTGGAGTGCAGTTCTTTTTAAAATTGAAGTTGCAGAGCTTAAAAATATTTTTTTATGTTTTGTACTAAAACTCTTCTAAATTTCCATAGTGTGATTCATGAAAGAGAAGCTGCTAACAGTAAAGAAAAACACTGTATTGGAAACAGCTGTAGTATTTCACGTAGGTGTTATTATTGATAGGGGATTGGTAACACTTTAATAAAAAAAAATTGTCAAAAAAAGTATTAAACTCTGTGTCTTTTAATTCCCGTTTTATAACTCATAAACTGCATTAGCTGGGCTTTTAGGATAAAGAGCTGCAATTTTCTTCACATCATTCTTATTGCTGTCCTAGCACTCTCTCTCTTAATATGCAGCATTCGTAGAAACAATAAGTATTTGTGTCTGCATTTGTAGAGTGGGATAGCTTTACCAGAGCCATCACATCCAGTAAGACTAAATTTAGTAAGTCCTAAAGACTAAACTACAAATTTTAAATTTATGGAGAGAAAAAAGAAACTAAAACATTGTCTACTCTGGAGACTAATTTATAAGTCTGTACTCACAAATAGTCTAATAAGTTGCTGGAAGACATGCAGGTCTAAAACAGGTCAATATCTGTTTGGGAGGTCTCTTAATCTCAAAATTATATAGCATAACATGGCTGAATAAGCTGTATGCTCATGGTACATATTAATGTCTATGTACAGTTCTCTTTATTAAAGACAATTTAGCAATATCTGCAGAAGTGTGGATAGTAGACTAATTTCTGTTTTCTCTCTCTTTGGGGCACGTTAATCTGTCTACATAAATTGGCTCCACCATTTTTGTGGTGGAACTTTCTTCTCATTAATTTTTAAGCTGTTTTGCCAGTGGCTTTGCAGCATAAATACCACTGCCATATGTAATCACAGATGTGCCTCTCACAGTACCTGAGTCATTCTTTCCTTCAGCAGTAGAGCAGAGCACTCAGAGATGCCACATATTAATGCAAAGCATTAGGCTGAAATTGCATTTGAAAGCTTCAATACAATAGAGCTCAGTGGTCTCTTTTTGCCTTAGAGGCAACAGTAGGGAAACCAGCACATAATAAGAATTTTAACTACAGTTCCACTTTGTATTATCTACTGCCTTGTAGCATGATGCTGAGAGAGACAGACATACCTCTGGGAATCAACCCCCTGGACTGACTAGTAGATAAAATATAGGTGATGATAAACATAAGTTCTTCCAGTCAAAGCCAATAATCTTCTCATCCTTCATCTGTTTTTTTTTTTAAATTTATTCTTCAAGATTGTTTTTATTTGTTTCTCTCTTGCAGTATATTTTCTGATTTTTTTTTTTTAACATCTACTAAGCCTCCTCAGGAAATTTCTAAGTCTACAGCTGTAAATGAATTGTTTTCAATTACCTTGTTAAAACTAAAGGTTTTTTCACTCTTTTGAATTAACTAGCTTTTCACAGTAGAACGACATTGGCAAAACTATACGGTTCAATAATTTACATATTATATAGGGAATTAGAAGTGAGATAGGTTTGGAGTTGTACTGAAATATGTGATATACATGACAGGATTTGTATCAATTTTTCTTACACTTGAAACCTACAGTGTTTAAAATAAAAGAAAATTATTGACACTTTAGCAAAAAGTAAAATATTTCTGGTTTTAGCCACTAACTGTATTTTTATTGCACTGATGGGAAAATTGTGCATTCCTTAACTTGGAGAAGGGAAGACATCTATGTGTGTTTGAAACTATTTATTGATGTATACATAGAATGGATTTTATTTTATTTTCACAGCCCAAACAGTCCACTGGGACAAATGCTGTTTAAAAAAAAAAAAATACAAAACACCAAATGCACAAACATTCTTCTCCCCGTCCCTTGACAAGAAAACCTTTAAGGAAGAAATGTTTTGGGATAGAATAAGTTTATATTTGTGTTTAAGTGGTGTAGCCAATTCAAATTCACTTTGTAAGTGCGATAATACGTTAAATTTTTTTTTCTTTTTTTTTTTTTTTTTTTGAGAAGGGGGAAGAGTTAGTAGAAAAGATGCCCTTAGTTTTTCCTTTTGAGTTTCACTTTACTGATCCTATGGCTTCTTCTGAGTTATCCTTTGAACTTAAATGAACCTTTTAAAAATTGTTCTGGACGTATGAATTTAAGGTGTTTGGAACTCATTTTGTTCTGCAAGGACAGCTACCTACTCTAGTGTATTCTTATGATAATTTGGCAAGTCTTGATAGCAAATGAATAGAGGTTTTTATCCATCACTATTGAAAGGAAGAACAGCAAATGGAGCACAGTAAGTCTTGTAGGATTCAAAGATAATTAAAACATGGGGTTTTAGTTGTTGTTTTTTTTTTTCCTGTACATCAAAAAGACTTGCAAATCCAATGTATATTTGTGTGTTCTCCCATGCACATGTTCACACTTCTTTCAAGAAAGATAAAGTGCCACCTTTTTCATTGTGCTTGCAAGAGCACAGTGAGCTCTGTTGCTGAGTGAGATGCCCATGTTCAAATATCTAAGAGCAGATGCTGCTCATGGCCAGTGCCTCTGTGTCAGTGTGCCACCAAGGCACATGATTGCCAGCTTGAAAATTATATATAGAGAGAGCCAAGTAAGGGCATGGTGCTTTGTGCCCATTTGAGATGGATCCTGTGTCTCTCATCTCAGCCAAAATTAAACTTTAGAAATACAGGCAGAGAGAATGAGAAAAGTGTCATGGGCTGGAAAGGGAAAGAAGGATTTTTTTGTCTAGCACTGGGTTTGTGAGCATGGGTCTGTGTGAACACACACAGAGAAATGATCACCTGTGCTCATGGGAAGTACAGCCCCAGCAAGCTATATCCTGAATTATTCTGATGTTCAGTGATATTAACTAAACTACCTCTTGGAGGAGTCAGGTTTTGGCTCAGACATTAAGCCTATTATGGATGAGGATTATTTTGACTACTGTCAATGGTTGTGGACAATAGTATCTCAGCAAAACAAATGTGAGGAAATCCACAAATGATCTGGCAGAACTGGCTCCTGGAGAAATACAAAATCAAGCTTTTTTTTTTTTAATCTCCATCTGTTTTGTCTGTGCCTATCTGCCAAAAAGTACATGCTGAATTTCAGTTCATGAATGGATGGGGGTCTGTTTGGTTTCTTTGAGAAGACATTTTAATCTAGGCAAATTATCTACAGAAAGGCTAAGCATAATTCACTAGAGCCTTAAAGGGGGCCACTCTTGCATGGGCTAAGTTCTTGTTAGTTAAATCAAGAAATACATGACTAGCAGCTGTGAAGAACAACTAATGAAATGAATTTCTGTGACTGCTAAAGTGGTGGTTCTGAAGTACCATTGTGAAGAAGCATCACTGATAAAGTTGAGAGAGCTCTGAGTTTTAAGAGTGGGATTGGTTCCTTATTAAATTTTTACTACGAGTAAGACAGCTAAGTAGCTAGACACTTCAAGACAGGCAAACAGCACTCCACAGAATTGCTGTTTCTGGTGTGGGTTTCTGTTTATGTGTAGGCTTTTTTGCCTTTTTTTTTTTTTTTTTTTTTTTTAATTAACAAGTTATTTGAGTTTAAGCAGAAAAGTGTTGTGTTTGGGTTCCCCCCCCCCCCCCCCCATAATGACAATGGAGCAGTAACAAGTATTTTCTACTTCAGCAAAATTCAATGTGAAAGTGTACATGTGGAACCTGGAGTTTCTGTAAACTGAAATGTTAGTCACTTAGTCAGATATGTGTCCAAAAGGAATTGGTCTGCAAAACAAGAAAATAAGGTTATATTTAGTATGAAAGAAGTGGATCATTGAGAAGGTTTTGTGTTTAGCTGTTCAGAAGCTTGCTCTGATGGGAATGTTTGACCTGCTTGGCACAGGATGTTCATAGAGCTAAAAACACAGGGATTGGAAAGGCAGATGTGTATGTCAAGGGGGATGGACACGAAAAAAATCCCCAAAACTTTAAACCTTAGCATTTAAGTGTGAGGATAATGTAAATTGTTATAAAATAGTAATGGTTTGATAGTTTGATGAATATTTTATCCCCAAAAGAAACACAATTTATGAGAGCTCTTTTTACAAAAGCTAAAACTCAGGGAACAAAGGAAGGCTGGTCTGGGAAGAATTATTACAAATCTGAGAATGATAAACAGGAGTGCATCAAGGACAACTGAGTCCCTGTTTTCTTCAGTGCAAAACCTTCCTAACACATAATTAGATAGGTAGCTAATATAGCTAGCTAATAATAGTTTTCAAGTTAATCAAGGGGGAATAAATCACTAAGTAGACTTGATATTCTTATCAAGTAGAAGACATGGAATTAATAATCACAAATACATACAGTATTTTTAAATCCTTGCCATTGGCAGAGGAATGCAACAATAATCAGTATCAAGGTCATCAAGTGTGTGAGGAAAATGTACATGGGGAGACCCAAATTCAACACATTCTTTACTGTAGCATATTTTGCAGATATTAGCCATATGAAAGTCAATAAAATTGGGAAAAAATTACTGTAGTTTGAAAGACCTCTGTGAATTAGTTTTTACAATCCATATTACTTCTGCTAGTAAGTGAAGTTGAATTAAGTTTTGCATGCTAATAAGCATAATAGTGCCTAATTTTTATTTGATACAGGAACTGAGAGTAGAAAGCTTGTGTGTGGTGATGTTTTTTAACCAAAGAAACTCCTTAATTGCATGTGACTTCACTCTTGGTCCAAATGTGCAAGTTTCCATTTTCATAATTCCACCTCTATCTGTAGCATGGCTTCTTTATAGAGTGGTGCCCAAAGGATTAGCCTTCAAATTGGCTAAAGGGACTAAATATTAATCAGAATACAATGTAACTGAACTGGCCGGACTGAAAACTTAATGTGTAGTTGGTCTCATGAGGAGAAATGTTGGGATGGAAGAGTAAAGATAGACTCCTGGGACAGGGAATAAAGATTTGGAATATGATTCTTTCAAAGATGAACAGTGGTGCTGGAGCTGCTTAGTCAAGAGGAGGAAACTGTGTATAACCAGGGGCAGAGCAGAGTCATGGGAGACAGTGCCATGCTGGCAGCTGCACTGAGCCTGGTGGAATTGCTGTGTATGGCAAAGTCAGCATTGTGAGCTGACCCAAACTGAACAGAAACAAGTTGACTACAGCCAGCTAAAGGATAAATATACAGCAAAAGAGAGTTTAATTTGCTTGACATAGACAAAAAAAGAAGAAAATTTACATTTGATTGAAAGTTCATGAATTGGGAGATATGCTTTTTGGGTTAAGGATAGGTACAGGTTGGATGCAGCATGCCATGAGGGAGATGTAGTTCTATAAACTACAGTTTATTATACTATATTTGCATTTATCTCCTTATCCTAGCCTTCACCCTTCCCCTGGGTCACTGAGAGGTAAATTAGTTGAAGGGTCACAGTTCTGGCACTATTTTTTAGCCTCTTTAACTATAAAAGCACATCATAGTTTGCTTTCACAATTCCAAAGAACACTGGCAAGTTCTATGAAGGAATTTGCAGCCCTAAACAGCAGGATGAAACAGAAGAGCCCTCACCCAACTGAATTACCTTAGTTTTTCTCAACTGCTTTCCAAGTAGTATCATTCTTTTCTGATTGATGCTAATCTCTGTCAGAAATTGCTGCCTTTCAACTTTACCCTTCTGGTTTTTTTCTAACTAGCTCAGTTTATTAAATTTTATTTAACTCTGCCCTCCAAGTTTGTCTGCTTGGAATGGTTTCTTCCTAGCCTTGCCATAATAAATAAACAAGGGGAAGAATCAAGGCTGCCATTGTACTGAATCATCATCTAGAGATTTGAATTCCAGAATTTTTATGCCTGCTCTGCAGCTGCTTCTATTTGTGTTTGGTGTCAACCTGCAGAATGGATTAGTTGAGCAAGTTGGCAGAGACATAAACAGCATTGGTGAGACTGATAAGAGACGTGCTCATCTGCTCGCCTGTTCTTTCGTCTTCATTTGTGTTCAACTTGAGCCTATTGGACAAAGTTTGCCCATTTTCACCCTTTTGATCTGTCCCTCTTTTACTCTGTTTGGCATTAACTTTTCCATAGGAAGCAGATCATTGTGGCACAGGAGAGAGTCAGTAGTAGCTTCAGCAGATGTTGCCCAGCATGCAGGAACTGCAAAAGCATTCCTTGTAACAAGAAAATGGCAAAGTTGATACCTGGTACTTTGTCAGTACTGAGGGGTGCCAGGGATGCTTTGGGACTGCCTGCCTGTACCAAGAAATTTAAAACTTGGCACTTCTCTCTAATGGGACTTGGAAAAAGTTGGTCTTGGTGATATCAGAGAAATAGTGCTACTGTCATACCTTGGTTGAAGCTCAATTAAGATTAAATGAAAATTTTATGATGCAGCTCTTTCAGCTCCAGAAGATTTAGAAAGGGAGAGGGGCAGTTGTACAGAGAAGCAGTGTACACTGACTGCTGCTTTGTGCATCAGATGAAGCGTAGAGTAGTGCTTAAATGTGTGTTTGGGAGCACCTAAACAAAATAGTTGGGAGATGAATGAGTCTTGTTCTGCAAGGCATTCTTCCAAGAGAAGAAGGTACTTTGCTATTTTATCTTTTAGCCACAGGTGTATATTTGGTGATAATAGTGCTCTTGAGATCATCAAGAGGAAAATGCCAGAGGCACGGCAGGATTTGGAATGGGTAGTCATTTATTATCCTTGTGTACAGTCACTGTGAGAGAAACATGTTAAATCGTCTAGCATATAGTGAGGGTGGGGAAGAGCATCTAAAGCTTGTGAGAACTGCCTGCTGTGACAGAAACAACTCGATTTCCTTACAAAGGAATGGGCATATGTCCAGCTCCAGGAGGAGTACAGTTAATAAAGAATTCTGGAAGACTGCTACTCTCAGAATGATTCAGTGACTATCATATAAACTTCTTAAAAGTAGTGCAGCTTTTGAACAGTCTCAGAAAGTGAGAAAGCCTGTTCCTGGAACCAGTACAAACAGCTTATAACAGAGGAAGACCATTTATTTTTTAAATCATCATGGCTATCTGAAATGATAGCTGCTAATAGGTTCTGTTATTAGGAGGTGAGGATTATGGGATGTCCTACTGCAACAACATGCCTGGCAGCTGAAGCCACCAGTGGATGACTCAGGACCAGCTCACTCCATCCAGAGACTGCTTTTTTGCAGTGAAGGTGAAAATTTGATGTGAGAATTACCACTGAGGTCTTCTCTTTACTACAAACCTTGGCTCATCAAAAAAAGCTTTGAGAAACATAGCCAGAAAGGAAAGGGCGAAATTAATCAGTTCAGCTTTATGGCACAGTATTGAGGCACGTGTTTTCCAGACTTCTTGTTGTTCAGGGTCTCAGAACAACTTGGGAGTGCATGTTGATATGAATTTCTGTGACACAGATCAGACCTTGATCACTGTGATTTTTGTGGGGGAAACAGGATCATTGCAGGCAACATTGCTTGTAGGTGATGGAGTCTAATAAAAGAACTCTGCATGACCTGAAACTAATAACATAGCAGATCCATGGGGAGTGACAGATATGTGGTTTAGGTATACTCACTTGGGAGGGAGAGGATTGAGATGTTGTTCTTCAATTGCTGTTGTTAAAAACAAGGTAAAACCCCCAAATAATTAGACAAACAAAACCCCTGTAAGTTAACAATTTGGACACGGGTGGGAAGAGAGAGTTGAGCATGCATGGCATAGAGGAGACTGGGTTTCACCACTGGGTCTTCTGGGGAAAAAGGAGGGCAAGAAGGCTGGAGAGGGGCTGGGAGCGCAAACCCTGTGAGGAACAACTGAGGGAGCTGGGGCTGTTTAGCCTGGAGAAAAGGAGACTCAGGGATTACCTTATCACTCTCTTCAACTTCCTGGAAGGTGGCTGTAGTCAGGTAGGGGTTGATATATTTCTCCAGGCAGCAAATGACAGAACGAGGGGACAAAGTCTTCAGATGTGCCAAGAGAAATTTAGATTGGATGTTATGGAAAAATTTTTTGCAGAAAGAGTGATAAAGCACTGAAATTGTCTGGCTGGGGAGGTGGTGGAGTCACCATCCCTGGATGTGTTTAAAAATAGAGTGAATGTGGCACTCAGTGCCATGGTTTAGTTGAGGTGTTAGGGCATGGGTTGGACCCAATGATCTTAAAGGTCTCTTCCAACCCAGAGATTCTGTCAAAAGTGAGCAGCACTGTCACTGTCTCCTCAAGGAATATTTAACAGGGAGTGCCATCATGATGGCTGAACCTCAGGGGGCCTTGCAAAGAGACTCAGAGGCTCATCAGGGAGAATCAAAGCCATGTGTCAGGAATCCTCTTCAGTGCCAGTTTGTTCAGTACTATTAAACCCTACCTGCCTCTAATTGTGCCAGCAAGGAGACCTTCCCAAGAAATGTCCCTGGTAAAATCTTCCCTGTGTTAAGTGTGGCTAGGAAATGAAAATAAAAACACAGGTGTTTCTGTGGCATAGGCTTGTAAGTGGTTCTGTGGAGTTTTGAATATTTCATTAGTCATACAGAAGCTGGTGAAGCCTGAGGACTCAATATATGTGAAACAAGAGGAAGGAAATATTTAGCTGCAGTTGTCAACAGCTTCAGGTACTTAAGAGATAGCTTTGCCACATTTCAGCAGTCTGAAGGCCCAATACCATAAAAACCTGATGTACAGGAAAAATCTTGGGACAAACATATCAAAGAGTGATATTTACTATGCTCATCTACTTTTTGTCACAAGAGAATATGATTTTTCCATGGATTTTTTTTTCTGTATTATGATTTGTTCTATGAACAGGTCTGCACTCAAAAGAATCCAGTTCTAATTCTATTAAACTATTCAATCATGAATATACTTGAGAATAACTGTTAGACCTTTGGCAAATAACAGAGATTAGAACAATTGAAATTAACTCCATCTAGTTTCCAATTTATTTATTAATTAATTTATATATAAATTCATCAGACAAAACTGAATGGATGCACAAATATATACAAGGGCTTTAAAATTTTGTTTGATAAACATTGAAAAACAGGATAGAAAATATGCTGCAGAAATTCTTGCAGCATTTTTATAAAGCAGTAAGCTTTTCAACATCACTACTTTTTTTTATACTAGATCACACTGTGTATAGCAGGTTGTCTCAATTCTGTTGACACAATTCAGAGATGTACAAGAATCACCAGTGCTGCTGGAATGACAGTAAAAAAGACCAATATCTAATATCTCATTTAAAAGCACTAAAAGCTATTATGTAGGACTTGCTAAATATTAAAAGCTGCTTTATATAAAACTGTTATATAATCTACAGAGCCAGGCAAGAATAACTTTTTAAATTTTTTTTTTTTAGCTATTGGAGCAAAATATAATGAAAACCAAAAAAAGACTGCTTTTTAAAAAGCCTTCTGCTGTTCTCAAATGACAAAAAGTGGATTATAGAAGTTGTCCCCATAGCAGAAACAGAAGTACTGGAGGTATTGGAGTTTTTTCTTTCCCATAAAGTAACAGAAGAAACTAGTTTTCTCCTATTGTGTCTTATAAAATTGTTAAGGCTCAATTGAATCCAATTCTTGGAAAAATTAGAGGCTGTGAAATGTTTAACTTTTTTTTTTTTTATGTTTCCTTAGATATAATATTGAAAAAATGCTTTTAAAGTGAAAGATCTTTCGGAGTATGTCAAAGAATATAAACTGTCAGAATTTCTTTATAGTTTACAATTTCCACACACTAACCAAATTGCTTTCCACAGCAGGATTGCTGCTATGAAGGGTGTTTTCAAATGCTAAATTTATGACAGAAAGCATCTTGGAGGTGGGATAGGTTCAGCTGGCTGGTATTTTGTTCAGCAGGACTTTGTGTCCAGACTAGTATAGTGGAGGTTTTTTTGTGGGTAGTACTACTTACACATTTCTAGAGATGAAGGCCAAAGTGTCTGCATTGGGAAGAAGGCAGTAGATAGTGTAGAGTGAACGTGTTTAGTTAAGTTTCTAAAAGTTATGAACAAAATTCAAGCAATTTATGACATTGTAGTAGCTTGGTAGCCTCATAAATATTCCTTTATTTTACGAAACTCATTCAATCTAGGTATCCTTCTTCCATTTCCTCCCTTCTTCTCCACTTAAGAAGGAAGGCTGAAGTGATTAGTTTAAAAATGCAGATGGAGTGTTAGTTTACTTGTATTATTGAAAATCTAGTAACAAGGTGGAAGTTTCATTGGCCTTCATCAAAGACGTTAAGAAATTATGCTTTATTCATCTTGTTGGGGGGGATTTATTACACTGAGACAAGAACATTCAAAGTGATATTTTCTGCCATATCAAAGAAATTTATTTCTTTCCTTGGTTTAGATGATACCACATTCAACACTGGTGAGATGTAAGGTCCAATGTTCATGTCTCAAAATGAGATGGGAGAGAAGGAACTGGGTCACACAGATGATGTGAGACGAGCAGACATAGCAGATGTTGTACATCTATCACACTATCACACTTAGACTCATGCAGTACATGTTCCATGACCCTAAGGCTTTTTTTTTCTTTTTTTTTTTAACTTGCTCTCTTCAAAGACTGCATAAGATTTCTAAAACAATAGAATAAAGTGATTCTATCATGCAATGTGAGGTAATATGTCTTCAAGATAAAAGCTTGAAAAATAGGCGAATTCATATGTCTCATATTGAGAGAATGGAAAAGGAATAATTTCAAGAGTTTTCTTAAATGTTATACTGCCTGTAAAATGATTTCTTTTAACAGCTATGTTCTCTATAGGCATTTTATACAAAATCTATACCCACTACAGTGATCCAAACTTTAGGCCTATTTTGCAGTAATCTAGATAGATTGAACATAGCAGACACAATTTGAAAAGGAAGTTTCTCAGCCTTGCTGTGGAAGTTCACGGAAGACTTGAAATTGCATTGATTTCCCATGAAACTTCAATTTCTAGTTGTTCAGTTACTTACCAGAAAAATCTCCCCTCATGCCTTTCTTGTGTGCCATCTTGATATAAATTAAAATACTCTCCACAAGTGGATAAATCCAACTGCCAGGACTTCCATTAAGTAAACACCTGAAATGAAAAGGATACCGCACACATGGTTCAGATGTCTTGCTGTAGTTTGACTGTGCCCTCTCAACTACCTCCACCAAACTGCAGTGTAATCTCACTGAGACAGTGAGTGTCTGAAATGAAGGACAAGAGTAAAGGGCTTCTGAGGATAGTGGCAATTTTGGTTTTGCTAGAAAATATTACTGAAAATATTTCAAAATATTGTGGTTGTGATTCTTTTCTTTTTCTCATTGTGCTTCTATTGTCTTCAACTGAAGCCTGATATTCCCACGTAGAGAATTCCTAATATTTATAATTTGTAAAATTAGCCTTATTTTTGTTTGTTGTCAAATAAAATTGGTCTGTGTCTGTGCTATAGCAGTAAGGTTAACCAGTACATGGATTCTGACTTTTCTGTGTTGTGCAACCCATCTCTGCGAACATTATTTTCTGTGATTCTGTGGGTTGCTCACAGGTTTTGGTTGATGTCACAGATAAAGGACAGAGAAACATTCAGGAAAAGTCTTTCTTTTTTTTTTTTTTTGTTTGGAACTGGTCACACTGATTTTTAATTCTAACTCAGGATGTTTTGGTTAGGGTGGTTCTTCCTATTTAGTTAGGAAAAAAAATATAAGAAAGTCTTAAACAGTGAACAAAAATAAACTGCAGTGCAGTTTTTTAGCAGTGGAAAATACACTTGTGTTTCTAATACTGGCAAAAATGTGAGTTCAAAGATTCCAAACCACTCCTAAAGTTAATATAGAAAAAGGAATACAAACTGACTTAAGAGTTTCAGCAACGAAAGATCCTCATGTAATGTTCATTTGAACTGAAAAATGTGTGTGTTGTGCCTCTAAAATTTGATGGGACAGCCATGGAAACAATAATAACTTTGTGACTGTTGGCTAATTATATGGAAGTTCTACCAAAAAAGGTTATACATAGCCTAAAGTATTAAAGACTTAATGAAATTGTCATCACTGTAGTGATAAATATCTGTTCCAGCATTTCTTCTCAGACAATACTCTAAGCATATCAGACTAAATAGTTGGCCATAATTCTGTATTGCCACCATATTTTTAAAGAAATTATAGACCTTCAGTAGGCTATATGTAATAATTAGGGATTTTAGCAAAGGCAGTTGGAACCAGTTGGAATAAATAATAATGACATCATTGAATCCTGGAGTTCAAAGCCCTGATAATTTTGTCCAGCTACCTCATGGAAGAGATTGAAATTCCCTTGAAAGCCTCCAAGGCAAATTCAGCCATTACATAAATGATGGCTTAAGGTGGTCATAAAAGTGAGCACATATAGAAATACAGCTTATATTTGTTCAGCATTCAGTAGGTCTGAAAAATGGATAGAGTAGTGAAGGCAGACATCAGGAAAGAGTAATAATAAATCAGAAACTTCCCTGTTTAGTGCCTATTTCTGCCATTCCTAACAACCGATCTCAAATCAGTGGCAGTTGTTATATACTCAGTTTAAAGTGTCTACTGTATGCTGAATTGGTGTAATTTCATGTGCACTTGTTACACGACTTTGGTTTTCCCTTAAATGTGTTGCATATTTAGCGTGCAAAGAATAAGAACTAATTTCAGTGATGTATGTTGATTAGGCTCTTGTTAGGCATAAATAAGGGTTATCTTGTGCTATACAGTACGTTACATCTGAAAGCACATAGCTTTCTCTGTCTTCTTCCACTTCCACCCACAGACATTTAGACAAAGAGCAGAAGCTGAAGTGTGAATCTCTTAGCTCTGAGCAAAGCCTGATACAAGAAACAGCAATGTTTATTGATTACTTGCAACTTTTTGACTCTGTGAAACCAGGAGAAAACAAGGGTATAAAAATGTCAAAACTAGAGATAAAACTACCTCTTCAGAGCAAACACATGAATTTTGCACTAAAATATGGACAATATATGTGAAGATATATAGCTGGTAACTTAAAAGCATGAAAGAAGGTAACTCACCTGGATTTATCAAAGTTTTGTAAGAAGAAAAGAACATGTTGATTTATTGTATTTGACTTGTTGCTGTTGGTAAATTTAGCAACTAAAGGCAGATTACCAATGAAAGAGCATTTGTGAGTAGGACTTCTGATGCTGCCAGAGTTTTCAAAGTGAATGAGATCATATGTTGAAAAAAAAGAGGATGAGAACACTTAGAGGGAAGGAGAAGAAATTTAATCATCTTAAAGGACACCCAGGAAGGTGTTCAAGGAAGATAAAAAGTTGGAGAATGAAATTTTCCACTCTGTCAAATGGGCTAGATAAAATGAGAGGGTAGGAACAGGGGAGTAAAATTGGGAGTTCAGGAATTAATGTGCGCATAGGTACTTGTGCAAATATAAAAGCTGCTCAAGTACAGAGGAAAGAGAAATTGGAAGGCATCTGGAGAAGGAGCAGTGGTTAGAAAAATACTTTTTTTTGGGATCAGTGAAAATTGGATATTTCAAAGAAATAGACTGAATGCACTCATACTTTCCATCCAAGAAAACCAAATCCTTTCATCAAGATTTCTAACCTAAGAAACAATAACACTAGTTGCTATTGAAAAATTAAAATTCTCCTGGTTCACTCAATAAACATTATCTATGTTATTTAAGATTATCTTCATGTCTTGAAGACACTGTAAACATGTCTGGAAATGACACACTCCCACAGTTTCTATGCAGTAGAATATGATGAAACCAGCCACCAAAAAATATTACATTTTCCACTTGCATTCATATCAGCTAACAGAATAATATCCGTGTGATTTAGAACTAGACATTTCAAAAGTCTTTAAAGGATCTGAAAATCAAGTTATAAACTATGGTGCTTCCTAAAGTTCTCTAATAAATATATAATTTCTGTATGATGTGCAAAGGAGAGGAAAGAGATTTGGTGGCATAGAATATTTTGTTCTTTTATTGTTCACTCTTGTTCATGCATATTTTGTGCTTTTTTTTTTTGAGAACTACATAAGTTAAGAAATACTATTTCTTGTCTAAAATGTGAATGCTGAGAGTCTATGAAGAGATTGCTGAGGTGTGATTATTTTTTCTTAAGCAAATTCTAGGTTTCTAACCTAGTTCTGTCACTTGAATACTATCATTTTGAGACAGGGTCTATGGTATCAGCAGTGTTTATTTTCGTGTTTAAGTTATTATTGTTATAGTAGCACTTAAAAAAAATTAATTGTGCCTTTCACAAATCTCTTAATGGTGCTGACTGCCATGTGATTATCAGCTTGGCAATTTTTTGTGAGGCTGGGTTCAAGTAGCTAATACTGATACTCTAAATGCTGTTGAATTCCACTGAAAGCAAATGAGCAACTGAATGGAAACAAAATGATACAACTCAATGATTAGGATGACTTATTTAGCTTTTTTCCAAAACTACACCACAAAATGGTGAATGATAATTTGGGTATGTTTTTCTGATGGACCTAAGAGGTGGAAAATGTTTATTTCCTGTAGACCTACACCTTTATGATTTTATACTTCTTGCACTTGGTTGCAAAGGTGTTACAAGAAAGTACCTAGTCATTTGTGACATCTAATAGAATTATTGCACATATATATATACACATTAAAAGTATGTCTATAAAAACTTTTGAAGCAAAATTTTTTATGTGCTAGAGGTACCTGGTAAATCTGACACTACTAAAAAAGCTGACATATCAAAACCTCTCTCTGAAAACAGGAAAACAAATTCCATTAAGTTTAGTAAACAGAAAAAAAAGAAAATTAACATGTAAGAGGAAAGAAATATAACCTAAGCAAAGTATGGGACACATTCCTTTGTAATAGCAATGAACACCTCTCTTGCTGCTTTAAATGAGCACAAATGTCAGAAATACATGGTGGCATTATGAAACAACTACAGATGTATTAATGAGAAAGCCTTAACATGGACTTCAGCTACTGAAGTGTATGCAATGTCTTTGAGAAGAAAGTAAGGAGTAGTGAATTCCTGTACTCTATCTAGATCACTTCATAACTATAAAAACAAATATTTATAACTATAGATAGAAGTAATTATTTAAATAGGGATAACACCAGGAGATTTTTTTTTCCAAGAAATCAAGGTGTGCTGAGAATATAGATGCCATTGATTTTTCTCTCTTAATCACAAGCCTTTGAAATCTCTTGTAATATGATTAAGAAAAACTGTTTCTTCTCAAGTGCAAGACAGATCTGAATGATCATTTTATCAGTTAAAAATGCCTGGTAGGTCAAGTTCAATAAACATTGTTGTGTTTGCACACCAGGATTCTGGGCTGTGCCAGGAAGTGCCATTCAAGGACATGCATAAATGAGATAAAACTGAGCCATAAAATCAGGAACACAGAATGAGGAGGAGGTGTTAGACAATGAGGCAAATTCACAATTACTTGAGTTAAGTTTGCATTGCAGATGAAATTTAAACTTGTATTTGCAAGGACAAACAAAAAAGATAAGTGTGATTCTTGACATCTAAGGCCAAGTGATACTTTTAGAGGGTTTAGCATAAACCTTATATTAAATCATTCAATTTTAGCAGTGGTTTATAATAATAAAGGTGAGGAAAATTGGTAAATGGTTCATCTGCACAGGTAGTTTGTTTACCTTCTACACGATACTGTATTTTCCTGAAAAGAATTTTTATTTCCAGAGTTACCTGTTTCATAAAGCTTCACATGAGCATTGCTGACCCTCAAGCACTGGAAAATCATGTGGTTTTTCAAATCCTCATGTTTTGCTCTGATGGTTTTGTCGTTGGCACGTTGGGGAAAGTGGGAACTCGCATAATTCTCTGACCCTCATCTTGGAGGAAAACCACCATTTACTCTTGCAGCCGTTATAAAGCCATGAGAGTTGGCAGCAGTGTGTATATAGTTTTGTTTTCTAGCTAGTGAGGCTGGAGACAGAATTTGATTTAGTTTTTGCTTCAGACAAAATTTTAATTGATAATGACACTAAAAGCAGAAAAGCCATTTCCTTGAGAAAATAAAAGCTATACAAGCCATCACAAACATAACAATGCAAACTTGCTGTACTTCTGTGCTTTAATCCATGCAATTAATATGAAGACCAAATGTAATTCACATTTTTCTTTAGGTAAGAATTCTTTTATTTGCAAAGCTGCATTCAAATCTGAGAAAGCTGTGAAGGACAGCTTAATGGTTTATTAAAAATAAAAAGCTAGCATTGTTTTTAACCTGACTGCATTTCTCAAAAGACATTTGCACAAGCCCTTATGGATTCATTAATTCCCACCACTTTAAGTGATTTTCTACCTTTGTACTTAGATTATTAAAAAGTTCTTTTATTTGTAAAGTTGTTGTCACAACAGAAGGGACTGTGTTTTATCAGAGGTTAAGACTTAGTAAATTACAGTGTTTGGGGTAGCTAACAAATAGAGACATGAAGATAGAGCTTGCATAACCATTTCAGTTTGTGACTTTTTTTCCACCTAAATTAGGAGAGATGTTACACAGTGGCCTTTCATGTCTGCTAACAACTTTTTGGAATTTTGCATATCTAGAGGAGCAACACTCCCTTTCTAGAAAAATCAGCTTATGCTGAGAATTAGTTAAAGAAATACTTTCTTGCACAATCAAAGTATGGCCCTTTTGAATCCAATTTCAGCACTTTGTTGGTGGTTCTTAATGAATTGCAGGAAGGGAAATGATTTTGGCCCTTCTGTAGGTGAAAATAATGTGAATTCAAAATGAGATCTGAGACTACAGTGGGTGGGGTGGGTTTTTTTGTTTGTCTGTTTTTTTTAGTAATATGTAGGGGTGTTTTTAACTTTAATGGAAAAGGATTCACCTCCAAAGATGTGGATTTCTCTTAACAGAAAATAGCATATAGTCAGAAGTTATAAATTTTATAGTAATAAAGACATCTATTTTATTTGCCATTTTATAGTAATAAAGACATCTATTTTATTTGCCATTTTCAGGCACTAGCATTCAACATGTTGCTCTTCAGCTGAATTAATTTTTAATAGTTTGCCAACACGTATATTTGAAAGGTTCTTGTTTTATTTATTTAATATGTCTTTTACTGATATTTGATCAGGTTTTTTGCAGGGTTTAGAATAATTTCATTTTCATGTCTAATGCCAGTTCAGAGTTGCTTTGAACTGAACCACAGAGAAGTAAAAATCTGTTAGGACTTAATTCTGTATTTCAGCTACTTTACATTTTGGTTTTACAATTATTATTAACACTTGTTGTGCCTTGACAGGTAGTAGAACTGTATAGTCTGTTTTATTAAGTGTTCTTGAACAGTTATTTTATTAGAGTGAGGGCCACACTGGTTTGATTTTTGAATTTTATCTCGGAAAAAACCCTGTTTGTTTATATATCTATATATTTCCAGTTTGTTTCCATAATGCCTATATATTTCCTTTGAGTATTTAGAGATTTTCATCAGAAAATTTTGTTTTGAGTAGGAACAATATTAAAGTACTCTGAGGCATGGAGATTACTCTATAAACTATTTTGAATTTATTTTGTTGCATTCCACTCATTTCAATGAATGTGTTCTCCTTTGTTGGTTTTATTAAACTGGTGTGTCTGAAGTTGTTTGGAAAATATTTATTTACTTCTGAGGTATGGAAAGTTCTTGACAGATTGGAATAGAAATCTAAGAAGAGGATTTCTGCCTTACAGTGTTTATAAGTTGTCATCTAGATCTTCTCATGTACTGAAGTATACTTTCTGCTACTACAAGTGCAATAATACTAGGTTGATTGTTAACATTGCAACATGTTAAAAATTCTCAGTTTTGATTTAAAATGTAACCATAGCAAGATTTTTTTTAATTGTTTTAGTTTTGGTCTCTAATTACTAAAGTTAAAAGAAACCTTGAACATAATGCATAAAAATGTGTTTCAGGGCAACAATTCACTACAGTGAAGCACTATAATTGCTTTGTCTTAGTAAGGTAATTAGTGCCTTTGGTACAATCCATTTTGTCCCCCCTTGTGCTACCTTGACATATGAAGTTAAGTAAAATAACTTCAAGTTTGACATGGTGAAGTGAAGTGAAAACCTTGCATGCTTGTCAGTGAAAGTATAGCTGTAAGTTTTATTTCAGAAAAACTGGATATTTGTGTCAGTTGTAAAATGCAAACTTGATTTACTACAACTCGCAGTAAGCATTTAGCAGTGTACAGCTCGTGTTACTGTTGATAAGCCAATTTAAGAAATCTAAGGAAGAAATTTTTTTTTGCCTTAAAGGATGAAAACTGAATTATTTTCAATGACATCAGTTAATTTAGAAGATCATAATTTTATTTTTCTTCCCAGAAGAAAAAAGAGCCTTATTGTGGAACATGTTGGAAATGCAACATTGTCTTTTCAAACAAGAGGTAGATAAACAAATGCCTAACATGGATTTTGATTTTTTTTCCTGCCTAAGTAATGCATCAAATATCCTTGCTCTTCTAGAACTGTCAGTTCTTGAAAGTCAATCCTAACAAAATTGTCATCTTCTGGTCAAAATAAAAGGCAAAGTTAGTAAGAAGATGGTGTAGGAAGTATGATACTTAAAATGAACAGAATGCAAGAAAAACAGATTGTTTTTCTTGAAATAAGAAATAAGTTGCAATAAGTTGCAATAAGTTGAAGTTTTTAAGTTGAAATAAGAAATAAGTTGCAAAGGAAGAGTCACCTCTGAGATAAACATCTCTTCATGTTAGCTCCAAATCATAACAGTGAAAGTGGCTGACAGACCTCATGTGATCAACTCACTCAGCTGATGTTTGACATGTCTTGAATCAGGCAACTACAGCATGCGCAGGTGGCCTAGCTAGAAGAAGAAGTGCACCACACACTTGACTAAAGTGCATGATTAATTAATTTATTCATCCCAGTGAAGGTGATCATTTTCCAATTTAAAATCTATAAATCTATAAAACCAGAAATTTTGATTTCACACTCAGCATTTTTTGTGATAATCGAATAGGTACATATCTGTGGTACAAAGAACAGCCAAGTTCAACATCAAATCAGATAAACCCACAGCTTTTAACTGAAAAAATGGTGCCTTTTGGTGACTGTTTTCCATTGACAGTTGCAGTTTTCTAAACTCAGTTACCAACTGGTCAGTTTTGGAAGATACCTTTGAGCTATTATAGATGTACATGGCAGCTCTGATGTGTTTGGGGTGTGTGCATTACTTTGGCATCTGATAGCTCGGATGGGACCAGAGCTTCTCGGAGTTATTGGATATTAGTGACAAGAACTTTCATTAGTGATGGGTCTGTCCAAGAGTCAAATCAATATTGCCATTAATATTAATGTAATAAATGCACCTGCAACTGAGTGGAGCATATAATAAATGGGTTTAGGTACAAGTGGAATTTAGTGCTTCAGTTCAGAGAATGTGCTGTTAAGAGAAATATCTGTAGTAGTCCTAATGCCTTATATTAGTATGTACAATATTTTTCTCTTTCTGAACACTTGGACTCTTTTTTTGTGTGAGCTACTGAAGTTTTGAATACTTTCCCAAGTGAGGAATTGGAAATGTATTTGTAATAGCAGACCAAGCTTAATGTAGTGATAATTCTGGTAACAGTGTTGAAACAAGGTCTTCTGACAGGGGAAGAGTGAGAAAAAGCATTTTAGAAGAGGCCTTAGGAAATATATGTATAACCTCTTTACAGCAGCAACCCCAATGAGATCAATGTGTTGTGCTGTATTTATATTAATTCCAGTACAACATTGATATTCTGGTAAAAGATTGTAGGGAAAAGCAGGGCAAATAGCTTTTTAGTGATTATTCTGTATCCCTGAGTATGCTGGGTCATATGTTGTATCCGAAAGCAATTTGTCTGCATTAGAAACATATAATTTTTTACCTCCCTGAAAGCAAATAATACCAGTAGCAGGATTACATTTATTATGCTGCAGTTAATGAGATTTGGAAGTGCTTACTGTAAAAGTGCGGCATCATATATATTTCACTTAATTTGAAAAATATGTAAGAAAAAAGGGTGAGACTATTTACTGATGAAAACCAAAACCATCCCCTTCACCACTGGAATGAGGACACCAACCAAGAGAAAAGCCATTTAGTCACCTACTGTGCAAAACACCGCTGAAAGTTATCATGGCAAAACTTAAACTACAGAAATCTGGAGACTTTTGAACTCAGAGGTTGGCAAGAGCAAGTACTAAAGAACCACCCTCTAAAGTCTGCTTGGTTTATATCACTGTCTGAAAGAAGATTTATGCCTTTGCTTTTCCCTTCATGTTGTGCATCATGAGCAGAATTTTGTTTCTTTTTCTGACAGTGCTTAAGGCATTTGGACAATGCCCTTAAAATCATGCTTTAACTTTTGGTCACCTGTCAATCACTTGGACTAGATGATTAGGGGTATCTTCCAACTAAATATATTCTGTTCCATTCTAAATACATTGTCAAGTACTATATATTAAAAGGACATGATCTTTAGAAACAGTTTTCTCAGTTGTGCTGGGGACTCAACATCCACACCAACCACTCTTACATTTATGTATTCGCTTGCTTGTTTGGTTTTAATTTTGTTGGTTGTTTTTTTGTTTGGTTGGTTTTTTAAATTATTTTTATTTTTATTTATTAGCCCTGTTAAGGCTTCATAGACTGAATTAAGTGTATTAGAGATGCCTCCAGAGTGCATCTTCCACCATTTTTTTTTTATATGGAAGGTTCCCAAATCATGTGCTTTGAAACCATTTCAGAGAGAAAACCAAAACACAGAAAATGGAGGTGATAGGTTGTTTTTTTCAAAAGCATCCTTCAATCAACCTAGAGAAGCTATAGGTACAAGCCATCTAATCTGTCTTATCTTTAGAACTAATGCAGTGTTTCTTGGTTTTACTGTCTGTTTCCTCCTTCATGAATAGATTTGACACTTTTGATTCAAAGTAATACATCAGTTAATCCCCTACTATCCCCCTAAATTGTGCCAAAAACATTTGTTTGTTTCGTTGACAGAGGGAAAAGGAATATATGGTTTTAACATCTGCTCATTTTCTATTCCCTTAATCTTTTTGTTTGTAATGAGGTCAAAGTGAAGCAAAAATGATTGCACTTTTCAGTAGGTATGCAGCTTTCCCCAGTTTTATCTCAATTTCTTTTTCTTCTTTTCCTCCTTTCTTTCTTTTCCCTTACACAGAACTAGTATAATTTTACTATAATATCCCTTTCCTAAGAGATGTTTCTTTTTGTATGCATACAAGCCCCTAAATCTTCTTTTTTTAATCCCCCTAATCTGTTGCAAGTCTACCTTATTTAGTGGAACTCAGAAGTGTTTCTAAGGGAGGCGTGCATGCTGGAATATTACCTTTGTATGGTAATTAATTGAATATGATAATGAGGACATGATGACAAAGTCAAAGCAGAAGCAGAAAACAAGTAATCTGTCTATTTCTTAACAAGGAAATTGGCTCAGTAGAGGCTAGCCAGACTGCCTGCAAATTTAGTTTGCTTCATGGGAGTTGAGTTTCAGGGTGCAAGTCCCATGGGAAAATCCCAGGAGATAACACTGTGTGTGGCTGCTTTTCTCTAATAAAACTGGCACACTTGCCTGTAGGAAAGACATTTCTTATGGAGGAGTTGTCAGGACTGGCTCTGCTGTGTAGGAATTTATTCTGTGAGCTCTAGACTGAGACCCCACCCTGCCAAGAGTTAGAGGACTTTTATGACCCAACCTGAAGCGTCCAGAAAGATCCCAACACTGCCAGGGGTATGTGCCTCAGTCATTTCTGTTTTCCTCCTAAATACAGCAATATGGATCATTGTTGAGCATGACCAAAGGACAGCCTAGGTGGCTATCAAATAACCCAGCCCAGGGAAGGAAGCAGTAACTGAATGCTCACAAGGCATTTGCAAGTTTTGTAAGAACAGTAGATTGGAAAATCCTCATATGATAGTAGTAACTCATGTAATTTTGTTAAAGTAAATCCAATTTTTGCACCATTGAGACACTGTTGCTCTCCTGAACTATTTTATGTTTTGGGAAATTTGGGAAAATCTTCCCAGACAGCGAAGTTCTGCAAAAAAGAAGAGCACAAAGATAAATTTTATTCCCCCTTCTAATTTTTACATTTTGTTTACATTTTACGCTGTGTTAATCCTATTCTCCCAGCTGCTTACCAGCATGTTTAGGTTGATAAGAAAATGTCCTGCTTTCTGATTCAATTTTCTCCTCCACTTGCTGTTGTGTACCACTTCACTTTTATTCTCTTTTTTTCTTCTCTCATCCAGTCCAGAAATATTTCCTTTACATTGATAACTCATAGCTACTGAAACACGTTGGGATGAAAGGTGTCAGCATCACATATTTGCAAAGGACATTCTTATGCCTGTAGACTGCATGTACTGCCTGGAACAGGCACATGGAGCTGTAATTGCCTTGATTTCATTTGTTCTTGCACTTCAATTTTTCAGTAGCAATATAAACTGTATATTTTAGGCAGTCTCAGTTGTACAATTTTATCAACAAAAGGCTTGGTGTTGAAGCTTTAAACATAACAAAGCTCTTAATCAGGCTACATATCTGTCATTTTGTTCCCTTTTCATATATGCTAAATAAAAAAAGGTAGTTCCTATTTTAGTCTATACCTCACGCTCTTTGGTAAATGTGAGCTTTACAGACCCGTCTTTATGCATATAAATACTATTTATATCTCAAGCTATTTACTATGAGGAAAATGGATGTTATCTCACCTCTGTGGAATTTGTATGAGACAAAAGAAGTAATATTTTTAGGATGTTGGCTTTTTCTTAGCAAATAACCTCAACAGGTTTTTGTGGTACTAATGACCCTTAAAATTTAACATTTTTGAAATGAGAAAATTACCACTTAGCAATAATGTGACATGACTCAGGCAGCTTGATGTTGTCTGTCAAAATCTACCATCAGCAGAAAGATTTGAAAGAACTGGAGATGGTAGGAACGAAAAAAACCACTTGCCTTATTTTCTTCCACTCATAATTTTATGTGGGTAAGCAATTAAAAAATGAAAGGAGTTGTATACTGACATAGTTTTAAAATTCAGGCATTTTTTATACTCTCATGTGAACACTTCTAATTTCATTGAAGATAGCCAAATTACAGTCATGTAAGTTGAGAATACTCTTGCCTTGTGCTATAAACATTAATTTGGTAAATAAAGCATAAGACTATGTGCAGTCAGAAATAGAGCATGTAAAAATTTTGCAGTAAGAAATTTATTTTCAGCAAATGAAATTTGGCAGGAGTTCTCTTAAACCATTTTCAGTGAAGATTTCTTGATGTTATTCCTGGCTTTTACAGACTTTCTCTAAAATATCCACAAGCTGTTCCATTTTTTTTCTTTTTTTGCAATCATGGATACTGAGTTGTATGCCCCAGTATTTGGACTTAATGCCTCTTCTTTGGACTTCTGGAAGGGACATCCCAAGAGGTTTTGCGGAATGGACAAGAAATAGAAAGGGGAGAGTATGTGTGTATGACTTATAGATGGGTTAGAGTAACATCTAGACAAATTAATATGAGAAGCAGACCAGTAAATAAAGGAGAAAAATTGAGGGTAACATTTGAGAGGTGTGGAGCTGGAGAATGGAAGGGAAAATGAGCAAGCAGAAAGCAGATACAATGAACATTGCTGTATAGAGAACACTCTTTTTGTCTGGAGTTGGATACTGAGATTTGGAGCTGGTGTAGAACATTTTTGATTCAAATAAATGTATATATTGTTACAACTAATGTAACTAAAATACTACAGCTCCACTTTTAGCACATCTCAGAGCTAAGCAGTATCAGCAAAGTGGACTGTCTTTAGAATTATGGTATTAAGTATTTGCAAATGGCTATCTGGTATCAAGCCTAAATAAATAAATGTATGAACACCCCCACAGGTTTAGGAAGAATTTAATTAAGATTTTTTCAGAACTTTCTTTATAGTTAGAAAAGACTCTGTAGTATTCTCCTAGGGCTACATTCATTCGCTTTCTTCGCATTTGAGGAGCCAGCCATCACAACCAAAAAATCTTCACCAGACCACAAAAACAATCTTGTTTGTAACACAGCTTGTCAGAGGAAGTATGTTTCACTGGGAGCAGAATCTCATGTTACATGTAATAGTTTTTCCAGCCTTGTCTTCCTCACTGACTTGTGTGTACAACTAGAAATCTTACCCCATTTGCTTGAAAGTACTGACTTCTCTGATGCCTTGTGAAGGCTGACCTAGAACAGAGACTAAACAGAGTTAAAGAATAAAGTAGGTATTTATTAGAAGGCCTCAATGGATATGCCTTGGGCTGCACAAGAGCCCAGCCAGGGCTACACCCAAGATGAACCCAAAATGGTCACAAAATGGACAACTGGTCACGAGGTCTCTCACTTTTATAAATTCTGGTTCATTAGCATATTGGAGTTAATAATCCAGTTACAGCCTTGGGTTATGAAGTCCCATCCTTCTTGTTTTTCTCTCTTCAGTCCACATTGTTTATACTCTTGGGCCTGAAATTTGGATCATTTTTCCTTGGCCCCCAGTTAGAGAAGGATTTTTCTTTTTCTATCCACTCTGTGAAGAGAGCTTACCAACACTTAATATGAAGCTCAGAACTACACACTAAAGCAGTACAGAATCTGAAAAATATAAAAGCTAAAACATAAGGTATCATTTCCCTGTCCTTTTTCTTCTTGCCATCTTCAAGCCAAGCAGCTGGCAGGCCCTTGATGGAACACATGCTTAGTTTGGGCTCCTCAGTTCACTCCAGGATTTAACTGTCCCCTTGTACATAGCTCTAGAAGGTTTTCTCTATTGCCTGCTCTTTTTAAAAAGCTACTGAAGCAAGCTGGCTATGGCCAGCTGCCAGACACCCACCTGGCTGTTGTGAGTCCCCTTCCTCAAGGACATAGGGACAGAAAATAAGATATCAAAGCTCAGGGGTCAAAGACTCAAGGGCTGCTTCTCAAACTGTTCTCCTCAACACCAGACAAGTTCTGCCATTCCTTACCTTGATGAGATTTTGATACTGGCATGCACTTTATGGCCTCAAGAGAAGGATTTCAGTAAGACAATTATAATTCTTAAATTTGCTCTATTTTATGGAGTAGCAATATTGTATGAATTGCTTTAAAAGGATTACTAGGACTTTGTGGAGGTAAGATTATAAACTGTTCTTTCCCCTTCAAGAGTCAGGGTGTGATTTGCAAATATGAAGCACATTCAGAATAAATAGACATGGAAGTAAAAAAGAATTTCTAGCTACAAGAAAAAAAGCACACAGTCCCAGCTATTTTTTCACTGATGGTTGCAAGGAGTGCCACAGCCCTGTGCCTTTCATTAAAGGGTCTATTTAATCTGCCTGGACATATGTGATATCTGTAACAACGTGCACAGGACGCTCAAGTCCATTCATTCTAGGAAATTGTGCATTTTCTGAGGTCAAAATAAAGGAAATCTAGGTGAACAGAAATGATAGCATTATTTCTTTGAGGAAACAGTAAAAGTATTTTTTTTTAAATTCAATCTCCTTAGTTTGCCAGGGAGACAGGACTTCTGTACACCTCCTCACCTATAAAGTGTGTATATCTGTGTGTGTATATGTATGTTTGTGTTACAATTTCTTGGATTTTGAATGCCTGAGAAAGGCTGAGTAGTATGCAGACTTGGTGCCCACTTCCTGTAAGCCACACTGCAGAAATCTCTGTGTGTTAATTGATATTGTTAATTGATTGTGTTTTCATCAGTATGCAAGGATTTATCAATAATTTGTTAATAACCACATATCAATTACACATCTCTCCTCTTTTTTTCCCCCCTTTAAATGGAAGCTTTATTCAGGACTCTGCCTGTATCTGAACTCTTTAATATCACAGCCTCTGTGTCTGAACCCTGATTTCATTTTATCACTCTAGCCAAATCCAATGCTCAGGTGTGATTTAAGTCTGAAAAGAATGGTAGTTCTTTGAGAGAGGGAAGTATGATTGAACCCTCACTATCTCATCTAATCTTGTTATGCATGCATCACTGGTATCTGAAATATATTCTCAGGAGGCTGGACGGAAGACAGATATGGCCCAGATGCTTAGGACAAGGGGACAAACAGAGGTGAGGACATCACTGGGGCAGTCACTACCTGATGTGGTGTATTTTATGCATGTAGGTGGATAGGAGTTTCTGAGGCTGACATCAACAATAACAAAAATTCACTATTGTACAGATAGCTCACATTTCTCTCTTTACTTCCATGCTCATGAGCTGTAAGTGGGGCACAGCCATGAGACTCTAATAATCTGGCTATCATTTGAAGTGCTTTGAACTTTGAATTTCAAGATGCTTCGTAGTCTGAAACCGCAACTGCAAGAAACTCTGGCACTGTATTTTAGCAATTTTGTGTTCCACAAATACTAGTTGATTTTTCTGCTTCTCATAGGCAGTCTTCTTAAAATAAGAGGATTTTTTTATTTAATAGAAAAAAATAAGGAATGTATTTATAAATAGAGAGTAAACAATCTGTAAACAATTTGACAAAACATATAGGCATGTGTTTAATTTAGCTTTTTGTCTTTGTTTTTTTAAAGTAAGCTAAGCTTCAACAAGTTATGTGGGGCATGTATTTTAAGAACAAAAACAAGCTGAATAAGGTGGAGCTGAATAATCTTGCAACAACAGTTTGGCTGTCAACACAAGTTTGATTCTCAAATGTTTTTGTGCAAAGAACTTCTTTCAAAAACAGCTTTAGGTTGGCCTCTAAACTACAGAGCTTTATATGAAAATGAAAAAAAAAAAAAAAAGTAAAGCATATGGAAGTTGTATAATTCTGTTTTGGCATGTAATGCTGTCCCCGGATTGTAGTAGCTTCCTTCTTTATCATTCAAGGTGTGTATTTAGTTTCCTGGCCAAAATTTTTGTTTCTTTCATTTCACAACTGAATTTCATCCATCCTTACCAACCTCTAACAGCTGAATTAATTTTGACTGTTCTTGCAACAATCTCTTTTGCTTTTTCTACAATTTGTTAGCTGCATCTTACCTTTCATACTATAATCTTTTTCAGGAGCAGTGTGGTTCAAGAATTGAGCAAAAAAACACCTCTGCTAATATATAGGAAAGGACAAGGAAAGAACTGCAATTGCAGTAACTTTTTTCCCCATACTATAAAAGTGAAAGAGAAAGATAACTTCTCTGGGAAGACAATTCCACTTGCTCACTCACATAATCACTAAGAAACTACACCAAGCAGCACTGGCTCCAGGGGGATCTTCCTGAAGTTTCAAGTTTTGGAGCATAAACTAAAGATAGTGATCTGGTTTTATATGTAGTAGAACAGCTGCTAGGTGTGCAGTTGTTGGGAGGCAACAGAAATGCTGTGAAAACCAACATGTGGCAGGAGTAGCCTGGGAGGAGAGATGACAACTTTATGTGCAGCAGCTTTTCTCTGGCTCCTCGTTTCCACATGCCAGGCACAGCTGCCATCCAGAGCTGCATGTGCCAGGTGCCAAGGAATGTGTTCCCCTCTCCCATGAGAGCTTGGCCCCCTTGCATCCCCTGGTGTTCTCTGACCTGTTCCAGGTGTGTTCCTGTCATGTGGCTTTGCTAAAGGGAATGGTTTCATAGCAGCTGGACAGTCCCATTGCTTTTGAGTGATACCATCCCTGCTGCAGCAGGTGTTGTAGAGTTTGATAGGGAAAAAAGTCACACTAAACCCCCAGATACAAAAAGACAATTCAAATAAATGACTAAGTTCATTTTTTTCATACTGCAGGAAATATATTTGTTGGCACTCAGGGGTTTTTTTTTTTGGGTTTTTTTTTTTTTTTTTTTTTTTTGGAGAAAGGTTGGGATTTTTAGCATTATTAGTGGTGCTAATTGAAGCTGTTATGTTTGGGTGATCTAGCTCCCTAATTTCAGTACGGTATTCCTACAGCCATATTATATTGGCGCATGCAGGATGTGAAAATGGGAATAAAACTACACTGTCCTGAAGTTAAGCTAAAATAGAGCCAAATCAAGACCAAAACAGTCTTTTCCATGTAGCTCTGAATGAAGACAATGTCATTGAAAACGAACCTGCCACCGCTAATATGATGTGGCAGCTTTTTTACAGGCAAGTCTCTTCACAAATCATAATGGTGCTTAAAATTGCATATCCAGTGACTGTTTAGATGCCCAAGGATATCCCACACCTCCACCTGCTGCTGCAGAAGAGCAGGAAATCAGGCTCTGTGTTGTACTGTCTTGTATCCACTTGGGCATTTAAGACGGCACCTGATGCTTGTGTTTAGTACATGAATCACTCCCTTGGTATAAGACTCAGTGTTGTGTTTCTAGTTCCAAATCAATAATACAAGAGTTTATTTACCATGTTTTGCCCTCAGCTCTTTTTTCTCAGCTGGGGAATCTTTTATGTTTTATTATTGTCTTTACAAATTGTATGTAATAATTGTAAAAAGGAGAAGGTGGTATAGTTCCCCCTTAAGTTTTTACTTTTATTGGGAACAAACAAGTAAATTAAATGATATCTGATGGAAAGAACAGGTAGTTGGACAACGCCACTCATTAAACAGACCTGACTCTGTTAAATTTCTGAGGCAGATGTTCAATGAATCTCTTTCATTGGGTTTATGCATCTGATGGTGAACATTTACATATAAATGAATCTCCAACATAATTAAAATAAAATTTATTGTTGGTAGCAGCATGGCATAGTAGATTTTGGTAGACGATTTAAATTAAGAAGGCTAAGTTAAACAGCAAACCTCAAAGCTGAATGAATTTTTATAACCTTTTTCCTAGTGACTCCTGCCCTTTCTAACATTTTTTGGGGGCTATTTAAAATGAACCTATAGTTCCCCCCTCTGCATTTTTCCTTTGTTTTCTTCCCCATATGTGCACTCCCACTGGTACTTCTGTGCTGAAATATTTCTGAGTTTCTGTGACAGTTTGTTTAGGGCTTCTAATGATGATAAGAGGATCATGAACTTTATTTCCTATAGCCAGTGTTATCTAGTTGTGCTCCTTACAAATACTTTGTTAAGAATAGCTTAACTATATCTTTCAGATTGTCTTTTATTATATACCTTGCTGAGATTTTATAGTGGAATCATTAATTGCCAAAGACAGCTAGATAGAATGTTTGAAGAAAAATGTGACTTCTTTAGCCTAAAAACAGCGCAATGGTTTCTAGAACTTGGTGACTGTTTCTAGCATGTGAGGACTGTGGCAAATTTTTTTTCCCCTTTACATATTTCTCTCATTCTTGTAATGAGAGTAACATTTCTTTAAACACATCCTGCAGGAAATTTATCATTGGCTTTGAAAATCCTGATAAATTTCTGGTTTGAAATTAGTATTTGGATTTCTTTGGGTCTTAAGTAAACTCAGTCTCTACAGGCTGAGATCTGCATGCAAGATTTGTATAGAATAAGATTTGACTTCCTCACAGGTCCTGCATCCAGAATATTTCATGTGCCACAATGCTTTAAACATATATATGCCTGTTTAAACAAGAAAACATCAAATCTGTATCATCAATGCTGTATCTTGTGATACACCAAATGCAGGGACAATTAACACTAATTTTACTGGAGAACACTCATCTTCCTGTAGAGGCATAAATGCAAGAAGGGTACTTTAACGTACTGGCATTCAGGAAATATGAAATATTAATAAGCATACTACAAACCTGTCACAATTATATTCATTATGTTCTTGAACATTCTTTAATATATTAAAACGTATATTATACTTAGCATGTTTGTTTAATTTTTGTCAGTCACAGAGAAAGTGTCTCAAGAACTGGTTTTCTAAGGAATAAGTAATATATTTGTTAATCCTGGATACTCCCTATTATAATTTCTTATTATTTTAATCTCTGTACTTCATATTTCTCTGGTTTACTTGCAAGTATCTTGGACCAAGGTGCAGTGAGTTCCATGTGGGTCTTGTCTTGGGCTTCACAGTCTTTACTTTTGGAAAAAATCTACTTACCTTGTCCTGGCAAATATTTGCTAATAAGGTAACTGTGACCACACAGCTTACAATTTGTTTCTGTCATCCAGCAGGGGAACTGTTTGAGGAAAAGTAATTAAAACATCCCTGCCCGCTAACTGCTTATAAATGTAAACAGTGTCACAGTCGAATGTTTCTATATTAAATGGCAACTTTAAATTATTACTAATATGGACAGAGCATACAGAACAACACTAGGTATTTACTGATACATACAAAGCTGGGCTGCACCTCTGTCATATTGCACAAGACACAACTAGACTTAAAATGACTTGGAGAGACCTATAGAAGACTTTGAGTCTCATTTCAGTCTTACACTGAAAGATAAAAAAAGAGTATCTATGGACTGAGTAACTGATTTTCAGGAAGTGTTACTGGGAGGTGCAGTCAGTGCAGTTTTATTGATCCACTTGTCTGCCCCCCTCTCCTGATTCCATTTTATAGTCCTGTAATTCATACACAAGTAAAGAGGATAGTTTTCAATTAAAAATCCTTTCTTGAACAACAAGAAAAAGGTGTTTTAAAATCTTTGTGCAGAAGAGATTGATGAGAGATGAAGGAAAGGGAGGAGAAGAAATTGACTTAGAGTTTCTACATTAGAGAGTCTTTTTGCAGAATGCAATTAATGATCGTTAGCAGTGCTAGTATTTATTACTGATATAGGGGTTTTGCTTTGGGATATGTATTCTCTAAATACCAAAAGCAGAAAACACATTATAAGTAGAGAAGACAAGAAGAAAGTCGGAGAGAAAAGAGGGAGAGGGAGCTAAGGTAACCTAACAGTAAATGAACATTTAAAATGTAAAGCCAGAACTAAAGTCAAGTCAAAGAATCACAGAATGGGTCAGATTGGAAAGGACTGTTGGGGATGATCTGACCCAACCTCCCTGCTCAGGCAGGGCCATCCCAGAGCCCAGGGTATAGGATTGTGTCCAGGTGGTTCTGGAAAATCTGCTGTGAGGGAGGCTGCACACCCTGTCTGGCCAACCTGTTCCAGCTCTTGGTCAATGAACAGGAAAAAGTTCTGCCTCCTGTTCATTGTGAAATTTCTGGGCTTTCTTCTCTTGGTACCACTAAGCAGAGCTGGCTGCATCCTCTTGACAACCTCCATTCAGACACTGACAGAAATTGATGAGGTTCCCTCTCATGTGTCTCTTCTTCAGGCTGAACAGCCCAGCTCCCTCAGCCTTTCATCACATGAGAGATACTCCATCCCCTTAATCAACTTTGTTGCCCTCTCTGGAATCTGGAATTGCACCAGGATCTCTGTGTCTCTCTTTGACTGAGAAACCCAGAACTGGACACAGCACTCCAGATGTGGCCACAGCAGGGCTGAGCAGAGAGGCAGGACAATCTCCCCTGTACTGTGGGCAGTGCTCTTCCCAACGCATCCCAGGATACCTCTGGTCCTTCTTTGTCCCCAGGGCTCTGCTGGCTCATGGACAGCTTGGTGTCCGCCAGGACCCTGCATTTTCCTTTGAGTTTCAGAAAGTTCCTCTCTGCCTGTGACTCCAACCTGTCAAGGCTCTTCTGAAGGGCTGCACAGCCCTCTGGGTTATCAGCCACTCCTCCCAGCTTTGTGCTTTCCAATTCCCTGTAGCCTCTGTCAGAGCTGCTGAAAGCCCTGTTTTAACTCCTTGTGAGTTATCACTATTCAGAAGAAAAAAAAATAGAGGGAAGGAAGCTCATTAATAAAAAATGAGGAGATAAAATCAGCGCTTTTTACGAAATTGCTGAATTACCAAATCTGTTTTAAACTTGATCATCTAACTAGATAGGTGAAGGAATAAAAAAAAAAAAAGGTTGGGAGAAAATAAACTTGAGAGTATCTCTGATAGAAAAATACAATAAACTAACAGTCTGTTTTTTTTTTTTTTTAAGTACAATATATAGATCAAGCACTTTTTGCGCAAATAGGTGGCAGAGATATAGGTAATGCAGTTAATGAAACAATAGGGACTAACTGTTAAAATTAAGAAATATTAATATGAGGCTGTGAGTTCCCCAAAAAGAAACATGCTGAAAATTAAGGAAGTTCTCATTTACCACTTCCCACATTTAATCTCTGTGGAAATGGAGATACAATAATGCAGCAATAACTAAAAGAAGCATAAAAATATCTTAAGTAGCATAATAAGTTAACAGTTATGAAAAAAACCAAAATACAGTCTGTATCAACATGGAAGAACCTAATTAAAAATGCCCTTTAAAACTCACGGGACAACTTATGATGAAATCCAGCAAAGCTTTTCCAGGCCAGTGTGGCAGTGGGTCTGGGTTCCCAGAAAGCAGGTTACTGACAACTGACAAAGGTATTTTATCTGTAATGCTTTGCCCCTGAAGCTTCAAAGTGTGGAAGATGCAGCTTATTGTCCCCTTACAATATCAGGAATATCAAAACAAAAATAGTGAGAGGTTTTCATTGTCATGTTTGATGAAATAGGCTTTGGCATAGCATGCTACTTCAGCATTTATTGTTTACGTGATTTTTATCGTGCAGTATGGCTAATCTTTAATGCATTTAATGCTGCCTGTGAGGTGCTGAGAATGCTCTGTAAAAAGAAGAAAATATGTTGCTGTTGTTACTTCCCTCAAGAATGACGTATCCGTAGTTTAAGTATTCCAATGAAGGATATACAACTCAAGGAGTATGTTAAAATCAGGTTGAGAATGGTTGCTCCTATTGTCACTTAGATAAGTGACATCCAGTCAGACCAGATTATGGATGAATTAAAATCGTTTTTAATTGCCTTCTCCATCAGGCCACACTACAACTCACCTTACAGAGAAAAGGCAGTGTTGCTGTCCACTGCAGCTTCTGTGCAGGGATTTGTCCGCATTGTTGCTTTGTAAATGATCTCAGAAGAGGAAGAGAGAAGCAGATCTGGCTTTGTTTTCCACCTATCTGCTGAAAGTTTTGGGAAGGGGAGGCTAGGCTGGAAATTATTTGTCTTTCAGCAGTGGGCCCCCTTTAGGTACTGGAAGATTGCCCTGGTGCCCTCTCCAGGCTGAGCAGCCCCAGCCTGTGTCCATGGAAGAAATGCTCCAAAACCCTGATTTTTTTCTGTGGTTCTCCTCTGGACTCACTTCAAAAGGTCCACAGCCTTATACTGGATGCCCCAGAGCTGAATGCAGGTCTATAAAACTCTTAATTTGCATGTGGTCTGAAATATATTCTGGCATATATTTTGCTCTCAGGCAAGAGTTAAAACTAGCTATTGAAAGTTGATTATGTAAGTGTACTCAGAAGAAAGGAAAGTGAGTGTTTTATATATGTGTTTGGATAATATCAGTACTTGTGTTAGGTAACAGTTGTTAGCCTAACTTCTGTAGGGAACTATGTAGGATTTCCTTTTGATAAATCCCATTTTTACATGGTCATTAACTGCAATGACTGTAATGGAGGTTTTGCCAAAACCAGTTGATTTTGCTAACGCCAGATTTTGACATATTTGCCTCAGCTGCATAATTTTAACCATCAAGCTAACAATGCCAGCCTTTGCTAAGCCTCTACTCAAATAACCAGCAAATTTGCTTGAATAATTTTGTTTGCCTTATTTTTCCTTTTTTTTTTTAACTGCTGAAATCCAGGCTACTGGATGTCCTGAGGCTGTGCACAGCAGTGCTTGCCTACACCTGGAATCATAGGCTCACAATTCAGGTTGATTTTGATGATGTTTTTGTTTGTTTGTTTTTTGTGGGTTTTGTTTTATGGGTTTGTTTTTTTTTTTTTTTTGATTTTTTGTGGTTTTGTTTTTTTGGTTTTTTTTTTGTTTGTTTTTTTTTTTTTTGGGGTTTTTTTTTTTTTGAAAATCTCATGTTCTATTTTGCATTATACTTTAAGCTCCAAGAAGAATGATTGACTGTAACTTGTCCTCAATAGCTGTATATCATTGTGAGACTAAACTCTGAGAGGATAAACCCAACACCTGAACAAACAACCAAAACAAGTAAAATATTTTTCATACATAAAATTGGTATTTTTTAAATAAGAAATAAGTAAAATCTCTGAATTCTAATGAAGTGATAACAGATTTCCTTTATTTTAGAATTGATAGAATATTCTATATATGTAAAGAGGAGAATAGCTACCTGCCTGATGCTGTTTCTTCCTTGAGGGCAGAGGGATAGTGGGTTTAATGTCCATAGGAGCACAAGTATAACTTACAGAGTTTGTGTACCAGCTTTGTTCTGCATTTTTCATAAAGATAAATACCTTCATACCCTAGACTTGAAGCAAGGGAGAAGGAGAGAGGAATGATTTAAGATGATTATGAATAGCAAACTATCATTTAGAGAGCCATTATTCTAAGCCTTAGCCCTCAAGTGCCTCACTGGAAAGTGCAAGTTATATAAAATTTGTCTGAATGACTTGGTTATTCCTATGACCCATTCTAAGACAACCAAGTAAACATCCATATATCTATAATATTGCTTTCTTTTTGTCATTTTGTTTTAAATCTGCTGCTTGTTAGATTAAGTATGGTACTACTACTAAGACAGTTATTTTTTAGCTGAAAAAATATGTACAAACTAGACAGTCAAAGCCATATTTACTTCTGTGTATGTAACAAATCTCAGTGGCTTTTTCTTCCAACATGTTCTTCGTCCCTTGAACCCATACAAACTTGAGTAGCCAAGTGTCCAACATCCACTGGGGGAGAAAACAGGGTTTTGCAGATCTGGAACATTTCAAACAGTGGGAAAAACCCAGCAACACCCTAATCCAATATTTACTTGCTGATCTTTGGATTTTAATGTGGCTTTCACTACCTTCTTTTGACTTTTAGCTCTTCCTCTTCTGACTCTTCTCACTGGAGAGACAGTGAATATTAGACCTCAGCCAGCTTATGCTGTAGACCAACCCTTAGCAGTGTTATGTAGCAACCACATTTAATATCTCCAACATCTGTTTCTGGATAGTGAATTGATATATTGTGGACAAATCAACATGTGCTTGAAGTAATTTTTGTTTAAGCGATTGGTGGTTTTTATCCAGAAATTCAAACTTCAGAAATTTTGGAGCTAGTGAAATCAGAGCAGAAATATTCATCTCATTAGAACCAGGATTCCTTAGAGAATTCTGTCTGTTTCTTAAAAGTGTAGAGAAAAGAATGAAAGTATAACAAGACTTCCTTCAACACTGTCAGAGCTAAAGCAAGAAGAATCTAAACACAATATTTTCTTGCTGCTTTTGCATTTAGAAAGTAGCAAAAACAACCTCTGCCTTCTACTTTCATGGCTATATTAACATAATGTAGGTGAATTAGCCAAAGTGATTGATCTAAGGAGGTGCTATACAACACAACCAGGAACTCTACTCTGCCTAATGAAGTGTCAGTATGTCTCAAATGGTCCCTCAAATAATTTAAAGGAATTGTCAGATTTAGTCAAAGAAGCCTCCAATGATTTATGGTATTGTATAAAGCTCTTAATCACCTAACTATAAGAGTGCTTCAAATCACTCATCATTTTTTCAGCTACTTATCCTGGTGCATATACTAATGCTTAATTTGCTAATTAGAGGAGGAAGATTGCAGTGCTTTGACAGACAAGGCCAAAAATGGATTCTACACATAAAAGAAGTCACAAAGGTAACAAAGACAATTTGCAAAGGAGGCAATAAGGCGTAAATAAAGCAATCAGTTGCAAGACTGGAAATCTTGCAACTATAATTTACTAGAAAAGATCAAAATTAATGCAGAATTGTGGTAAATGCATACAAAGCCAGAGGAAAATCCTAATAGGTTTCAAAAAAAATCTTCATACCAGTTCCTTTCCACAGCAGTTTTAATAGGTTCACTTGTTAAACAATCTTCAAAAAATTGTCCTCATTATATAATCTGTTTTAAGAAGAAATACGAGGAATTCCTTACTCATTACTTCAGAGTGATGTTAAAACAAAGAACAAGAAATCATGAAAGACTGCTAGAAGAACTGTTGTTAAATCAGGAATATAATGAAAGAGAGAAAAGTGATGAAACATTTGAACAGCCTCAGTTTTTTAAGGAATCTGACAAATCAGAGATATAATTAGTTTAATGGAGATCATGTGACTATGTTAGCTTTGCAAGAGTCCACAGGCTCTGACAGACATGCTTCTATAATTGCAGAAGCAACCATAACTTTGTATTTCTAATTTTCTTTTGTCACATGTCATATGATCAAACATAAACTTCATGGTGTTAACAGCCCAGATAGAGATCGTGGCTAAATTGCAGAGGAATTATGTGAAAATCAGAATGTAAAATTTGGGATATTAACATTAGTATTTATTGTATGAGATTAGCTTCAAAATAAATTCAAACACGATAGTGTAAGAAAACTTAAATTACAAAAAATTACAATACAGATAGTATATCACATTAATTTTAATATGTTGAAAATGTAATCAGAAATAATTGGACTTTGAGTAGAAAAGTAAATGAAGTTGCTGAAGCAAAAGGAAATTAACATTGATTGCAAGTGGAATAAACTGTGAAGATTTGGAAGGTTCTGATTTATTGAGGTGGGAACTACTTCTAAGGCCATTAACATAAAGATTTAATTAATGTGTCATTATTTTTTGCCCGATAGTGCAAGGAGTTAGAAGCCATTAAACATATAATTTCATTTTGATAGGGAAAATCAATATGAAAATTGCAGGAGTAGCAATCTCAGATTACCAGACTGGACATTAATAAACTTAGCTATTGAAAACAACTAAGAAACAACAAAGTTCCTAACAAGCATCACAACTTCAAGCATGAAAAGCTGTTCTCTTTCACATTCTAATGAAATCTTTGTCTTTTGGAGAAAGTAACATGTCTAGGAAATATGTTCCTTACCTATCTGTTTCTGTGCTTCTCAGTCCCTCATACTCTCAAATACCTGCCCTTTGAGCAGTATCCAAAATGCTCTAACACTGCTGCTTTACATGTTTCTTCCTCTTTCTGTGCTCTGCCTAGTTCGTACCATGATTCAGAGAGCATTACATAAACTTAAAACATCTCTGCATAAAGTGATACTGCCCTAAAAGCAACCCACTGCTTTTGTAAAAGTGACCATAGGTGGATGATGAATTGGGAGGCTTCTGTGCTACTTTACTACACCAGTACAGATTAATATTCTGTGAACTAAACAAGGATGAAAAAAGTCTTACTGGATAAGGACTCTCAAATATAGGTTAATTCCTGACTTGAAAAACTATTCTGTTTATGACTCAGTGAAAGGGGAATACTTCCTGTGCGGATTGAAGACCTCAAGGATAATAAAATCCATTCATGATTTTGTAGCTCTCAAACTGTTTCTGAGGACCCTGTAAGCAGCTAGATAAATAGGAAGAGAGAGATTGATTTCTCTCTATTTATATTCTGTAGACACAAACATAAAAAAAAAATTCCTTACCCTCTCTGCTTTCCCATTAACTTGAAAATACCAGAGATTTTGTAAACTACACTCTTGCTTGCCTTGAGTGGAGAATTCTGTGTTACAAGGCTCCCATCCCTCAGTGAATTCGGAATGATCCTTTTATCATGTATGAATCCTTTAGAAGATAAGCCAATCATTCTCTTTCTATTATCTAACCCTTTCTACAGTAATTGGTGTCTTCTAATTCACTCAGTACTGAAAGAGAATGTGCAATATATGGTACTGAAACATTTTGAGACTCAGTTTGTAGATGAGAGGCAAAAGGCCTCCTCGTCACTCCTGATGTCTGTGTTCTGAGCACACTGGCAGTAGAACAGTGCAGCCTCTTTGCTTTCACCACTAGAAAGGGAGTAGCCCTTTCCTGTGGGGCTCCCTGGGTAAGAATTCAGAAATTGAAGCAGTCTGTCATGTTGTCCACTGGATTCCCCAGATACCTAAGCGAGACATATTTGAAAACAAATTTCTTTGTCAGATGAAAAGAAATCCTGTCTTGAAGTGCTGCTGCTCTTGAAGGGAACTCTCAACTTCTAGAAGCTGTCATTTTGCAGTGTTCATTATCAGCCTCATTGCTATTCAACAGACAGTTTGGGATAGCAAAAGGAAAGCTGAGGCTCTGTAGGAGTAGGCAAGTCACTGCACTGTGCATAGATCCTCTTTTCTGGGTATAACATTATCAGCACTGTAAGAAAAGCTGCTGAGTATAACCATGTCATTGCAAATGCTGTAGCCTTCAAGTGTATTTTATCAGATGGTCTCTGTCTCAGGGCACAAAGAGCATATGTTAGGATTACTGAAGATATTTCTTTTCATACAAAGAGGAAAAAAAAAACAAAAAAAAAACAAAAAAAAAACAAAAACAAAAAAAAACCCCAACCAAATAAACCCCCAAAAAATAAAGTCACCAAATGAATAAAAGATATTCTTAACTTGCCAGCCAGAAAAAAATCACATTTTAGTTCTTTCTTCTCCATTTAGTTTTTTTGTCTGTTTACCACAATGCTTAAGTTACCTAGACCTAGATATCTCCTCTTTTCTCTCACTTTATTATTGTAGCTAAAGCAATATATATAGAAACAAGTAGTTCAAATATAAATCCTGCAACTGGAACTCACCTAAATAGTATCAAAAATCTTCTGAGTTTTTGTTTATTTTCAAGTTTCATCCTTTCTTTCTGCATTGTAAAGCTGTGATTTCCCTATTTCCCTCCTTTACCATCAAAAATCAGCGATGAAATGGAAGGGTAGTGGATAAAAGCATAATAAACCACTTGATATTTATAGAATATGTATTTTTAAAATGCATAATTTAACCTTAGTTGTTGGATTATTGCACTAGTTCCATTGAGTCTTATAGAAAAAAGCACTTTAGGTTCTAATATTAGGTTCAAGATGGTAACAATCCACTGTTGAGGCTCTTCTTTAAGAGTTTCATTAACATAGGCCGCTTAGAAGTTGCAATTAGTTTCTGCTTCACAGTCAGTCAGAGCCAAGAAACAAAGAATTCTGAGATGGCCAGGGAATTGTTAGAGTAACTTGACCTGGCTTTTTTACCTGTGAAGTTGAGGATGTGTCCTGTGTTGCAGAATGTCAGCTGTCTGAAGTGCCCTCTTACCGACTGCTTTTACAGTGGAGCCAAATGTGTTCTGGGGATATTTCAGGTGGAATTCATGCCCTTACCCCAGAGTACAGCTGAGGTGGAGACACCAGTATCTGAAGGTAATTGCTCAGCTACAGCAGCCAAATGCCACCGACATACAAAATTGTTGATTTATGTCACACAAAGGCAGCGTGGAAAGCAAGCACCTGGGTCAAGTGTGCTTTTTCAAATTTTTTCCTTTACTGTCTTCCTGCGTTCAGTCACAAGAAATGACACAGAGCCAGCCTGAAGAGTGGAACTGAATGTTTGTGGGAAGATTTTCAATTTTAAAGCAGACTCAGGTGTAGATGTAATGGCCATATCAGAAAAGAATTTTCACTCCCCTCACAGCTGAACCAACTGTGGCTACTCCAAGTAGTCCTAGAGGCAGCATAAACACAAAGAGGATAGGTTGTGTCTTAATTTAATACTTGGGATTGGGAGAGTTTACACTTACATTTTCCTTCATCAGAACACTTACTATTCTCTTGATGAAAAGAATGAAAGAAAAACTTTAAAAGGGTGCATTGGACTCATCTGTTATGTACACACTGTCGCTGTTAATAACATTGAAACTATGAACTTCAAAAAAATCTCCTTTCTCACACTTTTCAAATAGCTTCCAGCGCAACACAGTGTTGGACCAGCTACACTCAGCATCTTGTATGATCAGACCCAGATGTGTCAGGAAACTTGAAATGTATAACAGAGTTGTTCTGTGTTAGAAGCACAGTATGATGATACTGTGCTGTCACACTGTGAGGAAGAACGTAAAAACCCAGACATGAGAACCTCAAAAACTCTTGGGAAGGTGGAAAAAACATTTTATAACTTTCTAAATGTGGAATAAAATATATTCTATTGAAGCAGAGGTAAGGGTAGTCTAGCTACCTTCCTAACAAATCAGTACCCTTGTCATCCTCCATTAAGGCTGAGGCATGGCCATTGAGACTTTCCTCAGTTGTCCCAAGGATTTAAATGATTACTGAAGAGATACTGCAGTGACTTGGTGTTAGGCTGTTCTGCTCATCAGACCTGTCAGGACAGGTTTTGAAAGGGTAAGGGTAGATAAAATTCTCAGTTGTTATCTGTTGTGACTTCATTTCATTCATTTAATAAAACTAGTATTTTAAAGTTTACCTGAGGTTCTTCATTTTTTTTTAAAAAGTCACTGTCTACAATTTAAAAAAAAAAACCTAAAAGCTATGAAGGCACAGTAGGTTCTTTGTATTTATCTTATGCATAAGTTAAACTTTTTGCCACATAGAGAACATGAAGGTGCATGTTTTAAGTCAGAAGCATTTTTATATCCAGAGGATAGGGTGATCATCTGATTAATGCCTGTAACATCGCATAACATGAATGTATGTTCCAGGACTTCAGACAGTGTGGATTATTTCTTTCCTTTCATATATGGAATATTAAACACTCAACTTCTTTCTAATGTTCCTTCAGCTATAAACAATGTTACTTTTAATTAAAACAGCATATTAAGGATAAAACCAAAGGTGTAGAGATGAGATACGATTTCCCTTCTGTAGTTATCTTCCAGGCATTATAAGTATGATTTTGTGAGGAAAGAATTAAATAGAAAGTAGGCTTTAGTTTTATTATAAATGTGAATCACATCATTAAGAGATAATACTATATTATTTTTCTGAATTGACAATGAACATGATCACCTTAACAGGCTCCTTTTTGATGCAGTATTTAAAATGATAAGTGAAGGATGTGTTAGGAATAAAATAGAACCACAGGTGGTGTTTTGGCTTCCCTGTCCCACACTTCAAATACTGAGAATAAATTAGCGGATAAAATATTCTACCTGAAGTTTGGAAAGATTTTATTAATTGCTAAAATATTTAATTTCCTGGTTTGTGTCTGAATTAGGAACTTCAAGTCATAACTCAAATATTTCAAAACAGCTAGGTTTTAAGTTAAATGTTAACCATTGTTTAATCATGAGTTTGCTTCGAAGTAGCAATAATACTGAGACAGGCTGCACAGTCTTTCAAATTCCAGCATAAATTAATAGATTTATTTCAGTTTTAGATTTAATTTAACAAATATATTTAATTTAACTTTTTCTCTGGTTTACTGAGGCAGTTTTTCCATTCTCAGGCTTAGGGTACACTTTATTTTTGACACGCACATGGCTGCATCACTTGGAGACCACAATTGGTGGGTGTCGCGCGCGCAGCCGCTGCCTCGCCGCGGTGGGGAAGGTCTCAGCCCCAGCAGGGTTCTGCTTGTTTGACAAAGCCACCTCTGTGGGCTCCTCCGTGAAAGGCTGGCGCTAATTTAAAAAGTCAGACAAATGACAGGCAGGGGAGAGCGCTGTCCTCCTGCTGTGCCAACGTGGCACTGATTCACGAGGAGAACAGATGACTTTGCTGAGGCTGGAAAGAAAATATGTGGCAGAGCTGATCCCTGGCATGAGAGGGCTGCAATGCATCAGCTGCAAAAGTGTCAGTGCTGTGATTCTGTGGCCTTTGCCTTTGACTGCAAACTATCTGCCTGTCTCCTGTTAGGGCTGAAAGATTTGGATTCTTGCCTTCTGCAGGAATTAGTGTCAGCTGAGCTCCGAATAGTGGCTGGCATTGCCTTCCACATGAGCTGTCAGTGCAAACAGTGGAGATCTAACTGATCACCTCCTTAAAAAAAACATGGTGATCAAAAAACCTGTACAACCAAAGTCCTGACTCAGAATTACTTGTTTGGAAACTAAAGAGTTGATACTATGCCAGTAGTTTGACAAGACTAGGTCTCATTAAAGTGATTATTGTCATGTAATGATTAGTGCCAATTACGTTTTCAGGCACTCTGAGATGTCTAGCTGCTGCTTGGATATAGAAAAACTTGTACAAAGCTAAGCATTGCTTAATGAAAAAGTAGAGTTCAAAGTAGCGTATAGAGGAATAAAAAGGGCATTTATGCAAGAGGCAGTAAATTAAAAGAGCTGAGAAGATGTGAAAATAGATGAAACTAAGTATGTGAATTGCTTCTGAAAAAACATTAAGGTATGGTAGCATCTATATCAATTGTAACAATATAATTTATATTTTCAAAATTCCATTCACATTTATATTCATCTAGTTGTATTTCTTTTTCTAGTATGAAATATTGAATTTTTTTTTTTACCAACTGTTCCCTGTAATAAGACATTTGCCATGGTATTACAAGATAATAATAGCTTTCTCTGACAATGCATCTCTCTCACTCTCCATGTTTTCTGGGTGTTTTATTTGCCCTTTAATATTTTTGGCAGGTGGGTTGAGATCAGAATAGCAAGTCTGCATAATTCAAATGAGAAGGTCGTGTCCTGCTTCCCCAGAGGGGAATTCCCAGAGTGATTGTCCAGCTTGAACTGCACAGAGATTTGAAAACAAGTCCCATTCAGTTGGTGGAAGAACTAAAGGACTTGAACAATGCATAGTCACTTCTTTTTCACCTGTCCTGTAAGGAAAACTTTAAAATATACAGTAACATAATGGTGTGTTATACTTATGTATTTGTGTATAGGTGGCAAATTAGGAGGGGAGGGACAAAGTCAAGGCTTTGATCCTAAAGAAATAGGAAGAATGCTCAAACGAATGGTCCTGACTATTTAAATATACGTTATTACCAGGGTAAAAAGAAAAAAAAATTATTTCCTTAATTTTGTGAAGAAGGAGGAGATGATGACAGGCAGAGGAGTTCAGCACAGCTGGATCGGCCAAATACAACAGCAACATCTGGCAGATACATCTACACTGAATGCAGGTTCACTGCTGAGATTCTTTATAGTTCACACTTAATAGCCAACATCTGGGTTATGCCAGCTGCTCCAAGGCTCTTGGTGTCCACCAGAGATGCTGCTGGATGGCAAAAGCAAATATAATGTGGGTGGATTAAAGAGCAGGTGCTGCCTTTTCCTTAAATACAGCAGTATCAGCTGTATGAATGTTTCCTTTTTGTGCTCCAAGTCAAGCAGGGACTTCCACAATTACTCAAGTAATTTGAGGCAATTCCAAAGTATTTCAGATCAGTGTTTGAAAGGGCTGGTGGGTGTGCTGATTGCATTTTCCATTATTTTAAGGGGTCAATTCATTTGCTACTTGGTTACTTGTAGAGAATTGTGTTGTGCCAGTGATGGTAAGATGTTGATGATTTCTCAATTCAGGCAAAAATATGTTTTGATGCTTGGTTTTGTTAAAAGTCTATTCTTCACTATATCTGGGGCTATGCATGCTTTTGTCTTTATTGTTTCATTTAAAATGAGAATAAACAATAAATTATCATTAATAAATTAGATGGAGTTGACAAAAGTGTAAGTGCAAATGATGGATTTCTATGTAACTCATAGGGAATAATTCTGGATCTACTGAAATAAATTACGGAAATCTGAAACTTAAATAGAAACAGTTTTATAAAACTATTTCATTATCTTAACTAGACATTAAACTAACAATGACTTAAGTCTTCCGTCACTGAGCTGAATTGAAATTAATGTGAGTGAGAATAGAAAAAATCTACTATTGAGGAAAAAGATTCCTTCAGTTGAAATTATTGATGTGGTCACATGCATTTTATGGGTTATACTTTTCTAACACATTACCAGTGGAAATAGAGGTGATGGAATGGCCATCAAAGTTATTAGGGTGTTGTTTGTTTTATTGCTCTGAGTAGATTGGTTGATTTCACAATAACCCAAGTTAATGGAGCTGCTGGTGTAAGTACAGTGAGCATGATTTAGTCCTTGAAACATACATATTTATGTGTTATGTTGTGGGGCACTTCTTCAAGCTGTGGTTATTCTATTAAGCCCTTGCATTCACTTGAATTTTTCACATGCTGCTTCTTATTTACAAAAAGCTATCCAGGCCTTGCAAGACCTAATGAATTTTTAATTGTGAGCCACTGATAAAGGTTTCAGCAAACACTCTGAAGTCATCCATCATTAAATACATTTTACAAAACAATTTTCTTTTGCTTACTTGAATGTTGCCACCCTATTTCCATCGTATCATTTGACTTCATCAAAATGTAAGACTATATAATACATTGGATGCAGGTGGATCCAGAATATACATTACTCAGCTCTTGAATATCCTCTGTATTATCAAAATATTGACTGAATGCTTGTTTACATACAGTCAATCTCAAGTTGATTGCCATCTCTTTATGAGTCTTGAAAAACCTTAACATATATGAATTTTAATGCTTTGACTCATTTGTTTTCATATTATTTCCTTGAAAAATGCATATGTTATGTGAATAAAAAATGTGCTTCTTTCTTTATTATATTATTATATTGTTTAAATTGTTTAATTTATAATGATAATCCAATCTTCCATACTGACTTCACCATTCTATTTTTTTTCCTATTGAAATATCTTTATATGAAAAAATATTGTTGGTGAGCAGCAGTGTTAGAGAATCTACGCTTGGGCACTTTATTAATGTTCTTTTGCTATTACTCAATAAGGTGTATTTGTATTGCATTTTATTCCTCAGATGCTGGGCAGCATATATGAGCATCAAAAGATTCTTCTTATATTTTGAAAGAACAATGAAACCTGCCAAATTTAGACTGCAAGATCAGCATGTGCATTCATGTTTAGCATTATAAAAGCAGTTTATGAGAAATGAGACATTACTTCTGAAATTTGGCAAAATGTAAATTAAAGAAAAAGAAGTGATTTTTTTTTTAGCCATGATACATAGTGCAGTGAAAAGTGATGCTGTTAAGATGTAAGGAAGATTTACCAGTGGAAAATTATAGCTTTTCCATAAAATTAATTGATTTTTAAATTTTTATATAGAATCCCCGCTCCAATGTCTATTACATTCTTAAGCCTTTTTCCAATAAGTGAGTGTGAGAATACAATTTCACTCTGTTAATCAGCTTTCCTAAATGAAAATATTAGCCTGTGAGTTCTTGGTATTGACAGAAAACAAAACATAATTTTGTTCTTTTAATATTTTCAGAAAGCTTCATAACTAAAGCAGAGATTGAATTAGAAATTGTTTAGTGTTTGAGAAAAAAATTGGTACCACCCATTATTTAATGAAGGCTATAATTCATAGTTGCTCAAGACTAAAGAAATATAGTCAGTTATCTCCTTATTTTATGTGAGTTATGCTGTTTCTGATTTGTAGGAATGATGGTACAAAATCCTCTGTGCAGCTCGAAGTGCATGATCTTCATACTTGTAATATTGACAAATATAGAATAGATTAAGGTGCCTGTAAAACACATCAGCTGTTTGACTTTCCTGAATTGTTATAAAAATTGTGTGAGATAAATGATCCATTGATATTTTGGGGGCTAACTTGTAGAGTAACATGATGGGGTATAGAAACTTTAGGGTAAATGTTTTTTTTTTTTTTTTTTGTAGCCCATTTTCCCCTTTCAGGGCTGTCTGATACCTGAGTGCAGCAAGCAGGTGCAATTCTGTGGTGTAATAGTATGGATATGGAATTAAAATATCCTTCTTTGAAATACATTTGAGAAAACAGTCAAGAAGTTTCAGCAGAGGACCTCAATGCCTGAAGGGACATTTCCTGTGGGTGCCCAGCCAGAAGGATGGCTGTACTCCAAGGCTTTGTCAATCTTTCAAGGGAAAATTCTCATTTGTTCTCAGCTGGGTAGAACCTTTGACAGAAAACAAGGGGATAATATGGATTTATACATAAAAAATATATTAGTTTATGGAAGATAGGGGAATAATTTCAGATATTAATTATAACTATTTATTTAGGCATTTTCCTTCTTTACTTAGACTAACAGAAATGTCTTCCAAATGTTAGCCTGAACTCAAGATTCAGTTGGGCTTCGAGCTCCAGAGGTTCACTGAGGTCCAACTCCTCTTTGTGGAGAGCTGTTATATCCTTGGCACTCTGAAAATCTTGCCATGTATCACAAGACAGGTTCAAGATGTCTTTTTTCCTTCCATGAACTCGTGCATGAACTTCATGCAACTTTTTCTGCATGGACTCATTTCTGCATGAGTCCATGCAGAAAAATGCTTTTTAATGTGCTATTCAAAATAATTGAAAAGGAATACCTCTCCAATTTACAATGCTGTCTGAATCTGGTTTTGAAGATATCAACCTTTGAAAAACAAAATTCATTCTTTTCACAAAATTGGTAACTCACAAAACCCAACCAGCCAATGAAAATCCTTAATGAATTGAAAATCCTTAATGAATTAAAAATCCTTTGTGAGAAAAGGGACTTGCCCATAGAATAGTGGTATTGATTTAATGCCTTTTGTTTCTCACTAGAGATTACCTTTTATTAGCATGTGCTAATAGATATTTTGGTGAAAATCCACTGAAGTAACTGGATTTTTGGAATTTAAATTAGCATTGGAAATACCCACTACGCACCTAGAAATTTCACTTGGAAATGGCCAGTGGTTTCTGGTTTAGTTAAGTCAACAAGATTCATAGAAGCAGAAGAGGGTTAATTTATAAAACCTTTAACTATTATCTTTCTCTTGAGAAAATACCTTAGACCATGCCCTTGTAAGTGTACAATAGAGAGTGCTACAATATTACGTTGAGAAAACTCTCTATTACTTTATATAGCATTTAAAGCCAGTTTTTGTAGATGTAAAGGTGTAGCAGAAATTCAGTTAAGGCTGAAATATCCTTTGAAATGTGTCCTTTGAAATGTGTCTTCAGCATTTTTGACTAGCTGTAACATTTTTTTTTTTTAAGAATATAAAAGGATGGTATTTTTCAAATGCCTGAAGTATAGGGAAAAAAATTAAAATGGTTCCCTTTTCAGAAAGCTTTCTTCAGCCTTTTCATTTAGCCTTTTAGAAAGGGCAGGGTTATGCAAACTCAAGATACTAATAACAAAGGACAGTAGAAATGATCTTCCAGAAGGTAGGGAAGGGGACATACTCAGTCCTACACTCTTTACTTAATGAGGTGCTTATTTGTTTTTCCCTAAATAGGAAAACATATTCCTGAGAAAAAGCTACATTTTAATATATTAGGTAAAAACTTGATTGACACTCTATAAAATTTGAGGAAGAGTAACTAAAAACTATAAATGGCACATTTTTGCCCTGGACAGATTTACTACTAGATTACTACAAAATTCGGTATTTATATTGGAGATTGAAAAATGTTTATATAAGTTTTTTGGGTGAGGAGTCTGAAATGAAGGGGAATGAAAAAAGCTCTGAAGAGAACAGTTGGTTGCATAATGGCATGAGTAAGTATCTCAATGTTATGCAAACAAGGTTTTCTGTAGGTGACTACAGAAAAATTATTCTAGTGCTAAAATTGGTGATGACAGTTGTATTTTTCAGGAATTTGACCTCAAACCTTGTTTCTTGGGGCTGACCTTTTGTTAGTGGTGACGAGTGACACAAAAAATTTCACCATTAGGTAGATGTTCTGCTATGGAGGGACTCTAAAGCAATAAATTGTGCCAACACACGTCCATTTCAGGGATTCTGTAAATTAATAGACTGCTTGAGTAATTTAACAGCATGGATAAATGTCCATCTGTGGAAAGTTCTTGAAAAATAATGGCAACATGAATAAAATCTAAAGAACAAATAGTGCAACACAAATAACTTGTGCTAGGGTCCAGTGTGAATCTCAAAGTATAATCATTTTATTGCAGAAAAGTCTGTGATGCAAATTCTAATAGCAAGAGAAATTAAGCTCCAGTAGTAGACACATGAAGATTTAGCAGGTGGAAACCATAATATGCCAAGGGATATTTTTTTTGTTTTCAGAACGCCCACACTGCTAGTAACTGATATTAATCTGTATGCAGAAAAATTGTCTTTGAAAGGGTTTCACTGAAAATTTATGTTGTCTTTCTGCTGTCTTTTCTGGTATTAGTTCCATGCTATATTTTGAAAATAGTCTGTGTGACAGAAACTGATTTTTTCAATGTACTAGTAATATGTAGCAATGTCACAATGAAAGTAATGGTTTGATGTTTCCATGTCATTAAACTTCAATTTAGTTCTTAAAAGTTATAAAATACTAAAATTCTCCACGTATTTAAAGCTTGAACACTTAAAAAATACCTTATTGATAAAAAGCATCAATGTATTAGATCATTTAATCAAATTTAACAAAATGTGGAAAAGTTCAAGGAATTAATATTCTTTCATAGAAAATATTCTTTATAGGAATATTTTGTAGTTTCAGAAATTATCTCTTATAACGATATGAATAGATTTTGTAACCTAGACTAAATAAATGTTTTGTGCTTGATAGTCCATACCACTTAGCAAAACTCTAAAATCTCAGAATGCTTTTTTTTTTTTTTTTTTTTTTTTGTGGATAGTCCAAAATATTTTTGCAATACACTCTGGCTTGAATTTATATCATTTGGTCAACATCCACTTTTCTCAACAAGTTTTCAGCTTTTTAAGCTTACACTCCTGCCAGGCAGTTCCCCTTGAGCTTTAATTTGTGACACTTGGAGAGAAGTACAGAGATACTCTTTAGGGATGGATTTCCAGATGCACCTTTTCCTTTGTTACATCTCTAGGTATGTGGAACCAGTCCTGTGAGATGCTGTATTTCAGTGGGAATTGACAGTGCAATGCAGAGTTCAAGCAGGCTCAGAACGCCTCCTGAAACAATGGACGGAGTAGAAAACATTGGATTAATCCAGAGCTCCTGACTCAAGTGTTCTAAAAGTAAAAAAAAAGAAAAATGCCCAGCTCTAAAGGTAATACCAGGTCCTTCTGTTGTTAATTGCCTGAATCATCAAGGTTCCTTTTATCCAAACATTGTGTTTCTACTTACCTCACTATGCTGGTACAGATAAACTATGTTTTTCCTTATTTATAGCAGTATTTACCATTTTCCCAGCATTCACTCAAAATGTATGAAGTGGACTACACCTTATAAAAAAATCATTTTGAATGCTTAATTTTTTCTTAATTTTTATCCATATTAAAACAAAGCAAACATCTGAAAAAAAAATAACAATAACTTAAAATACTAAAAGATTTACTTTAGTGACAGCTGGAGAGTCACAAGGACCTTCATGAATCTGCTTAGTTTCCTCAGGGATATTTACCTTGTTGTTTCCCTGTATGTGTTTCATTTAAAAGGTGCATGCTGTGTGCCAGGAGTAGAGAATTTCTTCCAGTTAATTTTAAAACTCTGAGACTATTTATGTTGTCTTATTTTCCAGCTGCCTGTAAAACTTTCTGTTAGGCTGGGTACTAGACTAGGTACAGTCATGGGACTGAAAATTACTTTTTATTATGTACTCAAAGTAACGTTATGATTGTTTAGTCTTTGTTATGGTATAAAAAAGGATCACCCTCATCAGTGAACTGATGAACAGGATAATTCAAGGAAGAATTGACATTGCTTGAGGCCAAAATGGTGAAATGTTCTTCACTAGAATTATAACCACATGAGAGAATTTTGGAGAATGAAGAAAGGTCATTTTGTCCATCAAGACATATTTTTGTAGTAGACTGTTTTCCCAAGGATGATATCTAATTGTTTCTTGAATGACGCTGGTTTTTTTTGCCTCCACAACTTTGCCTGCAGGCTATTCTATTCATTATTCTCTGCATAAAAAGGTGCTTTTTGATATATATATGCTGAATTTATTTTTCAATTTCCAGTTAAGTTCTCTTGTCCTATAATCTGTGTTGGAATGGAAATAATAACCTGAATTAACATTTTCTGTGGCAGATAAGAATTTATATGCTTGAAAAGAGACAGTTCTACCCTGTCCCTAAAATTAGATGCCCAGATTTATAATCTAGGTAAGCACAAGTGCATATCAAAATTGTGGCAGGGCTCTCCCTTGGAAGATTTCACATCAGAATTAGTCTTATTTTCCTGAATGCACTTTACTGATGTTGTTGATGCTATGTCTCTCATTGACCAAAAACCTGTCCAATACATCTGATGACACTTGATGTCTCTTTTAACATCAGCTAAAGGGAAGACAAATGCGAGATGTACTTTAAACTTATTTCAACAGGCAGAAAAACGAGAGGCAGTAGCTGGGGACATGACAGTAAGAGTTCACTAACTCCTCCTTTGCTCTTTTTTCAAACAAACTGAGTCTTACTTTAGTTTTGGAAGATTTAAAAGACAAATCAGATTGACTACACTGCCTATCTTTAAAAATTATCAAATCTGGGTTACTGGCCTTATAGGAGGGTGCCTAATCTTCCTGAATCTTTACAGTTTTTGCCCAGTTTTGGCCAGAGGAGCCAAGCATCTGATTAGGCAATTCAGTCACAGTATATTCATGTGGATTTTTTTACTGTGTCAGGCTCCAGAAAAGCATCCAAGACAGTGTTTAGCTGGGTGCAGCATAAACCATTTTAGCAGCAACAGCATCATGGTCTGCATGCCATATTTCTTTTTTTGTCTGCAGACAGAAATCAAAGCTTCTTCCTCTCTCGCCATTCCCCACCCAACCACCAGGCCCTAGGTCCATCCATAAATATTCTTCAGTTGCAGACTCCTTACTGGGCTTCAGATGGCTCAAGTCTACAACTACTCAACAAAAACAAGAAGAAAAATTTGTTTTTCTCCCACTTCTGAGAAACTTCTTGAAATTTCATACTGAAAATAGACACCCTATCATCTCCTGTGGCAGACCCTACTAGCACTCTTCTTCCAACAGCCTGGGTTTCAGATTAGTTGAGGGTCTGTATTATCAACACCTCCACAGATGTGAGAGCCAGGTTTCATAGCTGATAAGCTGCACATGTTTAGGAAAGAAAAACTGACTGCCATCACTTTAGCACTGAGATGTTACTGTGTACATTATGTGAAAAATTTTATGGAAATGCAGAAAGTGCCTCCAATCTGGCTCTGAGACACTGACCCTCTGTGGAAGGTCTATAAATCAAGTGCTACTACTCATGGAGAGAATTGTGTAAAGGGGGCAAACAGGTGCCAAAGTAGTAATAAAACATGTTTATTTAGAGACTTAAAAAATACCAGGCTTTAGAGAGCACTTTGACATTTCTAGAACTTATTCTTTAGAACAGAATGAACATTATATCCCTTGCTTTCTGCTGGATAAACAGCACTCAAAACCACGTCTTCAATTTGTAAAAAAAAAAAAACCAAAAAAACAAAAAAAAAAAAGCAAGAAAAAAATCATGATCAGTTTCCAGTACTGAAGGAGAATTCCTTCCCTGACTATAAATGCTTGTATTAACTAGTTTTCCAACATGCATTCGAGATAAGACATTTTCAAGCTAATTCTGAATAACCATTTTATTGAAGTGATTTCAGACACACACAATCTCTGCTGAGACTGTATTATCCCCCATTGAAGAGCAAGAACAATCATGATAATTATTTCAAATCACAGTTAACTGGGAAGAAAAAAGACCCATGAATATATCCATGGCAGAATCTGTGCTGTCTTCAGTACTTTAATTATCTGCTTAACATAGAATGCTCTGCAATATTGCAAAGCATCCTTGTAATGCATTGGTCACAAATATTCATCTGAGCAGTGTGAGTCTTGCGTATCAGTGCCCATTTCTGATCATGGGCAGCTGGCCTTGCTTCCTTGCCAGTAACGGGTGTGAACATGGGTTAGAGTTTGTGTCAGAACACGCCTGTAGAACAAACTAATTACAAGTTATAATGGCACTGACTTCATTTTATGCTGCCATCATGGTAGGCCTGTGCTTGATGGGAAGCATTTTCCTGCTTAAAATTGAGGGGGATGATGGACAATCTTAACCAGTGTCTTGAAGGAATTCTCCTTCAGTACTGGAAACTGATCGTGATTTTTTCTTGCACAGAAGGTGAGTTGCACTGTACAATCTTCTTTCCCCAACCATACTAAGATCTAGGGAGGCCCAGGGACAAAGTAGTGTACAGATACCTTGTAAGAGCTTTCTCAGTGAAACCATTATCATTAGGTGTGCAACACAACTGGTGTAAAAACAGAGAAAATTTGAATATTGTAGAACATTGTTCCCTTGTTTAAAATTGGAAAATAATGTGCGATAACAAGAGTAATTATTTTATTCCAGCCAGCGAAATTCAGTGAAATTAAATTTGCAGAAATTTCTTTACTGTTGCAAGAAAGAAAGAAAAAAATAAATAAAATGAATTATGAAAAATATAAAATGGATAAAACTGTGTAGTGCATTCCAGCAGAGATTAAATACTCAATGTGATTTTTAAACTTACTTTGTTTTATTAGGCTTCAGGTTACCAGAGACTCTTTTATTAAAAAAAAAAAAAAAAAAAAAAAAAAAAAAAAAAACAAACCTTCTATGAAACTGATTTTGTTTAAGCTCTAAATTATTATCATAGCATGAGACATATGGTTTTAGCTTATAACTATATTTTCAAGATGTCTTTATATTTGCCTAGGAGAAGGTAACTGAATTTCAGTAAATAAGTATTTCACATATATCTAGAGGCCATGTTTTAACTGAATATGCATTCTGTTTAGCCATATTAACAAGGTTTACTTTCAGAGGTGTAAAACAGGGTCAGTTATGCTAATAAACCCAGAAATTATTCCCCTGTGAAGACCAAAACACTGCCAGAAGCAAAGAAATTGATAAGATTTGGCCAGAAATTGATAAGATTTAGCCAGAAATTGAATATGACATGTTATTTGCATCCTAAAGTGATGCATGGACCTTACTTGTTCTTCTTGAAGTCTAAATATTTAGAGCCTCTTCATTCACTTGAATGCAATTCCTTATTTTCTTAAATCTTACTTTGTTTTGAGCTAAAGCTAGAAGGGAGATGCAACTTCAAAATAAAATTTTTTTTTTTGAGTTTATTCAAGGGAATTGTGATTTTACTGTTTTTAACCGTTGCTTTGTTTTATAAAATACATTTATGCTCACACATCACAAGGATTTGTAACAAGTTACCTCACTTAACAATAATCTTTAACTTTGTATCATTTTACCTTCAGGTACGGTGGAAGAACTAGCGCAGATTTCAGTCTGCCTAAAATAATTTTCTCTGCTGGATGGAGCAGAATATTACAAGGTAATTTAAAATATATATAGAAAGTGGGGAAAAGTTGTTTACAGCAAGTGCATTTGTTAACCCTCTGATAATTGCCTGCAGTGTTTTGAAGATGTAAACACAAATATGCCATATGAATTTATGCATGAATTTCACGTAAGAATATCTCAGACTTGTCCTAATAACTGGAAATACATTTTCTAAAGCAAATTGTTATCTGGGAATAAATTGCATGTTGTCTTCATCCTTCCTCCCACAGTCACTTCCATATCTCCAGTCGCTCGCTCTTTCTGCTTTTCCTCTTTTTTCTTTTTTTTTTTTTTTTTTTTTTTTTGAACAAACACATTTAACAGCTGTGGAAACAAACAGGGCATACTTGGCAAAAGTAGGGACCAGATGCCAAACTCTGCAATGCTTGTTCTCACAGCATCAAGCGGGGCTGCTGCTAACTCCTTGGTGTCACCTCTGCTGGCTCCTTTTCCAGTTTCACTGCTGGCAGGCAGCAGGAGGTGCATCTGGAGATGTTGTCGAGGTCCTGCAGCTGTGGGGCTGTCTTGGCTCCTGTGTCCGTATTTCTCTTTTATATTTAAATGTTATTTTTGCATGAAATAACATTAATTACTCTAACATGACTAGTATTTCTCTCAGCGTTCATGGAGATGGGGGAGAAAATAACTTTGTTTTCTGTAGGAGTAGATGTTTTTCTGTGATTAATTACGGTCTTGAATTTGGGGGGAGATTGGTCTCCTCTTTAATGGGGCACAAAAATATCACTTGGCACCTGGCTGACACTGCTGATGTGCTCTGCGAATTTGTGTCTGGATGTGATATGGGGTCACATCAGTGTGTGGGGAGGAGAGGGTGAGTGGAGTATGAGTTCTCTGTGGCCTCGTTCACTGTTGGTTTTGCTTTAAATTTCAAGTCACCCTGGAGAGGTCTGGAGAGCAACTAATTCCAAATGCTATTAATAGCCTGTAAGATAAATCTGGCATCCCAGAAAGGGAGGGGGAACAAAAGAGGAAACTGAAAGGAGAATAAATTATCCTCCTCAACCAGTGATAGGACACGAGGAAATGAAATGAAGTTGCTTCAGGGGAAGTTCAGAGGGGACATAAGGAAAAGGTTCTTCATGGAGAGGGTGGTCAGTCATTGCAACAGGCTCCCTGGGAAAATGGTCATGGTACCAAGCCTGCCTGAGCTCAAGAAGTGTCTGGTCAACTCATTTAGTCAAATGGTTTTGTTCTAGTTAGTCCTGTGAGGAGTGGGGAGTTGGGCTTTGTGATCCCTGTGTGTCCCTTCCAACTTCAGATACTCAGTGATTCCGTGCCAGCTAGAGTGTGTTGGGGAGCATAGCCTTGGCAAAGACTGGACTCTAAACTCAGATAATGCTGCTGTATGCTTCCTCATTTATACTCACATAAAGGGAAGTTTAGACCTTTATGGATTCAGTATCATGACATAATTTGCTATTGTTTTGTGACTAATACTGGGTCTTATTTGGGTGCAAATAATCCTTCTCTATGGAGTCTTTGTTCTGACTGGAAGTCTCTTCTTGTTCCAGAAGTTACTTTCTGTTTTTCTGTGGCTCCGGTGTTCATGGGGCATTGCTCTTATTGGCAAATTAGCTTTTTATAGTTAATCCATGATGCCCTGTGGCTGTTTATCTTACTGCCCACACCATTAGCAACAGTCCAGACTTCATGAAGGCTTGAAGCTCCCAGAATGCCATATCAGCTACTGATACATGAGCAGATATAAATGTCGTGCCTCTTCTGGGTTGTGGTGGTGCTGGTAGGTTCTGTCTACCACTAGGTGAAGCCCAAAATCTTGCCTTCCCTTCTGTTTTAGGAAAAATTTGGAACAAATCAGGGGAAAAAATGTGAAAATACAGGGTGTGTTCTTCCGGTGGGTGAGGTGTACATGTGATTATGGATATGTGAGTGTATGTGCTAGGCTTTGAGGTCAGTGAAGGGATCCAGCAGAAAGAAAAAAGGTTGTAGTGCTGGTTTTGAGGAGACTGAATGGGAAATGGGAAGATCAGCATCTGATGATCAAGGGGCTTCCATGGCAGAAGGAATTTAGAGAGTCCTGCCCTTGACTTGCCCTTCTCACAGCAGCTAATAACCAGAAATTGGTGTGATTACTGGTCCATACATATCAGAAAGATTTATCTCAGTCACAAGGCTTTGCATATTTGTTTTCACTGCTAATTTTCATTGTTGCAACATTTCTTACATGTTGTTACATTTCTTTTTGCAGTGAGAATGTGATTATTTTTTCCATATGCAACTGTTCGAATTGTCAATTTTACTAAAATGCAGCACCATTTAAAATCAGAAATGGAAAAATACTATTGCTTCATAGTTAACTTTGATGTATATTAATGTTCTATCTTTCCCCAGTAAAGCAGCCAAAGTTAACATTGTTCTTTTCAGCAGATAATTCTGGTAATTTCAATGACTTATTTTGCCTAGCATTTTTTCTTATAGCCAGATAGTATAATATGAATTTACTTACTCAGCACAATTTTGTAATGCATTATTGAAGGTTTTAGACCATTCTGCATATTTTTCCTGTAAAAGAGAAAACACCTGGTTCTCATATAGTGTTTATGACATGCATCAGCAAGTACTACAAAGAACTGAGATGCTGTACAACTTAATGTGTCCATTTGCTGTCATTTTAGTAGTTTTAAGGTGTTGATTTACAGGGCATTTGGCTCCAGGTTAGATCTAGAAACTGGGATAATGAATAGAGGGACCACGTCACCTGGGAGATACAAACTTATTCAGGACTGGGTGAATAAAAAGCAAAGAAACAAAATACCACCTTACTATTTCCCTAAACTCCAAAGCTGTGAACAATAATAAAAACCATATTTGAAGTATATTAATTTGTAACTTTTCCTTGAGATAATTTCCATTTTAAAATCCAGTTCTTGCTTCACAACCAACAAGAAGATTGCCTATAATAAATAAGCCCTTTACCTAAAATCTGGGGACATAGCTGGTACACATCTCACTTGATCCTGCCATCCATTCCGTGCTCCTAGCCCACAGTCAGCTACACATGGATAACTAAGGATAACAGGAACTGGTGCATGCAGCATCTGTTTTCCTCATGGCCTTGCCTCATTCAACCAAATAAGTTTTTATTTTACTCATGCATCAAATATGATAAAATTTTCATGAGATTAGGCAAAAAAGTTTAAAGTCTCTCTTTGCCTGCTGCATATGTGCCAGCTAAAGAGGTATACTCACTGATAGGTCATATTCTGGCAGGCTTTTTTGGTGATTTTTTGGCTTTTTTTTGGTTTTTTTTGGTTTTGGTTGGTTTTTTTTTTTTTTTTTGTTTGTTAGCTTTAGTTGTATTTAGGCATAGGGACTGATCAGGTATAGGTAGCATCTGTCCTGGAACTTTTACAATACAAACAGACATTGCACACACAGTGTATTATAGTATACTTCCATTAGTGGAGGAATTAGCAGAGCAGAAAAACAAGTAAGGAAATGGAAAAATTTACAAAATGTAAAATCTGGAGGCACACAGATTTTAATTCGTGTTTGAAATGTCTTTTCATTGTTTAGGAATTCAAGTTTTGCGTTTGTCTTTTTACAGTTGGAGTCATTACAATGAACTTCAGGCTTTGTATACCAGAATTTTTAATCATGATTCAAAAAGTTACACAATGAATGAATGATAAACACATATTTACACATAAGGAAGAGACTATACAAGCATTTTAAGAATTCTGTTTCAAATTGAAATACGGTGATACTGCAGTCCAGTGGTGTCCCCTGTGCACAAAAGGATAACTCGTGTATCAACTTGTTTGTTCTTGTGTGGCTACTGAATTGTGCATGGAAACAAATGTTTCTGAGATTGGGGGGGAAGTAAGAAGCTGTTGTAAATTTCTCAATATGTGTCCTTGCCATGGCAGAAAACCTGTACAACACAGCAAACAGTCATGTAGGAGTTTGCAAAAAGGAATTGAAATTATCAAATGGTTAAGAATTGAATGTTGAGGAATGTAAGCAGGAAGAGCAGATGTATTGGATGTGAAGCCAGTCATATTTGAGAACTGAAAGCAATTAACAAAATACCCTAGAAATTCTCCAATACCAATAGAGCAAAACTGTGACAGAGTCTGTGGATATGAACAGAAAGAAACAAAACTCTTCAGTGCAACCTTATTAAACTTTTTCTTTGTAGGTTACTGCAATAAAGTTTCAGGTTTTGAAATCAGGATTCATACCTGGCTGGAATGCACAGCAGCTGGACAAAATTCTTAATTTTATGTGAATGTTGTGTATTTGGTATCTTCTTTACAAATAAATGTCAACAGATTAGGATAGAAAATTATTCCTTAAATCACTGTGATTATTTTCTGTAAGTGGAGCATCATCTGGAGAAAGCATGCTGTGTAGTGGCTACACAGTCTGTCTTGTGTAATTTTTAGATAAATTGCTGCAGCAGTCTGTGTCCTGGTCACAGACCTGCTGTGGTCTATCACAGCAGCTATGCCTTACCCGAGTTTACAAATTGAGACCAGTGCATCACACTCCAGTGACAGTTCTTCCAGCTACTCATCCTCTTCTACTACATCTTGGCCCATTGAGTACGAATGTGTCAAGTTCTCATTCCTCTATAATCTGCCTACTGCCCTTCCCTCCATGTGATTGCCATGGAGCAAAATATCACACAATTGAATATAGGTATGCACACAAATATTGTTTTCAGAATTTTTATGCTGTTGGGAAGGTTATATGTGTAAAGGAGAGAGGGGGAAATATTTTTTTTCATTTACATCACTTATTTTGACAGTAACCTGCATTTTTTTTACAGAAACCCTACTTGTGATCTTCATTCACAGACAACAAATAAAATTAATTGCATTAATGACTTCCTACATTTTTTGTCTCTTGGTTAGATTGTGTTCTGCATGGAAATGTGAGAATTCCAACTGGGGTTTGATTTTTGTGTGGGCAAAGCCATTCTTAATATTTTGTTTGGACATTGATTCTTTATACCAGGACAAAGGCAAATATATTCTGCTGTATTTTTCTTATGAAGAGGCACTAATTAGATTTTTTTTCTTCACTGTTTTAGTGGAAACAGCAGATCTGTGAGGTCTACCCTGCTGTCTCAAAATTGGTTAAAGTTAGCCAAGCAGCTCAAAGTTCAGAGTGAGGAATCGAAGAATTACCAGAATTTTGTAACTCCCAGAGGTGAGAAAAAAACCCAAAACAAACCAAAAAAAGAAAAAAAGGAAACAAAAACTAACAACAACCAATCTTCATTAATTATATCTTGTTTTCTTAGGAAATCAAGGTAAAAAAAAAGTTCATTCAATTATTTAAGTTACTGTTCATCTCTGGAGACTTTTAAAGTGTTGTTTTGCTCAATGTGAAGTGTATCATGCTCTCAGTTCTTTCAGTTCTATGAGGAGAAGACATTGAAGACAATGAACCATTGAAGAGTCTGGTGTGACTTCTGGCTGCCATTACTGGGGATCTGCTGGTGGTAAATATCTGGCACTGGGAGAGGGATGACTAAACAATACAGTCGATTCAAAGAGAGTCTTCTTTCAGAAAATCATGCAAGCTCTGTTATCCACAAAACAGCTTCATGATCACAATAGTAGTAAACAGCTGGCTGTAAAGCATCTTGCTTATTATTAGTGCCACTTTTTCTCTGAGGGTATGATCTGATACAGGTAATGTTCTTAAATGCCATTTCTTTTGCATCATCCTCCAGTGAAAGGACGTTCTGCCACAGATGAGAGTGGTGTGGCAGAAAAGGACAAGGGAAATTTTAGTCATTATGATGTGTCCAGTGCCAGAACATTAATTCATCTTGAATATATTCCATGAGATAATTTTTCATTTTCCGTTCTCGATGTTTCTGTTTTGTACTCACAATGGCCAAGGAAACTGGGTAAAAAAATACAGGGTCTGCTATGCATGACCCTTGAGTAATGTGGTCTATAATCCTATGTTCTACCTTAAATTCATTAAAATTATTTGTATTAATTGCCAGCTTGAATTTCAGGTGACTGCAACCACTGCAAAACAGAAGCTCTGACACAGTGAACTGGAATTTCAATAACTTTGGGGCAGTGTAAAGAGATATTGAAAGTGCTTGGTGGAAATGCAGAGATTTCTAGGGTCTCCATAAAGTAAGGGAGTTGCAGAGATTTTTTTTTAGGACAGTATCATCTTATGCTCAAGAACAGAGTGAAGACTTCCATTAGAGGGCAAGACCATATCATTTGTTGACTTTTCTATTAGTTTTAAAGGTAGGTAGTGCTGATGTTTCAAATTAATATCTAAAAGTAGGTCTGTGGGTAATCAGTAATGAACCAATGATTACTGTACTGAGATGAACACAGCAGCTGAAACATGGAGGAAATTGTTGTTGATTTGAAACAAATAGGGGAAATAAAACAACTGCTAAGTATTATTTAAGGCCTCTACAGCAGTAATGTGTTACTTTTGGATACATGTAGATTACTGACTAAAATTCTGTCTCAGGGTTGATGGGAAGAGTAGAAAATTTAGGTATTTGCAATTTAATGTCATATTAAACATTTCTGCACACAGAAAATTGTCTGGTCCGTTGGTTTCTATTATTTTTCAGAGGGTACAAGTGAATACATTTTTGCGCACACCATGTTACAGTTGTATTTGTCCAAAGATAATTTACACTGAAAAAAAGCAAAGGAAAATATGTAAGTCACTAAAAATTAACTGTTCTGTAGCATGCAAAATCAGACACTGATACAGACATTTACAGAAATGGATCTTGATTTAGTTTCATATTTCTAAGCCACCTGCTAAAAACTGCAAGTGCATTGAGAACTTTTTCAATTACAAATTTGGGCTGAGATCCTTATTGTTATTATATTCATACATAGAAAATGCTGCTAGAACTAGTCAGATGTTTTCAGTTTTGTTTTGTTGGGGTTTTTTAATGAGGTGTTTGATGGTTTGCAAAACCATTAGACTTGATTTTTTTTACTGAATTACTTCTACTGCCTCTTGAAGTGAGTGACTGTACACAGCTTTTTCACATGCAGTATAAAAGGCAAATGAAAATAAGAGAAATAAGATGTGAGCTGAACTTAAGGTAGCAAGTTTGTTTAAAACCAAAACAAAAACCAACTACTTTCATGTCTTTCAATTTACCAAGGGTTTTTGCTCTTTTTTTTCTGTTTCAACAGACGTGGAAGCACCAAAAGTCTAGAGAAGCAGTTTATATATTTTTGAAAGGAATACACTGGTTACAGCTTTTGCATCTTTCAAAGTCTTTTGTCTTTCAAAGTGTTTCTGAGTTTGCTTTTCAGACTTTCAGGCTGCGAAACCCAGCAAATAGGAGCTGGCATTGCTGGAGCTGAGGACATGGATAATGATCTGAGAGTATTTTACATTTCATTTTGGAGGCATTACTCAGTAACCAGACCCTACCCTTCCTCCTTGTGGTGAGAATTCCCAAAACACTGTGAGTGGTTTGAATCTGTAATGCTTTTATTAGAAGATAGTGTGACATGGCAATGTTTCACACAGAGAAAATTCAGAGTGAGGAAAACCTGTTTGAAGCCATTGCATTTTTATCTGTGCCTGCCCTCTGTGTCCCTGTAGGACTGAGATATTTTCCTCTCAGACCAGCAGTAATTTTCAACATCTCAGAGCTAAGGCATCCTCTCCAGGCTCTTCAGAGAAAATTTTTTCCTTCCCTCAGCTCTGATGTCTCTCTTATGTATGTAGTCCCAGCTCCTCTCTATCCACCTCTGCCACCATCTCTCCCTGCTTTGAAAGCTTTCTTGGGCTCTCCAGCAATTTTTCCCACTTCTACATGATCAGCTGGCTCCATATAAGGGGAGAAAATCCTGCTTCCTCCAAGGGCTTTCACCTTCTTGTAACAATTTACCTCCGTGCTTCCAGACTCTCAGTTTTATCCAAACAACAGAGTAACATGATGCTGGAAGCAAACAAAAACTCTGGCTTGCTTGCTGCGGATTCAAAGAGTGAAGGCAAAGGATTGCCTCTTCCCATGTTACTCTCAACATTCAGCCACTAGCCAGCTCTCAAGTAAAAGATTTTCCTTTAAAATTTGAGCTGCAAAGTAAAGAAAATAATGAAACCTTGTAGAGCTGTAAAAAATGAAAATACTGATAGGTGATTGCTATAAGAAACCATTTTTCCTTTATGTCTTAATACCTTTCAAGTTAATTTTGTATGTAAATAAGGAAAAAGTATGCCAATTTCTGGACAACTGACTTGATGTTCAAAATCACCTGTTGTTTCCTTTCTCAAATTTTATTAAAAATATTTTTACTTGCAAAAGGACGGAACACAATCAAGGTACTGACAACTGATTGCTGCAAATTGTTGCCATCTCAAAAGACAAAAAATCACTACTTTATATTTTGTTTACAGTTTTTTAGATTATGCAAATAAATTCAAATTATTTACTTTTAAAGATACAACATTGCAGTGTCTTAGGAATTGTAGACAGGAACTGGAAATTAACTGAGTAGACAGAAGTTATGTTTCCCTTTCTAGCGAGTTAGTGGCAGTCTAAATTATTTTAGAAGTATGATTGGAACTGTACCACTATGAAAACCTTGTGTATGGGGAGTTCTTTGTTTTTCTTTTTTGTTTATATATACGTACTAATTATTGTTTAAAGGTAATATCAGAGAAAGAGGGAGATATTGAAAAAATTTATATAAGAAAGGTCAAGTTTGTCTAGGTTCCATTTTCAAAAACAATTTACAATAAATATTCATTTAACTTCATACATGTTAATGGTAGTTATTGAGAAAGAAATTAAAATGTTTCCATGTTGGTTGTTTGTGTCTTATTCATCTCTGTTCTCCCAGTTTCTTCTTACAGCTTTTTATTACAGTTGACTATTTTTGGAATTGATTGAGGAAGTCCTTTTATTTTTATGGATTACTTAGTATCTCAGTTTTGTCTACTTTACATAATGATAAAAAAAGTGGTTTAGAAATTCAGAAACATCAGTAAATCAAAGTAAGCAAATATTACTCTATTAGAAATGGGGAAAATGTTAGGAATTTTAAATAGTTGTTTTTACAGAGAGAAAGTGGGAATGAAAAGTTGTGACATGATTTTCTTCTGCAGTGATAAAGAACTAATTTTGGGCATACAAATACTGTATGATGAATGCTTTCTTTTCAGGATTCTGGTCTGGAACTCTGAGCCTTGCATGTTTAGTAAAACTGGAGTTAAAAAGATGCCAAGGAATCAGGAAACATGACTGCATCTAGATCACAAACATTACTAGGTCAAAACATGGGCTGTATCTTAGGAAAAGAAATGTCATGTATTAAGAGTCCTTTGCAATCCCTTAAAAGGCTGTAGGCCTTCAAAGGGTTTGTATCTTTGGATACTTTCCACTTCCTTTTCATTTGCTATATGCTGTTCTGAACACCTCAAAGCACCTTATAAATAATGAATTAAACCTTACAGAAAGGTCTGTTTTGTAGCTCATTTGCTAGGAAGCAAAGTGAAACAGAGGAAGAGAACACTGGCACTATTGCTAAGAGATAGAAAGAGAATGGAAAAATTAGGAATTTGATGACCATTTGTCATGACCATTTGCTGTGACCACATGACAACAACTGGTTTTCTTTAATTATCTTTCAGTAATCAAATAAGTAGCATTATCTCCCTTTCCTCCCCAAAAAACACTTAATAACATTTGCTGTGTACACATTCACAACCCAACCCATGTTTTGATCTGTAAATGTATGTGGAAAATAATATTTGAACATTCTTTTTAAATAATTAAGTGCTCTGCTTGTCTGTCATACTCGTGTTGATCATTAGCTACTAAAACCTGTGTATCTGTGTATCAGGTATGTGCTTGGGAGAGAACAACATTTCATTTATTACTTTTATGTTCTTAATTGTACTCTTCCGAAGAGATAGCTGAAAATGCAGCATATGGTTTGGGTAAAAACAGTTGATCTGACTATTTTTAAAAGATTAAATACCACAACTTTTTTTTCTAGTTTTTTTATTAACTGGAACATATCTTATATTTGAATGTCAAAGAATTTTTATATAATTGGACTATTTGTTTCCTTTTTTTTTTTTTTCTTAATACTGTAGAACATCATTAACTGCTATTTAATTATGAAAATATTTAAAATGTATATGGACAGTTCTATGATTTTGTTATGGATACAATAACTATTCATAGATGGTGACAAATTTCTGTTGTTCCTATTTTAAATGAAATAACCCTCCTTAGTGGTTTTTTTTTTGGTTGGTTGTTTTTTTTTTTTTTTTAATTTATGTTGGATGGACTTATCTAAAACAGTTGGATTTTTTTCTTTAAATCATTTCAAGAGTCCTTGAAAAAGGACTTCTGAAAACAAATCAGTATAGTGAATTCTGTCCATTCAATGAGTAATATATTACTAGGCCCTAAATTTTTCTGAAACAGGAGATTTGGATAATTCAGGCACAATCTTTGTTACTCTGTTCTGAGATTTTGGTATTGCAAAAGGTGTGGGAGGTAGCATTTTTAAAGTATTTTATTTGCATTTCAATCAAAACCAATATTCTTTCTCAGTGCCATTGGCTACTTCTTCTGATGTAAAAGTGGGAGCAAGATAACATTTAACTTCATTGCAGTGAATGGTCAAAGAGCGAAATCATGAGGGCAGATGCAAACCCTGATGCCCTCCACGGATCACTTTACACTCAGTGCTCCTAAACCCTGCTTTTGTTCCTTTATTTGCACACTTATAACATGTGCTTTTCCTCAGAGTCCCACTTGGAATTTGGCTTTGTCTTTGTTGGTGTAGACAATCAGCAAAGAGCAAAAACCTCGTGTGAGCTGCGAGTGCCATTATGATAGGAGCCAACAAACCCTTTCCCACACCTTACCATGGCACATTTTTGAGCGGTAATTCAATAACTAAACCCCTCTCCAGCTGGTGCAGAAGCACTGTAAGGTCTGATCTGGCAGTGGGTGAGTTTATGCCATTAAATTTCAAAAGTGCAGGCCTAGGCCCTAGGAATTTTTGAAGATGTTAGAGGGTGGATTTTTTTAATCCCTCTATTTGTAGACTTGTTCCCAATCAGGATGTACAAACCAGCAAGAAATAGTTAACAATGTTATAAAAAAAAAAAAAAACCTTATAAACTATAAGATCTTGTTCTCATACTGAGTATTTTAGTACCATTAAAAGTTACTATTTTGAACAGATGAAATGGGGTTGATTTCTATCAGAAAGATCTTGGTCTTCCTTTTCTGTCTTCCATTTCTATCCTAACAGGTCAAAACATATTAGTCTTTGACTTGTCACAGGTGCAGGTTTGCATATTGCCATTTCTGGGCTTCAGGCCAGCGTAAATTTCGAAGTAGAGGGAAAAGTGAATGTTTTTCAGGCAGTCTGGCCATTATGGTTGCTCTTTTGTTTGTTTTCTAATTTTATTAATTCTTGCCTGTATCAGTTATTTACATTCCAGTTATTGGTTGAGAAAACTTTGAAAGACTTAAGGTAAAGCAGCAAAGTCTATGTAATAAAATTAATTTTATTCTTTGGCACTGATCAATAGCAGGAACACAAAGTTCATAAATTAATATCTGTATGTACAGAACTGACAAAAAATGCAGTTTTGTTGTTCAATTTAATTTATTTCCTGGATTGCTATACCCATGTTAATAGTTCTTATAAATTTGCATTTATTTCCTCTCTGTATTACTTAAAGGAGAGGATGCTCATATTTTCTCTTCTTCTCCTACCACTTGTATTATTCAAGCACAATGTCTCCCATTTGTACTTAGCTTTTTAGCTACATGGTGATTTTTATTTTTAGCCAAATTTGACTGCATCAAATAATTTATGTGATTAAATCAAAATTTTAAACAAGATAATATTTCTTTTTTGTGTGGGTGTGCGTGTATGTGCATTTTTCGGGGGGACAGCCCCCAAATGTTTTACATTTATCACTCTTCTCAATTCTACAGAGTTTGTTAAATATAGAAAGGTAAAATTCTATTAAATTTCTGTCCAGAATTATTTTTTATGAAAATATCTGGCTTTTAACCCTAATATTTTCCAGTTGGAAAACAAAAATCACTGGTGGCACACATATTTGCAGAATGTTCAGGAGGGGAGGGAGTGGGGCTTGTGCCAACTAGGAGAACAGTACATATCAGAAAGCTGGAATTCCACATCAGCCTAGTCCAATTTGCTCTTGTTTTAGAGGAATCTGGTATTGACTAGACAATTAGCATTGTTTGAAATGCTCGTCTATATCGTGCATTGCATACATTATCCTGTGAAAAAGTTATTGTTCCCTCTGAATATTCTGTCTCCGGAGTCTATTTGTGTTTAGATAACCACAATCTGCAACAGATTTTCTGTCTCTTCTGTGTAAGAGATTAATGAGGTATTGGATCAAGTGCAGTGTAATAACGGCTGTTGTTTTTATGCTTTTGGTCAAGCCCATAGCAAACTGTCTAGAACTAAATTTTCACAAATGTACCTTGACAACTTTTGTCATGTTTTCATCATCAGATCACTGTTTTCAGTCTCTTAAATTGCTTGGTTTTTTGTTCCCCCCTCCCCCCCAAGATATAAAGTAATGATCCCAGGAGGCAAGCTCTATTTGCTATACTTATATATATATTTAAACTATTTTTATGACTCTGCTTGTAAAACATGTTTTAGAATTGTTTTGACACATTTTTTTCCTTTGAACAAAGCATAGCAATTTATGATCACATGTATTTTTGTCATCAGTTTTCAATTAGAGCAGGTATTTATGCCTTTCCATACAGAGTGAAGCAATGTTAGACAGAAATGTATCTATATTCATGCAGTTTCCAATTGTTTTTGACGTAGAACAAAATACATGCTAAGCAAGTTCTGATTTTTGAAATTGTAATGCCCTGAAATCCAAAACAAAGATTTCCTCTTTCCATAAGTCAAAATATTCCTAATTATCTCTTAACTTCAAGTTTGTGGAAGAAAAAACGTTTTAAGGAAGCTATTATTAAAAATTATTTTAAAAGAATTGGTAATTATAATCTGTTCATTATACATTTCCTTCTCTGAACATCTGGATTGTTTGTCACATAAATACTTCTGCTATGCTTTTGGTGGTATTTTAACGTGAGAAAAATACTTCTGTCCTTTTTTTAACACACATATTAATTGCTCAGTAGGGTTGCAACTTGTCAGGGAAGAGTGGAGTGATGGTCCTCCTCTGTAACTGCCTTTAAGTGTGAATTATTCCCATTTCACACATCACTATAAGGAAATAGCCATTTTTCTCTGACAGAGAAAAATCTTCTTGGATTGCAGTCAGCCTGGGCTGGTGCAGAATGTTCATAGGCATTGCAGAGTGTTCACAGACGTTCTCTCCTTTTCCCTTTCAAAGCAGAAGTAATTCATACGAATAGAAGTACAATGTACCTGAGGCCCACAGAAAGAAAAATTTGAAATATTATTTAAAATATACAGGTGCATTCATATTGTGTCCCTCTATTACTATTATTCAGCCATGTAGCCAGAGTTTAACTTGCTTAATATTATCATAGTCTAAATTTAATGTAGCATACATATTGCCAAATTACAAAGGGGATATCCCTCTGATTCCCCTGTGAGATCAAAATCTAGCCAAGTCTTTGTTCTGATCATCATCTGGCAACTTTGGAGAGTTCCACGTTCTCCCTTGGGGTCATTTGGGGTAAAATTCAATCAGTGCGGAAGATGAATAGCATTTAACCTGCATTTCTAATTTATGTTTCCAATAATACCTTGAGGCTTTATTCTTCTGGCTTATTAATCTTCTGGCTCCTCCTCTTAGAATATTTTATTTTATTTTGGGAACTGGGCTGGTTTCTCTCTGTACACATTTAATACTGGGGTGTGCTCAAATTTTGTGCTGCTTCAACAGTAGCTGAAATATTCTAGTGCTCTGAGATACCCATAGTGTAAGGGAAACCCCTGAGTGACATGAAAACCACTGAAGCTTTTCTCAGCTTATTTTAAGGCAGGTGAAAATGTGCATGGCAGGAAGACCATGGTGTGCTGGCGGCTCCTAATTAGCACGCTTGCAGTGAGACCACAGTACATCAACTAGACAGGGCTGGTGAGTGGCCAAAAGCTCACTGTAGCTTATTTTTACTCATTCACCTTCCAGAACAATGCATTCACTTGAGTTCCTTTTTTTTTTGTTTTTCCCCTTCAATTTATTAATGAGAGACTTAAAGTCCTGCAACCCTGAGCCATAATTTCTCCTGATATCACTGGTGGTTAAAGCCTGTCATCAGGCGTTTTAGGCTGACTACACATCAAGATTTGCTGTATGGGAAAAAGCAGCTCTCAAACAGCAGGATTAATGCTTGATTGGTCTCTTGTCCATCTAAAAGCCTCAAAGACAGAAATAAACCAGAAGAAATCAGAGAGAAATAGTGCGGTTTATGTGTAGTTTTGAGTTTATAGAGTTCCACATTCTGTTTTTGGCGTGTGTTTCCACACTAGCCTTCACAGGTGGGCACAGGCATGCATCAGCGTTTCTTCCCACAGGAAAACTTCTCAAACCCATTGCTATTGTGCCAGTTTCAGTGGGAGAACCTGAACACCTGAACCTCCTGACCAGTCAGGTGCTCCCACCTCTTAGGTAAGAGCTGTCATTCAGTGGATTATTTCAATTGTTGTGAATGCTTTGTTTCACCACTTGTCCTGCTTTGGCCAAAAAGGTAATCTTGCTCAGAATCCATCTCCCATAGACTGGTCATTCCACATGGAGTCATTCCTTACCTCATGTAATAAATGCATTTTGCCATTAATTTTTTTTTTTTTTGCTTTTTCTTTTTCAATCAGTGAGCAGTTGTTCAGAGAACACCTAATCTAGAGCCTTCAGCAGTTACTGCTTAACAAGTACAAACCTTCTGGCTATGTGAAAGATTCACCTCTAAGTCTTTGTCTCAGAAGGAGCCTCAAACTCTTCTATTCCTTAAATTACCATAATTGTGTGTCTTGTAGCTGAAGTATTTTCATACTAATATTGTATTTTTCTCCTTTCATTTTTTATGTTGGTTCGCTGGATTGGTTTCAATGCCCTTTGAAGTATTTCCTGTTAAATAAGCTGGGAGTGGTTTTGTTGTGGTTTTTTTCCTCATTTGGTTGCTGGGGTTTTTTCACTCCAGGTTCTAATATCAGATGACAGCTGAACCAGCTTTGGTGATAAATCTTTACTTCAGTGTCACACTCAGTGGATTGTCAGGGGAAGCCTGGTGTTTAAATGACTGTTAAGTGATAAAAATCTAAAGGAAGTACTTTCCAGTTCATAAGATTTAATAAGCCTGTTTCTACTTAACCTCCAAAATTAACACATATATACCTTTCAGTTTTATTAAATTTTTTTGAGTTTATTTATTTAGGGGACTTTACTGAAAATGTACAAGATTTAGCCTCTTGTTTGAATACTTGCCTAATAAAAAATACATAATGATGTTGAATTAATCTGTCTTAAAAAAAAAATACTGTGCTGTTTAAAAAATTGGCCCAGGTACAGCAGAAATATTTTCTTTTACAATCCAACTGCTTAGAGAGATTATTTAATTCAAATTCACCACTGCTGAAATCTCTCATAATAATTCATTACCTAATAGGATTACCTTAAAAGAGAGCTAGATGGCACAGTTAGTCAATAGAGCACGATACATTTTTGGAGGGTTAGGCTTAAATCTGACCCTGGGACACAAATGCATCATGTTTGCTGGTCTGAGTATAAACCCAAGGAGATGTTTGTTTATGTTGCATACAATCTGGCATAACTTCATGCAGCTGGCAGACTGCTCAGTAAAGACCTGAGACTCAACGAGCAGTTTTGGACAGGAGAGCATTGGCACAGCTGTTTGGAGAACCTGATTTAGCACATCTGAACTGTTCTTGGCTTTAGCCAATGGAGGTCATTTTTAATTTCCCTGACTGCTGAAATTTATAAAATTCTCATAATAATTTAGTAGAAAATTAAGAACAACAATGCCACTGGAACTCATCTTTAGCTGTTGTGTCTAGGTGTTATTCCTAATTATAATCAAGATAGAAAAACTGGCTTGCATAAAATTTTGTAATAAAACCCTCTGTTGCAATACTCAAGTAGCTTAGCTATCTCTCAAAATTAGAAAATATCAAAGAATAGACCTCCAATAACAAGAACCATTTCTGCATTTTTAGGACATAATCTATAATTACAATAATCAGTTGGTAAAATCTGCATCACTTTGTGCTGGATACAGTCTAATTATATTTTACTTCTCTGTTAGTAGCTCAATTAGTAGTTATTCCTGAATTAAGTTGTATGTACATTAAAATGAAGTACGTTATTGAGGATAAAAATATCACATAAGTAAAAAGAATAGTTGTGAGAAATAATAAAAATGTCAACATTTCTTCTGTTGGAATACAAAATGTTTTCATTTTTCCCTGTTGCCATACAAAGGAAAAGTTTGTATTGTAGCAGATTTCATGCAAAAAAATTTCAGTGCTTTATTCTGACATTGTGCTGCACCTTCTATAGGCTAATGTGAGAACACTTTTCCAGCACATGCAGATTTCATGTCAAACTGTCTGAAAAATTTTGTTTGTGCTACATAAGTTTCTTACTCTTTGTTTCTAATACAAGAGTAATTATCATTACCTAGAAGAAATTCTAGTGGAGGAAATAATCCATTAGAGTAGTGGAGTATATGAGGTAACACTCAGTCTGTTGCTTTTCCTTAAGAACAATAAATACATATTACTTTGTGCTAAGACAGGCTCTAAGTTCCTATTTTTTGCTTTTAGAGTCACAGATCTCATATAAACTATTTTAGTCCTTGAGTCCATTGTCTTTATCAATTTTATTTGAAAACAGCAAATTGATGATAGATCTGATGTGTTACTAAAGGAACCATTCTGATAATTTATTTCTCATATATTGAGAAATTGAGCTTCCTCAGTAGCTTCAATTTTCTTTCCTTCTATATGTTGGCTTTGATACACCTGCAACATTAATATGTATCCCATTTCCACCATGGGCATCTTTGTGTGAACTAAGACAGGAGATTAAAACTTTTGGGGCAAGATTCTTTGGTTTGTGACGTATAGGTGAGAAGATAGAGCTCTCTATCTTAAAAGAAAAAATAAAAGGAGTAGAAATGTTTAAATATAGTGCCTTATGATAGATATGTTGCATGTATCGCATTTGTATTGGAATAATTAAAGAATGCAGCTTTACATAAATTTGAAATTTATAGTGATAAGATCTGGAGTGTCATTAACATTCACATATTCCACCACAACTTCATCTACTCTTTAACTGAATATGCGGTGCATTTCACAAATCAAATGCCATTAGATATAAAAGATGACAGCAAGTCTCTGTTGTTGAGAAAACCCCAGATATCTATGAGCAAAAATCAAAAATTCCATACACTGTATCTGATCATACTTTTACTCTGCAACCTAATGAAGAGTATTTTGTAGTGGCTTTAATTGCTATGGATATAGAACTTGCTATCTGTGAATGGGAATCATTAAAACTTAATGATGACCATGAAAATCTTGAAATTCTCTAATATTGTTAAGGTAAATTTAGAAAGCAGCATGTTGTCTGAACAGAACAAAAAGAACTAATTTGAAATTAGTCAATTTTAGAAAAGGAGAGACTGTAAAACTGGGCAGATTGAGTTGTTCTTTATTACAGGAATTGTTCCTTATTCTTAAATAATATTTCCTATAATCTTTTGGATATCTTATTAGGGTTTGGTTTCACCATTTAAGAGAAGTGCAAGTGGATAAAATCACAAATTCAGAACTATTTTTCTTCAAAAGCAGACTGGAAAGAGTCCCCTGTACCATTTTGTGATAACATTGTCTGTGTTCTGTTAACATTATCTGTAAAAAAAAGCAGGTGTCTGATTTGATGTTTTACTGGACATTTGAGAGATGGTTAAAAAATATTTTTCTTTACCTCTTTACAGTACTGGCTATATGTGAATTCCTCACCTGATGGGTGTTCCTGACCACTGCTGAATTGAAAACATAATAGTAAAATCTTTAGGCTGGACATCATGGAAATTGCTACATATAAGGCACAAAACTCTAAATCATAAAGCACTATAGGTATGCTAAATTTTAACCATCAGAAATCTCAAATTACAGTTTGAAGAACAATTTACTTGGTACATTAGGTTGTACCAGAAAGCAGTGGAGTATAGCCAGGTCTGTTTCTTTACCTGAATGCCTCGTGTTGTAGGCAGTGACACAGCTTTTGGCAGCCACAGAAACCCAATGATTTTCTGCAGCATGCAAGTTCTGGGGTGTCTGAAAAAGTGCAAACACATGTAAAAAAAGATCATCCTCAAAATTCCATGCATTTGATCTCAGATGAAAAGTAGAGACACAGAAATATTGCAATATATCCCCCTTCATATTGATGTATGAAAACCTATGAACATGTGGACTTTATGACTTACAGCAGCCATACCTCTATGTATTTTTGAGCTTTTGCTGGAATAGATATTTATTTATTATTTCCCAAATGGTTTTGTTTTGTGTGTACCACCGAAATGCCTGTGACAATATATGCAACCGAGAAATACAGGAAAATCAACTTCAGGTTTGGTGGTTTGGGTGTGGGGTTTTTTTTTTCCATTTAAAAGTATAATTTGGTGTTTGTTTTTGCTGTCATATGCTATCATCTAGGAGATCCAGTCATGAATCCTGTTATGACAGGTTATGACTATGTTCTATTGACCCAATACAGTTTGTAATGCATAATAAGCAGTGTAAAATATCAATTATTAAAACCAACTCAAATACCAGACTCTTTGCAGTAACAGTAGTTGTGATGATTTTTAGAAAATGTTGTCTATAATTATTGCATATTTACTTTTGCTGGTTCTGAATTTTTAATTATGTTTTTGAAAATAACCCATAGTTACTAACTGATCAGTGGCTTGGAAGGTTCCTCATTTATTGGGAACATGAGGAAATAAGGATATGGCATTGATCAGAGGCTGCATGTCTGTGAGGCATCTTCCTGTGGCAGAGAGCATGCATTGCACTAGAAAATGCTAATAGACAGACTATGGCATTCCCCCATCCCATTAAGCCTGAGGGGGTGTCAAGGTTTGCCATATGGCTCTCCATGTACACCACTTTTGTCAAATTCACTCTTCCCACTCATTTTTTTGTCCTTTTTTAATATTTTTTTTTCTTTTCTTAAATAGAAATAAATAGAAAAGAAAATTCTTTTCTTAAATTTTTTTCTTTTCTTGCCCTGCCACCACCAGTCCTTTCATCCTTCCTCCTGTTCAAACAGAAATCTTCATTTTAACTAGGGATGCTTTTCTGCCTTCTGTTTCCGCCTGCCCACAGTTGCTAATAACAGCTCCTTCTTTAGTCTCTATAGCAATCAGGCAGCAGAAGCACTCAGCACTGAAAACCAGGCAAATCTTGGTAGCAGCCTCCCATATTTTTCTTTTTATTTTCTCTGCAGCAGTTGCCACCTGCCTTTACTTCTGCAGAAATCTGTGAATAAGATGATATTCATCCAATAGAATGGACCAAGAAGAAGGAAATAACAGCATATGGATCAGTTTCCTAAAGTAATAAACTAGATTAAAAATTAGTATATTTTACCACACTTTGTGAAACTAATGAAGCTTCTCAAATGTACATAAATATTCTGCTTCTATTCAGTGTAACTAAAATATCTGGAGAAAGTGATATAAACAAGGTTAACCTCTTTTGATATTAAACATAGAATAGTGGAATAGTGAATAAAGTGTTACCTTATATATTTTGAGTGAAAATACAGTAAATATTCTAATTCATATGAGAAAAAATTCTCAGACTGAGAGGAGATAAAAATATTTAATTTTCTATGTATGAATATCTGTGTAATATTCCAGAGAAAAGGTGAATTAAGTAAAGTTTGCTTTTATTGCAATGACAAGTTTTGGGTACTATATGCTGTGCAGGAAAATCAAATAAGACGTTCTGTTAGGAAGGCAAAAAATAAATAGCATTAGTTCTCTAGGCTGATTCTGAGCAATCAAAAATATGTCCAGTCTAACATAGATGGCATTTAGTTATAGTGCAGATGAATATTTATTAATATTCTTCAGAGACTGAAAGGATGGCTTTTGTTTTACTAGACACTTGAAGACATGATATTCAAAATGTTTCCTTTGTTTGGCATCAAAAAGTATTATGATCATTTTGGCAAAGGGCGTACAAACAAAGTTATCAGGCAATGCACTGTACTGACAGGCTTTGAGTTAGAAGATTAGTGTTGAATGGACAAAACTTGAAGTAATTTGCAAGGCCTTTCAGTCAAATGTAGGACAGATGTTTTATAAATAGTGTAACACATAACATAATATGTGGCTTTAAAGGCTTTCAATAAGGTCAGAGAAAAACCTGTTTTGAGGTCACTTGGCAGGTGACAATAAGTCAAGTATAAATTAAATCTCAAAGCTGTTTTTCAAGGCAAAAACAAGTGTGATTTTGATTTGGTAATAGTGAACAATGTGGCAGTAGAATTAAAAAGCAGCAGCAATTGTGCATTTTCATAACCAAGAGAGAGTGCGACTTTAATTGTTCCTTCACAGTGTCTTTGTTGAATTTGTCAAGAGATGCCAGAATAGGATTGTCCTTCATAAATGATACCCACACTGGCATGACCCACTTGTGGGAACATGGGGAACCATCTGTGTCAAGGTACCAGAATACTTTGTGTCCTCTTTTATAGGAATGACTTATCATGTAAAGATGATCCCATATGCATCTGCACCTGGGGAGTCATTTGCTTTACAGAAGCTCATGTTCAACACAGTTCTTCAGGTGCAGCAGAGGCAATGAGTGAAGCAGATTTCTGTCAGAATTCTAGGTATGAGAGAATAGCAAAGAGTGCAGGTGACGTTGTGCTGACTGCACCAGCCTGGTTTAAGTGAGGTGACTTTCTAGCAGAGAGAAGGCCTCAGAGTACCCTGCCTGTGCAGTTAATAGTGCAGGGATAGCTCCCTTCCACCTGCTTTATCCCACTGTTCCTTCCAAGCACTGACTAAGGGTCAGCAAAGGGTCTGAGCAGAGGATAAAGAGACTGTCTGAACTCTTCATTTCAAAAGCAAAAGGCTGCAGTCTCTGTTGAACCATGGCTGACTGGTGCCAATATGGAAAATTAACTGGCTTTGCTAGCAAATGCAGAGGAGAGGTGTTATACCAGCAATGTTGAAAGCAAAATTGACAAAACAGTGGAATAAAAGCTCTTGAAAAATGCCAGCAGGGCATGAACAGGATGGAATACGGTCTAAGAAGGAAAAAACTGTTTCTTTAAGTCAGATGATTTGTGCACCAGAGTCTCAGCATTCATTTAATGGGAAAGTAACTTCCTGTGTGATAAAAATGCAAAGAATAACTTGAAAGCAAGAACTGGCTGGTGAGTGATGTACTTTGTTAGGCTTCAGCAGTAAAGCCTGAAAACTGCAACCTTTGTGTATTCTAACAATCCGTTCACTTCCATGCTGCATTCTTCTGGCTACCAAACAATGACACCTAAAAATATTCGTCACTGCTGGGCTCTAATTCAGCAACTGCGAGAAGAAAAAGATGGCTGATTACACTACAGAGGGAGAATAGCTGCGGGGAGTGACTTCTTGGTGGTCACAGAGGAGATGACAGAAAATTTGTCAGCTGAAAAGAATGACCACTGATTTTTTTTTGTTATTTCAGGAGAAACAAAGCCCAAAATTCTTAGTAGGATGAAGGTTGTCATTCTGTTCCGATAAGCGCACAGGGAAGCACACAAGTAAAGAGGTAGCAACCCAGTATATAAAGTCTGTAAGAACTTACTAATAATATAAGTTTTAACATATATATAAATATATATGTAAGTTGTACTGATTATGGCTATATCTTGGCATTCAGAGTCAGCAGATCTGGAACAGCATGCTAAGTATTTTTCTCATCCCATGCCTCATGATAAATATTAAGTAGTATTTCTTATGGAATCTACTTAACTCTTGTCACCCTTTTGCAACGTCTATTGTTTAAAAACTATTAGAAGATCTATTAAGAGCTACTCTTGTGTGTCCATGATCCCAAGCTGCAGTTAGCTGTGTGTGTGGATTGTTCCTCTAGATGTGCATTTGCAGTACCAGTACAGAATACAGAGTGAGATGGGCAGGTGGTTGAATGATTAATCTCTAAATTTATTGCAAAATCATGCAGCTTCACACTTTGATCTTCTTGGCTGTTAGGATCTGATTATTAAAAGATGTCTCTGCCCAAATTAAGGTGGAAATGAGACCATATGCCAAAGTCAATAGTACAGATTTTATTAAACAGTAAATGAGAGCAAGCGAGAGAGATTAAGTAGAAAGACAGTCACCACCACATGGATCCCCGGGGTGTCTTCCTGGCCTTTCTTCTTCTGGTCTTCTTGGTGCTGGGGGTCTCCAAGTGGTCTTCTGGACGTACCACTTTTATAAAGGCCTTTTTTATATATCCTGTGCTTATCAAAAGTTCACTCAGCGGAATTTTATCCAGTGTGCTCATTCCAAACCTTCACTTTCACTGAGCCCTGGAAATAATGCCTTCCTCTTTGCCATCTGCACCTGTTGTGGTGGCTTGACTTATGGGCACTTCCTTTCACAGTGGTTTGAGACATTCTTTAAGTTCTCATAATGGTTTAATAATCTGTGTCTGGATATAAAAATCTTTAGAAGCCTCAAGAACCAGAAACTTTATAATATTCAGCACTTACTTTCCCACTATAATCTTTTTGATCTTCAATTATTATTGCATTTAATAATATTTGTTTTAGGCTGTGGCTTTCCGGGCTTGTTTATTGCCGTCCATTCTTTGCCTGCATTTCTATTTGCAACTAGAAATATAAATCAGTGAACAAGTAGCAGTATTGGGGATCTAATGTTTTAGGCTCTCAGTTTGAATTTGTAGGACTTCTAAAATGATTTGTTATCATTAAATTTTGCTGTTCAATTTACAGTGTTGTTAAATGAGCAAAACTCTCCTGTTTTAATAATATCCTTCAGCAATATGTTCTATCTGGGGGGAAAAAAAACAAACAACAAACCAACAAAAACCCCCACCCTTGATTATAAGTTTGGAACTGATGTTCTTTCCCTCAGTATGCATTACTGAATTGTAAATCAGGGAGAACAGAAACTCCCAGTCTTCTCACTTTGTTCTAGTCAATATTAATGCTTGTTTATATTATGCATTCATGTATTTTCCCTTTCTTGGAGGGAATGAAATGTATTGCTGTATATTTTAAGGAGTCTTTTGTGTCTTCTCATATTCCTCTTATTCCTCTTTGACTTCCTGTGCTTTTTCTTCTCAGCTCCTTGTTAATTCTCAAAGTTTTTACTGTTGAGTTGGGCAACTTGATATTTCTTAGAGATTAACATGTGATTTTACGTTGTGGTATAGATACTAATATTTTCTTTTTTTGGAAGCTCACCTGAAGATAAATTGATTTGAGTCAGTCTGAAGCCAAGAATTGTCCAGATTTTTTAAGAAATCTACAATTTTTTTCTGGACATTTTACTACAAGCATAAAATTATATGAGTAAAGGGTGTTAGATGACTCGCACAAAGTCTGTCAAGTATTAGGACTAATTGTAGTCATCCACAATCTAATTGCATGGTTCCATACCTGTTCCTTCTGGTTTTTGCCCTAGAATATTTTAAGCAATTTTTTAGAAAATAGAATTTCTTCCAAGGGAGGCCTGCTTTCATGAATGTTTGTGGCAATCTTTGGACAATCAAAGATTACCTCCTTTGCCAAAGCCAAAGATCAAGACTAGGATCCATGTGAGTATCCTAGCCACAGGGCTTCCACAAAGTGAGGGGCAGAAAAGGGAACAGGAAAGAGATGTAAGCTAGAAAAAACTGTCACCTGAATATTGCTTCAGTACTTGCTATAAAATATGAATTTTTTTGGAAACAAAATTAAATCATGTATTATAACCCTTCACAATTTTTGTTCTCATTGAAAATGTTTGGATTTGGTGTAACTACCAACTCATTTCCAGAAAATTATTAACCAAAAAAGTATGTTTTATCAGTCTGTTCTAGGTTAGCGTAAAATGGCTAATGTGTAAATATGTTAAAAAAAAAAAAGCTAGAAACTTTTCAGAAGCTTAACACAACTTGCATGTTTTATCATTAATTCATGATGAAATTAATCAAATGTTCATGTAGATATAAATGGGAGATACCTGCAGATTCTTTTGCTATGTCACACTTGTGTCAGATTTGGTACACCACAAAAACTGTTCCGATCGGTCTGCAGTATTTTCTCTATAACAAGAAAACAAATGGATGGTTTGGAGTACAGTTGAAAGAACAAGCCGGGTGTTGTGTTGCTTTATAATCTGTGCTCAGAGTCTGTGTAATACATTCTTGACCTTTCAAGGAACGGTGTTTTTCTTTCAAATGTAGTTTCCTTTTTTTAAGTCTACGTGTCTTTGGGTGGAGCAGGACAGCGATGGAGCACTGTGGTAAATTGACCAGCGCTCAATGCCACTGTCCCTGCAATGGAATCAGAGTTGTGCAACATATCCCTACTGCTAAAATAACTGAGGAGTGTGTTTTTCTTCACGTGGTAGAAAGCTGGATTTCCACAGGGAAAGGTTTGTTACCTCTGTTCTTTCTCCAGTTGTATGTCATTATTTTAGTGACTATTCAAGCATGCAAATAACCAATTTTATTGTCCAACTTGTTCTCTTTGTAAAACAGACTTCCATCAAAACCAAAAAGGAAATGGTCAAAATGCAAGATTATATTGGAACAGTTTTGCATATAGAAATACAAGACAGAGGAATGACGATAATGACTGTTAAAGAAATAACTGACAAATTTCAGAGAGGAATAAAATAAAGTCACTACTTTGGCATCTACTGCTGCTGCCTTGGCATCTGTGGCTCTTCAGCAAGTGAGTATTAATGTTCACACTGCTTAGGTGTTTGCTTGTCAGTCTGAAGGGTATGTCAAATGATAATTTGGGAAAAAAACCCTCAGAGTAGTTCCTTGGATGTACAAGATAAGAATTTGAGATAGTTTTAGAATAAGAATTGGAGGAAACAGTTATTCTGGTGGGTAGAGTTGAAGCTCCTGAAGGTGAAAGATTGTTTATTTTTTCCTTATTCGGCGGAACTGGAAAATTTTTGTTTCTGATGTTGAATTAGTTTAAGTGATGGGAGCTAATTTCCTTTAGGTAAACATTAGAAAAGAGGATCAGATGAGATTTTGTTATTTGCCTCCAGTGCAAAGCACAATTTATATAAGGAAGGCTGGTGGGGGTTTTAAGTGATGACTTGTTCTCCTTAAATACCCATGAAGTTGCAAGAGAGAATATTGATTGTGATATTGATCAATGATGGTGATGAGACATCACTGTATTAATTATAAGGTCCTACATTTACTGAATAACTGTTCATTCCTCTCTCTCTCCTTTTACTTCTTTCTCATAGCTGTACAATGTACATGGCTAAGAGTGTCTTTTATTTTGTGGTGTTCTTGTTCAGCTGTAATCACAGCACTAAGACCAACTGAGAAATTGTGAATCCTCATCCAGCAGCCATTTCAAAGGGGAGTTGCTGTAGTTTTCTTTCCCCCTATAAAGTTCAAATACACTTTGCTTCATAGCCAATGGGAGGCAAGGAAACAGAGAGCAAGAAGGAATGAAAGTCATGTTTCCTTTATTCTCTGTCAATTCTTGAAATAGTTTAAATTATTATTAGTGGTATTATTATTCTATGTCCCTCTGTGTGCCACAGGGTAGTTTAGTAGCCTGGCCTACAGAAGAAAAGGGAAAAATGCTTTGCTACCATGAAAATGGAGGAAGTGGCTGAATTAAAACTATGAGCTGTCAGAGGGGAAGAAAGGTAAGTTTTGAAACGTTTTAAAGTCTCATGTAGAAATGCACTATGGTTGGCATGTCACTTTCATTTTGGTTGTTTCAATGGCTCCAGTACTTGAAAAAAATCAGAATTCCTATCACATCCTGTGACTATTTCTCACTGTTTACTTTTGAGCTAACTTTCCCACTGTGTCCAGCTGAATCATTCAAATTTGTGTTGAAGTCTAGTGGACAAGTGACAGGGACTGTATAAGCCTAGGGGAGACTTGTACTAGAAATAACATAGGCAGTGTGAGCAGCTCACTGTATCTTCAGGTCACATTATTTATTGATTTTTATTTTCAATGTTATTCCATAGAAATATCTTTACCAAGGTTCACAAAAGATTTTCTTAGGGCTTGAATTGACATCAGTATGATACAAACAAAATAATACAATAGAAGTGTGTCATCACTCTGCAAAGATATCACTACCTACAAACCTTTATAAAAAAAAAAACTTAAGTGTTTCAGTATTTAAAAACCAGAAAGGGGATGAATTGTTGCTTTTATTCCTACTTAGGAGAAAGACAGGGTACCATCAAACAGTGAGAAGCAGCTGAGGTGATGGAAATTTGAAAATAGTTTACTTTGTTACTGTTAGACAAATCAGTTAGACTTTGTTACTGCACCTCTTTTTTAAAACTTTTTTCTCATTTTTAAACTTTTAAGTGCTCTCTTAATGATTGGGAGACTGAGCATGGATGTTAACTGCCTGAGGCACTGAGGTCCCTGAGGGGTAGTTGCTGGTGAATTTTATTGGAATTAGAAGACGTCATGTCCAACCTTTCATCCTTGCCCTTTGTGGAAGTTACCTTCTGTGTAGTACAGCTGCAGTAAAGACACTGGCCTTTGAACTGGAATGACTGAAGAATGAATGAAGAATTGTCCTTCTTACCAACTCTGGCATGTCAAGAAAGCTGATAAAAATTAGAGAAGCTGGAGAACTACTAGTTTCTGAATGTTGATGGTAGTGGGCTTCAGGGTTAGGAGTCAATGCCTCTGAGTGTCATAAACAATATAATTAATAAATTATCTGATTTGAAGCTGACAGCTTCACTGGGTCCTCTCTTGATTTGGTGCGAGGCAGCTAGAAGGCAGAGTCATCTCCCCCACTCATGGATTTGAGTTGATAGGAAAAATATAGCCACCAATACAAGGCTAATAAAGGTATTCTTTAAATAAAAGAAACCTTTCTGATCTGCTTTCTTGATATTCAGCTCTAGAAAGGCATGTAGTGGAGTTGTGCCATCTTATGTTTGGAACAGTGATAGACTAATAAAAAGATTAAATTTCCCTTCATATCAGTCCAGAGAGGAGTAATCTGAATCAGGAATTTTCACACACAAATCTTTATCAACTCAAGCCTTGTGTGCAAATGAGTACCGTAATAATATGCCTAAGTGTTGATATGACCCTGGTATGCCTTGTTATAAATTATTTCTTCTTATGTGGCTATCCAATGCATATCTCAGTATAAATTTTGAAATACCATGTTTGGGGCCTGGGGGAAAATGGGATTTGCTTCATTTTGTTTGCTTTTTTGTTTGGTTGGTTTTGACTTTTTGTAATTTTCTTGTATTGGGAAAGGAAAAAAAAAAGCCAACCAACTATTTCCTGCTTACCAGGAAAAAGCAGAGAGCATAGATACAGCATATTGCTGTCCAAACTGAGATCAGAAATGTAGAGTTGGAGTTGTAGTCTTAGAACTGAGGAAAATTCTCATTCAAATCTGTCCTTAGCAAGCTGCATACATTATACATTCAAATATATGTATATACATGAACATATAATTGAGATGGATGTACAGGTGGTATGTTCCAAGAAAGAGTCAAAAAAAGAGATTAAGGTTAAATGTGTATTTAAAAGTAGGGTTTTAAAAATGCTTGCTTTTCTCAAATTCAAATTCAGATGTTTTGAAAAGTTAAATAGGATTCAGTTGTTTGAGGATTACTTTGTGTATGACTTGGATTTAAATCAGAGGGCATTTCAGATCAGCTACTCTGTTCAAAGCTGCTGCTGTTAAAGGATTTATACATGATATTGCTTCCAGGGTATTAGTATAGCAGGTCTTCTTCTAGCTGGTTTTGAAGTGAAATGTAGATTTTACATTGTCCTTGTCTAATGTGCATTTTTTTGAGCAATCTTGGTCTGCTGTTTAAGGGTATTAACTGGCTCAAAATCGTTGGCATTTTAGAGGATTTTAAATAGAGGAATAGAGCTAAGCTATGTGAAACCATGCCTTCTATTTAACTCTAAAAGTGTAAAAATAAAGTCTCTAGAGTGAAAAAAGTTCTTAGAATCATGCATTCAGTGATTCAGATCCTAAAGAAACACACAGATGATACTTCAGTAAGGGTAATATGAATATCTTGGATTATCATTATATAGCATTCAGCCCAACAGGCTGAAAAGAACATAGAGTATTTATGAGGGAAAAAAAAAAAAAGATATAAGATTTTGGTAAACTTTTTAAGCAAAGTCAAAAGAAAATGAAATATGCCTACAGTATTTCACCCACAAACAGATGGCCAAACATAACAAACCAATAGTATGTAAACATCTGTTGCAATGCATGAAAAATTACTGATTCTTTGGCTGCTATATTCATACAGACTAAACCTTCACACAGAAGAGTAGGATATATGTTATTTTTTTCACAGAGACAGATGTAGTTGCTCAAAGTTACCACTTTCATTTAAAATACCATTTTTTAAGAAATGCAATGTAGACTCAAGAGATGCTCTTTAGAACTTGTAAAGGTGGTGAAAGAAATACCCAGAATTCAAAAGTCTGAAGATGCAGGCAGTGTTGGAAATGTTCTTGTGTTTTCACGAGGCCTGGGAGTCCCTTGCACCCACGTAAGTCTGTGAGAGAGAACTTGTGAGGGAAATTGAAAATTTGGGCAGAGTTGTTGCAGCAGGCAGGCTGTGAAATAGTGAACTTCTGGTTCTGTGTCAGGTGGTGTCAGAACACTGGCACCAAAGTGTCTTTTCCTGTTTAAATTCACAAGAAAAGCAATGATCCAGAATGCATCTTAGTGTGCTGCTCCTGGAAGCATAATTTATTAACTACTATCAAGACCTACAGTCCTTTTCCAGGTGTGTTGCAAATAGCATCTCTGGTATTTGAAGACACATTTTTCAACTAAAGTATACAGTAATGGGGGTTTTTGTTTTAATTTTAAAAAAGGGTTGCACAAGTGCCTGGACTTGTGACCTCAGCAATTGCTTTAAAATCTCCCTCTGACAATGGCTTCTCTTTGGAATGTGAATGATGCTGCTTTACTCCCCTGCCCTAGTAAAGCCTTTTGAGTTCCTTAGATTAGGGACTTTTGTCTGGCCCATGTTCTGTACAGCATTGTGCAAAGCAGAAGTCAGACATTACAAAATATGGAATGGGGAGAGATCCCAGTTTTAAACTGAGAGTCTTCTTATTATTATTATTTCAGCAGAATCAGAAAAATGCACTACAGTTTTCTGAAAATAATTAGATATGATTAAGGGAGTACCGATAATTTATAGTCTAAATCATTAATCATTAATTGAAAGTGCTTAAACAGGCTATTTTTTAAAGAAAGCTACCAGTTTCAAAAGACTACTTTTTGTGCAGTTGATCAAAATATGTTTTTGAATATTCTCTAAAATAAAATTACAAAAATAGCATATATATTTTTGAGATGAAAGCCTGTTCTCATTTTTTGCCTATTGTTACATGTTGCTAATAGAACAAGATTTTCTGGAACCCTCTATTATTCTTCATGTTTTTATTAGGATCAGGGAAAGAATTCTCTGGTTTGAGATTTTCATGAAGTGCTACTTGTAACATGTCCTTTCCCATAGCAGACTAAGATAGCCCAATATCCTTGCATATCACCATTTTCAAAATATATTTTGCTGATATTATATATCTTGAAAACATTGGAAATGATGTGTAGCAACCTGATTTTGGGAATTTGCTGTTGACTATAAGCATGCCTTTGTAAAAAGCATGTTTAGAGATTTGTTTGCTGTTATATCTTTATATCAGTGATGTGGCTTATTTCAGGAATGTTGTGACCAAACAAAATTCAAGAAATTCTGAACATGAAGGTTTAGGTAATGGATGTGAAAATTATATGTTAAGATGTTTAAACATTCTTTATCTTACTGTATCACCAGGTGATGTTTATTAGGAAAGATGGGTCCTGTCCCTGTCTCCAGAGCAGAGATCGGTGCCTGCCCCTCCTCTTCCCCTTACCAGGAAGCTGTAACTACAATGAGATCTCTCCTCAGTCTCATCTTCTCCAGGCTGAACAGAACAAGGGTCCTCAGCTGCTCTTATTATGCATCTTCTTTAGATGCTGTCTAAGGGAAAATTAGGCTTGTTTATGTGCTATAGATTTATTAATCAGGAACTGTATATAAAAAAACACTGGAGAAGAGAGCAGGTACTTCTGGACAGGTCTCAGAAAGAAAGATTATCTCCAAGCATGCAAAAGTGGTCATTTTCCATAAAGAATGCTGGTTCCTGAAATTGTAACAAAATATTCTTCATGTTTCCTTCCTTCTCTCCCCAAAAAATCATGTATTTTATAAAGGTAATGCATCCTGGAATTCCTGTTGTGTCAGTATTCCTTCTCTTAATCCTAAACCATTTTATCTAGTATGGAAGTGCCATGGAGGGATGTGGGTCAGTAGCCATTAAAAGGTCTAACTGGGTTTCTGATGTAAAGAGAAGAGGAATACAATGAATGAAAAGATTGTTCTGAAGTAGGAACTGAAGTACTCTTTCAAATTTGTCAGCATTAGTATGTCAGAGTAAAGTGTCAAGTTGTAAAAAATGCATTTATAATTTTCTCTGTGTTGATACCGTATATCTTCATTGTTCAATTTGATTAATGTCTTTAGTTCCCTCAGTTCTGTCTCACTCTGGGTAACACGTTTCCTTTCTCTTTTCACACTTAGCCACCTTTCCTTGTAGAGAGCTGAAAATGTGTTATAGATCATGAACATGACTAATCTCAACATACTTTTACAATAAACATTGCTAGCTCTAGCAAGATAGATCATTTCCCTCTCTGTGTTCTGAAATGATAGAAGTAAGCTCTGAATTCTGTTGCTCTCAAATGTTCTCCTATTGCTGCCTCTCCATTTGACTTTCCTGTGTGAAATTTATGTTAACTCTGGTATGACCACAACCTTCTATCAGAGGTTGTTTTGTCTGTCAGTGTGTCATCACCTGGGTTACATGAGAAAGAGCAAAGCTGGTGGTGGGAAAATTGAATTAACAACACAAACATCAGTTTTGTAATGAAAATAATTGTTAATGTTTACATATAAAGTGCAAAGTATAGCAAATACAATGCCAGTCTGGTTACGTTAATATGAAGAGAAACAGAGAAACATTATTATAATAACAATTTATTACTTGTACAATTTAATAAGGAACATTTTCTGGTGACAAGCTGGTTAATAAGAGCAGGCAGTCAGAACTGAATATGCTTAGGGAGCAAATGATAGTTTTTATTCCTATGGGTATAGTTTCAAATTCTCCAGGTTTTCTGCAAATGGGAAAATGAGAAACCATCCAGTTGTAATTGTGAAAAATTTCCCTCTCTTGTTTTTCTTTAATGACTTAATCAGTTTCTTATTGTGGATTCATTTACAACTTTCTCAGTTTTGAATTACAGGAGCAACCATTTAGTTTTTTTTCTTAACAGACTTGGGCTTCTGAATTTTTTTTCTTGCAATTCTGACTTTCTGTATTAATGTTTTCCCATTTCCCCCTCTTTTTTTTAGTTTTTTGAAAATCAAATATCTATCTGTGTTGCATGATATGGACTATTATAAATTTCCCATTTACTTCTACTCACCTCTTTGGTTTCCCAGCACAGGATGAGTATCTTCTGTCATACGGAAATACCCACACTAACTGACAGCTGATCCAGAAAAACAGATTAACTTCAATCCATACATGTTAATGGACAGGAATTTATGCTGTTCTATTACCAATGAATACTATGATGGAGTGAGAAGATGTCGTAGGACAATCTCAGTGATGAACTTGCTAGAAATTTTTGCCAGGGTAGTCTATAAGGTGTTTAATTTTTCAAAAGAGTTGCTATTTGGATTCTCTACTTAGAAGCTGGTTTCACGTTTTCCTGGAAGGACTCAGTTTTCAGCTGTTAGCAGTTTTTATCCAGCTGAATTACAATAACACACAAAATGTGCGTGGTGCATTCCAACCATAAAATGATACATCCTTTGCTCAGAGGGTTTGTGTTCCATATCACTGAATCAGTGGAGCTATGCCAGGTTATGCCATCTGAAGGTTTGGCCCTCAGTAGCACACAATATTCTGTTTCCAAGGACCATTACTCAAATAGAATAACCCAATCACACCACAGGCCAAGTGTCTGCTTTGCCAAATTTTGGGAGAGGAACTTCCTGTCTCTAATTGTTGTCATAGAAAACGAAAGTACAGGTGGGTAAGTAGCATAAAATTTATATGGTATTTCCTTTTCTCTCTTCCAGAAGTAATTTGATGTCCTGTGGAAGTAAGATGTGACTTTCAAAATGGAGAATGATTTTGTTTATTTGAACTGCCCCTGTTAAATTTTCTAAATTGAATGGCGGTTGTTAGGGTGTTGGTTTAAAATGTACAAGGGCTAGACTTGGGTCAGAACTTAAACACTGACAGGTAAGCAGCCAGAAACATCTGGCTCTCTACTACCTGAACTATGATAGCTGCATAGGTCAGATTGTGTAGCAGAATTATTTCTAAAATTGCATAATTTCTGTTAGTAATAGTGCCAGCAAATGATATGTAAGTGAGGAAATGGAAAAGTACTTATAGCAAAGTTGAAATAGAGGCTTTAGGAACTGTATTTGGCCTCAACAAGTCAAAGAAAAGCAGACAGATTTCCTCACTTTCAATTTATATTTCATTAACACACCCATAACAGCAATAAAAATGATAACAATGTACCATTTTGATGACTTAGCATTCACGCAGAAGTCATTAAGAAAATATTTTGTTGATATAAAAGATTTTCTGGGGCTTTGCAGCGAAAGAAATGTGTTACACTTGATAGTGAGGAAGGTTGGCTGAAACTACAGTGTAAGTAAATTCTACTCCATTGTATCTGTGGGTAAAAATAGATTAGAATATACAGGATTGTTGCATATAAAGAAGTTATTGTTACTTATATACATTCAAAAGGTGGGGGATGAACTAAAATCCTAGTTTCAGGGATGGAATAAGTCCCTGATGTTTCTGAAATAAAGGGTTGCTGATGGCAGTGGTTTCTATTCACAGGGAGAGCTCAGGAGGCTGTTGTGCTCAGAGCCTTCCTTTTCCTTCTCCTTGGACAGCGTTAATGCCTTGCTGAAGGAACTCCTTGGTGCAGGTGTTCAGCTTGTGACCCCAAGTCATTCATGGCCCCATGCCAGGCCACAGTGCTGCAACTGCAACTTTGGAATTTAATTAGAGCTGATCCACAGAGTCACAATCTGCCTGGTTTTGAGTGTTTATGTAAAAGTAACCAAATATGTCAAGCCCAAGAGAAAATGCATTTTTTTCAAATTGCATGTGAGACAGTGTATTTTCTCTGTGAGTTACTATATTGGGATAGAGATTTTTTTTAAGATCATTAGAATAATATTAAATTGATGACATGTTGAAAATTATGTATTTCATGTGAAATAAAGGAAGATAGCTAAGATTAATTTCATTATAATGTAGCCTTTGTTTTACTCAAAGTCTGTAGAGGATGTTTTTTAGCTGTGTTACCTGAATGAGTGGTTGAGAATGTGCTGAATGTTGTAATCTCACTTCAAATCCTTCTGACACTCTGATAATTTAGAAAGGTTTTGATATCTCAGAAGGGTAAGAAGTGGGAAAATAAAAAGGGCATTTTTTAGGGGAATTTCGCCAAAGTGGCAATATACTGGGATGGAGTAAGTTGTCCATGTGTATCTCCTATCTTGCTTACTCTCTTCCCAAGCTGTCAGCTGGTTAAAACACAAAATGAGAATATAGTTCCCTGATACCACAATGACAGTTTAAGTAGTACCTTTCCCTGACCATATCTTCTATTGCCAAGTCCCTGAAAATTGCTTGCGAGGGTGTGAAGTGCATCAAATCAGATCAGGGAACCGATTTAGATTAAAAATAAAGCCTCCTTCTCCTCACCTTTATTCTTTCATCCGATTTCATTGCCTGGCCCGGGCTGACAGCTGTGCCGGCGGCTGAGTTAGCACAGCACGGAGCAGAGGAGGGAGGCAGCAGGGACAAGGGGCAGGAGGTGGCTGCTGCTGGCCAGAATGAGTATTGAACGCCTCTTCTTATTGACCTGTGGCGTGTGTGCTGGCAGCCTAAGGTCAGGGTTGCCAGCAGAAGAGGGAGGAAAGTTTCTGGATGCTTTAATATCTGTGCAGGTGCAATTAGTAAGGAGTTGGGACTTGGTCATACCAAGTACCTTGGGAAAGTGTCTGAAACCTGTTGTATGAAATTATTTTAAACTAAACCTCTCAGGAAATTTAAAACTTGTTTGAAGTAAATGCAGGAAGTAGCACTGAATTAGGACTGAATTTTCCAATTTTGTTTCCCAACTAATTAGGTTTTGTAAAGTACCTTCTCTTGTTGCAAGAGCCCCTCAAGCGCACACAAAGTAGATCTCCAGAGAGTCAAAACTTCCGCTGTTTTTCAAGTGACTATCTTCCCACAGCAGGGTGCAACCCTCTTTGATTTGATCAAGTTGGCCAAATAGTTTACAATTTTGCATCATTACTAATATATTTTGACAATACCTCGTGTATAATTTACTTCTAATAAATATATGGGCTTCTCAGTTTAGGAACCACCCATAAACCTATTACTACAACTTCAGAAGTACTAAAAGTTATCTGATAGCTCAGGTAGGATATTTTAAGACCAATTCAGATAGTGTGCTATGAATTATTTCATTGTTACAAGTTCTTATGAATGGCTTCTAGAAATTAGTATGAATATGGATTTTTCTTTCCCTGGTAGTTCACCACTGTTGCAATATGTGGTCCAAGTTATTTGTACAAAATTATTTATCTGTAAGCTGTAATTTATCCGACATGTGTCTGTGTGTTTATAAATGCACATATATGCAAGCTACCCATATATACACACACATGTATTTCATTATTATACTACTATCTGTGAGTGCAAAAGGATTTTGGAATGCATATTTCAGATTAATTTTTAAACTGTGTAAGTCTAAAAATTTTGAAAGAAACTGTACCATATTTGTTAGCTTGTATCTGTTGCACAGTATTCAATTAAACACTTAACTTGCCTACTCATTGATCCCATCTATTTATGCAGAGCTGTGCTCACTTTTAAATTCGATTTCCTCAGGGAGAATACAAATATTTTTAATTTTGTTTTGTGAGCCATATGTTCAAGAGCTGCTACTAGTTTGCTGTATCAACTTTCTTTGCCTTTTTCTGCCTTTACAACATTCCAGACATTCAATAGTACAGTCTAAAAAGAGCACTGTAAACATGCCACTAAAAAAAGTTTCTTGTGCAATGTAATTTTATTATGAACTCAGCATTTATTTAGTTTTATCCTAATATCCCCTCAGTTGCTCAGTTCTTCTCTGAAAAGCCATCCCTCTTTCTGTTTATTTTGTGAGTCAGCTTTTATAAATTTATTGCTCCTCATTCCTTTTATCTTAGCTCCAGCATTGTGGGTTTGTCACAGGACTACATTAGGGTGGTTTTTATTTGTATTTTTAATGTGTTTCTAACCACCAGACCATAGTAAATGTGTATTTATTGAATGATAGCTATGCTTTTTTCTTTATGCAATATTAAATTTGTCTCTTTCTTGTGGTCATCTACCCATTTTCATGACTCATCCCCGTTCTTCTGTTTGGTCTTGACAAGGAGGTAGAGCCTCCAGGGATCAGAGGAAGAGCAAGCAAGACCCCAGGAGCAAATGGGCAGGAAAGGGCAGGAGATAAAATGCTGCAGTCAGATTGGATGTCTGTTTATGCCTGCTGGCAGTGGGGGAAGGCTACAAGGAAAACAGCAAAGAGGCAAAACTGGCCGCGTTTCATAAAAGCGACAAAAGGTGTAACTAAACCTGTGCAAGAAGAAAAGAGAAGAGACAGAATCTGGCTTTATCTTGAGTGTATTTGTCTTGAGAGCTATATGTGCTAAATTTCAGTTTGGGAAATAACCAAAATTACTTAATTGCATCATTAAATTTTGCCATCTGCAGGTTTTAATTGATGCTTGATTATTAAAGTGAGATGTCCTGTGAACATTTTGGGCAGGAAATTGAAAACTTGAAGAACAGTTGCTATTCCATTGAAGTGGATTCTTTGCAGGATCAGGTTATAACATATTTGGATGCCATCTAAAAACTGTATTCTCTCCTTTGCCACGTAATTATGTTTCTGTAACCAATGGATTTCCTATATCAAATTTTGAGGGTTCTACTCTAAAACACTTGTGTAGATCACATATCCTTTCTGTTGAAGTGCTTTCCTCTCCTATAAACTTGACATAGAGGATGAATGATCTTAATTTCTTATGAACACTAAAGATCTAGTTTCCATCTTGAAGGATTTTTTTATCATGTTCTAGCTGTGACAACATATTTTTATTCCAAATAATGCTCTGCTCTGCCTTATCATTAGTCTTGGCATCTTGCTCGCTGTAATCTCTCTCTCTTCTCCTACCCCCTATTACTTGGTATTTTAAATCTTCTAAGTGCTTCATGTATGCTATTATTTTCAAGATTCAACTCAAAGTTCCATGATATGCTGCTTATCTGTAAAGGTCGATACTGATTTGATATATCTTGGCAAGCATTTTTTGCAGCATGAGGTAGGGGAAAGGGATATCAAAATTCTCAGTCTTTGCATTACAGAGTCCCTGTGGAGCAGCTGCATAAAATTTTTCACATTATTTATGACTGAAGCAAAAGTAACTTTCTGATTGGCCTCATTTCTGTGATTTGTCCCCTACTCAATGTCACGCCAGCTTCCCTCTGGAAGAAACGTTTTGGGATCATTAGTCAGATGGAAGATCACATACCTTTGTGTAATTATTTGAGGTGGTTAGATACCATCTAACCATCTAGGTAATTCAGTTGTACACTTTGAGCTAATTTTAATATAAAGTGCACTAAAAATCACTACCCACTTCTGTACCAAAAAAAATATCACCACCTACATTTTAGCTGCTGCTATTGTGAACTCCTGGGATCACTTTGTGTTAAATTTAACTTTGAAATTGCTAACTTCTTTATACTCTTTCTACTGCAGAGTCTTTTCTCATTTGATTATGATTTTTTTTTTCCTTTCTAAAATAAGGTTGTATCGAGGTGGGGGTTTGTCTCTTTTTGTGAGTAACAGATGATAGGACAAGAGAAAATGGCCTCAAGTTGTCCCAGGGGAACTTTAGATTGGCTATTAGGTAAAACTTTTTTCACCAAAAGGGTTTTTAAGCATTGGAACAGGCTGTGCAGGGAAGTGGTTGAGTCACCATCCCTGGAGGTGTTTAAAAGGGGTGTAGGTGTGCACTTACGGACAGGGTTTAGTAAGGAACTTGGCAGTGATGGGTTTAACTGGATGACCTGAAAGGTCTTTTCCAACCTAAATGATTCCATGATTCTGTAAACAATTTTCTCTCCACTATAGGAGAATGACAGTGTTTATGGCTGCGGGTCAGTGGGTGTAAATTTTATGCCTGGATATTATTGAGGTAGTTGAGGAATATGCCTCTTTGTCTGGAACAGAGACTTCCTAAGCTTAGTCTGAAGAAAAAAATAATGCAGTCCATGAAGCATTTAATGTCTATTCCTGTCAATGCTAAAGGAGGAAAAAAACCTCCAAAACAGGGCAGTGTGCAACCCCTATGATCAAGCCTTTTTTAAGAATCACAGAATAAGTAGGTTGGAATAGATCTTCAAGATCATCAAGACCAACCAATGCCCCAAATACCTTAACTAAACCATGGCACCAAGTGTCACATCCAGTCTTTTTTTGAATACATCCAGGGATGGTGACTCCACCACCTGCCCAGGAAGGCTGTTCCAACATTTCATCCCTCTTTCTGTGAAAAACTTCTTCCTAATAACCAACCTATATTTCCCCTGAAGCAGTTTAAGACTGTGTCCTCTCCTGAATGCAGGCATACAACCAAATAAGCAAATTATTATGTACCCATAATAAAGAATTGCTGCTGATGTGAATTTTTTCTTCCCTTTGAGTTGTTCCCCTGTTTCCTGAGAGGTATGGTTTGGTTCTTTACTTTTTTTTTGGTGTCAGATCGGTGTCTTAATCTCTTTTTCCTAGATTCATAATTAATTTGAGCATCTTTCTACTTCTATGACTTGGAAAACAATGACACTTTGTTAAACTCTGCCTTTTAAGAGAAGCCATTATTACTGTCCTAAGTTGTGCTCTATTACCAAGTATTCTAAGTGTTTACTGGCTCCGTACTAAGCACTTTAAAGGCTTAGTAAACACAGAAATAATAATTATATTAAAGCTGAAATTACAGCTGGGGCCATGAACAGGAAATCCATGCTTAAGTGCATTTTCATCCTTATTTAAAGAAAATGAGTTTTGGGGAATTGGTTCTTAACATAATATTGTAGCATGAAAGAAAGTTATTTGGTGAAATATTTTCAGGCAATTGTTATGCCCACTTAAAACACATTGAAAACATGAGATCAGTGCTATCTTAAACAACTAGGGCTGTTGGATGAAACCCATCTTTTGTTGAAGAAATCGGGAAGCTGAGTAGGAACATTCTAAAAAAAGACAAAAGTGAGAGTGAGACTAACAGTGACAGAAAACTATTTGTTTTAAATCACCTAGTCAAATAACTACATAATTGAAGTGAAAAACAGAAAATTCATTAAAATATTTAGGGGTATTAATTTAAATATTAGAAGTGATATTAAAATATAAATTCAGACCAAATATGGAGACTATGGTCCAGAGGCTGATCAGTGTTGTCACCACTCAAATGAAAGAGCACTCTGTGCTGGCCAAGTGCACCACACTTGTACCTGCTCCATTTGCCTATTTCCATGCATCCTCATTTATTTTGTTTTTTCAGTGGTCTGACATTCACCTCTTATATATCCAAACTGCATGGCTGTAGGATTGGTTTTTCATGTGGTAAAGTTTTAGAACCTGATTTTAGTTTTTCAAATGTACAGAGGAGGTCACAGAGTAATTTCAATGCAACAGGCTGCATAGGCTCCCAGCCCCTCAGCAATCAAAATTTTAGTGATCCTCCACTCCTTTGTGAATTTAACTTTGTTTTAACATAGAGTGCTGTTTTCAGTAGAAAACAATGCAGAATGTATAAACACAAACTGTCAAATATAAGAATGTGCAGTTGCTAAATTTTAATTTGTGTTTCTCTATATAGCTTCATTTTTTTTTGTTATTTTTTGCAAGTTTTATTTGGCTTTCATCATTCAAATAATAACTACTACTAACCACATTTGCAAAATAAAATTCTAAAGAGAGAAATCTCCTTTGTAAACAATGAGAAAGGGAGTGCTGAATTTTTCCATTTTATACATAAAAAGAGGTATTCAAGAGGCTATTGTATGTATGATTTGTGCTCAAACAGTTTTATTGCTTTAAAATCTTATATTTATTAATAAAGTATTATATACTGCTTTAGACACCTTCTCAGCTACTGTGTTCCTGAAATTTCAGGGCTGTATTTAATTTGTTGAGTTTGTAGCATGTATGATGTAATGACTGGAAATGTCTCTCTTGTGTGCAAAGGTAATGCCAGATAATTGACTTTATGCTCCTGAACCTAATTTTCTTGAAGGAAAATTATTTGTATTAATTCAATAAAAACTAATGGGCCTGTTAAAATTAGTTACTTTCAAAACAGTGCATTTGTTGTCATAAATGTCCCTGCTTTCTCCAGAAGCAAAGCTCAAGGTCTTAGTTTTCTCCACAGAAAGAATCTTGGCTGCAAAATTGTTCACATTACACACACAACACCCTAGACACGTTTTGTAGAACTATATGAAACCATTCTCATTATTTCAATTTATGGTGTAACTGGGTGCCAAAGCCTTTGAGCTTTGGCTCAATGTGAGCACAATGCAGGTTATGAAAGGACAGTATAAATGAAAAATACCTGACCATTACACAAAGGATACTGACACTATTGTGCTCTATCCAGTTGTTTACTGTGCAATAGTATGGAAAGTCTATTATACTAGTTTTATAGTTACAGATGCTGTTTCGGGACATTCATCACATGGTCCTGAACAAACATGGGGAAATAACCAGTTGCCTGTTATATACTATGTTCTCAAGACAACAGCCCTTTTTCCCATCTAGGGGAATGTATTTTCAAACAATATTGATTTTTCTTTCATTCTTCTCTCCTCTTCTCTCTCCTTAAGAAGTCAGTTTTAGAATTATCTTTGGTCCTTAAACTTGTTTGTCTCTTGTCTCTACATAGATTTGTTTAGTCTTTCTGTCTTTTTTTTTTTTTTTTTTTTTTTTTTTTTTTAAATTTTTTTTTTGTTGAAATTTTGTTCTGGGCCCTTAAACTTGTTTGTCTCTTGTCTCTACATATGTATTGATTGAAGTTATATGCTGGACTGTGATCACCAAAATACAGTACTTTAGTGGGTCAGGCTCCTGCAGGACATGTGTCACTTTTGGCTTCTGCCATCAGACAGCTGGAGGGAATCTGTAAAACGTGGTGATTTGTTTTGAAATGTTATTTAAAAGCTGTTAATCCGGCAAAAGCCTTCTGAATTAAAAGTTCTCTTCAACAGGTCCTTGGTTTGATTTGTTGTCACCGATGTACGTCAGACAGATCCCAGTAAAAAACAAACTGAAATGGCTGCCACAATGAAATTGCCAATTAACAATGCTATTTGTGATTTTAAGATGAGGAGTAAGAAATCTGGGTTTTTAAAGCCTCTTGTCTGTGCTTTGATGAAAACTCACATGCATGAGTTCCCCATGCACAAAAAAGCAACAAGCTTAAAAATTCAAGAGGAGCTAGCAACATGCCCTCAGCTGCCTTCTGTGCAAAGAGACCTTTGACCAAAGTATTGAAGCTCAGTCCCCTTGAAAATGTTTTGATATAAATCTAGCCTTTTCCAGGTAAGTGTAGAAGTCTTTTGAACAGTATTGCTGCAAATGTGATTTGTGAGAAGAGCACACACAGAGTTTTGAGCAACGTGTTTGACAGGTAGTGATTCATTTGAGGTTTGTTATTTATGTATTTGAAATATCTTCCTATATCCCACCCTTTTTCAAATCTTTCTCACTTTAAATTTGGAAGAAATCATGCCTACATATATCAATGTGAAAAAGAACCTTTCTTTTTCTGAAATGCATATTCACATAAATTTCACTTTTCTATGAGAAAATCTGTGTAGATGAAGGCAAGTGTATGTCAAAATAGGATGGAGAAAATGTTTCCTCTAAGTCTCTGTTTCAGCTTTTGTCGGTTTTTCCTAAGTCAAGTCGGTTGCTATAAATCCTATCTTTATGATTTGAAGTTTTACCTTCCAAAGGGGCTTATGAAATAAATACATAAGAACATAATAGGGTTAACTATCATTTTCCAGTGATGGAATTAATTAAATATATATATATCCTATATATAGGATAGGTGAGGTTTCATTTAGATGTAGACATGGCTTCTCTTATTTTTAGATGCCAGTTTCATTATCATGTGTTTTGAGAAAATGCTCTGACCTCTACATCAAAAGCATAAGCAAAAAGTGTTATAGGAACTTCATATGGGTATTCATAGGACAACCTATAATTTATGACTTATGTTTGATCGTAGCCTTTTTAATTAGAAACATTGCATCTGCTTAACATTGCTACTGTTTTGTTGCAAGAGATTTTCTGTATCAATTAATCTAGTAATATCCCTGAGCAATCTGAAATTGTTGAAGAAGATGGAAATTGGCTGATGAATGTATTGGTCACTTCAAAGGCATGTTCAAATCTATCTTCTTGCTGTCCTAATGAATATGGAAGCCTGCCCAGTGTGTGATTGGATTTTAATGACTTCAAAGTCAGGGACTTTGTGAGGTGTGAATCTGCTTGCAAGGTCACTGGTGGCAAACAGTGCATGGATCTGAAAATAAACAAGGAGCTGTCAGGGATATTAAGTTTTTGTAGAAAAACCCTTGGGATAAAAAGGTTAATAGGTGATTGCATTGTAACTTGTTTTGAAACTCAAAACGAGCTGTAAAGCTACATGCATTTTCCTGCATTATACCTTGCATAAGAAACAGTGATAATTTAAAATGTGGGCAGTGTTTGATTGTAATAGTACCCTAGCTTATCAAAACTTGCATTTGCCACTATATAAACTGGTCCACATAATCAACATATGCTCCAAATGCAGACCTTTTGGAGAAATGTGAAATTACCTGGATGTGTAAGTATATTTTTTCACATAAGTAACTCAGACTAGCAATTTCCCATAGAAATTCAGGTTGCATGTACAGCAGTTATACCCCATATTAATTTGCTATTCTGTAAAGATTGTTCAAGATGGAGGAAACAAATAGGGAATGACTCTGAAAATACTAAGAAAGTTTATAAATTACTTGTCATAAGATACTTGACTTCTGATAGAACAGCACAGAAATTACTACTGCATGAGAAAAATAATAAAAATTAAAAAAAAAAAAAACCAAAAAACCAATTGTGAATGGGGAGAGATTTGGAGGGCTGGTGACATTTTTTTGGTAAGATAAAAATTAAATTTACTAAGAACAAACACTCATAGTTGTTAGACAATTTACACTGCTGGGGCAGTGAGTAGTTTCTGGCATGACTACCACAGCTGCAGTTGCTCTCAAGCTGTTTGTACCAATGAGAGGTTTCATCTGATGGATATGTTCAGATCACAGCTAACATAAAAATGTAGAATGGATTTCTATATAAACTATTTCCTGTCACTGAAAGTCTACAATCTTAGTGAAAAAAAAAACAAAAAACAAAACCCAGGAAAAAAATACCACAAGTACCCCACAGCTATGGAGCAAAAACCAGTTTTACTGAAGCCCAAAGGTTCTGTAATTTTCCTTTATTTTTTTCCTTTTCACAGAAAGTATATGTATGTATGTGTGCATGCAGATTTTTCTATGTCTTCTACTCCACATCTGTGTATTTTGTGTCTATGTGGAAGCTGCTAACAGTGTTTTGGTCTGTGTGATTCATGCCTTCATGATTAAATTTATCAGTATACCAGCAGTAAATGACACAAATGTAATTGCAAATTCACCTTCAAATTCAGTTGCCACAGAAGTTCTGCATTGAAAACAACGACCTGAAGTTTTTGCTGTAAATGAAAAAAGAATGTTATATCCTCTCAGAATAATGCTTAGTCTTTGCATTCTTTGTGGTGTAACATAGCCAGCAGTCATACAAAAAATAAAGCAGAAGAGTTTTGCCAAGATGGAAGACTTCCTTGGTTTTGAATTCATCCTACATACATTCACTGTAGTCTTTTATGGTGTGCCACTGTTTCAATGATTTCACTCTCCTGATTGCGTAAGCTCAGGTTTCTATTTACATCTGGTTTTGGAGTACAGAGGATGAGAAGAAAGGTGTTTTGTTTTTCACTTACTCACTTATTGATTATCAAGAATCCCTTTTTCTTTCTGCGTCCTGCCTTGCTACAAGAAAGAGAGGGCATAAACTGTTTTTTCTCTGAATGTTGTTTTGGGCTGATAATAGTTTGAAAACAAAAATTAACTCAGTTTCAATTTTCTGTCTTTAAGATAAATTGAAAATGTCAACATTGACATTACAGGATTTTGAAAAAGAATAAACTTGAAAGTAATAACCTTCTGCAGTTTTATAGTGAAAACACTGAAACCTGTTAATAGGATGAATATTAGCTTTGGGAGTGCCTTTGTTTAATGACTAATTCTGATGATTAGAGTAACTGTTTATTCTCAGTGTTGACAATCATTCTTTGTGCAATCTGTAATGGATTTGTAGGAATATGATCTGAATCTACATTTTTGTAGCCACTTGAAGCTGAAGGCATGGGTATGAAGAGCATTTCTTTAAGGCAAAACAATCGCATTGTAATCTCTATTAGTTGTGATTCTATAATGTCAATTTTCAAACCATATATCATACGTCAATATCGAACTTATTACCATCCTGTTCTTTCTATGTTGTTGCTGGTTTTAATTTTTGAGGTTCAAGACTGTAGGCAACTTGGTCAGTCTCTTCCATACTGGCAGTTTCTGCTTTGGACCTCTGCATTGCCTCTTACATAGACACATTGACAGTAAGTTTAGTGTCCAAGTCCCCTTCTGTTCTGCTTGCACTCTCACTAAATTTTCTCATATTCTATATACGTTTCACTGTAGCTTTAATTTTCACTGATTTTAACAACTATCAGTAAAAACTATCTCTTTTCACTGGTTGTCTATGCAATTTGTGATAAAGTGATATTTCTGAAATTCCAGCTGTGTAGTCAGCTTTGGTAACGCAAAATCCTGAGATTGGAAAAAAAAATCTATCTGCTACACTTTTGGATAATTTTCTGTTTCAGCTTGTCTGATATTGAATTATGCAGTCATTCTTATTTAAATTCTGTGTTTTAGGGACACACATCAGAGCTCCATGAGTGGTTTAATTGAAGTGCTGAGTTATATTTTGGAATTCTATACTACCAAATCTGTGGCGTGTAAAATGGCAATCCTAGAAACAAATGACTTTTCTCATTAAAAATATCTGCTAATTTTCTGCAAATTGCACTAATTGCTCATTCAACAGCAGTAATGCACACAGCTTGGTATAAGAGGAAGATCTCATTTTCAGTGGATTTCTGCTCTCTGTACAAACTCCAGTCACACACAGCAGAGCTGAAAACAGTGCCAATGAATCAAAGAAATCACTGGCCTCTTTTATTCTATTTTTAGTGTCCTCCCTGTTGCTAGTAGAGCCTTTGCTGTGAAAACATACTGTTGTATTTTTCTGAAAATATGATGAGTAATTATTTTTTAAAGCATAGCCAAAAAGGAGAATAATCTAAGGCCATCCAATCCAGAGCCTGTTGGAGTGGGTAATTAGCAAGCCACCATGGGACAGTTCTGCTTGCATGACTACTAAACATTTATGCCACTGACAAGTGATTGAGCTCTCTCCATCCCAGCGTGAGAATAAGAGGCCACCAGGTCTCTCCATCAAGAGGAGGCCAAAATGTTACTGTATCCCTGAGGAAACAAAGCAGGAAGGAAAAATGAAGAGAACTTGATTTTAGAAAGGACGCCTGCTTCTTTTCTAATTTTCCTGTGATAGCTGAGCCTCCTTAAGAGCAATGATTGGTGAAGATGTGATAAAGACAGGGTTGGGGGAAGAAGGGATCATATTTGAGGAAATCAAATCAGAATGCAGATGCAGGGAAGATTGACACGTTAAGCACTGTGGAAAGCAGAATGTGCTGCTGCTAAAGTGTGTGACAGGAGAGTTTGTAATATCTAAAATCAGCTGTGAGAAGAATAGAGGATCAATCCTGACTGAGTACGTGACTGAAACATTCAGAGCTTTCCCAAAAATCCTTTTATCTCTCTGCAGTTGTCAAGCCCTTCTCACCTCACACTTCTGAGGTGGCCTTACCTGGTGTTATACAGTATGATCTCAGCTGATTCCTGGTATGTTGCAGAAAAAAGAGCTTTATTTTTCATTATGTCTGTAATGAGAGAGTTGTGCTTAGCAGTCACTGCCTTTATGTTTGTCTAAAAATCAAAAGAATCAAAGGGCTGCTTTGTATATACAAGTGGCAAAACAGCAATATTAGGAAATTATTGAAGGTAGCTTTGTCAAAAAGTCTCTTCATGTTGAATGTTCCACTGTTGTATGCTTGACCTGCTTGTTTAAGTTCATAAACTCTGGAGGAACAATACTGTGTTATCTATTTGTTTGGATCCCTGTGCTGTAAACCTTCAAACAATTTTTTTTTTTTTTTTTTTTTTTTTTTTTTTTTTTTGGTGTTTGAGTACATTTGGAACACAAAATATAAATCAAAGGACATCCAATCCTGCAAGCAGAATACTTTGGGTGAATAGACAAGAGTCTTCTCTGGTAGTGCTTCTGAGGAGTAGAGGACCTTTCCCTGCACCACTGGTCATTTGGTGGCTGAATTAACACTGCCATATGGGAGGTCTGGGCTTCACTTGCAGCCAATGCCACAATCATCTACTTGGCTTGTGAAATTCCCAGTGGCAGGTGGATGTTGCCGGAGATTTTTATGGAACATTGCTTTTCTACTTTATAACCAGAAAAGGCTTTTATTTTCCTTTACTTCACCACCACCCCCACAAGGTTTTCACTAGAAACGACTCACAGTCTTGGGGGGGATGAGTGTGTTCTGTCTGTCTTCTGAAATGTTCAGCAGCCAAGGTTTTTATGATTTTGTCTTTGATAAGAGAAAAAAAAAAAAAAAAAAAGAGAACAAAATATTTCAGAGATCTTAGGAGATGTAAGAGAAAGCTTTCTCTCTGAACTGATTGTCCCATGAATTGCAGAATGAAGAAAATAGGGCTTGATATCTCACTGGACAAAGTTATGCTTTTGGAGATGTATTTAACTTTTCTTCCATTCCCCACTGAGCAAAGAAGTTTCAATTTCTGAATGATGAGGGGCATTAATATATATTTTTAAATTTATCAGTTCCTCCTAATGACTAGTGCCACTGATGTTGTCTAAGCTCAAAGATTTATAAGAACTCACTCTATCAAACATGCTTCACTATTAAAGAAAAGTGTTCAGAAGTTTAATGTTAAGGGTCAAAAACATGGGAATTCTGGTCTGGGTCCAGAATTAAAATTAATTTGAAATGTTTATTTGTGAGTTTTGATATTTTGGCATCTTTTCTTGCCGATGGAAAGAACCTGGTGCTTTTTAGACACAAATTATGCTGATCTCAACACTAACTTTGGGTGAGATATCTGACCTTTAGATGCCTTTATCTTTAGATGCCTGTTTTCTTTCTTTATAGTCCTCTCTAGCTCAGATGTACTTAAGAGGAAAAAAACTCATCCTGAATCCTAATTGGATTAAGAATGCTGACAGCTTAGAATTTTGTTCAAACATGGGAGCATCTCTGATATGTAAAATATATATCTTGTCATCAAGCTAACACCCCAAATTAGATTTCTTAAATGTTATATTTATATATGACTCAGTTTCCCATCTGTGAAATATTCACAGAGAGCTTCCTCACTTCAAAGACAGTCTGTAGATTTTTAGAAAATAGTAAGAGAAGTCTTTTAAGGTGATAAAATATTCTATATAGAGATATAAAGTGCTTTTTGTTGAAACCAGGCTTCAACAAAATGGGGTTTATAAGGAATTAGGCTACACCATACTTAACAGAGAAATTAAAAAAAAAAAAAAAAAGGGAGAAGAAAAAGAAAAGAGAAGGAATTAAAGAAACAGAAGAAAATAAACTGAATAAAAATACCATTCACTGAATATCACTCATTTCTCTGCATAAATATGATAAAAGTTCTGTAGATGTCAGAATATGATATCACATTGCCAAACTGTACTATGGTTCAGAGGTTAGAAGGTTAGAAATCAGATTACATGAGCAATTTAAGTATGGAGGTTTTGTCATGTTGCAGTCTTTGAATTTGTTACCTTCATGCTATTTTTAGTGAAACATTTAATTTGTGGTTTGATCAAATAATTGGCAAATACTTCTGAACACAATTTCAAAATTTAATTACTCATTAGATTTATGCATAAGTATGTCTCATAATTTTTTTTTAAATGAGCATTTGAACAATCTTTTTTTGAACTTGAAGGGATACTGGTGCTCATACAGATCTTCATTTTCTTGGGTAAACAAGTGTATTTATCAGCCAAAAAAGAATGCTTGTTGTTTGCTATTCAATTAATTAATATTTGCTAAACATTTACCTCATTTTTTCTTATTAACAATATTATGTTGCCCTAGCATACAAAAATAGCTGCTGTGGTAACACTCTTATAAACTTGAAATGATAAATTACTTTGGCTCACACTCTGTCTAGATATTGCAATTCCTAATCCCCTTAAAGCTGACTTAGAGTAATTTTATCATCCTTCTTTTACAGACTGGGGTCTGAGAGTTACACAGACAAAGCAGAGGGAAGGAGGTGAGAAAACAGCAGAACCAGACGCTGAATCTTCACAACCACCTGAAAGGAGGTTGTTTGTAGGCAGGTGATGGAGAGCCAATTCCCCCTGGCAGCCAGAGACAGGACAAGAGGGCATAGCCTCAAATTGTGCAGGTGTTGGTTCAGGTTGGGAATCAGGAAGAATTCCTTCACTGAGATGGCTGTTAAACGTTGGAGGTGTTTAAGGAAAGACTGGACATGGTGCATGGTCTGGTCCACATGGTGGTGGTCACTCAAAGATTGGACTTGATTATCTCAGCGGGTTTTTCCAACCTGATTGATTCTCTGTGTGTGACTGTGTGGAAGGTACGTGCCACAATGATCTACTAACTTGGTGCAAAAGCAGCTTTAAGCAGCCTCAAGCCAGGTAAAGAGAGGTAGCTGAGGAGGTTAAGATGAAGCAGTTCCCATAGTTTGTTTTGCCAGCAGCGCTGTGGATTTGGCAGAGAACAGCTGGAGAATTTCCTCTGTTGAGTTTTTACTGACTGGTGCATGCATGTACACACATGCACTACTGCTCTGGACTGAGTTTGTGTTGATCTAAAACCCTGGTTTGTGGAAACAAATGTTTTCATTAACATTGTAATAAGAAGAAACAACACAATTTTTTCCTGACTTGCAGATAAGGGCATCATATGTGCTAAACAGCTGGAGTAGAATGAACCAAGTATTACTCACACTTAAAAGGGTTATTTGTAATTTTCTGCCCAAGGTAGAATTGATTCCAGTTGGAAAGTAGGAGTCATTTTTAATTTTTTTTTTTTCTTTATAAGAATAGAGGATATAAGCCAAGGATCTCTTGGGCTGTCAGACCCAGATCTATCATGTCACATTTTAATCATGCTTGCCAAAATTTAAGAATGATCTTTTTTCTTCCTTTATTTTTACTGCTTTCTAATAGAAAAGAGTTTTAGAGTCTTCCTTCCCTGATAGTGTGAAGCTTTTTTTCAATATCCAGCCTGGATTTATTCTCGGCCATTTTGCATGCATTTGTTTCAGTGTCAGAGTTGGCTAGGGTGAAATAGCTCATTTTCTTCCTTTATATTTAGGGATAGAAGCTGCATGTCTTCTGGCTCTTTATTTTGTTTGGGCAAATAATTCAAGCCTTTTTTCTCTCCTTTTGTAAAGTAAGTTTTTCACTTTTCAGCTTGGGCAAGGCCAGCACAAAAAGGACCAACTTCATAACTTGAGGCAAAACTAGTATGCCAATAATGTGCATTCCTGCTTGCAGAAACTTCTGTAGCTATTACATCAGGTTGGAGATTGCCATGAGGTGAATGCATTTGGGGTCAGAGGGAATAGGCTACATAAGTCTCTGAAACACATCATCTTCATCTCTGAATCTGGGAAGATTGCTGTGAACAGCTCTTACAGAGCAGAGCTGATAGTCATCTCACTGAGTCAATAAAAGTTCACCAGTTTAGAGAAGCTGAAGATCAATCTGGTACATTTATTTTTCTAGGTTTATCTGCGTTTACCCTTGCACCTCTTGCGTACCATATGAATGTCCCAAGTGAAAGAAATCGTTGTAACAGGAAATGGAAGAAAAGCTGTGGGCAAAATATATGTTGAACTCTTTCTAGTAGGTTTAGGTATACTGTTGAATATAGACACAGTATATTTTAAACCCAAAATATGACATCTTCATATTGAGGCGAACACTCCATGTGTGGAGACACGAGGCTTGACTCCATTTCTCAGAAGGCTGATTTATTATCTTATGATATATATTATATTAAAATGCTACATTAAAACTATAATAAAAGAACAGAGAGAAAAGGTCATCAGAAGGGTACAAAGAACAGGAATAGAATGCATAATAAAATCTTGTGACTCTCAGAGACAGATGTAGCTGCATCTGTGATTGGCTCTTAATCAGAAACAACCAATATGCACCAATTGCAAATGCACCTGTTGCATTCCACAGCAACAGACAGTTATTTTTTACATTTTTTCCTGAGGCTCTCAGCTCCTCAGGAGGGGAAAAATCCTAGCAAAGGATTTTTTATAAAACATCATGGTGCCATCTTCACTGAAAAAAAAAAACAAAACAAAACTAAGAAAATTCTTCTGTTACTCTCCATACTTTATTTTCAGGAAATAAATATAGTAGTCTTCTAATATGCAAGATTATTATGCATTATCATTGTAACTTCACACTGTACCTGTATTAGTTCTAGGTAAGCTGTTTTCTATCATCTTCCAGGGTAAAATGGTTTTGGGTGATCTTTTTTTCCCCACATTAGGATTTCCTAAATTACAGTCATGTTATACTTGCTAACTGACATCTCATTTAAAGATTCTTTTCACAGCCACTCCAGGACTCCCGAAGGTTACAACAATATAAAATATTTGATTAAACCAAGTTTTCCAAGTTTTTTTTGTCTAACCTTTTATTTTTTTTCTGTCTTGTATTATGATTATGAAAATACAAAGATGAATTGCCAAGCACTTAGTTTTTTCTCATCCCTGCTGGGACTTTTGTTCAAGGAATTTCTGCACAGGAAGAGCTTACATAAGAGGGCAATCCAAATTGTGGATCCTTCATCTTATACAAAACTCAAATTTGTAGACTATGTTTTAAATCATAGCCTTTTAAGTTTCTTTACCTTTCTTGAGAAGATTAATGTTTGAGATTGTAATGCATAATATTTGAATTATTCATTTTAATTAAAATTGATCATGAAAACTAATTAAAAGACATGCAACTGGTTACTGGAAGCATAGTTGGACTACTTTTCAAAAATACCATTTGGTGTTCAACATTAGGCTCATGTTGATTTTAGAAATTATATTCTATAAATAATAAGGGTGTATAATTAATTCTGCATAAGAATTTGGAAATCTAATATTTCATAAAGAAATATTGAGCAGTGCTTTCTGGTTTTGGAAAATCATGAGTTCTTTTTTCATATAAAGCTTTATGCAGCACTCAAAAATGTCAACTGAAAAAAGGTTTAAAATGGCCTCTTATTAATTTAATTTTCTCTATATTCTAAAGTGGGATCCAGCAGCCTTCCTATTACTGTTTTTTGGAATATTGTGGGAAGGAAGATACATAGAATCATAATAAACATCATCTTGTAGGAAAATAAATATTGAGAGTGATCCACTGGATCACCAAATCCAGGAAATCAATACCTGCTATTATAGCGAATCCGATTACAAAAATCAGGTTTTACCTCAGCAGTAAGAAGATTGTTGACTTCATTGTTATTCCTCAGGAAATTCTTATAATTAGAAACTCTCAGATTTCCAGTCTAAATGTATTAATTGTCAGTTCATGCTCATTTTCTTTGAAAAGCTCTTTACTTGACCTCAGATTGTGACTTGATGACTAATTTTGAGAGCTATGATGGGAATCCATTATCACCTACTCAGAGAGATGTTCTTAATGCATTGCCTAATTTCCACTACATGAAATACAGTTTCACCATTTCTGTTCTGTGTCTGACTGAGATTGTTGAAAGGAATAGAACCAAAAGAAATACTTTAAAAGAGTTTTTAGCCACTTTAGCCTAAGACTTGTGCAGAATGGAGAGATGCCAGGGACTGTAAAAGTTGAATTTAATAGCTGAAGGTGAACTTAGATGTACTTATTTCTATTTGTGGTGAAAATATCACACTGAAAGGAAATAGATTGTGCAGAGAGGAATAAATGAGGCATTCTGTAGAAAACTTTCCATCCTATGTTTTAATTTCTTTGAAAATTTTCATTTAAGTCTATTATTCAGAGAAATTTTGGAGCTCTGACTGTGCAATTTTTCTTTTTTTCTGAAGTGTCACATGATCCTGGAACTCTTACATAGCTGTTTTTCCTTTGAAATAAATTCTACTGGTATCAGACAAAAGTTGCATTATTCTACATCCATACTGGGAATGAACTTCTCAAAATAAAAACCTTTCAAAACACAGGAAGGTTTTAGGGCTGAGTTTGACATACTTGTGCTACTCACCTTGGCTGAAAATGCTTGAAGAACACTGACAGGGAAGAGTCCCATGGTTTGCTACTAGGAAAGTATAAGTGGGATTTTGGGACCGTTACATAAAATTGAATTTAAAAATGTTTGACATTGATTGTGATGTTCATGTTCATTACTTTTTTGAAGACCAGATCTGTTCCTAGTAGAACACCTTACACACACTTCAGAATTTTCTTGTCACCCATATGGCCCATATATTTTTTTCTCCTCTGTGTTGAATGAACTAGGTTGGAATCATTTCCAAAGCAGTGAAGAACTCTGACCCACATTTCCATATTCTTTTTCAGACAGCATGGCAAGGTGCTGCCCTCCAAAAGATGACAACCTACTGAAGACTTGTCTCAGGACACTTTCTGCTAGGAGCCAAGGAGAGCTGGGTTAGGAGAGTCAAATGCCAAGGATATTTGTAGAGGGAAGAAAGCATTGGCTAATATCAGCTCTGTGCTCCCTGACCAGGAAAAGGAAAGGCAGAATGGAAGAAATAGGCTTTCAGATTTAGGCAGTTCTGAGTAAAAGCTACAAGAGATGAATCAAAGGTGGGCCATCTTTTTATTGAAAGACGAAAGACTCCATAAACAACAGTTGTGGCACCAAATATTGTGTTGAACTGTGAAGATCAAAAAGCCCCAAACAGGACTCCAAAACAGTTTTGGTGTTGTTTTAGAGTGTTTTGGTGGTGTCACAATGATCCACAAATTTGAGTAAAGTCAAAATTGATCACAATGATCCACAAATTGCAAAATGGACACACTCTTCTGACTCTGAAGAAGATGGAGGTAGAGGGTGTTTTGCTCCAGTGCTTCAGCTGTATGGTAAGAATAGTGAATGATTTATCTTCTGCAATGGTAAATGGATTTGAAGCAGAAACATTCTCTCTGAAAGGACAGTAACAAATTAAGATGACCAGAAGGCTTTATATTAAAAAAAAGAACGGCAAATTTTCAGGTACCCTAAAGTCTCTAAATTGTCTGTGATTTAAATTTCTTACACACAGAGATTCCATTAGTAACTGTTATACTGCCACAAATTAAAAGTATGTGTGAACAATTGGAATCTCTCAAGGCATCAGTTACTCTTCAATAACAAATGCTTTAACTGACTTGGAGACAGTTATATCAGGAGGTTTTAATTTCTAATGTACCTACAGTAATTATCCATGTTCTGCTGATGGTTATTTATTATTGAATTAAAATGTATTTGGGTGATAAAAGCCCATTAGGATAAATCATTGTGTGAAACCAAAAAAGTTGGGATGAAGTTTAAGTATGGAAATTCCTGCTCCTGGCTCCTGTATATTTATGGCCAGGTAACAAGATTCAGAGAAAGAGAATATTGTGTTACTCTAACAGTAACCACCTGCTTCTATAAAATCAGAAAAGAGTTTGAGTTATTCATCCAGGAAGCCTAACCAGAACAAAGAACACTCATGGACTAGTATGCTGTGACATTAGGTATCATGGCCTTCTTAAGGAGCAGTTTTCTTTCCAACCTTGATTCAATATCAGTGGGGAAGGACTGATTAGAAAGAAAATGTTCTGGTAGTTAGAAATGGCAATACATTTTTCAGGAACTCTATCAGCTCATACATATGCCTAATAAATTTTTATGGAAAAAAACCTGCAAGTATATTTTATTCAAAGGTACATTGCTTGTTTTGAATATTAAATTCATTAATCTCTGTGAATTTTTACACTTGTCTGATATGGTTTGAAATGCTTGTTCTGGTGTATCAGCTGAGGGTAACAATCTATTTGAATTTATGGAGAACGTTATCACTGTGAGGTGTGGGAATTTTCATGTGTAACTTGAGAAACAAGTAAATTCCTGTGCTCTGGGATCTGTGAGTGAAAACATTTTTTTTCTTTAATAAATCCTTGTAGTTTTAATTATAGGTGACTTAGTTAAATTCAATTATAAGATGCACCTCGTGATTTCTGCAAAATTTTTTTTTTAAACCTTTCCAGTATAACCAGTCCATTCTTATTGTGTGTCTTTGGAAGATGCAAAAATTTCTCAGGGACAAGATCCTTTTACCTACCAATTCCTTCCCCTGGCTGTGTTTCAAATTGATGATTTTTATCACCCCTGCACCATCCTTTTCCAGAAAGAGTTACAGATGGGAAGACTGTCTTCAGGACAGTTGCTTTTGTTTTTTTTTTGGTTTTGTTTGTTTGTTTTTACTGTGGTAATCCCTGGATGAAGTTTCCTGGATAAGTTATGACAGCTCAATCACATCTCTAAATTGTGCTAAACTGTGGTGGAAGCAAGGGGGACACTCTGCAGCCAAGAGTTATTGGAGAGCAGTGTGCTCTGATTAGGCCCTGTTTGTCCCTTGGCAAAGCCCGTGTGTTGGTGTTATGTATGTGTATGTCCTTTCTGTCAGCTGGTGCTAGGCTTTCCATGCCAGAAATATTTCTGTTAGGTATTCAGGTCTTCCTGCTGTTGAAGCGGCACAGAGGGAGTAGATTTTGACAGGGCAATTTTCTGGACAGCTATTAGAAATTTTTTGGAGGCTGTATCCTTTATTCCAAAACAAGAATTTTACTATATTGCAATAACTTTTTTTTTTTTTTTTTTTTAAATTCATGAGCTGTTTGTAAATGCTGTGATATATCTAGAACAGTGGTCAAATTCATATTACCTGAGCAGAATTGCCTAATTCAGGAGCTGTAGTTTATTTGTTGCATCAGGTTGGTGGAGATAGAGGCAAGGAAAGCAGCGTGGGTGCTCAGGGTCTTCTGAAAGTTTTATGCAAAAAATCCCCAATTAGTGAAAGGAGCATGTTCTCTGGCAGTGCAGTTGACTTTTCTGCCCTTTTATAACAAATTGTAGTTGTGAACTTGCGACCTCTATTCAAATTTTGAAGTGTGTGTCAAGGTATCATAAGCTGTTAAGTTGCTCACAATCATGCTAATCATAAGTAACTCACACTGAATTGGGTATGATGGTACTTTGTGGAGTCTTTAAAGTAGATATTGCATTGCATTCTTGTCCTCAGCCATGAGACACTGAGCTCAGTGAGCTCCCCTGATTATTTGTAAGGCTCTACTGGCACTTCTACAGTGAATGGAGAGAGAAATGGCCATATTCAAACACTCATGTGCTAAATTATCTTCTGAAATTTTCTCCACTGACTGTGCAGGAGGAGAGGGGCTCAATTTTGTGTGTTAGAGCCTAAAACCAGGTGGATTTGGGCATTCAAATTTTATTTTCTTTCCTAAATATTGGACATTTGGCTAAATTAAGCTAATGAAATCTTAGTTTCTTGGTGTGAAACACCTGAAGTCTGAATGGCAATCTTGCACACCTAATGTAGTCTTTTACATTTATCTTTCTGAGTCCATGATGGTGGTCTGTGTTAGCAGCATGTGGTTATGCTGCTAAAATTGATACTGAGAAGAATCATGTACCCCGCTGTCTCTGAAGTCTCATAACAATATCCTTTGATAACCCTGTTCTCTTCCTTTGGATAAAATGCTTTTACTGTGGGATTTTAACAGATTCCATTGAAAATGCTAAGGGATTCAAACAAACTGCTGCTTGGTACTTCTTTGTAATGCATCATCTTGAAGCTGGTGTCACAGGTAAGAAGCACCCAGTGACTAATCTCTCAAGTAAACCTGCTGGGTTTTTTTAAAATTATTTTTAATACAGAAAGCTAGATTGTCATGTTCCTCTTGCCAAATTATAGAAATAGCTGTTTGAAAAAGTACCCACAGTAGAAGGAAGGCAACTGTTGAGTTTCCTTTGTACTTTTCCACACTGGATAATGTTGAAAACTAAAGATGTTATTTTCCCCCCTTGTTTGTCATCAGATGGGATAAAACACACTTTACTTTTCATTTCATCATTGTTTCTCTGTAATCAAAAGAGAAACAATGTTTAAATTAAGAACTTCAATATTCCCATCCTACACAAAGTTCTACAAAGGTGGTATTTTGCTGACTAGTTGTTTTCAAGCAAGGAATCACAAGGCTTGCCCATGCACAAATGCTGCTTAGGAAACGACGTGTCCTAGTATGCAACCACTAGTGAAAATAATGATTGTCTTTCAGGGTTGATTGGTTTGGGGTTTTCTTTTATTTCAGTTACAATTCAGTACAGGTGGCCAGGCAATTTTGAATCACTGTATATTTGCTTGTGCTGATATTAATTTAGAATCACAGAGCAGTAGAATGGTTTGGGTCAGAAGGGACCTTGAGAGGTCATCTATTTTAACCTCCTCCCACAGGCAGGGACAATTAACTGCGTTGCTCAAAGACTCATCCAACCTAATCTTGAACACATCCCATGATGGAACATCTTCAGCTTCTCTGTGTAACCTGTTCCAGTGTTTTGCCACCGTCATCATAAAGTAATTAATTTTTATACCCTACCTACACCTGCCCTCTTTGGGTTTAAATTTGCTGCTCTTTGTTCTGTCACTACAGACTCTGGTAGAAAATCTGCTTCTGTCTTTCTAAGAAATTCATTTGTATATGTAAAGCTGCAGTAAAATCTCCCTGGAGACTTCTTGAGGCTGAACAACCCAACACTCAACCTGTCTTCATAGGAGAGGTGTTCCACTTTAATATCTTTTCTTTTGATATTTAAGCAAGGAAAATGTTCTGGACCATCACATGCCTTGTAATGAGCTATCAAATACCACCTACCTAGCTGCCTTCCACCACGACTTCATTGCTCTTGTGCCCAACCATTAAACTTCTTTTGATTGAATCCCCAGCAATACAGGTCACTCAGAAGATCACATTTATACAAGGGCTGTGAAGCACAAGATGTGATTGAGTACTTTTTTTCTATATTTCATATTTTATCCTAAAAATGGACTGAAATAATTTTTTTCCAGCAGTCCTCTACTTCATCGGTCAAAGGTGTCTGCAATCCCAGGATTTGGACTGATTGAGTAGTGTTACAGACTTTTGCAAGAGGTGGTAGTGAAGGCTGGAGTTCAGCAGAAAAACTCAGCTTACTTTTTTGTCTTATTTTTTTCCCTTACAAAGTTGTCACATGAAGGAAACAAATACATATTAGGAAAAAACTACACTGCCTTATCAGCATTACCCATTTAGTTTACAACCTGCTGTGAAATTTCTACCTCCCTTATAAATTACTTTGAAGAAAACCAGAAATTCATCTCAATTTTTAAATTTATTTTAATGGAAAGCCACACCATTTTTACATAAAGTCCACCTGACATTATGCTTTCTGCCTGACTCTGATCAGTACTGGATGCTCAGAAATGAAGATAAGTTATACACAAATTTAGGAAACAATAGAGGAACAGTGATCATGCTTGGGAATGCAGGTTTTTCTCTGAGTGTTTTAACTCTATCTTATTTCCATTTGCTTTCTCCTTGAAAGGCTAATGACTGTGTTTACTGTCATTATGAAGAGGTCATTAAGCACTTCTAACATTTTAATATTTATACCTGCTAAATTATTTATATATTTTATTTTGCTGTACCCTTTTGGAGGTGGGCTGACTAAACTAGTATTTAACACTCAAAAGAGTGGATGGACACTGTGTTTATAAAGCACCAAAGTTACATCCGCTGTTTTTCTATGTACCCAATATTCCTAACATCCTACCTGAACACAGATGAGTGTCAAGTTGGTGTTGTTAGAAAAGTATATATGGTGACTCTTGGGGACCTACCCAAATGTTTCTACAGACTTTCTACAGGCCTGTCTTTGCTATTTCTAACTGTATCTTTTGTTAGTTTGGTTGGTACTGTGATTTTACCAACTGGGCTTTAAGTAACAGATTTGTGGGTTGTTAAAGGCTGAAGAAGAACTCTGAGGAAATATTGGTTTTTGTTTGTATGTGTTTGTCCATATGTCTACATGCTACTGCCTTCTCCTCTTATATTTCCCATGTTCTACCTCTGGGCATCCATTGTTAGGTGCCTGGGAGTAGGGTGGGACTCAGGGTTCAAGGTCTAGCACTTCAGACTTGTGTGCATAAAATATCACACAAGCAGTGTCACGTAGGGAAATCTACTTATTGCTGCAAAGAATCCTTTCATGAATTATTATGTGGATTTCTTATATGCATTGGTGCTATTGTGTATGGACAGAAAACTTCATTTTCCTTCATTTTGGATGCAGTTTTATGATTCTCTCCTCTTGTAGAGTGATCTTCATTCACCTCATTGACTCAATTACATAGTGATACTTTTCTCCTTAACTAAGTCATTTTTCAAGGAGGAGGGCTTCTAAGTGTATTCCAATTTATGTGTTGGGAAAAAAATTATTTACATCCAGACTAACAAGAAACTTGGTCATTGTTAGCCTAAGCACAGCAATGCAAGGACCCAGAACTATAAATTTACCAAGCCAGACCAGGCAGCTCATATGCAGATACAGTGAATAAGGGAAATTAGATGCCTGTGGCTGAGCCACGTTAGCCACCACACTGATGATTCACACTTCAAGAAAAAAGGAGCAATGCTAAACTAAGGAGAGCGCTTGAAATCCTAATTGTGTTGTGGTCCAGAGCAGCCAAATTAATCTAGACACTGAGCTCAGGAAAGTTTTGGGGTGTTTTTTTTTTTTTTTTTTTTTTTTTTTTTTTTTTTTTTTCTTGTTTGTTTGGGTTTTTTTTGTATGGTATATATCTGGGCAGAGCAGTTTGACTAGATTACCTCATAGTGTTGTGTTATGGGAAATGAATTTTGAAAAAAAATGTCAGCATTTCCTTACCAAAAAGATAACTCTACATGACAAGGAAGAAAAGTTAAGAATATATGTACCCGTAACCTGATAACAGTTTGTGTAGACAGATCTGACATAATATTCAGCAGATTGCTGTCAAGTTTGGGTACTGAGAGATTATTTCTAGGCTCTGTATTTCTGAATAGCATGTAGGACTGGATAGCCATGCTTCAGAGGAATTCTTTTGCAAGGGCGTAATATAAGCAACCTTTGTGAGAAGCAAAGGCAAATACTGGTCATAGGTCAGAGCCTTAGAAATCAAGGTGATAACCTTCAAAAGGAGCTGCTTCTGCAGCAAATGAACCGGCACTTTATGCTCTATCTAATTAATAAGCATGCAATGTTCTTTCAGCCCTGATGTTGGAGAGAGATGGCTATTAGCCATATAAATCAGCAATGCGGTGATCAGGGTGACAAGGCAGGTCTCCCCCTTGCACTGTGGTGGAAAATGCATTTTCCTTCAGCCTTCTTGTCAAGCACTGGAAATTCCCCAGTGGATCCAGTTTATGGCCAATTTATCTCATTAATGGGAGATCCCATGACTTTTTGTACCTCATTATAAATGCCACACTTTTCTTGGTGTGCTGGGTTTCACTGGGGTGCAGTTAATTTTCTTCACAGTGGCTTGTAAGGGTGTGGTGGTGTTTTGGATTTGTGCTGGAAATAGGGCTGATCACACAGAGATATTTTCTGTTATTGCTGAACAGGGCTTAGAGAGAGCCAAGACCTTTTCGTCTTCTAGTAGACATCCACCAATGAGTGGCTCTGGGGGATTTGGTTACTGCTTGGGTTTAAACCATGACACAGAGGTAGAGTATTTTGGTAGTATTTTTATGCATATTTTTATTAACATTCTTTGTCTTTTCTCATCCCTGTGGCAAATCCCCATTGGACTATTACCAGTAAGATGGGAAGAGACTCAGCTCCATTAGATTAATAGAAAGAGAAAGCTGTGATCATTCCAAGTTCCAGCAGCATTTCGAGATACAGATTATTCATTGTTTTGTACATAGAAAGTAATTTCACGGAATACTTGTTATAGTGTCTTAACCTTGCTGCAACATTTCTGATGCCCAGGAGAAGGAGAATATGCAACCAGTGCTGTATTTGAGATTCTCATAGACATGGAAATCCTTGAAATACAGCTCCAAAATACTGTACATTCCAAAGTAGTAAGGTCAGCTTAATTTTAATCTTTATTTTGCATTTCTTGATAATGCTAACATTTTCTAAATATTGCTCTTGCTGAAGCAGTTTAGTATTTAAAAAAATATTTAATGGAAAAAAATTCTCTAGTTTAAATTTGGACTAACCCTTACCAAGACATATACGCACATATATATGTTAGGAAAATTTTCCTGGTTTTAATAATTTAGGTCTTTGTTAAGATCATCTTCACTGACTTTTTAAGTTCCTAAAGAGGTGTATTTATAGCTTATTTTTGCCTTATATCTTTTCACACTAAGTTTAGTAAGAAATGGCCTCCCTTCCCCACCAAGACCATCAGTTGGCAACTGTATGAAAAAAATGAGACAAATTCACCTTCCTGTTGTGTCACTTCACTCTGAAACACTGCAGAGTTTAAATTCTTCTGTTGTTTTCTTTATTTTCTCTCTCGCTGTTGCTATTCCCCTCTTGTTCTTGCTTTCATTATCTTTCTTTGGTTCCCTTGTTTCTCTATACTGTTGGGTTGCAGAAGTGATGATTTTGTATTTGGGGATATTTTTCTCTGCATGGAATATTCTAAAACATAACAATTCAGCATGCTGGACAAACACCAGGATTTATTTTTCTCAGTCAGCTGGATCCAAAGCCCACTGTAATCAATGGAAATAACACAGTATGATCCAGTAGGATTAACTCCAATATGAGTAGAAGCTAAGGAACATAATTAAAAAGCATGGCCATCCCATAAAAAGTGGTGTTGACTTTCAAAGTCCGTCTCCCTCTTTACTGGGGAGTGATGAAGGTAAATTGCAAAAGTAGACCTGCTTATTTGTCTTCTCTGAAAGGCGACACTTGAGTTGACTTAAAGCGAAGCCCAAGAGAGTCTTTTTGTGTATAAAATCAAGGTCTGAAAAGCAAAAGCCAATGAAGTTTCAAATAATTTGAAGAACAGATACTGAAGAAATTATTTGTATAATTTTCTCTCTGCTTTTAGCTTAAAAGGTAGTGTGAATACTTCTGTCTACCTGAAAATTTCTAGCAAAAGAAAGAATAAGAAAATTTAATCAGAAAAATTTTGGTGGAGTCCTACTGAGAGATTTTAGCACAAGATTCTGTATGACTCAAGAACAAAGGATAATAAAGGAAGAAATTGTTGGGCATCATTAAGTATTACATTGCTGTTTTGCTCTTTAATAGAGGACTGTAACTTTGCTCTTTAATAGAGGATCTATTAAAGTAACATTCTGGATCCTGATTTTTTAAACAAAATGGACATAAAAAACTACTAGATACAGAAGTAACTGATATGTAGAGTATATATGCTATTCCTTGCAATTCTGGCTAAGCAGGCAAAAGTGTTTTAAATTAATATCTAAACTAGTTGACATTTTGGTCCAGCAGTATGACTGCTAACCATGGCTAAATCTAAATTGAGAAGTTACAAATTCTTAAAATATTGGGTTTTAACCTATTCATGTCTTTTTCCATCATCTCCCCACTTCACTCTGAAAAAAGCAGCAAACATGTGCAAAGATTTGTGCGTGGTTGTAAGCAATGACTTACTGTAAGCAATCCCAGTTTTGAATCTGTCACTAATTTGCTTGAGTGCTTCTGGAAAACGAGGCCTTTCACCTCTCTCATACTTTTTATTTGGGTGTGTGTTCTACATCATATAATCTGCCTAGTCTGGGAAAAAATGTGAAGATGAGAAGGTGAATGTAAGGCTGATGTAAGCATTTTAGAGAAATCATCCTTCAAACAAGTGGATCAAGAAAAGCTAACAGCACCTAATTATCCCATTCATATATTCCATTGATTTGGGTGTTTGAAAGGCATTTAGCTTGCTGAGCTCGATTTAGATTTGCTATGACAGGAATGGCATTGCCTTTTATTTTGATACTTGCAGACCAGTAAAATGGGATAATGCTATATCCATGCTTTCCCCAAATTCCTGACCCTTTAGCTTGGGCAATTAGCCATTGAAATCACTGTTATTATTATATTGCCTTGGTGCTAGAACTGGAGATTTTCTTTTCCTTATGCATATCACTTCAGTGCTGTCATTCGTAGATATTCCCCACACTTTTTTTAGATAACACATCCTCAGCAGATGGAGAAAAGGAGAAAGCCATTGATTGCTTTCAGCAGTGTAAGTGAGGGAGAGACAAAACCCAAGTGCCACTGTCACCAGACATTAAAAATCTGGAGATGGAGATTGCTAACAAAGAACTGAGTGGCAAGTATTCAACTGTATTGCAAATTTTGGCTCTTGTTACTGTGGATGCTTTGGCAACATGTCCCCTGAAACAAATTCTCAGCAGGATCTGCTCTTTAAGAGGAGTTCCCTTTAACTGGGCTCTTACTCTCTGTTGTCTAGTTAATACTGTCCTAAGATTCTTGTTTCTTCTTTAGCTTTATGGATAAATATTACATATGTGGATGAATTTGGAACAATAACTTCTGCCAAAAGCATAAGATGTCAGTATTTGCCAGGTTTCAGTTTTTTAACAGCATCATCCCAACAGCAGGCCGTGGTCTTTTCCAATATATTCTTTGATGGTCAACAGTATATAAGGAAAAACAATTTCTGGATGCTCATTAATTAGAATGACTGATGTTTTCACTGAGGCTTGCAGACAACCCTGACACTTCAGTGTGTTTTCTGAGAATAGAGCTCAGTGACAATTGACAGAAAAACATCTGCAATACTGAGAAGTAATATATTTATCTATTTCTGATATTTCTGAGAGCTTTACAGCTCAATCTCAAGGTCATAAAGTCCAAGCTCTATTTTGGCAAATACAGAACTGACTCCCAGAGTTTAGAGCTCTGCAATAAACTCAAGGCACTCTGCTGTTTGAACAATGCTTTCCAAATTTTGACGGCATGGGTTCTTCTCTTGATAGCAGCCTTCTGGTCTTTGTCAGGCCTGTCACACAGAGGAGGTAGCTTGCTTCAATCCCTTCCTGTCCCTTCCCCAAGAGCAATGTCTGGCTCCTGAAAACTTGGGCTGCTCCATAGTCCATCCCTGCAGGCTACAGCCGCTTAGCTCATTTGGGATCTGCTGCTTTCCCAGTACTGCTACAGAGTCTGCACAAATACCATCTTCTGCAATTTACCTTCCAGCTTTTCCACTCTTCTGCTGCACAGTCACAACCTGGGATCACAAAGCATTTATTTTCCCTTTCAGTCCACACATTCGTATTTCTGTAAGTCTGGGCTATAACACTGTGACTACCAACAGAGACTTCATCTCCATGTGGACACACTTCCTATTTCCCAACACCTGGGGCTTGATCCTGCAGACCAGCTGCATTATGGGGAAAATTGTGAAGCCTGCAGGTCTAGGCTCCCATAGTGGCAGAACAGGAACCACCACACGAATAATTTTACCCTGCCTTTGTGGCTTTGTTCCTGTTCTTTGGAATAAACTGAACAAAACCCTGTAGCTAAAGCTCTTGTTTTTGATACTCCTCACCAACCAAGCTGGAGTGATCAGCAGTGTCTGTAATGCTTATGGCTAAAATTAAGCAGCATTTGGATGTAAATGATTTCTAACAGAGAAAAAAAAAAGGTTAAGAAAAATAATTTGTCCTGGATCTGTTCAAATGTTCAGTCTTAAAAACTGACTTGTGGTTTTGTTTTTTATTTTATTTTTTTTAGGAATTGGAGCATTTTGTTTCATCATTCTAAGATGAAATGTTTTGATGCTTAGTTTTGAAAAACAAAGACATGTATCTTCCAATTCATGTTTATAATTGGCATAAATTATTTCTTTGTGAAAGAACACTGAGATCTTGACTATATTATTTTCTCTGAGGGTAAGTCTTCATTCATTGCTAAGTCTTCATTCATTGCTAAGTCTTGGAATCTCCTTGAGTTGCACATGTCTGCTGTGATACAACACTGAAGCCTCTGTTATTCTGATCTACCATATGCTTATTTATTCTGAAAAAACCTGTTACTAACTTCACATTCAGAGACATCCTTTTTCTCCATGATAATTCACTTTTTGGCTATTTAACTGGCCCACTGAGACTCAGGTGAAATAGATTTTATATAGACTGGAAACAAGACTGAGACCCACATTTCCTTTTGCATAGACCACTGTAAGGGAAGTGGAGATCTAATGGTGAATACAATTTTAGACAAAAGTTTTTCTCAATTCTAAGTAATTTTAACACAAGGGAAATGAAACTTTGGCCCTAAAACACTAGCTGCGCATACAATTGTGAAGAAATAAATTTGAAATATTAATATCCCACTGTCAGAAGTAACTAAGCTCATTCATTTGTCAGACACACACACATCAAACTCTATCTCATGGTGATCTCACATTGCACTTAAGGAATATTTCTATGAAGTATTTGTCTTCTCAGTTCTGTCAGAGAAATATTAAACTCTTTATAATTAATAAATTATCTCTTTTGGGCCAACAAAGCTAAAGATTTAGGTCTAGGGCTAATAATATTTGCAGAAGTAACCTTCAGACATTGGACCGCACTACTTTTTGTCTTGCCAGAGTGCTGAAATATCTTTTGTTTGGAAGAGATAATTTTAATACCCTCCATATAGTCCACAGATAGAGAAGGCAAGCCAAGAACCCGTTTATCTTGCCTGAAATTTGATTTCAGTGGAATTATTTATTTTAATAGAAAATTGATCCTAAAGGGGAGATCACTTCTCAGGAAGCAAGAAGTGGGATATTACTTTACCTGTTAAAAAACCTGGCACTTACCACCTCCTAAGCAACATTTATTCCCAGCCCACTCCCAATAAATCCAACAATGTGCAGTAGATAGCAGCCTGTTTCCCCCATAAGTGCTGCATGTGATCATGTACTGAAAGGTCTTTTTAAAAAGTATGTGCATAGGAGAACAGAGTTAAAGCTTCTGTGGGATCTATAAATTTAAACGTCTTTCCTTTGCAATATTTAATAAGGCAAGGTACACTTCTTTCACATAGATTTGTCTTAAAAAGTGATAAATATGAGCCATATTGAAGATAGATTTAAATCAACTTTAATATAGCAACTCCATATTTTTCAACATGTGCAAATGCTGAACCTAGTTGCCACAAGGCTAAATGATTGTGCCACCTTATTTCATTTGAAATTTTAGATCTAAGAACTAATTTTAAAATAACACAGACTGAGTTTGGGAAGAAATGTCACAAAGTAAGAATCACACCAAAACAATGTGTGAACAAAGGTGACACTAAGGTGTCTTTGTATCACTTTACTCAAATGGTTTTCTGGGCACTGACTCTGCTCCTTTAATTACCAGGACAGGTCTCAGTGCTGACAAAGGATGCAGCTGAGGTTGAAGAAAATCAGTCCAAGAAAGATTTAATCCTAAGTTAGTATAGCTACTGGCAAGTAGTAAAGACACAAATACCCAGTTAATCTATTTAAAACTCTTCCAGCTCAGAACACTCTTTTAAAGCACTCTCTTAAAAATGGATGCCCTGTAAGCAGCAAGGAGGAACCAGATCCCAGTGCTACTCCAATAGAACTGAGCAAGAACTGTGTCAGTCTCCTCAGATCTTAAAATTTCCAACTGAATTTAAAGAGAAATTTTAGATGCTTCTGGGAGGAACTATCATTAACAAAATGTAGACTACATTAAGCATGGCAGTGAGCAGTTGATCTCTTTATACAGCCTTGATTATATTCTTAAGTACTTCATGCTGAAGATTTTCATGCAGAAATGCCTACTATCACAACAGAATGTTCAAACTGATATACCTCTGAATGTTGCAACAGGAAAAAGCAATTCAATAGTGTGAGTAAGCTTTGAAGTTTTGTAAGAACTCCTATGAGTTTGTAAATACCTGTCTAGATATATTTTTACAGAAGTAGCACAAAGTTGTATTCTCGTGTGCATTGTTGATTTAAGACCCAAGACATTTCAAAGCCACCTGGTCACTAGTGCAATTCTGTGTCCAGGGAGGAAAAAAAAAAAATGTGAATGATAGGCCAAAATCATTCAGGAGGATACATGACAAATTCATAAAAATATTTTCTGACTGATTTTTTTACCCTGTGTGGAGAGACACTTTATATGCCTGGAGTTGGTTGTTTGTTTTTTGTTGCAGATGTGTGTGGATTTTTGGGGGTAGGGTTGTTTTTTCGTTGTTTTTTTTTTGTTTGTTTGTTTTGTTTTCTTTTGTTTTGGTGTTTTGTTTTGTTTTTATTTTTGGGGGAGGTTTGTTGGGTTTTTTTGGCATTGTGGGTTTTTAGGAATAAATGAGACCATGTTGTGAAAATGTGACCTGTTGTGCGAGAGGTAAGCCTGTACTATTGTTTTTAATCTGAAAGGCAGAGGTGCTCTGATGATGTAGTTGCTTCCAACTGAATTCCACTGGTTCTAATGAAATTTGAGCTAATGGAGAAGATGCATTGTTGTTCCTTCCCCAGATATGTGGCTGGTCCTGGCTCATGGTACACAGCGGCTCTGCAAGGCAACTCTGACCTCTCTCTTGGTGCAGTTGCTGTTGGGATGTTGAGATTGAGCATCAGAGTCACCTGCTGTATCAACCAGGAAAAATTATAAGTTTGGACAGAAGGCGATGTCTCCTTCCATCCAAAATATAAGGTCAGAAACAAAAAAAAATTATTACATATCTCATCCCTCTTCATTTCCCTCAATGCTCTCTCCTACTCATATACAATTTCTTGTTCATTTTCAGAGTTTTCCCTGCTCTCAAATTCTTTGAACTCAAGCAAATTGCCTTTGATTCCAACACGGAAAATGAAATATGGGGGTTTCTTAAAATTTTCAGCCGCAGCTTCTGGGTTTATCTGGTATGATTCTGTCTAACTCGGTTGCTGTGCTCAATTACATTATTTTCTCCAGGAGTTATAACATGATCACATCTCTAGAGCCATTTTGAATAGATTTCAAATGATCTTCAAAATGTTTGTTTGCTAATACATGGAGCCACCTGCACTTGAGAATGTTCTCCTCCCGTTATGACCAGGGAAGAGAATTAACTTCTCTGACATTACTCTTTGCTAGTGATAGGTTCCTTTGGATGTGTCTAGGATAAGCATTTCTCCTTTCTGTTAATAGCACACCTGGTCACCTATTGCAAACAACATTCAGCCAATCCTTCATTAAGTCTTTAGACATCCATCCTGGTTTTGACACCTAGCAATTATTCCAGTAGGCAGCTGTTCCTTCGGCATTGTTTTACGCTTCGGAATCACATATGGTGGCAATTTCATGCCATCTGCTAGCACTGCCAACAGGACTGTAACATGCAGTTTTTCATCCCCCAAAGTTTTTTTTATGATGACAAATTCTGTGCCTTTCTTCAGAGGTGTAACTGGGTGGTGTGTCAAAACAAACTGGAGCCTCATTGGCATTCCCCATTTGGCTCAGCAAGCACTGAAAGGCATTGATTTTTCTAGGGAAGTTGGAAAGTAGGTGTGGGTGTAACAAAGTTCTTCACTGTAGGCAGAATCCATTGTGCCACATCATTTGTACCCATTGACTATGACTTGCCTTGAATTCCCTCTATGCAGTGTTTTGTTCTTGTGCTGTTTCTTGATCTTTCAATTTAATGATTTCCTATTTTAAAGGGGTTTCTGTCTTTTCTTGGAGCATGCAGCAATTCTACAACTTGTTCTTCTACTTTTCTACTTTGTGAGTGTTCTATTTTAGGTGCACTTATATCTATATATATATGTATATATATATTTATAATATCCTCCCAGCACCACCTTTTTTTTTTTAATAAGATATATCACCAAACTTAAAATATGCATTTTATACCTATTGGTTCCTCCCCTGTTGCACTCCTTTTTCTCAACTCCATACAATCTGCTATTTCACACATAACTTACAAGATTTGGGTGACTCAAAATTGTGAAAGATCACTGTGGAGCCTTCTGAGTTACAGTACAACACACAGCTTCACGAGTCAGTGAGAAAAAGAGTTAACATGCTAACACTGTGTTTTATTTAAACTTAAGAGTTGCTTTGGGCTTATTTATGTTCCTTTTTCACTAGGAGACCTCCCACAGAAAACACTTTGTCTTCATTAATGCTAAAGGAAGAGGAACTATTTTTTTTTAGTTGAACTAACTGGGGGGAAAAAGTTATATTTTTTTGCTGAGTTTTGCTGCACCACTTTAACACACGCGTCTACGACGCAAGATGGGATCCACCTTAGAGTGCCAAGAAAACTGCCAGAACAGGTCACCAAGCAAAATTCAATCATTCACCCGCAGCCCTACTCCAGTGTGGGGATCCAGTTAATTGGAGGTTAGCAAAAGTAACAAACATCCAAAAGAATGGCTGGATGGGGAATCTGGAGAGCTGCAGGTCTCTTAGCTTCACCTTGATGCCAGAGAAGGTCATGGAGCAGATCATCTCTAGTGCCATCACCTCCTGAGTGTACAGGATAATCAGAGCATCATGCCCAGCTTGCTCGAAATTGTGAGCAGCACTGGTGAGGCCACACCTAAAATTTTGTGTTCAGTTTTGGGCTCCTCACTACAGGAAAGACACTGAGGTGCTGGAGCAAGACCAGAGAAGGAACAGAGCTGGTAAAGGGTCTGGAGCACAAGTTTTATTGGGCTGAGGGACCTGGGACGGTTTATCCTGGAGAAAAAGGTGTTCAGTGGAGACCTTATCGCTCTCTACAACTCTCTGAAAGGAGGATTTAGGCATATAGGGGTTGGTCTCTTCTCCCAGATAATCAGCAATAAGAAGAGAGGAAATGGCCTCAAATTATGCCTAGGAGAGGTTTAGATTGGATATTAGAAAAAAAATTATTCACCTAAAGGATTGTGAGGCATTGGAACAGACAGCCCAGGGCAGTGCTGAAGTCACCAACTCTGGATGTATTTAAAAAAATGTAGATGTGGAAGTGAGGAACATGGTTTAGTGTACGTGGCAGTTCTGGGTTAATTGTTGGACTTGATGGTCTTAAAAGCCTTTTCCAAACTAAATAATTCTGTAATTATCCTGAGGTGGGGATCAGTCTTCTGGGTAGCAAGTGACAGGACGAGAGGAAAAAACCTCAAGTTCCACCAGGGACGGCTTAGATTGGATATTGGGTAAAATTTCCTCACTGAAAGGGTGGTCAGCCTTTGGAACAAGGTGCCCATGGAAGAAGTGGAATCACCATTCCTGAAAGTGTTCAAAAGGTGTGTGGATGTGGCACTTGCTTTACTGGTGAACATGGTGATTCTGGGTTAGTTGTTGGTTTCAGTGACCTTAGAGATTTTTCCAGCCTTCACAATTTTATGCTTTTCCTTCTGCCTTTCTAAAAGGAACCAAGTTTTGGGTAAGAGATCTGGAAATATAAGAATTAAGTGAGAAGATAATGGAGTCATGATTCAAGGGAAATTTTAGGGAGTAATTAATATTGAAATGTTAGGATCTCTTCACCCTTTTCCTTCACTCAAACCTTTGGCTCTTTTCTGTTCCCTGAGTAAATTAATTCAAATGCAAGACAGGATTTTGTGTCTGTAAATATATGCCAGAGTGTTTATTGTTTTGTTGCCAGTAGGTTTGCCCACTGAGGCCTCCCAGCCCCTGTATTTATACACTTCTCACACTGTAAAGGGATCACAGCTCCTTGAGAGACACAGTGCTAACATTTCTGTGCTGCAGAAAATAGAGAAATAGTGGTAGGCCAGCGCTGAAGTATTGTTAAAATTCCTAACTTTATTATGTGGGAGCCTACTAAATCTTTACTTTGCAATCTGAATTCAGAAAGAGGAAAAGTGATGCTGAATTATTTTCTTTCTCACCGGGAGCAGTCTCACGCTTGCTGCCTGTGCTTTGTGAGGGCTGCATACATAGTTAAACACCTTTTGCGTTTACAGATGCCTTTACATTTACAAATGCCTTTATCTTCAGAAGCATATTTGACACACTAGGCTGGCTTACAGTCTGAAAAGCCAGTGAATCATTCCCTGAATAGCTGAATACAGAACGTTTGAAACAATCAATGACAACTTGCCAGGGCTTGGGCAGAATGCTCCCTATTGTTAAAAAGAGCTGTAGAGCAGCCTGTGAAACTGAAGTGGTCATCTGATAGGAAAAGAATACAGCCAATCTCTAAGGGGCTAAGCAGATTTTAGCAACACCAGTTGCCTGTAGTCACAATGTAAGTTATCTCCCTGCATTTCACTGAACTTTCATGTTCTGCTTAGGAATGAAAGGATTGCTACTTTTGCCAGTCTTCATATCTTAAGTATTTTCATATTTAGCTAAATGTGGTTGCATTTTTTTTTGTTCATTAGTTAGTTAGTTTATTTAATATTTGATCTGTTTATATAAATGTGCTTTTTAAAATGAATTTGTGAAAAGCTACAAATACAGATAATTCCTGAATGTAGTGACATTATGCAGACGTGAAGGTGAAATCCTATTATATGAACATTTCACACTTACATTTTCACTATTAGACTATTAATACCCCACAGCTACTAGAAGAAAACAAAATTAGAAGCTTGTGACTTGACTTCCCCTTTCTTCTTTATTCTGTACATCCAGTTACAAAAGGGTGGCATCTGTGTGGGAGGTGTAAAGAGAGAGTATAAATGCATGTGGGGATGGGGTGTAAATATTTTAGCACTGCTAGACAACCTAGTTTATTCCATTTACTGTGAATTGCACTGTTACATTGCTTAACATTCAGTTGTTCATATCTCAAAAGCTCTAGTTTCTGGCATTCCAGACATATCTACGAGCTTTGTGTGGGAGAAAACTATTTTCCCAAATCTATTGAATATAGATTTTGACTTGCAACCTTGCTGAAATCTAGTGTAAACTATTCCTTTGACAGCAATGCATTTTAGATGAACACCGTAAAGAATTAAACCTAAACAAGCCTTCAGATGATCTGCATCATCATTACTCTCTGCTGAAATAAAACTGCTTCTCCAGTAAAGCAAAGAAAATCAACAGTAATCCAAGTTTCCTCTGTAAATATTACAGGCACCCAAAGAAAGGAAGCAGGGTGAGGTCTCTTACACTTTTGAACTTACAAGCAGAGTAATAGAATTTTGCATACAGGAGAAATGGTATTTGTTATTACCACATATTTTCCTCTTTATTTTCATTGTGCACATAATTGTATACTTGGTGTATTTAATAAGTCTTACTGTGCTACAGTGCAATTCAAGAGAGTGCTCAGAGCTTCAAAACACAATGAAATTAGATGCCACTGCTAAGGAGCTCTTCTATATTTTATTTCTTTGTGGTTTGTGTGAGTATAATTCTCTGAATACATAGGAAATTATGGCAAATCATAACAAAAGACATATACTGTGCCAATGGTGATTATATTTCTCTGATATCAGAGTGTCTAAAAATGAGTGGTTATGTATTCTACATTTTGCTCTACCACATTGTTTGAATTATAGACATTTGGGGGATATTTTCCTTCTGTGGAAATTGGTCTAAGTCATTGTAGTAGAGAGGGAAGTACTAAATGTTTGGGGTTTTTTTTTCCTGTTCTGGTGCCTTTCCACCTGAGGTCTTGGAAATCCTTTCATGGAACCTGTCTAAATTGGCAGTAAAAAATGTGCTTTTCTGCCAGGTGGATGTTGAATTGATTCGAAGGTGATCAGGTGCTGCATCATCTTTGTTTTCACACATCAAAGGTAGGCATATTGCAAGCAATTAATCATGTGCTTGTTTATTGTTTTGGAGTAAATGCATTTTACACACCTTTTATTGCTGATTTTAATTTAATTACAAATCATCCCTATGTGTATCTGTCATTACTGTAGTGAACACAAAAAGTGAAAGGATTAGAGAGTAAAAAAAAGAAGCTTTTGCATCTGTGGTACTGGTTACTTTTGAAAGACAAGAGAAATAAAACTAGTTACTCATCACTGGTATTTTTGAAACAAATTACCTATTAGAAGTATTTGCAGATATATTTTGGTACTAACAGTAAAACACTTGTGTTTTACATAAAAATCTTGTCAGTGTTCAGAAACTAAGTTATTTTGTTCTGAGGGCCCAGTTTCATGAGGTGGAATTTATCCAGGATAAGCCAGCATTGTTAGTTGTCATGGGAAACATCAGGTAAAAAAATAGGAGTACAATAAAATTAATCTTAAAAAACTGAGTTTTACCCTTTTCATCTTTTCTACCTACTAATGTAGACATCAGTCCTTAGTAGGATAGATATTTCTTTTCACAGTCGTTCCCCCAAGGCTTTTTGTTAATGGCTATGGAAATAGGAATTGTAGGATATTTCCAAACCTCTGAAGTTTCTATTTGGTGTATGGATATGATTTTCACTGCAATGTATTTAATGCAAATATGTTAAAAAATATGTAGGTGTTACTCTGTGAAACCTTTCAGTTGCCCATTGTCATTTTATTGAGAATAAGGACTGATGCACTTGGGTTTTAAACTTTTTAAACTGTAATAGGAATTCTTTACAAAAACCCACAGGCAGTTGTACAGTTTTCATCTGTTAAGAGTAAAGCAAGGTTTCTATTTGAAGTCTATAAACCCTTGTCTCTATGGAGCAACTAAACTTGAAGCCCTTATGTCATCCTGTCTTCATAAAAAATAGAAATTTACAGACAAGGGAAATTTGGAAACATTGAAAGTAACGGTTGTAGGACATGTCAGCATAGGCGTGTCTGTAGTTGCAATTAAAAAGTAGTAAAGTGCCTTTGGGGAACAGGATTAACAAACTGGGCGAACAAACATAATTCCTCCATTTCTCTTTTTCTACGCTTCTCATCCCTTCCCAAAATAACCCTGTTGGTCATGCATGGTAGGAAGTATTAATTATTAACATTTTCTGTTGGATTTAAGTCTGTGGTTTTATTTTGTCATAATTTTGATAATGCAACCCTTTAAAAAAGGAATTGTAGGTATTTTTTGATAATTTCTTGTTTAGAGTGCAGAGATAGGAAGATGCAGTGGTGTGACTTCAGCATTCACATTCGCATCTCCCATTATAGAGTTTTATTCACTTTATTGGTAAGTCCCATTTCTTCCCATTTTTTATTGTTCCTAAATCCTGTCCTCTATCCTTTGTGCATTATATACATTCTTTGAACCCCCTTGTAAAAGGCTAATTTCTTTTTAGTTTTAGATGGGTTATGAACAATCTCTGACTTGAATTGGGGCAAACTGGTATAACTTAATGTGGAAGCTGACCCCTGGAGTCTAATGCTAATCTTCCCCTTATAAGCCAAGATTAAATTGTTAAATATTCAGAAAGCTCCTAATCAGTAGACACTTTGGGGCAAGGGAAAAAAACCCCATACAAACCCCAAAGAAAGCTCTTTTAGCCATGTTTTTGCACAGTAGTTCAATGCTTTTGTAGTTTCAGACACTCAAGACTTAAAGCCCAAGTTCCTTACAAAAATAAAATGAGTAAGACCTTCATTAGTATTTTGCTCTTTGATTAGAATCACAATGAGTTTCAGATTTTAAAAGTTCTTAAACAAGAGAAATTATGGTCATGGTCTCGTACTGTTACATCAGTGAATCCTTGCAACTGAATTCTCTTAGAGAGTAAAATGTAGATTCTATTCCTCAAAGGACTAATGTTTAGACTGTTGTTTGTAACTGAGAAATCTTGCATTAAATTTATGCAGCCTACGAGGAGGAGGATACAAATCCAAAGTAACAACAATGCGAGATATGCTCAAGCCGCAATGCCTTGTGTACCATACGTGGAATCTTGAAGCTGAAATGTTGGATAACTCTGGGGACTAATTCAGTGAATTAAATATTTGCATAACATTGTATACATAAGCCTGGTTATAGTATTCAATGGGTCCTTTGCTCTTCATAACACTAGAATATATTATTATACCACAGACTAAAAAAAATTTGAAAAAACACTGATTTTGTTAGTGGCAAAATTCTGCACTCTGGATAAAAATTTTAACATCTGTTTTCATGTCATAATTGGTGGTTTTAAATAACTGTGAATTGCTGGCCTGAGCAGGCAAAATAAGAAAGCCATTAAAATTTCAACAAAATAACTTCAGTATTTCTTCAACAGTGAAATATGTAACAACAAATATTGCAGAACAATTAAACTCTTTTATAGACAAGGAAAGTTCTTTCACCATCCTGCACACCCCCAGGGCAAGGTGAAGCTCTGTCAAATGTGAACCATTCTCCCAGAGCAAGGATTTGATTGCACCAGACCCTGAGCCTCTGAATTTGGGTTTCAGACATTAAAATATTTACCCTTGTTTACTCGGTGTTCTTGTTAGCACAAGAAGGCACCAGAGTGAGGTGGGACTGGTGCATCACATGGATGAAGAGAACAGCACAGCAGGGAAGGGAGCACTGAGTTTTAGTTTGGTGATAGCTCCACATAAATTCAAATGCAAGGCACTAGCTTTTATGGCAAGGCACCATTCATATCATGCTCAGAACTGCTAGCACATGCATTTTCACCATTATCAGCTACAGCTGACACTAAATAAATCCTAGCTCATATCCCTGCAAATCTAGGTGCCAGGCAGAAGCCATATCACTAGGCATCACCACACCATCATCTCAAATAAGTCAGACACAGGAAGATCTAACCTGTGGAAACTAATTTGTTTTCTGTAGTTTAGAAGCTACTAAAAGGTTTCCAAAATCCCAGCCCTCAAGTCCTTGTTTATAGCATGATCTGACTATACAGGATTTTTTCCCTCAGTTTAATGACTGGGAATGTATTTCAGAATAAATTGGATTTAAGAATGGCCATGGAGTTAGCTTAGAATGAAAACTGCAGGCTTCATCCACTAAGAGAAGAACTCCAAAATTGTGAGTTGTGAAGTATTCTTGAAAAGTGATTGTGTAGAAGAAACAGACTTGTTCTACATGCCACTTGAATGAGTAAAACAGGGGTAATATAAATACTGAGCAAGTAAATTGCTATAAAATGGAGGAACACTGTTGACCCAGACCTCTTACCTAGAATAGGAAATAAATTTACTTTATTCTTTCAAGATTGATACAGGACATATCTGCATAAAAATTTTACCTGTTAGCTGGGAAGCCCAAGAGGTGTCATAAATTCTATAAAGATGTTATCTGATTCCTGATATCTGCAGTGATGTGACTGTTAATCCCACTCCTTTATAACACCTCCAAAACTGTGTAAACCATGAGGCCTAAAAGAATTCCAGCCTTATCTTCACTACCCTTCTCCCATCACCTGTAAATACTTTCCCCACCACCAAGACCTCCAAAATAGCAAGTTGAGTGCAGTGTTAGTACATAGTATGGGAGGGGATTTTGGGAACACAAAAGAACATCTTTGTACATTACAGAGACAGTAATAACAATATCTGGTTACCTTCATTAGAATCTAAATATTAATCAACACTTATTTTGCTGAGTCTCAATAAAAATAATGAGGATGCAGAATGCTTGTTTTTGTGTAAATATGAAGCTGTTGAACTGAAACAAATTTCATTCCCCAGCGCCAATCTTTGTTTCTAACTGCAAACAAGTATTTGCTTAACTGAAGTGGAAGGGCACTCACCATTTATTGACCTGTAAATGTCTTAAACTTAATCAAGGAATTTACAGAATTTTTCTGTTTCTCCAAATTCCAGATCTGGATCATGAGAATAGCATTAAGTATGTGCTCAGTCATTTTAACTGCATTGATTTCTTATCTTTGGATTGTTAATTCATTACTCTGAAGTGGATTTTGCTCCTAGTCATTGAATAATATATGTATTGTGGATTGGGCATACAAATGTGTGATACTGTACATATCTTGTACGCAAACTCTTACCAGGCAACATCAATAAATGTTACAAGTAAATTAAAACTCAATTTGTTATAAAGATTGTATTTTATATTAAAAAAAAAAAATCAAAAACCAATAATGAGGAGTTGTATGGATTTTGCAGTTCCTATTTCAGAAACAGGAACTTGAAACTCTTTTAGTCTCTGAACAATGTAATATTTGCCAAAAATTGTTTTACTAGCTGGGTTACTAATCTTTACAGAAGTCTATTACAGAAGAGTTTAATCAGCACTACTGGATATTTTGGCAGTACCATCCCAGCTCATAGAATAATCCCTTTTTTAAGGTCTAAGATTTGCCCTCATTTATTCCTAAGAACTATTGACTACCACCAGTCTACTTTAATAGGTGGCAAAAGAACAGCAATGGGATGTTGGGGGAATGAGGATGGTGGGACTGGACCTGCCTCCTGCACAGGTTCTCAGAGTGAGCATGAGGAATCTGGAATTTTTCATCTACACCTACCATAATTATCTAAACTGGAATCTTGTCTCATACAGTTCATGAAAGGTTCAAGGCAAAAGGAAATTTTAAGAAGTAGAAAAATGTGCTGGATGCAGAGTGAGTAAACCTGTACTCTGATGTATCTGTAATTGATCTAAGTCATGAACGCCACAGAATGAAACACTACTCCTAAAGAGACTACCAGATATTTTTTTGTTTTCTCTTTTATACACACCTCAAAGTGAGAGTCTTCTAAAGGAAGTTGTTTTGTGAGCATTGCAATGCATGATTTTCTGTTTCTAAGGTTTTATATCTAATAGGTGCTGTTTTTCCTGCTCCTTTTTTTTCTATATTTCCTCTTTTCCTCTACTCCCTATATTCTTCTACTGTACCTTGACCTTCTCATGTGTCTGAATCCCCAGACGGATAGAAAAGTACTTTGTGAATTCTTTCAGACTGCTACTGATCTAATTCATTGAAATGAATATGTATGGCTGTTTGATTGACCAGCTGATGAATGAGGACTCAAACAGTTGCTCATTCTGCAGGGATAAAAAAAATTTTTCCTACCTAGAAGGTGATTTTCTCAGACTTAATGTTTCTGATGCAACCAGACTTACATAGTTGGATTTAGGTGATTTATTAAAAAGGTTTTCACTGGGAAGGTAGGCAGCAAGCCTGTGAATAAGCTTTGTTTCTTAGGATATCCAGGTGCAATTTGAAGGAAGGATATTTATTCTGGGATAAATTTTAGACTTCTTCTGCTTCCCAGAAAATCAGGGAAGATACAACAACCCAGTAAGATTTACTTGAGCAATCTTTGTAACACTAAGTCTGATTACTGGATACATTCCCAAGCTATGTAGTAATCTGAAAATTATATTTCCAGAAACAATTTATCCTCATCCTTTCAGGCTTTTTTCCCCCTGCCCCATAACATCTATAGCATCTGGTTTCCTAAAGTCTGTCTAACCATCCAGAATTTAATTTTCTCCTGTACCCTTCCAAATTCTATATTTTTTGTCATATTGATGGAATAGCACCATCCTTACCTGTCAATCAAAACCACAGTACTACAACTTCAGTATTAATCTTGTTTATTTTTTTACCTTTTCAATAATATCTGTATTCCTCAAATCCATCTTTTGGCTTCCAGTTCATATCAATTTCAATTCAGATCACTTTTCCTTATTTTTAAGGTCATTCACAGTTATGGTACACCCTGCTTATCTGACTTTTGTACCATTGTTGTGGTATGGGACATATGGTGGTATGGGACAAAATGTATGTCCCATACATTTTGTCACTTTGCCAGGCTTGTATCTTTTTCTTTCATCATGTTCTGAGATGATAGGAGGATCTGTGCTTTCCTTGGAGCATCATCATTCCACAATTGTTCCCTGCTGCTTATCGAAAAGGTGGAGTTTTCCTTGGCCCAAACATGTTCTCTTTGCTATTCCTGAACATACCAGGAAAAACATGACAAATTTTTTTTTATCAGCTTTGGACTTATAACAAAAATATTGGTGGTGTTGTGCTTTTTCACTTCACAGGAATGGAAACTTTCAACATTAACCTAATTTTATCTCATTAAGGATCGTGGGAGTTTTATTTAGCTTTGTCTTTAGCAGGAACAATGATTGCAATCCTGATTAATTTTACTAATCCATGCTTTGAAAATTTGAATGCTTAGAAATTTTTGAAGTTATTACTTGGCAGTATTGAGACTGGTTTCTTAACATAAAATGCAAAAAGTCAATGTGATAGAAATCAATTTATTCTTTATCTTTTAGAAATAAAAAAGAAAAATGCTCAGAAAAAGTAAAACTATCCATTCAGAGCCCTAAAGAATGCTTTGACTTCAATTTGAAAAATCAACTGTGTTTTTTATCAGATTGCCTGGGATAAAAGGGTTAAGACAGATTAAGTTTTCTTGTTCTTGCAGTTCAATCCTATATAAACAGTGTTCATTATGTACTTGTCTATTCAAACATATGGTCTTCTTTGTGTTCATCATGGAATGATACTCCTAGATACTTTGAAATGTGAGTTCTTGATACTTTTGGGGTGTGTGTCTGGATGGGGGGGTTTGTTTTCTTTTAGGTTCAGGGCTTTTACAGTCAACAAGTCAGGAAAAGCCCCAAAATGTAATGGTTACACTAGCGTGTGATAGATACTGAAGATAAAGGAATTATAAAATAAAATGTTATCCTTTGTATCATTCAGGAGACTGAAAAATGTAGATTTTTTTTTGATTTCCCTATTGTCCGGGTGGAAAGGCTATGTAGAGCTTCTGCTAATATGAAAAATAAAATGGGACTTATTCTTTGTTTTGGGCATGTATCCTTAAAAGTGTGTGTATGATCTGTATATACCAGGAGAATAAATATGCTCAGCATTGCCCCATTTTCTTTTTAGCCTAGTCAGTATTTCATTCACACACACTTTTAATATTCTTGTTGCCTAAATCATATATTAATGTTCTTGTTCTCCATAGCTGAAAGGCATAATTCCAGTAATGAGGTGAAATAAGCAGAATGCTTGATGAAGTAGCTAAGCTACCAAACAACAAACAGAATGTTTCATCAACTCTGTTTTAACAACTGCCATGTGAAGCTGCCACAGCTTTGTCATTTCCTCACCGAGAAATGCATCCCTTTTTATTGCAACGTGGTATGCTATCAAAAGGGTCAGATCAACTAAAATGTTGTGAAAGCACAAAATGCAGCAGCAGTAGAAATAGGCTATGATGAAATCAGAGAAAAAAAAAAGAAACTAACCAGCCAATGTTTTCAACATTATTTCATACTATTCTATCATTCTGGTTTTTCTTCTGTGAGATCTCCAGCACACCTACTAAATCCCATGAGAAAAGCCAGAATCAGCAGTTACCCCAGGGTAAGTGATACAGTCTCAGGGCTAAATTAGTTATTTTGCTCCTTGCCCTTCCAGGATTTCATATTGAAAAGGAAGTTTGATATTTCTAAAACAGAACTCTTTTAAATACTTCCTTTTTTGGTCCATTTTCTTCTTAATTTCTGAGAGATTTACAGAATAGAATTGCACAATTGAGAGGAAGAGGAGAAATCAAAGATGATGGAGTTAGCTTCTAAGTTACTGAGAGATGAGTTCCCAAGGTTGTGTGCTTTCTTCATTATTTGTAATATATCTTTTATAGCTGTAGAGATATAATTGTATAATACTTAAAATAATTACTTTTAAATTAATTTCTTCCATCATTTTACCATTCAATGCATGATAATTGCTATTTAAAAAAATCTAATAAAAGATTCTTAGGTTTTTTTTTTTTGACCTAATACATTGAAGAGTGTTTTAAGTACTATCTAGTAAAACTTTTATTTTCCATTTTCCCTTATGGCTAGTGGATTATGATAGCCTTTCTAAGTAGTTTTAACTGCCTCTACAGAAGCATTCCTATATATGGAAACATCTGTTAAGAGTTTTTGTTCACGAGTACAAAACAATGTGATGCAGATGTTAGAGTGGATAACCTGAACATTCTTATTTACTGTGAATTTTATCAGCTCCCATAGTTTTGGGAGCTCATCTCACCCTGTCAGGAGCACAGTAATTCTGAACCAATGAAGTAAAAATCAGACCTAGAGAAACTGGAGGGTAGATAAAAATAGCTACAGAATTTTTTAAGTGCAGCACTGACACGTGAAGAGAGACAGGATTGGAAACTGTCTTGATTCTGTTAATTGCTTGTTCATTATTCCATAAGCAAGCTTACACATTATTTCCTGGTTTCAGATAAAGCACAGCTGGTAATCTGCCTGATGCTATCAGCTCTTTTGAAGTGATTGGGCAATACTTGACTGATTAAAAAGAAAGAGATTTTCAGCAAATACATTTTACTCATTGTACAAAGTGACATGAAATATTGTTCCAGCCATTTCTTATGTATTTAGTCAAATATACTTTGTGCTTTTTTCTGAGTACATTAAATGTACAAAGAAGAAAACCCACACTCATGGAGCCTACAGTCAAATACTGCATTCAGTTTGGAAGTAGTGAATGGTCTTTGTTACGTGAGTGGCAAGCGAGAGACCAAATCAGTTCAGACCATGTGTGACAGTCTGCTGTCTGACAAAGGCCAGCAGTGGATCTCCAGGATATGGCAAAAGTATAACGGCATTCCCTGGAATGCTGTCCCAACATCCCATGGCCTCTGGTCAGAGGCTTTCTTAGACTAGTAACACTTTGAATTTTATCATCTTCAAAGGATTTCACTTTCCCTTTAGCTGCACATCAGTTTAATGCACTGCAACTCTTCCTGGGGTGAGAGCAAGGTCATGTTCTGTTCATGGCTGTGTGCATTTGTGCCATGTACCCCTCACCCTGCCACATCTTTTTCAGGCTGAAGGGTCCTAGTCTGTTTTGTCACTTTTTGTACAGAAACATTTCTTACTTTGATAATCACTGCCATTCTCCTGTAAATCTTTTCATTTTCAGTGAGCTCTTTTTGATGTGAGAACTTAGAGCATTTAACAGGAAGGTACATCATGGTTTTCTACATAGTCATAATGAAATCTGACTTATTTTCTGTTTCTTTCCTAATTATTCACAAATTTTTCTTGTATTTTTTTTTCTTTTTTCTAATTTCCATTGATCATTTTATTGATATACCTGATTGGGCAGAACTTTTAAATGTATTTGTAGAGTTTTGTTGGGTTTTTGTTTGGTGGTTTTTTTGGTTTTTTTTTTTTTTCCGTACACAAATATTTTTTTTTACTTCTACGATGAATTTTATTGGCTCAAAGCAGAATCTTCTAAGTTTCTCTGTTTATTGAAAGCAGTTGTTATTTTTGCTACTGTGAATATGTCAGGATCCTCAACACACTACATCCTTCATTGTTTATCCAGGTTTCTGTATCAATTTATGAATATAACTCTTAATTTCCTACTAAACATATCTGGCTCTGTAAAATCTAGTCACTTTAAGTTTCTGTTTCCCAACTGTGTGAGGACATTTGTTGTCATCCTATGCCTAGAAGTGTTCAGTTTTCAACCTGTAAGACACATTTTGGAATTCCAAGGGGCCGAGATGCAAATCTGATTTATTACTATACTTGATAATTTCTTCAAAAGACCCCTATAATTTGGAAGGAAATATTTATCTTTAGAAGAGCTGTATTGAACCTTCACAATGTATTTTATTCTGAACTTCACTAATTCAATTCTTTATTATGAGCTAAATATCTGCTGTTTAACCTTTAATTTCCTTTTTAATACTATGCCATCAAAATAATTTTGTCAACTTAATAAATTCTTATAAACGAATAAGTGGATGCATAGATTAAAAAATAGCTTTAGCATTATCTACTTTGCATACTTCTGTTACGCTTAAATATTCTACTTTTTCTGTGGTCTTTTTGCAGGCATCTTTTTTCTTATGTGTTTGAAAATCTAAAAATATTTTAATCTGTATTATGTGGTTTTAGTTCTTTGAAAGTTGTTTTTGAAGCTCATGTTTAGCCTGCTAAAAGCTGCTAAAGATTAAGAACCTTTCTATCTTCTTCATTTGCACATATCTTCACTATTTGAAAGTAGCCTTATGGATTTTTACTGCCTTCTCCTACTTTGATATTTAACTAGATTTTCTCAACTTCATGTTTTTTTTTTAGAATCGGTGTACCTATTATTTATGCCTATAATAAGGTTTTAAACAATTCTGAGCCTACTGCTCAAAACTTAGACTGTCCTTCACAGATTGTAACAACTTCCTTATTCTTAGTTATTCTGCTTTTCACATTTTGTAGTACCAAGCAATAGCAGACTTTGCAAGTCTCTTTGCTCCTATGGATGTTTTTGTCTGCTTGAGTTAAGCTGGGCAGCTCTTTAATCACAACTCTTTGAGCCACACCTTGTTACGGGTCAGACCCTGGTTACAAGTCTCTTCCTTTACTTCCTGACTAGGGCCTCCATAAAAATCATTTATCATGCGTAGAATTTGAATTTTAACCTATATTTTAATGAAATATTTTTGAAATTCAAAGTACAGATGGTATTTCATATCTATTGCAGATACCACTCTTGCTGCCTCTCTGATTTTGTCAAAAAACCTGAATATTAAACATTTCTTTTCCACCATGCTGACTGGGCAACAGTGTACTTTAAATTACATGTTATCTTCCAGGATATGTCGAGGTGAGTAACTGAAAAGTAAAATTCAGTGAATAAAATGTGTGTCTCTCATAGTATCTCCAGTGTGTTGGGACTTCAGAGACTCTCTTTGAATCTGTATGACAAAAGCATATGTTGTTTGTCTGCAGTTGACTGTCTAAAAGATAAATTTCAAGGACATGTTGATTACTGGGTTTAATACTTTCTTTGAGCTTTTAAAAGGCTTCTTGCATACAAATAATTAACTTTAATGGAAAGGAAATGATGTTGTCTCTGCAAATGCGAAGTGTTGGATTTGTGAATCTAGTTTTCATGTTCAGGCTTGACTTTTGATGAGTTTCTAAATTAAACCTCACAATGATTCCATTTTTAAATGATTTTTTAATAAAGGATGTTATCTTCACAATGAGTTAGCTAAAAAATAAAATTAAAGAAAAACAACTTCTTTTAAAACTGGGATCAGCCTAAGCAGTTGTTAGACCTGGACATACTAGTTTGTTCTGCTTCTGCACCCACCCAGTACTGTCATTGCATGAGGCTAGGACAAAGTTTTCCATGAAAAGCAAGTTACATAATGACACGATTTTTTTATGCTGTTAATTTTTTTTAGTATTTTTTTTACTGAAATTCACTTTTTGCTCTTGACCATGAGTTTTCTTAAAAAGCCATCATCTAGATAATTTGTAGGCTTGACATGTTCTGATGGCATGGAGGACAGTGATTATAGGTAGTACATTCAATTAGCCCCTCTGAATGAGACTTGTGTAAAAGTCTTGTTCACACTGTTAATAAGTTAAGAGTTTTAATTTTGCCCTTCCTACACACTGCTTGTAGGTCAGTGGCACGTGACACCCTCTAGAATTTATAAAAGTGGCTAAAAAGTCAATAAGCTCTTACTGGAAACATGGTACAATATCTTCAGTTTCAACATGGCATTTGTTTAATTTTGAACTCAGCTGTCCCTGCTGGCTCAAGCTCAGTTCTTTGGGTGGGACTGGAATAATTATCTTCTGTGCCAATGACAAGGCAGTTCATTCAAAATGATGCTTGGAGCTGAAAACATTTTCAGGACAGCAACAAACTAGGTTTTTTAACGTGATTCTAATCCTTCCCTAAACAATTACTGAGAACTGACCTTTAACTTCTCTCGCAGACAATTTTGAGTTTACAGTAAATGGCTGGGTTTTCTAAAATGAGATTTGAATATCCATCTCTTTAGAAAAAAATGAATGTGCTACAGAAAATTTTGCAGAATAGCTGATTCAGTTTATTTTCCTGGAAATAATAAAAGCCTCATTTTGCAATACATATACGCATTGTTAACAGAAATTCCACTTGCTCTGCTGTTTGTGGAAGACGGTAAAATGGTAGTTTTGAAGCTGAAGATGTTTGTTTACACTAAAGCTATGATAAAAATAGCTCTAGTGCAAAAATTTCTTCTTCATCAAACCAGTACTGCTCTGTCCATTTTGTGAATGGGCAGTGAGAAAAATCAAGAGCTAGAGGACAGACTATTTTTATTAACATTATTTATCAGGCAATTATCCACCATTGCAACTCTCAGATGCTTCTTCCTTTCTTATTTTAAACTTTAGCCAAGATCAATAAAGGTTTAGCTTCTTCAGAAAGCAACTCTTGTCCATCTAGATTCAAAGTTTGGTCATTTGTCTCTTGGACAGGACTCATGGGTTGTTACAGGATATTTTACTCTAAGCCTACTCCAACATGTTGCCCTGCTCTGGCAATATTTCTTAGTCATTACTGTTCCATCTGGCACCAGTACTTCTTAATTTATTGTGGGCAACCTTCTCTTCTTGTCAGGTCATGTCTGAGATTTTAACGTGTGGTGGCACAGGGGAAGCATGTTTCCTGTGAGCCTTGGGATGAAAAGTGCTAAGCTGTGGTTAACAGTAGAAACACCTTCCACACTGGGAAATTGGCCTACGTGATGTGTAGGCTTTGCCACCTCCTGCTACCACCCTCTAAACTCTTGTAGGACAAGAAGAAAATATCCACCTGACAAGTCTCTGTCAGCCTTCCAAAAGGTGACGAGTGCACTGCCCACAGAATGAAATAACCAGGGCAGGATGGAGGATGGCCATGGATATGGGCACATGAGACAAGTCTGAGTGAAGAGAAATAGTTGAATGTTGGGGCAAGTAACATTTTGGATATAATAGTCTTCACATGGGTGTTAGCTTTATTTTAGTTTCACTAGATTTAAACCAGTTAATTAGGTATGTGAAGTTCTGTAGCTCATTGCCATTTCTGAGCTATCCACTTTCTCCTCAGGTTAATATTTTTATATAGCTGACATAATTTTGCAAAAAAATAATTACTATGTGCACCTCCAAAATTAACTTAGAACAGTTATCAAGGTACTGCAAGTGGTTGTACTTCCTACATTAGAATTGCAGAAACCGATACATAATTAGCCCTTTACATAGCGTTTCATCAAGGAAGAAAATGATAGTAACAATGTACAAGCAGCTTTGGTGATGACTGTCTTTGGCAAAAGAGCCGAAGGACGAAGAAAGAAAAAAAGAAAAGAGTCTGTGAGACAAGAGGCATGCCTGCACAGCAGAATAAGCTCCTTTCCCGAGCATCTGACTGCAAGGATGTGAGGAAGCTCTGGTTCTGAATCTCTGCAGGCACAGTTGATACTGACTGAAATATTGATCATACTAACTCAAGTTCAGGATTCCCTGAATGTGGATACGTGTCCTCTGAAGCTGAACAGCTCTGAGCACAGGAGCTTTTGTCAGTATCTACTTGTTCTCTCTGATCTAAGAGAAAGAGGTCCAGAAACATGCTGCAATTAGAGCTGCTTAAGTGGTATGTGAAAACTGTAAAACAATAAAATTAAACAAATAAAAGTTGTCCTAATAAAATAGCATGCTTGGACACAGTAGTTTGGCTGTGTACTGCAGATACTCCCTGAAGATGTAATTCAATTTTCATTCATTGCATATTCAATGTATTTCTCATTTTGTTCTTGCAATGACTGGTTTTGTGCTAAAAACTGGCAATCATGCTGAACTGGACACCATTATTTTCCTTTTCCTGCAGTATTAAAATCTTTCACAAAATAGAAAGAAATCCTGTTCCAGAGTTGTGCTAGGTGTTGAACAAAGGTGTTGCACAGTCAAAACCTGAGAGAATGCTACCCGTTTCTTTATAGCAGAAGAATTAATTGATTTATCCGAAAAAGGGATATGTTTTCGTCCTCCTCAAAGATAACAAAAAAAAAACCAAACAACCAACTCAAGAAGGTATGAAATTCTTGTCTTTATTGGGAAAGTAGCTGTGCCTTACAAAAAAAAAAAAAAAAAGGACAAAAGACAGGGCAGCAACTTTCATTGGATAAGAAGATGTAAATCTACAAATTAAATAGACATGGATACAGTAGCTTCCCTTATGGTGAGATTCAACTCAAAGAGAGGATCTTCAAAGTGATGTGTAAAGTTAAGAGAACAACCAAAGACTTTCTTTGCATGTTTAAGGCAAAATTTAACATAAACAGGGAATATATATCCTAAGGGATTTATTTCCAAGCAGCTGTGAAGGAGAGCTACCTAGCTTATCCTGTTGTTCACTTTCTCCATAGCATAAAAAGGGTGAGGAGACAGCTGAATCAGTTGTCATAACTCTTCAGATGGGAGGCTCCTGTGCTCTCTGGGAAGGTGAAAGGAAAAGGAGGAACTGTGGGTTTGGACACTTGGAGTCCAGCCTTTGGTTGTAGGAGCTGGCAGTAGGCTGCTGGACTTTAAGCCATATCCAACTGCCTGACGCACTGGATATAACATCTGGATTTTGGGTCAGAATGAGCAGAGAGTCCTGGATGAAAGGAGACTGAACTTCATGCACATGGTGAGTAAAGCAACCTCAGTATTTTCACTGCAATGTAGGAATCTTGTTGGGTCCCTGTTATTGTGAATGGTTTCCATCATATGTCTGGTGAATGGAATTCAGCCATCTACTTTCAGGTCAAAATCCTTATCATATCCTGTGAGACTTGTTCAGTGTTGTTGGAGTGACCTTAGAAAGCTGGACTTCAACTGCAAAACTTGAATAATCACTTTATTTTATTAATATAAGACACTTCAAGATGATTAGGTGGCAATGTAGATGATTGCTTGGTAAAGAAAGCTGGCTTTGGGTTTTGATCTACTTTGATTCCAAGATCTCTATGGAGCATTTTAACAGGAAACTGTAGTTCCAGACTAGTGACATTGTTGATAAATACCTGTAAAGTGTTATAAATTCTTGCATGTCAAGGTCTTAATACAAAATTAAAATGGTGCAAGTATGTATAATAAAAGTACAATTGAAATGCACTTCTCACCAAAAGCCAGAGCAGACCTGAGCACATCCAGAAAGCAGGATGCTGTGTAGACAAAAAACATTCCTTCTGCCTCTCTCCTGCTTTTTTATTTTTTTGACATCCATCTGTACCCATTTGTAATGTGCTTTCTCAGTCACTTGTGCTCTGTAGACAAAAGACATTCCTTCTGCCTCTCTCCTGCTTTCTTTTTTTTTGACATCCATCTGTACCCATTTGTAATGTGCTTTCTCAGTCACTTAGATTCAGCATCTGAATGCTGAGCTGCCCATCATTTCACTTCCCCTTAGTCTTCTATGTGTTATAAATATTGAAATGTCTTGTTAATATTAATAAAGTAGTTGCTTGTTTAGACTGTTAAGACTACAGATTAGGTGGCAGTGGGATGCTCAGGAGGAAGAATACATTAAAGATGTCTGTTTAAGGGAAAACCAAAGGCAGAATAACAAATTTTCATGCTCATGTAGCCATCATTACCTCTTCATCAGAAAGCCTGGACCTCATTTGTCACACTTTTTAACAAGGATGGAAGAGGGATGGAGTAGAAGGAACAATTGCAACTTCTATCAACACTTGCCATTACAATGATCACAGATAATGCTGCATTTGGCTCCTGCTGTGTGCTCCATAATTCTTCCAGGGAAGGAAATGATCCAGTTGAAACATGCAATTCTTATGTTGCAGGGATATTTCACAGTTTTGCCTTGTTGTGTGTTGTAAAGTATGTTTCCAAAACATGCTGTATTATGGTTTCATAGTATTTTAAATATATATTTTTTGGAGGAATTGAAGTTGGAACACAGTAATGTTTATCGCTTCTGCTTATTTTTTTCAAACTATCAGAATTTTTAACTTTTCCCACCATTCTGAACTATAAAAACAGTCCTCACCAGAGGGAAATTCCATTCCTAATTATTTTCACAAATAAAGTGCAATCATTAATTGACTTTATCAGTTTTGTGATATCTCAGCAGCAATAGAACATTTCTTAGCCTTTGATGATAGTTTGATACAGGGCATTTTTAAATGTTAATGTTATTAGAGTACTTGTCAATATATTTATACCTTATAGAGACAATATAATTTTTTAAAAAGTTTATCTGAGAGGAACACATCAAAATATTTGTGGAATACATTGAAAAGAAATAAAAAATCATCTTTTATAATTAAAAGTAACATTAATTTTATCATTTATCAATAAAAAATGTCTAAAATATACTTTATTAAAAAGAGTATTTTTCAGTCTGTTACAGAAGAGTCCATGTAATTAGATATAGATAGAAATCTGTAAGGTGGTGATAGAAATATTGTGTCACACCTGATGATCTCATATTGGCATTGATGCTAGTGAGAACAAAAGAAAAAAGATGCTAAAATACTCCCTGAGATTGTCTTGTGGCTCATCAAACCTGCATATTTAACAACTGCAGGTTCCTGAACTCCATGATTTTTTCTTCAGTCATTTTCTAAAAGGTTCATGACAGAGGAGAAGGTGCTAAAATCTAGCTGTAATTAGCCACAAATTGGAGGCAAACATATGGAATTGTTTAATATCAAATTCACAGTGTGTTTTAAGAAACTCCTCAGAAAAGTGTCACAGCTTATGTGAGGTATTTGTGCTATTTAAAACACTTGTTCAAGTACTTTGTAGAGCAAACCAAAGGTGTGCTCAAAAGAGTTTCCATCCATAAAACTGTGCACAAAGAAGACTCTAAAAAAGGAGATAGCTGTGACATTTTAGTTTGTATGTAGCCTACAGACCCTAATCATAATCATATAAATTGAATATGTGAAAAGTGCTGTCCCACTCAAACAGGACAGGATTTTGTATGTTGTGACTCTTATGCCACTGTTTATCACAACTGATCTTTAATTTTGGGTCAATATTAACATAGGTGTGAGTTTGAAACATTTTGTGTTTCAAAGTGAACATCAGTGCTCTGTGGAAAGATGTGGCAGGAGATCATCTTTCATGCTATAAACATTATACAGAGTTTTGTTTTGGTTTTGGGTTTTTTTATTGTTGTTTTTGGTTTTGTTTTTTGCGGGTTTTTTTTTGTTGTTGTTGTTGTGAGGGTTTTTTTTGTGTGTGTGTGGTTTTTTTTGTTTTTTGTTTTTTGTTTAGTTTTGTTTTTTTTTTTATTTTAACAAAGTCATTTCAGGTGAAACGCATAATAGCCTGGGTTTGAGGAGGACATTTTAAAATAATCATGGTAAATTAAAACACAATGTACTGCTCAATTGCATAGACTCTTATAATTCATCAAGATTGCAAATGAAATGCTGGTTTCAAATGAGAAGTTTTGTTAGGAGTACTTGCATCAAAAGTCTCAGAAGAAAACAAAAATTCATTCATTTCCTACCTCTTAGACATTTAAAGATTTCCTGTCACAACTCAACTGATGTTACATTATCTCATCTGTCCATGATCACCTACACTTTAGAAGTAAGTGAAGCTGCTTTTCCTTTTTTCATCATGTTTTCTTCTTTTTCTGTACAAAAGTATGAGTTTTTCCAGATGTTAAGGAGGAAAACAATGTTAAATCCTAAGAATGATTTCACCTCTATTCTTTTTCTCATACACACACACACGCACACACACACACAAAAGCCTTGGATGATTTCCAGTTCAGCGAAGTAGTTTAAAGATATGAATGCTACATAGAATTAAATCCAAACAATTCAAAGCTAAAGAGCAATCAGACTATTTTTAAGACTTAATAAAATTGTGACTATCTTTATAATTTCTTTGACCTTCAAAATCAACATTGTTTGCAAGGCTTTTAGCTGGGTACTCCTACTATATCAGCATAAAGTGCTACAGATCTGTCACATGGCATCAGGAAATGGGCATAAGCCTGGAAAAAACCTGAAAAACACTATGTCATGCTGATCTCGGGTGCTTGTCTGTTCTGGTGTGGATAACTGTCTCTGAAAACAAATAAACATGCAGAGAAGCCAGATTAATGATCAAAAGATAATTAGCTTTGCAGATATTTGTAAATAGTTTAATTGGAGGACATTTATTTAACATTCTATAAAAAAGTAATAGGTAACCATCAAACTATCATCAGGGAAATGATATGCTTGTTTAGTATATTTTCTATGGCATGATTATTCTAATGACTGATTTATATTTATCTCTGCCCTCTTACTCAGTAATGCTAACAACTAACAAAACTTTTTTTTTTCTTTCCATTTTGACGAGATGTATTTCATAGCTTCTGAAAATTTGCTGGAATAAGCTCTTGTGAAAAATAATTTGAGTGTTTCACAGATCCAGCATGAATTTGCCTAGAGGTTGAGGCACTTATCTAATATCTATCTGGCCCTAGATTCACGGCACTGTTTTGAGGAATATTCGGTGTTTTTCCTACATTATTAAAAAAACCCCAAGAAAACAAAACAACCCTGTCCTAATTTTATAGTGAGGGGTTGCATAACAACACAGCCAGCAGCTGGGTCTGTCACAGCAGTCAGTGCAAGGGCCACGTTTTTAATGCTTGGTGTGATTCACAGCAGTGACTTCAACCTTAGTATCCCATGAAGTTCTCATAACTATGAGGTTCCTGGTTTTTTGTTTTGTGAAGGTTCTGTTAAAAAAAAAAAAGCTTCAAATAAATTTTGATTAGATCAATAATGAGAAGAAAAAAGAACAGACAGATTTAACAAACATAAACAGATTTAACAAACAACAAAAAGATATCCCAGCATTATTCAGCGGGAAAAAATCAATCCAGTTAGTCAAATAATTTCAACTTCTCTGTTTCAACAGATATGCACTAAAAACATCTCTAGACACTCTTTAAAAATAGTTGCCATTTTCAATAATGAAAGACTTTTTATATAAGGATTTCTGACTGAGCATAACTGCAATGTTTATTCCTTGTTTTATGGTTGTTTATTTCCTTCTTTTGCTTTGTTTTTCTTGGTTTTAGCTGGTTTGTTTACTTTTATAAAAATTTGGTTTGTTTGAAACCATAGAACCTGACTGTAAGAAGAGGCTCCAGCAGTCTTTTTGTGTATGAAAAGTTCTGCCAAGTATAAAGATTCATTTTCAGCTGTCAGGTTCTTTCAACTACAACAAACCACATTTTTCAAGTTTTGTTGTAGATGTACCACAGGCTCTGGCCAGTGTGACTTCTATTTTAGCCTGTACTTTACAGCTGGTGCCATGATAAATCCCACTTTCTGTTGGATGTCATGGTTGCTGCTCTTCTCATTGTCTCTGCTGCACAAGTGGTGATAGTGCTCTTTTCCCTTTCTCATCAATAATCCATACAAGGTTTACTTGGGAGCTGTGCTTTGTTATGATCCAGCATGAACCAAGCTGGTACTCCTAGATGAGCAGGTTTAAGTCTCTTTGTGATGAATTTTTGATAACAGTCCTCAGAGAAAGTACCTCTGAAAAGATGGAGAATTCAGCTGCATATAATGAAAACCCTGTGAGGATGAGGATTTGGGAATAACTTGGAAATGTGGTTTTAATCTCAATTAACTGTTTACCTAAATATGTTCCTAATATTAAACCATAAAGTATTACTAATGAATTAAGTAGGGCAAGATGTTAGCATGTGCTGGGATTATTGCACACGTCAGAAATCATTACTTACCTTTTTGCAGAGTATTTTGGATTTCTTTTGTTTTCTTTTTATCAGAACACTTTGGATCACAGTATGTTCCTCTTAGTCATCGTTGGAATTCCCTTGTGATTTAGGTAACTGTTAATCTCCATGTTCCAGGTGGTTCTGTGGGGCATGGAAGAGGATGTAAGTGGAATTCCGTGTGAAGACCCCTAAAAACGAGAAATAAAATCTAGATTTTTTACTTAATTTTTGTAACTTGGAACAGTCAAACCGTTTTTTCTTTAGTATGTTCATTAATGTGTGTTCATTAATGAGAACTTTGCTGTACCAAACCCAGGCACCTGTACTATGCCAAGAAAACGAGGGGACTTGCATAAATGTTGTCTTTGATTTTGCAGCCCTAGTAGGAGTTGATAAGCTTTACAGCTTTTCTGCAAGTCACTATTCTAATACTCTGGAAATGGAAAAACTGTCAAAATGACAGGAATCCTGTTCCTTCTCAGTGACTCTGGAATATTTCTTGTGTTAGAGAAGCGTATCATCCTCAAAGTCTCTAATGGCCCTGCCTATGTGGAGTCTACACAAGTTATACCAATTCTTCAGCCACTCTCCTTGACCTTCTCATTATCTTTACTTCTGTCTGGTCTGCAGGAGGATTGCAGCTAACTAGTGATATCAATGTTACAGGTCACCCAGACGTTTGTGTTTTTTGGTAGCAGGTTGGTTCAAGATCTCAGAGATGCAAGGCTCTTTTAGACAAGAGTAACATTATGGCTAATCTTACACCGTAAATATAAAATATTTTATTTCTTGAAAGATTTTTTTTTTCTAAATCTCATTATAAAGGAGAAGTTTATTCTTCTTTTAGATCCTTAAGCTAAATGAGAATAAAGAAATAGCAACTGTCTCTAAACAGAGTTCTTTTCAAAGCTCAAAATTATACAGAAAGCCACAAAAATTGTAAGAGTAGCATATCATAAGTAAAAATCTGAAAATAAAAACACCTCTGAAAGCTGTAGAGATTTTTATTGTTTATTATTATTAAATATCAATTTATTATTATTGATTTATTAATTTTATATTTCTATTATTATTTTAATATCATTAATTTTTTTTTAAGATCATGTCAAGATGTTTTAATTTTGTCATCTTGCTGAAATGGAATATATTTATTTTTCTTGTGTGTCGACCTGTCTAAATTGTTTCTGCCAGCTGGTAACAACTGAAGAGGTTTTTCTCAGCTATTCTGCCAATTTGCCAGGTTCAGAAACTGGAAGGAGGAAGACAAGAGTTTGTGAGAGCTTATCATCAGCCTGCTTCTCCCTTGTTCATCTCACCATAATGACATCTCTCAGTCCGAAAATCTCAAATCTTATCATATTCTGCTTTTTATTACCCATGTTACTTGGTTTTGTTTAAGGAGAAGAGATGACTCAGGGAGTTCTAACCACTCATAAAAGGTGAAATATTGAGAGGGTTTCGGTTCTGGTCACAGTAGTTTGGTTGAGGTTTTTAAAAGTCTCTGATTGACCTGCTATAAATGTAATGTGCTAAGTGCAGTTGCCTTTACTTAAAATTGCTTTAACTGTGGAATGAATTATAGATGCTGTGTATTCCCTGACAGAATATTTGTTTGTGTTTCCTGTGTGGAGAAGCGTGGGCTTGTCAAACCTTTTCCCCAGTATCTCTTACACCGGGGTGGCGAGGGCAGACTGGCTCGCTCGGAGCTGGCTGTCAGCTCTGAGCTGCAGTGACAGCTCTGGCAAAAGTCCTTCCCTGTTACAGCAGCTGCCAATGTCATCTGTCATCCTCCAACATGTTGTCAGCACAGCTACTTAATATTTAGGTGGAATATTGGTCTATACCTACAAACTTTGGGCCTAAGCTATATATAAATATGTTTATAAATAGACTTTGCTTATTCATGCTTGTCTTGGTTTGTTTTCCTACTGGTCCTTGAGGAAGTAAATCAATAGTGTGTGGCACTTGGATGCAGAAATACAACAGCACAGGTTTCTCTTCTTGCTTCCTCTTTCTTTATGTTGTATAATACTCGGTGAGAAGCTGATAGCAGATGTCTCTCATCTAATCCTAAATCTTTCTTTCATTGATTTCCAAATGTAAGGTAGAACAGCTCTAGTAGATTTGGCAGTGCTGGGTTAATGGACTTGATGACCTTAGACATCTTTTTCCAACCAAAATGATTCAATGATTCTGTTATTCTATCTCAAGTTACTGAACAATTTAAGTGTTACTTTTGCACTTTCATGAGTTGTAGTAAAAATAAGATTTTTTATAAGTCTTGCTACTTTTTGTCACAGATTCATGGGATAAGTTGAGTTGGAAAGGACCCCTCAAGGTCATCAAAGTCCAACTCCTGGCCCTGCACAGGACACCCCAAAAGTCACACCATTTTTTTGAGACCTTTGTCCAAATGCTTCTTGAGCTCTGTCATGTTTGGGACTGTGGCCATTGTCCTGGGGAGCTGTTTCAGTGCCCAATTACCCTCTGCGGGAAAAACCTTTTGCTGATACCCAACCTATACCTCCCCTGACACAGCTTCATGCCATTCTCTTGGGTCCTGTTACTGGTCACAGAGTGAAGAGATCAGTGCCTCCCCCTCCTCTTCCTCTCACGAGGATGTTGAAGATCACAATGAAGCTCCTCCTCAGTCTCCTCCAGGCGGAACAGACCAAATGACCTCAGCCCCTCCTTTTCAGGCTTCCCCTCTGGTCCCTTCACGATCTTCATTTTTTCAACATGGAATGAGTTGTTGAGGGAAAACTTAAGGGAGTTTTTCCATTTCTTCCAACTTTTTGAACTTGAATCGGCTTCTGGAACAGCTAATAATAATAATAATTTTCTGTAAAATGGATTTCATATTTGGTAATACAAATGGGAGCATGGCATTCTCACAGTAAGGCATATCCTCATAAGAAAATCTGAACTAAAAAGATATTTCAAAAAGCTAAGACAAGCCAGAATTTTTCTATTTAAGGTTGAAATCTGTGCTCCCCAGGCATAACACAGTTCACACTTAGAATATATCACCACAGGGACTAGAAATTGATTTCTTGATTTTTTTTTTTCTAGCAGCTTTTCCAAGTTTGTAATATGTGACCTAACAAGCAGTTCTACAGAAGCACGATAAATTTCTTATTAAATAATCTAATCCCCAGCTAGCTATGAGTCAAGGAACATTTGAGTATTTTCTATGCCATTTCACAATTTATTCTCCTTTTAAATGTACATTCTGTGTGCATTAGGAGAGAGAGTCTAATGCTTAGCCCAACAATTGGGTGTCAATGATTGAGGATTTCATTCTTTGTATCACAGGATAGTCATCTATGTTTACTGTGCAACACAAAATTTAAACAGAGGTGCTGAGCTCTGCTTGGATCACAGAATCAAAGAAATGTTTGTGTTGAAAAAAATTATTTTAAGTTAATAGACTCCAAGAGTTAACCCAGCACTGCTAAGCCCACCGCTAAACTCTGTCCCTGAGAACCACATTCAAACGACTTTCAAATACCTTCAGGCGTGGTGACTCCACCACATCCCTGGACAGCCTCTTCCATCAATTGATAACTGTTTTGGTGAAGAAATTTTTTGTAATATCCAAGCTAAACCTTCCTTGGCACAACCTGAGGCTATTTCCTCTTGTCCTATTGCTTGTAATTGAGAGAGAAGAGACTGACCCTCAACTCATCAACCCTCAACAATATTTTTCAGGTAAGGTCCTCTCTGAGCCTCCTTTTCCCCAGGCTAAACACCCCCAGTTTCCACAGCCAGTCCTCATGAGTCTTGTGCTCTAGACCCTTCACCAGCTCTGTTTCCCTTTTCTGGACATAGTCCCTGTTCTTTCATGTCTGTAAGTAATTTTTTTTTTTTTTCCCAGATGGTTGATGTATGTAATTCAGAGTATCTGTAACTTGACATGTGATTTTGTAGCTGGGGACTACAGGTCTCTTTAACAGGTCTCTTTTCATCATAAAGACACATCAGCACTTCTTCAGGTCTCCACCTATTATGTAGAAGGTCAGCGGATGCCTTTGTACACACCAAGACTCTGCAGAGGCACTGCACTGAAAATGTCTGCAAAGAGGAGGTAGCAAACCCAACTGGGATGATTTTTCCGAAGAAAGTATTAGATATGACAGTTTGGTGATAATATTAATTAGTTGTACTATGAGGTTTAATACATTAGTAGGTCTTACTCTTTAATGTAAGTGTAAATCTTGATTTTGGCTGGGAAATTTATATTAGCTCAAGTGGTAGGGGGATTATGTTGTGCAGCTGCAAATCCAATAACTGAGCAAAAAGTTCCAGACACAAACCCTTATAAAATTCGCCTTGTAACATCAGTAACAGTAAGAAAATACAATCCTTTCTCTGCTTGGAAAACAAAAGATATCATAAACAGTTTGAACTCCAGATCTGTGGCATTGCTTGGAAATAAAACATAATATAATCAGATCACGTTTTCTCTCAGATGGTTAGTTTTGTAGGAGAGCGCTGCCTGCTACTTTTTTGGAGGTAGATGGGGTTAGAAATGATTGTGAAATATAATCTGTGAAAAGGCTTATTAGAATGTGTTAAAAAGCTGTGTGACAAAAACTTCCTCCTCTTGCTGAGGATGTGAGCTTTGGGACATCTGCTGTTTTAGCTCATAAGCATGTTTTCTTAGAAGCCAAAAATCAATATGAAACCCAACATGCAGAATTTACTTCATAGCGAAAAATGTTTATTTGAAATAAAAATTTATCCTAAGATGCTTTTTCTTTTATTTTACAAAAGTATTATAGCCTTGCAAGTACAGTTCTATTTAGTTTTATTGTCAGTCTGGCAGCACAGGAGGGATGAGTTGCTGAATAAAAGTGTGTTTGCAATTTTTGCTGGGAAACACCTCACCTTCGACTCTGGAACCATATTTTTTCCAGGAGCCCTGAGCTCAGCCTATCACAGAAGATTCATTCTTCTGAAGATAATTTGATTAAATTGTATTTGGCTCTATGGGCTGGGAGCCATTCCAAGGCCTTTATTTTAATTCCTCATATCTGACTCTCTCAGGGCACCTCAGCCCTGCTCCCTGCAGCGCCCCATGGTGTGGCACCTGCTGTGTGACTGGCACTTCTGCCTTTCTCAGCAATTACACGTGAATATAAGAATGCAAATTAGTTACCCCATTTTCTAGATGACTCATCTCTACTGCACCTTGTTGCTGTGTTAGTTTTAACCCTCTTTTTAATCCCCCAGCCAGATCAACTTGCCTAACACAGCACTGCTGAAATGCAGTCAATTTGACTTAACCACTTTTATTTCCCATAGTTTTTGGTTTGTTTTGCAGAGTGATGGCCAAGTTTATCTTTAAATAATGCCATGAAGCATTGTCCATTGTCTCTCAAACTTAAGCAAGGTTTTATATGGTTTGCCTAATTAAAAGGGCTGTTGGTAGTACAGATGGTCATAGCCCCACTGGTAGGGAGGGTGCTGTCAGGATTTGCTCTGAGAATTAAACTCATGTATTTGTATTATATGCAAAGGAGTAGCCTACAATTAATGCTTTGACATTTTATTTCTAGCTTTTCAAACTGATTGCTATTCGATAATAAGAAATTGAGTTCTCAAGTTGAGGTCACGATTCAAAGTTCATTGAAATCAGCAGATAATTCTCTGAGTTTTTGATTTATTTAGAAAAACATTAAAATAATTTTTAAGTTACTATGGTTTAAATACATCTTTTAAATATTTTCCCAGGTGGATATTGAGCTGAGCATTTGGACTTCAGTCTGTTGCAAATAGAAAATAATGATGTTCATATATGTTAAAAATTAAAATTGATATATATTGTGGTTTAATAATTTAAGTAAGTGTCTCAGGTAAAGACTCTTAAAATGTGATTTATTTTAATAGCACAACTTAACATGATTTGATCTCTGTAGGAGGAAGGCAGTTCATTACTGAGGTCTCTATTTCTCAGCTGGCTCCACCACTTTGCAGCACAGCACTGTTTATTTTTTTTTACTAGGTCACTGGTTTCCACAGTAGGTCATGCTTTCTGCTAAACAGCTTGGCCTCCTATGGAGACAGAATCTGTGACCTTCTAAGGCTTCCTTGCTTGGGGGGTGTCATTTCTGCTTTAAAGAATAACTGTTTAATCGGAGGAAAATTTTCACTGCTGAAGTGTTAGAATGTACAGATTATTTAAAGGAAATTTCTAACCTCAGCACTTCACAGCAAAATATTGTTGAAAAAGACATTTTCATATAGAATGTTGACAAATAAAACATATCCTTTCTGTAACTCAAATGCCATTTTTAAATGCTTGAGATTAATTGAATTTTTGCATTTTTGTGGAACAGAAATGGAGTGAAGGAGATTTCTTTTTCCTTCTTCAAGCTTTCTCATCTGTTCATATGTATTTTCAACATGAGCTTTCAAATTTTTCTCAAGAATTTTTTTTTTCAATGAACAGGAGAACTGTTAAAACTCCTTTTCTTTCTCACCTCCACAGTGTTTGTTGGGCTTTGTTTTGTTTTCTTTGGGCTTTGTGTGTGTGTGCACGTTTTGTTTGTTTTAATAGAAAATAGCTTTTAATTAATCAAAACAATGGGGAAAAGAGAATAAAATGAGATCCCTGATTAATCTCCTAAATTTTGTCTGCAGTGCTATTTGTCTTTTCGTTTCTACTTTCATATAATCCTTTCTAAAATACCCTTTAATTAGAAAGGGTGGAATTTCATTTCTTTGCTAACATTGCATACAAAAGTGATATGTATGCTATTGCAGATTTATGAAGAGGATACTCTTGTATTTACAAGACATTATATATGGCAATGTTATGAACACTCTGTTTTCATGTGTCTGTTTATCAGCCAATACAAATAATTTAGAAGAGATTTTTAACTTATCTCCTGGAAACTTACTGTATGAAATTGTGAAATTAATCTGCTCTTCTGATCTCCTTTAAATCTTGCTTGCTTTTTATTTGCTGCATTACATTACAAGCACATCTTTCGCAGGTATTAGGTGACTTCACAGCTAAGTGCTTGAAGAAGCAAGTACTTCTTACAAACCTTCTTAGAGAACCTTCTGCATCAGGACTCAGAAGATGACAAACTCTACAAAACCAAATCAAATTCCAGAGGACAAAATCACCACCCACAATATACTTTCTGATTTTTGCTGGTTTATACTGTCATTTGGCATTTGTTCTCATTGAAGAAATTCAAAAGCAGTAAAATTAGATGCTTTATTCTGCAATGTATCCATGTTTGTCAAGGTGGATTACCATAGAGAATCAGAGGAGTTTTATGCATCTACAGTGGTTTTGTTTTCCTTCAAAGAGTGTGTTGTTGCGGTGCGTTTTGAGGTGGAGGCCCCCCGGGGATGTCCCCGGAGGGCCCCCTAGGCTGTGAGCTGGCTGGCAGCAGCAGGCAGGCAAGGAGACTCCACACGGCTTCTGAGGGTGCTGAGCAGATGAAGGTTTATTTGGGGTCCCAACCCCGGGAACAGCATGGCTACTGAGGGAAAAGGGGGGAAGGGGGAGGGAGGGGGAGCCTCGGGGAGGGAAGGGGCAAGAGGGGGGAAGAGGCTGAGAGAGAGGAAGGGCTAAGAGCCACACTGATCCCCTAGCACAGCTTAAGAGGGGAATTGAAGTGGGCGCGGAATCAGACTTGGGCCAATGGGATTACCTGTACAGGATGGCTCAGGGCAGGACCACAGGCTTAGAATATACCATACATTTCGGAGGGGTGAGACAGAGCATACCATTTAAATAAAATGGAATACAACAGTGTGTCAATAGGGTTCTTAGAAAATTTACTTTAGCACTTTTTACCACTGTTTGCCCCAGAAATATTTCAGAGTGCAGTCAGAAAATTTATTGGTGTAGGGCCCAAGAGTACACTCCCTCTTTCACAGCTAGACCCATCTAGGTCCCTGGAATATATGCTCAACTGCACAACTTCTGTGAGAATTTAATTTTAATTTTAAAGAGAAATGTATTTTCCAGATGGGGATTTCATTTAAGCAGAGCCCCTTCCACTCAGCGTAGTGCACTGAAATACTCCATCCTTTTGTGTTGTTTTTCACAGCTGGGACTCTAGTGAAAGATTCATCCCATGCTGAATTCCCATATTTATTGAGGAGGGCTCAAACCCACCTCATCCTTCAGCAAAACATTAAGGGATTTAAGAGTGAGATTAAGCTTTTGCTTATGATATTTTCCTTTCCTTTCCATCTGAAGGTGGACATTTTAACATGTCCATTGCCTCATGTTCTGTCAGTACGTACCTTGGGACAAATGTTTTCTGTTTCATTGCGCCTTCTCTTTGTGTGTTTATGCATGAGCAAATTATTTTTCAGCCATATCCATTCTATAATTAAAATTTGATCCATTTGAAAACTACCACAGGTTCTGATTCTTTTTGTGGATTCTCTCTCCCTTTTGCAGATTTTCCAAAGAATCAATGTGTGTTTTTGTAGCATGTAAGCACGGCACTAAATGAGTCCATTGCAAAACCATATTGAGAATTTTGCCCTTTTCTTCTGGAAAACCAAATATGACTCCTCTGAGATATATTAAAAAAAAAAACCAAAAACTAAGGTTTTATACTAGGTGTTATTATATAACAATATAATATGTCAAGGTAATCCTAAAAAAAATAAAGTGGAAAACTGAGAATACAGTAATAATCTTAATAAAGGTATGAGAAAATATTTTAAAGATTTTTGTAGAGAATTAACTGACAATCAGGAAATTACGTAGAAAAAAATAGTCATTAAATATTTAGAAGTTATTTGAAGAAACACCCAATACAAAGAAATTATAAACAAAGGTGATTTAATTTCTGGAAATTGCTGCTCAGATACTTAAGGAAAAGAGAGAACATGCTGTTAGACCGCCTGCTTAACAAGTGCAGTATCTTCAGTAGCTATTTAAGTTATTTAGGTTCAGTGTTGCACTGTACAGGAATCCAGTACTATCCATACTTAGATGCATGCTTTTATGGAAGTGATAGCTATGAGATGAGCATTATAAATATTTACAACCATAAATAGTTATTAGTGCTGCCATATGCTTGGGTTTCCCCACACATGCTCTTCTTTTATCTTCCCAGAAAGTTTCTCTCTAAGCAGAAGAAGCCCACCTTGGCCACCAGTTTGGCAGTCTGGATGGAAAAGCGGTGTTGAATGAGCTACTGGGAATCCCAGGATCAGAAATAAAAACAGTGAGCATAAAATCAGGATTCCTATGTGTCCACATCCACAAAGGACCTGCACAGCATGTTTGAGGTACCTCCTGCATGTCTTTAGAAGCATCTTGCTTACTGTGCATGTCCAGGAACTTTGTTCATGAGCAGCCATAGCAGATGATTTTGTAATTTCTCTGCAGAAAATACTTGGTAGAAATTTGAGTAACTTATTAGGTCTTAATGTCCACTCTACCTATCAAGTTATAATTTAGAAAAGTTCTTTGGTAGGCCAAATCTCATATATCATTAATTAAATGAGATTTCTTATTCTATTTAAATAATCTGATTAAAATCTGGTTAACTCTGTGCTCTCTATCCAAAAATGGGGTCTTGTCCAGAAATTGTATATGTAAAAGCTGAAATTTCTAGGCTAGTACAGATATTCTTTACATGAAAGACCACAGACATAAAGTGTCATGTCTTTCTGCTAGCATGAAAAAGATATGTTGGGTTTTTAAAAATTTTTAATGTCTTTAGGGATTATGTGATAATGGAAATTGTATCCATGAGTGTTAGCAGTTTTTTATTCACAAAGGCTTGAGTATGTCTTCTCTGAGACTTTTATCAAGATTTGACAGGCTGAGATATGAATCATAAATTCTGTCCTGTCATCACGATTTCAAGGCTTAAAGACCATCTTGCACACCCAACTCAGATAAGTAATTTTATTACTATTTTCAAGAAAATGACATTTGACTAGAACAACATTTGAAAATATTCAGGAATTATCAAAAATCAAATAGTTTAAAAAAAAAGTTATAAAATGTATCAAATGGTACAAGACATTGGCTCCCTGTCTCGAGTCATAACTAAGGAGGGATTGTGTGTGTATTTTAATAAGCAATATTTACTTGCTAAAATAAATTATTTAGAAAATTAATTTTTAAATATGGTTTAAATGAACATATTTGAAAATTATTACATGCCATATTATGATGATTTATAAGAGCAAAGGATATTGAATGTTCTCATTAAGATTCACAGTAGACATATAATGAACATAAGCATTCATAATTGGTTTCATTACCTGGATGCATTTTTTGTACATTTCTACTCTGTGCTTTTGAATAATTTGAAAATATGTTGGATTTTATTAGGAATTGTGGTGTTTTGCCTCAAAATATTTTTCCCCAAATTGCAAGGAATACATACTTTTTGAGGTGTTTTATCTCTAGTACTAGTGAGAATATTAATTAGGAAATGTTTATCTGTCTTTTTTATTCTTGTGTTTTTATTTCATGTAAATAGAAATCTTTGTGGTGTAATCTAGTTGTAGGAGCACAAATGACAGACACTCTTTACTAAATTTTAACCCTATTTTGCAGAGTTCTAGCTGTATGTCCTTAAGCAAGGCACTTATCTCAGTTTTACAGACAAGAAAGGTTCTTTTCTATCTACCCAACAGGGATGTTAAGAGTATTAATTTGTTAAAAGCATGAAAATTCAAGCAAAATGAAACATTGTTATTAATGCATTAAACTCCAGTTTGCATACAGGATCCTAAAGAAAACCAAGTTTTGAAGACTCAAGACAATTACAATGTAGCATTGCAGATGTAATCACAAAAAAAAAAAAAAAAATCTTGTGGTTGCTTTTAAGATGTTTAAGGCTTCAACACTTTTTGTATTTTGTTGCTACCTTTGGACTTGGTTGCTTTAACTGGTGACTCTTAGTCCACTTCAGTCCATGAAAGAATTCGTGGTTTTGAGCTTCTCTGGAAAGCCTTTTTAGCTACTTTACTGTATACCCACACCCCGAATGAGGAATGTTCTTGTATTCACTCTCTCATTCCTTCCTTCATTCAATTACTTCATTTCAGCCAAAGAGTTGGTACCCTGGAGTAGTCAGAGGAGAACTTCTTGAGGTGTTTCAATGGTACTGTAGCAGTCAGTCTGACTGCTTTCTGCAGTAATTTGTTTTGTTTAAAGGAGCCCATCCAAGGTCTGACAGGGGAAAGTTAAAGTGTCAATGGTGTCAACAGTGGTGTTCCTTCTTGCCACAGCTATCTGAGGTTGTGGGCTCTGACCATCTGAAAGGAATTACTCCTGTCTCAAAGAACACCTTTTTCTTTTTCTTCCCACTTTACTGTGGGTGACTAGCAGAAAGAGTTCTTAATTAAAAACTCTTATTTCATTTAGTATGAAGCTTTAGTTGTGGCAAGCCTTAATCCTTTTGTTTATATGAACTCAGGTTTGTGGTTCAGGTTTTCTTTACCACCCTTCCCAAGTGTGCCATACTAATAGTTTTCTCAAGTTTTTCTTGTGCCTAGGAAATTATCTGTGATTCTACTCTGCCTTCCAATGCACAGTTTTCATTCCCTTGCCAGTTCCGATCAGCCAGGCTGGAGTCAGGCACACACACCTCTGTTCAAAACCACTCTCAGGTTGGACTGGCACAGCTCTGTTGACCAGAGCTGTTAAGATGGGTGATCCAAAATAACCTACGGGGTTTTAAAGGGGTGAGGCTGAGAACAGCAGTTCAAAATGATGTAAACAAAGTTTATTGGGTGTGGGAACTTCCTCTGTGTGCAGATATCCTCCTCTGTGATACTGATGGAAAGCCAAGATAAATGCATTTATGCGTTTTCCTAGAAAGCAAACAAGCAAGAAGGGTTTATTGCATTAAGATTAGTAGTAATGTTGACAGACTTGAAAATAAGATTGAGGTGCTAGATTAATTTTTGGCAAGGAAAAAGAGAAGCCACAAAGACCCCAAAATAATGTACACTTCATTCTTTTGGTTTTACCCTTAATGTACGTATAAAATAGTCATGTGTGTGACTTGCACTGATTAATTACCTCTGGTCTATCAAAACCCAAAGAAAGAACAAATGTTCATTCTTGGTTAAGGTTGATTATACTCAAGTGACCTTGCATTGAGCTGTGATTTTCTTACTACATGAAAATCAGGATATTGAAGAACTTAGTATTCCTGTGGGAAAGTGGAAGAAAACAGAAATAATTTATAATATTTTTATTAGCAAAAAATATTGTTCATGCACAAAACAAGATCTCAGTATCATTTTGACAATCCCCAAATATATTTAATGAGAAATGAATATGGCTTTAAAGAGTCAAGAAAAGTGGCTTTGATGTACACTTGAGTGTCTCCCCTTAGTCTTTTGAGATCACTTGTGCAAAGAAGTGAGCACTTTTTTACTTATGCACATGCAAGCCACTGTTCCTGAAGATTTGCAGGCTGAAAAATGTGTCTTTGGCTGGCCTGTAGTCACTTTTTATGTGACTGATCTCAAGGGCTAAGCAAATAAAGAGACAAGAATATGGTGCCAATGCAATGTTTAAAATCACATGTATAACATAAAGGTTTAATATAATTTTGAATACTGAATAAATAATTATAATGTAAGTGAATTTGAAAAGATCCAAGAACAATGTTTATTTAATTTGGGTGAAGTTTTGGCAGACTATCAGTTAAATTTCCAGAAGCATTTTGCAACAATATTTATATTTGTGCATTGCTCACAAAAGACCTCACATAATAATATGCTAAGAAATAATAGATATTCTCTCCATAGCTGAATGCAACAAAGTGTAATTACTGAAAAAAATTGATCAAAAGTCTAAAACTCGAGGTTGTAACTCAGAGTTGGTTTTCTTTTACTGTCCTCTTTAAAATTTTGGGAAACTGGTTTTAAATTAAATTCTCTGCTATTTCTTCTATGAACTTCCAGAGCATTTCCTCCTTCCACTGAACTGGGGCAGTTTCAATAGGAGTGATATCACCCCCCTGGGCCTGATACCGTTCCTCATTTTCTGTGTTTATGTGACTGCCCAATCTATACCAAGGAGACTGATGGGCTCCTGCTGGTCACAAGTGCTGCTAGCTATGGGAGGAATGATATCCAACCCCTTTCAGAAAAGAGGTGATTAATCCCTCTAAGTGTAGTTCATATTTCTCTCTTGCTAGGGATTTTTGAGTGGGCCTTGCTGTCCCCAACTGTTTCTGGTTTCACCCTTGCATTCTTTTTATGTCAGGAAAGAATAAGGACCTACATTTTTTCCCTGCTGGGGATGTAGTAATTTTTATATTTCCCAATATAAATGGCTGTGGGTAACCACAATTTTGCATGAAAAGCTTTATCTCAATGTGTATATGTGCTAAAATCAGGCTGAGAGTTGCAGACAAAGGTGGAGTGGTGAAAGAGAGTCTCTGAGTCTCCCTCTCTGCCCATCAGTGGTGAGGGAATCATACTGTCCCAAGTTTGATTTTCAGCACTCCCAGCTTGAAAACCAGGTGAAACTGGACTTGAATTTCCAAAGTATAGGATGTAGCTTTCCATTAGATATGTTGCCTTTAGAATGTCTTCTCCAAATTCGGTCTGTGACAGCAGTTTTCATTTTTTTTTAGAATAGGCTGGAGTGAGTGTGTCTTAATGATACTTAGCATGTACATAGGTGCTCTGTATCCAGGGCAGGGATTGTATTATTTGAAGTTAAGTGAATGTATTCATCTGTGAATCCTAAAACTCCAGATTCTTGCATCACAGCGCAGGTTAAATCTTGTTGGTCTGAAGTATTTTCTTACTCTATTTTAATATTCAGTTTTAATCTATTACTGCTCCAAATTTATTATAATTAATGCTGTTTTTTTCATTAACCAGCCATGATACTATTTTCTGAAGATAACAATCTGTTAGTAATGCATTATTTAAATGTGAATAACAATAAAATAATAGAGTTTTACTGTACCTTTATTATTTATTTGCATATTAATTGTTATTTTTGTTTTCAATAGCTTGTGATTTAAAAAGTACTCTGGGAAGTGAATGTAATTTCAAAATAGTTATCATAATGTACTGAACATTTGCTACTGATTAAATGATTTTGACTATTGAAGAAAACACAATTAATTTTTATTATTTTATAACTAGTGAACAAATATTGCTTAATAAAATATTTACAAACTTAAATGCTTAAATTACTCTAGTAAAATATGTCAATTTTTAACTTGATAATGTTACAATGTGTCATTCTTCCTATGTCTACAACTATGTTAGCACAGGAAAAGTTAATTACTGCTTTCAGGTTCTATCAAAATATTTATACGTAAATTACCTCTTTTTTTTTAATGAGAAAGGTTAGTAGATGTCTAAACAAATATAGAAACACAACTCAGTAAAATATTCCAGTTTTACAACTGTTTTATAGCATTATCTCCTTTCTTGTTTCTAAGAATCTTCTAGGCAAAAAAAACGTTTCTTTCTATTATTGCACAGATAGTTTTCAAGTGGGTTCTTAGCATGAATGTTTCCATAAATATATATATAACATTATATATAATATTATATATATACATACATATATATATATAAAGTGTACATTTTTATATATATACGTAAAGTGTACATCTTTCATTTGCTAATATTTTTTTTAGAGTGTAAACAGCAGACTGCATTGCTGATGCCTCTTTGACGAAAAGACAGTGAGCTCCTCAAAAAATGAAGCAGGCTCTCAAGTGAAGCTTTTCTGTTCGTTCTTTCTGATCCTTTTTTTTCCCCACTCAAGGGATGATTGTTATCAGTGTAAGTTATGGACTGGCTCTGACCCTCTCTGGTGTCTTCCTTTTTCTGTAGCGCAAGCAGAGTGAACAATGCCAGGGTAACAAACAGCTGGACTCTTGAGCATGCATTTTGGGTAACAGATTTTTGAGAACAACAGAAAGCAGTAAATCTAAACTCGAATCACATTAGACACACAGTTAAAAACTGTGGAAAAATGCTTTCCCTTCACTGTCGTATTGTCCTTCTCTCCCCAAGGTGCCTGTGAATTACCTCTCTTTGCCCAGTCCCTCACCTCATAAGGTTTTTCACTGGTGTCATGCCTGCCAGATAATGGACTCAGGTGAAGTGCTGGTGTTTCTGTGAGGATCAGTTTGAGATTCAACTGGGAATCTAAAATATTGTGCCTCTCTTCTCCCAGTATATTAAGAAAATGGCGGTATGGAGATAACACCTACAAACTCACTTCATACACATAAATGGGTATTTTTCCATATATCAAGGTGAGTAATACCTCCTCTGGCACACTGGGAGTCACTGGAGAAGAGGCTGAGCTTTGAGTATAAATCTACAGCATGTAGCTCATATCCAGCTTGCTTGGACTGCAGCAAAATAAATGTACCACTGTCTGCACCAGTCCATGGAGAGAGAAGTGCAAGTTCTTGGAGATGTACAGTGGAACTTGCTTGCCAGATTATTTTGTTAGTAAGTGCCTGCACCCTTACGAACTTCATCTTACTGGATATAAATTATAGATTAATTAATTTGTCTCTTTGCATATTGTACAGATATTCCTCTTTCTGTAGATAAAGAATGGAACTTTAAGGTTTGAGATGCTATGCCTTTATCAGAAATCAATATAAAATGAAGTTCAAATGTTTATTTTAATACACCTTTCATCTATATTTAAAAATAAAATCAGATGGAGCCATTTCTTGCCTACCTTGGTGTTTGCAAACTAGACAGGACTGTATTAGACTGATAAAGTTTTGCAGAGTGTATTATAATAGTGATATTTATATTTCTCTTGCATCCATATCCAAAAAGGAAATAAATCAATGAACTATTTTTAAGCACTTTTTCATGTTTTCTCTAGTGTATAAGCTCTATGATGAAAATTATTTTCTCAATCACTGCTACTGCAGCTTCATGTATTTCACTAGGACTTGCTCTTCACCTTTGACAAAACTGCAGAATATATCTCAAGTATAAAATAATTTCTCCCACTATAAGGTAGAATATTTTTAAATTGTGAATTCAGTAGTAATTTCACGGTACATGTAAAATTTTCTTTACTCTCTCACCCCCTTGTCACCCCCTCCACTCAATATCTTCAGTTTTTAACTCTTTAAAGGTCAGATTTTTCTGTTTTCTCTTTTAAAATGGAATAGCATTAATGAGCTATTAAAACTATGAGAATTAATAGTAATAAGTAATTGAAGGTGCATTCATAGCAACAAGAGTTGGAAGACAAATTTATAAATGCCTTCTGAAGTCAGGAAATATGAGAGAAATAATTTGAAAGAATTTAATCACTTTAAATCAAACATATACATAGTAAAGAATACGGCATGTTTTTGCATAAATATGTACTGCCATCAGAATTTCATCATGAATACATTGTCCATAACAATGTATGGACATAATAATATCCATAATAATGTATGAATCTCTCTTATGAGATTCATTACAACTTGTAAAGCTGAATATGACCTAAGAGTCCCTAGATTCTATTATGGTAGGGTTACCAGGCAACTGCTGGGGAATCTGCTACTTTATAAGTATTAAAATAACAATTTCTGAAGGTCCTGATTAATTTTAGATATTTCCAGATTGGTTTTAGATTTGCAGATCTACTTTACTCATAAAATAGTATTGCATATACATGTGCATTTGTTGGGTCTAATTTTGAAAAGTCTGTGAATTTCCACCCATGAGTTAGACCATTCACTTCAAGAACCTGTTCAAAAGTATTGGATAAATAATGGAAAGATATTGGTAAACTTGACCCATGTCTTTTTATATATCCTCAGGAACCTCCTGTGCAAATCAGCTTAGTCATGTGATTTCACTCGGTTTCTTAGAATTTCGATTTAGTTCCTAAATCTTACACAGTGAGAGTCTTCATATCACTTCTGGATGATAACACTGTTTCTTCCTTGAAGGCCTTCTTTCACTTTTTCTCTTGAACCACTCTAAAGTATTTAATACCTTACTTTACAAAAAAAAAAAAAAAAAAATTCCTCTCCTGAGCCTCAAATGAGTAAAGCATCAGTTACCTGTAGATGTCCAATTGTAACTTCCACTAGCTGAAGATGTTGACCATGTTATATTCTGAAAAATTATTTGAAGTATGTATCCATATCTATCATTGTCAGGCTGAGATCAAGTTTTGTGCTCTTTTTGTATGAGCACTGAAAATCTGTAACATTTGAAGGTAAATATTATTGGAGCTGGAATTCTGGCCTCTCATTCCAACATTGCAGTCTGCATCTATCTCATCCCAGTCAAAGCTGCTGGGTATTGGTAGACAAATCTCTGTTCCAGATACCTTCTTTTTGCCCAGTAGACTCTGACATGCATATTCTGTTCTGGAGAGAAGCAAGAGAGGAGGGCTGACAGAGCCATTCTGTTTTCCAGCAGACAGCATAAACAGACAAATCAGGCCAAGATTATAATTTTAGCAGCTCTTCATCCTCAGGTATGTATGTTTCTCCTTTAACTGCTTAAATCTTGCTGCCAGCTAGGTTCTTGCTCTTAATTCTCTGATAACTGAAGGATGAGAAGAGCTGGAGAGATAGAAGGGCTTAACAGTAAGCCAAGAAGGTGAGAAATTTGTTCTGGTTTTCAGAAAATAAAGACTCTTCAGCCTTCAAAATAAGTGAAATTTATTTTAACATTACCAATTGATATTAAATAAAAAGATATCAGGAGGCATATCCCATTAATTCCTCTGATTTCCTGGAAGAGGGGATGCAATAAATTGTGTACAATCTGGTTCAGCAGATTGGCTTATATCAGTACAAAAGCTGTGCTCAGATCTGCAATTGTTCATGATCAATGTACTCAGATGATAGCAAAGATTAGAGTTTGGTGAGTTTATTGGCTAAGAAATATGTTACCTGAGTATCAGAAAGGCATGTGAGTGTATTGGCTCAGTATTTTTATCTCACAGGAACCAGAGTGCAGCTTTCTCTGAAGTGACTACATGGATTATTTTATTGTCTTGCTATAGGACCAATGATCAGGATTCTGAAAGGTCATTAGTAGTGAAATCTGTTTTCTCAGCATTATAGGAAGTTATAGAGATTTCAGATGATTGGTTTAGTGCCAAGGCATGCCTGTCAGTTTTGTTGTTGACATTGGGACTTACTAGAGAAGCAAATATTTGTTCTTTCAAGAATCCATTCCATCTCTTGCATTCAAATATAACTATGAGTAGCCAGACAAAGAAAAATCTGTCATTTACCCTAGCTGACTGGAAGTTTGGTTTCCCTTTCTTGTTCTTCCCCCCATGACATTTCTTCCCCTCATAAGATTAATTCAGCTAAAAAAAAAACAAAAACAAAAAAAAAAAAACCACCACCTTTCTGAAAATGAAGAGATATAAGCCAAAGATAGCAGAGCTATTCTATAAAGTCCTACCTGCCCCTCAGCTCCCACTGGCATCATGTCTGCACACTCTGTATGTACTTCTTTGTAAATATCTCTGCTCAGAGAGAAAACCAAAGGAATCCTTAACTATCTTTTGTCATCTCTGTTCAGTCCTGTTGGTAAGAACTGAGGTGTTCAGTGGGTTCCAGTGTCAGGTAAAACTCACACTAATAGAGAAGAGAAAAGTTGTAGGTAACCAGGCAAGCTCAAGGACTCAGAACTCTGTGAAATTCTCCAGGACTGTTTATAGGGTAAACAAAGCAGTATTCAGGTAAGCATGGGGTAGCAGAACTGTTCTCAAGCATTATCCCACCTTTACACTGGCAAAATATTTCTGATGTGGTTTCAGTTCTGAAATTGAAGTTTTCCTTGCTGTTGTTGCATTGCTTTTATAATTATTTTAAACACACATGACACAATTCAATTATAATTATAACTTGCTCTGCATCTCTTGCACTAATGTAAAGAGAATCACAGAATTGTGTGAGCTGGAAGGGACCCAGAAGGATTATCAAGTCCAACTCTTAAATGAATGGGCCATACAGGGATCAAACCCACAACCCTGACATTGTTAGTACCCTGCTCCAACCAACTGAGCTTGTCTCAGGGTCATGTTATAAAAATACATAGAGAGAATAGATTGTTAGAAATACCTGCTGCTTTAGGTAAAAATAGTGTTTCCCTTTACAGGAGCTGTCTAGTTAATACCTTCCATTTCAAGGTGTGTCAAAATTTTCTTGATAGGCCTGTTTCTTCATAAAATAATAATAACAACAACAACAAAAACGACAACAACAATAATAAATAATGATGGCAGAATCTCAAAGGCAAAATCTCTTCTCCATGTGAAATGGCACTCAGAGGCAGAGGGCTGAAATCCCTCAGCATGGTGGTGTGGCAGAGCTCCTTAGCAGTGTCTCGTGCAGCTGGGAGCTTGTTTCCTCAGCTGTCAGTCGCAGTGTGTTATTACTTGATCGCTGGGGTAACAAGTTGGAAAATGCTGCCTTTGCTGCTTCACAGGCCTGGTTCGTGTATTTGCACTGTCAGACTGCCACAGCCACTGCCTCTGCCTGTTTTACCTCTCTGTTTGCCTTCTTCCCTGCAGGACCTGTAAATTTGATAAGAAACTAGGAAGAAACAGAGCCCAAACTCTGCTGGAGAGAAATCCTGTCGAGTTGCTTTATTTTAGCTTAAATCCTTGTGGGGGTGGGAGAAGAAGGAGGAAGTTGCTGAAACAGTTCATGCTGTTCCATTTTCACATAGACTCCTGGCAGTCCGTTCTCCAGGTCCGGAGGTTCAAAAGGGTAACAGAAAAATCTGGAGAAATGCCAAGAAGACAGAACAGGGGAAATTCTCACCACAGTGTATCAATGAAAAGAAAAACGTTTCTATAATTCCCATATAATACAGCTTCTATACAGTAATGAGAGACTACTTATGCGATCAGAACAGAGAAAGACCCTTTTCCATCCATGCAACCGTATTGGTAAGCTGTATTCTTTGATTTATTTCATTTAAATAAAATATATTTGGATGTAAAATAGTCATCTATTAGCAATAGATATTCAGATATCTATTCAGAATAGATAATTCAATTTTAATTATTAAGAGAGTATATCTCTTGAGGTCTCCTGGGACTAAGAGTGAAAAAGATGTAAACTTCAGGTTAATGAGAATCCAAGGGCTCACCAAAACACTTTTATTTATTTCCCATTAACTGAGAAGTGTTTTTAAAGAAAGATAATCCTTTTCACCCAACTCTGTCCATTCTCAAACTTGAGCAAAATTAGTTTACAACATGCACTGTTTGTGTCATAGGAACACCACAGTATGGAAGTCCAGACATCACAAAAGGAGGACTTAGTATTACAACTAAAGTTTATTTTTTAATATCTAAGAGTTAGGTTCAGACTGATTCCCTATATGATCTTCCACCTCTCTGTTGTGCCATAAGGCCATTATATTTCTGCAAATGTGGCTACATGGGCAGCAAAACCAAGATGCTTAAAATTCTCATCCCCTACATCAGGAATATTGAGCTCTGAGATGTTTTACTGCATATTAAATGTTATTTCCAATAAACAGGAACAAAAGTCCCAATTTTAATAGTGTTTGCATATTCAGTGAGAATCTCTACATAATGAAGCCAAAGCGTAGATCTCCATGGATTTGATGCGCTTTAATTAGGCATTTCCTGAGCATCTCATAATGCCTCAGTATTGTAAACCCAAGGAGGTTAGAGTGTGAAAAGAGGAAACAAACTTAACAATGATTTTACTGGGGGGGATACCATTGTAGAAGTTAGACCAGCTCAGTAATCTGAAGGAACTTGAAAATTAAATCCCTGCTTTAAAAGGACCATTGTTTTGCACACATGCATGGTACTGTGCTGCATGAGAAATAGATGTTCCTTTTCATACTTTTTACACATTTTGACCTGTTGTTTTCAGGTCGTTTTTCCTTTTTTTTTCTTTATTTTAAGTTTGTTGGATTTGGGTGTGAGGGGTTTTTGTTTGTTTGGCTGGGTTTTTTTTTTTTTTTTATGTTTTTTTTATTCCATCTCTTTAATTATGACAAATCTTGATGCACAGGCAGTAGCCAGGAGATTACCACATCCTGTATAGTACCACTTGAAATGAATTAGACCTCAACTCTCAATTAACTCTGCTTAAATTGGCCAATTCATGTTCTCTGTAAAGGAACCAAAATGTTTTGTGTATGTTTCGTGTAGGTCATTGTTTTCTTCTGCTTTGGCTGCAGAATCAGCTAATGCAGCCTCTCTCTGATCTCAAACTTCATTCAGTCTTAGCATAATTTAGCAATTTGTTGTCTAAGAGACTGTAACTAGAATACTCCTCTTCCTACAAAGAGTTTTAAAGTACTTCACTGATCATTTTCTGCTCCTCATGCTAATCTCTGAGTTCCACTGAATTACTGCTGTTTGTACAGGGAAAAAAAAAATGAAAAGGAAAATGATGTTCCCGTTGCACTATATACAAACAGCAATTGAAAAAGGAAACAATGGGTAGAAAAACTAGCATCAAGACAAGTAAAGGCTGACTAGCAGAGAGTGTAGTGAAAAAAAGAAATTAAAAAAGAAAACATCATACATAATCTCATTCCTTTAGAACTCTTTATTTTCATTTAACTCCTTGTACCAAGTTCCCTTTGCTTCTGAAGCACAAACTGATATCATGACATTTACTACATTTCAGGATAAAGAAAAAGCAGAGGGAGAGCTATGAAATGCAAGATTAAATTGTAGCTGTTAACTGCATAAATTAACGTGCATCATAATATGTAATTAATATGTATCTCCAAAGCAGAGAATGTTTGCAGCAACCAGCACTGGTCTGGTTTGTAATTGCTGTTCCAAGAAACAGGTGAGATTGTATAAAGTCTCTGGTGGCTGATTAATGGAGATTTCTCACACACTCAGTTACCACCTGGCTACCAAGAAAGAGAGAAACATCTTTCTATCACTCCATATTTAAAAATAGAAATTTGTCCCAATTCTGTTTCAATACATTTTTTCTCCATTATGAAATCAGAATACAGTGTCTTGAAAGACTTTTGTCTTTTGATCAACTGTAATCTAAACAGTCAGAATATGTAACAAGCATTTTCTTGGTGTTGCAGTTGTCAGCCTCTCCCTTCACATTTTTACCCATGCTATTCTGTGGAAATAACACAGAAATTACTAGTGAACTTTGAAATTATCCAGTTTTTTTAATAAACATCTCATGTGGTGTTATAATTAAAAACATTTACCTGATTTTCTTTAATGAAGACCTTTTTATACATATTTTCTAGACCTTTAGCTCATTCTTTATTGTTTTTCCCAAAGAAAGAATACATTTTCTCCAACTTTTGTAGGGTGGAATTTTGAGTCAGTCTATTTTACTTAAAACCCATTTCTAATTCCAAACCTGACCAAACCTGAAGTAGCATAAATTATACTTTAGTTTTCTTCATCTTCTGCCCACAAATTGTTTAGCTCTTTCTCCATGTATTTAATTTCAGTAATACAAGAATTCCTTACAAGCTACTGGGAAGGGTTATTTCATTATTCTAGCTTCTTTGTAAAGTAGAACCTTTTCATTTGATGAAGCAAAATAATTGTCCATCTGACTTAAAGAAAATTCTGCCTGTGAACAGGTCAGTGATTCATATTCCACAGGAGCCAAGGTGGAACCTATTAATGAACACGATGTCTCACTTCTGAGCCTGCCTGATGATGCTCTTCAGAAATGAAAAGAGAGATACTGTTCTTAAAAGGATCTGGGAAGCTCACTGTGACATTATTAAAATGCTCTATTTTTACATGAGGGTCAAGTTGGAACAGCTCCAGTGGTAAGGCTGTGGCAGTCGTCCTGTAATGAGCACAGTTGGGTAGGAAATGTCTCCTTGACTTCAATCCCATTAATAACATCCCACATGAGGGAGGTTTGCCAAAGGGTCTGTAAGAGATTCCTTTTAGTTTTATTTTCTGTTACTCCTGTCATTAGCTTGTGAAACTTCAGATCACAAGGTCTTTTGAACACATCTCGGGTAACTGGCACACAATTCCTTTTTGCTTTGGATCTTGTTTGCTCTACTAATAGCAGTGTCTTTAAAAACAAAGTAATTTCTTCCTGCTCAAAAGAAATATTAGCCTGCTTAAAGTACCTGGTTCAAGAATTGTCATCTATTGCAGATTCATGGTTTTTTGGCATTAAATGCTAAAGCTTTAAAACCCTCAATTATCACTGTTAAATATTCATAACATTTAGCTTGGTAGTTCAGCAAAAGTGCAACTATGGATGTCACAGGAGTTGTCAATAATTAATGCCTCTTAATAAAAAATGTTAGAAATTGGTTTGAATTTATTAAAATCTGCCTCAACTTTAAAACGCCTTTTATGCAGCAATCTGATCCAATATGACCAAGAACACTTAGGATTTTAACAGACTTAATTTCATGATAAAAAGCCCTGGTTAATAATGATGTTCACCCTTTAAATTGACCAATAAGAAATACTGCTAGGATATTAAATATTTTTTTTTAACACTGACTGATGTCACATGCTTTTAGGACTTCAGTTATTGCAACTCTTTCTTATTTAACTTCCTCAGATTCTGCTGTCTCAGGAGATGGCAAAATGCTGGTATTAAGTTATCACTCCATGGATTATCTCTGTCCATCACTCTTCCCTTATATTTCATTCCCTTCAATTAATCATTGTACCTATTATCAAGTGCTTATAGGTATTTGTATGTACTCTTTTATATCAAGACTGACTACATTATCTCTATTCCTGGAATAATTTCGTTTATGTTTCTGTGTTCCTTCAACCACATCATTTTAAATCTCCCAGCTTTGAATCACTTTACATCTTCTTCATAACACCCAAGGCTCTTCTGCTCCTTTGAATCTCTCCTATAGTCTCAGCTCTCCCACCTTTTAGATTCTTCTCCTTCTCCCCACAAGTGACCACGTCCTCCTTTTCTGTCTCTTTCCAGTCTGTTCTGATCCCTCCCACGCACTCCACTGTTAATATCATCCCATCAAATTAAATGTCCTCCCTCTACAGTCCCACCTCCTTCCCTGTGCCATCCTTCTGCCAGTCTCATCACCTCACACACCTTGGATCCTACTCTCCAAAGCAAAGCTTCTTGGTCTGTGTAACTCCTGGGCTCTTTCTCCTGCTTGTTGCTGATTTCTCCCTCCTTTTTTAAATTCTCACAGATGCTGCTGTCACCCATACTCCAGTACTGATGTCTTGCTTCCTTTGCTGGCCACATCTGCTTTCACACCCACAAGGCTTCTGCTCTAAAACAGGCTTCAAAATAAAAAGGCTCAGTCTCCTGCCCAAATCCTCCCAGAGGAGTAGGACACATTTCCTAAATGGATTATAGATTACCATGTCTATTGAGGCCATCTCTATTTTTGACTCCAAAGAGAAGGTGAGAGGCAAAGAAAGGAGAGATTCCCTGTCATAAAATGACTGTTTAAATGACTTCTGCAATTATTGAAAAGAGTAATTCACAGGGAAGCCAAACAAGAGTTTTCCTCACATACACTCCATTATTTAGAATTGTAAGTCTGATAAGAATACCTAATAGCCAGTCAGAGTTCCTGGTGTAAATACCATTCTAAGAATACAAAAAGAAGAAATATTGTAACAATATGACAATGACATCTATTTGTGGAGGTTGTGCCACAGGGGAAACCTGCTGCCTGAACCTTCAACAGCATTTGCTCACTATCTCCTTGCTGATCTCCCTTACATTTCTGGAGTGCAGGCAGACTTTTCCCCACTAGAGGTACCAGCAGAGCATGTTGATGATTGTTGTAAGTATTGCAGGACTGATTAGTGACTGCAAATCATTCATACCCTTTCCCATAATATGTAAGACGTAAGAAGGAATATCTTACCTTTATACTGTTGTCTGCTGAAAATTGTTGACTGACTGCAGCTTTTTTTTTCCCCCAAGCTGAAATTTTAAAAATATAACTTTTTTTTTTACCCAATATTCCTGCTCACCTTGTGCAAACTGATGGTTTCCTAACTCATTTATTTACCAAATAAATTCTTCTATCATTTTGTGCCTTATCCTTTTCATTTTTTAATTTACTGGGGCCTAGGGCATGGCTGTCAAAATGTCTCTGCTGCTTGGTGTCATCTTTGGTGTGGGTACATTTCCATCACTGTACCCATTCTCCATTCTTAATTCACCTCAAGTTTCAGGTTTTGTCACATTATCACCAGGTTCTCAACATGCTAAACTGACAATATCTTGAAATTGGTGTTTCTTGCACTATGAAGAAGGAAGGGGAAAAATGTCCAACTTTGGAAAGACCTTTCTGTGTATTCTCTTGTAACCTCTTTCTCAGACAGGCTTTTGATCTAAATTCAACTAAATTCTCTAAATTCAACTGAATAGTGCCAACCAAAAGCATTTTCTTCTGTTTCAACAGCAGAACAGTTAGCAGTATAATACTTTTTATTTAGTATTTATATAAAGGGAGTTTCTAAAACTTTATTTCGTTTTGAAATAACAGATTAACAGGATTATTTCACAGCCTGAAATTCTTTTCATATAACAGCACTTGCTGCTATGTTCCTGTGTGTCATGCTATTAAAAAAAAATCTATCTTGATTTAAATACTTACTACCAAATATCCCTGAAGACACAATGACAATTATATAAATATTTGTATTTTGGCATTTTTTTAGGGAGTTATTTAATACATGTGTCTTAACTTGTTTGCCCAAGTCATGTCAGAGTAAATTAAGAGGGAATATGGTTTCTTGATTTGGGTTTGATGATTATCTTTGGTGTGGTCTCGCTTTTCAAATAAAGGTGACTGAATTATAAAGGTGACTAAATTTTCTAAATTATACATTATAGATGTTTGTGATTTGAGTGACTAGAGCCTTAATCAACAAAATCCTTCTGGATTCATCAGAACAGATTTTCAGCTGGAATATTTCTCATAAATCCCTTTGTTGTAAAGATGTAGAGAAGTTCTTTCTTCCTATTCTCTGTATCCTCAATTCTGTTACTTTTGCTTCAGAGTAGATAGTTACCTCCACAGATAGATAGCAAGCATGGAGGTAAGAGGGTTTTATGGCCTTGAAATCTGATTCAAAATTATGATTATAGGAGTGTTAAAATCAATTATCATTTATATTTGGAAGATAACATTACTAGGCAAATCTGTTAGATTTTAGTCAGTAATCATCACCACCATAATATTTTCCTTTATTTCTTGTGAATACCAGTTGTATCAGCAAGCTACTGGCTTAGACACTACTTTTACCATCCTGCAACCTTTTAGGGGCTCATCAGTGGTGGGATTTGACCTTTTTGTATCCAATGACTGATAGAGATAATGCAGGAAAAAGCTATATGGTACTTCAGAAATGAAGACAAGGGATTATGTTTGTAACATAAAACTAATGGAAACCAGCGAGTAGATGGTAAAGACAAAGCAAAGGGCTTACAGAAATGATCTCCTGAGCAATGTTTTCTGGAGAAATATTGATTATGTGAGATTGCCTTTGTCAAGACCAAAGGCAAATGATTGCAGGTATTGATACCTGGTGAAACTTGAGACAAGAACTCTATCTGTGAAGGCAAGATAGGAAAGCTAGTACTAAAGTGTCCAACAGAACACGAGAATCTAGGGCAGTCAGAAGTCACACATGGCTGAGTGACAGGGTGTTGTCCACAGAAAGAAGACAGTGGAAAGGCTAGAAGAAGAGTTTTGAGTTACTGTGGGATTGTGGTCTGACACTTGGAAGACCTGAGATGTAAAGCAGAATAATAATAATAATAATAATAATCATCATCATCATCATCATCATAATGTGCAGCACCAAATGTTGGTGTATCTGGGTTCCAATTGTTTGGTTTGCAGCTCTGCAACAGGCCCCCTCTGTGCTCTTTGATAAAGTATTGAACCTTTCTGTGTCTTTGTTTCTCCATCTGCCAATGAGTGATAAAAATCTACTTCACAGGTGTATTGTGTGGTGTGGTTAATGAATATTTTGAAGGATGTTTTGTAGTCATCAGATGGCACAACTAAAGGAATGCTAAAGCTATTAATTAGCAATCACCACTGAAACCATGAAATCAGAAAAGGCCCTAGTTTCTGAAGCTCCATGTACTTCATACAAATTACATTGTGATATATACCAAAACTGTTGGGTAACATAATAACCTGGGCCCAGAATAAAAAAAAAAAAAAAAAAAAAAAAAAAATTAAAAAAAAAAAAAACCCAAAAAAGAAAAAGTGCAACTGATTTTTAGTTCGTTATTCACACTGTCATGACAGCAAATCTAGAGTAAAGAAAATGCTTAAAAAAATTACCTAGAAGAATTAGGACATGCAAAATTTGTGTCATTTATTAACAAAAAAACATCCTGACAAAAATAACTCTGAAATCCACGTATATAGAATCTAATGTCATGTTTCAGCTGAAAGAGAATGCTGACTGCAGCAGGAATTAGGCATAAGTAATAATAAAATGAATATTTGTAGCATGCAAAAATACATAGACTATTTTTCTAAAAAAATGAATGAGAATGGGGGAAAACCACCAGCAGTGCCGATGTCACATGAGTACTCACATTCTGTATTGACTGAATTTTTATAAATTTTAAGTATTTTAGGTGTTGATAGAATGTCCATCCCCACCATTTTGAAGTGTTTATTGCAAAGTGCAGATACAGAGAAATGTATTTTAACCCTGAGTTGCTAAGTCTTTTTTCATTATTTTCTTTCTTACCATCCTTGATCTGATTTATTTCCTCTAACATCTTTTCTCCCAATTCTAAATCCTTATTTCCAGTAATTTATTGTGCAATATAATTATGAAAAGAACTTTTAGGATAGATGTTCTATGTTATTGGTTGTGGCTGTTTAACAAATCACCCTGTTCTATTTGGATTTATTGTTGTGTACACAGTTTTGTGAGGAGTAAATTTTCTCCTTCATGTTAGTTGCTCGTAATCTGTATTTCATGTATGCTCCCATATGACTTACTCCAGACTTTAAAAAGTGCAAAGCAAGTTTTTTGTTACCTCATTACTGAGATAAATCATGTTCCACTTCTTTGGCAACAAAATATTTGGAGGAGGCAGAACTGGAATAGGGTGAAACTAAAGGTCAGAAGGTGGCAGAACGAGGGATTCTTAAGAAGCATGACCAGGAACATCTCCAGCAGCAACCTAAGGAATTATTCACTTCCAGAGAGTGGGTTACAAGGAGAGGCCTGTAATTTGACTGATTGATTTGACACCCATTAATTAAACACTTTCTTTAAATGGAAAGCAGATTCCTTTCTTTCTACTGCCACCCATGCAATTTAATCCTTCCTTAAATTCAAGTAAATTTGTTGCAAGTAGCTCTTTCCCCCCACCTCTTGTTGAATCAGACATTAAATATTTTCACTAACCTTTCTTTATAAGCCCTGCCAGTGTCCACAAAGCTAAAAACATCGTTCCTGAAAATTTATGTAAAATTTTAAAATAATTTTCTTTGTTTAACATGTTTCCTGTATTTTTCAGAAAATTAATTGTGTTATGGGAGACACACTGGAACCACTGTGTATCATTTGCCAGCCCGCAGATGAGCAACTGGAAATAAAAGCATGGCTGTACATTAGCTTGCTGGCACCTTGTTTTAGCTAACGAAACAACAGTAAAACTCAAGGTAAACTGTCTGCCAAAGCTACCTGAAGTTCATAAGAGTAATTAAGTTATAAACCTAGAAGAATAATTAAAATATGCAAAACATCTATTGATCTTGAGCATCTGGTGACTCGTCAGTAACCACAGACACTAAACCAGCCCGCTTTAACATGCTGTTAATTTGCAGTCTTTGATTAGATAGATTTTTTTTGGTATGTATCCATGAAACTACAAGGATCTTCCCTGCCATTCATTATAGTCCTTTTAATAAATGACCTCGGTTTTGTATGCCAGCAGGGAGGTTTGCAACACTGAATGTTCCTGTCAATTGAAAATTGATCTTTTCCACAGGATGTTCCAAAAGATTAAGCAGGTATCTTTAGGCATGAGACCCAGGTCACCTCCATCCTGTAAGTAGCATGTGTAGTTTTATTTTTGGTTTGGTTTTTTTTTTTTTTTTTTTTTTTTTTTTTTGTTCTATTACTTTTTTTTTTTTTTTTTGGTTGGTTGGTTATTTTTTTTTTTTTTTTTTTTTTTTAGTTCTGCAGCTGCAGCCAAGAACAGTGTCTTTGAGATGGCAGGATTTCACCTCTTCTACTCAGAGAGGTTTTAAAACAAAAATGTAACTCATCAAGTAGATAGATACTTGAAAAAATAAATAGTCTCAGTAGAATATGACTCAGTGGAATAGTCTCAGATGGATAATGACTACACTTGCATCAAGTGGAAGAGAAAAATACCTTTCTCTATAGAGATGTTTCATAGTATATTGATCTTTCTGAGATTATTTTTTTCTCTGCCTCAAAACCTACTGCCAAACAACCGACCTCTTTGTTTCAAATAAGATATATAGTTTGTGTTTTGATGGACTAGAACCATAGGGCCAGGTCACGCTCAGTTAAATGCCTTCAATGGCAGCAGAGTAGAACTTGAAATAATGTCAGCTGAAATACCTTGCTGTCAAATTACCATTTCCAAGTATGAATAAACTCTGCAGTAAAAAACCTCACCAAATCCTACAAGGCATCCTGGGGGGGGGGGGGGGGGGGGGGGGTTTCAAATAAACAAACAAACAAAAAAGTAACCAACCAACCAAAAAAAAAAAAAAAAGTAATAGAAAATCTCATATGCAGTGTGGTTATCTGGAAATTGCTCTAGTTGCAGATTGTTTTACAATTTGCATGTGGATACAGATTCACAGAAAGGTACCTAAGCTCAGGATACCTCAGAACAATTTTAGGCCATTTTAAGATATTTTCCTCATGAAACACCACAATACTTCTAAATGTCTGTCTTTAGGGAGAAATCCAGAGGAGATCTCTGTTTTCAGCCAAGGTGCTTTGCAAGCAGAGCACATTCACTTGGTGCTGTCTGAAATTCTGGGTCCTGGGAATGGTTGCACTTAGCCCTGGAGAGCAAAACCACTGGGCTTTGCAAATTCCAAAGTCAGCACTGTGTCAGGTGAGTCTGAAGGGCAGCACCTGCCCAGGCACAGGCAGGAGGCACCATCAGTCACATTCACAATCCTCCTTGCAAATGTCCATAGAAATCCGACTGCTGTATCCCACTCTGTGTATGTAATGTGTGTATAATCTATCATTTAACACTCTAAACCCTGGCAAGGACTGTGCCCATTATACTGGATTTGCTTTTTGAGAGGTGTAGCTTGAAATGCAGGACCTAGTCCCGGAACTGCCGCAGGGTAGAAGGTAAAGAAGTGATGGAAGCCACTGCTTCAATCTTCTCTGGACTCATTTTATTTCACTAGTTTAATATTGCTATATATCAAATGAGTTGCTCATTATATCAGGTGAAATGCTGCAGTTTGTTTCCACTTATGGAGGCACTCACTTTCTTAAACCTTTGCATTTCCACATGGTGTACTCCTTGACCATTTTTAATTCAAAGCAGCTGTATTAATTCCTTCCACAGCAGTTCTCAGCTCTGCAATTACAGCATTAACATTGAGCTTTTCAGACTTGATAACAGATTCTAATTTTATCCCATCTGGTTTATTGTGAGGATTTTTTTTTGTGCCTGGAGGTGACTTTTCCTTAATCATTTATTCTGTACAAAATTGCTAGTAGGAGTTTAAAAGGCTTTCTTTGCTGCAAAGACCAACTGCTGGCTGCTTCTCCACCAGGACAATGTATCAGCAGTTCTCTGGATAAATTGTCTACAAGGCAATCATTTGGAAGCTCTTGCCAAGCTAGAGAGGTTATTAGTTTTTGCTCTCTTTTCTTAATATCACTGTAAAGTTGCCCAAGTGTACTGGCATTAGATCTCTACTGGGTTTTCTTCCTAAGAGGAAAACACTACAGAAAGCTCCTTTTTTTGCTTACCAAAATAAAAAAATCTTCAAAACTAAGGCCTCAGATATTCACATGAACCTCCACTGCAGGTACTGGGATTGGGGGTGTACATGAGAAGGAACAAATGGGTCCAGCTGCCAAGTGGAAGTGAACAGGAAAGGAAGGAATATTAAGGGAAAAAAACACAAAAAATAGCAAAAAAAGCAAACAGAAAATCCACAGAAAGCTAACATAATTTTCCTTCATCAGTAATTTTTTAAAATTCTTTTGAGTCTGCACTTGTGTTGGCAATGGTATTTTTAGCAGTGCCATAATGAGATGTTCAAAAAAGATGAAGTGATTCAGCACAGGTTTAGGTTTCTGATGTGCCCTTTGTTAGGCAGCCACCTAAACAACGATAAAAATATGGGAATTTTATTTTTTTTTAATACAACATTTTCTGAGTGTTTTTATGTCTCACTTGTGCTTACTCTGAATGTAGAGTTTCTGGGGGTTACCACACAGTCTTCAGCTATCTTTGTGGACTTGTAGGGTCTATGAACTTTGTAGGATGTTACCCATCCATTACAATAGGTGATACCTTAGGGATACAATGCCTGACGAGTGAGGTCTGGTCTATAGCTGCATATATATTCCTTATATTATATATAACTGCAGATAGATTTCCAGACATTTTATTGTCAATATTAATGAATTTGCAAATAACTTTATGGCTGGATAATCAAGGAATATGCATATTCTTTAGTAATGTTGAATTTTAGGTATACTAATAAGCATACCAGGTAAAAGAAGCCATAAATCCTTGTGAATTTGTTGAAAACAGGTTCAGTATTTCTATCTTAGCCTTGCAACAGAATATATTATAGTATATGTGACATATATACGCTGGTATTGTATCAGTTTGGATATCATTAGAGTTGGTGATAGATCAACTAGATCTTTAACTAAGTATAGCTAAGGTCATGACTGTGTTTTTTATGTATATTTCAGGTTTGTCTCATTGAAAGATAGTCAGTGAAATTAACACCATATCCAGAACCTGTCTTCAAAATATGGGGATGTAGATCACTGTTTGGTTCAGACTTTATCACTCAGTCAAAGCAAATTTCTTTTTCATCTGAGAAGGTCTTTGATATTTTGGATGAGACTCCTTCATTTCAGTTAGCTGGCATTGTAAAAGTATTTTAGATTGTTATTCAACGTTACGTGCTCTTTGGGAGTTTGAAATAAACTACAGATGTTATTGCAGTTTGTTCTTTATATTTCCTGTGGATTCTTAAATGCTCTGAATTTCTTCCTGATTCTCCCTAGTTGAACTGTAGCTACCAATATTGCAATATTCCTTACTTGTTGGATTGAGTCCCAGCATAACTATAATAACTCCACTGGCTTTTGTGCTTTCTCTGTACAAATCTGTTCAGTGGAGGAATTTCTTAGAGAAAAGCTTTTAATGCCTTTTTTGGTTTTTTGACAACGGAATAAGTCTCACTGCAAATGATGTAATTTCTGCTTTTCATTATATGTCTTTCTGACTATAATTTTTTTAATAGTTTTATCTAGTCCTAATAATTCTTTTCAATGAGCTTTATAATGTCTAAGGTCCCTCAAATGGTTACTCAGTCCCCATCCTCCCCCTCCTCTCTCCCTGTTGGGCTTTGGTAACTTAAGCTTTCTTCAGAAATTAAAGAATATTTCTTTTTCCATATCTAACTGCCAGTATTCTAATTCAATACTATACCTATTCTCCCAGCTCTAATTTAGGTGAAATTGTTCTATCTATGCTATCACCTAAAAACTGCATTTGACATTATCATTCACATAAAAAATCCCATGCATATTTTTGCAAAGAAATTTTAGCTTTCTTTTGACCATATGTTTAGAGCCACCCTCTTGCCTTGCTTCCCAACAATATTGCTGTTGCAAAGCAATACCTTTCAGAACTGAAGAGTAAATTCTTTACTTTTTCTTATATCTGTCAATGTGTGAAAGCAAACATCAAAGCCTGTAGTACCCCCAAATACCTCTGTCCTCCACCTCAATCCTCAAGTGGTTCTCATTTATCGTTGTACATCTTAGGACAATTTAGACAGATTTTCATTAATGTGGCATTGTTTTTTTCTGAGTGAATATTAAATGAATTTCTAGCAAATAAATTTTTGTGAAGCACCGTATCAAATGTTAGCAAAATCCAGAAACATTAAACTTGCCGTCTTCACTTTGCCACTAATTATTTTACTGTCTCTCTTCACATTATCTTCTTCTTCCAAGTTTACCTCTAATATGGCAAATCTTCTGCATGGTAGATAATGAGCCTGTTTCTTCAGTGGGACACATCAATTTTGAGAACAGGTGGTCAAGCATCTATTCCAGTGACACAAGGAAAAAGCTGTCTTGACTAGAAAATAAGTCTGTGGTGTAAAATGCAGTACCTGCCACCTCAAATTGAATGTAAAATGTTCTGTGTCACTTCATCTGTGGCTCTAAACCCAAATTGTACCATGAGCATAGCTGTTTTGTTTAGACTTTTCCCTTTATATTGGCAGCTGCTAAATAAAAGTGGTTTCAATTTCCTTTTTCTGCTGATTCAGTGGCTAGCTCTAAGTCCAGTTTCTGAGCAGCATCTGGCACTATTTATGCAGCCATAAAATATTTAAAAATAAGGTGAACCACTTTTGGCAAGCCTGTTACTTGAAACCTGAAGGGAATTCCAGAATCTATAGCAAGCTTTATTATCTCTCTGCCAATGCAACACATCTAGTAATGCGAGACTGTCTACTGTGCTAATACCAAGCAGGCAGAGAGAAAGAGATGACCCTTGTCACAGCATCCTGCCCTGACTTTGGCCTGACAGGTACTGAGGATCTCTAGATTAAGCAAAATTCTGAGCAATTACAGCTGAGATGTAAGGGGACACCTCGTTGTGCTGTCATATTTTTTGTGATGGATCAAAGTGTGACAGATTGTATATGGGCTGCAAAATAAACTTCAGAAGGAGGTTGGCCACTCTGAAAGCTGAAATGCATCAGCTCGGTGATTTCTTGGCAGGCTGCTACTCAAAATGTGGAAATAGGAATTAATTTAATTTTCACAGCATTAATTTTAATGCTATTAAAAAAGATCAAGCTCTTTGATTGTTTATTGTTAGAATGATAGTTAAGGCTACACCAGTGATGGAGGTAACACAAATAATACACCAGGAAGCAGAGAAATATAAAGCATGAGGTGCTTGTTGCAGTGGCACCAGGTGCTTAGAGTGATGAGAGACCAGGGAGAGAAGATTCTCCTCTCAGGCAAAAGCTACCCAGGAAATGTGTCTCTAAAATGCTTTATGCAGCATTAGCAGGGTGTTGCCTGCTGGGAAAATTTCTTAGATGTAAAAGCACAGCAAGGAGAAGGTTTGATTTAATAAAATGTTTATTTCTGTTTGTGAAGAGTACAGGCCTGATGCTCAGCTGGAGTAGGCTGGCATGGCTCCACTGAACTACAGTTGCCAACTTCAGGAAGTTATCTATGCTTTCAATACTTTTGTGCTTTTATAAGACATCTCTGTACATTTTTTTTTCTTCTATTCCAGCTTTTTGGAATAGCAGAAAATGGTCCTTGCAATTTTGTTTGTCTCAGAAGAAGCTGCCATGATCCTTTTATCTGTGATGGGAAAGTGAGGCTAGCCCTCACAAAGATGGCAATTCTTAAGGCTTAAATATAGTTATCTGTCCCCTCTGTGATTCTTTCAGACTCCCTGAACTGAGATAACTGTGGCACAGGCAGAGAAAGGAGGTTGCAGCAATCCATATATGTTAGTGCCTGTGACACTCTCGAGGGGATGAGAGGATTTCAGATTAGTCACATACATAGCTAGCCTGAAGCTGAAAGGACAGAGTCCAGGGACAAGTAGTCTGATGTGTATCACCTTCTCTATTGTATCCTCCATGTCATAGCTTTTGAAAGCTTTGGGCATAGGTATTGCCCTTGGAAACTGCTATCTACCACTGTGCTATAGACTTTATCTGCTGGCTGATAAAAATATGGTAAATTATGTTTTAAGCTTTGCATGTAAAATGTAATTTAAGCTCCTCAAGACTCAGTTTTGAAGTCCACAGAGACAACGGGGAAAAAATCATTTTAAGTCAGTAAATTGAAGATTCTTCTTTATTTTCCTAATATGCTCTCAGGTACACTGTAAGTGCTGGTTAGGGGCTTAGGGCATGTATTCATTTCTCTCCAGTGTGTTTTCTAATGTCCCACTTTACAGGAAAAAAAATGCAACAGTGAAGTTATTATGCCACTTCACTGTAGACAAGGCAAGTAATTCTGAGGTTTATTAATCCTTCAAGTAACCTAATGGCATATTCCATATCCTGTAGAAATGGACATTTTGAAAAAGCATTGGTTTTCCCACAAGAATAACTGCTTCACTACCATGCTGGCATGAAAATGTTCAAGACCAGGATAACTGTAAAAAATGCATCCTCATGGGGATAGCACTCAGCAATTCATTTAGCACAGCTTTTAATTCAGAGTTAAAAACAGTGGAAAACAAATCTTTAGCAGCTCTGCCATTCCTTTGTGTATGGGTGCACACATATCAGAGGGATCCAAAAAGAGAAGACAACACAGGCTGCTATCTAAGAGATGATCATATCTCCTATTGAGGTGAGAAAATGAGACACAGGGTGAGTAATGAATGAGCACCCAAGTGCATTTGTGTGTGCTATTTATATGGATGTTTTGGGGGTTTTGTGTTTATGTTTAGAATAGAAAGAAAGGAAAGAAAGGAGAGAAAAGAGGGAAAGGCATAAGGAAATGTAAAGTTATGCTGTTATAGCTGTAGTTTTTGATGCAGATACCTGATTTTACTTTCTTAAGATCATATACGAGCAAAGAAAGAAGCCTCTTTTGTAGACTCCTGGCAGAATCAGAAGACAAAAAATGATAGGACCAGAATCTACCCCAACTCAACAACTGGTTTTTGTCACCCTCCGTGATACCTCTATCTGTGTCTTTCCCCATGACTGGTGCCCAGACACAGGTGCCTTCCTGCCCTCTCCTGCCTCCAGGTGGCCAAGATACTTTGAAAAGAAATCACATAAAAAGAAAAAATCAAATCCACTTCCATTCCAAAAAAATGTTTCAAGTCATTAAATGTCAGCTTTGGTCTCATCCTAGTGTGATCTATAGCAGCCTGCCTCCTGCTTGAACTGATCATCTGCTCAGAAACAATTTTAGAACTGACTTTCAGTCCAGATTGAAGACACAAGTCCTGATCCAGTGGCCTTTGAAAGGACTATTTTCTGCATTGAAATAACTTTTTAATGCAAAATAACAAAATAGCAAAATTAAAAAGCTTTTGCCTCTCTCAACCAAAGACAAAGAACATGTCTTTGCAAGGAGATGCAAGGTGTCTGTGTACAAAACATACTTCCACACGCTGTATGAAATATTTATAAATGTTTATAAATATTTTAAATATATGCCTGTAAATTATCACATATATTTATCTTTATTTTGAGTTATAAATGGTGAAGTTAAAAACCTCATGGCTAACATGATTTTAAATACTTCTGAGATTAAGTTCTTCATTTGCTTACGTATGTTCAACATAAGAAAAAAAAGGTTTTGCTCTCTTGCAAGACAGAGTACTCCTGTCATACAGCAGTGAAATTGGCTTTTTTTGCAAGTGATTTTGAAATGGGTGAAGATATATTACATCTGGTTTAAAGATATTAAATCTTTCCCTGTTCAAAATCCTTAAAAACTTGTTAAGAAACTATTCTTGTTGAGCATATGAAGAATGTATGAAGGAATATACATGTTGGAAAGGATCTTCAGTTTACGGAGGAAATTTCATGGACTATAGACTCTTGATATGCTATTGTAAGATTCTCTAACAGGGTTATCTGATAAAACTGTGTCAGTAAATATTGTAGTCCCCACATTTTTATGTTTGAGATTAAAAAAATAGAAGTCTTATATGTTTTCTGCAAGTGTTTCAGACAATTCTTTAATATTACTTTCTGAGAGCCATCTGGGAGATGTATGCAGCTTATTCAAGTCTTTGAAATTATTCACAGAAGTAATTTGTTACTTCTTTTGCAGAAGGATACAAGAAATCTCCCACTTTCTCATTCTGATTGCTTCTTTTCCTTTATTATTATTCCCTTGTTGCACAGTTTTTTGAACTGCTACAAAATATAAAACTATTTTTATCACAAAAGAATATGCATAATGATATAAAACATATTTCAATTTATTTGGCCTTTTCTGGATAAAGTCCAATTACAATCTTTAAAGTATACCCCAGCTGATATTATTCTTCCATAGAAATTTCAAGATACGTTTTTTGATAAAGACTAATTTAAATAATGTATTTTGGCTTTTTTTTTGCTGATTTAAATGTTCTATAAAATAGATGCAGCATTGTCAGTGACTGCTGTGTAGTTACCATATGTATTTAGGCTCAAGCTGTCTTTTCCATTTTTAATCATCTTATCTATGCACTGAGCATTTACATTTTCATGGAACTGAACTCTTTACAAATATATTTGTTTTTCATTCATGCTGTGTTTTTAATGACTTCAAATACTTACAGTAAACACAAAACTTGAACCTAGTCAAGTACTTAGCCAGGTGATTAATTTTCAGCACACAAAGCTGAGATATTTTGGTGGAACAGTTCACAGGAGTATTTTTCCAGGCCCAGGCAAAACTGAATACTGTAAAACCCTGAGGCAAATGTAGGTGCCTTCTAAAGCTTGTAACATTTAAAAGATCCCCAGAGTGAGAGACACAGAGATTGTTTTTACTTTTAGTGAAGTAAATTTTTCCATATGATGTGTCCTAGGAGAAACAGGGTTTAGCATGACTCAGGCAGACACCTACGACTCAGTATCGGGAGCACAATCTTCACTTATCAAAACACATCTAAATTATTCTGTGTTTAGGCTGACCCTAAATACAGAATTTCCATCAAGTTCACACTGTGTGGGCTAGTTTTTTTGCCCTACTTAAAAGATGAATATTTAATATTTCTCTCCTGTTCGTAAATTCTTTTTCTTGCTCATTTGTACGAAAAGACTGTAGGTTCCCAACTGTTCTTTTGTCAAGCTGGAGTGCTTGATTTACTGTACACATTTCTTGCCACATATTAAGTGCGCTCTGAGCGAGTTCTGTTCATTGTCACTGCAATAACTAAGCCTGCCAGTGTTAAATTTGGGATGTAACAGGTGTAAAATCAATCAGTTTCCTTACAGAAATGTAGCAAAATCTTCCTGTTTCATTTCTCACGCAAAAAAAAAGTCTGGTAGGTCAGTCCTAGCCTCTTTCAGATTCGTGACTGTACATTGAAAAAATTACAGACATCAGGACCTGTAGTACTGGCAGTTGTCTCTCAGCTCCTCCTCTGCCATGAAACCATGACACATTTGCAGTAAACTGAAGGAGACTCTTAGGTACAGAGTGGGTTTAAATTATTTAATAATATGAGTTTATTAAATTATGTCTGTCTATTGTTTTCATATTGCTTTGTGTTTTTGCTGCCACCCTCATAAAATTCCTTTCTCCCTTGCTTGCCAGATGCATGGCTTAGTCTCTAAACCACAGTAAAGATGGTTTCCTCTTTCCTCTTGTTTCCTGCCCAAATAACAGGAAGCACTTTGGATCAAATTTTAATTTCTCAGGTTTTGTCTTCAAAATATTCAAGTTATTGCTCTTTACAATTAGTGAAGCTCCTTCATTTATGGTTTGGGGCTTATTTAAAGGTAAAACTATTTTCCTCAATTTCATTGAATCTGCAGGAATTCATATACATGCATAAAAAGACTTATAGCTGGACAGCTTTTCAGAACAGTCCTTAATTAAAAATATAGTGGTTCTTAATCATACCTGTGCTTGAAATAGCAGGGTTTGACATAAAACTGTTTTCTTGATCCAGAATGAGTTCCAGCAGCAGCAGTAGTAGTGTGTCTGGAATTACAGATGTAAACTGGATATGAATATGCAGCATCTGTGGTGGTTTTTTGCTGATATAGCTAAGGCTTCAGACTATTTTTGTAGGGTTGGTGGTGGTTTCCAGGGGTTTAATGTGCTAGTTTATTTGGTTGAATTTTTTTTTCCTTTAAGGAATGTAAAAGCAGTGGGAGAAGTTCTATAACATGGATGATAATTTCTTTATTTCTATGAATAAACAAGATTGATTTAACATTACAGAAACACATATTTTTAAAATGTTAGGAGAAAAGGTTAAGGGGAAAAAAAAAAGAGGAGGGACAGGTTAGTCTATTAATCTTTATTTTGTTGTTTAGCCTGATAGATTGTTTCTGTGTTTCAGTCTGTTAATTGCAACGAATCATGGGAAAGAAAGTCTATTAAAAAGGCAAAAAATCTACAGTGCTTTGCTTTGTGGTGGGCTATTGACTTACGCCTGAAAACAGCTAAGGTGACAGCTGCCAGTTATTTTATAGCTCTTTGCTTTAACATTTCATACAGTTGGCTGGAAATGTTCTAGATGTTTTTCTTTTGCTCATATATAATTTGAAGTTGGCCTCAATTGGTGTGCGGAGTTTTCTGCTAGGAAAAGATTCTTCTTTAACTATGTGTTAAAGGTATCCTTTTGCACACTTACAGAACTTCTCCACCCCTTCTCCTCCTGTACTTTTTCACTAATAGTATGGAAGAAGTGTTTACCTTCTGCTGCTTTGGATTTTCTTGGGTTCCTGTGGAGCAGGTTCATAAAAGATGCATCCACTGCTCTTTCTGTGCTGTTTTCCCCTCTGCCTCTTTCCTCCTCTCACCCCAATAATGCTTTTAGACCCAGCTGTTAAAATGACCCAAAGCTTGGTCTCTGAAGTCAAAAAAACAGAAACCTTCTCTGAGTTTTTGAGCGTGGGTCAATTATAGAACTAAAGAATTTTCTTAATATATATATCCAATGAGTTGAGAATATTCTTTGAATGCTTAGGATTCACTCTGTTAGGAAGCAGAAATAATCCCAAGTGACAGGCTGGGATTAGTCACGGCAATTACAAACAGTGCTAGGGATTAGCAAAGGTGAAGCATTTTAAAGCATTCAATTAGCTCCTGGATACATATTGATGCCTTGCATAACATTATTCTGAAAGACAAACATATCTTTTTCCCAGAAAGCAACAAAATGATCACGGACCCATGCAAAACCAAAACAGCCTTCTGGTTATCCAGTTCTAAAAATTAGAGAGTTTAGTAATTCATGTACAGTTTTATGTACACCAAGAGTACAAAACAGGCTTGTTTGCTGTCTGTGTTATTTAACATTTTCATGAAAATTGAATGGTGATGTTTATGAAAATCACAGAAACATTCATCCACAGAGAGGCAAATTCACTTAGAGTCTTTCAAAAACTAAAATACTTTCAGGTCGCAGTGGTGCTAATAATAGCTGTACTGTAAATTATTCTGAATAATTCATAAGCAGGGGGATGACATTCTGACATTTATGTAATCTAGCCTAAAATATTAGGATCCCACAGAAAGCCTGATAATATGCATAACATAATGTGTTAGTAACAGGACAGTCTTGCAGACCCTTCCCAGGGACACAGGGCTCCTCTCCAGACATTTTGCTCTCAGGTTCTTGAACTCTGCATGCAGATGTGAGGTAATTATCACTGAGGCATAGTACAAGGTGCTGATGTTCACCCATTGAGTTTATAAAAAGGAACTGGAAACTCCTGTGAATGAAAGGTTTTTGAAGTTAAGATTGTGTAAGCATAGGTATGAGGTGATCCAACTCTGGGAAAGAAGATTAATGTTTCCATTTAACAGCCTCAAAGGCTGCTTAAAATTCTAACCATGACCTTCAGGTGATGTCATATAAATGTGAGAGGTTGTTCCCATTTGGTCTGGGGAGAAATGTCCCCACAATTTGCAATATGTGAGTAATTTGAGGTCTTTTTTCCTCTGCAGTCCAGAAGATCCAATAAGAAAAGATACATATGAATTGGAGTGAAGGTGTATTTTGCTTGGTGTATTCACTCATTTTGGTGTTTCTGTAATTATGGAAGATGATGAGTTTCATGTGATGTTTACAGGGTATCTTTGGTTTTGCTAGTAACTTATAAACTTCACATATCCTAGAAATGTGTCTTTTGAATAAAGCTACACAGAGCACATTGGATATCACTGCCAAAAATTATAATGGGCCACATTTCACGCCCATTTTGTTACTATGGAGTTGTGTGGGATGTTTTTCCTACTACCTTTGTCTTTATCACAGTGATCTTTATTGGCAGGTCACATAGCGTATCCTTGTTTGCATATCTTAAGCGCTGTATGACTTAATTTCTTTTGTGTGCCTCCCTCTGTTGTTAATTAAACTAAAACTAACAGCTTAGATCCATAACATCTTTGCTGTTTTAATATCCAACTTCTGCTCTGTCCCTAATCAGAACAAGTGAATGCCCTAAGGAAAAATAAACAATCTCAGCCTTTATAGGACTGATTTTTATTTGAAAATTGTCAGAGCAAAAAATACTGCCTGTGCTGCTACAATAAGCCATGCAGAAGGAGGCAGATCTTGGTTCCAGGGAAGACCAACCTATTTAATAGAAAGATTGGCTAGCCCAAGGAAGCCATTTTTTAAGCAGATTGAGGTCGCTGTGATCTGCAGGGATATGTGTGTTAGAACTAATAAGTTATTGCTGTACCCATGATGTTTTCCTCCCGATTGTTTTGCTTTAATTCCAGCAAAAGCCATAGAAAGTCCCCCAGCAGTTTCTGTTGCTGACCTGCTGGGTTTATGGCCCCAGGTAGCCAAACACTCGAAGCTATTCATTTTATAATATATCACTGACAGCTTGGAAGTGAGGACAAAACTTAAAAGTTGTGAAGCTTGAGAGGTGAAAAGAGAGTGGCAAAGATGAAACATGAGTTGGAATTATTTTTTTTTCTCCTTTGCTCAGAGTAACAGAGTAGTTGTAACCCAGCCAAATCTATTCAATGAAAATAATTTATCTCTACAGCAGACAGCTGCTGTCTTCATGCTCCTATGGTGGGACCATTTGTGTTACACATGTCCACTCCTGACATTCTTGGACTCCACCGAATTTGCATTGTGTATCACTGACTACGCCATTCTCCATTCCTCCATGCTACTTGACCTAGCCTATATTTCATTCCCTGCCTTTTAAATCAGCAGGAACTTTAAGAGCTCTAAACAAAACCAGGGATGTGGCCACCTGGTAGTGAAGCAAACAATGGCTAATAAAGCTCATTCCCTCAGGCAACTGGCTGGAAGCACGTTCATTATTTCTGCTTCCTAGTTGAGAGGCACAGAGCTACCATGATGAGTCCTAAATTATTTCATTAAGTTTTCTTCAGTCTCTGTTCAATCTTTAAAAAATTAATTACCAATTCCTCATTCCGTCAATTAATGAAAACCTACATAAATTATAAGAAAGAGCTACTTGAGTCATGACTATTTTTTCGAAGAGTTCTATTACTACATGAAACTACTCTACAAAAATTGTAATGTTTATGTGAGTGATATGACTTTTTCCCATGAAGTATGTAAAATATAATTATTAAAAAGGACTCGTGTAAAAACAACTAAAGGCCTATCTACTCCATTTACTGGAGTGCCAGGCAATTATATTGGTCATAAGACAATGTTATGTGAATCACAGAAAAGGTATACTTGTCTATAAGGATGAATAGTATTGGGAAATAATGGTAAATATGTCACACGTAATTTTTACTATAAAAGACACAACCGCCCTGTGGGCGGGGGAGAGTGCACTCGACTGTCCTGCTGAGCAGACCTCGGCTGGGCAAAGAGAAAACTTTGTAGATAAAAGATAATAAACAAAACTGAAGACCGAGAATTTGAGAGTCCAGACTCATCTTTTGCAACCGCGGCCGCCCAGAACCACCTTTCCCTGTGTCGGGGCAGAGACACATAACAGCGGACCCCGACACTCTAGTACAGTGTTCAATAATAGATATTGGAGGTTTGAATCAATGTTATTTCAGCCATGTAAATTCCCCATGGATTAGATTCAAGACAGTATTAAAAATGGTTAAAAAATGTAGTTAGGAAGAGGCAATGCTTAACTGTATTCATCAACAAGCCACTAAGGAATTTCAGTTTGCCAGTTTTCTTGTCTGTTGTAGCCATTTTCAGTCTATAAACACTTATCACTTGCTTAAAAATTATATCCTTGTATGGTGAGGGCTAAAAGGGTGCTGTGCCTGAGTTCAGCTAGGATTTCTTATACAAAAATCATAGAAAAAAGGATAATAGATGATGTATTAACAAATCCTGGTATGCAGTCTTTGGCTTTCCCATCCCTGTAGGATTTTTTTTAAATAAAATTCTTAATTTTCGAGTGTTAAGGTCAAAGAAAACAAACACAAATCCTATGTGTTGCATCTCTGAGAGTTATTCTAATTCTAAATATATTCTAATATATTTTCTAATATATAAATCTTAAAGATAACTCAGATAACCTAAATGTACCTCATTTACCAGTAGTTCAGCCTTGTCCTATTAGAAATTTTACGGGTTTTGTTCTTGTTAATTGTTTTTTAAATGTTACTGAAGGAACAAAATAACCTCAGCTCTTATTGTGGGTGTCTCAGCTTAGTTTCTCTGACTTTTTTTTAGGGGACCAATATTCCTACAGTTTCTGTACAATAAAGTTTAAGAGCCACGTTTGTCTTTTTAGACCTGCAGTACCTTTACCCAGAATGTCTCTCCAGTAGTACAAAAAATATTATACCAGAGATTTGTGCATAGTTTGGACATAATCTTTGCAATTAAAGTTCCTAGGCACTCCAGCATTTATATTATTTTGGAATATTTTATGAAATAAAATCTGTGTTTTCACAACAGGCAAAATTCAGGTTTAAGAAATGATGTCTCTTTGGCTGAATGAATATTCTTTGAGGGATGGGGGGAAAACAGGCCGAGATAAATTTGTGTCTGCTGGTATACAAAGTCACCTGCTTTTCCTATAAAGCAGGCAGTTAGCTAATTTGCGCTTATTACTGCCATAAGAGATTTTTAAGTCCCTGTTGCCTGATCCCTTTTAAGCCTTTTCTGTGGTTTGGAATGGATCTATAACTGCTGACAGCTTTCAGGACTCCCTCTGAATTAGTAGAACCATGATTGTTTCTGTTAGATATGGACCTGCAATGTATGTAAAATTAGAACTGCACATGTCCATCTCCAGCCTGCCTGCAGGCTTTGCTCATGACTGTGGCATCTTCTCAGCCAGTCAGTGGTATTTATTTAAAACCTCAAGGAATTTTACAAATGAGGGCAAATTAAAGCGAAATTAAGTTAAACAATCTTATTTAACAGAATTGTATCAGGGAGCCCTGAGTCTAGTCCTGAGAGGAGCAGAATGGAGCAGAACTATGAAAACGTTGGCTTTTTTTTGATCTTTATTTATTTCTTTTAGATGAATGAAAAATCACAGGGGAGTGAAAAACTGCTCTTGTAGGAATGGTGTGGTCTCATGCTGAGGAATAGGAGTGAATTTCACTTAGACTGTGTGAGATTTCATATTTATCCTTTTTTCATACCAACAGTAAGTGTTCATTATCAGACAGCAATTCCATAATTTATTTCTGTCTTTTTGGGAAAATTCTTAAAAAGATGAATGGGGATCAGGTAGAGAGTTTGAGTGTTGTAAGGCATGGTTTTAATAGTATCCATGTAAATAATATGTGCCACCATATGTATGTGCCATCAAAGTGTCTGGTTTCCAAGTATACAAAAGTACCAAATTCCAAACAATTTACCTGGAATCTGGTTATCTATGGTGGACATATCTGTATCTATCTGTCTATCTATCTATCTATCTATCTATCTGTCTATCTATCTATCTATCTATCATCTATCTATCTACCTCTCTCCATGAAAACAGCATGGCTACAGTGATGTAATCTTGGACTGCATGAATCTGAGAAATAAAGACTACTGTAAGCACATGGTATTCTTCTAGAATTATAAAGATTTCTATATCAGTAAGACTGTGACTTTGGAGTATGACTCTATCTTAAGTTCCTTTTCCATGAGAGCAAAAGGTCTGAGTAAGCCTAAACTTTATTTTCTCTATCATTCTAATTCAACTGAACTACATAAAAGGGCGCAAAAAAAGAGAATGAATTTATGGGGCTGAACAGTCAGTCTAGAATTATGAGTTATTAAAAAATAGTACTGATCTTTCAAAAACATTTTACTGGTATAAGATGCTCAAAAAGAAAGCACACTGCTGTACAAAATGGTTATCTTACTGAATGTATGTTATCAAACTCTATGTTGGATTAAAAAAAAAAACAACAAAAAAACACAAGTAAACAAGCGACAAAAAGAACAAACAACAAAACAAACTTTATGTAATTTCAAAAAAAAAAAAACCAAACAAAAAGCCCCAACACAAAACAAAACCACAAGCAAATAGACAGGAACAACAACAAAAAAAGGAAGTTCCAAGGCATATTTTTTTAGGAGAGTTATTTAACTTTTACATAATTGTGACATCTTAAGGATTTTCCACTTCTACTATTAATTTTTAAAAAGGTTTATTAAAAGCATCTAAAACCGTCATTTACTTATAAATTTTACATGGTAATTCATTGTCTGGACTCCTGTGTCTCTTTGTGTTAAGAAAAGTAAAAATATTATATAACTGCTTAATTCTTTTTACTGTAACATATCTTACAAGAATATTAGTGTATCATGCACTAAGAAAGATTCTCTTTCTTACTTTCATGCATCTTTATATTAGAGAGTTTCTTTTTTCTTCTGGTAAAGATAGAGTCTGTTTTTCAAGCAGAGGGTAGAGGATATTATTCCAGACTTTTATCTATGAATCTGCTACAAGGTAAAAACCAGAAATGTATCACTTGGTTTCAAAATAAGGATTGTGTTTTTTAGCGGGTCATATTGGTCAAAACTGTGGCTTGAAATTGCATGCCAGATGTAGGTTTGTGTTCAGATATGGGCTCTCTCTGTCCCACATGCAGCATGCATATCCTTCCTGCGGCTAACCCTCTCTGCCATATGTCTCTTCTTTTGTAGTCCCTGACTTGTCTTTTCCAGTAGAAATTCTGGGTGCTCACAGAGGAATGGAGACTGCTCTGGGCTCCTGCTGACAGAGGGAAGAGGGAGACAAGCTAATAAGCTTGTGATCATGACCAAAATTGCTGTACTTTTTCATGCTCTGTGTAGTGTTTGAGGGTTCTGAATTATTTTGGAATGCTGTGAGCATACAGGACAGGGGTTAAAGGATGAATCAGGTGAAAAGAGCTTTGTAAGGGTTCCTCAAGGCCCTTTAACTGGCTTAGATAAAGAAATTCCACTAAACATCATTCCAGGAGGAACTGTTACAGTTTGTTTAGTGTTTCTCCCTTTTATGGTATTTTTGGAAAAAATATCCTGATTGTCCCATGGAGGTTGTAAAGGAGAAAGTTAACTACAATTCCAGTAAAAGCATATCTGGGATCATGTCAGAAATTTAAATGGATCATTGAGTTTATTTATATTTGCTTTCCTAATAACCAAGAATAAAAATAATACAGAAGGTGTTACTTGTCAGGGTCATCAGCAATGCAGGAAAAAATTGTCTGTGGGGGGATGGGACCTTCCTAATCAGTAAGGCAACAAAATCAAAGGCAGGAAGAATTCAAAACTTGGTAAAACTGATCAATGTTATGTACTTGGTTTAAAAGTAATCTTTGAACTATATTCACTTCTTCTGTCTCTGTGACAATAGCACGGGTTTTATTCTTATCAGGTGAGCTGATATTTGCCCAAACCTGTACAGGGAGTCAGTAGAAATATCAGCCTTTCTCTGAGTCAGTGTTTAATTTAGATGTTGTATTGTGACAAAATTCCTGCATTTTTTTGATGGAACTTGATTTGCATTTTGATAATCACTCTTCTGCTATGTTTTCTCTAAGCTAATTTAAAAATGAGTCAAGATTCTGTGTTTCAGTAAACTTTTAATGAATACAGTGTGGTAATACTTTGCTTAGGGACTAATCAGGGAAAGCGGACAAAACAAAATAGAATCATCTCTCTAGTGCAATCTAAAAATTTAAATAAAACTAAGCAGACCACATAACTCTTGAAGCAATCTATATATTATACTGATAATTAATATATTTAAAGTCTAAGTGTTTGAACTAAACAAACTGGAAAATGCATTAAAAAATGCACAAAAGCTCCCACTTTCTTAAATGTGTATGTTCCAAGCCTCAAACTGGAGGTTAAAAGTGAGTAGTTGTGTTTCCCAGTGCTACTGTTGAACATTAGAAGGAAAAAAACTGGGGGAGGAATCCATTATGTTGGCAGAAAACATAAACTCTTGATGAATATTGATGAAGAGATTAACAAAAATGAGTGAAAGCCATGAGAAATGCATTAGGGGATGCCGGGAAGTAAAACACCTTCTCTCGTTTCAGTGTTACCTGCCTGGGACACTGTGAGTTTTTTGGTTTTCATGGAGTCTGCTGTGGCTGTAAAGCTGGGAATTGAGATTGGTATTGGGGAGGTGATGGAGGAATTTTCCATGACTATTTCAAGATGTCTCTGTGGCAGACTTTATTCTCATTTCCACATCCTGGCTGGTATGAGTGTGCTTCAGATCTCCAGGCAGAGGTGAAAGGTTGTCCTAGAGATAATAAATTTCTAAATTGGTATAAAATACCAAGGAATTTAATGGGAATTACAATTAAACAAAAAACTCACTGAGAACAAACGTCTTTTTTTTTTTTTTTAAAGGAATAAATTAAAAAAAAAATCAGAATACCATCACACTTTCATTTTAGTATCTCCAGGATAGTCTTGTGTAGATAATTCTCTTCTTGTTGAATACATCTATTTCACTGTGCACTAGGACTCTGCAATTTTATTGCAGAATAGAGTAAGATTTTTGAAAAGGTCCAGAAACCTGGCTAAAACAAAAATGCTGGTACCTTTTGCAGTTTGGAATAAAACTAGTACAAAATAAAAAATAAAAAAAATTGCTACAACAAATAAAGGTAGATTAGCTGGTGCAGCTTCTAAGTGCAGGCAAAATTTCATGTGGTTTTAGCCGTTTCTGTGCTTTTTGGGGATGAGGATGACCCATGGAGATTCTTCAAAACAAACCACATAATTCTAATATTGCTCTTTAAAAAAAACAATTATTCATTAGTTCAATCATGTTATGAATAACTAATCAGTCTTGCATTTTTTAATAACTGAGCATTTTTCATCCACCAGAAAATCACACTGGAAAGCATCAGATAAGTGAGGGTCTCTTTTAACTGTTTATTGACAGAATAAAAATGTTTACAGAATATTCAACACATCATTGTAGTTGGATGTGAAGCAATTAGAACCCAATAGTTTTTCTTGAAATGGTGTTTGATTCAGGAAGCACAAGAAGTTCTGTTTGTCTTTGAAGCAGAAATAATCAAATCTTTTCTCTGAAATATATTTCTGAAGTAGTGGTGTTTCAGGAACTTTGCTGGAAAGCTGCTGCTAGTAGATCATATTGAAGAAATATTTTCCCAACTAGAAAATTAATGTGTCTTTTGTTTCCCAAGAAAATCCATATCTCAATTTTTGTTTAGAATATTTTTCTTATGAGTATCATCATGAGGCTCTTTAGTAATTTCATTTTTTTAATGGAAATTTAAGTTTGCTTTTGTTTTTATTCTGTAAGCTTTCATTCTGTAACGCTCCCACAGGGATGGAGCTTCCCTAAAAATGCTTTTGAAGATGGGTGTATTTGATATATGCTTACAACAAAACAAGATGTCAGAAACATGTTCTGGGATAAAAAGAAATGGAGGCAAAATTTGGAGTATATTAACATTGTCAAAATATAATTCCAATGGAATGATCTATCTATAGGCTTTTTTTTGTTGTTGTCGTTTTGGGTTTTTTTTTGTTTGTTTGTTTGTTTTTGGTTTTGTTTTTTGTTTTTTTCCCCTTAATTGTAAATATGAGCTACCTTCAGCAGGGGCAAGCATATGGATTTCTCTTGACTGCAAAAATTTCAGCACTGCTCCCTGGCACTTCAGTTGTCTCAAAGATTTTCAGGAACCCATTTGTCACTACACTGGGTGATGACAGACCAAACCTATTTGTCACTGTGAGTGACAAATAATGTGCACCATGAGGGACTTGTTGGCAGGATTTCATTTGTAAATCACAAATGCAATAAGGCATATTTGAAATTCCCCACAAAAACTGAATGAGGGACTAGGTACATTTTATTTATATAATGTAGTATGCTAATTCTGTATATGTAAGAATAATTGCACAAAAAAATAGGTTTCTGACTTTTTTTTTCTCAGAGTTTATGAACTATGCTCATATATTTTTGGAGGAAAATGTAGGCTTGAGGTTTCTCAGTCTGAATTAAGACACCAAAAAAAGAGAAAAAAACTTTATTTTGCAGCCATTGTCATGAAATTCACAGAAGGTTACTACTGCTACTTATTGACATGAGAAATCTGACCCTGGGAAGTAATATTATAGTATCTATAGTATACAAATACTTGAAAAACAGAAAGCTTGTGGTAAGGCCAACATTAGCCTTAAAGCAGTGAGGACTGCTTTGGTTATATCACACAACTGATTTGGCTGTTTTGTTAAGTTTGAGGCACTGCCACGAATCAGACACATTGGTGATTTATGCTTTTTTTAAAATCACTTCACCCTCTACACAAAGCCTTTTAGTGTCATGACATTGAGTTTATCTTTGAATGTGTTTTGTTCACGTCGCATTTTTTTATATATTTGAAATACTTTTATGTATAGAGACAAGCCTGAAATGAATCTGAAGAGTTGCCCTCCTTTAGTACCTTCTATTTAACACATCTTGAATACGTGAGGTTCTTGCACAGTGTAGTTTTGTGGTATTAGGACACTCTCACTACATTAAGTACCAATGCCCTTGTCCTGATACAGTTGCTTGCACATTCCTGCTTAGACATTGTCTGCCATATTTTTTTAATTATATGTTGTCTTACTGGCCTTAAACACCTTCCACTCATGAATTATAGCTCTATAATTACGTATATTTTTATATAAAATATATGTCATATATAATCATATAAAATATAAAAAATATAGCCCTCATAAATTACATGCCTATATATATAGGGACGTAATATTGGTTTAGATGCAAAAATTCAGCTAGCAAGTGTTGCATGGTAGTAATATTACCATGGGGAAAAGGAGGAAAGATTACTTAAACAGATTTCCTGCAAGCTCAATAAATATTTCTCTCCTGATGAATATCATTCTGAAGTTCAAGTTCTTCAGCTCAAATAACAGGGATGGTCTCTTAATGAAATACATGATCAAATTTATGATGATAATATCAGTTAATTGGTATTGCTACAAGACCATCATTTTACCAGTAACATATCCTTCTAGCTACAGCATATTTATTGTTGCACATGTAAGCATTTAGGCAAATTATTAGTTACGTCAAAGAAACAGCTTTCTACTGAAGTGCTGATATACTCTTTTCAAAACTCAGTCTTTCCTTTCAGATTTTTGTGTGTTTTTTCTATGACTGTTGGAAGGCATGATCTCCTTGCCTGGGCTAAAATTAGAAAGAAAACAAAACCGCATTTCTGCAGACAGGAACTTCTATCTTGGCTAACAATGCATCTTCAAACCTCATATTTAGCAGAGGACTTGTCTTATTTGCTTGTATTATCTTAATTCATTTGATCCTGAACTGCATTCACAGTAATTCTACTAGAACAATCAAACTGATACACTCTCCTTTCATATTTTTTTCCCCTAGAATATGTTAAAATGCCACCTAAGGATGATACAATGTGTTTCCCATAACCATACAACAGTGTTTATGTCAATAGAATTGAATAAAATAGAATAAATAGTAAAATGAAAATCCCATACAGGGATTTCATTACACTTCATATATACAATTTTAAATACTATTATTAATGGTGTTAAATACAAATTTTTTTCAGAATGTACATCAGTACAAGTAGGGAGAGTCTTATTCTGCTAACTTTAAATGTATTCCCAATTTACTTACACCACACTGAGAGAACCGACTCCTGCCTAAAAATAGTGTGTTTGTATAACAGGGTACCTTTCTGTGAACACATGCTGTGTAGGAGCACTTATCTGCTTTTGGCATTCCACACTCCTGTGACCCTGGGCCTCACAGCTTTTGGAAGTCACAGGTAAGGGGAAAATAAGAAGAAAGCTGAGCCTTGCAGAAGAAAGCTGATTATTGCAGCAATAGTGGATTCAGAGCTGTGGGGAGCCAGTGCTGAGGCCCATAACAGTTCACTTATTCGAAAGGAGGTGTGACTGAGCAAGGGCTCCACAGAAAATCTGAGGATGCATATGATCTCTAGGAAAGGACTAATTTTTAAACTATGTTATGGCAATATATTGCTCATTGTTTCAAGAATATTTTTTTCCTTGATATTTAGAAAATCAAAAGAACAATAAATGATGAGAAAGATTAAATACTTGGAAGCATGTTTGGAGCTGGGAGCTGGAACCAATGTAAGAAATACTGGAACAGTATGAAGATACCATTAGGCTATAGATGCACATTCTAAGAAAAAGGAATTGATCCTTAAAACTCAAGGTTTTTTGTATATATATATATATATATATATATATATATATATCTATCAGTTTGAACAGAGGTGGATTGTTATTGCCTGAAGTTGATCTGTAGCCTAGCCACTAGCACTGCTCATTTTGAGCTTGGAACCCAAGCATTAATGCCAGGACATTGTCTCTGGCCAGAGAAAAAATAAAGACTCCTTTCCTCAGAAATGTCCTACACTTAAGTGGTAAACAAAAAAAAAAGAAGCATGTTGAAGGCCAACATTGTGAAAGGTAATCCAAAAATTGTTTGCACTGTTTAAAATCATTTCACGCTCTGTGCAAAGCTTTTCAATGTCTTGGCATTGAATTTGGCTCGAAATGTGTTTTGTTCATGTTATGGATTTGTTTTTTTTTCCAGCACACTTCGACAGCATTCACTAGTGTTTAAGCCATAATGAAAGGAAAAAAAAAAAAAAAAAAAAAAAGAACTTTACTGTCTGGGTTTTTTATTGTTGTTGTTTTTTGGGGGGTTTTTAGGGGTTTTTTGGTTGTTGTTGTTGTTTTTGTGGTTTTGGGGTTTTTTTCTTTGAGAAAGCGACATGTTGCAGCATATAAAGCTAATGGAAAATCAAATAACCTCTAGTAAAAACAAAGCACATCTTCTAGGTCCACATAAAATGAAGGGTACATCTGTCTTAGAGTGATGAATTGCTTCATTTCTTTGTGAAATTTGTGTCTTGCATTTAAATACTTCTATTAAATACTTTTTAAATAGTCTTTCATCAAACAGTAACTGTTCAAGTGGTACTGAAAGTAAAAGTACTGAGCAAGTTGTAAGAGAAAAACAGAAATCTGAAATATAAGCTGTCAATAATGTTTCCATTCATCAAAAGTGACAAAGTCACGGTTGCAAATTCTATATGCCAGAACTTGCAAGCTTCATAAGAGTTTCCCCATTGTTCCCTGAATTTAATAGGCAGGTTGTGAGAAAACACTAATTAAAGGAATCGGACGTTTTTCTCCAGCACTGAATCATGAGGTCATTGCTACTTGTTAAAATCCTTATCCCACTCAAACATTCATAATTATCTATTAGGTCTCTTGCAGACAGGGAGATTATGATAATACATCTAGCTCTTGTTATTAATGGATAGTTTTCATCAGTATTCCAGATTAGTTCACTACTTCGAGCCATAGCCACATCAACATAAATCACCAATGCAAATGCTAAACAAAAGTAACTTCTCTGTGGGAAGGACACTGCTGGTTGCTTTACTTTCAATAGTTTTCTCCTCTGCATTACTTGCAGCACTTTGAAACCCGAAAATGCAATTTCTCTTGCTATTGATTTTTGTTCTTTCCCATTTAGTAAGCACTGAGGTAGATGGAGATCTATGCATGTACCTTTCCATGGGGTGAGTCTGGAATATGTTTCCTTGTTTCAGTATGTTGGTTCTGCAGCCAGGGAGCCTGGTCTCAGTGTGTGTGGAGCACTTCACCTGCAAAATTAGAAGTGTTACTTACTCACAGAAAGTTCTGATGAACTCCCTTATTTTAGTGGATGTGCTGTGCAGCACTGCAGTGACCTTAGTCTGATTAAATCCATATTCTTTACACATCGTTCAGCTGTCTAGTTCTAAAAGTCTCTCTGAATATTTGATTGCTTGAAGGAGTTTTAAGATGCAAAATTTTGTAACTTCATAACTTCAGGTTTATGTTAAAATGCAGCCTTAATATTCTTTCCTTATAAGCAAAATTTTTACTATATTTATTTATAAGTTTTGTTAAAGATATCTATCACATACAGAGTTTCCTATTAAAGCAGGTAAAGTAGTGGAACTAGAGGAAATACAATTTTACTTACTCAGGTGTGTGGTGGTTACTCTCCCATCAATTTAAACAAAGTGGTAGCTAAAGGATTTTTTTCAATGCAAGACAAGGTTCCTAACATAGCTGAAGTGTTTTCATATTGTTCAAGTTTTGGTCAAATGAAGGTATGATTTCTAGATTGAAATTAAAATGAAATTAGAATGGAACTATTAGATAAGTACTTTAGTATCTGTGCTCCAAGATAGAATAGTGTACTTACTGTAATACTCATACTTTTTCCACTTTTCAGAGAGAGGCCAAGGGCTCAGCAGTATCTGGAGTCCACCTGACCTTCTTTTTTTTTATTTTATTTTTTTCAGTCTCTCAGCTTCGTCAGCCTCACCTTTCTTAAAGAAAAGCAGAAGTTACTTGCGCCACATGATAGGAACAGGAAAGAAATGGTCTGTTAAGGACAAGAAATTGGGAAGTGGTTGGAAGCTGATAATCTGGTATCAGGGTAATGTCAGTGTAATCTGGCATTGCCCTGGAGATTTTCTGTGAGAAAAATAACAAATTGTCTACCAGGGTTATCACAGCAAGCACAGCAAATATCATGGGACAAGGAGAAAGGGGAAGATCATGGCTGCTACTCTATAGATCTGACTGAAAACTGTAAAGCACTGTAGGTATTTTCACTAAAAATAGAAGTACAGGGTGATTATTCCTTGCAGAAGCAGATCACAAATGTGATAGTGCTAGAGAGAAACTACAGGTCTTCAATGAAATTCAGTCTTGCAATGCACATTCCACAGAAGAGACATAAACCAATTTGGGAATGTAGTTGTTGTGGGTGGATGCCTGGGCATCTTGCATGGGTTTTTGGGATTCTTTTTGAGTTTGATGAGGCAGAGTATTAAATCTGCCCTACTTCAGTCTATTCAAGTGCAGTCAGAGAGAAAAAAGTTCTGCTAGAATGAAAGTTGGACATCTCTAGGGAAGATGAGCTGCACTGACAATCCTTGTTAAGTCTCAACAAGAGGAAACTGCTTTAAATGGAATGGTATAAACAGACTGTTTAAAAGCCAAAAAAATCTGGGATTTTTCACCAGCATGGCTACTGTTCACAAATATCAAAATATTAAAATGCAGCTGACCCTTTGTCATCTGGGTTAATTCCCACTCATGAAGAACAATTTCTGATTTCCATCAGACCAGTGCAGTGCTGTGTGTTCAATAAAAGGAAAAAAGATTGCCCTCTACAGCCTTAATTTCTTAAATGGCAAAATTACTTGTATTTCTCAGGGTTCATTGCAGAGTTTAATAAATGGCAAACACATTCAGAAAAATAGTTTGCGCAATAAGAATTGGGGGTTAAATTATCCTCTCCTTTCTGGACTAAAGAGTGCTATAACAAACTCAAGTGATATGACCCTATGAAATGAGTCACCTAGACTCAAAATAAATATTTAAGGAGTTAGTTACAAGCGATTTCTCATAAGTTAACAGTCTAACCCCCCCCAAAATTCTAAGATACATGTGTCTAGTTATGACATTTGACTGTAATGGGATGAGGATTCATATTTGGTTTGTTGGTTGATTTTGAAGGGTTGTTCTTTTTATTGTTGTTTTCTCTGAAAGAAAGGAAATTTCCAGTGATTGCCAGTGTCATTTCTTGCATTTGGTAAAAATAATTGAAGGAGAAATCTTAGCAGAGAAGGAAGACCCAATTTCTTATTCTGGTTTAAAATGCCTAGTATAAGTCACTTGTAAGTGTAAGTATAAGTGACTAGTATAAGACTATATATGACTCGTATACTTCACTTTTATACTATAACTTACTTGAATGGTGTTTAGACAAAATTTAGAGGAAAAAAAGAAAGGATATTTTAGGATCACAGTTTATGTGCATTACAGCATTGCTAGTCTTGGGATTATAACCTGGTTTATAAAGCCAGGTTAGAAGACTTCAAAATGCATTAAAGATTCAAACTAGTTTCTTCACAATATGATTAAAATATTGTTCTGAGACTTTTCAGAGCATCATGCTAACTAAAGGATTTCTTTTTTTTTTTTTTCCCACACCGTGTGAGATAAAAGGGAAAGAAAAAAAATGCTGATCTCATACAAGTGAGCATTTTTAAACATCAGATTAGGAGGATAGATTTTTTGATGTTTCATGCCCAAAATAAAGACACAAGGGAACCAAGTATAAATAGGACATCAGCTTGGTCCTTACTGAACTTGTAATTTTACATTTTTACCAAAAGATTTTCAATGGCAGATTCTAATCATTGTTGGATCGTGTTGCATGGTGTTTCTAAAAAAAACACATAAAAGCAAGTAGGTTTGCCTTTACTTGCAGAAAATTTGTTTTATATGCAGATACAAAGACAATACATTCAAAATAGCATTATTTATATTAACACTTTTTTGTTATTTTCCATCAGTATCTGCAACATAATCGACTGTCCTCTTTCCATGAGTCATCTAACAATATAAATTCCTAAAAAAATATCAGTCCATTCATGTAACTTGGTGATTGAGCAGAGAGAAACTGAACTGCAATTGTACTTGCAATCAAAAACAAATGTGGATAAGCTTTGTGATTCAGATTCAGCTATGTGTAGTTTTTGCTTTTAACTTCTCTCTAATTCATTGCTTACCACAAAACCTTTCAGAAGATTATAAATAAATTACTTAAAATGAGTCAGGAAATTATAGGAGATGTGATTAAAATGTAGACTTTTTCTAATTCCTAATTATCACGGATCATAATGCAGAGATTTTTGACTTTAAGAAGTGTGATGGGGCAGGAAAAGGGAACAAGACTATGGTTGACTAAATCTAGTGCACAACAGTGAGAGAATTACTAAAAAGTTTTCTGAGAATTTTCCCTGGGTTCTTGGAAAGCTTGTGGAGTGTGATTTCTGGTGGGTGGTGTTCATAGTTATGAAAGCAGTTATGAAAGCTATTAGACTGTTTGCTTCTGATGAGCACAGACATCTGTGGTTTCCAAGAAAATCCCCCTCTGGTGCAATAGATCCTTTCTGGATTATCTCTCTCCTATAATCAACATCTTCTGTGGCTGTAAGTTGCATTGCATCCCTCAGACCAGCTGAAGGTCTGCCCTTAGGGCATCCCGGACATGCAGGTTCTATGGACTGAAATTTAAGGTTTGTGACCTGATCACGTGTAAGCTTGGGATCTTGGACTTTTTTTCAGTTATGCTGCCAGCTACAATAACTCTAATTGTCATTGTGGAGAAATGCATCAAATAGCTCAGCTACTCGGACAGCACACAGTTTAGAATTTATTAGCTGCTGCTCTGCTCCTAACGTAGTGGCACAGTCTCATCTCATTGAAAGTTTAATTGCCATTATTGAGTAATCATTTTGATAAGTTATTCCATTTTCTGCCCTGTTTATCTTCTGTTCTTAAGTGCCTTGCCTTCCTTTTTCAACATTGCCATCTCTATCTGAGCTCCTTATGACTAATTCTCAATATTTTCCAGCCTTTTTTTAAACGGCACAATCAGTGCTTGATAGCATCTCTATGTCTTCTGCAATTCTGTCCCATTGGCTGGTATGAAGAGACCTGAGTACTGCAATTTCCCTTCTGAGCTCCTGCTGTTGAACCATTTTGACACATGGGATTTTTGTCTTCTAACCTTTTTTTTTGGTTTGTTCCTATACAATAAGATTTTTTTATAATGTTTAAATCAATTACCCATTGAAAAAGTTAGAAAAAATCTCCTATGCACAGAGTACCTCCAATGTCTTCTAGGGTGTGTACATGAAATAAGGAATTTTCGAACTTGCAATCATGATCCATAGTAGTAGTTAGCAGGCAAAGTCATTCTTTTATACTGGTTATTTTTTCTATCATAATCAACTTGAAAGTGCTTCTGCCCTGCCATTATGAATACTATATTTTGGTTTTTTCATAGACGTTTATGAAAGAAAATGAATATAACCTAGGACCTCCAAAATAATCTGATTTGTATTTCAAAAGATACACTATTTTTATCACTACCATATATTTTGTGCCCTTTTATGCATCCTCTGGTGTGTGCACATAGGTGCAAAAAACCCCACTCATGATGACAAGATCCCTGCAAGGAAGATAAGATGTGATATACAATGGAGAGAATTCTAAAGATGAATAATAATAAAAACTCATTTGCCTTATTTAAAGCTTTTACTTATTCTCCTTCCCAGTATTTCATATTAGTGTTGCTGACCTCAGGCTCTATTTATTGAATATCTTTAATTACTGACACGTTTGAAGTGCCAAGTAACATTCAAGGCCTTTTTCTTCCCTGATGGATATTTTAAAGGCCATGATATGATAAAAGTTGCTGGGCATTTAATGGATACTTTAACTCTGCCGAAAATCTGTGTACAATAAAAGTGCTTTGCATGACTTGTCTTGACTCCTGGCAGGGATCCTACAGACTTGTGGAGAGAGAAGCCCATGCTGGAGCAGGTTTCTGGCAGGACTTGTGACTCCATGGGGGACTATGGAGCTGTAGGAGAAGTTAATGGAGAATTGTCTCCCAGGGGAGGGAGCCCAAACGGAGCAGGGGACAGTGTGAGGAGTCCTACCCCTGATGGGAAAGGAGCAGCAGAGGCAAAGTGTGATGGATAAACTTCAGTTCTCACTCCTCATCACCCTGCACCACCGTGGGAATGCAAAAATCAGGAAGCTGAGCCTGGAAAAAAGGGAGGGGTGGGGGGAAGGTGTTTTAAGATTTGATGTTCTTTCCCATTACCATGCTCTGATTTTGGTGTGTAATAAACTAATTTCCCCAGTTCAAATCTGCTTTGCCCATGACAGGAATTGGTGAAGGATCTCTCTCCATGATCCAAAATGGTTAAGACTTATACATATAACTAGACAGAAGTATTTCTTTTCATGTGGCATAGCTTACTCTAAAGTTTCTTTTTCCAGGTGATTCTGCCCAGCTGCTTTGCTTCTCCTACTTCTAGTTTTTCAAGAAAAGGTGAGTTGGAAGGAAAGCTTTGAATGGCTGATTTAAGAATGTTTGATCCAGATGGAATTAATTAAACAGGATTATTACTTTAATTCCAATGCTTCTATTACTGTAGTAAAAATGTATTTTTATATGGTTTTAAAACTCATGTCCCTTGTTCCTTCATAGCAGCTGTAAGAATCTGCAGTCACAGCTCTTCATTTCTATGATGCCATTTCTTCCCCTCCTGGTTTGCTTATTTGAGAGCTTGTTTCCTCTATATCACAGTTCTTTAATCTCATGAAGATAAATAACAACTTGTAGCCAGTCAAATATAATTTCTATTTGGCTTCAATATCTTTGTTTTCAAGCTTACTCAAGGTATGTATGCAGTGTAAATCTTTATTTTAGTGAACAGCACATAATTTTTGTGCCCTATTTTGAATCTGAATCGTCCATTCTGTAAAGAAAAGGGAAGAGCCTCAAAAATAGATCAAAGAGAAAACCTAATTATTTGCATGAATGGCAAAAAGGATTTTAAAAGCACTTTTTAAGTTGTCAACACTGCATCTCTCATTATGTATGTGCTATTGATGACTATAAAGAACTGTAGATTTTATTTTAAATATATTCTCTGTGTGTGTTTATATATATGTACAGATGCTTTAACCCTGTATTTTGTGCTAGTTACAGGCTCTGCAGTAAAGACATGTTCAGCTACTCTGAAGGGTGAAAAGACACACTGAGAAATTCTAGTCCTGTATCTGTTGCAGAGTTTCCATTTGGCCTTCCAGCATTAGGGACTGAAAAGTTTTGAAAGTGTGGCAAGTGCCCTGGCTGGTAATATCTTTTTCATCCTGCCAACCTGGAGCTTAACCAGACACAGTTTTATTATGAATATTTAAGTCAGAATAATTTCTCACAGATGCTCATGTATCTCAATTCCCATTTATGTATCATTTTTACTACCATCTGATTTTGTGACCTGCAGTTTGTATTTATTGTCACTACCCAAGCCATCCAGTCTTCTTTAATAATACTATAGAAAAAGTGTGAACAATTATATAGGTTCTTAGAGAAAATGCACACAATCTGAACTGGCTATGCACAGCTGTTAACATTTAAATCCCATCTGTAAGTGGAAACAATTATCTTTAAAGTCTACATGTAATAAAACCCACAAAATGCTTCTGGTCTTTTCTGAAATTTTTTCTTTGGAAATTAATACTGAAAATGGGTGTTTTCTTCATTAGTGTTTTCCTGATACAAACTGTGGGGTGGCATGTACTGTTAGTGCAGGAGTGAGATCTGAGTCCTGGATCCCTGTTATTCAGAAGGACAGACTTTATCCTGAATTTGAAACAAATAAAAAATCAGATTTCTGGGAAGCGATTCTGAGCTAATTCTAAGTACATCCCTTATAGGATGTCACAGCTTTGGGATGGCAACTTTTAATAAGTATGGATGTGCCCGGGCAGGTTCTGCATGGGGCCTGTTTTGTGATTGCGATCAGAAGATCTGTGATGCACATTCAACATGCCATAAGTTCTGCAACTGAAGTTTTATTTTAACATTATAACTTGTCTTTTCACAAACCATTTTTCTTTTACCTCCCTTTCTGCTGCTAATGGTGGATGGCAGCTGTCTTGAGAGCTGAGCACTCCATGCTTCTCTTGTCAATGAAAGTGTTTTCCTGTTGGCATTGACAGACAGAAATATTTTCATGCCATCCTTATGAAGTTTCCTCTGATGGACTGGATGAGTGCAACTGTTAACTCTCTTAACTGATTCCACTCTTATTTTTAATTTGTGACTTTACTGCTCAAGAATAAATTTTCTCATTTATCAGACAGCTTATAGTTAGCTCTCATTAGAGGATGTCCAGCAAGAGGATGCATTATGGTTGTACTAAATCAGCATGACATCCTTCTAAAACCTTGCATCTGATATGTTATCACAAGGGCAAGCAAAGACAGACATAACATCCTGGATAAATAGATAGTAAAGAACCTAAAGATCAGCAGCTCAATCAAGGAACAGATTCATACATCTGAGACTAGCTGTTTTGGGTTTTTTAATACTTGCAAGAAAGATGTATTTATTTTCTGTCTCAATTAGTTGAGCCCAGATTAAAGTCTAGTCACAACTCTATTGTTCTTGCCCTGGAGAAGTAGCATTAAAATGTATATAACTGACTTCAAAAATAAGGGAATATGTTTGTATTCCCTGAAAGCTCTGAACCAAACTGGAGAAAAAAAAAAAATTATTACTGGAGGAATCTTAGACTATCTGAGCTTGGTAGTGGCCTTTTGAGGCACGGAGTGCTGAATTCCAGCAGTAATTAGTAATATTATGTGCAGTATGGACACCTAAGTGTGCAATCAATGAAAGTCATAGAATCATAGATCTGTATTTGGTTTGAAAGAAACCTTTACAGGTCACCTTGTCCAATGCCCAAGGTGCTTCTCTCAAGAGAAGATGCTTCTCTTGACTGTTTTCCTTGCAGTTAGGAAGTGAGAGATATTCCAACAATATAATAATTGGGGCTTTCTGCATCTATTCTACTCCCTTACTTAAAGGGAAAAAAAAAAAAAAAAACCAGGAAATGGGAAATTGGAAAAAAAATAAAGATAAAAATTTTATAAAAAATTAAATATAAATTCTTGTTCTTTGAAGTGTACTGGAAAGACCATAATCCTTCAGAGAAAATCAATACATCATCTGCAAACTAAATATGCCCACTTCAATATTTGCACTATTTCAATGCCTTTTCATTTTAAATTAGTCTTTAGATACACTGCGATCACAGTGAAGAAATATATCAAAACAAGAAGTAGTAAGCTCAGAGTTTTTGAGATCCTTGTAAGAAGAAAATGTGAAAGTCCCCTTGTACCAGTTCATGTCAATATCTTTTATTGATACCTACATATCTGAAAAAAGAAGTACTGGGAAACAAGGCCAAAGAGAAGGGAGTTTTGTGCTGAGGGAGAACATGTGAGAGACTCCCAAGAATCCATCAGCTCTGGTAAATAGTGGCATTATTGGATCCACAAGGATTGCTAAACTTAAGACAACAATCAGCTGAAAAATGCGCAAGACCATTGGCACTTACTGGTGTCAAAGGCAGGCGTGAAATTCAGACCACAGCCAGGAGTACAGTACCTGCTCTGTGCAGACAGTCAACAGGATTTGTTACACAGGCCTTGAAACAAAAGAAAAAAAAAAAAGAATAAAAATTCCTTTAAGGACTTTCTGTCTTAAAAGTCGGTGGTGCATCCCTGACTTGTTCCACTTCTGAATAAATAGCTGGGGTTGGCCTCCCAGCTGTCTCTCTGACACTGAGAAGTGAGACAGCTGGGAGTTGTGTATTCATGTGTAAGGGACCAAGCAAAGGAATGTACTCTGTGAAGTTATCTGCTGCCAAAAGCAACTTATTTACTATAACAACTTAACTTATTGGCAGTGATCTGTCTTGACGCAGTCATCTTTCTTTTCTCTTGATGAGAGAAAAGGATAGTTATGACAAAGGAATACAATTAATTTGTTCATACCTATTTATTTTTAAAATACATCCTTTCATGGAGATTTAATTATAAGTAAATTATATTTACTTTACTGGCAAGGAGCCTTCCGAATCAAGTTAAAACTTTGAGTTTGGAAGTGCAGACTGAAGTACAACATGTATCCACCAGAGAAGGAATCAACATGTTGAAAGTTTTATAAGGTGCTCTTAAACAGCAACTAGTCCTGAACATCCAAAGAGCATCTAGTATGGGAGAGAAGCTTTAGGTAATGAAGTTAAAGACTGTATTTAAGTTTTGACTGGCTTTAAATAAAAGCAAAAAAAAGGATGAAAGAAAGGCTATAATTATTGGAAGAACATAATGTGATGCTTAGACGGGATGTGAAATTCGCTGAGGAACATATTGCGGCTATAATTAGAGATAGTGTTTCAGTCACTTTAAAAATGAGTCATTATAGAATGCATTAAAAAGAAAAATTCTACATCTGTTGGGTCTCCCAGTTGGGACAAAAACATGAGACCTGAAAGGGAAATGCAAATTCTTTCTTATAAGGAGCTCTGAGGTTAAATTCCAGAAGTGAAGCACATATAAAGCTCTGAAGTTGGAAACAAATAAACAGAAGAGTATAGATGGCTTGTAATACTTTCCATACATACTTCCAGAACATATACAAGAACACTGATACTTATCCTGCAAGGACTTAATATTGATAGATTGAGTTTTTCAGGGTATTTCTCTCATCTTTCATCATTTCTTCCGATTGTAGGCAGGGGAAAAGAGTTCCACTGTGTGTTTTTGTAGGGTAGACTAAATAGGAATAGTTGAGTGACTTGTCTCATTTCTTCTGTGCCCATCTTCAATATGAAATGAGCTAGATGAAGAAGAGCTTTTGCTATTCATTGTTCATCTATACAAAACAGTTTTTAATTAATTTCTTTCCTAATTGTGCTAGGACTAGAGGTGAGAAGCACAGATGTCAATTTTTGATTGCATTGGCTTTTGCAAAGAGCTGAATTTTCTGGGGGAGGAGAAGTTTGTGGGAAGGAGGTCAATGCATGTATCTGGCACCACATTGCTTTCAGGCTGCCTGCATGAGAGAGTGTTCTACAATAAAATATACTGCCTAAAATTTTTAATTAAATCAGCAAATTAAAGGAAAATGAGCTACACAGTAAAAAAGACAATGCTAGAATTTGGTCCAACAGTTTCCTCTTTTTTTGGCCTCTAATATAGATTACTCTGTGGATCTCTTTATTTCAGATTATCATAATCTGTTTTGAAAAATGTTTTTCTGTGGAGTTCTTCCACAGACTAAACTTGTGTAGACTTGTAATAAAATATGATGATTCAGTGTTAGTGGTCTACCTGGACCAAAAAAACCCAACCCTAAACAAAAAAACAAACCCCAGAACAAACCTGGAAGATTTGGGGTCTGTTTTAGTACATAAGCAATATGGTTGTGAACTGCTGTGGAACTCAGGGCTGTAACATTTTCCTGAGTCCAGTTAAGATTAAAAAAAAAAAAAAAGGTATGCTCTGTACTTTGAATTATTTGTGTGGTTTATAAAACTTGACGACTGCAAATTGTGAAGACCAACAAATAGTTTTAGAACAATTAATTATTTCAGCATATAAAAGGTGAGATGACGTAAGTTTGCAGCCATTTATTTTGGTCTTCATCGCATTGTCTGAATGGGGATAGTGTTATAATGATCAATGGAAAAATGGTGTTTCTGCTCAACTCAAGTAGCCTGTAAGAGATGAGTTCTCTTGATTTGTTTGCCAGTTAAGCCTTAGCTCTAAGGAAGTGTACAGGAAATGTTATTCTAGAGATGGTTTAATAGCAAACCAATGTATTTGTTTGCCTTGTGGAGGCTGAGCCGTCTCCTCTCCTGCCTTTCAAAATTCTCTTTATAACATTCAAGACAAAGCAGCTTCTGGGCTTTAACAAGAAATGAAAACACCTTAAAATTAACTCAATTCTCATAATAAACCCTATTTTTTTTTAGCTTTATTAAATAGTGATTGGAAGACAAGTTATTGACAGGTTTCATAAAGCTCAAAAATGTTTATTTAATCTATTAATCCTGTCTCTGCTAAGCTGTCACAAAGATGATGTCTTGGATGGGGACAACCTGTTCCCTGAGAAACTAATAGAAAAGTTTTTTGTGGGGTTGCATATGTTAGCAAATAAAATGAACTGTTTATCCTTCTTGAAATGGATAAAATGAAGGTTTAATTTTGAATTACAATTATTTTGCCTTTACATGTAATCTCTAGGCAGTTCTGGTCTGTGAATATTGATATCAGCCTAAGTGAGAGGTATTGTCCAAAGCACCCAAATATTTTTAGCACACTTTGCTTTTCCTTGAAAAGAGGAGGGGAAAGGCAGCAGGCACAGAGGATGCTGGATCAGCTGTCTGCAACCTAATGTTGGCTGTGACCACCACAGGCCTGGTCCTCCAGCTGGAGACCCAGAGATAAACACAGAGTGGAATAATCATATTACAACTATTTGGATATGCTTCAAACTAAAAGCTTTTCTCGGGGAGAAGAATTTCGATGCGCAATATCTGTAAAGCTGATTTAGAACAAATTGTTTGTACACACTGGAACAGGAGCAGCCTCAGTAATGCATCTGATCATGTCAGCATTCCTGGTGAATGGGAAGGGGGGAGGCACGCCTCCTGCGAGATTTTAATACTTTAAAGACGAGTGGAAGTACAAAAAAATGCAAAATATGAAGGAGACGGAGAGAGAATGAGTTCAGGGTTTTTATTTCTGGTTTTTGTTGGTTTTGTTTGTTTTTTTTTTAAAGAAACTATTGGGTTTTGACAGGTCGCCATAGAAAGAGAGGAATGAAAATAAAGTTGTGCTTTACATTTTGCCTTCTGGTGAACCTGAGTGAGCCATTCAAGTCGGACTTAGGATGCTATTAAAAGCTTTGCTCTGCTTTTATGTAAATGAAAATATTAATTATCACACTTGTATTCTGAAAGTGCAAACATTACAGTTCCATCTCAATAACAACTGTAAGTTGAGGGATGGTTTATGACTAGTGTATTTTAAGCCACTCACAAGTTCTATAATTATACTGAAGAGGTAAAACAAAGATACTGCAAAATAAGAATGACTTTCTTAGTTCATACAAAACATAGTTTGAACACCAGGGCTGAAACATGAAAAAAAAATTAGCCAACTCTTTTTTTTAACAGCTACAGAGTAAATTCTCATAAAACTCCACACACTTTTGAAAAAGAGTGAATGAAAATATGGATAAAGCTCAGTAATATACTTGCATTTTCCTTCTCTAACTAAAAAATTTGGTTTTCTATTTTTTCCCCATTCAGAGTAGCCCGTGCCAATTAAAAGTTTGTTTTCATAATGTCGAGTACATTTATGAGGGAATTTTATAAAATGATATTTAGATGCTGCTAATTATTTTCCTATTGTCCTTTTTTTTTTTTCTTTTTCTTTTGTTTGAAAAAATTGTCTAGATAATAAGGACATTGTGATAAACCAACATCACAAGCAAAATAGCCAACTCTTCCTTGTTCTGGGTTATTCTTTTGGAGTGATTTAGAGATATTTCAGAACTTTAGCAGTTTTGGTAGACAATAGACATAAACTGACCTGCAATACCACTTGCATCAATGCTCCAAATCTGATATAATATTTCTGAAAAATTGACTTGCGTGGGTGACTCTGTTCCTCTGGAAACTGTTGGAGTGTTACATTGAGTTGCATGGCATTGCCTGGTCCTTCTTCTAGCAGGTAAATTATGTTGACAGGCTGCTGAGAGTAACTTATTTTCCTGCATTTTTTTCCTGTGTGTTTTCTATGTTGCAAGTGTGCCATATTGTCATATGAAGGTAAATGAGCTGGAAAGATTGCACTTACTCTGTTTAATAAATGCCTGCTGAGTAGATTCACAGAACAAGCTCTGTGGTAGCATTTCTTTCAAAGCACAGACCTGAAGATTAGCAATTATTTCACTTACATATTTAACTAGTTATAACAAAATACAACTGAAGAACGTCTGAAAGGAAGAAGTGATCTCGAGCAGTTTATTTTCTTTGTAGTTTTTGGATCTGGAACATTCCTCCATCTTTAATCAAACAAATGCAGAAGGCTGCAAAGAGCCTCTTTGCAAACTGGACTGCAAAAACTCATAGATTTTTTTTTCATGTTTTTTACTAATTGCTTGCACCTCATAATCAACTATCTCAGTAGTCAGAAAGTCATGTTGAGCTTGCAGTTTTTCTCAGATCAAATCTTATGCTGCACCAAGCTGTACAAATAGCTTTCCATTGAAATCTCCAGGGCTGTCAAATATAGTGGGCCAAATGCTGCTCTGAGATATGCCCTAAAAAGCATCCCATATTCTTCCTCATTCCTTCACCCCCCAATACACACCAGTTTCTTCAAAATCGCACAAATAAAAAAACTTCCCCCCACCCCGAATAGTCTCTCTTCACTTAAGGGGTAGTTGAAAGCAGGGTGGGTAAAGAAAGTAGACTAAGCCAACCGAAGAACTTAAAAAGAGTTACTTTAATTCAAGTTACAAACCTTTTCTCATGTGTTCTTCCAAATGAATTTGGGAATGAGAACTGTGTAAGGAGTCTGAAAGATGACTATAACTAGCTAATGACAGAAGTCTCATTCACTATTCTATGCATTAATTTGATATTTATTTTCCTCTCTTTTTTTGTGATCCTTCATGAAATGACTATGGAAACAAAATAATTATAAATCTATTTTCTAACTTTTTCTGTGGCAAGGCAGTTGAATTATGCTGTAAGTAATTTATGGGGAGCTGTTAACACAAATAGTTTTCCCCCTGTATTTTTGTCCAATGCTTTCATTTAAAACAGTATACTAATTAATCAAACTCTAAGGCATTCAAAACTAGCATTTCTATTTTTGTTTTATGATGCAGTTATTAAAATTAAAGAAAGAGTTTTGAGTAAATGAAGTTATATTACTGAATTACATAATTTCTGAACTATCTATTAAATAACTACAGTGGCTTTCATTATCTGACAAATTTGTGAAGGAGGATGAAAGCAAAATCATAGTCTCTAACATGATTTCAGTGATGGTACTGGGGTTGTGATGGGATCAGCTGACCAGGGCCTGGAAACATTAAAGAATAACTTGAATATCCAGGATAAACGGAATATGGGAGTACTTTTACTCACAGACATAGAAAATATGAGCATGTGGGAGTATGCATGGATCCATGCACTCCTCTGGATCAAATGTTATTTAACAGGATGTGGTTTATAGTGGTGTGGTACATGTTCTTTGTCACCTAAATCTGTGCCCTCAAATAAAATAAAGAAGAAATCTCATACATTTGCCAGGGGTTTTGGTTCAACCCAAATTTGTAGGGGAAGATGAAGTTAAAAAAAAAACTGACTTCACAAGAATTTTGATTGGGCTTACTGAAGGAAATGGGAAATCATTTTAGACACTGTTTGGCTTTTATCCATCCAAATTAGCCTGTTCATTCTTGTGTCTTCATATTTTTGCATGTCTGCTGCGAAGAGGGAAAATAGAACTTACAAAAATAGTTAAAAGTCAGTCTGATATTGAGAAAAATTAGATTGATTGGCAGGAGGGAGATGTGAGTGAAGCAGTTGAAATAAAGCCATATGTAGGGAAGGTAAAATAAGGTAATAAATTATGGGATGAATGGCAATAAAAAGACCAAAGATTCCAAATTTGAACAATAGAAGCAGAAGTCAAGCAGTCAGCATGTAACGGATGGAAAGAATTAATTTAATATGCTGGCAAGAAGGAGGCTATAAATCCTGTGAACAGAAATGGAAGTGAGCCACCACGCTGAACTGCACTACAAAACCATAGAAACAGGAGGCTTTGATGTAGATTTGATGGGGGTATCCTGTGGGGTAGAGGTAGGGGAGAAGAGCTGGATGCAGGGATTTCAGAAGATGGAAATACTGCGGAGAACTGTGCTCCCCTGATGGAATCAGCAGTGAGAACTGTATTGGATGTGGTCATCTTGCAATCTTAATAAGCACCTCGCTGCCCTAAGAACAACGCTTTGGTTCCCTTTTTACTTTTTATTCTGAGAGAAACTGGAGGAAATCTCAGGAGCATAATTGCCAGTGCCCGTTCACAACCCCTGGAATTCCATTCAGTGCCCGTTCACTCAATCCTTGAGTCTCCGTGATTCCAGTCATTAAAGCTCCCTTCCCACAGTTCCATCTGTCCCATAAACTGTGGGTGCATCCCAGTTTCCTTTGTGAGGGATTTAGTCACAGCTGTTTTTCCATTGAGGTTTGAGTTTGGGGGTGTGTCTGTTGCTTGGATAAGGCTTTTGCTGGTTGGGAAGAGTTTAACAAATGCAAGAACAGTTCCAATGCCCTTCCCAAAAGGCAATATATGGATGTACAAACACGTGTGCGGATCAATGGTGTCCCTCAACAAAATCCTATATGCCTTTTTTCTCTCTGTCAGGATGCATTTTAAACAATTCCACATCAAGGCTTTCAGTGCTGGAGAAGGCACAGCTGCTCAAGGCCTGCATGCATTTCTTTCATGGTGTTATTAGCATTGTTTCCTGTGGTTTACAGGCTTGTAGCTAATATTTGAAAAGACAGTGTAGGATAAATGACAGCTTTTTGACAGTGACCAGAAATCCTGGTGTATTTTTCACTGAACACCTAGACAGATACAAAAAGGGAAGTGTTATGCAAAGACCTGTGTATGATAGTATGTGGAATAAAAATCACTTTTCGTTTAATATTTTATTTTTCAATACACACCAAAGATATGATTTTTAAAAGTATTTCAGAATGTCAGTTCAATGGCCAAATGTTCTGAATTTCTAGCTTTGGTCATAAGATCTTGTGTTCGTTACTGTCTGATTAGACCTTGTCTGAGATCTTTGAAGTTTTGGGTCAGTATTCATTAAAAAAAAAAAAAAAAAAAAAATTAAAAAAAATGTTTTCAGCAGGTTTCTACAGCTACATTCTGTATGTTTTGAAAATTCCACTTTTAATGTCTTGTGCTTCTCTGAACATTTACAAGTACATTTAACTTTTATGAATAAGAAATAAATAAGTACTTGTTTTTAAGTGTTTATCAAGGAACAGAGACAATACATAGATTTTTCTATATAAAATAAGATAAGCTTGAATTACTCTGATTTAACCTTGTTGCAATTACCTTAAAGTAAAAATCAAGACTTCAAAGAAAAGATTTTATTTGAATTTTGATGGTGCGTCTAAACACATGATTAATCTTGGATCTTTATTGTCAGTATTTTACAGTTCTTTTTAACACCTGTGCTTAAACAGGACTTCTTTTTGCACCTGCAATTATTTATGCAGCTGTTTTTCATCTTCACTTAGCTGTAGGAACAGTTATGTCAGAAGGAGTTTGCGTAAACACCTAAACTGAATGTATACCATGTTTTCATATACACTGATGTTAAAATTCAGGGAAACATTATTTTTTTTCCAAAAAAAAAAAAAAAAAAATAGGGCCCATGAAGAGTTACTCAATATAAGGTAAAAGAAAATTTATGCCATTATTTTGTACTCCAAATTATGTGCTGAAAAAAAATCTAGAAAAAAATGCTTCAAAGTGGCACTGTTATTAAAGTGATAGCTGTATGTTGGTCAGTATGGAACGAATTAATTTAAACAAGCTTCTGGAAGAAATACATATGAATGTTCATGAAAAGGTGTCACTAAGGAATTCTAGTGGATTACAGAGAATGAGCTTAATATCTAGGTGAAATTATCACTGTAATCATGTTTGATAAAAACAGTTTAATTATATTTATTGTATTTTTTATGGATACACAAGAAAAGATTAGTCATATGTGTATTTATTTTTTAAAAATCCCTTCTTTTAAGCTTCTTTTAGCAAAAGTGAGAAACACTGTATTGTAAAGAAATGATTTAGCTGTCACATTCTCCACACATCCTTCTCAGTGTCTTCTATGACAGAACCTTGCTCACCTTGCTCCTTCCTTCTTAAAGCTTGCTATTTTTTATTTCTGTTGTAAACAAGTCAAGTCTTTCCTACTATAGATCAATTTGAGCAGATTCTAGGTAACTTTTTTGGCATGTCTGCATTTTGGGGTTTTTTTTAACATTATCACGTAGAAAATTACTTTTCTAGTTATTCTAAGTTACTTTTCTCAGCATCTAAACCAGAAAGTAACAAGAAAAAGTACTAACTGCAATATGGAAGAATAACTTGTAGTCCAAGTGAAATTTTAAATAGCTAGTGCTATTTTAAAACTTGACAATCACTTGCAGTGACTTGCAGCACTAATGACTTGCTGTACTGTATTTGGTATGTCAGAGTAAAATCTGATATTTGCAATGAGTCTGTCTGAACTCAGGGTCCCTTTTGATTTTATTTTTATTATGTAGTGCTTAGAGGGTGCTATTTAGTTATCAAATATCTGCAGAATTCTCAATCTAGCCTTTCATATCTAACATAAAACTGCCACCTCCCTACATCTAACCATAACTAGCAAAACTGATTATCTTACTTATCCACTATTTGACAAGTTTAATTTAAAACTACTTACTTTTATCCAATTAAAACTCTGGAGGAAGAGAGTCTGTTGTAAGTGCCACTCTTAGACCAACATAGATCTCTTGGGAAGGGAAAAAAGCCAAACCTCTGTGCTATCTACTAGACTTACATGCCTGACTTATGTAAATCAGTGTATTTCTCAGCAGTGAACATTCATTCTTTTTTCATGCAAAAAAGAGATTTCTTTCAGCCTGCCAAAAAGTTTCCACATTTGAAAACTCACCTTTTCTTTTTCTCATATCTATCAATTTGCCTTATTAAAAATTTTGTCTTTCTTTAATGTGTGTAAGCCTTCACAGCTATAAGTGCTTAATTTCTGAACTGGCTTCTTGCTGATTACCAGAGTAGATTCAGATGAGTTACCTGTTCCTAGCTCTTCTGGGCAGTCACACTAAAGAAAAGAAAGTCAAACAGGTTTGCCACAGCAAGAAATGAATTAAACTTAGTTTTTGTTTGTTCTTATTGAAGCAAACATAAATATCTGCTTCTTTTCATCCAAATTAAAGGAAGTGTCCTGTTTGCTTTGGGAAAAGCAGCAGACTCATTCAATTCTGGTATTTTATGTTGTAGTCTTCACACATTTTTTTCAGAAGTACCTGTTAAGCCTGTTCATGTCTGAAGGTATTAGTTCACTCTGGCTGCACAGTAGACTTTCAGTATACTTGTAGTAAGACTTCTTTTTTTCTGTAGTTTCTATATTTTTAACATGATATTTCCTTTTTCACAGGAAAGAATCTGTGATGAAAATGAGAGCACAGAAAAGGAGTGGCTCTTCCAGGTCAAGTCAAGGAGTGATCTGTTCTGTCTCTCCAGCCCTGCTGTTTCCAGTTCATAGAGTACTTCTTGGCCTGCATTCCTCTGTATTCAGAAATACATTGGATTTCTCATTAACATGTTCAGTGTCTCCTTGAATGCATAAAAATCTTTAGGATTCATGGCATCTGCAGGAAGGAATTCTGGAATCTGAGTGACTTTGACATGAAGTACCTTCTCTGTTTACATTTTCCTTGGACGTGCAACTAGCTCATTTCAGGAGAGCCCTCCCAGGCATAGGGAGTCAGTCTTTTAACTCAGACAAACTTTACCCACCTCTGTCTCCCACATGCCTACTTGCACAGGTGAGCCATGTGCTTTTTAAAGCAAATTCCACCTTGTTGTCCCATGCTGTCCTGTGGCTCCTTTCCGATTTAAGTGTGGCAGGTGATGAGCTCCAGGAGTGCACAGAGAGCAGCTCCACCTGCTGATGAGTGCCCTGGCAACACCTGGCAAGAGGCACTTTGAAATAAACCTCCCTTGAAGCCTCTTCCCTGGGAGTGCAAGCACCAGCTCTTTCACTCCACAAACCTGCCAGTGAAAAAAGAAAACAAACCACATCTGTCTATCAGTGCATCTAGACTTTCATTCCTCTGGATCAAAAACATTTCTTAGCTCTCCATATCTGCTGCTGCATCCTTGAAATCCTGAAATAACTCAGTAAAAGCAGCATCTTGCTGATTCCTAGTGACTGTTGGCAAACATCACTTATCTCAGATTAGGTGACAAAAATATATAGAAAATCCAGGACTTAAAAGCATAGTATCCTTTCCACAATGTTTCGGCATCTTTCTATGTATATACAAAATAGGTGATCTCTACAAGGGCAATTTAGCTTCAAACTCAATTAAATTGTTGTGTGCTTTCCATGTTTTTATTTTCTTATCTGAAATGGCTGGATGTGGTTCTCCCAGAAATATCCAATCCACCTTGTTAGACTTTTCATTATCTAAATTGTCAAATGACATAACCAGGAGTAGCCAAGACCGGTATCCAATTTCTAGAAGACCAATATTTTAATAAATATTTTCATGTTAAATCTTACACCTTTAAGAGCAGTCTTCTATTTTCCAATATTTGTAAATATTTCAGAATAACCTGATGCAGTTGAGAAGTTCTAGAACAAAAGTCTGATCACCTATACCATTCCTGAAGAAAATAATATAACTTAATTTAAGGGCTTACTTTAATTTAAAATTCTAACCTTGATTTTTTTTGCTTTGAAAATAACTTGTTTTCTTGATTGAGTTCATGAACAGAAAAAAATCCCAGACAAAAAATTAACAAAAACAATCAAGCCGCTCAAACAGATCCAAAATATTTTTGGAAGGAAAGAAAAAAAAAGAAAATATATATTTAATTTGACCCCCACCCCTGCCTTACAAAAATCTTGTTTCCTAGCACCTCTGATAGAAAAGGGCAATGCTTGTGAATAACAATTAAACATATAACTACTCTGTATGAGAAGTTAAGGGACCCAGTTCACTCCTGTCTTCTTTTTAATGTCTATTCTTCTGTCAGAACTGCCAACTATTCTGCTTTAGACAAGAATGGGTTTATTTTGCAGACTATTTAAATACCTGTTTGACCAAGAATATATCTTTTATCATGTCTAGAAGTGCTAGACTGCTCAAAAAGCAGACTGAGCAAGTTGAAGCATCAAAACCATGAAGTTTCGGAGGATCTGTATTAAACCAGTTTAAAGCATGAGAGCCATAGATTGTGGCACATCATCTACACTCTTTTCTGGCAATCCTTGGTAGAGGTAGTGAAAGGGTTTTTTCTGAACCTTGCCAAAACAAAATGTGTGGAAGGAACTTAGCCTTACACTGATTTTGTAGCTTTCTAGCAGAATATGTAGAGCTCCGGAGCAATTGATAAGCCTGACTTCAAAAAATAGGAAAAAGATAAATGGAGAATCTTAATAAAGTTCGAAGAGAGGGAAAAAAGGAAATGCAGTATTTAAGGCTGAGCAGAGCACATATTCCCAACAGCAAGTCACTTGAAACCCTGGTGTACCTTGGGATAGCATAGGCTTTTGGGGAGTTTGTGTTTTGTTTGTTTTTTTTTTTTTTTTTCCTGAAGGTTGTCACTTGTTTCTTTTCTCAGCCTGGGACTGTCTGTTTGTCTGTCACTGTGTTCCTTGGCTTCTCACTCCTTGGGCCATATTGCCAGAAATGAAAGATAACTGTCTCATTATATGTTCTAAAATCTGAAAAAACCCCAACAATCCGAAACTCAAAAGCTTAAAGAATTATTTTATCACTATTTTGGTACCACATACAGCAGTAAATTATCCTGTAGGCTGGTTGCTTACTAAATACAGAAAATATGCGGGAAATAGGTAATACAATTTTTTTTTTTAATAATGTGAAAAGGATCATTGAATACAACATTGAAGTTATGTTGTCTATGTGACGTTATAGCTTTTCTCTGTCAATATAAGAATCATTCGCACAATAAATACAAGTAGTCTGTAGTGCTGCTTCTTAAAAAAAATAAAACTAAATGCATCTCTGTTTTAAAAGAGATTTATGTGGTTGTGGAAGTTGAATGTTTCCACAGCCTGCTGCTACACTCCAATACATTTGTTCCTGAGGAGGAAATAAACATATTGCATTAGAGAAAGAAGAGCCCGTGAAGGATACAGGCAGCGAATTAAAGACAAGGAAGATGGCATGATATTTAAAACAATACTGAATTATTGCATCAATTGGTGAATACGATTTTAAGTATGAATGAGAGATTTTTAAAAAACTAAAAATATCTGGTTTCTCAGCTTAAAACAAGACATCAAAGTTTCAAAATAAATTAATTCTGTACTCTTACAGTATGAGGAAAACAGCTCTGTATTACTCTGAGACAGTAGCCTTTGAAGTATGTGTTGAAATACTCTACAGCATATTATAGTTGCTTTTTTCCTTTCACTTTTCAGACCTTTGCGGTGCCTGTAGCTCCACTTGCAATTTTGTATCATCTATTATATTTCTTTTACATGGACTGGATCTTGTCAGTGGAGCTGCTTCATTTGAAGATGCTTAAGTGAAATTCCTACCAAAATAAATAGGTCGCCCAATATAAATTAATCACAGGTTAAAATTCAAGAAAAGCTATGTGAACAATAAAAATAATTGTGAATGCACATCATCAGTAGCAACAATGCCAACTTCTTTTCCAACCCTAGCAAAAATTAGGTTCCTATTTGAAATCAGTTACTATAAGAAAATTCTGAAGGGTACAGGAGGAAATAGACTTACATATTTTACCTTCAAAATACATGAAATATTGTTTTGATACTGTCACTCACTCCTGGATAGAGGAGCTTATTTTAGTTGAACTCCTCCAGTAAAGAAAATTCTAACACTTCCGCCGAAACAGACAGATTAAATCGATTGTTTGGTAGACTTAAAATCTGCCTAAATATAGGGCAGGAAATGTTTTATTCAATTGTTGCCACACTTAATAAATTTTTACATTTACATTACCATGGTCCTAGATGTTTGGGAATGGACAATATTAAACCAGAATTGTTTGTTCTGGCTGTAGTGCTACAAACACATTTTGATTTGGACTATGGACTAATCTAGATTTAAACAGGACTTCAGATACAGAATGTCTAATACTTATTTGTGAAAAAATAACATAAGGAAAGAACAAAGCATAATTAAAAAAAAACATCACTAAGTAATCAACTTTATCCAATGTGCAGCAGAAAATATTCCTTGATGCCTTTGAGCAGAACTGAAGAAACTCAGGCACACAACCAAAAATCAGTTAACAATTATCTCTATTAACAATATGACAGAAGAATTGCCTTTTAGCTCACTATTCTTCCTATCCTAAATACCAAAAGGAGGTAATTTGAAAGCACATTGTGTGGTTTTATAAACAACTAATCTCACCAGCTAAAGGCATATCCATTACCTGTGTTCCATGCTTGCTCTCTGGCAAGAATATTCAGGTTATAAGGTGAGCTTAAGCAGTAACTGGCAGTCCTTCAAGATAAATAAGTATGCTGGTTGAATTTGACTGTTGATCTGTTGGTGAAAGTAATATTATTTTCAAGACATTAAAAACTGCTGGCTACTAAAATGAGGAAACAGGTGGTTACAGGTAGCAAAATGCCAGAGTGGGAAAAAAATGGGAGAAGATTAATTGGAAGAAGGGTTAGCTTGACAGAAATAAGTAATCCTATTTAAGACTTCTGTATCTGCAGGGCTGCAAAACCCCTTTTGTTGCAGTAGGTGCACCAGTAGGGCACAGAAGGATTGTAATAATCACCTTGACTGACTAAATAAATTTGGTGAATCTTCCAGAGGATGGAGTGATTTAAGAGTCTCACAGGTCTTCTCTCTAAGCATTTTATCCTGAGTACTGTAGGAGGTGGGGAGTAATCAAAAAGGTTGAGAACTGAAATAGGAACAGGTTTCCCTTTATGTTTCATTTGCATAGGTGTAGGGATTTTGTTTATTGTTTGTGGAGTTTTTAACATAGAAATATTGTACAAATGGGCTGAAATTCTGCCCTACATATTAATTCAAATGGGATCTAAAGACCTTTGCAAAAGTTACCTGATACAAATAAAATCCTGACATTAATTCTCTTTGATTCCTAATTGGACTTATAATTACTTTAAATGGAGCCTTGCTCTACCAGCACTGCTGCATAATTAATTTCACTTGTGGCTGAAATGTTCCTCTTGATAAAGCTTCTTGATGAGTAACTTCTACTTTTAGGCTTAACAACAATGAAAAAACAAAAAACAAAAAAACCTGAAACATCTCCTCCCCATCAAAAAAACCCCAAAACCCAAAGAAGTTATCTATTAGGCATCCAAACATCTTACAGAGCTTTTGTCCATTAGCAATGAAACATTATTCTTTTTTTTGAAATCTCCTTACAGTTGAAATTTTGACATTAAACTTCATATACCTCCAAGTTTCCTCCAACTAAGAATGAAACTTTCAAAGTTGATGTTTGAACTTCTGCTTCTTTTAAGGTTGGTGATAAAAATTAAGGAGCTTAAAGCAATGTGATCTTAAGTGATAAAGTAATGATGAGCTTAAAGGAGGAAGCAGACCATTGCTGACTTCTGGGTCATCTGCTTTCTGTTTTCTTATTGCAAGTGTCAAAAATGTTAACAAAAGTATTTCAAAAGTATTTTATTCCAGGCTTAGATCATTATAAGACAAAATTTATATCTAGGACAATTCAAACCTGTATTTTAAAGAAGCTTTCATTTTTATCAGACTCGTGTGTATGTGTCATGTCTCCCCACCATTTTGTTGGGGTATTTTTTGGAAGAGGTTGATATGTATTCCTTTTATTTTGATTTAAATGGGAACTTATTTTGGTTGAGAACAAAATTTTATTATTGGAGAATAATACAAATTCAGAAATATCTGCCACAGGTCTGAAAACTGGTCATTCTTCTAAAGTGATATTTCTTCTATTTGGTATTGTTTAAGTATACAAAAGCTAAAAGACACTGATTGGAGCTGTGTGACAATGGCATTGATAACAGAGTCTCTGTTTGAGTCTTGGAGCCACTTGGGACATAATTCTGCAGCTCTTTTGCTATTATTTGCTGCTCTCTACATCAGACATTAATTATTTTGAGTTTTATTATAATTTTTCCAATCTACCAGCACTGGGATTCCAGGGTTCCTTATCCAGTTGCTCCATTTGTTCTACTGTTAGATTCTCAGGGCATGGGAAATTTGGACTGGAGATAAACAGGGTATTTTTCTTGGTGGTAAATACTAAGTAACTTGCTTTCCTCTACCTAACTTTGATAACAAGTAATCTGTCTTTATCCTGATTTTGTTTTCCTTCGGAGAATCTGTTTTGACATATATGTAGGTAAGGTGGAAAGGCAAGATGGTAATAGAAGGCGAAGGTAGAGAAAAATTCTATAGAAATTGTCTTTTATAAATGGATTACCAGAACACTTTGGGAATTCATTGGCATTAAATTTCATTTGAATGTAAGTAGGTTTAGGGATAAAATTCAAAGTTCTCAGAAGAACACAGGTGGGCCTCAGAAAACACGGGAAATTAAATGCTACTAAAAAATCCAGGAAAACAAGTGTCTAACCTTCTCAGTTCCACAAGAGCCTGTGTTAGATCAATACATTACACTTTTGTCCTCCTAGTGAAACAGGCAAGATGTATTCAGAGACGTCCCTGATGCCCTGCTGGCTGTGTGGCCCCTGGCACATCCCTGCTGTCACAATCCAGGAGCAGAGCAGCACGAGTGTGGTGTGTGTTACAGGCTGCATCTCTAACACCGGCGGGGCTGGGATCACACAGCCTGCCAGTCCACTATTTCCACTAATGTTTGCCTTGCCAGCTCCGCTGGAACTTGAGGGAAAAGGGAATTGTGTGTTGTAGTTGCACTTGTGGTATTTCTGCTGTGGCTCACTGGATGTTTGCTGTTTTCTGGTCCACTTGCCTGCGTGGGGCACCCACCTTTGAGTCCCTGCCTCCCACTGCAGCTGCTGCAGAGCTTGCACAGCTCTCTGAGGCATGGTCCACATTTGTTCAGTGTGAATCTTTTCATCCCAGAGAGAATTTCTCTGTGGAAAAGAGGACAAAATAAGCCTCACGTCGGCTTCAATGACATTTTAAAAATAAGCATCTCAGGCAGATTTCTGTATTATATTAAATATGCATGTGTGTCAAAATGAAAAGTTTATGTAAAAAAAGGTTTTTTGATCGTCTGGTATTCTCCCTCTGCCTTAAAATTCCCTTCACAGGGAGTGTCGGGGGAAGGGCTCTTTTGGTGTTCTGCTTTTGAAACAGACTGTTCTCAGCGTTCATCTGTTCCCACAGAACCAAAAATCAATTTCTTGATTATCACTGAACTATGGCAATTTTCAGCGTGCAAAGTTATGCAAACAAAATACTCTGCTTGCTAAGTTGATAATTTTCACCATTGTCCAAATGTAAGTGCACATTCTTTCTGATCTTGCTCTCGCTTTTCACAGAATATTAATAAATAAAGCATCTAAGTTTTGTTTGTTTTGTTTGTTTCTAAGTTACTTGTCATATATTTGTTGTATCAGAGAACAACTGAGGTTTGAACCTGAGAGATCTTGAGGTCTGAGACCTTGAGGGATCTTGAGAGCAAATTCTTTCTCAAAATGAGGAGAGCTACGAAGCCAGACAAGGTTGTTCAGGACCTTTTCTGGCTGAGTTTTAAACCTCTGAGCACTGAGATTACAGTCTCTCTGGGCAGCTTGGGCCATTGCTTGGAGGAAAAGCTTCTCCTCCTCTGGTTTGAATTCTCTTGTTTCAGTATCTGCCCCTTTTGTCTCCTGCTCCCACCTTGCACAGCTCAGTCTCCCCAGGAGCCACCCCACAAGATGAGGAGGATGATGTGAGGTCTCAATCTTGAATTTTCCTCTTCTCTTCCCTTTCCACTTCCTTCAGAATAAGCTTGGGTTTTTTTCTCCTCTTAATCACTTTCTAAGAACTTAATCTTTGAAGTTTTCATGTGACCACCTATGGAAGAAAGATCATGCTTAATTGAAATCATCCAAGAACTTTCACATTAATATGCACATTTAGAAAAACCTCTTTAATTCCACTTCTAAGAATCTTCATAAAAACCATCATGTATTTTTGCTTGTTTTGTTTTGTTTTGATTTCAAGCAAATTGTTTTTGCAAACTTTTAAGGTGTCTCTAACTTCTGGTTTTTGTGCAAAAACTTTATAAAATTTTTAAAAAATGTTAAAGAGAAGGCTCACATGAGAGAGCAAGAACTCTTTAGATTGGGGAATTGAAAGGCAAATCAGTAATATTGGGGTTTTTTTCACTTGCAACTGCTACAGAGAAAACAGGAAGATTACAATTGGGCTTTTAAAGGAGATTTATCAGGGTATGAATGTTAAAATTTTTCAGTAATTAAAATATAACTTTCCTAATTCCTCTAAATCTTTACATTGTTTGAGAAATGCTTTGGCTTAGACATCCTCCTGCCCAAGTTATTTGCAAAAAATATTTAGAAAATGGCTGTACAAATTCATGGATTATCCATTCTCTGTTCGTTATGTGTGAAACCTCAAAGTTTACCTGTTTTTAATCTACCTAGCCTGTGAAACAGAGTTCCAATATTCTGTTGTACTACTGAAAATATGAAGTGACAAGTTAAATGCCTCAGAATCTGACAGCACTGCATCAATATTCCATAAACCAAAAAAACCAACCAACCAACCAACCAACCAACCAACAAGCCTTGTAATCTTAACAAAACTTACCCCATTTTCCTTTCCTAAGATCTACATTCCAGTTGTTCATGCTGATCGGCATTAATTATACTATCACTCCTTAAAAACGTGTCAATTTTTTATATCTTCATTCCTCCTGTGTTGGATTTATCTGTGGTTTATGTCAGGCTGCCAAGTTTTCTAGTTATCTGGAATACTCTGTTTACCATTAAAGTAATAACAGAATAGGAGATTCCTTTTTGTTGTCTGAAACACTGGCTGGGTGCCAATATATTCAAGTCCAGGGATTTGAAAATTTTTGACCTTAACTTTTCCCTAATTAGCCATGTAACTGTTTTCTAAACAACTTTTTTTTACTCATATGAGGCAGACGTCTTTATTTTCTTCAAATGGTTGTACTATTTCCTTCCCATGATGTATATGGTTTTTTTTTTTTTTGGTGGGGGGGGGTGGAGTATCATTAAGCTCTCCTTGTTTAAGTAAAATTTCTCTAGGAAGTACCTAATATCAGCTTTTCCCTGATGTCATCTATCTTTGTGGAAAGCTTTTATCTATTTTTTTTTTTAACCTAGTGTAACCATTTGTCATTCACAAGAATGTGAGGCATCTAGAACTCCATCATGAGGTTTTATTATACACTTGCTTACTATTATACAGATTTGGTTTCATTGTTTTTTTTTTTTAAATTTAATTTAAATCATAATAACATTTACTTCAGAGAAAAATTCCTCTCTCAAGCATGAAAATATATTGCATTTATAGCAATAGATGTAATTGTTTCATTAACTATTGCAGTACTAACTCTTCATCTGGGGCTCAGTTACTTGTTTTCTTCCAAAGTTATGCCTTGTTATGTTAAATAGAAAATGAGAGGGGAAGGAAATTCAGCAGAAATTCCTAAATCATGCTGGTTTCTCTATTGAGAGGGATCCCAGAAGGGAAGAGAGAAGGCTCCACAATAAGGTGAAAGAAACAAATCAGTATGTAGCCTTCTACAGAAGGAATAGAAAATGAGAAAGACTAAAAGGAATAAAATACTGAGAACCTACAAAACAGTGTGACTGTCTCAATGACATTTAAAATAGATTTCTGAAGCCTCCAAATAGGGAATTGAAATGTTACCTTGAATTTTAAGCAGTGCATATATATGTTGAGGAAACAATGATCACAATAAAACTAGTTTAATAATGGATTTGTTTCTTAAACTGCCCGAGATAAGCAATTACACAATGCTATAATACTGTTGTGTATTAGTTGTAAGCATACTGCTATAGAGATGTTGCTCTTCCTCCCAATTTACTAGAGGTGCTTGAGTGACAATAAAAAGAGAAGAGAATTTCTGTTTAAAAGAATGCCAAAATATGGCTTCTCACTCTGTTCCTCCAAAATTTTAATGAATTAGTGCTGTTCTTGTAGTTTAATACTGTGAAAAACAGCTGTTTCTGACCTTAACACTTTTATTATAAGAGCTTATGTTTTAAGCTTTCAAAGCCACAAACTAAGCCTTTTAAATATAGACGTCACTTGGAAGTAGCAACCTAAAGCAAGGTCTCGCTATTCTGACTTTTAAATTTATTTTTTTTAAGAACACCCTAATCAGTGACATAAATTTGCTGCAGACTTCCCTACAGCTCATTTGCTTTGCATCAGTGAAGAATTTGGTCAGGTTCTCTGAGGATGCAAGGCATGTGCCTTTGTTGGTGTGTAGTCAGCCTTCACCACTCTCCAGGTGTGCCCAGCATTACACATAACAAACCATATGCTCCTTAGCTCTTTGTAACTATTGTTCCAGCAGGGGATTAGTCCCTGGATTTGAGGAAGGCTGATATGGTTAGAGAAATCTTGACATTAAAATCAGCAAAACCACAGAAAAATATATGAAGTTCTTTAAGGATTTTACAAGGTGGTTTTCTATTTCTCTTATTTTTTTTTTTTTCCTGCTTTAAACTGATTTTTTCTGCAAATCTGCTGTGCTTTAACTGAGATATACTTGTAAGCCTTGCTCCATAAAGTGTCAGGCTGTAATATTGGTTCAGAAATAAATCTGCCAGTAATGTGAATGTCCATGCCATAACCATACACTAGGAGACACAAGGATAATCATCTGAGTTCATCCAGAAGTAGATTTTCAAGTTTATTCGTTTTCTGTGGAACCAAATCTGAAAGTAGAACTACTTGGAGTACCATTCACATATCATCAGTCCCAGAGCCCCACTTGGCATCAGAATGTCTTCAAAGAAGGAGAGTACATGGTTCATTACTGCGCCTGAATTCATCATTCCTAACACCGCACAGCTTGGGGCATGTCGGACTCCACAAATTAAACAGGTACTCTTGATCTGTTCCAAGCTGGTACACCTGCAGCAAAAGCACCTGGTGCACAGAAAGGTGGCACTGGGGATTCATTAGGTGGCATTTTCCTTCTGAAGCAGCATTGATTAACTCCATGTTATGCTAATGAACTGCTAGGAGTGCTATCAGTCATCAGGATGGGGAACGGGCAGGTAGAGGAGCTGTAGGGATAGTATGAGCTTTCAGGTTTTGATCAAGTTCTTCTTAGTGAAAGGTTTACTGATGGAGATTTTTGCTTTTGGTGTTTGTTTGTGGTTTGCCTTTTTTCCCCTCTGTGGTTCTTTAGTATTGTGCTCAACTATTTTATATTTTATATTAAGTTACTATTTTATATTTTATATTAAGTTATGTCACAAAAAACAAACCAAAGCAGCTCATACTGAAATACACTAAACAGTATTGTAATGTTTTTCTCTGCTTTAGCCACTGATTTAGCTTTACTTTGCTACAGGGCATGTCAGTTATTGTATACATTTCAGATTTGCTGGGAGTGCAACATTAGAAGGCAAGTCATTCTTAACCTCAAACCATAATTATGGGTGCATGTTGTACAGACAGAGCCTTCCTCCCCAAGTGTAGTGTAGGTGTAGTCAAGACTTCTGCTCACCCAAGTCCACCCTGTGGACCCTGGGAGGATTGTGCATTATTGATGTCCATGTTGATAACTTTTTTGTACCAGAACTAGTGGAGGTTTCATTCTTAGTTTTGCAATAAATGTACAGCAGTGTTTTCCAAGCCCAGTGAGATTGTCTAAAAGAATCAGGTCCTTTCCCTCAGCTCTGTTTAGCTCCAGTAAAATTCCCTGCCTCTTCTGGTGTTCCCGGCTGATTACACATTAACAAGAAAGTTGCATGTATCTCCTGCTTCTCTTTTATGTACAGACAGTGTTGTATAGTGACTACTGCAGCCAAGTAGAAGTCTGAAGGTCAGAATTTATAATTAGCTCATATAAATAGCATTGGCTTATGTTAATCATAGAACCACAGAATCACAGAATTGTTAATGCTGGAAAAGACCTTTAAATCATCAAGTACAACCTTTTTTTTTTTTTTTAAGAAAAAGCCAGCTTCACTTCACAGATTCTTATTGTATGGAACAAAAACTTCCAAAAGACTCCCAAATGGTGATATATGTATTTAAGCCTGGTTATATTTTAAAATCTGTGTTTTAAATTGGTGAAGAAGTAAATATAATTCTGTTTGTTGACTTGAATGAATCACAAATTGAATTAATTTATATCAAAGAGGAGGGTTCTTTTTTTATTTCAAAACCAGAGAATTTAATAACATCACAAAAAAAAAAAAAAAAAAAAAAAAAAAAAAAAAAAAAAAAAAACCAAAAAAAAAAAAAAAAAACAAACCAAAATGAGAGGTCTTTTTGTCAACACTTCGTTCTGATATAAATTTAAAACCTCACTGTAGTCTTCCATTCTTTATCTCTTCTTGCCATCTTGGTCATATGAAGGATTGATGATATCTAGGCTTTACTGAGGTGACCAAAGAAGAATAAAATGTTTGGACCTTGAAGGGAATGGCTATTATGGAGAAATCTGCTTTTAGCCCTGAACTGAAAGAGTATATTTTCTGAATTTTATATGTAGGGGAGAGATGAAGGGGACAATTTCTTGTATATCTGTGGTAAATTCTGGTTTAGTGTTTACTGTTTACTGTTTTGTTTTTTCATTTGTTTGTTTTAAAGGTGACAGGAGAAAGTGTAGAGAACAAACCCAAAACATAGTAAGATACACATGATAATCTGCATTAAATTGCTGTCCAAGTTGAAGAAATGAGTTAATTATGAATGAAAATAATTTCTTTTCCTATTAACACTGTTAATACTAAACATTGAAAACCTGTTAAAATAAAAAAGAAAGAAAGCAAAGTTTAAAAATATACAACCACTCTTAAAAAGGACATATGTACAGTTTAGGGTATATTTTTTTGTTATCCATATGAATTTGAAAGGTAGATTGGCATATCAGTTCAAAATGGATGTCAGACATCTGTAAAAAGCTATTCTATAATAGAAGCAAAAATGAAAGGTATGGATTAATGCCTTTACATTGGAAGTACCTCAAAAGAAGAGGAAGACAATCACAAGTTTACTTCACAAAATGAGGTTGTGATTTGTAATGTCAGACAAATTTTAATGCATTTTCTTTTTGGGCAGTAGGAGCATTGATTTAACAATTGAAATCAGTGTAGTCTTGGCCATTATCTCAGAATAGAACAGAAGCTCTTTCTCTGAGTTTTTGGGTACATGGATAGTGCAGCACATGGCTCACGGATGAGAGATTTCTGAAAAACAGAATGAATAGGATGAAAACAGTGAATATGAAATGTTTGAGTCCCTGGAAATATGAAAACATATTTTCCAGGGACTCAAACTTTGCGTTCTGTGGTAACACAAATTCAAGCATGGTATTATCTTTTAAAGTTGCTGTATGCAATACACGTGTACCTGAAAGCATATTCCTGATAGGAATGGTAGTTAGAAATGATTGAGTGAGGTTCTGCCTCTAGGAGAACCTATTTCTGCTGATCTCATTCTCTTGAGTTTATTCTAAGTAGTAGATCTGTTATTTAGCTTTTAAAAAAGTGGAAAAGTTTGTTTTACTGCCTTGTTCAAAGTATTTGTTGCTGCATAGAAACACCATACAGACTTGCCTGGATTATTTTTCCTGAATGCCTCTTGGAAACTGCAGTTTTCATTAGTGGATTTTTCATGAGGTGATTTTTCGTGAGATCCAAGCTCATCAGTGAGAAACAGTAACATGTGAAATCATTGTTTTGCATAGATTTCCCAATGTACAAAGAGAATCTGGTCAAACTTGGCCCAATGTCACTGAAATGTCAGCTTTAAAATGCCAGACAAGATCATATTTCTATTTTGTTTTCCTGTGATCATAGTGTAAAATTACAGGGGAGTTGGAGATCAAGAAGCACTATTGGAGATAAAGTTTTCTGCCTGTATTTGGCATTCTGAATACTCTCTTTTTACACATAGTGGAATACAGTGAGAAATCAGCTGTGGAAATATAGAACCTTCCCAGTTGTTGGGAACAACTTCCCAACAGAGGTCCGCTGGGTAGAAGTTTGAACAGTTCTCACAGTCTGCTTTAAAAAGGTATAAAGCAAACTATAGTCATTATTCATCACACAAATGTTTAAGTTGGTTTTGAGTGTTCCTTCCTAGGGAAGGAGAGAATTGTTTTATGCAGAGACCAGATGCAAACATGCAAAGATCATTTCTTTGTTTTGCTTTGATAGTTTTTCTATGCCTCCTTTTCACACATATCTGCAGTGCTTGCCCTCTCAGCTTTGAGTGTACCCCTACCCAGCAAGACCAGTTCTAACAGGACTCCTCAGAGCACTGAATCCAACATTTCTTACTGATGAGAACTTGCTGTCAAAATACCTGCATGCAAATGTCTCTTAACTGACTTATTTTCTTCTGCTTAAGTTTGGGTTTTGGAGTTCTTTGTGGTTTTGCTCTTTGCCAAAAATGATTGTGAATCCTATTGCGCTGGTGACATGAAGAGCAATGGTCAAAAATGGGTCAGCCCAGTCAAGTAAACAGAGACACTTGATGCTCTTCCCTGCCTGTGAGCTTGTGTTGAGCTTAATTTTTGCTTAAATTTTCTTACTTTTAATTGTTCTCTGGCAGCTGTGGTGAATTTGTTCTTGCACTGGTTGGAGGATATTTCCAGTTTTGTTTTTATAAGCTCTCTAATAATCTGCCACTAGTCTCTGTTGGAGGTGAGTTACAAAGCTCTTAAATTCCTTTTGCTTTTTTTGCAAGGTGCTACCAATCCAATACTTGCACATGATCTATTAGACATTGCAACAAACAGGTGTCACAAAACACCTTTATCACGATGTCCATGTGCCATTCCAGTTTCATTGCCATTACTTCCTCATCTGCAGAAGAGAAGAGGAGCTGCCTTGGAGTTACTTACAGGTCAGTTATCTATTAAACAAGTTTTAAGATCTTGGTATCTGTATGCCCTTTCTCTAAAAGGGGGATTGAAAGAGAAAGCTGCAATTTAAAATTATGACTGTCAGTATTGATCTTCAAGGAACTGAAACAGAAGTTTTTCTTTAAAAAAAAAGCACCCCTTATGGGAAGTCCCAAGCATTTAACCACCCACTTATGGTCTTATTTGCAGTATAAATGTAATAAGATATACATAGCTCTTTGCTGCAGATCACAGAATTGATGTTTTGGGGTTTTTTAAGTGAAAAAACATAGTGATAGCAATTTAATAATAGTGGCACTACATTTTCTCTTGCTATACAACAATCAGAGAAGAGGCAAGGCAGATATCTGCAGGAATTATTTCAGGAATGCTGATAAACTGTTGGACAGTTTAGTAGGTTTCAGATGGAAATTCAGGATATTTTATACATATCATCATACAAGTTCTGTGAGGTGGATGCAAATGTTAGCTACTTACCAGGAAAGGTACAAAAATCTTAAACATCTAGGGGACAAAACCCCAACAATTTTCATCTGCTTATCGCAAACTCTTATCACTTCAGCTAATGTGAGGTTGTTCAATAATTTATGCAGCTGACCTAATTTGTCATACAAAGATTGCATTAATAAACAAGCTCAGCTGTGTAGGGCTCCAGGCAGCACTCCTTTAGGAGTGGATATGTTTGGAAAGTAGGCAATAGTTTTATATATCCGTCATTCTCTCTTCTTCTGGGAAGTTTAAATTTTGACAGTGCATAATGTCTACATATAAAAAATACCAAATTGGTCTAAACTCATCAGCTTTTCATCTCTCATCTTGCAATGCCTATTCTTTGTGCTCAAAAATTACTTCTTCAGATTTCTCACAGTAGTTTTAATGAACAATGAAATTTTAAATAGGTGGGTGAGGCACTGGCCGAGTTCATTCCAGATATTCACTCCAGATATTTACTTCAGAGTAAGCCTAGATACTAATTTTACACAAATCAGGAAAAATATCTTCAAAAAAGTAAGCTTAGTAAGAATGTTTCTAAATAAAGATTAATCTGAGGGGGTTTTATTTGGGGGTGGGTGGGAGTGTGTGTGTTTTGCTTTGTTTTACTTTTGTTTGGTTTTGGGGGATTTTTCTGGGTTGTCTTGTTTGGTTGTTTGGTTTGTTTTGGGATTTTTTTGTTGTTGTTTCTGTGTTTTTCAGTGGTGGTGGTGGGGTTGTGTATGTTTGGTTTTTTTTGTTTTGTTTTGTTTTTGTTTTGTTGGGTTGGGTTTTTTGTTTGTTTGTTTTTGTTTGTTTTTGTTTGTTTTTTTTTTTTTAGTAATGGCCAAATTTGGATAATTCTTAGGTACTTACACAGCTAGAGGAAGAATTTTATCTTCTTCTGCTGAGGTACTTTCTGTCCATTGTTTTGGTTCATATTTTCATCCTGAAAACATATCACAGTCCTACTTGTAAAGGACAGTAAATCTCTCAATAAATCCTGAAAATAAATCTTTCCCGGCTTAAGAAGTTTCTAAGCCTGAGTGACTCCTTAATGTTGGATCCTTTTTTTGAAATGAAATGTTTTAATGGATTTTGAGTACATGTCTAAGCAAACAAATTATTATTGCAGGTTGCAGAGATGTGAAATATTATTAGGAACAAATTCTAAACGGGTTGTGCATCACAAACTGAAAAATTAAAAGAGAGAAAATTCACTGCTTTTAATGAAAGAACGGCTGTGCTACATGCACTATTTCCTACTCCTCCGCAACTACCACATTAAATATATCCATTTCAGGTATTTCTAAGAGCTACACCACCAAAATGTTAAAATGTCACATTTTCCCAAATACATGTCATGGAATATATGAGATGAGAATACTTTTTTACTTTTTGAAGTTGTTATTCCAAAAGAAATACTATTTTTAGATCTTTTATTTTACATGTTTTATTTTAAGTTTTCCAGTTCTATGTCCACATATAATTTGCTATTCAAGTGTTTAGAAAGAAGTTCTTAGTGAAGATACAAAATAAAGCTCTTAATAGTCTTCAAATTATTGGGGATTTTTTAGTAAATCTACAAGGTTCTTATGAGAGTGGTATTTATGTGCACAGCAAATAGGCCAATGCACCTGAGGTTCAGTACAGGTGTGTAACAACATGCAATATTTAGCACACTGGAAATTGGCAGTGGATTTCTATCCCAAATTTAGACCTAGAAAACTCATCCAAACTAGAGCAGCTTAAGTTGTTAGGTATTAATCAAGTGCCTCCATAGTGACAAGTGTGTACTGAAGTATTAATTCATGGAGGAAAATTAGCTATTGTTTCATGGGAGTAAAAAGACATGGTGGAGGCAAGGTAGAAAAAACTCCTTTACATTAGAAACCTTTTCCTTGGGGAGAGGAAAATAAACAAACTGAAGAACACTGGATCGTGAAAATGATTTATAGTATTTAAGTGTTTGGCTGGTAACTATAATGGAAGAACTTCATAAGTTAATAAACAATTATACGAAACAGTCCTAGGAATTTTGCTGCCCTCAGAGGGTTCAGAAGAGCAAATGAAGGCACGCCATAACACCCACTTCTCAGAGTGCAAAGTCCTTGAATGGCCATACCCCAGCTGTCTGAAAGTAATGTTCATTTCTCCGAACCTTTGGATAATCTCAAAAGAATAACCTAGTTGTCTCTAAAGGAAAAAAAAAAAAAAAAAACCAAAAAAACCCAAAAACACTTAAAGGTCATTTACTGACTGAAGAGTGTATGTACAATCCTTAAAGCATAATTTTTCCTCCTAAGCTCAACCTCTTAAATTCTTGGTAATTTTCTCTCTCTGCTGTGTAAACTTGAATATGGTACAAGTATGCTACAAATATGTACATTAATCCAAAATGTCTGTGTGCTCTTTGGTCTGGTTCTTAGTGTTAGGCAAAATATTTCAAATAATTGAAATATTTAGTATTTACATGTAAAGTCCTAGAAAAAGAACTTTCATGTTTTGAAGTCAAACATTACAGTTAGAAAGAAGCCATCATTAAAGTCACCATTCATTTCTCTTGCGGTGTCATTTTTGTTATTCATTGCTCTGGCCATTAATTACATAATAATTTACTGTAAACCTCTCTATGAAACCTTAGCACTCACCACTGCACAGGGGAGAGAACATTTACTAAATGGGGAACTACTAAATGATTCTTCATTATGCTCCTCATTAAGTAGTGGTGCTGTATTTTTTTACACACCATCAAATTGCTGCAATTTATACAGAAATATTAATTTCCCTCATGGGGTTTCTTTGGTGTTTATCATCATGATCAAGATTCACAGTGGTTTATGAAATTAGCTAAACAATAGCATGTCACGTTAAGCAACTGCTTTGCCTTTTGTCTTACAGAAGTGAATGTAAGCACAGAGAGCTTGTGGCTCAAGTACGCCACCTTTTATTTACCTTTTTTATTGTTTTAATTTGGGGTGCCAAATAATTCCTTTTAAGGTGTCATTGCACCACTTCCCTATTCAGGTAACCAGTAAGACAAATTTCTTCAGATACACAGCACAATATGCACTGCCTGATATAGTACACAAGAATTTATGACTGTGGGCATCAGCTGCTAGAATTTAGTTGTTATGTGGCCTCAGAGGTATTTGCTGGTCATCAGGGGAGAGTTCTCTACAAAGAATTTTAGCTCCTTATTTTACAGCTCTTCTCTTTTTTTCTCGTGTGCCCCTATAGGCTCTATGGTCCTTTCTTTCCACTGTGGACTCTGCCTCTCTTTTTATTTCCTTCCATGTTTATCACATTTTTCTAGAAACTCACAGCTTGCCCTTGTACAGCAATAGCAAGGAGAGAATGGTGAGACTGACTTCCTCCCTCTGACCCTGTAAGAAATATGGCTGTGAAACTAATTCTTGCTTATGTCCACTTGTGGGACGTCTAAAGACAAAGGCTGTTGGAACATGACTGCCCAGCTGTAAAGGGCTGTGGACTGTCTTTGTGACTTAGAGTGAATTTGAACTGCCTTTGACAGAGTCTGGGTATCTGCAATGAGTGTGTTACAGATGCAGGGAAAATCTTTGTCCTGGTTTTCAAAGTACCTACTGCACAAAAATATGCCCCTGAGAAAAATTCTCTTCCTCCTTATGAAATAATAATGATCTAAGGAGAAATGAAATTGATAATGACTGTCATACCATATGGGCACAACACAAGGCACATATTGTTACAGAATCACTGGAAGGGCAAGATTGTAAGGTGTCACAATGGGTCATCAGGTCCAACCTCCCTCCTCAGGCAGGATCATCTCAGAGCAGATGGCACTGCATTGTGTCCAGACAGTTCTTGAACATTTCCAGTAAGGGAGATTCCTCCCCTCCCTGGGCAACCTGTTCCAGTGCACCAGTAAAGAAGTTCTTCCTCATGTTCAGGTGGAATTCTTGGGCATCTGTTCCTGGTCTTGTCCTACTGCTCAGCATCACTGAGCAGAACCTGGTTCCATCCTCCTAAAATAGCCCTTCAGATACCGACAGATATTGATGAGATCTCCTCTCAGTCATCTATTCTTGAGGCTGAGCAGGGCCTCTCCCTCAGCCTTTCCTTTTGAAAGAGATGCTTCTGTCCCTCCATCACCTTTGGAGCCCAGCACTGGATCTGCTCCAGAAGCTCCATGTCTCTCTTGTGCTGAAAAGCCCAGAACTGGACACAGCACTTGAGGCTCCCGAGGGCTGAGCAGAGGGGCAGGATGATCTCCCTTCACCTGCCGGCAATGCTTTATCCTTTTCCTGATGCTTTATTAGCAGCTGCCTGGTGTAAAATGCAAGAAAGGCAGAGAAGGAGAGTTTTCCAGCATGCCCTCCCCGATTCCAGCAATGCTGTAGAGATGTGGACATGAATTTAGAAATATGGTTGTGGTTGTGGCAGTTTTGGTAAAGTATTTTCATGAGTTTATTTAAGCAGTGTATATTTATCCCCAACCCTTGGGGATAAATATAACACAGTTTTATAATCTCAGTACAAATTCTGTTACAAATACTTTGGTTTAGAAAGCACTGCCATGGAAAAAGCCAGCTTCTTTCACCTGAGACTCAATGTTTACAAAGCTAATAGGCTTGCGTTATTTTATAGCATATATTTTATTCAGAGCAGACCATTATAAGGTTTCTATTTATTGTATTTATCTGAAATTGAGTTTGCCACACATTATATATAATTAACATTTTTATTATTTCCATGTTGGTCAGCCTTATTATTTTTGAAAATTTTTCATAAGTAAATGAGAAGGTATTTCAATGATTATTAGCAAATCTTGCACTGCAGAGAACTGACAGATTTCTGTTCTGGCATTTCATGTTTCTTCTAGTTACATCAATAAATTATTGGGAAAAAAAATAATAGTACAGCATATTTCCAGTAACCCTTGTAATCTTTGTAGTTATTGATGTTATTTCTTCTGTTCCTCATAAAATTTGTAAAATCTCATTGATTGGTGCTTGTTTCATAAAAATGAAGATTTAGAATATATTTTGCTGTAACTGGTTTTAACTTTCATCCAACTTGATGAAGCACTGCTAAACCAAACAAGTCCATGTCTGGGTTTCTTTAGGATGGCTGAATAAACTCAGATGAATGCTTAGGTGTCACAACATAAAGAGAGACAGAGATATAACTGTTGTGAGTAAACTGGTGATATTTTATGATCTTTCATCACTGTTTTCTTTCCTTAAAAGCTCAATTTTATTGAAATAAAGAGACTTAATAAGTAATGACTTACAAATCTGCTTCTCTAGCCACTATTACATCCAACAGGATAAAACAGCATAATTGTTGCAGGCTGCTTTGTCTCACAGTGGTGCAATCCCACTGATGCTCAAGTTTCAGGAGCCCAGCCAGGTCTTGGTCACCTAATTTTTGTTTCCCTGCCCTGTAGCCCACAGTGCCTTCTGCACGAATCATTGTCCTCCTTATACCTTGATTTCATAACTTCTAGTACACTTGCATCTTTTGTTACTAGAATATTTCTGTACACAGTGTGCTCTTCTAATGATGCTCTTAAGTAGAATTTTTTTCTATTTTCCGCCCCTCTCCAGGATGGTGGTTATGTGATTGCCTGTTATTTACAGCTTGCATGCACCAAATACCAGCAGCAAGGACAAACCTCATTTTTTCTCATTCCTCGCTGTACACTAGTGAGCAAGTAAATGTGCTTAATTGTGTTTTTATCTGAGCTAATAAAGCTGTGCCAGGTTGTTAGACATGGAAGACTGCTTAAAGCCAACTGTGTCCCCACCAAGGGTCTCTGCAGACCCTGTTGCCTGGATACACTGAGGCCAGGGTACCTCAGCAGGCACCAGCAGGGGCTGAATATTTCCAGGGGAGCTCTCATGATCTGTAATTGCACAGAGAAGTTGGTGATACTCTTAGTTTTCTTTGTCATCAGTACCTTAGGAAATAAGGAGAAAGGCACCTTTTCATTTTATTTTCTTTTTTTTCTTTTGTTCTTTGTTTTCTTTTAAAATTCCTTTTCTTTCCTTTCTCTCTTATTCTTTTATATCCATATTGCTCTTGTCACAGTTCTGGCATTTTATGAATGCTCTTTCACGACTGATTAATTTATTTCTTTTGTCTGTTAATGTATGCAGTGTTTAAATTTAATATGCATCCCATTAAAATCCTTTAAACTGAAATTCTTTAACTGTATCTTTGAACTTCATTTGGTATGCCAAATACAATTCAAAAAAATGCATGAATCTGAATGAATTCTTCTCGCCTGACCAAGTACTGTATACTGGAGCTACCCACAGATTCTTTTGACAGCTTGAGTACATTTCCAGATGGTGTGCAATCACCATTCCTTTTTAAATCTGTTTTTATAATGGCAATAATTAAGAATTATTTTCTAGGACTGAATAGTCAGTACACCAAAACTGAAAATGGTCAAGGAAATAGTTAGCCACAAAGGGCTGAGCTAAAATTTTTTTCAGGACCATGATTTATAATAGGACCATGATTATACCCTACTTTTAAATGAAATAGTGTTTTGCTAATTGTTGCACAGGTGAACAAAATAGTTCACCTTTGTATGTTTTCTGAGAAAGGGGGAAAAGGTAATATTATTCTGTTTCAGTAGATTCTTGATCAGATGAAGATCACCGCCTTTAAAATACTAATTTCAGCAGTAACACCTCTCTCTATATACCCTTCTATACATGTAAAAGCATGTAAAATAACTAAGGTTAATAGTCGGATCTTCAGAAAACAAAATCCAGGACTACAGGTTCAATCCATATGCAAGATGAGTGACTGAACTTTGTTTGTCTCATGTTGTCTAAGTATTTACGCCAAACATCATATTTATCCGGAATCACAGTTATTAGTTATATAGCTGTAATTAGGCATTGCATTTAATTGCACACCATTATTTCCATGTACTTACCTAATTAAAGTAGTTAGCTTGTATGCATAAAACTGTAATGAGAAATTATTATACTGTGGGATGGCTGTCTGCTCTTGTCTGAAATCACTGCCGTTGTTGAGTTCCAGCAGGAAGCCTCATGCACAATAACTTATATCGTTGTTCTTGAGGAAGAAACTTCACTAATCTAAAATGTTTGAGTTTAGTCCTAGGTAGTCCTGGGATTGTGGCAGGGAGAGGAAGATGACTGAAAAACGTCAGATTTTTAGTAAAGATAGTTTAGGTTTTGTTAATCCAAGAACTACTAATTTGACAGGTGGACTTCTGCCCTTGGGTTTAGTATATTCCCAGTGATCCTTGTGATCTTTGTAGTTATTGATGGTGTTTCTTCTGATTTTCATAAAATTTATAAAATCTCATTGATGGATACTTGCTTCCTAGTATGCAGTTTCAGAATTATTCACCTGAAATGGGGCTGCATGTATTGTAATATATCATGCTGTTTCCCTTCTCAGATTAAACAAACATACAGGCAATACTGATTGTAATCTCCTGATCAAACCAAAGCTGCTGCTGCAGTGTTCAAATATCCTGATAAACCCAGGGAAAAGCCAGTAAAATTCAGTCATGCAAATCCAAACATGATCGATATGTAACTCAGGTGAAGCAAGCACTTGGAAGGGAAAAATAATGGGTTTTTTTGGCCCTTTTGGTACGGCTAATTTAGCTCTGGTCTCAAAGAAATATCTTGGTAATTTGTATCTTGGTAATTTTGAATGCTTAGTTAACAAATATATGTATTAGCAATATGTATAGCCCATTTCCTAGAAAAGTCACTGAGTTGCCACAGGACTACTTTGCTGGAGTTGCAAAAGAAATATATCAGACAATTTTACTGGGAAATGGCTTATACATTGATCTGATATACAGACACTATTGATCTTTCAGACACCTTAATGGGATTAAACAGAAAATACATTTATTAGTTATAAGAGTGAAAATTTTCACAGAGAGAGGAGGACCAGACTTGTTTCAAAAGAAAAAAAGATCTAAATCTGTCTTGAGGGAAAGTGTTAATTAAGAGTCTAGAGGGCAAGGGATGAACACAAAAGCTTTGGGTGGACAGGTTTTAGAATAGTTTTATTTCTTGTATCCTCTGCACAGTTAGAAAATTAGTAGGAGCCAATACAGAGGGCGAAGTTAAAAAGGTGTTTGAGGCAGTATTGTTCAGTAAGTGCACTCATATTTTCTCTTGCTAAATTAGAGTTGTATGCTTTGCCAATATATGTTCACAGTTATGGCAGTTTCTCCAGTAGGATCACAAATGGAGTAGATGGGTTGCTCTTGCCTACAAAAATGTGTCTTCCAGGCTGAAACATGGGAAAGTGTGAGAGGAGGAAGAAGGAAAGAAATGAATACCAAGGGATTGAAAGGGCATTGTCTTCAGCACGGGTTTCTGGGAATGTTTTGTACTGGTAATACTCAGTATCTGCTACAGTTTAAACAGTACTTAAAGTGGTAAATCTTAAAATTGTGAACAAGAGAACTAATTTTGAACCAAACAATGCTTTTAACATACATAAATTTAGTACAGAGTCAATTTTCAGATATTTTTGTCTTTTCTGAGTTAACCTGGTGAAAGTTATTTTGGTCACTTTCTGTGCAGACTAAAACACTGAAATTACTGGACAAGCATGATTTATTCTGCTGATGGCTGTGTATACAGAATTACATAATCTGTAGATTACAGTATCACCCAGTCTCTTTTCCCTTTTTCTGAATCAGTATAATATTCTATGCTACCTCTATAAGTACTTGTGTTTACAAAGTGTTTTGTTTTCCCAGAAGTTTTTTGTGAGTTCAGGAGCAGTGACCTGAGCCTAGTGCATGAGTGAGTTGTACTGATAAAGCCCAAAGTACTCTTGAACTCTGAAGCACTCTGCAACCAGAACTATAATGAGAAGATTTCTCTCCTGACATTCAGTTCCATTTTTTAATCATCTTGACCTTGGGCCCTTCACCTTAAGCATGCCTGGTGAATGGTACAAACCCTCATTTAGTCCTTCCCCCAGGAAGAAAAATTTTTATTTATCAGGTTTTTTAATATGTGAGAGCATTTTCATTGTCATGCTTGGTGTGTATTGCAGTGCCTCCAATCCACCAGTGACATTTTCTCCCATTAATAAGTAAATATTAATGATTGGATGGTTTTAATTATGGCAAATTTTGTTTATTTCTCTTTTCAGAGCTGTGAGTAGAAGGTATACATTGAAATTACATTAATTATGTATTGCACATAGACAGTGTTTATTTCTCTTTTCAGAGCTGTGAAAAGGTATACATTGAAATTACATTAATTATGTATTGCACATAGACATGGAGTGTTTCGTGTAATCAATTAAGGCATGGGGAAAATTATGTCATTTATGATTACATCTGGGTTGGAAGATATGTGTAAATAATGAATGTTATAGGAATGTTGTCAGTGATTCGCTCTATTTCTGAATATTAACATTCGGAAGATTAATTTTCAAGTATTTACTATTCCTTTAAAAGACATAAGAGGAAATGCTTCCAAAATAAGCTATCAAACACAAGAAACAAAACTGCAAACAAACCTTTGCACTGAAGTATTGAGAAATGTATAAATTTGTCTGTAATCCTTATCTGATAATCTATAGTGTTTCACAATACAAAGAGCTTACTCAGAGCGCAAAAATCAAATACCATTTCAATCCTTTATTAAAACCAAAATGCCTACTACATCATCAAGTCTGCCAGATTTGTATAAAAGCTCCCACAATTCAGCAGATTTTTTGTTAAAATTAAATTGGCAAAAGGGAGCCCTGAATAAATTAATCTGCCTAACCTTGTCTCTGCCTTAGCTGTGTGTATGATCTATGACTGCTGTGTTAAAAAGAAAAAAAATCACATTGTCATCTAAATAGTCAGGCTCTGATCCTGAAAAGACCTATAACTATGCTTAATTTTAGCAACATGAGAGTCCCAATGGCCCTTTAGTTGCCTAATGAAGGGCCCAAAAATAAGCAAGCATGCGTAATAATCTTTGTTAGGAACTGGGCGTAAGGAAGTCATAAAAAAGACAGTCGTGTCCAAGAGAGTTAAACATCTTTTCAAATTGCTATAACAGAAAGGGTAAATTTAGCAGAAAACAAATTACAGCCATGATTAGGGAATGGCTGCAGACTTAATTAGCTGGTTTTTAAAGTGTATATATATCAGAAAACAACATCAATGTCATATTACGAAAGAAAATATGAATATAGGATGAAATTAGCTTGAGAATGTGCTCTTTAAAGTGTTTTTTAGGGCATTAAATCAAAGAGGGACACATTCCATACATTTTAGGCATTTCTGCAAAGAACACTAGTGTAACGAAAAATGTCACAAACTACGTGGAAAATTTTACAGGATGCATGATGAATTTTATGGTAATTTGTAAGTAAATCTCTTAGTTATTTTGTGTAGAAATTATTCTTAAAATACAATGTTTATGAAACTCTAGCATGTGTATCAGTTTATCCTTTGTCCTCTATGAATTTCCTAATGGAATAATAGACTCTTTGTACTTCCTACGTGAATGTAGTTAAGATCTTGTGAATAGACTACAATGAAAAGCATAAATTTCTAATCAAGGTTGATTTATTTGCAACCATACTTAATTGTGTAAAATTTATATAAGCTATGGAAACGGTGAAAACAGTACCTTTATTGCTTTTAAAGTTGCTCCTTTGTGACCTACTCTGCCGTGTCTGTGTTTATACACAGAATTTACGTGCCCCAGCTGTGGTGGTGGCAGTGGGCAGCCAGAGTGTAATTGTGTGCCTGGGAGCTGGGGCAGGAAACTGCACAGCCTGCCCTTTCCTCATGTTTGTATGGATGCAAACGTTCTTGGCAAAAGGGATGGAAAAACCCATTCTGTTGTGGCCCTGCTGAATGCTGAAGCAAAGTGGCCAAGATTTTCAGGAGTCCTCCTGAAGGTTTTCTTGTCTTGTATTTCTCTCTCTGCTGAAAACAACCCAAACCCAACAAACCATATCTTGTTATGCTGTGAGCCTGTTGCAAATGATGGGGCAGATGTAAAGAGTACAGCTCCAGGTTTAATTTGTGGGTACCTGGTAGCAGTTGAGCACTGTCCCAGATGAGCAGGAACAAAACCAAAGGATGGGGTTATCTCCTTTGCAGTCTGTGAGGGCAGCATCCTGAGCCTGCTTAAGAATGAACCATCTGTCTGGAAATGTCACCTTCTGGGAGAGCCCTGCTCATAGATGTTTTTAACTTCTACCCAGCTAATTAAGTGGCCAAAACCAAACTGCCTAAATTGGATTATTTTTAGCACTTAAATATCACGATGATACAGCTATGCCACAGACAATCATTAGAACTAATCTGATATGTAAAGTAATTTTTAGAAAAAAAATCAACTTCTGTTATATGTAGGAGAGGATATTATAGCAATATAAATTAAATGAGAAAGTATTTTAAATACAAATTTATGTAGGACAGGCTGAAAAACATTCAAACCACTAGGCTGTGTTTATTTTTCTCTAGCATGAAATAACTGTAGGAAAAAGGTGGGTCGGGGGGCGGCGGGGGGAGAGAGAGAGAGAGGGAGAGGTTCCAGGTATCCACAGGGTGTGTATGAGCAGTTTTTTTTCCTTTCCCACTGCTTGCCACAGTGGGAATGTTTGTCCAGGTGTGTTAACAGGAGGCACTAACCAAACCTCTGCTCTGTCAGGCCTGGAATGAGTGCCTTCCTGTCACAAATGCCTCCCATTTGTACTTATTTCATGTTCCCACTGTGGTGGCTTATCTTATGGCAAGTTCCTTCTGTGGCCTTGGTAGCATTTGAGATTGGCAACCCTGTTTTTTTATCTATTTATATACCTTAAATTTTCCCTTAGTATTGTCCATGTTTTGAATTTCTTAAAACCTTCTCCCATGAAAAAGGGTAGAACAATTGAACCATTATTCTCTAGTAAATTTAAGAGATGTCTTCTATTCAGAGCCAAACCCTACTGATGGTTATTTAAAGCAGCATCAATACACAGAGCTTCATTTACTGTTCTAATTCAAAGTTGTTTTCAGTGCTGAGTCTGCCTGATGAATGGAGGCAGGCAACAGTTTCTACCCTCACAATATTCTTACAATGTAATTGTAAACCAAATGCAGCCTATATATGCATCACTTAATAATTCAGTTGATCTAGGAGTAAAACAGTAAATAATTTAATTCTGTATGCATTTACCTATTCTAGTTTTCTTTAATTTTGTTCTCATGTTCTTGTCGTCTACTTTGTAATTATCTATTCTGTGCAGATGCTCTGCAAGTCATGAACATGCTTGCCATCTGCATAGGCCTTCATTTCCAAGAGCAAACTGCTCCCAAGACTAGTTCTGATCAATTGATGGATTGATAATTGGTTTGCTGATCTGTGCCTTCTAAAACATGTGTTGCCAGGGTTCTTTTTGCAGTAGCTGTTTTCTCTATAAAGGGAAAGGTTATAGTGTAGATCATACACAAACATTGCTCTATTTTTCTGTAACATTCTTGCCACTGCTGCAGCTGTTCACCTTCCTGCCAGAACATTTAAACAGCCTTAATAGTACCAATAAATCAGCTTTCATCATTTTCGAGTCGCTAACTTAGGAAAAGCAGGGATAGAGACTTATTTGGATGGCTTATCACAAATGTCATATGATAGGACTGAGAAGGTGGCACTGGAGAATTACAGGAATTTAACTAATATTGTGAAATTATACCTTTAAGTTGGGAGTGCAATGTTTTGTTGGGATGCATTCTCATCCCTTCTGACTCCAATCACAGCAGTATCCTAGCCTGAATAGGAGTCTTTACCACAGTGCAGATAGTGATGTTATTAATTCAAAATTCACAGAATTTTATAATAGGAGTCCCCTAATCAGAGTTGACTATAACATGTAATTCTGAAAAGGAAAATGCTGCAAAGTGAGAAACGTGGCCCTTTCTTTTGCTATCTACAAAACAATAGATGGAAATTGTGCTGTAATTCCTTAACAGTTTTATTGGGGTGGGGAGAATATACACACAGAAACGTGTGTATTTTTTAGTGAGGTTAGGGAAAAAATGTGTCTGCATACATATTAATCATTTGATTAAGAGTCTCTCTAAATACAAAAATGTTTCTAGCATAAGGATTTTGCAAATTTTGCATATGGAATTTTTTAGACAGCCTCTGATTAATTCTGTTGGCACCTGGGCTTTTGTATGTTTTTGTGCCCTTTGTATATTTTTGTTTACCATAACACTTTTAAATTATTTTTTCTTAGTATTTTGTATATTTGTATCACATTTATAATGTCTAGTGACTAAAGCTAGAGAGACAAAGAGGAAAAAACTGTTGTGGGTCTCCAGTGAGTTGCACAAAAAAATTTACTTTGAAATATTTTTTTGGTGTTAGAATGAACTCTTTTGTCATTCTTGTGAAAACTTGTATGAACTTCACATTTTAGTGCAATGCTTGTATCTTGAGTAATTACTACAGATAGCTGCTTTTTTTGTTATTTTGTTTTTGGGTTTTTTTTCCTCTTCTTTTTTGCTACAGTCAGCAGACATTTTAAATTTTCATATAGCATGTTAACTGCTTGGGCTGATTAGTGTGAAATTTTGCTGCATTCATGAGCAAGATGCAAGAGGAATACAAAGTGAGTTTTATTTCTTATACTGAAGTCATAATCCTTTCGTACTGTAGATGTTCTGACGCTCTTTCACTTGAAAGAAATCAATAACCATTAGAATATGAATTTAACAGAGGCAAATTCCATTTAATGACAATCTTATCTTGAATTAATGTTTTTGTTTTTGATAAAAAGAAAGAACAATTGGTAGACTTAGACTTGATGTTTTTAATCAAAATCTAGGTTTCTATGTGTCCACTGAAAATTAGGACACTGCTCTGTAATGTAGGAAGTAAAGATCTGAGTGGTGCTGAACTGATCCAAAATAGTGGGGTGGATAGAGATGTCCTTGAATTATTCATAGAAACTGGATTTAATCCTCTTGCAGGCCAAGCCAGTCCTTTAACCCATGGGTTAGACAAGAGTGCCTGATTCTTAGACCTCGTAGTAAAGCACATTGGTCTTAGTAAATGCCAGAAGCTGCAATATTTTGGACTAGATATAATGGGTGTTTTCATAATAGCACGAGTAGAAGTTTTCATAGGTTTCACAGTGCTTAAATGACCCTTATGTGAGGACACCCCCTGAGCTTACAGCAGCCATTTGAGCTGATTAAGATCCTCATAGGGAAACACACAACTTTACTAGAACTGACTCAACCTGCAATTTCTGTCCCAAAGAACAGATTAGCAATGTGGTTTTCTTTGATAGATGCCCAAATCAGAGGACAGTTTTGTTAGTTGTTAGATTGAGATTCTATGTCATGGGCTCTATAAATTATTATACAACCTCCTTCATTCTTACTGTTACCTAAGGGATGCTGCACAACTGGAATATCTATAATGGACTGGGCTGGAATTCATATGGTATCTACTGGACAAAAATCCAGCAGCCCTTGTAAAGCAGATGCTATTTTTGGTGTTAACAAGTACCAATTGATGAGTTAGATGGCTTTAATTTGAGGGATAAGCTAAGGAGAGCATTGATAAGGAGCTGTATAAGGCCAGTCAGTAAAAAGAAATTTTTCATTACACAAAAAATAACAAAGGTGAAATTTTATTGTCCTGTCTTTTAATGAGTAAAATGGCCTCAGAGAAATACCTCTCTCTTCTTGATATCCAGACTGTGTTGGTTTAAAAGCCCCACATCCCATATTAGTGATCAATATTTATGCACGTGTGCGCCCTTCACTGCAGGAAGCAGTGCAATTCAGCAACTTCCATTTGATTAAATACTGAAGTCCTTCCTAGAAGTGCTGTAAAAAAATTTGTGCTTGGTGTGGCACTGGTATGGACTGTATAGCTAACAGTGCTGCAGATCTGTATTCAACTTCTATTATTTAGGAGATTTCGTTCACAAAAGATGGATGTCAAGGGACAAAACCTCAGAGACAAAGATCACAGAGATGTTCGGAAAGGGACAGCTTCTGGTAGTCATTCAGTTGGTACCAGTGAGAAGACATATCATTTTCCATTGGATTTGGGATCAGAAACTCAGTATTTGCTTTGCATCCAGGTGCTGGTGGGTCCCCAAGCAACATGGTAGCCAGCATAATTAACCTCTGGATAATAAGGGAGGGGGAGCAGTGAAGAACATGGAATAACTATTAATCCTGCTGCAATATGCAGCAGTTCTAATGTGCATCTAAGTTCTTCATTGAGGGAAGGAGAGAAATCAGTGGTTCAGTTAATGTTAAAAATTGAACAAGTTTTAAAGGGAAAAAAAAATATCTGTTTACAAATGTTACCAGCAATATAAGCAACTACAAAATGAAAACTGTCATCATAATGGAGATTCAAGTCTTAATATAGCTAAAGCAATACCTTTTCCTTTGAACTTGTGTGTGAACACTTTCCAGTGTGAGGATTGTTCAGTGGAGAAACCTGCAAGTAATTTGCAAATGTTGAAGACAGCAGAATTTTAGGATCTTTTACTAGATGAAGGCCTTGAGCAGATATTGTCCATTCCATAATGTGTCCATTTCCTGTCCTCCTTCATCTTCTTCCTTTATTATAGAAGTACTGGGTTAATCAATTAAGACTAAAACCCCAAAATATACATTCAGTAATAAATTTCAGATTATTCACTCAGCTTTAATAAAATGTCAACATTCTCATGTAAGCTTCTGCTCATAGATAAATGGCTCTCAGTGTGAAAAAGAAATGCATGGCTGTGAACCAGACGGTCAGCAAATTCAAATGCTAGGGAGATGACCCTTTTGTAATGATTCCACCTACACTGAAAAACAAATTGATTTATGAAGAGGAATAAATTTGCTTAACAGTGGACATGACACGGACAGCAAACTGGCATTATTTTCCATTATTGGTTTGAAACTACTGATGTAATTAAATATCACTTACTTTTCCATCCCCTGCCAGAAAACACTGTGTAAGAAATAGAAATAAATGTAATCATATCTGGCAAATGAGCTGAAAGTTCTTTCCTCATTATGCTCTCAACATTATTTGGATCACAATGCATGTTTGCCATTTAACCACAGGTCAATTTCATATGCCTGCTGATTAATGCTAGATGCTTATATACACACACCCACCACTCGTCCACATCACATCATTTATTTAAAATGTAAAATGAACTTCAATTTTAGAAAGACCTTTTTGTATAAAATCTATGTAACCTCATCCACCTAACAGGAACATGTGATCTATTTTTCTCTTAGATGAGAATCTCCTTTGTACCATTTACCAGTTCCAAGAAAAAGATAAACTAAATTGGAATAATTTTTTCCCACAGAGACATCTAGAGTGCTCAAAATAGCAGGAGCAGTTGGCTAATAAAGCAAACTGGAGTTCAACTACTGCTATGCTCTGTCCCAGTGTTTTAATTTCATCTCACTGAAGACAATTTTATGTTCAGAGAACATGTTATATGGCAAGCACTTTCCTCATTACCCATGTGATATTAATATGACAGAATACTCTGAGTTAAAACTACCCAACACTCATGCAGTCAGCCAGCTCCTGACTAAATTGATCCTTAAAGGAAAGCTGTCATGGTGTGTAACAGAAATTGAGTAATTTAAAATTTACATAACTACAGAAAAGGAGAATCAGTATTACTTCGCTCTTAACAATTGGAGGTTTGCTTATTTAAGCTGTTTTTTTTATTTATGAGTTAAACATACTAAACTAAACTAAACTTTTTTTAACCTCTTCCCAATTACTTCAGTGTTGGGAAATTAATTATTGGGAAACACTTTCTGCTCAGGTACATAAACACACATAAAATTTGATCTTCAATTTACATAATTGGAATAAAAATCACTTTGACTTCTCTCTTTCATATGAATATTATGCATAGGATTGAGGTGGAGGGGGAAATTTAAATTTTTTCCCCTCCAGCACCTCTAGAAGGGAGCAGTGGATCTCTGCATAGTGGTGCCTCTGCACTAACTTGCCTTTAATTTAAAGTCATGCAGAAGAACAAGGATTTGCAGAACTGATGCCCAGGGATATACTGCAGGTGAAGCCTGTGCAGGATGGAATTTCTTTCTCAGTCCTGGTTTCAGCACTGAGGTGCAAGGCAGGACAGGAAGCAGAGGAGGGATCACCTGGGGACCAGAGGGTAGGAATGTGTATGCATTTTTGGGGTCCTCGGGGCACAAAAAAGGGGCCACATGTTAATGACTCCACCCTGTCCTGCTGTACAGCACTCCATGGATATTGTCTGAGAATTATCAGATTTTAGGAATGCTGGAGCAATTCTTTCAGTATGCAGGAATATCAGTAGGAACAAACAGCTGTCATGTAGCAAGTTTAAAGTATTTACTGACCCTTCAAGGGAAACTCTTTCCCTGAATGTGTCTTAATTTCTTAAATCTATGCAATATATCCTGTTCAGAATACAGAAACTGTCTCCAGATTTCCAATATATGTCATGTGATACATGATTTCTTCTTAACTGGACAGTGAAGAACTATGCTCATATTTTTGCCTCCATAGCTCTACACATTCACTCTTAACCTTTATCAAAGAATTCTTTAAACTTCACACCATTTGAAGTGCCTTGAGGCAGTTATTGAAATATTCTTATTCACATGTTGTGTTCACAAGTACACTCTTGCTTTTAATGTGATCATAGGTTATCAAACCAGGGTGCCAGTCCTTTCCTTCTTTTTGTTTGTTTTGTTTGTTTTGTTTGTTTTGTTTGTTTTGTTTGTTTTGTTTGTTTTGTTTGTTTTGTTTGTTTTGTTTTGTTTTTGTTTTGTTTGTTTGGGGTTTTTATGTTTTGTTTTGTTTTGTTTTGCTGGGGGTTTATTGTTTTGCTTCTATTTCAACTCTTTACCTGTCTGTGGGTTACTTCTGCACCTTTTACCAAAGAAAAAAAAAGGGGGGAAATAATTCCAGAACAGAGAAAATTTTTGTCTTCATTTAATCACTGGATTAACATTTTCTGTATTTTGTTAGATTAAACGTGTTGATTTTAAACAAGACCAGCCATATCAGCACTCATCTGGGAAAATGGGCAAATCTGAGCAGCTTTAAAAAACATTTACTACCAGGATGTTCAGAGTTTGAGCACTTTTGTAAGGTTCTAACAAGCCTGTCTTACAAAGTGAAAGGAGAAGAGCCTACAGCAATGTAAGGTGCAAATTGAGGGAGGCAAAAGGTTCCTGAGCTAAGGAAGAATATCTACAACCAGGTAGGAGATTAAATTAGGAAATAATTTTCAAACAACTAAAAAAAACATTATATACTAAAGTATATGCAAGCAAGAAATCTTACCTGAGTTTGTGTTTCCTTTTATTACTCTAATGAATGTATGAATGCCATACTCATGCAAGGATACAGCTCTGATGATTGAGGATGTGCTAGTTCACTTCCAGTACATTTTCAGGACTGCACTTTTTAGGAAATAATGTTTCCTTTTCTTCGCCTTAATTCTATAGTTTTCTATAGTCTATATTTAAGATTTCTATTGCTCTTTGGAGAAGATTTTTTTTTTTAAATTAAGAACATAAAGCATCTTTCTTGAAAATTCTACATATCTGATAGGGAAAATTATACAACCATTGAATTTTTATAGACATGTTAGCCTTTTGCACAGTGCTGTCTGTAAAAAGCTTTTAACAATATTTGGGATTTTTAAACACACTTTCATTGATCCTTTCTGTTAATCTTTGTAATAGATGTAGAAAGAGATTACTTGTAACTCCCATCTCATAAGACTTGTCTAGCTGCTTACTGACTGTAATTTGCTATATTTTGTGTTTTAAAACAGATGGGAATGAAAAATAAATGAACACCTCTGCCACAAAGTTATTTTGATTTGTTATCCCAGTTGTTTTGGATGCCAAATCTGATAAGAATCCAAGCTTGGTCAAGACCAATATATAGCATACTTGTGAATGCAGTTCCATGAGATAGAATAATGAGTACAGTGATTATGGTTAATATTTTATATCAAGAGATTGTGATTGTCTCTTGCCTAGAATTCTTGCTACTGCAACCCTGCACTGGGAGATGGAGGAGAGAGCAGGAGGCTGCTTCATTCATATTCATGTTGTAAATTCATTGAGGTTATGGTTTTATTCCTTTCCAAGTGGTTATGTTTTTATTAAAAAGAAGATGACACTCTAAGGGATCTGGAGATCAAAATAATCTAATTTAGCAACTGCAGAAGCCAACAGTATGATTTGTGATATGTCCTTATTTCACCTAAATGGTTTGTGTCAGGTAGGTCATTTTCATTTTGCACATTTTGAAGACAGTGTATGAATACCTCATTGAAATTTGAGGACAAGAATTTCATTAAGCAATTAAAAAAATTGAATTATCATGCTGATTTGGGTAACACGCCAGTCTGTGGCCCTTTGAACTAACACAACTTACTTTCAGACTCTGACACTGTTTTGCTTTGAGCTAATTTGAATACTTAGCACACTTAATAGAAGTCAACAACAGAAGCTTGACAAGGCTTATATGACTTATAAAACATGTAAAATCCTTCCAGAGAAGGTTTCAAATTCATCTGCATCCACACCTGGTAGATTTGGTTCATAAAAATAACTTGGAACTATCTTTTGTCCTTTCTAATTCTGGTCATGTTTGTTGTTTTTACTGATCATCTTAACCAGAGTTAGAGTAACTGTTATTCTTTTATTTTGCCTCTGTTATTTCTCTTGGCTCTGAGTCCAATGATTGCCTCCAAAACCTGAACTTTTCTAACAGAAAGCTTTGTCTAGGCATAGTATGTTCCTAAAATGCAATATAATTTGCTTGAGGGATGAATTCTTTAAGTTTTTTTTTTTTAATTTGGAACATTCTCAGTATTTAAAAAAAAAAAAGTTTCTAAATTACATAATACTTAATACTAAGAAAACTGAAAAAGCTCAGAATTTCCTCTCAAGGAGGAGTCTTAAAATGGTTTTTATTAACTTACTCTTACAACAACTCTTACAACTGTTCTGCCTTAGAACTATCCTTCTGTTTAATGTAGCCTGAGGTTTATAAAACTCCCAGATGCCAACCCCTTGATTACAAGGAAGCAATTAGTAACAGAATCTAAACTTATATTTCTCAAGATGAAGAAATAAAACCCCTATGAGAATAATTTCTCTGGGCTGCATTTCAAAAGAAAGTACACTTTGAACAACAAAAACCTCTACTGTGAAAAAGCAGCGTAATATAATTAAAGTTATGGCAGAGAGTGTTGCTATACTTTAAAATAAATAAATTAGTGAAGCTGAGTTTTCATTGTTAAAATCACTTCTAAATAGGAACAGGCTTTGATAATTTTAATAATGAAATTTGAAATGAAAGTATTTTAAACTCGTAGCAGTTTAGAAACATAAAATGAAACATTTAAGATAACCTGATCAATATGCCTTTAGAAATTCTTTCAACTTCATTGCCAGGTAACATAAATACAAAGGTTAAAATTGGATGACCAGTGCTTCCTATGAAACATCTGTGTTGGCAAAATTAATACAATTTATTAGTTCAGAAAATGTCATTAATGTTTTTGGTTTGCAATTAAAGATGGTATCATAACCAGAAAAAGTAAACAAAAACAATGCCTTTGGCACTACTGATATTAATATTTTTATCAAGAATGTAGGAAAAGTGTGAATTAACCGTTGTTATAAGTGTGTTATGGAAATGAACTATTTTATGGAGAGCTTTATGTTCTTTTTTAATAAGATGCTCTTTGATATACTGAACTGCATAACTAGAATTTAAAGTTCACCCTTTTTATTAAAGAGTTACTGTTTCCTTAACCTCTTATGAACTCCAAATGAATTACTTTTAAGTCTTCCCTTTCTATTCAGTGACACTCTCGGACAAAGTGCTGTGCAAGGAACTAAAATTTATATTTGGCAAGGTTGTGTTTCCCTGAGTTTTAGTTCAGGTCCTAACTGCAATATTTTCCACTGATTTTAAGACTTGTATTAGATGCAATGTCTTCAGTGCAATTCACAGAAAAACTGTATATGAGAAATAGCATTTAGAAACACATTTCTAAAGCCAAATATAAGAAAACTAAAAAATATTATTTTAGAATCTCTAAAATAGAGGGGAAGAGGATATGAAAAATTTAAATATTTCATCTTTAATATTTCTTAAAAGTTTAATTAGAAAAAAAGTTTGGCTTTTTTTTTTTTTTTTTAAATCATTACTACTAAAATGGAAAAGAATAGTTCATACTGACCAGGAAGAAACATGCAAGGTAAGATTTATGTTCAGTTAATTTTCCTATTGTGATTAAAACTTCAGCTTATTGATATTTTGTCCAAGAGAATGTCTTGTTGGTGCACTCTCGCCCCTCTCCATCCCACTTGTATACACAAAATCCCCAAGACTTCTACCTGTCATTTTTTAAAATTAATTTGTAATCTCATATAATTGCAACTATCACAGTACTTACAATTATTAGACATTTACATATTGTTTGGTGTTGCTTGTGTCAGCTCTCAACCTAACACAAACTGCAAATTTGTTTCATGCTTACAGGGTATCTTTTGCATAAATGATATGTTCACTGGATCTTTAGGATCTATCACCTAATTATTTCATTCCCTATTTTGTGTTTACTATTATCCAGATCAGCACCCTTGTGGTTTGTTGAAGCTTCCTTTCTGGTAGTTTAAGGGTAATAATTCAAGCCTTGGACTCGTTATTTGTCCACATAGATGTGTAGACAGATTATACACCAGTGGTGGTGATGATAAATACTTAGTGAGTGACTTCCTGGCTTTTTAATTTCCTTCAACTTTTTATCTACTGTGTGACATTTTACTAGCTCTTTCTTTAGATGATTATCTCAAAGTCATATACTTTGAACTGAATAAAAAACAGTCAGATTTGATATAGCAGCAAGTGGGGACAAACCTGAGGTAACGCTGCTCTGAGTAGCTTAGGCAGGATTTGTTCCTAGGAAATAATGAAAGTGTCACTGCAGGCCCATAATTTGCTTCTTCTGTTCTTTCTGCTGTTCAAGTTGAGCCACCGAGGATTTAAGGTGTAACATGTTATCCTAAGAGGCTCAAGCAGCACCCTTCTCATGAAGCCTAAGAGATATTCACTCCAAGCTAAGTGGTGCTTTCAGCTCAGGTGTGCAGAGCTGAAGGGAAAAGCACAATCTTTACTTCTATCAGCAGTCGTGGCTGACTGTGGCACTGTCTCACAGCTGCAAAAGAAAAATGCAAAGAGGAGGATTAAAGCATAGTTTTCAAAAGATGCCTGGAGTGCATTGGGTACTGGAAAATCTTTTAAACTCCTTTAAAGCTTAATCTAGCTGAATTACACCTACATGTAATTAGTCACACTCCCAGCTACGTTATAACACATCCACTTTGGTTTTATTTTTTTCTGAATGGTGGGTGGCTTAACAGTGGTTGCTCTCCACCGTGGCTCTTTCAGCTGGCCCTGCACAGAGCAGTCAGCTCTTGCTTTACACCTTTCTCTTCTTGTGAGAAGTGACAAATGCTTGAGCCAAGAGATCAAGCCTAAGGGCACGGAAGAGGGTGAAAAAAGCAAGTTTATGGCTTTGCATTTCAGGAGAGGAGAGTTTGTACTCTTATATTATATTCTTAGGAGAGTCACCTGGGGATAAGGCCCTGGAGGGAGGAGGGAAACAAGAAAGATGGTTTGTATTCAGGGACCACCTCTCCCAGCTCAGGGGTGCTCTCTTGCAAAGAATGAGAAGCCACGCAAAAATGCCAGGAGGCCTCTGTGGATAAACAAGCTGCTTCTGGCCAAACTGAAAGACATAAAGGAAGAATAGAGAGGGTGGATATAAGGATAAGTAATGTGGGAAGAATACAGAAACCTTGTCCAAACATCCATGGAGGAAGTTAGGAAAGCTAAAGCCCAAATGGAAATAAAACTAGGTGGGAACACCAGGGATGATAAGAAAGACTTCTACAGGTGACGAAAAGAAGACCAGGAAAAATGTGGGTACTTTAACAAGAGCAGGGATCTGGTTACACAGGATATGGAGAAAGCAGAAGTACTGAGTGCCCTCTTTTTCTTAGTCCTTGCTGTCAACACTGCTCTTTGGGAATTCTAGGACCTGAGAGAAAACCTTCTCAACAGTAATTCTCGCTTGACTTGCTTGAGAAACTTCTAAATGAAGTGACAGACTTGGTAGCTGACCTCCACAGGCCCCTTCCAGTGTCAGCCATTCTGTGGTGCCATTGCAAATCTTTGTCTATAACCACAGATTAAACATTATTTTTAGTGTAGAACTCTGTCTAAAGAAACCTGTTCATAATGAAATCAACAGTGCACAAGAAGAATTTAGGGAGAAGTAAGGACAGTTCATTTTGGTAGTAATTTCCCTAGAAAAGGGCTTGCCAGACTTGAAGTTGTTCTCTGTAAGAATCACTAGGTGTGTTTATAGATGTGTGTAATGAAAGCTGCAGAAGAAATTATTTCCCTTGAAGTTAAAGTAAAGATTAAATTTTGAGGGGAACTGGAATGAAAATGCCTGAAGATGCTCAGGTTCTAAGAGCGAAGAACTTGGTCAAATTACAGCAAAGAGAGAACTATAGTAACAGAGAGAAACTGATGTTACTGATTCCTATAAATAAGAGTTACTTAATCTGTGTTATTTTTGTTGAAGCTTGTCTTGTGTCATCAAGATTTGAATTTGCCCAGATCAAACATAGTTAATGTTTATGAAGGAATTAGAAAATTAGGATTTTTTTTTTGTTATAGAGGCTTGAATTTTGATGATGCATTATCAGCTAGGACATAAAATGTTGATGTTTACATCAGAAAATGTTGATGTTTACAAGAATATTTCCTTGCTACAACCTGGCCACTGCTACATTACAAAACTGAACAAAGTGAGCTCTACACAGCTAAAGTGAGATCTTGAAAACTTAAAAAGATTAGCTTTCTATTAATTTTAAAGCTTTGTCAAAAAAGAATCAGTTAGAGAAGATGTTTGATTTAATAACTGGAAATAAATGGAAATACAAAAGTATACTTGGCTAGGATCACAAAATATCCCCAAAGTATAAAAAAATTGCTGTATATCTAAGATACAATTGTGAAAGCTGGAGATGAAATGTTAAAGACAGACTGGCAACAACTGTATATTCTTTCATGTTCCTTTCTTGCCTATTTATTGAAAATTAATGAAAGTAAAATTAGAGGAAGCAAACTCTAACTATGACTGTTTCAACATAATCTGTATAAAAGAAGTCATCGCAGAACACTTTGTTTAGCTTTACCCTCAGTTTTCTTATTTCATTGCATGGTATCAAGTATGTGATTATTGCACAATGCTTCTAGTTCCAAAAGTGAAAAAAAAGATTTTATGCACTCATAATCCACAAGAAATAGAAATTCATAAGTTTCCTTATCCTCTTGGAAAACAGCATAAAAGGTCTGTCACAAGTCATTTCTGGTTAACAAATATTTTTTCCTCCTCTTTTCTGACTGAATGTAGGTTAATCTCTTGTTATTTATCTGTACTGAAGGTATCACATAAAATTGCTGGAACTGCTGTCATAGTGAATATTGACAAGCTGAAATAGTGTAATGATAGAAAAGATAACTTCAAAAGGAGATATTTTTCCTCCTAACAGATACAGGCAGTTCATTGCTGCTGGTAGTCTGTGCCTTGCCCAGAATATATTTACCTGGACACTTCTTGCAAGGAGATCTGCCTTGTATGTTTGCTCTTGGAATTTCCCTAATTTTGTCAAATATTTTTCTTAACAAAGGTAGCATTAAATAAAAAAGTAAAAAATTATATATTATTAGCATCAAATCAGATTTTTGAACCAAAGATAATTAGAAGTGATATTGATGTGTCACATATAAGACCATGAAGGATTTCCTGTTTAAAATACTATCTTTGCCAATCTTCAACCCTTCGGGGCTGATGCATTTCATATTTCTGCTTTATGGAACTTTTTCATCACAAAAGTCTCAGCTATACTTTACTATGAGAGTCAACCAATACATTATTTTTGACATGGTAAAACTTTTTGAAGTTGCTGAAAGATTTTGATATAAGCTTAACCAAGTTCTCAAAAATTCATAAAAGCTAAAATTAAGATTGCCGTATGGCTTCAGTTGAGTACTTCTGAACAAACCACCTGGGTGTAATTTTCAGCGACACAATTACAGGGTTTTGCAGAAGGAGAACCCCTCCTGCACTTTACGCCCTGCAGATTAATTTGGTCAGTGTTACAGGGTGGCAGCTGTCTGTCTGTGTAATGGCTGATTTGATGAATTTGGAGGATCACACAGAGTAAAACAGGGCTTGCTAGAAGGGACTGAAAAGTTGAGACCAAGGAAAGAGGTCCATGAAAGCAATGCTTACTATTACACAGTATTAGGGCATGCACAGGGAGCACAGGACCTCACAGGCAAAAATTGAAGATTTTATTCCTTCTGTAAGTTGTAATTCCAAGTGATCATAGGGCAATTTGATTTGTTGAAGTTAGGATTGCACTGATAACAAAAGAAAGCCCTGAATGACAACTGAGTGAGTAACAAGAACAGCAATGATTGCATAATAGAAGATAACAGCATTATTTGTATAATGCATACTGAAATTTTGTGTTTCCGAAAAACAAATGGCAGTGGTGACAGGGTTAGCAGAAGTAAGCAGGCTGGGTTAAAAATTCAAGTTGTATAATTTTCTCTTGACATGTGGGATTCTGGTCATCTTAGGCAGACGAGACAGCAGGAAGAAATTGCACAGAAACACATGTGGGGCAGTAACAAAATTACTGGGCAAAGTGAAGCTGGCAGAACATTCACCATATGCCAACATTTGTTCCTTTTAAAATGTGATAGCACAACACTTACCCACTAACTGTGAGTGTTCAACTCATGTTCTTTGTGGGACTGCAGTGGAACTCTACAATGCACGAGCACGTGCTCAAGCCTTCATTAAAATTTCATTTGGACAGCAGGGCCCCCTATGTCAAAGATGAGGTGGCAGAAAATGGCTAAATAATTGCAGCTGGGGGAGGGAATGTGATACAGATACATCTTTAATGAAGAGAATATGGATGCAGTCATGTTGAAAAGGCATTTCCTAACACACAAAAATGCTAACAAGAGGAGGACTGGCAGTCACAACATGCTTCAGAACACAAGATGCCAAGTATGTATCTTGGTAAAAACTATTAAAGAGATTAGAGATATACATGCATGCAAAATAAAGCCCTTTTGACCACATTCCTTTTTGTAGTGTGGTGTTTGCTAAGTTTGACCAGTGAAGTGGTGGATAAGCAAAGGATAGGGACACGGTGTGAAAACAGCTTCTTTTCCATCAAGACTAAATTACATATATAGTGCCAAACTTAAAGAGGGCTGTGGAGCTTTTATTTACTTTCTTTAGTTTTTTTTTAGAGAGCACTTGGGCACTTGTTTTTCAGCTTTGCTTCACTGAGCGCATTTAGAGGTCTGTGAGTTTCTTCTATCACTGATGAAGGATGTGCTGATCTTTGAATAGCAGTTCTTCCTGCCAGACTATAACACAGTCCAGTTCACTCATAGAGTCTGTAGAGACATATCTGGTAAGCTCAGAGAAGAAAAATACTTTTAGTGTCCATTAAGTATTTCAGTGCTGGTGGATTAGTTTTTCATTCAGTGTCTCTGTTTCCCCTCTGTTACTTCTTTTTATGTGTGCTGGGTTTCGCTGGGATACAGTTAGATTTCTTCACTAACTGGTATGGGGCTGTGTTTTGGATTTGTGCTGAGCACAGAGTTGATAATATAGAGATGTTTTTGTTGTTGCTGAACAGAGCTTACACAGAGCCAAGGCATTATCTGCTTTTTATACTGCCATGCTGGCAGAGAGGCTGGGGATGTGTGGGATTTTGGGAGGAGACACAGCCAGGACAGGTGACCTAAATTTCCCAAAGAGATATTGCAGACCACATGACATCCTGCTCACTGTATAAAGTTTTAGGAAGAAGGAGGAAGTGGAGGACATTTGGAGTGATGCCATTTGTCCTCCCAAGCCATAGTTGTGTGGATGGGGCCTTGATCTCCTGGAGATGGTTGAACACCTGCCCAACCATGGGAAGTTGTGAGTGAATTGCTTTTTTGCTTTGCTTGTGTACATGGCTTTTGCTTTGCCTATTAAACTCTCTTTATCTCAAAACTCAGGTTTTCCAGTTTTTACCCTTCTGATGCTCTTTCTGATCCCACTGGTGGGGAGTGAGCAAGTTGCTGCCTGGTACTTGTTTACTGTCTGGGGTTAAACCTCTTTGTATTATAGCATAATTTAAATCAAAATTTTAGATCAAAATTTCAGGACACCTAAACTGGAGCAGGCATGAAAAAGTTAGAAAGGACAGGATCAAACAGCAAAGTTCCACTGATGGATGAAATCATTATCAACTGAAGGCAGTAAACAAACCTTTGAAAACACAGATAGGAATTCATTTAACCAAGCACTGCAGGAAAGCTCCATTCCATTTCCAGTTCTGCTCTTACAACAAGCTGCAGTTACAAACAGGCAAGATGCAGAGTGATCATTTAGAAAGTCAGATAGGTCCTTGAGCAGATGTCAGTTCTAACAAAGCAGGCAGGGCTATGAGGAACATCTGAGAAAGCAGTGCTTGCAGGTTAGCTTGCTCATGCCAGCCTCTGTTTTTGGGCTCTGCTACTAGAAGCTGAAAGTAGGTTTCCTTGGCGCTATGAACATTAACAGATCTGACACAAAAGTCTCTCATTCTCCCTCACAATCGTCAGAATAGGAAATGCATTACTTGGGCAGCTGAAATGATCTCCATAGCAGCTCACCATTGCATTAGGTTGGTAGGGAGCCTAATTTACTTCTCCCTTCACACCATCTCCTCGTTATAAAAACAGGAGATACTTTTGAATCCATAATGCTTCTATCTGCAGCATAAAATCACTGATGCTGTTTTAAATGTGCCAAGGGGATAATGTTTTTCTATTTAGTAGAGATGCTGCATAAGTACATCCAATAAATTATTATAAAAGATTTCACAATTATATCAGTCAGGAATATAAATACATATAGAGTAGGAAGTGGTTGTTAAAAAATTAATTTGAAAATAGATTGCTCATTAAATTAGGGCCAGGTTAATTTTTACTGTCTTCAACATGAGTTGGGTGTTTCCTCCAAGGAGGACTATTGGAGAAACAAAAGCTCTGTAAGGAACATGATTATTTAATTTGGTTATTTGATTTATACGTATTCCAAAAGAACAATGTGATACCCTCAATTCTGATCACAAAAGGAAAAGCAAGCAATACCCAATCCCTACCAGTAATATTTTTTAGGTGAATTTCAGGTTACCAAATATGCAGAATACAAGAACATTTGCAAATTGTGCTTATTTATTTTTTGATATTTATATTATTTCTTTATTTTCTATTTATTTAAATATTTTAAAGATATTTTATAATTTTATACTAAGAAGTGAAAGTAAAAGATGAAAATGATGAAAAAATAAGAAAGGAGAAGGAAAGAATAATACTCAGAAGAATTTTGTATTTTTATACAATGACGCTTGAAAAGTACTGATTGTTTATAACAACTTCTTTACCTGAGAAATATTTAAAATAGAGATTTCGATTAAATGCCAAACATATTTGAACTATAGTAACATCCATTTTTTCTAAGTGTAATAGATATCACTTGTTTCCTAAAACTTAGGGGAGATGATTTGAAAATACAGTTAATCAATACAAATTGGAGAATTATCTTTAAAAAAAAATAGCTAATACTGCCTATGAAACTGTATTGAATTTGAGAGAAATAGTGTTCATTTAAAAAAGTACTTGATAAGGAGAGAGATAAAGACTTTTCTAGTTGTAAAAGCAGTTTGCTTTCTTAACTTTATAAATTAGAGTCGCCGTTTCAGAAAATATTGCTGCAACTTGGGCTGAACATATTTGGATCTGCTGATCTATATTCAATTTTGTGCAGCAGATGTTGTTCCACAAAAAAGGTTGGAGTGTGGATTGGCATTCTTGAAGGAGAAAAACAATGGGCTTGATTTTCAGGAAAGAAAAGCTTTGCTGAATTTAAGCTGTGCAGGCTGAAGCGCACTGTTCAATTTATGACCTATTTTTAGGAACAATCTATTACTTTCTGTAACAGTGACAGATACACACACACACATATATATAATTTTACAGGAAGGAAACAAATACTCTAATTTTTCTTTGCATTGTAGCAGCTTAAGGAACAAAACACAATAATATCTTCCTTTCATCTCTGTTTGAAAGTTGCTGGGTTTTGGCAGGAGAAGGCATCGCCTAGGCTGTAGATAAGGGCTTAGCACAGCACATATCATCACAGCAAAGGGACTGGTGTAATACATATTGTGAATGTGTATTATTTTTGAAACTGTCTGATGTGTTGAGCAAATACCTGGATGATACTCAGAAGTAGATTGCAGCAGGCAGAATTCATTCCTCAGCCTGCTGCATGGGAATATTAACTTTTACTGAGGCGGAAGACTGGATCCATTCATTGATTAACCCATCACGACACTGTTTGGACTGATGCGTCTTGTGTTTTCTTTACCCTCTGTCCAATTCAATCTTTTCAGCAACTGAATTCTAAAATATTAAACTGATTTTAAAGCATTAGAAAAGGACAAGGTGACAAACTCAGCAATAAGTATTTGTAGGAACATACCATTGCTTCATTGAAGAAGAAAAAGGGGAAAAAAAAATGTAAAGTTCATTTAATGTGGTCACAAGTTATAGAGTTTGTTTCTACCCAAACTGCAATTTGGAGACAACTCAAAATATCTGAGCCACTGTAAAAATTATTTTGAAAATTAATTTGTTTAGTAGATTACAGCTAATTAAAACAGAACCAATTTTCATCCAGCCTAATGGGGGTGTGGAGAGGGGGGGAAAAGTATGCAAAATCAGTATGGATTTACTTTTGTATACTCAGAAAAGAGGCCTAGTTATTTTCTGAAAGGGAGAAAGTGGGCTTAAAAAGGAGCCCCAAAGCTATGGTAGCAATGGTGAAGCTTAGGCCCAGAGTTTCTGTCTCTTAGTCTTTGCAGACAGGCATATATTCCTAAGAAACACAATTTGTTATTAACATTTCCCCTTTCAAATGAAGGGAAAAAACAAAGCCACAATAACAAGTGTTGTTTTCTGCTCATCACATTTCCCATGATCTGATAATATTGTTTTATAGCAATGTGTTGGAACAGGACATCTAAACTGAAAGAATGAATGTTTACTTGTCTAAAAGCACTTAGTGCTGATTTTTTTCTATGAATGTAAGTATATGAAGATAAATTAGACAAAAATGCTCCTGGCAACTGAAATTATGGTACTGCAGCTGGTCCTGTGGCATGGTAAAGGTTAAGGAATGCTAAACATATGTTTCATTTATCTATTCCAATTCGTTTAAACTTAAACACCTCAGGTCTGAAGGTTATGCAGATGACAAAGACAAGGCTATGCAGATATACACCTTTGTCTCCAAGAAACCTGCAGGCTGCCTAAAATAGCAATTGTCTTTGACCTTGCCTCTGTACAATGGCAATAAATGATTTTTAATTCAAGCTTGCTGGGTTCATTGTGTTTTCTAGCTAATGGGTCCTTGCTGTCTGTACAAGTTTGAGTGTATATATACAATTCGCTAACAGACAAGTCAAATATTGATCATTTTTTAACCTGACTTACATGGGAAACTTTTCTATTTCTGAAATATTAACAATGGAAATCGATGTGGTTTTATACCTTTGGGGAAATGTCCCCTATTGCAGCTAAACACTACTGAATTCATGATGGCTAAGATATCATTATGTTGGCTTGTAAAAATTAAGCTTCTAAGCCAGGGTGACACAGGTGAGGAAGTGCTGGTCCTTACCTGGTCATGTCTAAGCCGTAGTGACCAAATCAAAAGCTCTGAATTGTTTAGGGATTGGATCATTTTAATCTGTCCGTTTCGCTGCCTGTAAAATGTTATTCATGATGATGCTTCCTTGATTCAAAACAGAAACATTATGAAGCAAATATTCAGAGAAGTGCCTTGAGATGCCCAGGTGGAATATTGTAGAATTGCAGATTTCCATAATACCAAAGTCAAAATTCCGTTTATTACTACCATCCATCTATGTCATCAAAGTTCTATTGCACCTTACAATGCACCCACTTGTGCCTTACTAAAAGAGGATTCATTTTAGTAACTGAAAATATGCAGATTTCACAACCTGTATAACAATCTGCACAACCTGCAGAAAATCAGGTATAATCAAGTTACTGTTCCTAAAATCCAGGTCAAAACCACAGTTAGGACTTCTTTGGGAAACACAACAACAAAAACCTGCAGCTTTTAAGAGAGCATTGTTGTAAATAAATATGTGGGGGCCTGGGGGTTATTTTATGTAAGAAGAAAAATATGGGTATATAGGAAAAGCAAATATGGATAATGTGGATATACTGCATTTTGTACAGAATTATGTTTCAGATATATCACTTACTGTAAAATTATTGCCAATACTGGTGAAACAAAATAGGATAAACACAACAGTGGGAAATGATCCTTTTTTCTTCAGTGAGCAAGATTGTAAGTGCTGTCATAGATTTTGCCTTGTGACCATAAAAGACAGGCTTTTATAGTCTACTTTTAAAGATCAACATGTTTGGATTGTATTAGTTGAAAGAGAAGAACTATATCCCAAATCAAATAAAACTCCACAGAGAAAGTTCTGCTAGCTTTCTTTGCTCTCTCTTTTTTTGTGTCAGCTGCAAAACATGTCTTTCATTTGAAAAAGTCAGTGTGAGTCTGATGTATTTCTATAGGTAATGCACACAGCAGCGTTAGAATAGGAAAAAAAAAAAGATTAAAAAGCAATCCATATGTTACATTATTACATTTTCTTTGCTCATTTTCTGAAATCAGTATAGCTGACTCCCAGTGAGCAATTTATGAAGGAACAGAGACTGAAGTTTCTTCATGTTTGTCTCATTAATGCAAGCGACCCTCACATCATCCAAGCTCTCTTAACATAAAGAAAGTTTCATACAAATTAAACTCCATGCATTTTGGAGAGCTGCTGTTTACGGAAGAATTATAGGTAAAGTATCTTCTCCATTTACTGCTTTACCTTCTTGATTTATGACTTATACCAGTCACATGTAAGTGTTCTTATATTCCTCACAGATATTGAGGAGAAACTGTATGACTCTATGGTAATTCAGTTATTGATAAATACCAGATTGTATGTTCCATTTTTATTAAGTAGGTGTTCCTCTATTGGCTTTTACTCGTTTAGAATACTTTAATCATCACATATTTATCAAGACTGTAAGTAAATATATAAATAAACCCTCCTTCAAATTATTTTTATGTTATAAAGTATGTCTTGCAATTTATATAGCTCTCAGAAAAAAAAAAAAAGAAGAAATGTAAATGTAGTTAAACTATCTAAAAGGAAGCAATATATAACACTTCCAAGTACAAGAACATTAAAACACAAATAATGATGAGTATTTAAGTGAAACAAAGTGAAACAAAGAACAGAGTTTTAGGATTAATCCAGCTATGGCAGATATGCAAAACCTGACAGGATATTTCTCATTCCTGCAGTTTAATCTGTTATTCTCTAAATAACATCATTCTGTAATCCTCAGTCTTCTGTTGGACCTTGAATATTTTGAGATAAACTTTTCCAAATGAGCTTGATAGGCCTAAACCATATTTAATATAATATCTCATAATTTTAGACAGCATATTCTAAGGAGATGTTTTGTATGCATGTGTTTTAAACAAACACAGGTGGTTTCCATAAAAAAATACCAGAAAGTAAAGATGTTACTGATCTTTAAAATATAGGAGATGACTGGGAGAGTGATGGCAAACCACAAAACAGGAGTCCAGCATGATTAGGCTCTGGCAAACACTAATATTGATCAAGAGAGTTGCTAAGACCAAGAATTTAACAAGAATCAGGTTAGATCAAGAAAAAAATGGGCTGGAAAGGCTCAAATTTCATTTTCATAGCTTGAGGATGCAGACTGGGAACAGAAGTAGCAGGGACTTGCTGCAAGTCTTGGAGTCTGGTCCTGCTGGATCATCAGGAGAATAGGTGGGGCATTTGTTCTAAGTAGTTAATGGAGAACGTCTGTAACTATGGGCAGATGAGTTTTGAAAAATATCTCCTAAAGTCTTTAGCAAACTCCTCAGGCACTCCTAGTTCCTTTATTTCCAAGTCCCTGAAATAATCTGGTTCTGTTATAGAAATTTTGTCTGAATTTCCAGCCATGATTTTCACAGGGTCAGGAGAAGTTCATCTCACAGAGTCTTTGTAGAAGTGGCCAACTCCAAAGTAAACGATGTCTTTGAAATAAATAATAAAGATTTCAGCACTGGATTTTGAATATGATTCAAGCTCTTTCAGATGAGCAAATTAGAGAATGGAACAAGTTCAAATTGGTGTATTCATCATAACTTTAATACTTTGGTTAGGAAAGGAATTAGCCATTAAATATCTATTTAAGTATTTTGTGTGCATGTGCATGATGGCCAAGTTATTAAGACTGTATAAAAACACAAAGAAAAAATACAATTCTTTATATGGTGAGAGGGATTAATCCATACTCTACATCAGTTTGGGGCCTATTATATATAGAAATGGAAGTGCTCTATTCAGCTTGGGTTGAGTTGCTCATAATTCTTTTAAGACACTAATTAAATGTCTTATATCCAGTAAGTAATAGAGCCTGCTGCCTCTGACAAATGGAGTTTTGGCCAAAACCTATCTAGTTCTTTAAAAATGTCTGAAGAATGGGAACAGTACAATACATTGTATAGAAACCTTAAATCTAGTTTCAGGGAGTAAAAAAAAAAAAAAAAAAAGAAAAAGAAAATATTCTTTGATGAATTTATGAAAGGAAAGATCTATTGCAGGATGAAAGTCTGACCTTCTGAATTCTACTTTGCAGGATCTGTGATGTGGGTGTCATGGTTTAACCCCCTAGCTGAAACCAGCTCAGTGGTGAAGGTAAATTTCCTTGCTTAGAACATTAATTCTGTTTTAAACAATATATTTAAGTAGAAGACCTACGACCCTTACAAAACTTCAGAAATATTCCCTTTAAAAAAAAAAACAACAAACAAACAAAAAAAACCCCAAAAAAACAAACTAGTTTCTAAGGAAGGTCTTGATTCCTCCTTTTCCTCAGAAACCTCAGGATCAAATTATGGTAGCACATTGTGCAGAAACCCTTTCATGTGCACGGTAAAATTGTGGCTACTTGCATTCCAGTGGTGCGATTAACAATTTGGAAAGAAAAGTGTCAGTCATTCAGTCTCAAAATGTGAGCTGGAGTTCACAATCTGGAGAAATTGTCTTGTCTATTTAGACATGCATTTTGTATTGTTTCAGCCTCCAGTTAATTAGCACAGCTTGTAGAACCTTCCTTACTACCTGTTACATGTGGTACTTTTCAGAAGACAAACCAGATGATTTCTGCCCCAAGCTCTGAGAGAATTTGCAGGATAAAACAGGGTCTGTTGTGTATTAAGGGATGCCTCTTAACCTACTAAATTTTGCACCGTTTACCTGAGCTGCAGAGGTGAGAACCATTCCCAAAACTGTCGAGAGGAGAGTGCTTAAACCTTGTGTTCATTACAGCCATTATTCTCTTGTCCCTAGGTTATTGCCTGGAAGGGGCAAAATATGAGTTTTTAAGGTCACACAGGGAAGTATGAATGTTGTCTCTTAAACCTAAAGCAATAATCTGCAATGTTGAAACCATTTATTTCTTTGGTTCCCATACCATTTATCAGAGCTGATGAGAACAGTTGCTCAGGACTGTGGTAGGACCAAGCGAATGAATGTTCCATCCAGTGATGTCAACCAAGCAACAAGAACCAAGGTAGAAGGAAAAAAAAGGCTTCAACTGACATACAGGCTCAGCTGCCTCATGAATACCAACTTTCATTTCCCCTTCCCTTCCCTTCCCTTCCCTTCCCTTTTCATCATGAGACATTTTTTTGTGGTATTCTGAAGCTCTTCCAGTTTACAGTCATGTTACCTTTGCACAAAGAAGCTAAGCATGTTTCCCAGAGGTACAGTATGATTTCTTTCATAATCTAAAGGAATGGGAATAAGAACAGTCCAAAACCATGCTCTGAACCCTATTCTGATATCCCTGGCATAATTGTTCATGAAGTCTAGGAGTAGGTGTGTAGGTAAATCAGATAGCAATGAATACAGCAGCACCAGGAAGCACCAGTAAAAAAAAAATAAATTAATTTTGTTTTATTTTGAAAGATTTTTCAGTTTTAAATTTTTAGAGATTAAAGATTTGATTGAAGATTTCACAACTCCTGCTTGCTTGTAGATGTAAAGAATAGCAAAATTAAAACCAGGAAACACAAAATGGAATTGTTTATAGGAACATACACAGTAAGTGGTATGTCATGCACAGATAAATGATTGTGACTCTGATTTAGTCAGAATTACTTCAGACATTCTCAGACAGTAGTAGTGAAAGAAACCCAAAAAATTTATGGAACTACTCTTGATGGTAGTCAGCACGTAATAAATGAAATTCACCTTTCTAAAAGTGACTACTTGTCTGTGTAACATACCTGCCTCAGTTAAATCATGCTCTGAATATGTGATGATCATTTAAGTTATTAATGTCTGTGCTTTTGTTCTGTTCAAAGAACTGAGTCAGGAAATGTTTGCATTTTACTGTGGCCGTGACTCAGCTCAGAAGGGGTCAGGTGTGCCTTGGGTTGTCTTCCTGAGCAAACACGCAGGCAAACTTTTTCATCTCAAATTTCAATTACACCTCAGTCCTTCTCCTCCCTCTCCATCTCTTTAATGAGAAAAGAGGAATCAATGCACATTAATGCTTTTCCAGACCAAGTAATTTATTTCTGTATGTGGCTTGCTTACACTGGCTTGGTCATTGGAGGAACAAAATCATTGTTCCTTCAGGACTGCTTCAGCTTCTGTGCAGGGACTTGCAGGCTGTTGAGTTCTAAAACAAGAACAGATCTCTCTCTCTCCTTCTCTCCCCATCTAATTGCCTTAATAGAAGATAAAAGGAATTGCTGGGTAATTCATGGTGGATCCCATTATTATAATGTCTCTGGGATTTCTTGAGTAATATAATAATTTGCAATCTTCCAGATAGAAGTGCCATTTTTTTTGCTCTCACTTGTGCTAATTTTACAGCAGTGTGACTTCTTTGAAGCCAAATACATCCTATCTAGAGGGAAAAGGCTTGAGAAATCAAGTTATTTCTCCTCCCTGCCCCATTCTGAAGATTCAACTATTTCTGTGCAGGAAGTGCTGTTACCCTACTGACCCTGGCTTCAAAACTAAGTCTCCAACCAACATCTGTTGAATGAGGAAAAGGCCCGAATTACACCTTTTTATATGCAAAACCTTAAAGTTAATTTGCATTACTTAAATGTTAATATTGTTAGTAATAATTTTTTTTCCTTCTTTTTTCTTTTTTTAATTTTTTTTCCCCTCAGGGAAAAAGGGAAAAACTACAGTAATAGCACATTGCTGATACTGAGGGAAAATCATGAACTCATAGTGTGGCAGAAGTTTCAGCAATCATTTTTCCAAAATCATAAATATTTTCTCTTCTTTTTTCCTCTACAAAGTGTGTTCAGAATTGTAGAACATGTAGTAGAAAATAGCTGATAAGCAGAGAAGTTGGGGTTGATGCCGGACCCCTTGGATTTTATGTGGGTTTTTTTCCACTTCCTGGCCTTTGTTATGACAAACATCCTGATACTGTTATTGCACAAACATGTTTTCCTGCATTAAATATTTAAATAACTCTTGAAGTCCACATAGTCACAGTTTCTGAGTGCATTTTTGTAAGCTGAAACAACTTCATCACCACTTAAGGTCATTCTCACCTAGAGAAACAGTGCCTAAGCATTCTACTCCAACCTGACAGAAAAGTCATTAAAAATGATCAGTCAGTGACTTCTGGAAGGTTTTCCTGGAAGCTGATATGATTTTGCACTTTTGATGTGATTTTTCCTGAGCTGATGTGATCTTGCACTTCAGCATCCAGGATCATATTCCCATATTTCAGAGACCTAGCACAGTATGCACCAGTTGGAAGGGGCACACGTAAACTTCAGAAGTGGTTTTGTGTCCAAAGAGCTGAACCAGCCCCTGGCTCACAATCCCTGAGCTGGCAGAGCAGCCCACAGATATCACTCAGGCTGTTATTTGCTGCAAGATAAGATTGTGTGTGCTGGTCGTGTGTCACAGCTGCATTGTCAGCTTGGCCACACCTGAAAATCATATCTGCTGACTTCCCGGGGCATGGTAAAATGCCAAAGGAAGATAAAGCTGTGCCTGGACCCTGCCTTTTCCCCACTACACTTTTTTTTACTCTTTGCCTTTGCAGTTTCTGGCTGTGAAGTGCCTTTCTCTTATGTACCCCTTATGCCTCATCTGGCTCCTGTCCAGCCTCTTTTGTTTGCTTGCTTCTCAACTTCATTCCTTGCAGCCATCAGAACTGGCTGCTTGCATGGCAGGCTGCCAAGGAATTTGTAGTAGGATTCTGGTATATTTGCTCTCACTTATTGATGCTCTCAACAAGGTGTTTGTAGCACAATCCCCTTCTTACCTTGGCTCTCTTCAAGAGAAATACTCATAATTTTGCATTTCCTTGGCTGTAACTCACAAACAAGCCAATAATAGCCCCTTCATTGCTTGCATTCAATCTATTAGCAAGGAAAGACCTGAGAAAACGGATATCTGACCTTCGCCTTCCTCTCTAAAATGCTGTGGACATGAGGCTTGTTTGTCATGGAGTGTGTGTGGGGCTATATATTAAAAGACAGACAAAATGGCCCAAAAATTTTTTAAAATGTACTTAAGTTATAAATTGTATGAGTAATTTTATTTTTGTTAGTTGTTTTATAATTGCTGAGTAGTTTTATTGTGAATCTCTGCCTTTCATCTGCTTTTACCTGCCACTAGGATACTCTTATCCTTTAGGACTTTGAAAAAAACTCCTCTGAACAATTTTATATGCAGGTAATATTCTAAAATCTCTCTGAAAGAGAAATATCATGTCCAATTCTGCCCAGTTGCTTTTCCATGAAGCACTAATGCCTCAGGCCTGGAATGGACCTCACTGTGTAAAGCCAATCAATTTGCTGATGATTTATGGTAGGAAAATAACAGCTTCAATTAATCCAAACAATGTGTCTGTGGAAAATGGTTCCAACAAATTTTAGAGTTCATGGGTATTTTTAATAAATATAAGGACTATGATATGATTAAATGCCTTTGTAAGTGTACAAACACTTTTTTTTTATTATTTTTTAGTCCAAAATTTAAAAAAAAATATTTTGTTGATATGAGTATTAAACAAACAGCTGTTTGAAACTTAGAATATTATTCAGGTAATTGTGGGATAGGGAAGATCTGTTCTGCACTACAATCCTGGATCCAAACCAAATTTTTGTCTTCATGGTAAAGTTTCAATATGTTAATATTAATTTTCCTGTTACTTGAAAGGCTAGATATAAGAAACTTTGTTCACACAGCATGGAGTGAGATACTTAATTTCCTAATAAGAGGCCTTATTAAATTGCCTTTTTAGAAATTTCTGAAATATTGGAAAGCAAATAATAATAACTTACTCCTGAACCAAATGTATCCAGTTAAAGAAACAACAACCATGGAAGCTAAATTTGGACATTGTTTTAAATCATGGTGATTTGTTATTAGCATGTCCTGCAAATGCTGTGTCTGTGCAGGCATTTCAATGGCCATGGGATATTTTGTTAATCAGAAATTGCATAGTTTAAAATTTACTGGTTTATGAGAGGACAGATTTTTCTGTGAAGTGCTTGTGAATGAAAAAAGTACTAGAGCAGAATCACTGTTTGACTAGAACTGTGTAAACAGTTAGGATGAATAATTCATGCAACCAATTTATTTCATTTTACCCTTAATGCGTTATCTATGAACAGCAGAATGCTGTCTTGATTTTGAACATTTAGCAAAATTATTTAATAAGAAATTTTGTTGATAAATTCTTGGCTTCCAGTTGATTTATTAAGAACACAGGTTAATACTCTTTACTAAGAGTATTAATTATGTCTATTAATTTTTTTTATATTAGATTTCACTGCAAATAAAATTTCCACTTTTGGCCATTTTTTTCTATTCAAAACAGATTATTTGGCCTTAAGTGAAGCCCTTGAATGTTGTAAGCTCAAAATCAACTTCCAGCACATATTCTCCAGTGCTTACTTACCTTGAAGTATTTTTACTAGCTAACTTGTTTGGGGGGGGTTGGGGGTGTGGGTTTGGGTGGGGGCACCTATAGGAAGTAAATTAATATTTCACTGAGTAAGACTAACCCATTTGTTCGTCTCATAGCATTAGAAATCGTGAATTCAAGCATTTTTAGGGAACTCCTCCAGGTATTCCAGCTGTTCTCAGCTTCCCAACTGATGTGCCATTGCTAGATCACATGCAAGTGTAGCAGCCTGGATATATTGGACCTAGTGGCTATCTTGTTTTATGAAATGTGGTATTCTCACCTGGCAGTGTTCTTCAGTTACAGAGCATTAAAAAAACCCAGATCTTGAAGGGACCTTGGTTTTCAGGGCTCTTTAAAGCTGTTTTGGAACACTGCCTCAAATAAGAAATTTACTTGAAATATTTTTCTTTTATCAACCCTTTCTTTAAAGATGTGAAGTACTTGACAGAGATTAGTGTTGAGGGAGACAATTTGGTTAAGGAAAATGTCATAAATGAGGCATTCCTGCTGTTGCCACTTTGTCAGTACTCTGAATTGCCAAGTACGGATGCAGTGCTTTCTCTGTAATACCTCCTGTAGTGCTCCACAGCCCTGTTGTGAGGAATTTAAATAAACTGTTTCTAAAGAGTGCTTTTTATAGAAATTTAAATAAAACCTTATCACCCCTTCTTCCATTTGCTAGGCAATCTTGATGAACCATTTGCTAGAAGCAATATCACTAACTAGCCTTTCCAAATAAAGACAGTACAAAGTACAAGGACTAGTTCTTTGCTGGTGTTCTCCACATCATTGGCCCTCTATATACCATAGGCAGAAAGACATTCTTAATTCTGGAATTGATGTCTAACTTGGCATTTTGGAGAATGATACCAGTTTCCTGTACACTGAAACATAAATGTGTGTGTGTGTGTGAGTGTAGACAACATATATCTTCTTCAGCTTTTGCCTGGGGAAGTTGTATTTTCTGCTGACTGAAGAGCTTCCAGACTGAGCTTAACTTTAATAATTAATTTCAATTAAAATTATTTAATTAATTTTAATAAAAATTGTCTTCATGATATCCTTAAATTTCTTAAGTCAGAGATGAAGATATGCCCATAGCTCTGTCTGTCCCAACTGGCATTGCTACCCTACTTTTACTCTCTCTTTTCCCTACCTCTTTCTGTCACCTTCCTAACAATGTGCACTGCATCCTGGGTGGCTATTTGTGTTCAATAATGTATTCAGTCTATTCACTGTGTCTTATTAAATTTTAAAGCCACTCTGTTGTAAAGTATTTTATGTATGTGCAGCTTTGGTCTGCTGTCAGTCCACGAGTAGAAGAAAACAATCAAATCTTATCCTGCAGTTCTTGTCCATGCTGTAAAATAGCACTAGTGAGCAGCAAGCCAAATGGATGCATTTGTTTCAGATAGAAGATGAATGAAAGACCTACTTAGATGAAGCAAACCAAGTTTCTTTAAGTAGAATTCAGGTAGCTATTTCCCCTCTTTGTTCCTCTCTTTAAGATTTCTTAGAATGAAATCAAACAAGCCTCCTTCCAAAACACACAACTTGACTTATCAAGGTTTGCAATCAGCAAGAAATATATTCATTTCCTTTGTCATCCTGACCATTGTCATACAATTGTTATAGTAGCAGAAATTAAGGCAAATTTATTCTGATTACCTTGACTACTGGTGAATGCTGAATCACAACACAAAAGAGTTTGGTGACAAAACACATCTCATCCAAGAAATCAAAAACTATATGAAGAAATTAATATTTTAACAGTTTAATAGTCCAAACTATTAGTCCAATAATAATTATGCATTATTTGATATAATAGGCCAAATTAATAAAGGCATTGATTATATTAATAATAATTCATAATTGCTATACAAGAAAACCAATAATCACCCTTTTCTTTGGTGTGATATTCACCTTTCCAGTGTCCCACTGGGTCCTAAGGTTGAATAGGATCTGTATTTTCCTTGTTTAATCTTTATTCATAATTTTCCAAGAGACAGATCTTCTTTGGTATCTCTGCCAAAGACTGCAAGCATTGCATGGCTGAATAGCATGTCAAATCTTCCAGAACATTTTACTTAGTGAATATTTCTGTGTATTTTTATCCTTCCTCTAGGTCCAGCTCCCCCTTCTATATTAAGGTACTCTATGTACTGGCTTTAGGGGGTTTTAGAAACTCAGTACATTGATGCAGGAGATTCCTTCTCAGTCTTTTTCAGGGTGTTGATATCAGGGCTTAAATACAAGCTTTTACTCTCTTTCTTTGTACCAGAAATTGAGATGTTTAGCTTCAAAACCATGAGTACAGAGAGCACTTGTCTGCCTTCCATGAGGTCTCAACTGCTTTATGGAAGGGCATAATTTAAACTACCAATGTATTAATTAGCTAATTTAATTTTTTATAATTGCAGTCCTGTGCCTAAAAGATCAAGGAACTTGGCTGCAATCAATTTAATGCATTCTTAAATAGAGAGCTATTTTCAATTCCTATTCTTCCACTGTATGGATCACAGCCAATGTGCTACACAAAATCCATTCTTTTAAGGATGGCTAATGACACAAACTAAGTGATCCTGAAAGACAAAATCGTTGGTGTAGTTTTCATTGATTTTGGCAAAACATTCAATGTGAAATCTCATTTGCCTTTTATTCAGTTGTGGAAAATATCTCATTCTGTGTTTTTTTAGATCAAGCTGAAAAATACATAAAAATTTATCTGTTGAAGCACACTGCAGAAAAATAACTGAATGATGGGGAAATATATAATCTTGCCTTTGGAATCTCTATTTCTTTATAAATCAATCAAATGTTTTTGTCTGCTATATAAAAGTAATGTTTCAAGAGGATTTAATCAGTTTTTAGCCAAATCTTTAAAATAGTTCAGAGTAATAACCTTATTTTTTTTTTTCTATAGGGAAGGACCTATTTTTACTTAGAGAGCTCTCTGAAGGCCATGGACTTTTTATTTATCAGATACAAGTCCAGTGACTGACATCTTGGAGTTAAGTAGCATCTCCTAGAGAGTGGTAGAATCCCTAAAAACGAGATGAATTCTGCTGATATTTGATGGATAAGAAAGGATGATGAACAGAGGAGACCAGCAAGCAATCTTGAAATATTTATGCTTGCATATTTTTATCCTGCTTTGGTGCATTTCTGTTTATAGCTACGGAAATTTCTCAGCCACAAAATGCAGGAGCCATATCATAATGACTTTACTTTGTGTCAGCTAATTTTTCTGGGTTTGTTCAGTGTGCCAATAATTTGGGAGCACAAATACCATGGAATGAAATAAAAGAGTCTGGTTAAAGAATTGTTTTTGTTTTTTTTTTCTTTTGAGGTAAAAGCTTTTGTTCAGTGCCATGTGTGTTTCTTATAAAATCAAAATCAACTGAGCACTGTAGAAGGACTGAAACTTATATTAAGGACTTGTGGTTTTCTTATTTTGCATATAAATGTATATATCCATATGTAACTGGCATGGGTTTTTTAAGTGTCACACCATGAAAACTCCCCAAGTTCTTGAGCTGCTTTTTAAAGGAACTTGATAGAGTTTAAGCAGTCCAGTGCCAGATCTGCATATTTCTCAGACTTTGCAAGTATGCTTAAATCTCAAAAGATGCTGTCAAATAGCTTCTGAAAAATCAGTTTATGCAGCTGACATGGTGTCAGCATTAACAGACTTGCTGTTTACCTTTACTCTGTTTATTTACCTGCCTGGAAATTGGAGCTGGATGTCAAGAGGACAAGCTTTTCCTCTTCTTGAGGGAATTCAAGTTTAATCTCTCTCATGTAGAGGGAGTTTCCAAATCAGATTAATGCCCATGCTGGAAGGAAGGTGTCCTTTGATACCAGGCTTCGTGCCATCACCCTTCCTACCACTACTTCAGCTTCAGTTTGCCCACAAAAGTGTTCACAGGGGACAACAGTCCATTTTCAGAATCAGCTGAGATAGGAGAGAGCTCTTAGGGTTCTAGTTCTACTTGTGCACTTCACATGGAATAGCAATAGGATAAAATCAATGTCTATTTTACCAGAATTCAAACTCATACACAGGCTTCAAACTCCTAGGAGAAAGAGAAATCTTGTGTTTTAAGGTGGTGTGATTTTTTGGGTTTAGGGTTGTTTTGGTATTTGTTTTCCCCAAAACTTCCAGAGAAGCATTGCTTTTAATCACATTTTCAGAGAATTAGATTTCATATTATTTCTAAGAGAATATTAGCGTGAGTAAAGTATAATGACATAGAAAATGACAGTCTGAATGTTGTGGGTGAATCTCATACAATGCCAGGCATGCTTGGGGTTGAAAAACAAACAATGTATAGCTGCTGCTGCTCAGAATTGACTAATTAATGTGATAGCAAGGGTCAAAATCTTCTTCTGACAACCCTTACAAGTACTTGAGGAATAAGAGAAAACCAGTACTCTGTAAGACACTGAGCTGGCAGAAGCTTTTTAGCAGGTGAGAAAGAAAAGTGACTTGTCAAGGACTGCTCATGTTAAAAAAAAAAACAAAAACAAAAAACTTTTTATTATATTCATAATAGAATGTTCAGTTATTGAAGTATACTTTAAAATAATTTGACTACTTTTATGGATCAAGAAATTGATGTCAATATTTGTGAGAGGGATGAAACAGGACATTCAAATCCAACTTCTTGTACAATTGCTCTCCTTATTTTTCCTACATCATATTCAAAGAGGAAATCTATAATAATACTGGGATCAGCCTGAGGCCAGCCTAATTTAACCATGAGCCACACCCTTAGGACTTCCTCATCGTGTATTGGCAATCATGTTACTGCAGAGAACAAAGCAGGACCTTTCTCAGAACTGCAGATAACCATTTTTTGATAACTATTGATAGTTATGAAACTAGTTGATAACATTTCATATACTATTGATAACTATTGGTTACTATTGATAACTATTTTTTATAACTATTTGCTGACTATTTTTACTAGGTTATTTGTTTAATAACTTTGATAACTACTTTTTACTTTTTCAGTCTTGTCTCTATTTATAAACAGTAAAGAGTACAAGATGCAAGGAAAGGTACCAAAGAGCTGGATAAAAAACCTGGGATTGTAGATAGTGGATTTCTGTTCTGAAAGCCTGTAAGAAAATCCCCACCATCCTGCAAGAAGGGCTGAAGAGGCACAGAAATATTTGGTCCACAAAATCCACAGGTGGAATTTAACTTACTGAATTGGCAGCCTCTAAATTGTGACCTGGCTTAGAGAGTTAAAGTACAAAAAGCTAATGTGTCAGGTTCCTAGAGCAGTTATGATATGATATGAGCTGTGCAGCTGCACTTCCATCTATAATGTTTTGTAATGTTCTTTATTTCTGGTCCCTTTGACCATCTCTTGTTTCAGCTTTTTGCAACAGCTTTTCCTGGGAACCTCTTCCCTGCAAAAACCAGCAAATAAACATATCCTGTGACTGCTATTTTGATTTAGTTGTTACTTATGAACTACTTGCTGGCAAGCATTTGTGACATGCTTTTTTACAATTTTTCTTTTCAGTCCCTTCACTCTCATAAAGAAAATTCAACTTTGTTTTTCTATAGATGTGCCATAGAAATCAGGTAAGCAGACATTGCATACACACACAGGCATAATAAGACAAAGAATATGTTTAGAATTGTGGGCTTTACTTAAATAAAATGGAGATTTCTAAGGGCTAAGTGATATTCTTCCCTATAAATCTTGTATTCAACTTTCCTTTGATATTTTGAACATAGTTTGGTTTTATTTATGGCTCTGACAACATTTCACATTGGTTTTTGCACTATATATTGTTCATCACTTAGTTGTGAGTAGTCACTGCTGGATAAGTAGCATATATCAGACAGGAGGTAATAAAAGGTAAAATTCAAGCTGTTGGTCTGTAAAAAAAATGCCAAAACTTTTGCAAAAAATTGGGAAGCAATGGATTCATAAAATTGTCTGGTCCTTTCGCATGGTTAAGGAAACTGATGTAGAGATCCTACTTTTCTGAAAAATATTTTGTAGTACAGTAATCCTTTAAATGGGGAATCTTATTTTTTAATACATATGTCTAATTAAAATTGTGTGGTCTTAAAATTTGATCTTAATTTTTCATTTTTCTAAAACAATATTTGTATACAGAACTGTTAATAGTAATAATATCCAACTATTTTTCTCACATAAAATATAGTAATTTAAAATAATCATCACACAAATGGAGAATTATGCTGATATTATACAATCAAACCTTTCCTTTTATCAAAAGAAGGAATTCAGCTTTGATTACACAATGCTCTTTTAATTAAAAAAGTATGCATCATCTTTTTAGTACTAGTATCTCTTTAATATTAACTTTCATGATTTGTTATTTCATCTGAAAGTCTTTTGTATGGAAATTAGGCTTCCCTTTCTAGTTGAACAAATGCTAATAGAGGTGCTCTACAATCACTCACTAAAGTTTTAACTGAAGTCAATTTAATTACTTTTGCACCCCAAATGTCATTTTCCCCTCCTAACATCCCAGCAAACAGGGTTGCAGAATGAATATTTACAAATGAAACAAATACCAAATGTTTGATAATTTTAAGTTTTCCTTCAGTAGAAATCACTCAAGATGATGATTAATCAGGGAGCACATGTACATCAAAATTACACATCAAATGCACAGATCCAATTTCGTATATCAATTAATTATGGTGACCTTTTTGTATCCAAACTACCCTATAATTCCTCATCTGGCACCTGGCATCTGTGACACACCCCCCAGCAGTGTCATTATGCCATCAGCCTGAGGATAGTGAATGAAAATGCAAGGTAGGAGTTTGGTAGGTGCTAGACTGAGAGGTAGACTGCAAGAGGCACCATGCTCAATCAACTTGACATGACAAGTACTCATGCAAACAAGTGAATTTCTCACTCCCAGTGAGTCCCACTCATCAGAATAAGGTCCATAAATGGAGATGCTTCCATCTGGGGGTTAGTGTTGGGCTCTGAAATTTCCTCTGTATTAGGTTTTTTTTTTTTTTTGTTTTTTTTTTTTTTTTTTTTTGTGAATAAGATGAAGTTTTTTTCTGAGATCTCTTTAGTGCAGCAGCATCAGCTTTAGTGTGTTTGGTTGGTTCCAGCTTGTTGCTCATTAATCAGCATGCAATTAAATAAAACTCCACCAAAGATCTTCCTTTAAAATAAATAACCTAGGAAATATTATTTTAAGAGGGACAACAGGGAAACAAAATATATTTTTTATATTTGCTGTGAAATATTGTTGTCCTTCAATGTTCCAGTCATTCAAAAACAGGCATTCATTATGATCTGATCCACTGAAATTGATCTTAAGTTTGCTCTATTGCAAAGGGAGGTATAATCTATATTCCTTCTATGTAATTTTTTTAATGTTTTCTAAATACAAAAACTAAATTCTATGAATTATGGCAGGAGAAGGACAGAGCAGAAGATGGTTTAGGTGGACATGTGTTAGATTTCTATTTTGAACTGAAAAGCTGTGACGATCCACCAGATGAATTTTTTGTAAATTTTTTGTAAACTATTTCATATATAATGATAAAAACAAGACATGTTAAAAAGAAAAGATTTTACCATTTGGTAAATTACTTTAAATTTGCATATATTTTGAATTAGGCAAATACATTCTTTGTTCCAAGTAAATGGAAGTTTTATACTTGGAGCTGGTTTACTATTTTTCTGTCTCCTCTGTGAGTTGAAATCTTTTAGCCTTTTTTTTTTTTTTTTTTTGCCATTTAGGACTGTATTTTATCCTTAAAAGTCATTGCCTTCATTGTTATTTTTGGTTCAGGTTTTATGTTTTTAAAGTGTTTTTAGCTTCATCTAAGGAAAACCTTTTACTGCTTAGCTCTAAATGATGATAAAAGCTACAACATATAGAGAGGTATGGATTCCCCCAGCTTATCATTATGAAAGATCATTTTGATTTAAAATTAAATTTAGGAGGTAGAATGAGATTAAATGGAAAGCTCAAGTAGTACATTAAAGAGAATTCCTTCTAAATACTGGCATGATTTTAAATTATAATAAAGGACTTATTGTTATGTTCTACAGTCCCAGTCAAATTTCAGGAATATTTTAAGAAAATAGCATACTTATTCAAAAGGAATATACCCACTGAGTCAAAGAAAGAAATTATTCAAAAGGCAGTAACAGAAGATGGGAGAAAAATAAAAACATTTTATAATTGTGATGTAATACTAAAGATTTTTTTGTGGTCTTTGTTAAATAGGGTAATTGATCTACATCCCAATATCAGAGTTACAACCAAGTTTTCCCAAGTAATCAGCTGAGGCTGGATCACCAGTTCTGACTGGGTCAGCACAGCAGATTTTGGGCCATCACAGGTCTTAAGTGATCCAACAGCTATTCCCTAAGGTGAAATACAAATATCATACCTCATTGAATTCTGTATTCTAATCCACAGGGAGAATTCCTCAGAAATGCTTCTTTTTTTGCTTGAAATGATATGATTTTTCTCTGTATGTCTAATTTGCATTATCAAAGAAGAAAACTTGGACAATCTAATGAAAAAAAATTAGGAATTGATGTATCCTCTACCTTCTGGAACATGATGCTTAGGGGAAAATTTGATACAGAATCATTTCCCATGACATTCTGCTCAAACTCAGCAGTAATTCCATGAAAGTAAGTGAACAGTGCACACGATGGCCTCTGAATTTCTTTGATGAAGAAACAGTTAACCATGGCTCATGTAAATATGAATTATTTCTTTCACCAACTAAGGAGTTACTCATCTTTCTTGTCCACTGAGAGTTTCTCTGTTGGGCCCAAGACCACAAGGAAATCTAAAAATCCTGGCACCCAACTGCCTGAACATTTCTTATCCTCTACAAATACTTCAGGATTAACAGTCCCCTAAAATGCCTAAAAATTCCCCTAAAAACATGATTTTTTATTTTTTAAGAAAAGATCTTACAGTTGTCAATGTTATCACAGACCTCTTATGCAGTGAAGAGAGAGGAAATACTCTCCTGCCTAAACTTTGCACCACAAGACTCTCTAAGGCAGCTCAATCAGAAATGAGCAAGGGGTCATGTCTTGATTTCAGAGAAGAGCCCCAGTAGCTGTGATCCAAGAGGAAATGTTGCATAATCATGCCATATTGCACAGATGGGTTCTGTTGGAAAGGTCACAAAGCACCTCTTATTTTTTCTTTTCCACTTCCCAAAATCTAGGATTGCTGGAGGCTTCTTGCTTACCCAAGCTCTGCTTTTAAAGGGACAACATCAGGTTTGGAAAAAAGGGCTCAGTTAGTTTCTCTTCCTGAGTAGAGCTCAATCTGCATCTCCCAAAGTGACTAAAATGACCTGGGTCAGGGATGTTCTGGTTTCTTTCTGCTGTAACTCTCACTTTTTGTGGGGCACTTAGCCTCTCAGTGAGCCCTTGACTTACAAAGGGCAGGATTTCAAGTGGGGGAAGATTTAGGAGAAGGAAGACTCTGTTATCTTGTGGCTGGCACTTTACTTGAGAAATGGGTATTAGTACAAGGAATAATTGTGGTTTTTTAAATTTCTTCTGAAAAGGCCCTTTTCCTTAATTCTCAGAAGTTAAAGATTGGTAGACTTATCGTTATTGACAGAGTAGGAAAGGCAGTTGAATAAATTACATAATCTGAGCAAACTGGAGTTTTATTTGACTTAGAAGCAGATTCTGCTTTAGTATTTAAACTGTAGATTAAAAGAAACAAACAAAAATGTTTCTTATGAAAAACAAGTCTCACTCTTTAATATTTTTTAATAAAAGGTTAATAAGGGATACAAGAGACAATATCCAGTGCTAGGGTGCTTGGCAATCTCCCAAAAAACACCCTGTTAGCTTAAAATAATTTTGTAATATACTTTTCATTACAGTGGTTAAATGCCTATTAATGAGAGTTGTACATATTCAAACATTCCTGTGGGTTTACATGCTCTGGGAATTCTTTTACTTGGTTTTAACCTTTGACTTGTCTGCATGCCATCCTGTCAATTAAATCAATATATTTTATTGCTTTTCCATTCTGTTGTTGTGACACTTCCTGATAACTGGAGACTCAGTAGTAAATATTTCTCTTTGTGTCCTGGTTCTTCTCACTGTTATCTTATCATTCAGATAAAATATTCCATAAATACATTGAATCAACACAGCTATTTCACATCATTATCTGAGTTAGTTACACAGAAAAAAGTATTTAGCAGTACATAGTCTCTCTTTTAATATTATGCTAATAATATCAAAAGATATTAAGGTGTAAGGTCTAAGCTATAATATATTTATCACACTACTATTTGTAAGCTATACAGTGCATACAAAAACTGACAGATTACACTATCTCAAAAGCAGTTAAAAAAGGATTACAAATTGTACTATATCAGAATCTCTGTGGTCAATAATAACTTGTTAAAGCCAATACATAAATGCAAAAGTCAATAACTATATTGTCATTTATAACATTTCTTAATGTGACAGAAGAATCAGATCCTGAAATATCCTATCATGTGTTTCACCTGTGAATTTAGAAGTGCAAGACGTTTTCCCTTTGATTAAGTAGTTACTTTTCTGAAGCTAAGTTATTGGCAGGTTGAAGTTGTTACTGCTGTGAAATGGGATCTTGTTTCTCTTGTTGAATATGACCCTACAATATATTATTTTCCTGTACTTCTGCAAGTCAACTATGTGTAGGCCTCGAATTTAAATACTTAGTCTTGTGAGAGGCATCTCTAAGGGCACAGGTACCTTTCTCTTGTGTTTTGTTCTTCCTCAGACCCATTGAAACGGCTGAAGGATCATTTGGAGCTTGAACTTCACACTTTTCCTCATGCAAATAGAGCAATGCTCAATTCTATGTGCAGTTATGAGGCTGAGCTCTGGGGAAACCTTCTGGAGCAAAGGGTTACCATCAGCCCAGGAGTTTTTCATCAATGAACGCTTAATGGTTGAATCCAGTGGGAATTCTCCTGTGAATGTGAACTACATAATCTGAACCCTGAGTACTTTATAGTGAGGACTTCATCTTTTGTGTTCTGTGAAGTGCTGTTCATATTAATTGTCCTGTGGGGAAACAATACTCTGCTGCAATAGCCTGAACCTCTTTTGAACTCTCTCTATATGTTTGGGTTATACAAACTCTTCTGCAACTTCTCTATTGTTCTACTTCCCAAATTCTTCCCAGCTGGGAACAAATTACCATTTTTAATGGGAAACTTCATTTTTTTTATCTTTAATTCTTGGTGGTAGTTATGTAAAGTGATCATGAACACTGCCTTAATTGGGCAGGAGAGTGATTTTTTTTTTATTACAGTATTAAATGAAAATGCTGTAACATCCACAGTCTAGTATGCCAACTGAAAAAATTTTTGGTTTGTTTGAAGGTTATTTTGGTTTGTGCTTGCTTTTTTTTAGCCTCTCAGCTGTCACAGTTCCCCCTTTATTGTTTTTCAGAGGCAATGTAAAAAAGACTACACACAGTAATATTTAATGTGCCTACAGAATGACAAATATCCTTTATTCATGGAATTACTGCTGTTCACTGCCCATGAGTGGTCTTACCAACCTCAATTCTTCATTCTGCCATAGAAAAAAGCTTTGATATAACTCCAAACACCTATACAAATGAAACTATAATTGCCCTTTTTATGTCCATTTGCACGTCTTGTAAAACTTTCCTATTTTTCTTGTGCCACTCTCTGTAGTTTACTTTCTTCATGGTCTCTGCAGTGTCTTGCTCACATTTGCTTCCACACACTCAGATGGAACACTTTTACAATGTGTATTTCATATCCCTCAATGACAGCCAGTGTTTTCATGACTTATGTATTCACTTTCCTGATGAGGTATTCCACAATCATAACAAATTAAATGAGTGGCATACAGTGTGCAGATACTTGTTTGCTCTTTGACTAGTTACAGAGAAACAGCTTGTGCTAGAAAAACAAAATATGTAATTCTGAATTACTGCAATATTGCCAAGCTAAAGGTGCCACAGTTTATTGAATTTTGTTCCTGTTTCTGAGTGTTGTAGTAAAGGTTGCCTATAAGCTGCAATTAGCATTTCTAACTGACTTTTTTTGGTTTTTTGAGAAGTTATTTTAAAAAGTTTGATTTGGTCTAATATTGTGTAATTCATACTCCATCTCTCAATAATGTATGCCTTGTATTTTCAGGAAAAGTTAAATGAAGGAACTCTTATATTTTGAACAACTGGAGGATTTGGAGGTTTGAGTTTGGGTTTGTTTTTTTTAATCTAAATCCACAAATCAACATTCTATAACATTTTCCTTCATCCTAATCACTATGCTTGGTGGTTAGAAGAAGAGAGTTTCAGTTTTTTAGTATATTTAGTCTTTCTGAATGGTCAGAAGGAAGCCTATAGCAAATTTCCTATTTCTTATTTTATTTTCCTCTATATTGTTTTCTTTGCAATAAGTAACTCTCCTCATGTGTCCCTGCTGATTGCTCCCCACCTTTTGCTGGCCATGCCTTTAATTGGAATTCTTACCAACTTTGTACAGCTCTAAAAATGAGGAATGGTATAATCTCCACTGTTTTCCTGCTATATAAATTTTAATTATAGAAGTTTAAATTTTGAAAGCTATATTTTGTGCCAGCAATCCTAGCTTTCAAGTCCATAAAATAAAATTTCTTAGATGAGGTGTGCGATATTCCTGCTACAGTGTTCCTGCAGATTACCAAAGGTGCAAAACAGGTAAGGAAAGAAATACAGATTCTTGTCACATGTGGGTACTTGCTCTTAAGATAGCTCTGGAGAATAAGTCTCCTGCTCTTCAAGATAACAGAGCCAACAGCCTGTTCACAATGGAGCAGCATTAAGCCAAAGTTTTATGCTTCACAACACATGGCAGTAAAATTACTTTCAAATAGTGCAGAGGAGATTCATTCATCCTAATATGAAGTAGATTAGGCAGACAAAAGAGATCCAAATAATTCAAGGAGTGAGATATGAGAGAGAAATACCATAGAGGGGGTTAAAATGATACCAGTGCATCCTAGATCCTTTTCTCTTTGGATTTCTAACCTGTTTGATTTAGAACAGTAACACACTTCCTGTCAAGCACCTATAATGTTTCCATTGTTCCTTTTTGCACCATCATATGTGGCTTTGGGAGGATAGAGGGTAGGGTCACAGATAGCAGTTGATCTATTTTAACACGGCCAGACTTGGCAACACAAATATTAAAATCTGAAAATATTATTAGTTTGACACTATTTCTTAGATTTTTTTTTCCTTTCCCTTTTTTATTCTGCTCACATTAGATGCTGCAATGGTTCCTCTTGATCTGCTGAATTGATCTGATGAGTTGCATCTCAGTCTGTGCCAGAAGTCCTTCAGCTGCTTGTGGTTCCTCCCCTACTTGTATGATTTAAACAGTACCTTCAAGACATACCAGGCTGGTTTTGCATATCATCATGATTATTTTTTCAACTTTCTGCACATAAAACTGCAAGATAACAATGTCTTTCTATACAGAATGGTACTAGGGAGTACAAAGAAATTAATTTCTTCTTATGTACCTTCAAAAAGTGTTTTGTGTCAATGTTTTAAAGCATTGTCTGTGAATTTGGGGGTCAGGAAAATACTCAGTATTCAGAAAGACAGGAATGGCAGTAGTAAAGCCTGTAACAAAACTTCAATAAAATCATAGAAGAGTAGAAATTCCAGCTTCCGAATCAACTGCTATACTTGTAATTTATGTGGAAATTAGGCTCCTTTGGATTCAAATTCTATTGTAAAACTCATCACTTCTGTATGTTGCTACAGCCAGTACATAAATCAGAGGATCACAGAGGATAAAGGGATGCCTTGCTTTGATAAAAAAATGAAGCTAGAACTGCTTTGCCAGTTTGCCTTATGGCCATATTGTCACATGGTTTTCTGCAGGTGAAATTCTTCTCAAAACCAGTTTATTTTAATTTTTCTGGATTTTGCTTCTTTACCTAACTACACATATTTTTTGGGGCTATATCCAGCAGGAGATTTTCTCACCCAGTTCACAGTGTACTCTGGTTTCTTATACCTGTGTCTAAAGCTGGCCTGCAGCTGAGGCTTTCACACTGCTGAGTACACTTCTGAGTGTACTCCACAATGCATTTTTAATGTTGAGATTCCCCAATGATCAAAACAAAATTTTTCCTTATCTCCTTCCTTTCAAAGGTATTCTCTAGACACTTTAATGCATCATGCAGTGTACAAGAGGAATTGCTTTTTTTCTTTTACATAACCTGAGGAAACACACAATCCCAAAACTTATTTCTCTGAAATCCTGACCTTGCATGGGGACATCTTTACAGGGTGTGTTCCCTGTGCTCCAAGGCAGGAAAACAAAGAATTTTTCTATATTTGATTTTTTTCCCCCCATTTGTATAATTTACCTGTGTGTATGAAAAAAAAATATAGGATTGATCAAAGATAGGATTAGCACTTGATTCCAGAAGGAATCTTTTTTCCTAGTTTAAAATAGGTGTTTGGAATGTTACTTTAGTTCTTCTGGAATGCAAGGTGGCTTCCCAGCAATGAGTGAAACCTCTGTAGCCCAAAGCAGACAAAATGGATAAATGTGAATATTTCAGAGACATTTTGAGTAAACTCTTTTTTTTTTTTTCTCTCTGCATGAATGCTAAAGTTCATATCCATATTGCATGCATGATCCTGCCCTACATTTTGTGTTCTCACAACCCGTTTGCTCAGAGAACCAGCTGCCTGTGCCCTTTTCCCTGAATGTGGATGCACTTCTGTTTTGTGGGATTAAAGGGATCTGTGGTGATACATGATGCTCTGAGCTGGAGAGTGTATCTGTGTGTACTTCTGTTTACTTCACACAATCCTCAGTTTACAGTACCTGGCAGTATTTTAGAAGTCATGTCTATTTATTTTAAATGAGTTATCCTTTGTGAGGGATGTTTACATCCAGCAAACTGAGGTACCATTGTAACTTCTCAGTTGTTCTAATACAGTCTTCTTAAGAAATTTATTTTGTAAAGGGTAAGTAAGATGATGGATTGCAAGGTGATCTATGTAGGTGGCAAACATCTGTTCAGGAAGAAGTGCAATCTTAGAAATATGGATTGACTGACAAACTTTTGCCACAACCTCAATAATATTCCTTTTAATATCAGCACTGAAATCACAATATCTTGTCACAGCATGTGTTCACTGTAAACTGATGTAACCAGGTCCATCTTCAGACAGCAGAGTGCATGAATGTAAAGAAAACATATTTGATTTGTTCTGTTTATTCCTGATGAAAATATAGTGGATTCCAAATTCAACTTTTTTTTTTTCCCTTTTAATCTTTGGAAAAAAAAAAAAAAAAAGGGGCAGCAGTTTTTGCTTTTTTTTTTTTATCCTAGAGTTGCAGCTCTAATCCCAGCACAGCAAGGCCCTCATACTTAAATACCTGACTTCATGCTGGGGAGTCCTGTTGACTTCAACAAAGTCTTGCTTAAAGGTACATATATTTGTGTGTATTTGGGGCTAGGTTTAGCTCATTAACATGTGACCTACTTTACAGGAGAGCATGCTTTATGAATTTTTCACCAATATTCATGTATGTATTCTGTTTCCTTGCCAAGGTAAGCATTAATGTAATTAACATTGATAAATTCAACACACTTGTATAGGTGGTTTCTACCTGAAGAGATGATGGATCTCAAAGCTCAGGTCCTTCTGTGGCAGCTCAAACTTCACAAAAATTACAGTAAATTAGCCCTTAGATGGAAAGAATCCCTAGAAATCATAGCTACTGAGTTCAGATGAGGTGCTTTTAGAAGAAACATGGAGGGAGTATGAGAAATGCTCTGGTTCTGTTGCATGCACAGAAAGCTGTGCTGGTAAAAATCACATATGTATGAGTTTACAGTGAGGGAAATCTGATGTGCTCGAAATTGCTTGAAATTTCCATAGTTTTAAAGATTAGGCCCATGAAGCAGGCAAGGTGGAAACACAGTAACTTTAGTGAATTTATTTTTCATGTTGATTTTGACCTTGAACTTCTTTCAGAGTTCACACAACATTAAACTATACAGCCTTATATGACATTTATTTGACTTACAGTTACAATAGTAACAATAACTATTGCCTTTTAAATTATTTGCATTCAAATTCATAGTGAAGTTGATAGTGTGGTATTGACATGCCTCAACTTATCCTCATAAGTAACTGCTTAAACTTTTTGAAAAAAATGATGGTAACACACTTACCTGTGTGCCTGTTGCATTGTTGGTCTTGTAGGAAGCCAGATTTTGAAGACAAGCTCCTTAGCAAGACCACAGAAGACCAATTAGATGCCCTAACTTCAAATGTAGGTTCACAAAGTCAACCCAAATCTAACTACCTATTAATTTGGATCAAAGCTTGTAAAAAAAAAAAAAAAAAAAAAAAAAAAAGCCAGATAATAAGTAGCCCTGACAAGGATTTCAGATTTTCCATTTTTATGGCAAATTTCATGAAAATAAAAATGTGATAGTATCCTAACACTCAAGGAAAAAAAATTCCAAATCCATCTTACTCTAAAGTACATTGAGGCTTTAAATTTTAGACTTTCTTTTGAATGCATTCTTAAAAGCTTTTAGTACTAAATGAGTATTTCTAAAAATGACAACAGCCTGATTTCAACATGATGAAATGCTTCTATTTTTAAAGTCTGTACATTTATCTGAACTTTTCAATTCAGCTAAACAACACTTCATAGGGGAGAAATATGTTCCAGAAAATAATGAAAGTGAGACCTGACAGGATTGGAAATAAATTTATAGTAAGTTTTTATGTGGGATGCAAGGGAGCTTGGAAAAAAAAAACACAGATGTAACAGCCTGCTGAGCATTAAGAGTCAGAAAGAGAAATATTCAAGATATAATTTTAGTGATTTGTGCTTTCACAGTATTTATCTCTGCTATAAATCACATTAGATTATTTGAATTTTCACACAACATAGGAACAGGTTTTGGGGTTTTTTTGGTTTGGTTTTTTTTTGGATTTTTTTGTTTATTTTTTGTAGTTGTCTGTTTTGATTTTGTTTGGTTGGTTTTTGGGAGTTTTTTTGTTTGGTTTTTTTTTTTTTTTGGTGGGGGGGGGTGGCTTGGGTTTTTTTGGGGTTTTTTTGGTTTGGTTTTTTTTTGGATTTTTTTGTTTATTTTTTGTAGTTGTCTGTTTTGATTTTGTTTGGTTGGTTGATGCTTGGTTTTTTGTTTGGTTTTTTTTTTTTTTTAATTTTCAACACTTCTGTTTGGGCTATGGTACCTCTTGACATCCAGACCAGTGGGCCAGTCTCTTAGGCAATGGTTGCACTGTCAGTTGTAGCAGTATTTTAGTATGCACTGATGCTTCTTCACCAGAGCTGATGGGGAAATAGGGGAAATGGAGATATTAGGACTCCCCTATGTCATGAAACTTTAACATGACTATAACAGAAGTCTCATTGTTTTGAATTTATTTATAAATCATACTTGCAGGAGTCTCCCCTTGCTTCCATCTTTTAACTCCAATTTTTTTGAGTTTATTGCCGATGACTGAAGTAGCCTCTAAAACTCTGTAGTCTCTAAAATCAAGAATGGTCTAACACAGATATAAAAGCAATGCAATTTTCTTTCTAATTCATCATATTTTCTGATTTCTTAAAAACCATATCTGTTCTTCATTTTGCAATAAAACTAAGGTTCACAGAGGGGATCTGATAATCTGAGTCATCTTTTCTGACTTTACCCTGAAGATTTCTGTAATTTAAACACTAAAAGAGGCTTGAATGGGACTGTATGAATGACTGTGGAAAGACCAGAAGAAGCCACTCAGGACTGGCACAGTTGGGTAACGTCTATATTCAGAGGTTATGAGGATGTGGGTGCATTTCCATGCAGCTTCTCAGCAGCTCCAGGACTAGGAAGAGGGCAGCTTGCTGAAAAGACACAAGCCATCAGAAAGCAGCAGTAAGAAGGTGAGGCATGACTGAAGTTTTATCACCCCCAGATCAGAGAGATGAAACAGTAAACAGATGATAGTGACTCATGGAGGTGAAATATTCCAGAGAGGCAAAATGTCCTGCTCACCATCTGCTCAGAAAGAGTAAAAAAGGCACATCTAAAACCAGCACATGATCACTAACTTCAAAACTCTCCAGAAGACATAATAAAATCTTGATAGTCACCATCCTTCCTCTTCCTAACTAAACCTTGACACTACCTCCCCTCCCAGCCATCATCCCAAGGAAAGCTAGCTATCAGGACCACTTGAACACATGCCCACTGGTGTGAAAGTCTGTGGGTGAAAACAATTTTATTCTAAAATAAAATCACCCTTGCTGCCAGAGTGATGCATATGGTGCTTTGCTGTTCTGTTGCTATGAGTCCACAATGTTATTTGCTTTCAAAGTGTTGAAGGCCAAAGGTAGGGTTCTCAGCAACTCATTCCTTATGACCCTGGTAAATTAATAATAGCCAGATGTGTCTGTATTAGAGACTGTAGTCTCCATCTGCCTGGCACAAAATTCTGAGTCCACTTCAGGCTGAGTAGCTTCATGCTGAGCTCCTAATGCCTAAATCCCATGAGAAGAGGCACTTTAGGCATCTCTTTGATCATAGAGAAGAACTGCAAAAAAAGAATTGAGAGCTGAAATTTCCTTTCCTTACATTTCCTTTACCTTTTAAATATAATAACTGAGCTTTTAGAGCAGTACCTTTAATGTTAAGGGAGCAAAATCTGATGTCTTGCTGTTCACTAGTCTGCCTTATCAACCATGTTGTAAGTTTGATTTTCTGCTGTTGTTGACAAAATTAGCACATCAAGAGAAAGAATTAAAAAGCAAATATGTATGAACTGATATGGTATGGTGGAGCTCTCTAGTTCCCATGGGGTCCCGTAATAGTATTTGTATTTTATTCATAGGTTACTTAATACAAAAATCTTCAAAAGGCACTGGAGCGGAGAATGAAAATCAGGTACCTTCAATTTCCTGGTGAATTCCTTGATATTCTTACCCACACCTTTTCTACCCCAAAGATACAGTCTATCGATTTTGCAAAAAACATTATCAAAAGAATCTGAGTGTTTTCTATGAAGTCTGGAATAGGAGAGTAAGGGACTTCATTCGCAGGTTGGAAATGGGAGTTTGAAACTGCTCACTTAAAGCAATTTAGCCATAACACACATATAAAGGCTGAATGTTATGGAGAAGTGAATTAAAAACATTATCACAAGAAATATTATATCTTGAGCCAGAATTTGATTGATAATACAATCACTTGTTTGATTTTGGAAGAAAGGCTTGGCTGCTTTCTCTGAGCAAGAAGCTCAGAATGAAGGAACTTTAATGGCTTAAAGATGTTTAACATGTTCCACTTTTCACAACACTACCTATAACTTAAAACTGCAGTCCAGCAATGCCTACTGCCGGGTTGGTACCTTCAAATCCATAGTTGGAGCACAATTTATATGTGAATACATGGAAAAAAGAGGAACTCATTATTCAACAGATCTTTCTTCATGCAATTGGTTGCAGCCGCTTGTTCTTGAGACTAAAGTGATGTTAAGCTTTTTTGTGTGGGGTTGTGGGTTGGGTTTTTTCCCTCTCTACCTTGCTGCACCTTTCTCCTGGGACAATGCTGAAAATGAATTCTGTCCCACCTTATTATGTTTTGAGCACACCTGCTGGTTATGTTCAAGACTAACTAACTCAGTGGGAACTGAAGACAAGTTCTTACTGTTTCTTTGGGTCCTTCACAATCACAAAGCCTGAAGTCATTCTGGTTCCAGACTCCAAATCAAGGAGTTTGTGAGATTTTGGTTGAATTTGGTTAAATTTGGTTTTAGCTTGATTAATGGTACAGTAAACAGCATTCACTTACTTCACAGTCCTCAGTGCATTGGATGCTAGAAAACAGAATTATTTTTAATGAAGAAAATATTCAAATTAAAGATTTACTGGAAAGACACTTCTAAGCAAACTGCAAAACTCTCTAAACAAGCTGAATCTCTACTTCTTCACTTGGGCAGACAAGATTTTAGGTGATGGTCCCAAGTCGTTCCCTTTCTTGGAGTTCAGATGAAATTGAAATGCTGCATCAATAATCCAACCAACAATTTTTGTCCCTGTTCTGTTTCCCATTAGGATCTTTTTTATTTTAGCCTTTTCTCTGCTGAAAGCTGCTCCCACCATGGTGTCCTTAGGCTGGGAAGGCTGTCACCAGGCAGTGGGATCCCTGCTGCTCAGCAGGGTTTGTGCTCTGCCTGGTGGGGTGGGTCGGCAGAGGAGCCTCACCACCTGGTGTCGGTTCTGCTCAGCAGATTTTGTATCTCTGTTTACACTCCGTTCAGCTACAATTGACAGTTCTGTCATCATTTCTTCACCATCTTTGGGTGTATTGTTATAGCTGAATACATACTATACAAGGGAAGAATCCTTGCTCATCACAGCTGTCGCCTTCCTCTTCTTTGGTTCTTCTTGTTCTTTTTTTCCTACGCTTTGAGTAGTGTAAGTCATGGTGCTTATATTGCATATGTATTGACAGATTTCTTGACTGACATGCAAATTAATTCAGAGGAAGAGGAAAAGAACATTTTTGTTCCTGACACTTCTTTATTTTTATCTTTGCGTGCCATCTTTGACAGGTTTTAAAATCTTATTCGTATTTTAAAAGTAACTTTAAATAAAGAGCAATTTGTTATATCAGAACTGTACTACTACTATATCTTGCTTTCCAATTTGTACAAGTCCACACTAAGAAGGACTTCTCAATGATTTGATTCTGACACTAAACAAGATCCCTGGAGTTCCAGTAAATGTATTGTCTTTTTATGTTTAATCTGCTTGAGGGAGTTTTTATAATGGTTCTGGGCAAGGAATTTTCCTCTGGTGTCCTTTACCATGCTCCTTCAGGATTGCACATGCTGAACCCTGAGAAATATTCATAATGGCTAAAATTAAAGAAGACGGGCCCAGAAAGGGCCGTAACTGAGAACAGAAAACACATTCTCATTAATCAAGAATAACAGCAAGAGGACATATTTTCTCAGTATCAGTAATGGATCAGTTGCTGCAATATGAGACTCTTGAATTTTAAACCTTATTTATTGGTTCTCAAATGACTGCTTCTGGCTTTCATTTTCTAATTCAACTGATCTCCTAGTAATTTCACTTTCTTTAAAGAAAACAAAAGGTCTATTTGTTTTTTCCATTTTATATTTACTTACATTGGGATTAAAATGACCTGTGACCTGCCACCTCCCCAGAACATCAGCCTTGGAATAAATCTGTGAATTCTGAGGAAACAGGAAAGCAATTTTATAGGGAGAAAATTGCCTTAATATTTATAGTAGATGAATTATAATCTTGTGTGGGTTTGTTTTTTGGTTTTGTTTTTTTTTTGCTAAAAGAACACAGTTGTCCAGTAGACGAGCGACCTCAATTTTTTTTTCTTGTGGTAGAAGATTGTTGGATGTCTTTTCTCATTTCCTGGTGGGGCATGGTCCACTTTGAGACAAAAGCTACCCACTGGCTACCCAGTGTTGTCCATCCCAAGAGTTCAAATGCAGTGCAGGAATTTCTGTTATGTGTTAGTGGTTTTCACATAGGAGAACAGCATCTATTGATTGGAGAGTAAGGAATATGAGGAAAAAAAGAACAGTGACAGTAAAAGAAAATATAAGCATAGGAACATGGGTACTGTAGAAATAGAAGTGTCATTCAGTGAGAAGCTATGAGAAAGGAAAAAAAGTATAAGATTAATCCTAGTTCTTTATTGTCATTGTTCATGTCTTTTTCCCCATTCCCCCAAAATATGTTTCCTTCTAAGATAAAATACTCTCTAAGGCAGGAATATGTCACAGACATTTTGGCAGGAACCTTATTTTTTTGCAGTAAAATTTTTAGAATAGCACATGATTTGATGCAAAAGACTAATAACTGATTTGCTGTCCTTCCTGTAGAAGTTTTTCAGTCCTTTGTGTTCTTGTGGCTGGTGCCTTGAATTTAGCTGAAAGCTGTGTTAGTCAGTGGATGTGATGCTCTTAGCTAGAGAGGAAAACTCATACAAACAACATGAAGAACGAGTTTTTATTCCAGTCTGAGCACTTTAAAATTCTTTGCACTTCACAAGCTTCGTTGTGCTTGATTTGTGCTCCTGAACAGACAAAGGAGGAGGAACAGCTTTGGAAAATGCAGCCCTTTGAAAGCCAATAACAAACCTTTGTGGGTTTTTTTTGTTTGTATTTTTTTTTTTTTGTTTGCTTTTTTAATCGGTTTTTGGTCTTGCACTCATGGAGAGTTTTAAATATCCAGGTGTTACAAGATGTAAGAAATAATGGGGCAGAATAGTGATTATGAGTGGCAATTAGTCACTGATCAGCTCTTTTTAGTGGCTTGTTTAGAATGATGCTTTTTTTCTACCCACAAAGTAGGAGTACAGATTTAAATCTTTTTCTTGTCTACTGGTTAATAGGTGTCTTAGAGTAAATTTACAGTGACAGGTTCTTGTATCAATAATGAGTGTAAGTAATGAAAAACCAATAAACTTTACCAGACTGTAGACTTTTATGTTTGCTTTCTACCATTTACCTTGTTTGCATTTCAGAGAAGCTATAGATTCTTTCCTTCTGTTTTTCCTCTGGTATTGTAATTTTAACCAAAGTTCCAGATACTGCTGCAGTTATGGAAAACAGATATTGAATTACTGGGGTTAAAACTAAGTATGGAGCAATTTTGTTTAAAAAAAAGAGCTAAAGCAAGGTTTTTGCTTTAAAGGTAAAAAGCCCAAGTCCAAATGCTAACCTGAAAATGAACCTGTGAATCCTGTGCAGATTAACTATCCTGCTTTAGAGTACTTCTTTTTGTTTGACATAAGAGATAAGTTTATTTTTCAGTAAACTTATAGAAATGAAGATTTTTACTAACCTTACTCCATCTCAGAACACTTATTTTTGAATTATTCATTTGAAGGTTGCTTGCTATGGAGATATCACAGTTCCCACCATGTTCATTTGTTTGACTTCTTTCCTGCCCTCCCTGAATGTACCTGTAATTCATCACTGCTTTCCCTGTTTCTGAGGTCTATAGGAATGGACATCTTTTAAATAAATAAATAGTTGTGCCTTTCTCTTCCTTGTCACCTTCTCAGTAGTTTCTCTAAAAGTTTTTCTTACTACATTTAGGGCATATTGAAAAGCCTGGAGAGGGGAGGAGGTGGCTGTTTCCAGGAGATCATGGGGTTTTTTTCTGAAAATAGTTGCTTTTAGCAGGACACCTGACAATCTCCTTTCCTTTACACCAATTCATGTCCTGCCCCAGACATGGAGAAGCTTTGAAAAATGAGAATATTGTACTTGAGGCTGAGACAACTAGTTAAGCTGTGTGATGCTATGAATGTGTGCCTTGTTGCCTTTGCCTGCCAATACCAGCCCTGCAACTCACCTGCCACTGAATTTAACAGCAGAGTGGAGACTGAGTCCCATCTTTAGGAAATTCTGAAAGAGGTGAAAGAGGTGATTACACTCTGGATATCTTTTCATAACAAAGTTTTGGAGACAAATGCTTCATATTTTCTGTCTCAAATACAACACTTGGAATATCTTGATTGAATCCCTGGAAAATAAGTAAAAACTGATTGTCCACATTATAGATAGCATTTGGCTGGGTTCAGTAGTGACGTTTTTTCTCAAAAGTGAAGAGACAATAATGAGAAAAGATGTTTGGAGGGGTATCGTTGGTAAAGTAGCATATTGGTGTGGTAATTTAGTTTTCATTTAATCTGTGTGTCTCCATTTTCATCCAATACTTAGGGAACATTCTCATTAACAGCCACCTGTGTAAAAGTCTTCTTGGACCCTCTCAGTTCATGTTTCTGTTATGCTGAGCACTCCTTAGCAGATGTGTCCCTTGGATAAGTGGAGTTCCAGGGAATCCTTTTAAATTCTGAATGATTTACTTTGAATATTAGTTTATTTTGCAGAATAAGGGGGGGGGGAATAATTTCTTTTCAAGAAAAGTTATCACTATCACTGAGTTGCGAAATAAGATTACTGGTAAATCATAATTTTTTCAGTGCAGCTTATGGAAGAAATAAATCCATCTAGGCACATCTAAGCAAAGTATTTACAGCTCGCTTAAACAGCCTTTCTAACTCATATTTCCTGTATAAATCAGTCTTGTTTGTGACCTTGGAAATACATCAGAATTACAAAAATAACTAAATTGCTTTCTGCCAACTCAAGCTGAGGTTCTTTTAACTTACCATTGCCTTCAATTTCACAGAAAATGTCCTCTCTGATTAAATACAATTTTACCATTACAAAATGCTTTAGGGAAAAAAAAAAAAAGGCTAAATCTATAGTTAAAGTGATACTTTCATACTACCAATCTGAATTTTTACTACCATCTAGGAGTTTGACCACAATATACTGTAAATATCTGTTGACATGCAATCTCAGAGAGAAGCCTGGCTTCAAGTTTGTAGTTATAAATTCCTTTTAAATTCTTTTTAAAACCATTGTGTTTGAAATGCACTTCTTTTAAGTTAAGATATATCCTCATAGGAATTTCCCAACAATTCACTGGAGGTTTTTTGTCCCTGGGCCAAAAGGCCAAGACAACTAGCCCTCTTTTTGTTCCCTATTTCTTTTGAGGCTAACCTAGACTGCCTGCTGTTTCTTTTGAAAGTTCACCCTGCTTCCATTGACACAAGTCCTGACCCAAATGCTTATTGCAGCTTGTCTTCTGCCTTGTACTTTCTCAGGCACAGACAGCACAACAGTCATAATCCTTTAGAACTCTACTGATGTCAATATATTGATGTTAGGAAAAGAACAAGCTGGGAGATTTTGGTCACCTTTCCTTATATCTGGGCAATGTCCAGACATGGTAAAATGTAAGTTGATGGCAAGGGAAGATTTTGGTGTTTAAGGATGGAGCACGGATAAAAATCCAAACCAAATAAAATCAAAGCAGGTGATAAGGAAATACAAGACTCAAATACCCTTGGTTGGTTTGGGTAATTCGTGTGAAAGAAGGTCAGATTTAAGAGGAGCATTGGGTTTACTATATTCTCATTACAGCCTTCTTTCTTTTGAGGGAAGAAATGAATGGAATTTCCTTGGAACTAGAAACTGCAATTTCACCTGGCTCTGCATGCAGCAATATTCCAGTTTCATCACATAATAGTAATGTGTTTGTGTGTGAAGTCTTATGAACATCCATAGTTTTACCAAAAGTTTGCCCTTTAGAATGGCAAGTTACCATGCCCTTACATTCTGTACACTCTTTTGTACATTTTCTTTCTATGCACAAAATCATAACCAAAGTTTCAATGTTGGCCACAGCCTTTAAAAGAAAATACTTCACATAACACTTCACATTTAATCTGAGGAGAGGTTCGTTACTAAAATCTCAGAAGATCCTACCTACATTGAACAACCAATTCTTGTTACTGCTGGCATGACATGATTAGCACCTAAGAAATTAAAATTTACATGAGGAAAGGCAACCAGAAAGAGAGACAGGAAAGAAGAGGCAAAACAAAATAAATAATTACAGAGACTGAAAACTGAAGGCATAAACTTTTTGAAGGCTACAAGGAAGATTTCCAGCTTCACTATTTGACTTCACAAACATGGTGTTTGTTTATTTTGTTGGGGGAAAGTATGGTAGGAGATTTTAATTGCAATTATTATTATATTTCTAATGCAACTGCAATTTTACACACAATCTATGACACAGCATGCTCCCTTCTAATTTGAAAGCTTCCCCAAAGAAGAGAAGAAGGCACTTTCAGAGTTTCCCATGGTAACTGAAAGGTCCCACTTTTCTCTGGAGATTTTCACTTTCTTAGAGTAAGGGACAGTGTGGGACACCGCTTTTGTGTGGTGAGGGGACACCAGATATTTTTTGTCCAAGGGTTTGAGGAAGTGTTGAGGAATTTTTTTCAGCCCTACGAAATGCCACAGGACCTATCTGCAGTTCCTGATTTTGCCTCCTTTTTTCATCAATGTGAACTAAATAGAGCCTCTAAGCATGGGAGTCCGCTTCTTATTTCTGCCTGAAGGTATTAAAAACACAAACTGATTCTGCAGTTACCTTTATAATTAAAGGTCAGTGCAACTTTATAGCCTTCAAAAATGTACCCCTGATTTACAGGAAAACATAAAAGTCAGAGGAGAATTGGGTCATGTAATTTAAAGATCATTATTGTCATTCGCTTTGAAATAATGTTTTCACATTGGAATTGAAGTTACATTATTCATTGTGATTTGTACTTTTAAAAAATTAGAGATGGACAATATTTTTTTCAGGCCTCAACCTTTAGCCAGAATGAGTTATGGTAATTGTTGTAAATAGAGTATAAATGTTAGCAAAGAAAAGAAGACAGCAAATTAAAAGTATAACTCTGCCAGGAAAACATTGAAGAAAGAAAAATTTATGAAGGAAAAGGGAAAACATTAGACTTGTGAATATCATTGTGATTAGATGGCTATTTATTTAAAATAATATAGCTGTAATTTTAAAAACCAAAACAGAACTTAATATTGTCTTTGACAGTGCAAGAATGTGGATGCAGATGAAGATAGTGGAGCTTCAAGGGGTAGTTCAGACAAAGGGATATTGGAAGATTTAAATGTGGAGTTTTGTATTCATGAACAACATTTACCTGAAGAAAAGAACTAGAATATGCAGGTTTTGGCTTCCCCTTCCCTCCTCTCAACACTCAACAGGATCAAGGAGGTTTTCTTTCCTTTCACCCACCGTAAAAATTTAGCAAACCCTGTAGGTAGTACATTTACACTCCTCTCAGCCTGAAGAATCAGAATTTGAAACGGACTCAAAAGAAAACACAACTAAGTTTGGCATGAAAATTAAGCTTCTGATTATTTGTACAGTGGGCAGAGACTTTCTTTCTCTAAGTTTTTTTTTTTTTTTAACTAGGAAAAGAATAGCAGCTATGGAAGAAGTTGGACTAGGTACTGCTAGTTGCCTTCCAACAGGAGAAAACGATTCCAAAAGAAATCACAAGTTTTCCTGAATAGATCTCAGAGGATCTAAAGTAATGAATCTCAGACAAATTAAACCAGAAGCCTTTTATCCAGTCTATTTTCTTGTATATCTAATGAAATGGCAAATCTTTGAGCAGGGAGATAAGAAAAGGTGGTGGCAAGTGAACAACTGATTCTTTCCCGAATTTGTTACAGCTGCTTTCTCCCTCTGTCCTGGAGCAGTGCTATTCCAAGCCAATTTAAATGACTTTGACAGACTCATCACAATGTGAAAGTGATTTTTTTCTTACCTTCTTTCCTCAGTGACTAACTTACTGGGCAGAAAGGAAGCTGACAGGAGGAAATATGAGGCTACTGCTGCATCCTTGTCTTAACTAATATTTCTGGTGTTAGCAGAAAAAATTTACGATTCTGCTTTTAGTTTCCATTTGCAAATGGAACACACTAGAGAGACAGTAAAAGTCAGGGCTTCCAGCCATTTGAGCAAACCCAGATATAAACTAGCTACTCACAGGAAAATACACTTTTTCTGCATTTACATGTATTTCTGATTTTACACCTGTGTATATATGTATATTGAGTTTTTCCTTCCTTGTAGATGTTTAATGTAGATTTCTGACTGCTTTTATAATTAAAAAATTAATATCTTTGCTAATGCTTTTACAGGTGATATCTAAGCCTTTTGTTCCCTTCATCCAAATACAATGCAGTGCTGTAACTTAAACATCTATAGAAATATCAAGTTTCTGCTCTAGGTTCTGAAGGTGGTTTTGTAATGAATATCTTTCTTCTTTGAAAATTATTTTCAGTAGCTTCATTTTAAAATGGGGAAAATGTGTGTGGGGATTCACCAATGCTCATTATATTATTTGTTCCTTTTTCATTAAAATCAAAGTAGCATATCCAGGTGATTTTTTTTTTCACCAACCTGCACATTCTGGTCACATTCATTATTTTTCACATGGCTAGACAAATTGCATAAGATAGAAGCAGATGGTGACAGCTTCCTCATACCACCAAATCAAATTTAGATAGCAAAAATAAACATTGGTCCCAAGCTTAGAAACCAGGTGAACAGTCTGCCTTCTGAAAAGCTGTGCCAATTTTTCAGAAACCATGGATAAAATAATGTTGATTAAGAAATAAACACGAAACTCCAAAAAGATTTCTTAGGAGAATATTGAAGATATGAGCCTACATAACACTTAATGTTCTATATCAAGATGGGGTTTGTTTGAAAAGAGTGAGTATTCTCCCTCCAGCCTTTGTGTTCAGAATGTGCTCTGATCAATAATTCAGTGCCACCTGAGGTTCACTATTTGAAATTTAGGAACTACAGGTAATATTTGCCTGTGTTTTCTCAACCCTCTCTGTGAAACAATAAAAAATTGTAATACTAAAGTTTAGTAAAAATATTGCTACTTTAGGTTGAAAATCTATGTAGTAAATGTCACCCAGGTTCACTGTTTTAATAGCATCATTAGAATTTGGTTCTGTAATTTTCTCCTCGTATTAATTTATTTTGTATATCAATTTTTTTTTCATCACTCAGAAAGCCTTGCACCATGGTACATGGGAAACAACTGCAGGAGAAGAAACAAACACGTTGTGAATATCATGTGTACAATACATTGCACCAGCCTAAGATGTACTCCTGATTTGGAGCATGAAGTATAAGAAACAAACACTTTCACTCATTTAGGACTTGGAGCATATTTGCAAGAAGGAAATGCTTGTCTGGTCAAAAGACTGAAATTGACACTAGATTCTTTCAATGAAATTATTACCAAACTTGTTTGCTAGTTATTACCAAACTTCTAAACACAGGTCAAATCTCTCTGTGTTCTCAAAAACAAACAAACAAAAACCACAAAAATCCTACAAAACCAGAAAAACCAAACATCCCTCAACATTAAAAGAAAAAGCAACCTTTTTTCCATCCAAATGTAACATTTCCATCTCAGATTATTATCTTTGTTACATTTGTATGCCACAGGAACTTGAGTGTATCACTGATGGAAAGTAGGGCGACTGATTGAAAAGAGATACAATTTCTATATTACAAACATGCTGCCTTTGAAATAAGAGTAGCAATCATAGGTAAATACATAAGTAAAAGTGTCTATAGCATTAATGCTTTAATGTGACTTTTAAGGTGTGTGGAGTCTTGCAAAGGGAGAGTTTTTATGAGAAGTAGGTTGGGACAATAAAATAGCATTTGCCTGATACTGGTATCATATATTTTATAAATGGGGAGAACAACACAGTTCAGGCAGAAGGGTTTAGCAGTCCCTCTCATTTGGAATGTTCTTTCTGTTATCTTCCAAAGGGTGACTTATCCTGTAAAAACCATGTTACACAACCCATTCATTTTGTGTCTTGATATTCATCACAAAGTAAATGTTATGACAAATTAATTTGATGAAAAGATACCATTAAAAATATCACAGCAAAAAGGAAAAGTGTTGTGATTAACAGAGTTCTATCAAAGGCAGGTTGTATTTTAGATTTTTGTAATGCTCTGTACCTAACTGAAATAAGTATTATCTAAAGTTGCCATCTAAACTTTAGATGGCAAATTCTTTGATGACCAACAGGATGTGTCCTGGATGTGCTAACACAGGATTGAGGGAAAGAAAATCTTCTTGTGCCAATGAATAACACTTATAAGTATTACATTAGAATATTATATATCATTTGTATAATAATAATAATAATAATATTATAATACTTATAATTTGGTACTGTGCCCATGGAAATGGAAGTGTCATTCTTACAGTGATTCTTCTTGTCCTTCAATTAAATCCTCCTATAATTTTAAGGATGTGAGAGAATCATGAAAGTTTACCGTTAACTTCAAGCCTAAATCCATAATCTCACTGGAGTAATGGGGGAATTCACTTCCTAATCTACATTTCTGTGCTCTCTGAGGAATTTGTAACTGTAGTATCGCGTCAGTTTAGGTATGTCTTTTAGATTTCTCTTTTCCCTTTGTAATCCCAAATGATATAAACACTTTTATTTTAATAATGACAAATTATTTTTTACAGCCTCAATCAATATATGTATCAGCCAACCTTAAAAAAATGCTACAATCTATGTGCCATGGGCTATGAAATGTGTTAATTTTCCTGCTTACTCCTGCTATACTTTTTCTTCTATTTATTGCATTGATTTTAAGTCACCAGGCAACATGTAGCATGGATTTCCATCTACTTCCTTGCTTATGTCAAGGATCCCTTTGACATTTGAATGCATTTTTCAGATCCCTCTTTTCATCTTTTCTCACCATTCTTTATCTTTTCCCTACATTGTTCTTTTTTCCTCAAGTTTTCTTTTTACCTGAAGGGATATGCTGAAGAGGATCAGTAACAATTTGGGATTTTCATTTCCACCTCTGCCTTGGATCTATCTTTCCTTACTTCAAAACAAGGAAATTTTTTCCAAGTCTTACAAGGACAAAACTGCAACAGGATTAACTCTGTCAGTTGCTTTTTCTGACTCCAAGTTGCCTTCCCATCTTCAGACACAGAGGTCTTTTGCTACAGGGGAAAAAGCTAAGCCATTAACTTTAAGCCATTAATTTTCAGATCTTAAAATTGTGGAATTCTTATTTTCAAATTATCTGAAAAGTAGTCAGAAGCAATAAAATGGGGGGAAAAGATGATTACTGTATACTTCAGTGGATACATTATTGCTGAAAATGAGGGGCGTACATAATCAAATATTTAACAAAGGAGCTTGAACTTTGATTTTAACATGAATTTTCTCCAAGACTTCCTTACAAATTGCTCTGACATTTAAATAAATTTAAATTTATTTACCACAAGATATGTTGTAAGAAGACAGCATATGTCCACTAATTTAACAATATTTCTGACAAGTTCATAGTATCTCCCTCATTAGAGCCATTTCTTCCTCACAGAAATATTCTCCCAGGACTCCTTTTAGCAGGAGTGTTTTGGTGCAAAGGCTCCTCCTGCAAATGTTCACAAAATACTAACATGACATTTCAATAGTATTAAAACCTGTTCAAGTTTACTTGCCAACTTGTGCCCTATTTGCAAGTAAAATATGCCTTCCTTTCTAATCATCTGCTGCTTTAAATGATCATTTCCCATTCATTTAATAATATATGCCAAGTGCCTTCCAAACAGTTTTATCCTTAGACTGTCTTATCATCATCTTGTGTGGTAGCAGTGCCCCTCTCAAAAGAAATGAACAACATAAGGTGCTCCAAACTTCTAGGTGGCAGTTCACATTATAAAAATACAAAATGTCTGTAGCAAGACCTATCTAAAAAAACAGCAATACTTTTTAAAATTTCAACCAAAAGTGGAAGCAGCTGGAGGAGCATTTGGGCAATTTTGATCAATCAATGGCTGCTTTAAACAACATCTATTATTTGTGAGTTGAAGAATCTGAAATATATCACCATAGAGATGATACTGGAAAAGTAGTATCAGTTTAAAAAAAAAAACTAATTGGAAAATAACGATCCTGATTCCATAGAAATAAAAGGGTTACACCAATCAAGAAGGAATTACTAGTTTTGATTTGCTAGTTTTGATATGCCAAAAAGGTACATCCAATCAAATGGGAAGGAAGAGTTATTTGTGTTTGCAAATATTTTGTGAGTCAAGTTTAATTTTGTGAGTAAAAATATTGCCAACGTTATTTGAGAGAGATTTAGATAATCCAGCAACAGGATAACAAGTTAGCACCATCTTCCCCAAATAGCTTATGAGACCAGCTTGTGGAAAATGTTCAAGATGAATCTGGGAGAAGTGATATTTTTAATATTTTTACAACAGTGAAGCTACGTAGCAGAAAAAGGTATGACATAAATAAAATAAAATTTAAAATGCCAAGGATGAAATAAGATAAAAACAAATAGAAATTAGGTCAATCATCTTAATATTTTAATCCCCTCTCCCATGTCCAACATATTAAATACCATATTATTTAATTCTGGGCCTAGATATATATTTTACATTTGGTTAAATGTCACAATCACAGGGGGTTTTTTGCCCCTACATTCTTCAATCGTGTCTACTGTCCATGATACAGAAAAAACTAAAAGAAGAACTAAAGATCTTCTTTTGCACTTGACAATTTAATGTGCAGTTTGAGAGATTTTTAAAATGTTTTTGTTCTTTGTGAATATTGGTACCTCATTCTTGAGGATTTTTCAATTTTCTGTTTTAGAAAATGCATGGTAGCATACAATTACTTTATAACACTCAGAATATTCACTATGGTAATAGAGCTGATAATCTTGGCAGAGCTAATGAACAAAGTTCAGTGCTATTTCCAGAATGGATCGGTCTATGCAAATTTTAAATACTACTTACAGCATGTGTGCTCTCTCAGAATTTTATTAATAAAGACAGACGATAACTGAGCAACAAGACAAATACTAGTACTCAGAAAATGCAGCACATATCTTAGGCAGCTCAAGACAAAATAGCAGTGCTTTACAGTTGCAAAACAACTTGTTGATGGCCACAGCACCAGCGTAGGGTGGTTTTGTCCTCACAGCCTTGACTACCAGCCTAGCTTTCTGTGGTGGTACCAAGACAGCTGTTACTGATGAAATTATTTGTTTACCATTTTTTAGGAAATAAAGAAATGGTGTTTAAGAGGGACCCAGAGCAGTTTATGCCAATAAACAAGTCAGCATGTATGCAGTCTTATTTTAGAAATGTTTGTCGGTGGTTCACATAGAGTTACTCATCACTGGGTATCAGTAACTTGATTATGCAAAGTAACAATCTGTTTTCAAGCTTCCAAAGAGACACAGTATATCATCTACATCTAAACTTCTTGTTATGTACTGAAAGTCAGAAAAAATCCAAGGATATCTGCTTTATCTCAGGAGATGCCAACATTTCCTACAATACCAAAAAGCACAATATAATCTTATGATTGAAATATTTTTTTGTGTCAAACAGAAGGAAACCTGTTAAGAGAGATAATGTAATACACTTGTAAGCTTATAAGCAAAATACAAACCACCAACACCTCCTCTTCTCCCCACTCACCTTGCCCTGCCAAAAAACCCTAACCCATGCTGTGATTTTCTTGTCTGTTTTTCCTTGTCCCTGTTCTGTTTTGCATCCCCATCAGTTCAATACTTTCTCAACCACCATACCACCCTGTTTTTCTCCCTGTCAGCTTGCTAAACAGTGCGCCATTAAATCTGAACTAGTTGGATTTTAAGCAGTTCTCACTTTGCCCTTTGTCTGAGTGCAGAGAACAAAAGAATTGATACACCCTACCTAAGGCCTCTTGCCCCCCTTATCTTACAGCTTTGTTTACAGTGAGCAACCAAAATAAATATGTTTAGATGTGAACAACTGTCAGGCAGCACCAGAAAGATCTGTAGGAATTTCAAATGAAACAGAGGAGTTCATGGAAGCAGAAGCTTGAAAACTGTTGAGCACTGCAGAAAGAAAAAAAAAAAAAAAAAAAAAAAAAGGTAGAACATAAAGTTTTTTCTTGCTTGAGTTTATGTGACACAAGCTGCTTTGAGATCATGGAGAACATACTTGGAGCTCTGAGCTGCAAACTGCCCCTTGTTAGGGGAATTTGTCTTTTATGAAGGAGATTTAATTGCAGCCATCTTCAAACAAATTGGAAAATAACCAGGAGGTAAGTGAAAGATTCATTTAATAATCTTAACAAGACACAGCCTAGAGCATCTCAAGGCCTTTAACAAGTGCTAATGATTATACCTGAGAAAATATCTGGTTCTGACTCATAATTATTAATTTAGGAGGGAGGATAAGAATTCATAACAATTTTAATGGAGGGAATAAAAAAAAATTAAAAGCGCAAAACTGAATAAAACAATTATTGTTAAAAAAACTTACAGACCCAAATATTTATGAGTTCTTTAAGACATTACTTACTTTGTCTTCTGTGTATTTTTCAAGGTGGCTTTTCTGTTGTCCTATACATGGTTGATTTATTGATACATTCCAACAAATCCCAATAATTTCCCCAAAAGGGTTTTTCCTTTTGATCTTTGAAAACATATGTGCAGAGTCACAGATCTCTGTAATGTCAGGGGAAAGACCTGACCCTGTTCTGTTTCTGATATCTGAATCAAATACACTCCATAGTATTCAGTATAACCTAAAATCACAAGATATAATGTCACTGTGATATAATCAGCATCCAGCCGAAAATCAATCACTTCTTCATCCATACTACCGGAGAAGAAAAGCAATCTGGTTACACAAATGAATCAAACCACGGTTTGCTTGTGGTGGATCTGCCTTCTGTTTCTCAGGTCAGGGTCCTTGGATCATCTTGTTGTGTGGGACTTCGTGATTGTTTGTTAGAGTTATGTTGCTGCAGCAATACAATGAAAAATCATAAACACATTTGTCACTATCTTTTCAGTGGTGGGAATTGAAAACGGTTTGGGTTTTTTTTTTTTTTTTTTGTTTTTTTACTTTAAAAGACGTCCAGTGTTCTTGAGTCTGAGGGCTGCAGTACTGAAGTCAGAAATGCTACTGTATCTTTGTTATCTGAAGAGGGAAGCCTTGAACAGAACTAAAAAATCTGAATGTGATACACTGAAATTTTTCACTCAGCTTTCAACAAACTACTGCTTTGAGACCTTTCAGTGTTATACTTCATTCCTAGTTTTCAGATCTGTGAATATCTGTATTTTATATTATTTTCCTCAAACATATTAGTTTGTATTTTTCCCATTTGAAGCTCATTTTGTAATTTTCTACCTGATTCCTTAATCTCACTTGGTCCCATTTGTATTATGCCTTTGTGCTCTCTGGTGTTCACCTCAAGTTCTAATTTATTCTCACCTGCATATTTCATTAATGTATTTTTACTCCCACATGCACATTATTAATAAAGACGTTAAACTGAATGACTCTCTACAGAATGCTATTAAATATTCTCCCCTACACTCCAAACCTAATACTTTGAGCCCTTTCTTGTACAGCCAGCTCTCAGCCCTTGTGACAATGCCCTCTGCAAGTCATTGGGAAATAATTTTCAGTAGAATTCTTCAAGTTATCATATCAAGCACTTCACTAGATTCCAGGCATGTATACTGCATTGAGTTTATCCACTAAGTAGGTGATTGTGTCAAAAAAAAAAACAAAAAACAAACAAAAAACAAAAAACAAAACAAAAAAAAAAACCAACAAAAAAACAACAACAACAATTGTCTTCAGCACAAATAGCAGTCTGTTTCTAGGAAATAGTTGCTGTATTCATTAGTTGATGACTAGGTTTGAGATTGGGGAAAGTATGACCTGAATTACTTCTTTATAATCTTTGCACCACGATTTATAAAGCACTGTTTTCAGCTCTATCCAGGGTCTTTTCAATTCTCCTGGCTTCAGGACCTGTTTCTGTTGCTTTCAGTGTTTAGCACCAGCCCCTTTTTCTCAGGATGGATAGCAGGGCAATCCTTCTTCAGACCAACCCTTCTGCTGATCTGTGGTGAACCCTCTAACAAGCTCTACTGCCAGTGCTCCACCAGAGACAACAAAGTCACCTTTGTGCTGTCTGCAGCTCTTCCATCCCACTCTTATGTGGGAGAAATGCCCCAGATCAAACTCCTGGCCCCAGTGCCTGGGAAGGCAGCACGCCCCGCTGCTGTTTTGGTTTTGCTTTTCTCATTCTGCTTTCAATACACTTCTTATTCTGTGTTAAATTGTTTCCCTCCCTAGCAATTTTCTCCCAGCTACTCATGTTCTCCTCTAATTACCAGGCCAATTAGAATAATTCTACTTCTTTCTGTGGATTCTGCAGTTCGGCAGTGGAATTGCATTGGGATCAAGATCAGCTGTGGTTTTCTGTCTAGCAAAGCCTATGTGTGCTTCAGGAAGGTTAGTTAGATGCCTGGTGTGTATGTCCAACTGTTTAAAGCAATGCTCAGCACCTAAACAACACTGAAACCATTCATTAGGAATTTATGCTGTGACTGGAAGGGAAAAATCACTTTTTCCTATTATTTATTTTAGATCTGTGCAGAGATTGCACCAAAAAGAGTCCAGCTGCAAGATGAAATTTGGACTTGTCCCATAGATGTAACAGCTAGGAGAAAAAAAACCAGTTTGCTTTAGAATGATTGTTGGAATATCTGCCTTTAAGACTTACTAAACAATTCAGTTCCAAACAGTGTATTTTGACATCCAAGCTGTGTGCCCTGGTGTTTCAAACCATACACTAGATAAATTATTAAACCTATGTGGGCTGCTTATTTCCATTTCAAATAAAACACAAATCAAATATGACATTTAAAACTTTTCTATAATGTCTATAAAGAGTGCTAAGAACATAGGCTTGTAAAAGAGGTTTATTCAGTGCTTATAAGAGCGACCTATCAATAATGGAAGTCAGTAAAAATACAGATCTTCCATAGGATGATTTAGGAGAATATTTGTGGCTTAAAATGTTGAAACACAGACTGTAAAGGTAATGTCTGTCTCAGTTTCCCCTGGGCTTCTTTCTCCAAATCCCTCTGGCCAGTGAAGTCACTTATGACATACACCCTCTTCTAGCTGCCCCTAAGATGTTTATTTTGATTATTTTAGTGCTAAACTGTGTGGATTCTGGTTTGCTGAGTATTTTAGCTATGTAAAGACAAGATGGGTTCTCTGCTTCTTTCTGTAAAAAAAAGGACAATGTCTGGTAGGAGCTCTGGCAGTGTTTTCAGGCCTTTAAAGCTAATGAAAGTTCATTTGCAATAAAGTAGTCCTCGAGTTTCTCTGGTTTGAGATTCACCCCGTTTATAAAAAGATTGTACATAAAGTATGGGTGTGATTTTCTAAACACTGATGTTTGACATATTTTCTATGTTTGTCATGATAATATATTTAGAAGTTACAAAGAATTTCCAGAGTTCAGCAAGCACAGTAAAAGGTAAGATTCACTAGCTCATCAGAGCAGAAAAAATAATGACTAAACAGTGAATTCATGCCATGCTAACTTAGATGTCCTGACTGCTTTCTGAGTAAGATTATTCTGGCACTAGGGTCAGAACAATCCAACACTTTGTTTAAAGAGAAGTGCTTAAAATATATATGGTTGTTTAAGTGTCATAAATTTTATTTTATAACACAAATAAATTGAGTATTTTAACATCACTGATGTTTTAAAACATGATTTTTAAGTATATGCATAGAACAAGTGCTATTTGTAGAATTTAGCAAAACAGTTATGACTTTAATTGTAATAAATGTTGAGATTTGTGATAGATTGGGGGTTCAAAGAGATTCCTGACATCTTTTTCAAAGCGATCAAATTTAGGAAGCCACCAGAAGGGAGCTGGATATTTGGGAGCTAGGACAAAATGTGTACCTGAGAGTTTTCTTCCTGGGTGTTCAGTTTGGCTGCCCCAGCTGGAATTTCTAAAGTTCAAATTTTTCATGTTCAAACACAAGTGCTATAACCATGTCCCTGAATGAGATATAAATCACTGCAGACCATGCAGCAGATGTGCTATTGCCTCCCCTGCCTGAAAAACTTGCTAAGCACACAGCTATAAATAGAGGCACAACCTGAAACTTCCAAGACCCTTTCAGAGAATAGTTCTAATTGCTAAAGTTTTAGTAAGTGCTTCATGCAGGAACATAAAATACGTGGTGAACCTAAATTAAAATTTATTGTTGTGTTGATGGAGGAAAATACAAAAAAAAAAATCAGGGGCTGATGAAGATTGACAAGGATATTATTTTTGAATCTTTGTAACATGCCTGGTCAAAAATATTCCGTAGAAAGCAATTTCCAACAGAAAATAACTTTTTACTAAATTGTTGTTTTGCTGTCTTTCAATCAAAGTATTAGCATTAAAGAAGTCCAAACCAAAAAAACGTTGAACAAAATCTCCAAAAGACAATTTGCCTCCTCTCACTGTCTCCATTTTGCTTAGTAATATGCAGAGATGATAAACTCTTACTTGATTAATGTTTGGAGCATGTCAACATTTTTTCCCTGTAGTTTTCTTACAGCTACTGTTTTGCTAAGTTTTAAATTTTATATCCAGACCTGTTACTTTTTATACATTCTGGCTGATTACAGCTAAAAAAAAATAAAAAAAATTGTCTTCAGCCTTTTAACACATATTTGCAAACCTCATGGTAAGGGAAATGGAAGGGAAAAAAATTGAAAAAATTTACTTGTCATGTCCATGAAGAATAAAATAAGAAAATAATTAGATTAGACTCCAGCACAAAGGAACATGGATCAGATACTACGAAGATTTTGATGATGAAGATATAAAAAAGAACAGAATAAATTTCTGGGGAAAACTGTAGCTGCCATCATGGGACACCTATATTAATAGGTTCGATAAACATCAGCCAGGAGTGACAGAGATCAAATTAACCTTGTGTGAGGCAAGGTGCCAAACAAAGCTTCTCGAGGTACTTTACAGACTCAGTTGTCCATGATTCTGTCCTGTAGGTGTGGAAGTGTCATGAGCAGTTTCACAGCTGTCAGTGGGACATCTCAGAAACACTTGTGAAAGACTCTCCATGGTTCAAATACTTACAGTCTGGCAGAAGCAAAAAGCAGAAAAAGCATATATTTTGGTAGCACTCTGTTTTCTGCTTTTTGGTTGTTTACCATCTGTTCTCTAGCATAAAAACCTCTTGTGAAAGACTCTCCATGGTCCAAATACTTACAGTCTGACAGAAGCAAAAAAGAAGAAAAAGCATATATTTTGGTAGCACTCTGTTTTCTGCTTTTTGGTTGTTTACCATCTGTTCTCTAGCATAAATTGCTCAACATATATTTTATACTATGAAGAGATAAATGCTTCCTACAGGGTATGGGAAAAGGTCACACTATCTGTTCCTTGGAAAATTCCTTTTGTGTTCTAAAGCTCCACTTTTGCATAAAAGAATATCCAGCAGAAGGCAAGTTTGGACAAATACATTAACAACCATTACAAAGTCTGTCTTGAAAATTTTTAAATGAAAGTTGGAGAGCTTTGAGGTTTCTCAGGCTTTCTGTGTTCCAGTTTCCTGTTAATTCTCTAGTCACTAGGGAGCTGAGAAACAAAACCTTAGAGAAACACAAGTTATCCAGCATCCCTGAAGCATGGGAGGCAGTTCCTCATCAGGAAGTGCAGAAGCTTGAACATTGTTACCTTAGCTCCCCTAGAGAGCCCCCACTGCAGCTGGAATTGGAACTGCAACTTGGAATTGTCTGAGCCACATTCTTCACTGGTCTGATGCAATGAGAGTGGGCTGCTGGAACATGACTTGCTTGCCTCTTGCCACAAGTTTGTTAAGCCTGCTTTCATAATTTTCTCTATTTCATATTTTTCAGTCAAAATCTGCTTATACTTGGAAAACACACAAGCAGGTTTGTATTTAATGCTTTAAGATTTGGATGCAAATCTTCTAAAAGAAGTTTGTAAGGAAAAGCGAAGCTGAAACAAAAAAAAAAAAAAAACAAATTACAAACCAAAAGTGAAATCTATTTGCCTACAAAATCAAACTTATTTTATATACTAGGCTTTTATAATTCTGCCAATTTTTATGGGCTTCTAGTTACATGTTCCTGAGGATTTTCATATTTTGCTCCTCTGTTGCTGTGTGGAAAATCTGTGCCAGCAACACAAGAATTGACTAACAAACTGAGTGTATATTGGAAACAGTTACTTTGTCAATACACAGTGTACTGCCAAATGTAAAAATGTCAAACAAATGGGAAAAATAGTCAAGAATTGTTGGTTTATCTCTTGTAGTTAGTATAGTTTCTGTTATTCCTTGCAGCAGTTGCAAGCAAACTGTTTTCAGGGAGAAATTATTTAAATTGGCAAATTTTCTTCAATATTATGTATATTTTAACCCAATGAAAATGAAACAATTAGCTTCAAACTGCCAATGTGACTTCACTAAAGACTAAATTTACTAACTTTCTTCAATCCTGGTATTTTCTTCATACTTGAGTTCTTGTTGCTATGATGTCTTCATTTTGTTGTTAAAGAACAATTGGATGACATGAATATAAACTGCTTAAATATTTATGGCATGGTATTTGGCTTAGTTGCTACTATTGCATAAAAATAAGAATCTATTCCACTGTATTTTGACAAAAGCAGAACCTTGGCTATTCTGAGTAATTAAGAGATTTCTTGGGTGGGAGACTATATGGAAACCCATTCAGAAACAATAGGGGAAGGAGACAGTGAAACATCACAAAGTGAAAGATAAATTACCAACATTTAAAACAGAAAAGGAATCTGAAAAGTCTTTATCTGACTGTATTTTGACAATAAATAAAGTCTGACTTGCAGATTTATTCAAAGTTCTTGCTTAACAGAAATTGTTCTTTTTTTCTTTGTTTACTCAGAGCAGGATCTTCATTTCCTTCTCTTCTTTCAGTCTGAAGCTTAATGACTGTGACTGCTAATTTTGACTACCTTGACACATTCCCATTGATTTTTTTAAATCAGCTTTAGCTCCTGTGGTACACCTGAGACATCAGATTTTAAACTCTACAAGTCCTGCAAGACCAGTTTAGTATCAGCAAGTCAGGTTTTTCCTACATGCCAAAATCTGTTTTTACAGATGTTGGGGTCATTTTCAAAGAGTATGTTCAGCTTGATTCTTAGTGAACTTGCCTCAAAACCCTTATAGAATGTTTTGCATAATGCAGTCTTTCTGTTTACTTATTCAGAGCACAAGTACAGTTCTTATGTATTGGGCATTCACGTGATGTGTCTCTTTTGTTCTACAGCTTGGTGTCCTAGCTAAAAAGTTTTGTTAGATTTTTTAGGTATTTCCCTCCCTTAATTTCTCTTTCTTCTTAGTGCTTTGTGGTACTTATGTACTGATTTGTCTTCTAATGATTGATTCTTACAGAGCTTCTCAAGGACTGTCTACTGTGATCTAGCTCTGTAATCCAGTATAAGATTTTTGGCACACCCATGTATGTGATTTTGCATAGACAGCAGTTTGGGGTTTTTTTCCTTTGTTTTGATTCTAAACATTTGCTTGTTGAAATAGGGAAGGAAAGAAGGATGAAATAACTTTAAAAGGTTTCTTTAGAAGACACTAAATTTGTAGACAAGTCCACCCAAATCCTTAATTTTTTTCTAATTGCACAAATGCTGTAGGGTGGATGTGTCCTCTTTGATGTACAGGTAATAGTTCTAGAGACTTTCAACAGAAAGCACCCAAATCAAACTTGTCAGCTCCCAAACAGCAAGGTCGTGTTAATGTGGGTACAGGTTTGCTACTGAATGTTTGCATTAAGACTTGAAATGCCTAAGGTTGAATACACAGGTGAGTAAGGGCCAGGAGGTAAGAAGATTTTTCTTGAAATTTGTTTCTATTCATGATAGATGTAGACTGCTTCAAACCCTAGAACCTATTTTGTTGCTGGCTGATGGACAGCATGACATTTTATTTCATTGTCCCAAAAAGTGCTGCATAATGCAATTATCTTCAACATCAACCAGGAAGGATGACTTTAGGCTGACAGAGGGTATCTTTAGATTAGATATTAGGAAAATATTCTTTACCATGAGGGTGGTAAGGCCCTGGCACAGGTTTAATAGAGAAGCTGTGGCTGTCCCATCCCTGGAGGTATTCAAGGCCAGGTTGGATGGGGCTCTGAGCGACCTGGTCTGGTGGTCTACCCTGCCCATGGTAGGGGGATTGGATGACCTTGAAGGCTTCTTCGAACTCAAATCATTCTGTCATTCTGTGATTAAGTAAATAAGCATTTGAATTTGGAGAAAATAAACCAAAGGATTTTTTTTTTTAATTCTTTGCTTCAGGTCGGAAAGTCTGCAGGAGTCCAACAGAAGGTAATAGATTTTGGAAGATACATAGAGAGTTATCTTTCTTATACCTGCTAAGCATTCTAATTGTTTCATTATTGGGATAAACAATGTGCCATCTCTCTGGGAACACAGGTAGAATTTATGAAATATTTCTTCTTAAACACATGCTGCACTAATAGCTAAAAAATAACCACAGAGATGCATTTTTGGGAATGAGACTGGCTTGGGTCACCACAGGAGATACACTGATATTAGTCATTCAGCCAATGTTCACAACTGTGCTCAATTTATTGATTCTGTGCTGAAGGGGGAAGAAAGGCCAATCTATCTGCTTTTCATGAGGAAAATCAAAGAACAACATTAAACAAAAACCCCTCACTTCTCTTTTCTTACTAGATCTGTGACATGCCTTTCTTCACTGGTACTTTTAATGATGAGAAACTCCAATGTGATTTAGCTGCTATAAGCTAAGCTAATTACACAATCTGAGATCTCGGTTTCTGTGAGTCAGTATTCAGAACAACTTAGAATCTATTTGCACAATGTAGAAATAAAGGTCAAATTAAAATATTAATTCTTTCTAGCTAGGTCCAATACATAAAGATAAATTTTCCTCTGTGTTTGAAAAGTTTGAGCTTTCAAATGCAATCCAGATACTTTTGTCAATTATCCATTTACACAAAATGACCAAAGAGGCAGCTTTGTACTGTGAACACTTTCTTGCAATTTAATGATGTGTATTTCTTTTTATCAGACATAAGAAATTCCAAAAGCTTCTTCTACTCAGCAGCTTCTTTAAGTGGTGCTGAGTAATATATAATTTAACTGTAAAAATATGTAGTCACTCAACAGAGGTTTAATAAATAATATGCCTGAATACATTCACAGTACATGGTAATAGCTGCTCTTAATGTGCAGGGTGATATTGTATATTGAGTTTTATATTTTGTGAGTATTATTTTTCCTTCTTTTCCAAAAACTTTGGACACTTCTTTGTGGGTTAGGTGGTGGTAAATTCAAGTCTTTTATGGAACTAAATGCATTTTAGGATAGCAGAAGAAAACACACGTAAAAATTTCTGTAAATATCTTATACCAAGTGTCATTTTTTCACCCAGCTCTGAAGAATAATATCTTTATTCTTCTGTGTGTTTCTGTTCTGTTTGACTGCATGGCTGAATTTCCTCAGGTTGTTTGTCAGGTTCAGTACAAAGTAAATGCTGCTTAGATGCTCCAAATTGATTATGTTCACCCTCAGGCAATTTCACAATAATCTATTGCAGATTAAAATCACAAAATGCTATGTCACCTCCAGTCCTTATTAAGATAATTGACCCTCCTACTGAATTAATAATCTACCTCCTGGTTGCTTAAATACTCTTGCTACTAAATAGTTCTCCTAAAGTCTAAACTGTAACATATTTTGATGAGATAATTGAACTTGTTTGTCTGCTTATTCAGTTAAACATCCTGGACTGAGAAGAGCAATAAAATTCATCAAAAAACAAGTGGAAGGCCCAATATTTGCCAGGGATATTTTCCATAATTTCTAAGTTAATTTATTCATTATAATTCTGTTATTCAAAATAAAAAAATTATAGGTGAAAATTTAAGTTATTCAAACTCAAAATTATCAAGTCATGTACAATTTGACATTATAACTGTATTGGCTTTGAAACAACGCTTTTTCTATGGTAGTAGGATACCTTCTACATTTTCCCATAGTATGGGTTTACTTGAATTTTCAAATTAGTAGGAAATTATTTAAATATGAATTAAAATGAAGCTGCTCTTGAATAATTTGTAATTTCTCATTGAAATAATGAGTTTCAGAAAGCTTTGAATTTCTATCAGTATGGAAATACAGGCACATATTTAACAAGATGTATGGGAAATAGATTTACTTTGTTGGGGTTTTTTGTTGCCTACCCTTTGCTGTCTTCCAGATGAATACAGATGAAATGAACAGATAGAAACACATGAGAAGATGTTTTTTTTTCCTCATTCAGGCAACAATTATGCATCTGATTGTCAGTTTCTGTACCCCACTGCTACCTCATCATATTCCCTTTCTACCCACATCCCTTTTATTATGCCTCTCCTTGTTCTAGTTATTCAGGTAGACTTCCTCCACACAGGGCAGACAAATGGTCTGGCTCATGCAGCCTTGCTTGAAAATACAGATACCTTAATTTCTTAACTTTTTCTTTTCTCCTAATTGAATAGGGGATTTTTTTTGAGTGGGGTGGGTGGCTTTTAGTTAAAGCAATGGCAAGCCCATATCCATGACTACTTGGTTCATAATTAAGTAAATTGATCAAATGGAATTCTGCTATCATGGGTAAACCCTGATCAAGTTCTTATCTGGGAAAGGAACCATAAAGGAGCTCTGTAAGACAAAACATCTGCTGTTTTCACCCCTTAAGTACCCCTGTGTACTTCACTGTCAGTGCACCTGCTCTTATACAGTGAATCAAAACAGTTTTGGGTATTGTGTGCTCCAGGCCTGACTCCACATGCTGTATTTACATAAGTAGCCCATGGGGAGTCAGGTAAGCTACTGGCATGAGAAAAATGTTGCTGAAATTTGAACTTCAGGTTTTACATCCTTTATAAGGCAGGCAGAAAATACTCTATAAAAATACTCTATAAAAATACTCTATAAAAACTCTATATACAAACAGAAAAAGTTCAAAAGAAAAAATCTTGTATGTGGAAAATTCTTCATTCTTGAGTGTGTTCTTGCATTACTGATGCAGCATCATAATTTCTTTTCGGCTCAGAGGATGACAATGCATACCTGGAATTGCATCCACTGACCTATTGGATAACTGGGCAAATTAGTCAATGCTTACTGTCAATTTTATTTCACTGCATCACACCTGGATCAAAACCCCTGGGGGTTGTACACCTCTGCTATTCTAGACCTGCTTAGCAGTCCTGTCAACATACTTCTTTGAACTTCTTTTACAGTGGTACTGTATCTTGGTAACAGCTTCTTGCACCAGCCAGCTACACAGAGGACTAGTCAATAAAAAAACCTAATCAAAATACTATATAAAATATCCACAAAATGGCCAAAGGCATTGAAAGAGCTGAAATTAATTCTCTCAGCAACCAGGGTGTGAGTGAGTTCAGTATACCAGTAAAAATTCTTTATCCTTGCTGACTTTAAAGTACTTAGCCTTTTTCAGGAGCAGTTCTGGAGAACAAGTTACTTTCTCAAGCTCCACCAGTGGCACTGCATTTAGCCTTCTTTCTTTGGTTAAAACAAGAGTACAGAAAATAAACTGTGATTATAAAATGCACAGGTAAATAGATCTTCTTCATATTAATTTCCATATTCACCTCAGTGAGCAGTTCACCCCTCCAAACTTGAAAAAGTCCCACATTAAAAAGTAGCATCATCCACATAAAGGAACAGTGTTTATCTGTCTGAGATGTCTCCTGGAAACTTTTTGTCTGATTTTCTGAAGTCCAGTTTACAGACATCACTATGTCTTGCAAAAGTAAAGAGCTTTTCAAATAGAATTTGCTTTTAAATCATAATTATTGTAGGTAACAGGTCAAAAATTTATTGTTCCATTATAATCCATAACAAAGCTGCCCCTTACTTCCCTCAAGCCCAAAATTGCCACAATTTGATTGCATTAAATTGATACCTTTCCTTTTCCTCCGAGGTATTGCTTGCTCTTCCACATCCTTATACCTGATACAAGTTTTTCACCCTAAAAGAACTTCTATGTCTTTATAGAGGATAAGGAACTACAATCTGTGTTATTCCTCATCACTTAGACCTTTGGAAAGGTGAAACTTTGGCAAAGTGAGCAGGTGGGTCTGCCAATTTCTTGGTTAATTCTTAGCAAAATACTCTAGTGATAGCTCTTCCTTGTAAATATTTTTTTCTCAGAATATTGTAAACTCATTCCTATACCTCTCAACATTTACTATAATAACATCAAAATGTATTTTAATTTTGATATAGTTTATTTTTTTTTTCACTGTGGAGTTTTCTGTTGACTCTAATGAAATTATCCAGGGCTCAGGATGTTATTGTGGTTTTGATTAACAGTATTAAGTTGTTTGCCATTCTCTTTCTCACCGACCATCAAGGTTCTAGTTGTTTCAGGACTGATCACATTCATAATTAATCTATGACTGTCATTCCCTCCATGAAGTGCTTTATATAGTTAGAAAATGAGAAATTCCACTAGGTTAAAAAACAAAACAAAACAAAACAAGACATCAAAAATAAAATTTTTTTCAGTCTCTGTCATTTTTTGTTTTCCTTGGGGGACCCTCTTTTTATTACGTATCCACTGAACCTGCAACCTAAAAGGTTAAAAGTTTTTGCTGCAATGCAAGATGACTGCTCAAGAGGTAACTGTCATTGTGCTTATTTGGCATATAGGTAAACAAAAAAGCATAAAACCCCAAAAGTTAACCTATTTAGTGTCTCTCATGAGATGTGCTAGAGTGGGATCTCTTCTACACTAGAATGAGAGAGCTGCAGCGCAGATCCATGGCATGCTTGCTGTATTACAGCTGTTAGCTTCTATTCCAATGGAATTACCTTCATTCCTCCTGATCCTAAAAAAAAATGTGTTTTGCTAGACCAGTAACACTTAACTGCAGGAAGTGAGTACTGGCTATTCTTTCTCTTATTCAGCAGGCAAGTTATTTGTTAATAAAATAATGCCTAATTAGAATACCACTTGCAAGCAGCACTGACTAGATAGGATATTAAATATCCATTTAAAGAAAACACATGCTTTTTAGAAAGAGGAAACCACTTGCTGGCTCTTGTTTGTTTGGTCTGCAGACTAACAAGTGAGCTGCTGTATATGAGAAAATACTTATGCATAGTTTGTTATCAGGTATGAGAAAGGAGATCTACTTATAAATTAACAAGTTAGAGCCTGCATTTGAAAATGCTCTGGTGCTGCTGCAAGAATTAATTATACCTGTAGAATGTAAACTTATTAGTAAAGGTCTGTAGAAAAAAAAAAAGCAACTCTTGGATAGGAGCATAATAAAATGGAATATTTTCTCCCTTCAGATATAGTATCTGGGATCTAACAGTACTGCCACAGAATTTTTTGGTTGGCAATAGAAATCCAAGTAGAGTGAAACAGTGATTTGCTGTTATGTTGGTTCATGGAAGACTGCATAATCTCGAGGAAAGGTGCTGTGCACACTTATCTTTGATTTATAACTCTGTAAATGCACAAAGTTCTGGTTCATCTATGTGTGTTCTGAGCTCAGTGTAAAAGATGTAAAACCAAGTTGGCTGCCCCACATAAATATTTAATCCACTGTAATCAAGTTAAGGACACAGCAATAGCATGAACACAAGCCTTTAGCTTTGCATGCCATATTAATGTGAGTCACTACAGCTGATTTAATTTGAATATTTTTAAACATACACTTCTGCAACAGAAATGGGTGTTAGTCTTTTCTTTCTTACACTGTGTTATAGATATTTATTAGGGAAGTACTTTATTCTCTGTGTGTGCATGACTATTGTTTCAAAATTCAGAAAACTTGAGTGCTTTTCCTCCCTAAAAAGCCACATTTTTCTTCCCTAAAAGCACTATTTATATTCCTTAGTTGTTTTTGGCCACAAAATAGTCTCTACATGATTTTCAGTGCTGTCTTGTAACTGCTTCTAAATGTTTTTTCTTCAAACTATTTTTAAAAACTTTTTTATATAGCAATAAACTTTCATTTATTTTCTCACCTTGCTGTGTGTGAAAAGTGAAGGAAAAATCTTTAATTTTAACACTGTTTTTATGATGTGGTGTATGAAACTCAGTTTCATGTGTGGTTTGGTACACAAACTCACGGAGTTAAATTATTTCTATGAGTCAGGGGTAGTCAAAGTGTAATCAGCCATGAAGTTTGTGTTTCACAAAGCTGCTTACACTGAATAATTCAATATTTGAGCTTTAATGATATTTGAATAGGAATTTGTATGCAGACTGTAGAGTGAATAGATGAAAGAAGGCAGACAAACTTTTGATTTCTGGCTGAATCATTAGTATGAGATGGCTTTTCAGCTCGCTGTGGGATCAGCCCTCCCTGAGCCCCCCACCTGCTGCAGGTGACCTCCAGCACCTCCACTGGCTGTGCACAGCCCCTGGGGCTTGCCACATCTTTTCCCTGGGGTCCTGAGCCACAGAACACCCATGGATGGCCTCTGATGGCAGAGCTGTCATCGTTAGGGATGTCATCTGAGAGTCAAGAGACAAACCCCATGCAGGTCAGGGTTGGCACTGGCAGGGAATATTCTCATTCCAGCTCTGAGTGAGCCCCGGCTGTGACTAACTAGGGAAGTGTTCTTGGGGAGCACAGCTTGTCTCTGCCTGGGGGAGGACAAACCGTACCCATCACTCCTTGTCAGTGCCAGATGGGAGGGAAAGGGTGGAGAGGGAAGCCAAAACGAATCCAGAACACAGGAAACATACTTCAGAAATGTCTGCATGGGGATTTTCTGCCTATACCAGAACAGCCTCTGGCCCCTTCTGCACAAAGTGTGACAGGGGCATGAGTGTCAGTGATGGGAAGAGGCAGAAGCTTCTTTGTTGTGGTGCTTGCAGCATGGCTCTCCTGACCATAGACCCACTTGGAATCCCTGGAGCCAGGGCTGAAGCTGTTCTGGGCCAGGCATGCTGCAGGGGTACTGCAGCCCCTTGTCCACCCTGCAGTGCTGCCCCTGCTGCTCTGGCAGAGGATGGTGCCCTGCCATCCTGCCCTGGGGCTCTGAAGAGCTGCAGGATGGAGGCTCAGCAGACAGGGGGGAGGGGGAAAACTCTGTGGATGTTTTGGCTGACAATCATGTGCAGCTAGAAGTCAAATTGCCTGGTTGCCCTCAAACATTTCAGCTTTGTGCTGGTCTGCCATGTGGCCAAGAAGACCCTGAAAAGGCCCTGGCCAAGACAGCAGCTTTCAGCCCAGGGAACATTGATGGATTGTACTGGCAAGCCCAGTTCTTCTGAAAGAGCCCAGGCTCCTGTGTTCAAGAAGTTCCACCTGAATATGAGGAAAAACTTCTTCACTGTGCAGTAACTGCACTGAAACAGATTGCCCAGAGAGGTGATGGGGTCTTCCTCACTGATGATATTCAGGATCTGTCTGGACAATCCTAAGTCTGGGATGATCATACTTGAGCATGGAGATTGGATCAAAGACTGCTGTCGTCCCTTCCAGTCTTGCCCATTCTGTGATTCTGTAATTCTGTGACAAAAAGATGCCAATATCAGTATGGAAATGGTGCAAAAAACCTTTTACACAAATCAGACTTTGATGGTCAGTTGGATCCTAAATAATTTACCTTTTGAGTGTATTCTGTCTTCAAGGAGATAATCCAAATTACAGTTTGAAGAAGTATTATTGCTTTAGATTTCTTACTAAATAATTAATGTGCTTAAACATTTTCTGAAACAAATTTGAATCTGAAACAAATAAATATGTCTGATGAGCAGCTCTAGTGCCCATATTCATATTTTTCAGTATGCTATATATTTTTTAACTTTTGATTTAGATGGTACTATGTTATCTCCAGGTTATGAGGGATTCAGGAAGAAATGAAAGGTACAGTCCAAACTCCTGCATTATCTCAAGTAGACTGTACACTGAATTTCTAATGGAATTTCTCTCAAAGGGTCTTAATCTTAGGCTCTTTCTACGGTAGTCTGAAAAGAACAAGATAGAATCTGCTTATCACCCTTTCCCCTTGAAAGCACAGGAAAGGTAAACAAGAAAGGCAACTTGTCAGCACTGAGACAATTACTTCTGTTTCTAAGATCACAGCCTAACACTGATAAGGGACTTTTATAAGGGATTTTTGTATCCAGATTAGAAGAAATCAGCAAGTGTGCATGGGCATTCTACTATCTAGATTTCATGTTGTTTCCTGTGTCCTTATGTATCTAAGGGCAAAGTAGTTTCACTTTAATTTCACTTTACTTGGCATCAGAAAGAAACAAAACAAACTAAGACAACAAAAACAACAACAACTAAAAAAGCCCACAACAGAATAAAACCAACCAAAAACTAACAAAATCAACCCTATTGATCTATTCTGGAATCAATTATTTTATTTTACCAGAGTATACTATGAGAGAAGATGCAGACCTGCATTGCCTAGCAGTGGAAGATACACCAGTAGAAAATACTTTTTCCACGTAGCTACAGGTGATGCACCCCATCCTTTAAGGGAAGGGAGCACCCAGGATTCATAGACATTGCTGTCAAACAACAAAAGCCAGAGGGTCCACAAAAAGTTTGATTTGTAAATTTTATGCAGCAAGGAGACTGGTATGTTAGTCCTTCTCTCTGGAGCTAGTTTGTTTGTTTTCTATGCTAAAATATGTTATTATGCACAGTCCATTCTTCTAGACCTTTCTGGAAATGGGTCAGAGGCCTTAAGGGGTGGTCCTGTTTCCCTCTCCTGGGTCATCCTTTGTTTAGCAGTCCATACCCACTTCTCAACCTCATTCCTCTACCTGTGTTCTTGCTGTGCTGTGCTTATCTCCAGGAGCCAGAAAAAGGATGTTTGTCACAGAAAAAACGCTGCCTCCACATGTCCCCTTTTCCCAGCCACATCCTGCCCTTTCTCAGAGCACTTTATTACCAGCAGCCCTTGGTTGGCTCCGTGGCTATTCAGCCACTGGTGCTCGAGATATCAGCATTAGCCCCTTTTCTTCTAGGCTGATGCTCAAGGTTCTGCCCACAGACAGCCCTTTTCTGGAAAGCACTTGTCTTCTCTTCTTTTGTTGGTCCCATTCTGCAAGCAGGTGTGAAAAGGTTAGATAATAGACCTTTCACTCAGCAATCTTCCCCCAGAACAGAAATGTGTGCTCTCAGGAGAAAAGCCTGCCTTCTATGCTAGCAGAGATAGAAGAGATAAAGCCATTAAGATTTTTCCCACAGAACAATCTTTTATGAAACCAGGAACAATTTTGCCAATTATTTGTTCATTTTGAAAATTGACATTTTTTTCTCTGCAGATCATAACAATCTATGAAGCATCTTGCTCACCTAGCAGCTTAAATCCCAATGAAAGATGCTTTGAGTTCTTAACTTATTCAGCTTTTTTTCGACATTGGAGATTCCAGTTAAGCAAATACCAAACTAATCCAGTGTTTGCTTTGCTTCTCATTTAAACCTTGGGGTTTTTTTGAAAAAAAAACCACAGAAAATCCTTTTTTCCTTTTCCTGAACTAATTAATTTATTATTAATTTTAATTAATTGGGACAGATCTGTTTACTTAGCAAAGCTAACTTATTTTATTTTAGAATGTGAAACCACAAAAAAAAACATGTCAATGGTACTTGATCTTTGGACAAAATATTGGTCAAAATAACTGTGTACATCGTGTGACTGGGTACCTTATCTTCTATAACCTCACAATAAGGACCATAAAAGTCCTCACTGAGCAGAAGACCACATTAATAATGTATCTTTAATCATTCATGTGGAAAGAAACAAGAAAGAGAGAAGCTGACAGAAACACTTTGTAGTAAATAGTACTTCCAAGACAAAGTATACCATTGAAAAATCAAGAATTAGTAAATAAATTCAACATGTTATTATGACTGTAATAAGACTCATCTGTCTCCAGGGTAGAATCACAAGTAGAATCACAATTTATTTTCCTAACCACCAAGAAAACCTTCCTACGGAATTTACCTACTTTTTTTTTTTTTTTTTAAATAACAGCGAATTCTTTCTATACACTGCACAGATGGCACACTCAGGCAAATAAGGGGGAAAAGTTGGAACAAAACTCAGGGGCAGACTGTGATATATCTGATTCTTTTCATTAATGCTGCGATAGTCTTAACCACAAACTAAAATGTCTATCAACAGGCTAAAAGCAACAAACCTGCAGTCATTTCTCAGCCCAAACCTCAGTCAATCTCAGTTCAGAGCCACAACTTGGGCAGAAGTGCAAAGTCTGGGTTTATGAGATATCTGTCAATCCAATGACAATTTACAAAATTTCACTTTAAAGGCAGCTCCATATGTAATCTGATTTCAGATACAGTGTTACATTTCCCTTCAGAAAAATGCTCAATTTTTCAGATTTATTGTATCTGTTTGATTTTAGTGTAAATCTTTTATTAGTGTAAAAATGAGTCCAGTATACTTTAACCAATATTGTGCATTATGTGTATACAGTGTCAGCAATGTAGTGTAAATAGGTTTTATTTAGTGTTACTGTGTTTATGATGAAGGAAAAGTAGCTCTTTTAAAACATTATTATGTAAATATATTAATAATTTAATATAATTATATAATGTGAATTTTGACAGATACATTTAATGTCATTAAATGCTAAAATGAATTTTAAAAAAATATCAAAACTCCAAAAATGGGGATTTTAAAGAATGTTGATAGTAACACAGAATAGTACCAGAAATTCAAACTATTGTGTGTGAAGAAGAAAGGATTTACTTATATGCTTAAAGATGCATTGAAACTTGGATAGGGATAAGAAAATAAAACTGACACTTGTCAAACTAAATGCTGACTTTATATTTGATTTAGATGAATTCCTTTGATACAGACCAGATAAATCAATTGAGTTACTTCAAAGAAAATGGAAAATATACAGTAAACACTTAAATTTGTATCATTCTAAAAGAACAGCAGTGAGATAAAAACTTTTTTATTATATGAAAATAATCACCACCAGTCACTCTAGTTTTTATAAGCTTTGCAAACACTCATGTAAGCTATCTGTGTATGGACTAATGGATTTTCTATATTTTCAATGAGAAAGTAACTCTTATTTGAACTGTAATTAGCCACTTTCTGTCTCTGTCTCACAAGAAATTGCTTCTTTTGAGCCTAATCCAACCCAGAATTTATGTAAAATCTGTGCATTCATGGAAAATACTTGCATAAGGCTCAAGGTTCCCTTTAAAAAGAATTCTAAAATGATTCTTCTAGGCAGTAAAGATTTTTTGCATTAGGTGACTGGCAGTCAGTACTTCTGAGAAATATATCACCTATTAAGATCTTTGAATTAGAAATGGATTTTTAAATGTCTCTAATCCATGCTGGCGGTTTGGGATGTGAGACAAATTTCTATATACCTTTTGTGGGTATTTTGCTTTGATTTAGGAGCACAGTCTGCATTAGAATCAATTTGTATTTTGAAGTAATTTAGGCTTTATTCTGAACTTACAAAAACGGATTTTAAAACCAAAACGGCATTGGCATTTGAGCTGAATATGAGAACTGTGCTCCCTTCAGGGGATATTCAAAAGATGTTAGGTGTCAGGATGGGGAGTTTTCTGAGATAAGCAAAAGAATTCACTGAGAACATGGTCATATTTAAATCAGGGATGTTGGTGCCACATTACCACTATTAGGCAGGAGCTCTTCCTTTTTCAAGTGGGTCTGTCTGAAAGGAAACAGCTGCTCCTTCATTAATTAATTAAATCTGACTTCAGAAGAAGGAGCTTGGAGAGGATGTCCTGCCCATTCTCCCCACTTTTGCTGATGCAGCAGTGGTGAGGGCAACTCGAAGGTCTGAGTTTGGTGTCCTCTTGGCAAATGGACAACTTTTCAATTCTAGTAATCTGCAGGTATGTTGGAAGCTGTTTACTTTCCATGTAATTCAGTGAGCCAGAGAGATGTAAAAAATTGCAGACTGAGTCTGTAGGGAAGTGCTTGGTTCATCCAGCTTGAAGATGGAAATTCTGTGTTTCAGCTGTGCTCAGAGCACTCTTCGTTTGCTCTGCATTAAGCAATCACTGCATAACATATTGAAATACTTGAAAGAGGACTTGGAGCACAGGCTGTGTGGCAGACGGGAAAAGAAGTTAAAGGTGTGTTTCATTAATGCACATTAGTTAGACTTAGGTGTGAGAAATCCACTGAGCTCAGCTCAATCAAGTGGTGAGTGCTTCTGAGCACACCAGGAAGATTACTCTGTTGCTTCAAGTATTGAAAATAACCTGTGTTATTGTTTAATTATTTAAAAATTAGTGTTATATGAACTTAGGAATTAGGTGTTTTGAAGATCTAAAGTCAGAGCAGAGATGCCCTGTTTTTCTGGGTTTGTTATTAATTATTTCTGGAAAAGCTTATGTGTGAGCAGCACGGCTTGTGGTCTCCATATGTAAAAGCATTAGATGTTGTATCTTAATAGGAAACTTTATTTCCCATCTGAACATCTGATGCTGCATGATGACTCATAGAAACATCCATAATTTACAAGTGCCCTGTCTATTTCTAATCCAAAGATACTAAATCACCCAAAATTCTGTTTACTCTTGGCCTTGGATTTTAGTGTTGTTGCTGTTGGGTTTTTGTTTGTTTGTTTGTTTTGTTAGTTTGCTTTGGCCTAAATATTTGGTAAAGATGATGGTTTACTGCAGTTTAGGATTTTTTTTATAATGGTTTTTAATCGGCTTCATTCAAAACTGTCCTGTGAACATCATCTCTCAAAAATATAGAAATCATCAAATCTGTGGTGATGTTGATGTGCATGTGCTATGGTAAGCAATGTTGTAGATGTGATTGAAGGAATTAAATAACAAATCTGAGAGGGTGCTTGTGCCAGGGTTAATGGGAGGCAGGAGTAAAATTATGTAAAGGTTATTTTTCTTGACCGCTGTAGAGTTGTTCCTTTATATTTGCTGGGAAAAAAACCCCACTGGGAATCACTGCTCCAAGTTCCATTTCATTGTGCTTAGACTACCACAGTCAGAATTTAAAAAGAGAATATTTCACCAGCACAGGAGTTGTTGGATGGAGATGAGTACTAGCTAGAAAGTATTTAATTTTCAAAAATTTTTGTTCTGCTTTGGAGAAAAGAAGTATCATTAGGAGTGTATGGGAAGGCAGAACAGTGAAAAAAAAAAAGCTGCAGATAATCATGAACATCTATTGATTCAGGAGTACCCACTTGCACCATTGCAGAAGATGAATGTTCTGCATCTGCTCCAAACTAGATGGAAAATGTATTCCAATTCCAAAATCATTAGTGACTCTAGAACCCCTCCTCACAGGACTCCTTCTGAAAAGTATGATGGAAAAAAAAAAAAGATTTCAAGTTGTTTTCCTGACATAGAGAAACTTTCTTGAAGTATTCCTCATCAGACCCATTGAGTTGACATTATGGGAGCACTTCAGAAATAACACAAGCTGAGGAGTAGAGGATAGTACTTGCCTTGTTTTCCTGAAGGCATTCAAGATGTGGGCTCTCAACACCTGAATTACTCTTATAATTCTGTACAGCAAGTCACCAGCACCAGTAGCTTTCCCCCTCCAGCCATTGTTATATCAAATTTCCTTTTCCTCTGGGAATAATATATATTTAAACACTATTATATCTCTTTAGCTGAGCTCAAGAGGTAATTTGTGGAGTGTATTGATGTGAAATTTTGCAGAACTAGTATCTCTAAATCTTATCACTCAGGGATGCTGTTGGGCATTTACCATGGGGTGTTCCACTCACCTCAAGCAAGAAAAGGATTTATAGTTATGAGAAGTGTAAGAAAGTTCTGTTGGGCTAACTGAGAGCCCAGCTGGAACTGGAGTTTTCAAAATGATAATTTATGCCTTTCTGGAACGAGAAAAGATAGCAGAAATACTTAAAGAGGCAGATAGTTATCTTAAAAATTAACTTTTAATTTAAAAATTACGGAAATGTGTGGAGGTGAAGGCTGAATGAAACACAAATTCTAAACCAAAAGCAAATATATGTTTACTTTTAAGACGACATTATTAACTTTGGATGTTTTGCTCAAGTACGTCCTGTACTTTTCATACGTTGTTAAACTGTAATGATGCATAGATAGACCTTGGAAAAGCCCTTTGAAAAGGAATGGATTACAACCTGGATTTCTAAAAAAAAAAAAAAAAAAAAAAGGTAAAGCTCAAGTACTCATTGTACTCATGCAGTACAATGTAGTAGTAGCACTGCACTGAGACTGAGTTCAACATCGTTCTGGTAGCCTCCATCCCATCTGAAATTTCAGAAGCAGCAGTCCATGTGCTTGGCACTTATTCTAAGTGATGCTGTTTTAAAATAAACAAAATCTGAGAGCTAAAGGGAGCATTGAAGTGTATGGAGAAGTTCCCAACAAGTCTGGATGGAAGGACTTAGCTGTGCACATTCACTTGATCTGTAAGCTGTTCACTGAATCAAATGTATGAGCTCCGGAAAGAACTGGGGCTGCAAGAGCAGAAACAAACAGCAGTACAAACTCCTCGCGGGTTCTTATTGTCTGATCCATTTTGAAAGAGTAGCCAAAGAATCACTATTCACACTGCAGAGCAAATGCAGAAAAAAGTCCTGAAACGGCCTGCTGTATTTCCCTGCCATCAGTCATCCATGGCCAGCTGAAAATAAAGCATGTCAAATGCAAAAGGCTTTAATATGCACCCAAATATTGTGGTTTGTAAGATACAGAAAACACCTTTTTTTTTTTTTCCATCTTAGTCATTGCAACTCTTGTTGTAGGTGAATTAGAAAAATTCAACAAACTTGTTAATTGTCACTGGAGGATACGGGGAGATAAAATACAAGAATCTTCTTGTGGCAAAGGGACGCCTGTTTGAGAGAACGGAGATGTAAACCACAGCCTTATGTAGTGTCAGCTACTGAGAAGTCTGGATGCTTTAGTCAAATGTAATGGGCTAGTAAAGTTTACTAATGCCGCCCTAATTCACGATAGCACAGTAGCAAAAGGACTTGTGCTCAGCACTGTGCAAGGACTTGTCCACACACTCTTGTTTAAACCATTCCATGCAGCCGCATTTACCAACGCATTGAGAAACAGTGATAAAAGGTCTGAGCATTTTCACAAAGACAGAATAGTCACAGCTGGCAAAGACCCATAATCAGAGGTGCTAGAGCTTCTTGCTCATGATTTGTTCTCTGTGAATGTTTGCACCTTCCTTGGGGCTTTGGTGAAGTGTCTTGCTGACCATTTTGGGCACTAGAGCCAGAATAAAGAAAGCAGAGCTCCTAAATTACTCATGCCTGACATTACAGCATATAGAGAAATTATGTGCATCAACAAGGGAACACAGAACTTTGCAGAAAACCTTCTGTGAGTTTGCACAAGGCTTCCCAAAATACCAGTACTTGAGGGACTCTGTTTAAAGACTCAGAGATATTACCAGAAATGCTTGAGGTAACCTTAACACTGTTGGAGCTCCCACAGAGAAATATTGATCATAATGGTTCTGCTGTTCCTTTTGAGCCTTGGAGCACAACACCCCTTCCTTTTTAAGTTCTGGAGTTCATTATGCACAAAGTATCTGACATAAGAGCTGCAGTTAAGTGTGCACTGCAGTTAAAGTAGGGTTCCTTTACAGGAACATGTAAACCTGTGTTTTTAATAGGATTTTTTTCTTTAGGTTTTTAATATTTATATCTGCTCCTTAGGGAACTTATTGCTTTTCTGTCTTCTGGTGTTCTGTTCCTTACTGGTTGCACAATAGCAGAGAGTCAAGAACATTACTTTGGATAAATTGGGAAGTAATTTTATCTTCCCATTTTCTATGAAAGGTAATTTTTTTGGTTTTTTTTGCAAAACCAAAATGTTTTATTCTTGAAAAAATTTAAAAAAAAAAACAAACACACATTTTCAAGTAATTTTGAGCTCTAAGCATGGGATATTTAGGCATAAGTTGAACCAAAATGCCATTTGTAAAATACTTAATTTTTTTCACGTGTTTTTATATGTGTTCAAATTAAGAACTTTATAATTTTCTCTATTTTTTTAAAGTAACTTGGTGTGACTAAAATAATTTTTAAGTGGTTTCCTTTGTGTTTGACTGCTATTTTTGGGAGGTCTCAGTGTGGAGAGAATGAAAATGTAAAAAGAAGTTTTTGAGGAAATCTTGTCTGTTTCAGTTGCCTAACTTTATGGTTTTTATCTGCAGATAAATTAAGGCATCTTTTCAAAGCACCTGTCTCAAGTCATCCATGGTGAGGGAAGAAAAATTTAGGATCTTCCTACCTGCCAATAGATAGATTCAATAACAAAATCTCAAATAATCCATCAATAATTCAAAGGAATTGCTGCTTTCACACACTTAATGCTGCCTTCTGTGCTATGGATGAAAATCTGCCTTAGGCAGGTGATCAGTACCAGGCCTGTGTTCTGTCTAAATCCCACATCAAATCCTCCACATTTTATACATATATATATATATATATTCATTATCAACTCCTTTTCCATCCCACAGCAGATAATGTAGCACAAGTGGGGGTAACTGAGTCATTTTCTCATTATAAACTACTTTACAATTCAATGCAAAAAGGAAAAAAACCCACTCTACATTAATATGTATAAGAATTTTTAAAGTTGAGAAATGTTTCACATAGAAGCCAAGTCAATCTTCTTCACATATGTACTATTTTATTACAGAATTATATTTACAGTTTAGTTTCATGCTTCTATATACTTCTGCATGTTTATGCCATTGTAGAAATATTATGATGGTAAATACCTTCAAATTTCATAATCTGTGGTACAAAACTATTGTTGGGTTGAATTGCTATTGATATTTATGAAGTAGAGACGGCAAAACCAGGATTCAATCAATAATTCATAATTAATTGTATATTCAAATTAAACATGCTTAAGATTCAGTGTGAGATTCAAATACATTTTGTGCATAAGTATATTTATTTCATGCCTGGATCACTGCATACTCAAATAAGCTATGTTCAGCTACCGCATATGGGATGTGGGACTTGAATCAGTACTTTTTGGAAATCTTTTATATACTCAGTTTGCTGAGTCATTAATACCTATCACCAGGTAAATTTACTGGGGCTAGGGGAGGGGGATGTTTTCTTTGTTTTAGGTTTTTGTGGGGTTTTTTTTTTTTTTTTCTGTTTGGGTTTTTTGGGTTTTTTTTTAAGGTTTTGATAGAAACAATACTAAAAGAATATGCTGGTACAAAGAAATATGGTTCAGTAAATGCAGAGCAAAATTCTTACTCTGTTTAATCTGATATTAAAACTCCAGGTGATTGAAAGGAAATCACTGGTACCCCAGTCCAAGCAGGGCCCATTTTTGTTGTATGCTGCCCTTTGCAAGGAATAGAAGTATAGATATTTTTTTTACAATTAGTAAGGTATTCTCTACCTTGGTCAGTAGAAATGGATGATAAAGGGAGCAGTCTAGATGTGGTTACTTCCTTAACTTCAGATTACTAAACTCTGAGAGGGACAGTCCTTAAAATGTGAGGGAATGTTTCTTTCACATTCTAGAAACTGCCTGAAACGGAGATAGAATTTTCATCAAATATTTTGCCCTCACTCAGATGAAATTGTTTGAGTAGCCAAATGTTGCTGTTCTTTGAACTGTCTCACACAAATTGCAGTTTAAGTTTGATGTCATTATAGGACATGAAACAACACGACACGAATGCGCTGCTGTTCTCAAGGTAGGAAAAGGAAGTTTATTTTCTGACTCCAACCTTTATAGATTTCTAAAGGTGACAGTGGATTGGAGGGTGAAAGTGCCATCTCTCCAATGACACTGGACAAACCAACAGTCCATCAAATTTCTCCTCCTCTGTAAAAGAATGTAAAACAATAAGTTGTTTACAGAAAGTGTGTGAGAAACTTTGCTACAAGAATGCAACATCAGAAAGCTTACAAAATCTTTAAAAAAATCAAAGCAACATTTTCTCATCTGGTCATTTCCATTCTTTGTGTCCCTCTAAGGCTGGGTGTCTCTGAATGTGTCACAAGACTGTGACTTCTCATGTGCTGTGTCAGTAGCAAGGTTCCAGTAGGTTTCAGCTGCTGTAAAGGATGAGCTGTGAAGCCCAAACTGCACAGGGCCAGGAGATGAGCCTAGATACAGCTGATCCTCCACTAGCACAAGCAGACATATTATGGGTTTATTTATTTATTTTTTTCAATAAATTGACAAGTCCTATCGCAGAAGCTACTCAGATTTATCCTTTGCTTGACAAGCAGTCCCCAAACCTCTCTGCTGGAACAGTCAGGAATTGTCAGCCCCCAGGTTCTACAGGAACACATTGCTTTGGGTAAATTTCCAAAAAGAAGCTGGGCATCTAGCATAAGCCCTGCCTTGCTGCCAGCTGGCATCCCAAAGGGCTGACAGGAAGCAGAAGGCCTTGGGAATTCCAGCTTTCAGGCATGCTGTCCTCATTTTTCTGAGATAGAAGTGTGCATAGCTTGCAAGGAAATCAATACTAGAATTGTCTTAATGACAGTGGAGTACAGAAGACATGTTTCTGTGGGGAACTGTAAAATCCATTACTTTTAAAATTGAAATTAACTAGAATTTTATAGTATTTATTTGCTCTCTGAAATGGGATTATTGTTCTTACCCTGTAGGTATGTTGTCTACATGTTCCCTTCAGAGAGAGCAATCTTTCAACTGACTGTGAGATCTAACTATTCTAGATTTTGGTTAAGATCACCCTGGACACAACAAAGCCTGATCATTTATTTTTCTTTCTTTGTGGCTCAGAGAGACACTAAAATGTCACTTGGTACTTGAGTCATCCCACACAGCATTCAAATCTCTGACCTTCTGGGTCTGCTGTTGTCCACTGATTTTCTTCTTACCTTGTGTACTTGCTATTTTTACTTCCAGCACACAGTAATGATGTTCTCAACCATTTGGATGCTGATGATTGGCAGTTTATGCTTTTTCTGTTGAAAAGAAATATGGCAGTTCATGGAAACATTTTAGGATAATTGTCAGCACAATGTATTTCAAAAATGCGCAAATAATAAATTCCTGGCAGAATAGTAAGATACATTTGATGTGAGTCACTGAAGAGAATTTTATCTATGTAGCTGTTTTGTATATGAGACAGTAATTTAACTTAGGGCCTGGTTGGCCATTCCCTTCTTTGTGTGTATGTCTTCATACAGAAAACTAATCTTTTAATCAAAGTTCCCCGTTATTTGATTTATTATACTTTGTTAAGGCTTATTAGTTGGGTTTGGGTTTTATTGTGTTTATTGTTGATTTCTTTGTTAGGTGGGCTGGCAATAGTAAATTGTAAGTTTGTAAAGTAAAGTTGAAATGAAATAAAATAGCCCACGTGGTGTGCTTCTTTTATCCTGTGTCTGCACTAGAGTTATGTTTTTATTAGCTAATGTGGTACATTCTGATTCTCTATTGCATTTTAAGATTTTTGCTGTTTACAAGTAGTCATGCGATACAACAGGTACAGTTTACCATTTGTTTTGCGAGACATCTGAAAAACAAGATCCCTGTATTTAGTTATAGTTGTTGTTTTGTTTTTTTTTCCTAAAATTCTAGAGCTGTTGTGGTTTAGCATATACAGGAAGTTGTAGCGTTTCTTTTAGAGATCTTATTTGGTTTGTGATGGAATAAATATAGGATAATAATAAAGTGATTTTTTCTGTGGTAGTAGTTGTATTTTCAGAGTGTACTTTGGTTTTTCTTGCTGTGCCTTTTTTTGTAAGAATATCAAGATAATAATTACTGGAAAAGTCATATGTATATTTACATGCACATATATGCACACATCATATATGTACCTTTAAAGCTGAGGTTTTTGTTGATCTCAGTTAATTTTGTTTTGCTTCGGACCTCTCTATACATAAAGACACTTTAACAAGAAAAAATCAAATCTCTACAGATAATTTCTATAAATTACTTTGCTTTGGATTCATGTAAAGACAATTTGTTTGACACAAAGACCATTTAAAGCAATAATAACTTGTTTTCCATTTCATCTTCGACATGACCAGTTAATGTTGATCCAGTACACATTTTTCTCTATGTCTATACCATGATTTTTAATTAGTTTAAAAATTAACTTAACCTTTTCAGGTCATGACTGCTATTAATACTATTCTACGTATAAGTTCTTGGCTGCACTTGGGTTTTCTGTGCCAGTTTTTCTTTCCTATATGTTAATGGTAATGGAAGTATTGGGCTGGCAGTATACCCAGTGGCAGTGGTTTATCCAGCTAGAAATAGCTTAAGGTCTCCAGGTTTATGCTTACCCTTGGATGAAGCAGTGATACTCAGGTTTCCAACAAAGAGAGCTGAAATCAAGAAATCGTATAAAATTCAGAATTTATGGCTAAAATTCTATATTAGGTGTTTGCATGAGTGTTTACCCATTTCTCATTTAGGCAATTTCACAACCACAGATGTTATTTAAAAAAAAATACTTACTCGTGATCTCTAGATCAAAAGCAGATTTTTATGTGGTGATGATAAAAAAACCCAAACCAAATTCTAACCACTTAGAACTTACATATAATTCTTGTAGGCATGACTTGCTAAATTAAAGCTAGGTTTAGACTTTAAATACAAATTTTCTGTAAACTATTGGGGACTGTCTTTTGTACAAGGCAGATAATGTTAGATACAGAAGAAAGAAATAAGTTGCTTAGGAAAGAATTATCCCTTACTGATAGTTTCAGCAATAGCTGCCTTCAGTCATAAATCGTGTGATGCAAGATGTCCTGACCCCTGTGGAATTGAAGCCAATTAGAAATAACCTCTTTATAGCTTTTATTTGCAAATAGAAGGGGGGCAGGGAGGAAGAAGTGAGTAATAGCTTTACATCAGAGTCCTTTAAATACACAGGCAGAGGTGAAATGTTGATGGAGCAACATGGTCTCATTACCTTGGACTGCCTGTCTTCTGTAATTACAAGTTACAAAATTCCAAGTTGTGCCCCTTTTGTAAACAAAATGGCTCAAAAGAGAAAAAAAAATTTAAAAAAATAGGTGTTGTAATTATAAAGATTTTTCTCAGATGACAGTTGTCTGCTAAATATTGACTGGAGCTCTCCTCAGCTGTCTATTGTACAACTTAATAGACACCACATTCCTGGAAACACAGTGGAATTTTGATTGTGGCATAGAGCTATTGACATGATCTTTACTCTTTGAGAATAGCAGAAAATATCTAGGAAGCAAAATAGAGATGCTTATGTTAACTCTATCATTTTGACAAAATTGTTGTACCTGGCCTTTGTGGTCCTGGGAAGTTCTGGAGGATATATAAAAGTTCAAATAAGAAGGCCAACATCATCCATCAACTGCCATGGGCAGACAGAATAGGCTGTGTCTACCTTTCCCTTCCAGCACTTCAAATGCTGCAAAGCAGGGTCAAGCCATATTCATTGCTGTGACCCTCTAGTGAGGTTACACGAGGCAACCCATAGTCAGAGAGAGCAAAAGGTATCCTACAAAGGCAGAGAATCTCATCTAATTCATCCATACACATCAAGGATAGCGTCAGGAGCCCCATCACAGCATTGTGTTTATAATTGTCTATGCAGTTTTGAGTCATTCAGAGAAAGACATGAAGATAATGAAGGATACATCATTATTTAGTAGCCTCAGTAAACTTATTCTTTGAAACGCTGATTATTAAGATGAAGTTTATATGCTAACCAGCATAAAATAAATAGTGGAATTATGATGAAACAAACATAAAGGTGATCACAAATACACAGTGACAAAATTCACTTATGAGTTCTCACAAAAAACTGGCAAGGAAAGAAAATATCTCTCTGTGTGTACAAAAGGGCTGCACTACACACTGCAGTCTGTAGAACTGTGTGGAAGTAAACTTGTTTTGGTCTGAGTTTGGTGCCACCATTGCAGAGTGATGATTAATACTGCATTGCCCTGCTTCCTATACTCTGCACAAGTGCTGGGGCACAGAACTGTTACTGCTGATACGTTAGTCAGAGATAAAGGGGGAGCTTTGTGTCGTCTCACTGAAATTGTTCTGTTTAATGTCCAGCTTCTGATTCAGAGTGAGGAAAATGCAAAGAGCTGGTGACTGCTGTTAGGACTAAATTGTGGTAGCTTCCAAGAATAGGTGGCATGACAGACGAAGTGCTGTCTGAGGGATACAACCCAACCTGTTTCACAGGATCAGGTTTCAAGAATGTGTGCATGAATTGGATTTTATTTGATTGAGAGCAGCATCTGTGTGGGTGAGGAACAGAGGGAGTACTTTCCTAATGCTTTTTTTCCTGCTTTTGATCAAGCAAAATCAGAAAACCAACCCAACAGCTAAAGCAGAGCAGACTGCAGGAGTGCAGGTCTGAAAAATCTCAAAGAAAATGAGGGAAAAGACATTTAGCGCTGTCAGTGGATAAACTCTTTCTTACACTTTGTCATATACATCAACAGAAGTAGGCCTTTAAACAGATATATATATTTTGTACATGAGCAACACTAAATTAAAGAAACCCCTAATTCTATCTACTGTTTCCTTCTGAGGATGCAAGTTGTGTTATTTCACTGTTCCACTCAAGAAGGATATATAATAACTTGTATCTATTATGAATTAGCAAAATACAAAACATGCATTTGCTCTAACCTGATAGGCAAGGAAGTTTATAGATAACACTAATAAAGAATGAATTCTCGTTCTTCTGTGTGGATGAAAAGTGTATGTGAAGGTAATGCCAGCTATAGGGATGCTGCTATAGGTTGTTATAAAGGGAGAAAAGGATTTATTTAAGTACTATCAGAAGACCTCATGGGCTTATAGAGGAGATACAGAGCACAATCATATCTTTTAGGTGTGCCAAGTGTTGCCACTCAAAGCTGAAGTTGAATCCTGTTGTCCTTGTGGTATTCTGCAAAAAAATCCACTATTTCTTCAGCATTAAATAACATAAGGATTATTGTCCTTTTAGACAGGTTCTCTTCTCAGCTGTCTAGCAGAGGTCTCCTAGCCCTGTTAAACTAAAGGGGATCACATATGAAGTTGTTTTATTTTCAGTTGTATTATTTTTTCCTAAGAGTTTTTCTTTCTTTTGCCTATCACTCTTTGACACATATGGAAACTATTACAATATGTATAAATAATTTATTTAAAACCCACAGACGGACAAGAGCTATTTCAAATCTGTCTTACTGAAGAAAAGCAAGGGCCAGAAAGAACAAAAATATGCCCACAAAGAAAAATAAGACTATAAAAATAAAGTGTAGATATGACAGGTCATTTAACAAGGAAAGAATAAAAGTAGCTTTGGGAGAAATGTAAAGCTACCACCAGGGCTGTACACCAGTTATTTTATGAAGTAATCTTGGGTACTATAATCAGATCCCATTGTGATCATATGTGGGTGTTCCCCAAAAAAGGTTAGCAGGATGTATCTATGGCTAATGATATTTATATTTTTGTAAATACGTAAGTATGATGTATAAAACAGAGGAAAGGATAGAATTAAGCCAGCTTGGGAAATTTTCTGGCAATAGAAACCAGCTGTATCAGACTCAAGAAAGACACCAAAAATACCCCAAATCTCCTTACCACGCCATAGTCTCTAAGTCTGCGTACGGATTAAATCTTTATCTGCAAGACAGAAGAATAAAAGATAAATAATTAAAATTGACAGGAGTCTCACATACACAGGCATTTGAACGTGGACAAACCTTTTGTGTTTTCTAATTCAAGTCTACGTATTGATAAGTAGTGCAAAAAATAGACATGCTGGCAAGGGTGAGAGTGAGTTCTGGGAAACAAGCATAAACCCCAAGAATTTATCCCAGAATCTGTTAAAATGATGGATTTTCCTACTATGTACAGGGAAAATTAATGTGCTTGTAGCTGACTCAGAAATTAAGGATGACAGGCTGCTGTTGACCAGCCAAAGTTTGAATAGTGAACTGCCTGTGTAATTATCAATATTAAATCTCCATTCCATGGCAGTGGAAAACCTCGCCCTATAGATGACATTCACGTGTAGTGAAAGCTTCAAATGACAAGTAACAGCTGAAAGCACACAGAGATGGGATTATTGGTGGTTTGCAGCAAGAGGACAAGGCCTGTGTTGGAGTTGTGTGCATTTGTTAGCATTGGAGGATTTGCCAGGTTGGAGATAATTACATATCTTTGTCTTTCACAAACACAACTTCTTGGTGGTGCAACATATAAGCAGAAAAGTGGTTTAGCCCAAAACTTATATAAGGTAGATTCACCTCAAATATGACACAAATCTCATTACCATCAGAAATGGTTGAACTTTGCAAAAAGATGTCTCATTCTACTCAGGTTCTCTCTAATGCAACAGCAATTTGAATAAAATATATGGATAAAAATGTGAATTTCCCTTAACTTTGTGTAAAGCCATTAATTATTTATCATCTTTTACAATATTACATTTCCTTTTTTAGTTTAATATGACAACTTATGCTAATTGCTTAGGGTACTTACTATCACAGGCAGTTTTTATATTTGCTCTTTAAATATCTGTTTAAAGCACATGTTAAGTTTATTATCATCATCTTCATCAGTCAATATATTCGATTAATATACAGAAAAATCCTCTTGAAATTGCTATGTGTGCAACTTAAGTCCAAGTATAGAGTGACTGCAAAGGAAATGATTTTGAAAACTATGGCTTTCTCAAAAATTTAAGTGATTGGAAATTTGTGATCTTCAGCAGATTTTAGATGAAATATAATTTGATGTTCTATTTACATTTTGGTGAACCACTCTGTCATTGATAGTAGTAAATTAGTAAAGTATTAACAGGAAAATTGCAGAATGTATTTTGTTAGTCTATGAGAAATGCATCTAGACTGGTGAAAAAAATAGATATTGGGCAAGATTTTAGTTTATTTTTTCATTTCTGTGATCCAATTGAAGGCAGTAAAGCAGATAAGGAATTTGACAGAAGAGAAAGCTATACCTTTAGGACTTTTTTTAACCTTGAAAACAGCTATGAAGAAATAACAGTCTGATTATAAAACCAAATGTAGTCTAAAGTAAACATCTAAATACTGGATTAGAAATTGAGCTGACAGCATGTCCCTTGTGGACAGGAGAACCAGTGTGATCTTGGAGGGCATCAGGGTGGCCAGAAGATCAAGGAAGTGATCCTGCCCCTTTACTTGGCCCTGGTGAGGCCACATCTGGAGTGCTGTGTCCAGTTTGCAGTTCCCTGGGACAAAAAAGATAAGGAGCTACCAGAGAGGATCCAGCAGAGGCCAAAAAAAGTTTAAGGAACAGGACATGTCTTATGAGGAGGGACTGTGGGATCTGGGCCTGGTAAGTCTGGAGAAGAGAGGCCTGAGAGGGGATAAATATCTCAAAGGCAGGGGCCAAGTGGTTGGTGCCAGAATCTTCACTGGTTTCCAGGATGAGGAGCAATGATCCTGAAATAAAATGCAAAAGGTCCCAAATCAATAAGAGGAAGAACTTCTTTGCATCAAGGGTGGCAGAGCATTAGAATAGCTGCCAAGGGAAGCTGTGGATTCTCCCTCTCTGGAGACTTTCAAACCCACCTGGACATGTTCCTGTATAACCTGCCGCGTGTAACCCTGCTTTGGCAGAGGAGTTGGACTGGATGATCTCCAGAGGTCCCTTCCACCTCAAACTGTTCTGCAGTTCTGTGAAATTGTATTTGAGGAAGTTCTTCTCAATATAAACTTGGTTAGTGAAGACATGATCTTGTTCTCAATGCCATGAAAAAAACAAATGAGGCAGATGGGAGAAATTGCACAGGGCAAAGGTAGGATTTTGTCAGCCATTAGGTTTTAGTTGTACCAACCCAAATGGAACACAAACTGCTGTCATGATTGTGGTGTTTGCTAATCATTATGTGCTTTTTTATAGCAATTGCCACAAAAGACCACAGAACTTTTGCTATCATACAGGCTACATTCAAACGGAACTAGAAAAGATTTCCCATTGGATTGGAAAATAAATATCTGAGATCTAGTCAATTTGGAGCAGTATCAATGCCTAAAAAATTGACAACTCCCCCCCCTCCCCCAATCCTTCTCTTCCCCCTTTAAAAAACACCCTTTTTCACAGAAACCTCTTTTTCATCAACATTCTGATGAAAAATTCCCAGATGAATCTGTTGACCAATATGTTTCACACAACAGCATCTGTCTGTCTGGAAGTAATAGTCTGATACATATTCCATAATGAGGATAATGTCGTCCCTGGGAACATACAAAAAGGAATATCAGAAATTGTTTTGTACTTGACTGAATTTTCTCTTTCTTGTCCAATTCACATCTTGACTTCCCTGATTATTTGTAATTTTTTTTTTTTCCTGAAGGGTAAACATGGGTTGTGCTCCAATAATGAACAAATGCAGTAAAATGCAGTTCATGGGAATGCTGCTCGAACTGACAAGACTATTTTACCTACTAGCTTTATGGGAAGATTTTCATGGTTCCTTTTTTGAATATATGCTATTTGCTCCCAGCTGGAAACACTGTCAACTTCACATCTCCTTAGGTCTTTAAATCCTGGGAAATTAAGCCGAAACTGAGTATTGTTAGTTGGCATACTATGATGTGGAAGGTTGGTAAATGTGAGGCAAATTATATGATATTGGTATACAAGTCACTTTTCTCATATACAGTAAATTGCAGCACAAGGGTACATAAAAGCAATTAAGTGATTTGTGAACCAGGCTCTAGATATATTCAAAAATTACTAAGGTGAGTTACTTCTTGGATTGTAAGATAATTATAGCACCAGTCTTCTACTCATCAACAATGTAGTCCTCATACAGGCACAATTCCAGTGGAGTGCTGTATTTTTGTATGTGGCCCACACTCTAATTAGCACATTCTAATTTCAAGCTTAAAAGAAAACCACAAGAAACATATGGCTTATAGCATTTTGTTATTAACAACTAAGCTATGTGTCTCACTGTGAGACAAAAAGCCAATCTTTCTTTTCTTTGATTCAGCCTTGCTCCCTGCTTTTTTATTTCTATCAGATAATTAAATAACCCAAACAAGATGAAATTAGTTACTTAATTTCTTTAGGAATTAGACGTAATTTAGATTTAAGGAACTATTTTTTGGAGTGTTTGAATGTTTTGTTTATAACAGCTTAGTTCAGCCTGTTTGTTCACTCATTTCTTTTCATCGGTGAGATTTAAAACCAATCAACGATGCCCTGAATTCTGGCTACATTTAACGAGAGAAAATGCTTATTTTATTTTGCAGTTAAATGTTCCATACTTTCCGTATCTCTCTCCATTCCACCCTATTTTTAAGCAGCACGTTAATAGCATTAGACTGCTAAGCTGAGGATGTTGCTAATAGCAGAATCACAGAGCATGCTAATTACTTGCAGCGAGGTCACAAAGGTTGGTGAGAGACGGATTCTGATAAGGTGGGGCATTTGCAATATTCATGACCTCCTTTTTTTGTTCCTCTCTAACTTTTTTCCCCTCTGAAATGCTCACAAGTCTGTGCCTGTGTCGCCGATGAAGGGTAAGACATCTTCATTTGAACGGATCTTTCTTGGAGGATTTTTGTGGTGCAAAGCAGATGGCAGTGCTCCTACTGTCTCTTCAGAAGTGAATACATTAAGGGTAGTGCCCCACTGGCTCTTTGATGAGACAGGTCTGAAATCATCAAAGTCTGGCCCTCTTCTCTCCATCAAAAAGTACAAGCAAGGCCTATAGAGACCACTGTCTATGGAAGATGATAGCAGTAATTAGCCTTTATGATAGATAAATCTTCATCGTCTGATGATCAAAGACAGCTAAAATTACCAAATTACATGTGGCAGTTTTGTAATATGAATAAAATGAGGCAACTTTATAATCTCTATGATCTTGTTACATGGAGTGCTAACTCTGTTTTAAGTGCATTTTATATTAGTTAGGTTAGTTGCTTCAAACACAGGAGCTTATTTTTTGTTAGAAATATCTATTTATTTAACAATTTATTTGTGATGCAATGAAACAATTTGATGAAAGGTAGGAATGAGAATCAGCATAAAGTGAATGGGGAAATTTTATTTTTGCTTGCTTCCCCTTTTTTCTTCCTTTTTTTTTTTATGTGCCATTTTTTCCCATCTTTTCCACTCTTGCATCCCCATTACAGGCTTATTAGGAGTAGCATTTTCTAGATTTCAAGCAGAAGGTGGGACCCACAGGTGTCCCTCAAGATCAGTCCCATCTGGAAAAACAGGAGCAGGTGACCCAGCATGACTGGCTTGAGAGAGATCTCTAATTTTTGTAAGAGAAGACAGAGATTTCATTCATGTGCTAATAGTAAAATTTCTTCAGTGAAGCAAAGCACTGAGAGTTCTGAGGGTCTGTGTTGCAGTTTAGGAATCTTGTGAGGATTTTATGTCCCTAACAAGTGAAGATCTTTATTATTGTGATCTGTACAGATAATTTTTTTTTCCAAACTAAAATCCCCATCTTATAAGTAGAGAGAAATGTTTTGATGTCATCACTGGTGACACTGGTGAGATCACAGTTTGGGATTTAAGCACCTAAATGTCGCTTAAATCTGGTGGTAGGCTTTTATTTCCTGTTTGGAATCCAAATTTTTGTTTAAGTGTCTTTAGGAACTTTCTAAATAAAGCAGCAAAATAATAATTTAAAAAAAGAAGTAGCACTCTTTGAGAGCTATCATCCAGTCCTGATATGACCTGAAAACTTCAGGGTCAAATACACCACTTTACTTGCTGCTTTCAGATGATAATAGCTATGCATTATTATTATGTAAAAAAATATGAATGTACAGTATGTTCTGAAAGGGAACAACTTGTTGCCAAGGTTACAGAGTAGAATACATCCCCAATATATAGGTAATTTAAAAAAAAAGAGAATGTGAAAATAGTTGGAGAAGAGAGGTAGAAGAATGGTGGAGTACTAGAAGGTATTTAACATTATATTTCAATTTTAGTGTCCAACAAGAGAATTTGCTTCAGTCAATAATTTATTATTATTATCTATTATTATTTCATTATCATAGTTTAGTATGTTTCATATCATGCTCAGTTTTATCTACTAGAATCCAAGGTTTTATTACTTACCTGTGTAAGATTAGTTTGTGACTAAATAATTTGAAGAAAAGGGATATTTTTGCAGCATAAGTCAACATTAAAACAAGATAGCTTTTTATGAGTGTACAACAAATATTTTTGCAGTAAAATTTGAGTACTGGCCTAATCTTTTTATAGTCTTATAGTCAAAAGTCCTAAGCACGTTTCTGTCTCGTGGCTGCATCCATCAGTTAGTTTGCTGAACAAAGGGCGTATCAAAGGGAAGCATCATGGAAGAGGTGAAGGACAGAATTAGGGGGAGCTTATGATTTGGTGGTAGTAGCAGAATTCCTTGCCTTTCTGACAAAGAATTAAAGGTTTTCATTTTAGGAAACTTGGGATCTTGCATTCTCAAGCCTAGCTTTACAATATGGATACACAGTGCAGCAGCTATTGAACTGTCTAGGTGTTGTGTTTTCCTCATTGGGATAATAATGGACAAAGAAATGCATTTAAAAAAATTAAAAAAAAAAAAAGAGCATGACTGGGCAAAAGTACATTTACCCAAATGAGTGTGAAGGCTTTAATACAACTTGGTCCTTCATCCCTGGTAAATGAAGTCCTTCATTTCCTAGGGAAAAAGTTATTGAAGGTTATAGATATGCTTGCATGTTGAGACATGTTCCACAGCAGTGATAACAGGTATCCACATTTTAATGCAGGTGGGACATAAATATTTTTAATGTTCTGTATAAATCAGGAAATGCAGATATCTCAAGATATTTGTGTAGTATTGATGATTAATAATGGAATTATTAATAAGTTGAAAAATTCAAAAGGCACATCACTAAGCTGAGTTAACTGGCCTGCACAGCGAACAGTTGGAAGTGTTTCTTTATTTAACTGTTTTAAATAAGGCTGTTTTAATAAAGGGTTTGGAAGGAGCAGTTGTAAAGAGTATGCTATACATTTTTCATCAATTACAACAGTAACACATTTAATATGAGCTTATTGGTCCAGAAGTGAGCCTTGTTAACTGCTCCATTGCTATACTGTCTGAGCAAAAAACCCCACATTTGTGAAGCTTTTTGTTGTAACCCAGTCCCTTAATGCTGAGATTTTATCCATCCTAAGCATAGTTTTTTACTATGGTGTTAGCCAATATGATAACACTCATGAAATGTGTGGGGGTTTGGTGGTTTTTTAGGTTGCCTTGGGGTGTTCTGTTTGGTTTTTGGTTTTTTTGTTTTTTTGTTTTTTTTTTTTTCTTGTTTTGTTGTTTTTGGGGTTTTTTTGTTTTGTTTTGTTGAGGGTTTTTTTGCTGTTGCTTTGTAGGTTTTTTTTTTTGTTTGTTTTTTGGGGTTTTTTTGGTTTTTTTGGGGTTTTTTTGTGAGGGGTTTTGGGGTTTTTTTGTTGTTGTTTTGTTGGGGTTTTTTTCTAATGTGGATGATGAAAATAACTTCCCATGGAAACACAGTAGATATCTAGATTGCTCAATAGGTAGGAATTAGAGAAAACTGACTGAAACAAAAAAAGTTTCTAATAAATTGAGTCTTAAGTCAGTTTATGGATATTCCAGTCAATGTGTTAATGAGTCAAGAACTGCAAATGCTTTTAGATAAACAGAGAAAAGTGTTGCATCAATTTTGCCTATAGAAACAAATAAAATTTACAGCTGCAGCTATGTTTTGTAAGCAAGCACATATATCAGGCAATGCCAGGTGGCAGACATATTTTTGGAATCCTGCTACTGTGCTTGTTTTCTTGAGTATCAGGTTCCTTGCTCTTTAATAAAGCTAATTAATTTCACTATCTGATACTAAAATAAACAGATAAAGATTGTGCTAAAGAGGTTTTTGTGTAGCAGGAAGCTACAAAGCTCTGGTGCTGCATGCCGCTCTCGTTCACACACAAGCTGCCTAATCCATGGCACTATTTTGAGATAGGGCAAGAGCACGTTCAGTTGCTCCTAATCCACAAGATTTGTAGAGGCAGCACAAAGTGGAATGCATTCTTCTCTGAAGGGCTAAAAAAAATGGATCCTTCTGCCTCTCAGTCCTGCCCCAGATGTGGTACCAAGCCTGAGCTTAAAATGCAGCTTCTCATGAGACACGTGTTTTAGTGATGACGTTGGACACATCTGACCCAGAGTACATTTGGATTTGTGTTTTTCCCTGGCAGAGTTCCAGATGTTTCATGTTCTAGCATTTCACAAACCGGATCATTGTGCAAACTGTAATGCTCAAGAGGGAGACATCCTCTGCAGTTCCTTAGCACTCCTCCTTTTAGAGTCTGGGAATGAGGAAAGATTCAGGATGAGATTCATTCCTTCACAGTGCATTTCAAACAAGCCCACGGAGAGAAGAAATTGTGATCTTGCCTTCAATAAGACTTTTGCATAATTCAGCTTGCAAACTAGCTTTTGGTAAAACTTAAACAAACAAAACAAATAACATCTTATGGAGAACTGCAGTAAGAAAGCTGAAGTAGCACAGTGAACAATCTAATGATTATTCCTGTCCTATATGATGTTAACCTTAATTCGGCTCTATAAATAAGAAGTGAAAATTGGATATAGTCTATGAGCAAGAAGAGGCCAGACATTTTGGTCAGTAACTGCTGCTTTTTTTTCCTATGAAAAAAGAACTCTCTAGCCTGAAAAGGTGTTGATGTTCAGACTGAATTATTTAATAGGAATCTACATGTGCTATGAACTGCTAAACAGTTTGTGATGTTAACCTGCAATGTGCCCTTCCTCCCTTCCTCAGCTTACGTGATACCAGCAGTTTGACTTTCCCTTTTTTCCTTTCCTTCCCTTTTCTTCCCACATGAACTTTTTGCTATTAAAAGCACTTTTTTTTAGTTTTAATCATTATTTCTTTCCCTAAAACTTCTTCAGGTACAACAGGATTTAAATAAGTGAAAAAATTCTACTTGGCATCAGTGGGGAAAAAAAACCATACTAAGATTCTGAGCATGCAGGCCTATTGGTCACAGCTCCAGAAAGCTGTTCTTTGCAGACCTTATTCCTTCTTTTCTTCCTGTTCCTCTATGTTCATACACAAATCCTCTGAGGCCTTTAAAACCAGTGGTTAACTCACATAGCTAACATCTGTCTTGAGACAGGGGAAAAAATAAAAAGGAAAAAAAAAAAAAGTTAAATAATCCCACAGGACTGTGCTTTTCAGTGGAACAAGAAAAGACACAGCTGGTCAATGAAGTGAAATCTCCATGAGACCCTGGGATCAGCTAATGATAAAAGACACTCTCCAGTGGAATTTGTCCTACATAGATCTGCACTGAAGTGCTCAGCAGGCAACAAAGCCAGCCAGCCCTGATCTCTACACATCAGCTCTTATTCCATGTCCTGTGCAACTTGATTGCATGTTTTGTGTGCATGTGGTAAATAAAACCACACAGGTAACCAGGTTTTCTTTTCAATTGTATTTAAAAAGAATTACACTAACAAGATAGAAATTTAAAATTACCTCTTTAGGGCAATTTCATATTCAGTGGATACATTTCCAGATATGTATCCTTTCCCTTTTTGTTTTATTATAGATAGAAATTTTCCCAAGGTGTTTCCAGCTGCTAGTTTTAACCTTAGATAGCAAACTGGGATTTCTGACTTCTAGATTTAAACAAAGAAAAAAAAAATAGTCTTCTTTCTTCTCTTCTTATAACATAGCACCAGGAACAGATTTTCTAAGGGCTCACACTCCATTCCACCATTGCCTTCTGATTAATTTGAGTCCATCCCTAGTTACAGTCACAATCCTCTCCAGAGGTACCACATGCTGACTTCCTTCATGTTGCCTTTTGAATTCCTAGTTTCCAACAGGTGAAGAAGGGCAAGAAAATGAAGACCCATCTTCTAATGAAGCTCCTGTGTGTCCTGCATTTGCTGCACATTACAAACTGACATCATCATGCAATTATTACCTTACAGCTTTCATCCTGATACTATTGGGTGACACAATCTTTAAGAGATGGTGCTTATTTCTCTATATCATTTTCTATATTTTTTTGTATTTTGAAATATTAATATTAATATTTTTGTCTTTCTGACCCATTATATCTTTAAATATTTACATATTCTTTTGCCTTCAGATGAGCTAAGCAACTGTGTAAGGTTACTTGTTACAAAGCTGAAATAAGGACAAAGCAGTTTATGATTTTCTTGGTTAGGGTGTTTTTTCTTTCATTATATATTAAAAATTTAAGAACTTTTGACCTGAAAGTACCAGTCTTCTTGCCTATCTTGATCTGCTGATTAATTGTGGAATTGAGGAGCATATTTTCTGCTGAGTTGCTACATCTCAGAATATAACTGGCACCAAATCTTAGTCAGATTATTTCATATAGCTGGTGAGTGTGTCAGGATTGGTAAATTTTCCTTCTTGCCTATATAAAAGTGTTCCTATGAGTTCCTGTAGGTACTGAATTAATTTTTTGGTTTAGACACTTAATGAAAAGAGGAAACTATTCTCAGTATGAAGTTTGAATACTTGTCTTTGCATCTCAGGTATACAAGGTAATCATGATTGCTATCTAAAAAAATTAAATCAATCTGATGTTATTTCATGTTCTTATCCCACAGAGAATTTATGCACATACTTCAGTTCCACGTGGAACAGGGTTCTGAAATTCTTTGAGACTTTTTTGGCCCATTTCTTGTTATCATTCATTTGGTAGTAGGATGAAGCTGTGCTAGCTTTTATGTTAAACAATCTCCACCAAAGTCAGCTTTGATTTTTTAATAAATAAAAATATTTATCCTGTTCAAATAATACAGATGTGTGAAGATATTTTATAGACATGCAATTAGGAGTGAGTTTTGATGAAATCATAATATAGCCTCAAATACACAGAGGGGAAACCAAACCAGTGCTTCCTTGCCTCTCCTTAATCAATAGCAGACTGGCTCAGGCATAAGCAAAGAAAGCTCTACCAAACCCAGCCAGTTTAGGATAATAAATGGAAAAACATCCATCTGACAATCAGAAAAAATACCATGTGATTCAAGGTATAATTAAACAGTCTTTGTATCTGTTTCATAATTCAGTTCATATTGCTTAAGTTTGAGTTAGTAATCTGACGTGGAAACATTACTGTTATGAATGGTTTGTTCTTTGTGTAAATTTTTTTGTTTTGTTTTGTTTTTGTTTTTGTTTTTTTTAAGTCATGGCTTCCTGTCAAGGAATATAGTACACAAAAAAAAAGGTATATACAGTGCTCCCAGTCATTTACATAATATAAAGTTCTTTATGTAAAGATGTGGGGAAAAACCAAAACTGTGAACCATTGGGAGAGAAAGAAATGCTGGTAGAGGGCAGGCAAGTTTCTGCAGAAATGTACTGCACTGAGCCACTGAAATAGTTATATTATTCCTAAATTCTCAGTGTAAGGTGAAAGCATTTACATGCCTTAAGGAAAACAATGGTTGCTCTGGCTCTGAAAGAAACCTCTCTGCTTTGCTGCATCATTTTGATCACTGCCTTTTTCCTTCCTTCTTTTAATTTATTTTCTTTTTTTTTTTTTTTTTTTTTCCAGTGTTCCTTCCCCCGGCAATATTTGAAATTACTGCTTTGCAACATATGTGAAATGTACATGTCACACGCATAACAGGGCTGATGTCTCCATGGGTGCAGCCATACTGACAAATAAAACACCACTAACCTGTCAGCCAGCTCCCTGGCTCTGTGTCCAAGTGCCCCCACCAGCCTTTCCTTAAACAAAACTCAAGTGTGCTCCTGGGAATGTATTCTGGTGAGGAGTGAGCTGCTCCCCTAGACAGGGTGAGTTGTGTTCCAGGTTTTTTCCCCTTCCTCCCTCACAGTCCTCCAGTGCTGACCCAGAGGTCCTGGCCCGCAGTTATGTCCACATAACTTCATGTTTTAAAAGCACTCTCTTAATGGCTCCAGCAGGGCTTATCCTGATTCCTACATGAATGGAAATCAAATGTTTGCTGTTATTGGCACATCATCCATGTGGAATCAAGGCCAAATGCTGTACGGTGTAGATGTGGCCAATATGACCTAAAAGATACAATGTGTGTTCTTTTTTGAGTATCAGGTAGACTTGCTATGGATTGCTCATCCTTGGATTACAGATCTATCCCTGAAGCCCTTTCATTTAGAAGGATAAAGAATCCAATATTTTCTAAAAGTATGCAATCAATCCTCTAGTAAGATGCCCTTTGTTTTACTAGCTTCATAATCCATTACTGAGGAGAGCTTGTTGAAAACTTTCTTTTGAATGAAAAAATGGTTTTTGTATCCTGAAAATGTGTATTTATGAAAATTTATATAATTAAAACTAATGGAACTGCCAGGTGTAAATTTTTTGGGGGGTCGCCAAGTGAAAATCTAAGGATTGTCTCAGGTGGTAAAGTTTGTGAGGCACTGCTTTTGGTTGATACTACAACATGATGTGTTATGAATTATGATAGGTGAAATTGTGGGAGAGAAGTCTGGACACCAACACAAAGTTTCCATGCTCCATCAACATTGGAGTTGGAACTTTCTCCTTCACAATACTTCAAACAGTGGTGTATCCAATCAGAAAATAGAGAAATGGCAAAATAGCTGTAAAAATAGCCAGGAGGGGTGAGTACAGTTACAGTTCAAAATCTGGTGTTGGAACATCAGCCATAAAAGTGAAAAAGAAAAAAAAATCCAAACCAAACAAAACCTAAACCCTTTGTGCTGCAACCCTTTAGCAATCCTTGAAGCCTAGGTAAAGTAGAGCTAAGCACTTGTTTCTTCTTTCTGCTGCCTCTGGGAGATCTAGTGTAATAAAATCCAAGTATACGATGTCCATTCTGAGATCAGTTTGGCTGATGAGCATATGGGAGGCAAAAGGGAATGCAGTACCTATTAAAATGCTTATGAAAAATAGATAAAGCCTTTCAAACTTTAATAACATGCTATTTGATTCTGTCAGCAGATAACATTATGTACAAAGTATTGCATAGCCATGTTTAAGGGCTTGAAAGTCATCAGTCTAAGAAGGATTGCAGGAGACGCAGTGCAGGATAGCACATATTGACAACCTGCCAGTTTTGAGGGCATGAGGAGGACACAAGCACCATAGTTTTACTTGATTTTGTGGGAAGGAGATGGATAGTGTCATGAGGAGTGAACAAACAGGGCAGACATCAACTGGACTGAAAGAGAAAATTTCTGTACAGATGTTCTGTGCAGGCAAGGTCTAGTAAGGGAAGCATTACAAAATATATTTATGTACTTCCCGAGATTGTCTACAGAATATCTTTATGCCACAAATTTCTAAATATTCATTAAAAGAGCTGATAGCCAAACAAGCAAACCAAAAATCCTGCAAAAAGCATAAATGACTGCAGGATTCCTGGAGCTATGTTGTTTCAACTCTGGCTGTCTAGGGTCAGACCACAGAGAGAATGATATGATCCATGAAATTCATCAGGATCTGATATGCTTGGGGAAAAAAAGGTCATAGGTTCTCTTTACATCCCTTTGCCCGTTTTCCTTGGATTTGTCCTTAATGCATGCCGAAGGAATAAATCCCTTTTGCACTCTGCCATTCCAGCAATGCTCATGGAAGGACCCCTGGCTCCACGGTGAGGTATTTGTGTATGATGTTGCTGTAAGTCTGGTGTGGTGTGTGTGCAGTCAGCACAGTGATGTTGCTCTTGTCCCCTGCCACCCTGCACTGATCCCAGAGCGCTGGCGGAATAGTGGGAAAGCTGATCTCTCACTCTGCTACACACACCTCCCAACAACACAGCAAGCAGGCATTATAACTTCTCTTATTTATTCTTATTCAGTGTTTTGACCTCAATCCCGGTTGCAGTGCTTAATATGATTTATTTATTCATAAGATGCTAAACTAACAATATTGAGTTTAGTGTGGACTGCCCATGAGACACTGAAAAGAAATGCTGACATGTTATTGCTAAGGGCAATGGGCAGATTACTCTGCCTGGCATTCACATGGTGCATTTTTTCACCTATAAGCATTTTTATAGTGACTGTAATTGTAACACCTGGGCAATATATGTACACCATAAAAATGCTGAACACTGTCCATTAGGACAATTAATTCTCTGTCCAGCTTCTGGTTTAATTGAGACATTGTGCCTTTGGCTGTGTTATTGTTTTTAATTTAAGGCATGCAGTAGGGCGAAGCTAACTCTCTCAGCTGTGAAAATACGTGGGTAGGTACTTGGATGCTGGAGGCTGAGGCAAAGCAGGGGAGGGACAGAGAGTGAGCTACAGCAGCAGTGCCAGCACAATTTTAAAGATCGTATTGTTTTCTTTGTTGTAGTGACACAGGGCAAATCCTTTTTCATGACTGGTAATTAGGAGAGAAAATTGAGCTTAAAGGGGCCTGAAACTAATCAAGGTTGAATTTTACTAATAGTTCTGGTCAGAACAAATGCAGGGAGAAATTTAAAAAATGTCAAAACATATCATTTTGACCTTTCTGAAATGAAATGTTTCATTTTGGAAATGCCAAACCATTTCATTTTGACATTTGTAAAATGAAACTTTGACTTTTTGATTCAAAATGTCACTTTTTTTTCCTTTAAAACTGACCTACATTGCTCACATGGTAGAAACCTAACGTAAAATTAAGGTAAAATAACTCCAGACCACTTTGAGCTGCATAAAAATTTAATTTTTTCAAAAAGAGGTAAAAGAATTCCACTTTTCTTGCAGTTTTGTTTGCTTGTTTTGTCTGTCCCTGTTGATATGATGGTGGTTATTATTATTGTGTTTTCATGTTCAAATCTCCTTTTTTCCCTCTGTTTTACTCTAACTTGGAAAATCTGTACTTGTTTTATCATACTATGGTTTGAGATTTTTCTTGGAAAGTATTTCTCTCTGCAGTTGGAGGTTTTTTTGTTTGCTTTTCATTTAATTTATTGGAGGTTTTTGATTACATATTCAAAAACTAGCACAAGACTGATGCTCTAACTTTCAGGCAGTGCTGTCACAAAATCTTAGGTGCATGATCTAGTCTAGTTACATGCACGTTGCGGCACAGGAAACCACTGAAAAGTGTCTTTGAGCCGCTGAATCTTGAATTTTCCAACGTGCTTGTTAAGTTTGAAACAGATTCTTGGGAATTTCCCAATCAATTAAAAGACCAACACAGCCGCACATTGAAGCAGAATGTTTGATGCTTCTGTCGGTAACAGGCGTTTGCCAACAGCCATCTTCAGTGCAGCCCAGGAAATGGCTCTTTTCAAGAACCAGATTTCTTTTCATGATTTTAAAGTAGACACAAATATAGAAATGCTTGATGGACTGCCAGGCAGTGAACGAACCTAGATCAAAAGTGGTTCCTAAACTAGAACTGCACAGGCACATGGTTTAGCTCAGTAAATTCACTGAGAATTAAGAGAAGTACTGAGTTTGATACCCAGTCTTCTGCTTTTTTCAGAACTCACTTCGATGGGAATATTTTTCTTATAGTCCAGTTAGGTGTGGTCCTGTAGGGTGCAAAGCTTAGAGTCAGTAAAACACCTCCCTTGGAAAAAAGAGTTTACTGCGTAAGCAGCAAGGACAGGCATGAAAATGAGTGTACGGCTATGACCAAAGTCCTCTAAATATTTTATTAATGGTGTATTTGAAAATCAAAATGTACAAATTATTGCACAGTAATGAACAAGACCTGGAAAAGCTTTTAGAGAATGGAAGCAAGTGGGTGATTTTTCTGCTTATGTGATATTTGAGTACAAGCCTGATGTAAGTGTAGAAGCAACACTGAAGACCACTTATTAAAGTTGAAATTAAAAAAAATGTAAGGGATTCTTGTAGTTATTCTTGCAGTTGATGAGCCCCATTACACTATAGATGTGATATATTTCTTTCAATGGTTTACATCGCCATCCAGATGACAACCTTTATTAAGGTGCTAATCTTGTGAGAGTTGGAACTTAACATTGGCACTTTTCTTCAGCTGACAGTGGAGTATTTGATTGTTACTGTTTTTTAAAATCCCCTGATTATGAACAAAAACTGAATAAAATAACTGAAGCTTAACCAATGGACTCATAATCCCAAAAGCAAATTAAACCAAACCTGTTAGACCAGACAAAATATTTTGTGAGATGACTTATGGAAGAACACTGGAACTTTTTGAACATCATGGGCTCTTTGATTTTCTAAGTGTCCAGAACAAGGCAAGAATCCCTGTGCAAAGCACTTGCCTCCTAAACAGTGACAAATGGAGTTTGTCAGTGCTGTACTGTGGTTTTCTGCATGGTGAATTCCAGGAATCCTTGCACCAACTCCTCTTCCACTGGAGAAAGCTATGAGAAAAAAAAGTAAGAAAACAGCATTTCTTTAAAAATTGTAGGAAAACCCCCAAAAATGCATTTGTTCTAATCTACAGTAACCTAATTTCTGTATTCTGCAAAGAACATCTCACAGGGTTTTAGTTTAATATGTGGCAGGAATGTGGTTGAAGCTAAGTTTCTTCACAAGAGCTTTTGATTTATGGAAGATCAAAAGTACCTCAAGGAGTTTTCAGCTAAATGAATTTGGCTTGGACATAGCTAATTTTAAAGCAGCAATACAAAGCCTGATGCAACAGAATGAGACAAAGAATGCTTTGTTCCTTGGAGAGTGGAATTAATGAAGTCTGATTTTCTATCCATTGTGTCTCCTAGTGGGAGTCTTTAGGTCTAATCTTTCCACATACTTTAGGTATTTACAGTGTTGCTATCCTATAGACATACTGAAGTGTCTCATAATGGTTGAGTTGATGCTGCATCCTTTTTCAAAGTGATGAAACTAATTCAGTGCTTGCCCATTTCCCAAGAACATTGTAAATACTTAATGGCTTTAATAGTCCTAATTTTCTTTCAAATGCTGCCGCAATTTTTAAACAGTTATTCAAAATTTAATAAAGAAGAGAAATAACAGGATGCAGGATAACAATATTGGGTGCTACTAATTTTTCACATATATTCACATATATGCTTTTTTGGAAGATATAGACAGGCCAAGACCAATGGTTAAACAAGACTGGGTGCTACTTTTGGCCACAGCAGTCCCATGCAGTGCTGTAACCTGGGAAAAGAGCAAACTAATTGGACTAGAGAGCATTGAGTTTAGTGGGTTATGAAATTCTTTTGAGTATATGGCTATAAATATTTTAATATTTTTAAGGTTTATTGTGACTTCACAGTTAAATTCATGGGGTTTTTTTGTTTATTAATTTTCTATGTCAACCTTGCTCAGCCCTATCAAGCTAAAAGTACAAACAGCAAGAATTTGCTTACAGACTATTACAGAAAACAAAAAATTAATTAGGAAATTTAACATAGAAGATATGAAGGACAGAGACAAAGAGAATAAGAGGATCACCAGTCAATTAATGTTAAAAGTGACAACCAGTGGCTGATGAATGGCATGATAATGATATAGCTGGGTAAACTGTCTGAGCTTTCTAAGATAAATACTATGTATTTATCTTAGAAAATACAGTAGTACTGTACTTTCTGAAAAAAAAGTACTGAAAAATACAGCCTTTTCATATTTACAATAGTTTCAGTTGTTGCAGTGCTCAGTTACTTGCTTTTATATTCTTATTTTTCAAGTATCGAAACAGTATTTAAAGCCCACATACCTTCTCATATGTTTTGCAATTAAAAGTGAGCAGCAGCCCCTCTTTACAATTATTGGCATATGTTTCTTCTCAACGTCCCCTGAGACTACACTTGGGAAAGTAGTGAACACATTGATCTGTTTTGCTTATAGGTTAACCTGAAATAGATGAGAAGCTCACCCTCTTCTCTGAGTTGCTGAAGCTCTTCCTTATGGCTGACTAATGTGTGTGCATATATGGAGGTATTTATTTTATTTTTTATTGGTTGTAGGTTTGGTGGGGTTTTTTTTGTTTGTTTATTTGTTTTTGTTATGGTTTTTCTTAAACTTTTTTTTAATGTATTTATACATTTGTTTGTGTGTTGGTATGTCTTTCTAGCCCAGAACATGTATAGTCTGGTCATGTGTAGGTTTCAGCTTGTTTCAGCACTGATCCTGTGAAGTACACCAGAAACTTTGAATGATACCCAAGGCTGCCTGAGAGTAAATGAAAAATGAAAGAAAAATCTAATGTCGTTCACATAAATATTTTAACATCAGGTATTTTTTCTGACAGCACCAAGGTCCAAAGGTGATTTTCCCCCTGAGGGACATCATCCAAGCCTATCTCAGAATGGACATCCAAATATTAATGAACAGAGAAATCTCTAGTCTATGCTGAGAGCTACTGGGTAAAACCACACCACCCACGCTGACACTTTAGATGCTCTGGGATAACTTCTTGCCTTCCACTTCTGAATGATGATTTTCTCCAGTCCTCTGTACACAAGTCTCAAGGAAACCTGTTTGGGATAAAATGGGTTTCTAAATATACTATTAAACATGCCCAAACAGCTGACCTGCATTTATTAGATGGACTTTACAGTAAAAAATTTCCAGCCATCACTGATAATTTGCTGCTGCTAATTTCCCAGTTCTTTTAAAACCCAGATTGCAGGCAGATTTAGGGAGCTGCTGAAATAGTTCTGTATGACTACTGACGAGCCACTAACATAATGTTTTCATGTGTATGGATTATTTTTTTATTTGGTAGCTACTGTGGAACAGGGAAAAAGAAATCATTATATGTGCATTACTCAGATTTGCAGGATATTCTAATTAATTTTTATTTTCACCAGTTTTTTGGATTTTATACCCTGCCAACCTGAGTTTCTAAAATGTAAATATCTGTGTGTGGATCAGTAGCATAATAGTCCAAGCTCAATCCTGAGATATTACAATTTTTTTTTTGCAATTGAATGCGTTACATTGGAGTTGCACATTTTCTAACTCTGTACTGTGTAAGCACATCCATCTTGTTCTCTATTATATGAAATAACTTTCCCTCTGTTTCATTTAGGAGCAAATTTTCTCAAGTATTCTTGCCTATGAATCCATGCTGCTAGCACAATTCCCACACACTGACACTTGTTGCCTTTTAACAAACAATATCTTTTACATGCCCTAAAGTTCAATTGCTACAGTAGAGATACACAAGAACTGATGATCTGCAGGTCTGAGTTTTTTTAAAAATTTATTTTCATAACACTGGTCAAAATTAATTTTCAGTTTTCTTTCCCACTGAGACAACCAATTTGTCTTTTCAGGCTGTTTTGGGATTAGTTAGTTTTTAGGTTAGTTGAATGTATGGATTCTCCTGCTGGCAGATGATGCTGTGAATACTCAGACGTTGTACAAATCAGGTACTCAGGAATAAATAGACATTGCTTTAGTAAGTTACTTTTATCACATCACAGTTTCACTAGCAAGCCTCTCATTATTGGCTGAAATAAATATATGTTTAGATATATTCTCTTTAACAGAGGGATGGCAAGGCAGTTCAGGATTATTCTTCCTTTGACCTCCTGCTGGGATATTAAAAAATGGGGTCTAAAATAAAATGGGAAGAGGGAGAAAAGCAGAACCTGACAGCAGTGTTCCCAAGAGGAGCAGGACTACCCTCCAGTTTCCTCTCTTTTCCTCTTCTCTGTACTGCCCAGATCCTCATCTTGCTGTTGGTAGGTGGCAAGCAGAGGCTGACCCCAAGGACATTGGAGTATCTCTTGTAAGTAGAGATGGGGAGTAAGAATATGCTGCGAGGAGATAAAATGAGTTTTTAATTTTAGGAGACAGGCTGTATTTCTGACAGATGGACCATCCTTCTCAACCATATAGCCTCCAGTCCCATCCTGCCAGAGAGGAACACATCAGCCTGAAAGATTAAAGTTCAGCAAAATTATAGGCTACCAAAATCAGGGCTTTATAATGGGAACTGTCATCTGACTTGAATAATGGTCCCATTCATAATACTTATACTGGATCTTAATCTCACTTAAAGGGAAATTACTCCAGGGACTTAAAATAGGAGTATTTGTAATTTAAATGTCTTCTGAGACTCTTTACACCTTTGACATAGGGTACAAAGATGAGCTGTGTGTGCTCTCTATGAACATATCTGCATGTGTGTACAACTATCTTTATATCTATATATATTTTCTTTTTTTTAAATAATAGATATTATCATACAGATAATTATGAAACCAAGGGGCATAATGATGATTTTCTTCTTTAATTATTCTTAACTTTTTTTTTTAAACATCTGACAAAACTTTATTTTCTGTTCCCCTTTTCCAGTGGCAAATATAAGAGTAAAATAGAGTAGAGAGTTCAGAGGAAAGAGAAAAAAGAAGAGCAAAAGAAAAAATGGAGGTAATAAAAAGAAAACTAGCGTTATGATCTGCTGTAGAGAAAAAAAAAAAACCAACAAAAAAACTCAGATAAAATTTGATATTTCTCTCCAGAAAAACATTCTATTGAAAGGACTATAAGGCATCCATACAGCCATCTTTGTTTTATGCCCAGAACTACCAAATACTTTCTGTGCTCAGGACTGAGCATTAGAAACACTGAATTGAATTTTCTCAGGGCTAAAAATTTTTAATATTTTTAGCATACATTTGTACCATTACTCATAAACTTGCTATTAGCGACACGCTCACAGTGAACTCTCAGTGGGATACAGAATTTCATGCTACTTATGCTGTGCTGGCCATAGCTTCTCCTCTTCAGCAAAAGCTCATCAGTTTCTGCAAATTATCATTGCTCTTGCAGGTAGAACTTTATTATAGATGATGCACATATGCCAGACTCATCTAGTATTATAACACTTTCTGTCACCTTCATCCAAACAACATCTGGCAGCCGTCCCCAAAGTGACATTTCAGACATGGAAGCAGAACTAATATGAAGAAAAATATGGTGGCAGTGACAATACAACCAGAGAACAACTTCCTCCCCAATTAAGTCAACATGCTGCTATCCTTCAGTGTCTCAGGAACACTCCTCTTTCCCAGCAGCCTATTTTCTCTTATGCTCTTTGCAGCAGTCTGGGTTTCCGTAGTGTTCTAGGTCAACTCCTCTCCATGAGAAAGGATGACAGAGGTTGAATTTAGCTTTTTGAGCCTGACATCCGATACTCAGGTAAAGATAGGCAAAAACCTCGACTCTGTGAGGTCCTGTACACAAGTGTGTTCTTCCTCCGTGTTTAACGTGCTGTGAACTGAATTCAGTGCAACATCACTTCAAAGTCCCCTAAAGCAGAAAACCTACTACAATGTCAGATTGTATTGTTGCATGTCACTATCTGTATTATATTCAGAAGAAGCTCACACCCACTCCCTTCATTGGGTCACTTGCCATTCATGGCTTATGTAATTCTTACTTCTGCTTCAAAACCAGGGTTATTAACCCTAATCTGGACGATTTAGGAATGGAACCCAGACAACAAGAGAACATGGAGAAATGGTTATTTGCCATATCTGCCATTTCTTTGGGTTTTTTTTATGTTTACAGTGTAGCTTTTTTGAGCCTTGATATAACAAATTTATCTCAGAATTCTTTTTGCCCCACTCCCCCATTTTTTCCCTTGTCTCTTACTGCACTGTGGGTTTCTGAAGTTTTTGTATTTCTATGTTGCTCTTTCTATGCTTCTTCCTTAATCACTACAGCTTCTCTTTTCCTTGCAAACCACTTGCACGTGTCTTCTGTGACTTCCTATATAAAAACTAGAGACAAAAGAAAACAAGAAACATTCTAAAACACTGTGGAAAGAACGATAAATATTTTAAAAGCAACAGGACATACTCAGCATTGCCACAAAACATAGTATTACTATATAAAAGCATGTGTTATTGTTGATTTAAGTTAAATGTTAAAAGGAAATTATTTGGTGAGGCACTGGCAGAACTTGCCCAGAGAAGCTGTGGCTGCCCCATTCCTGGCAGTGTCCAAGGCCAGGTGGGATGGAGCTCTGAGAAGCCTGGTCTGGTGGAAGGTGTCCCTGCCCATTGCAGAGGGTTGGAATGAGATTATGTTTAAGATCCCTTCCAACACAAATCTTTCCATGATTCTATGTTATGGTAACCTTGAGAAACTCACCTTATACGCTGAGCAGTTTTTAATTACTTACCCTGCTGCAAACATTGGAATTCACCCAGTCTCCTCTTTGTTTACCATTTTGTTCCCAAGTGACCAAGGAGAGGAGAATACAAAATCATTTTCTGTCCTTACAGCTTTCTGAGCAATAAATTATATCCATTTGAAAGAAAAAGAACTGTGGCATACTGAATACTTTGGGGATCCAAATCAGGTTACTGTCTTGTGTGTGTTTAAAAACTGAAGATGTCACAAATGGAAGAAAACTATCAGAGTTTATCATCTGGCCACAACCTTTGTAAATGCAGCAAATTCTTCTCCAAGAGGTGCTGCAGATAGAATGCAACAACTACTGAAACATTATCATTACATTCCCAGGAACTAATTGCAGAAGTTGAATAATTTTGCACTGACTTCAGTGGTGCCCTGCAACCTTCAGTCTCCATCACTTTGCATGCCACCATCTTCTGACACAGCCATGGGACATCCTGCCTGCAGGTGACAGTGCCCTGTGCTTCAGCCAGGTTCCTGCCCTCCACCTGTGGCTCTTTCCCGTGTGGGAAATATCTCACAACATGATGAACCCAATGGAGAAGCAGAATGTTGTGGTGGATCTGAAAGCTTTCTGTCAGGTTTCTGATAAGAAAAAGAAAGACAGATCTTCCCAGAGTTCCCAAATACTAGCAGAGGAAATGCAGAGGATTTCCCAGCGGATTTGTACTCAGTTGCTGAGCCTGGCTGTTGTCACTGGACTTGCTCTTTGGCTCAGGTAGTGTGGAACAACCCCTTTTGGTGAGGACTCAGTGTAGAAACCAGTGTGAGTTATAAAAGAAGTAACTGCTCTGCTGAACATGCAATCCAGGCAGGATTTGGCAGATGCCTTCAGGTATATATAATGTTTTTTATGACTGAGGAAAAAAGATTAAGTTGTGAATTAAAGTAGATGAAGTAACTGCTTTTATTCATGAAAGAACTCAAAAATAATTCAAAATTTGTTTTTTTGTTTGCTTAGGTATAAAATTCTGAGGTAGGATGTTTAGAGGTAATCAAGGTAAGATAGTGGTCAGTAAAGAAGGCCAGAAACACTTTGTTCCTATATAGATTAATATAAAGTTGGTTTTATCTCCAACTACTCTTGGTAGCACTGATAAATTAAAATCAGCAGCACAAAATTTGGACATTCAGCTGCCATGCACCTATTCGAGGATTTTGTCTTCTGTATCTGTCCCTCTATCATCAGCAGGGAAGAATTCCCTGGGCATAGTCCCACTGCCAGGGGTAGCAAAGTGCAGAAAAAATATCAGTTTTACAGAACTGCTGGAGCATGAAGTGGCTGGAAGCAGTAGCTATCCACGAGGGAAATGCACATCCCTGTGACAGACTGGAGAGGAAGCAATGTGCAGGATCCTCTGGTGTGGGGGAGCAGGGGGACTCCGAGGTTAAACACCAGAATTTGACACAATCTTACCTGACATGGCAGTGATTCATGTGAGGGACATGTGAACAGTCAAGAAGGGATTTCTGAATGCATGGAGGAAATGCCTCAGGGTCTGTAGGCAGATATTATACCTGAGGTCATGGGGTCGGCCACAAGGTGAGACCTGAGACTCTGTCAAGATGGATGTAATTTATCATTGAATTGGCACTGACATTTGTGTGTATGTGTCTGCCTTGTGAAGGATTTCTACATATCTGTCCCACGGCTGAAGTGTCTCTTTTCCATTATGACCATATCTGTGGGTCAGAAGTTTAGGTGTGGTTGTCAGGAGTGCCAAGGATAACACAAATCACTGGTTTGTTTTTGGTTTTGTTTTTTTCTGATGTGTTTCCCCCTTCAATACTCTCACGTGTGCAGCCCTCATGGGTCCTGAGGGTAATTTTTGGATCTTTGATCCATAAACATTTTAAATGCTGGGAGAAGAGCCTGGGCACAGAGGCATTCTTGGTGTCTGCAGGAAGGCTTCTTGGTGCGATTTTGACTGGATTATATCCTATTTTATATCTGCAAAGGAATACGAAGCATTCTGATTATATAGAGTAAATAATCAGGAATGATCTCCTTTCTCTCTTTTTAATTTTTTTTTATTTTATTTTTAATAGCACTGACAGTCTTCCTTAGGTTCTCCTCTTCCACTCAAAATGTTGTCAAACCACTTAAGAAGTACCTCGTTCACCTTGGACTAGAATGATCCAGCATTTTTAAGACTTTGGAAGCTTACACCTTTCTTAGGGCAAGAAAATGAACATAAATTAAGGTTTTTCTTCAGATGAGTGAGACTTGGCTCCAAAAGCTAAAAATGTCAATAGAATAGCATTCAAAAATAAACCTTGCAAAACTTCAGGAAGTTAGGTGTGCTTCAGGCATATAATTTTGCTACAGAGCCTATGCTTTGGCATTACCCAAGCAAGCTTGATGAGCTGACTGCTGAGCAAATTGTTTTGTATAGGTTTTTTCTTTGACATCACCCTATTCAGCTAAGGGTGCTAACCTGTTCACAGTTTCAGTCCTGCATATAGGAGACTGAATCAATCCATAGACCTTATTGAAGCATTTTGATTGATATAGGCCCTGGAAAGTAAGGATGAGTTTGTCCTTATGAATGCCTTTGATATGAAAATCAGCCTGGTAGGCAAAGAGTGCAGGGTCAGCAAATTCAAGCAGTTTAGGTTTGACATCAACTGAACCAGCTAGAAGTGTCAATCAAGTGATCTTATCAAGGTTTTTACTTTGGTTTTGATACTCCTGGAATTGAGCATCTTTCTCTTCTGTCACCTATCTAACTTCTAGATATATTTTTTTTTTTTTTTCATTTCTGATTCAAGTTAGAGCCATGGGAAGCATAACTTAGATGTGGGAAAGAAAACCAAAACTTAAAACTTACCCCTTAGTGAACTAAAGGTAAATTGAAGAATTAAGAGAGTAATAATCTAATAGTATCCTAATTAATTTTAAGTTTTGGAAATCTTCTGCTTTGCAGATTTGACTGATTCTTTTTTTTTGTAAAGTTGCTTCTGTTTGATTTGTTTTGTTTTTTGTTAGGAATTTTACCAAAAGAAAATCAGGTAAAATAATCTGGACCGTGTAACTGTGTATGACCGTGCAAAGTTTTTTTTTGTTTTGGGGTTTTTTCTTCTTTGTTTTTCATTTTTTGTTTTGTTTTGTTTTTTGGGGGGTTTTGTTTGTTTGGGTTTTTTGTTTGTGCTTTGTTGTTGTTTTGGTTTGGTTTTTTGCTAGTGATTGAAATAAGGATTTCCTCTGGACAAGGGATAGAATATAGATAAACATCAGTATGCAATTTTTTTTGTAGCTTAGGAGTGAAGAAAATTAATATACAGGATGTTAGCGATCCTTGGGTACTGGAAAATGTACCCCAAAACTCTGATTTTTTTTCCATTAGAAAAATCCAGCTGTTTAATCTGAAGGCTGTTATCAAAGTTGTTTTCTCCCCATGTTTCACAATCTCTTCTGCTGTTACGAACTTGAAGGAACTTGAAAAAGGAATGAAGACTGAAAAGCTGCAGCACTAATGCTTGCTCCTTAGAGATAGTAAAGGGTCTTATCACACATAGACAATGCAGAGGCTTAGGGTTTCTCCTGGTACAGTGGTTTTGGTTTTTTTTTAGATCTCCACAAGTGAATGCAGGCGAAGGAGGGGGAGAACCCACACGAGTATTCAGACAATGCAGAGGCTTAGGGTTTCTCTGGTCTCCTGGTACAGTGTTTTTGGGTTTTTTTTAGATCTCCACAAGTGAATGCAGGCGAAGGAGGGGGAGAACCCACACGAGTATTTAACTGAAATCACAGAAGAATTATGTAGGCTGCTGAATTTTTAATTTTTTTTTTAATAAGGTGAGAGTGGTTTCCCTTCACCCCATTAACTAGGAGGCAAAAAATTAGTGAAAAGAAGGAAATCCACCAGAACAGCTCCACAACTCCTGAAAATATAACTCTATATCAAGAGTCAGGCAGATATGATGGTACTTATTTCACCTCAAAACATGACCAAAGAAAGACAGATTTGAAATAATGTCAGAGAAGCCAATAATAATGCAATCTCCTTTGGGATGGTATTATCTACAATGGAAAATTTGAAAACCTCTGAAGATTATGAAGTGAGAAGAACAATAGCTACCTGCTGCTATTCAGGAGAAATGAAAAAGCCATAACAATGCACATTATGCTGTCTTTGAATGGGATACATTCCCCATTTGGTGAAATCACTTTAGCCACTGATTCTTAATGCTGTGTGAAAGGAAGCTATTTGCTGCTTCCAAAGAAAGACTAAAACACACTATTTCTTCTAATATATCAATTCTTACATTGGCAGACAAAAATATCAACTTTTTTTCTTCTCCCTTTAATTTTCTCCTGCCTGACCTAGTGAAAAACTGGATTTTGTTTAGTTCATTATTATTATTTCAATTGCACTGTCATTAATCATATAATCAACCTCTGTGTTCAAAATCTGTGCCCAAAAATGAGTTCTACTGCTGACTCTTATGGCCAGTAGGACTGCAAGTGCTGAAGTCTGCCTCTGTCTTTCTTTATTTTCCTCAAACGCAGTATTCAAAGAGCATTGCCCCTACCATGTTAGAGGACTGATGTTTACCCAATCTATATCCCTCTGAACAGAAAGGCATTTATCAAAGCAGAGATGTCCCCTTTTCTCTGTGTTCAGCTGAGACTTCATTTTCCCTAATGCTTTATGGCAAGAATGTCACCCTGAGCTCACTGGGATCAAGAGGAGCTGAGCCAGGGCCTTTTAAAGCCCACAGCCCTCGCAGAGGGGCTGTGTCAAAGAGGCCCATGAGGACTCTGACATGGCAGCAGGGAAGAAAGAGCAGCTGGAGAGCCCTGCTCTTCATTTTGTCAGCACAGTCCACACAGGCCTGGCAGATTCCTGTATCTGGAATAAGTTCAGTGAAGTTGCTGCTCAAATAAGTGATTGTTATCTCAGTGAACCAGAGGCTCTGATCTGTTACCTTCACAGAGTATGATCTCAGATGGAGGATAAGGTTAGTGATCCAATAACTTGGAAAAGTCCAAACCCTGACACGGACCCCATAGAGTGACCAGTAACCTTACCAAATCCCCTACTGTGATACCAGTCTAACAACCCAAGACCAGCAGTTTCTATAAAGCTCCTAAATTGAAATTGAGGCACCTTTGAATTTTACCTCTAAAGCAGATCCAAAAAGAGTGTTTTATGTATTATCCTGATGCCTTAGGTTTTAGCTTTTGTATTTTTCCGTTTCTGTGCTGCTTCAGTGTGTAGTTCAGAGTTTCATATTAAGTGTTGGTAAGCTCTCCTCACAGAGTAGGCAGACAAAAAACATCCTTTCTTAGCTTGGGACCAAGGACAACCACCCAAATTTCAGTCTCAAGAGCAGAAACAATGCAGGCTGAAGAGAGAAGAACAAGAAGGATGGGACTTCATAACCTAAAGCTGTAATTGGACAATTAACTCCAACATGCCAATGGGCCAAAACTTATAATCCATGACTGGTCATCCATTTTGTGACCATTTTGGGTTCATCTTGGGTGTAGCCCTGGCTGGGCTCTTGTGCTGCCCAAGGTGTATCCCTTGAGGTCTTCTAATAAATACCTACTTTATTCTTTAGCTCTGTCCAGCCTCTGTTCTAGGTCAGCCTTCACAAGTCATCAATCCCAAAAATGTGATACAGCCCTTACCTTCCAAGGCTGTTTGCCTGGGGCTCTCCAGAGTGTCTGCTTGTTATGGTCATGATAATTGAGACAAATTTGCTGCTGCTTCTGCTGCTAGAACCACTAAGGGACGGTTAAAATGTAAAAGTTTCTGGTGACCTGAAGCATGGGGAACTGGCATTTATAATTCACATTTCCTGTTGATAATTTTGGGGAGACCTACAATATGTATTGGGTGAATACCATGTAGCAGTGTCAGAACAGCACAAAAGGGCGTTGCATTGGTTCTTTGGTAATGTAGATTTTCATGTTTCTTGGATCTGCTGCTATGTCCATGCCAGCTCCAGAAGACTTGGGACATTTCACAGAAATTAAAGCCCTTCCATGATAAAGCATGGGAATTAGAGCAAGGGATCTTTCAGGTGATGGCATTGTAAATCTGAAGAGGGTTGAAAAAGTGCCTTAGAAAGTTTTCCCATGATCTCCAGTAAGCAGTTTTATTGTTCTGAGAGTTGCACACTCTCCGGGCAGTCAGAAATTGTGGTTCTGCAGCTAATGCCAGTATCAGTAGTTCCCATGTTCTTTCTCTAGTCATTTTTTTTATTGCCCTTGAGCTTCAGTTTTTCTTCCCACCTATCTCCTCAGCTGCACAAAGTCTGTCCTGTGGTGGGCTGAGCAGGAAACTGGATCACTTAATTCCACTAATTGAAAGTACTCTTTTAAAGAAAAACAAAAAAGACTGTGTTGTGCCCAAATCAGTGATGACAGACGGCATCTGTTATCCCTGCCCTTGTTTTGTGTGCCTTTAAGAAGTCTGGGCAAGGTGCAGCCTCCAGAGAGACAGAGAAATTGTTCCTTTTGCTGGAGATCTGCTGTAGCTGCTCAGAAATGGGTGGCTTGGGGGGCTGCAGAGTGCAGCCAGATGCACCTGCTTGAGACTCCTTGAGATTGCAGTGAGGATTAGAGAAATGGCAAAGGCTGGGCAAAGTGACTCTGCTCAGAAGGTCCTCAACTTGTTTAAGTCTAGAAACCAAGCAAGGGGGGAAATTTCATTTCTCGTGTGTTAACCTACTTGGTTTGAGCTTGCTAAATTCAAAAATATTGCTGTAATTTTTATTCTAGAAGACCTGCAGCCTTCTAGTTCTTTCTTTAAAAAGCATGCCATGAGAAGAGAGACAAGGCAGGTGCAGGTCCCCATCAGGCCATAGCCAGATCTGTTAGATTGAAACTACAGCCTTATTAAGTAACTTGTAGGCTTTATTTGTAGCCAACGTCTATCAGACATGTATTGATGAGTGTTTCTAGTCGAGTCTTTGCTGAAAACTTTTGCCTTTGTATGAAAGTGTTTCTCTCTCCTAGAAGCTACACTTGGTTCCTGGCATTCCTCTTGTTCCTTCTTCCTGCCATTTGATCAGATGCAAGTGTTTATGTTTTAGGTGTCTGTTTTGTCTAATGTGAAGACACTTGGCTAAAATAGGCTTCAAAGAAGGATTGGCTCTGTTAAAAGATACACTCTCAAGCCAAGAAAATCCCCAAACAGTACTTCAAAGACAGACAGAAGAATTCTGCATAATATTGATGACTGATTTTTTAGCAAAGCTACAGCATGGCTGTTTTTGTTATAAACCCTCTTCACAAGAAGGTAGGGTAGAAGGTGAAGAGAGGCAGAGTTTAATGTTGCCTGAAATCCTGGAATTCCTTTAGGGCTTCCAGAGCTGAAGGAATGATTCTGTGATTTGGTGAAATGTAAGTATTGCTGTATACAGATCTGAAGACAGCTTAAAAGTATTCCTATTAACCAATACAAACTTCAGGCATATATGTATATATACATATATATACACACACATATATATACACGGGCACTGATGCTGGAGATAATAAGGCCTGTCCTTAAGGGGTGTTATCAACTTCTCTTAGAAGATACTATTTATAACACATACTCTATTGTATTTAGTTTAGGTATCTTTAATCCTATACATGTCTTAAATGTATAGACTTATATCTTGACATGGATTAAAAATTGCAGGAGAGGTCAAAAGATTATTATTTTTTTCTGATGAGAAGTATTGAAATAAATTGGGATTTTTTTTTTTTTTTTTGACAATTTGAAGACTGATACTTAATGGCTACCTACACTGCAGGAGAAATTATGAAAACACGAATACCAAAGTCTGGCAGTCATTTGTCAGAGCAGAACCGTCTGCTAGTAAAGTAAGGACGGAATAAAAATGCATTGTTTTCCATTTGTATTTTGCAGGTGATGTGTGGTGTTCTGTTCCTTCCTTCCTTCCTTCCTTCCTTCTTTTTGCAATGAGAGGTAGAAGGAATGGTCTGCCACTGTCCAGGGGTGCTGCTAATTATAGACCAACCTGCCCAGTTACGAGTCTGCAGGTTGGTTAAAAACATCTTCTAAATTCATTCCTGTGAATTCCATTTCCAGAGGAATCTGTGTTTCCTACTTCTCCAGTCCCAGGCTGATTCCTGGCGATCATTGCTGTCACTGACCTGGTTTCATGCGGTAAAAGAGAGGTGTTTGATGGTACTCAGGGTCCATCAACAGTTTTCACAAGGAATAGCCTGGAAAACTACAGTATCCCAGTTACTTCGTGCAATCTTATCCCCTTATATATTTTGTTTAATAAGAGCTTTGGGACTTGTACTGGTTTTACTCTGTATTTCCTCATAATACAGTGTGGCAGGACTTATCAGAAGTTCCAGGCATCACCCTGTTAGAAATAATTTATAATAGTACTTCACATTAGGGAGTTCCTGCTTGCAGATTCAAAAAGAACTTTTTTACAAAAGAAGTTAATATCCAACATGTTACTGGGAGAAAAGTGAAGGAAAATAGGTTTATTTTGCAGTCACAGAATGTGTCAAGGCAAAAGCAAGGGGCAGAGCCAGCCCCACATGTCTGACTCTCTCCTGATCACTCTTGTTGGTTAAAATGCTGCTGGCATTTGCAGAACCCCTCCTCTCCTCCTGTGCTACAGTCAGGGCTCAGTGCATTTCCAAATGTTGGATGGGGAGGGGGAAGGCTTGGAAATCCCTGCTTGTACCTTGCTGTTTCCATTTCTTCTCGTAATAACCCACAAAAGATTCAAGCTACAGCAAAAGTGAGGTAGAATATGTGGCTACTGACTGCTGCAACAGCCTGACCAAGAAATGGATAGGATGCCACTTGCTAGGATGTAACTCCAGCACTCATATATCTTCTGTTTACCTCCCTCTCAGTGATTTACTGTCTCCCTACCACATATCTGTAGGGAGCTCCTCTGCTTACCTTGGTTTCTGCCTTTCAAGACACAGCCCTGCATGATGATAAGCTTCAGAGAGAAATGACTGCTGTCCATAAACCCGGCCATCCATGCTCTACATTGCATTCCCCAGGGCCCAGGGGAGGTCTGCATGCAGGTGAAGGCTGATGGCAGAATCCACTCAGAGAAATGGTCTGTTTATTTGCATACAGAAGTATCTGTAAAGCATTTCATTATTCCATTCCCTTATAGTTTTCCCAACAACCCTTTTCTGAGGACAGAACCATGAAAATGAGTCTTAAAAAAAAAGCAGTGAAGTAACTGTAAGGATTTTGTTTATTCTTAAAAATTAAAAGTTTTATTTCTTACTGTGTAAATAGAAATAAGTGACAAGGTAAGAATTGAAATCAGAAAAGGTGATTATTTAATTTTGCAGAGCATTTCAATATTCTGCTTTTGGCATTCTTTCTTTATTTGGTGAAAAAATATGTCATTTTAATTCTCTGTGAAAGGAAAGAGAAATGTGGACTCTGGGAGCACTCTGTCTCCAGCACAGAAGGAGCCCACCTGATGCTTTTCCCCCGAGCCCTGATTTAGTGAAGCCTCAGGAACATCTACTCTGTCTTCTCAGCAGCCATTTGGTGAAATTCTCAGGGAGTAGTTTGCTGCCCAGCAAACTCCCTTAGCACCATGGCAAAGTTGAAATATCATCTCTGCATCTCATTTAAAGTTCAGAAAAGCAGTAAAAATATTGTTGTTCAAACTTGCTACAAAGAAAAAAAAGTCTTTGTATGTTTAGTTCAGTTTTGCAACCAAAGTAATGTTGCTTTGCACAAGACTGTATAAATTTGTATTAGTTCACAAACTAATTAGGTATTAGGATAACAAACTACTTCCAGAGAAACAAGCCTTAGATTGTATTAGTGCTCTGGTAAAAAGAAAAAAAAAATCTTGTTTAAGACCTCTATGCCATTCACACCAGTTCAAGGGATGTGCCAGGGTGAGAGTGGGAAATAGGAGATAGGTCTAGGGAATGCAGTTATTTCTTCTTTCTGGAGTCTGGTCTCCTGCAGGAAAATGGACAAATACCACAAAGATGCTTTTGTTCCTCACTGCTTGGAGCAGGGGAAAAGACTTGAGAAGCGTGGACTTCATTTTTAACAAATGTATAGTTATTTTTCAGGAGGTGAGGGAAGAAGCTTTCAAGTCCTTCAGGGTGTTCAGGATGAATACCAAGCCTGCTTACCTGTAAGCCTCTAATTTCTAATGTGTGTAGAAAACAGGAAGATTATTGTTTCAATAAAAGCTGCAGACCTTTTCCTTCCCTTTATCTTATCTATTTTAGATGTTTCTCAGTGGCATGTGATTCAATTAATATCATTCAATGAGGCAAGTTAACCCTTCTTTGCCAGGCTGAGTTCTGAGTTTTATTTCCAATTTCTTATTCTTGAGGGCACTGTGAGAATTCTGCACAGGTGATGCTGCTGTCCATTATTTGCAATAGGTGCTAGAGAAATAAACTTTTCATGCAAGTCTATGTTCTTTCTACGTGGTCCTCTTATTCACTGCTATTAAGCAGACAGATACCTGGTATTTCTGACAGAAATTATCATTTTAGTTTAAAAGCCTTGGTTTGGTTTTTTTTTTAATTTCTATTGATGTTGTCATTGTAGCTCTGGGGAGAGTATTTGCTACACGCCCCTCGTGCCCCAGAAAAGTATACACAGCAACAACAGCTATGTTTACCTTTACTGTGTAAATAAGGCTCTTTATTCTTTAATAAATGGAATATGAACAAAGCTTTGGACTACAGAGTCATTTACTCTGCATACTAAACATTTTTGAGGTAAGTCAAAGTAGGCATGAAATAGAATGTGAATATAAGCTTCAATCCTTTTCCTGGATACCTTTGTACTGAACCCAGGCTGTGAATACAAGACATTTTGCAAGGCACTGAAGGAATGCAGTCAGTTCATGACTAAGTAGGGCTGCTCATCACAGCTGGCAGGCACAGATATTCCATTCTGGAGCTGTCTTGGCTCTCTTGAAGATTGTTTGGTTCTCTCTTGTCAGGGGAAAAAATACCTAAAACACACTTTTGGAGCTTTGTCTGTGAGGGCAAAGCTGCAGAAGCTGCTGTTTCCAGGTCAAGAGTCCTACAAGCATCAGGAGTGTTTTGAGCCTAAAAATTTGGAATTTTCAGTTTTGTAGTCTTAGTGGAGAGTTGCTGAGACACCTACATGGTGACACAGCAGCAAATATTGGCAAATACTTGCAGTAGACAATAATATTCACGTTAAAAAGTAAAAATAGAAATGATAGTAACTATGAATATCAGTTTGTGATGCAATGTTAATATTATAGAATTTACTGCTTTGTCATTCTGGCTTCCACAAGTTTCTCTGCCACTCTTAGCCAGGAGTGGTTAACCTACAGCATTACCTGTTAGCAACACCTGCTATCAGTACCAAACATTACCTGTGTTATCTGAGTAACACAATCACACCTGGTAAGGAGCAGCTGAGCTGACCTGCAAGAGTTGCTGGGGATTTAATTAGTGTTTATTTAATATTATTTTCATATTTATTTAACCAGCTGTGTGGCCACATCCGTTTACTAAATTAGTGAGATGATTTTTAACCTGTGGTCGCTAACTATATACTGCAGCCCAGCTTTTACCAGGCTAGTCGTTGCTTGCTCTTCTCTCTGTACTTGAAATTAATATTGGTCTAAAGTGTGATATGAGTCAAGCAGAATTTGAATATAAAGATGGGAAACTGTATTCTGAAAGCTAGTCAGATTTGAGAGTGAGAACGTGCATTTGGGTTTTTCATTCAACATCTAAGCATGTAATGATTTTGTCCTGTGGCAGCAGTGTGGAGAATCTCTTTTATAGGGGTTGCAAGTATATTATTTGTGAGATACTTCTGTCTTTTATTTTTTTTATTTTCTGAAGAAGAAATGTATATACAGGGATTATGCTGTAATCTGCAGGAGATGCAGAACTTTACCAGCCAAATCCAGGAGGATCTGTTGGTCCAGAAACTCGATCTGAATAATTTTCAGCCAGCAGCAGGAGTTTTTGGGATGGAGCTTCCAGCTGGGAGCTAATTAGATGCTGCTGAGCTTGCAAGGGCCTCAAGGTGGCAAATGCCACACATCTCATGTCACCAGCACACTCCAGCAGTCCCATCACATGCTCCTGCTCCTCAAAGGGCTCTCTCACATCTGCTTGAGCTGTGGCAATGCTAAAGGCATTTTCCTTCAGCTGTGCTTTTCAGTTTCAAGTATCAGGTGTGGGCCCTGTTACACTCACTGCTGCTGCCTCCCATTTTGTTGCTTCCCCTGCTGGGCTATGATGGCTTAGAAAGAAGTGCTCAGTGGGAGAAGACAGCATTGCTGCAGGGATTTTGTATGTGTGGGCATAGGAGCTTACCAAGTGATGCTCATGAGGGGAGCAATACCTGCAATATCCAGCTGTGCCTGTGCTGTTGAATCCTGAGGCACCTGCAAGCTCAAACATGATTTATGCTGGGTGTCCACACTACCAGTTCTAAGATGTCAGTAACTTGTGGCTTTTGATGTCAAGGCATCCTGGAATGAGCCTGGGATGAGGTCTCTGCTGAACACTGGGAAGCCCAAAATTGCTGAGAGGCATCACAACACAGCTGGCCACAGGCACTGTGATGATTCTTAATCAAGTCCTTGTGACTGGTGGGGAGTGCTTGAGGTAGCACTGCCCCAGCCCTTCCTCTTGATCTCCATGAATGCTCAGCTGAAGCCAGAAACCGAGTCTGGTCTGCGCCTGAGCAGCCCAGAAGGAAAGGCAGTTTGGGCATAGTTTCAAAATGCATTTTTGGGAAAATCTTACTAAGGTGATTGCTTTGAAAGAGGAGGGCTAAGAAGACACAGCTAAATAGAAGGAAAAAAAAAAAGAAAAAAAAAAGAATTTGTGACACTCGTTAACAGAACTGTGTGGTTTGAGTTTAGATTGAGTTTAGAAGTTAACATGGGACAAAGTGGGAACCCCAGCTAGCTGCCCTCAGGCTGCAGACACCACTTGCTTAGTCTCAACTTAGAGTTGCAGTAAGCACTAGAGGAGATATAAGGCTGTTTTAGAGCCTAACTGCATATTTAGAAGTGTGACCTAACTTTGAAAATGCAACACCCTACAACCAGTTGTATTTTACATACCAATAACACCTGCAAACAGTTCAAGTAAAAGGTTTGAAGTAGCTTTCTTCATTACTTGAACAGCTCTGAAGATAGTTAAATGGAATTCACCATACAAATTATTCAAGATTCTCCTTGTCAAATATCTTGCGATAGTCTTCATGCAATTTTTAAATTCTTGATTGGCCAGCTCTAGCTGGTTTGTTGGCCCAGCTTTTCAGAAGAATTGAGAGAGAGCAGCCCTGTGCAAACATCCGTGGCCATAATAACCATTCAGTTTACAGCCAGCCAGTGCCTGTGAAAACTGCAGATTAAAGTCAATCTGTTCTTGCATAGCTGGAACAGCAGGAATTGACTCCATAGGTGGTTGAGCAGCTCCGAGAAATACTAAACTGTAATGAATTTGTTTTGCTGGAAAGAGGTGAAGGCTCAGAGCTACATCTACACAGGACATCCATGGAGAAGAAACTTGTGGGAATACCATGAATTGCCCAGAGACAGAGTGGGATTAGTGTGTGTTTGCTTCTTTATTACTGCCCCTTTATCACACAAAAACAGTTATTATTTGAGCTGCTTTGGGAATACACTGTATGCATTTTCCATAAGTATTTTCTGTGAATTGGCTTTTGTGAAGTCCAGATACTTTTTTTACTAAACCCTTTTGAATATGAAATTATTTACAAGTGTCCTTTTTCCTGCCTTGCAAAACCACTAGTTTTAATTTTTGGGCTTTTCCTGGTGGGGCTGATTATTTCTGCAAGATTATTTTCTCCATTCTGTATGAGAGTATTATTTTCTCAATTTCTGTGTGAGAGGCAACAGCACTGTAGTTTTTAAAAGAGATACATTTAAACTTTCTGTGTACTTCATGTTCAACTTAATGTTTTCTTTAATGATATTAAATACAAGTAATAGCTAAAACATAATTTTATTTAATTGTAGGGGTTTTGATTTTTTTTCTTCCTGTTTTGGGGGGTGGGGTTTAGTTGTTTAGGCAAGTATATTTACAGCTCTAAGCTGAAAAAGAAAAAGAGGTAACTGATTACTCTTCCTGCAAAGGTTGGGACAACAGCAAAGAAAAACCAGGCCCTTGTGTCTTAGAGCCATTGTGGCCTCACTGGCAGAAGAAGCTGGGGACAACAGCTTTATTCCCACAAGTTGTAGACAGCAGAGGGAAAAGAGGCTCCCAAAACCCAGCAATGTCCCTACATCCTACATTTCAGGTGAAAAGAAACAAATGCTCTCCCTAAAAGGAGCCCTTTCTTTAAAAAAAAAAAAAAAAACAAGAAAAAAAAAGAAAAATTGGATGTACTTTAAGAACCTGGTAAGAGCTAAAATTAAAATTAACAGGACAAGGGTTTGTCTTGTTATATGATTTCTAGCAGCTTTATAACAAGCCTCTTAGTAACTGTACATGAAAAAGACCAAGAGTCTACAAGTTAATTAAACTTTGCTCTAGATTCTAACTTAACAGAGAAATAAGCTGCTAGATTTTTTCCTAATTAAACATCATTTTCACATTTTACTTATGCAAACCACATTATCATATGTAAGCAGCTCAGACTCTTTCCTTAACTCAAAATATTAAAATTTGAAGTATAGAAATATTTTAACTTAGTAAGACTAAATCCCAATCCAGTCATAGATTTATGTTAATAATTAAGTAATTCCAGACATTTAATATTATTAGAAGTTGGATACAGCAAAAGCTTTAGTATTTTAGGAATGTTTAGAAGACAAGTGACTCTGCTATTCTTCCATAAATATTTTAACATGATATCATGGGGTTCTTTTCCCCCAGTATTGTAATTTTCTACCTAAGAGAAAATAATTTGTGAGGATTTATTTGTATATTACTGTATATTTGTGAGGATTTACATGTATATGATGCTAGTTTTATCAGTCTGATTCAACTTATTTAACACTTGTGCTGTTAAATAGCTATGGCCATAAGAAAGTCTAACTAGCATTTTTTTCTGCTGGGATTTGTTCCACTTAATTATTTTGTACTTCAGTGCAGAGAAAAAGAAAGGTGTCTCCGTAAAGCAGACATTACAAATAGATTATAGGGCTGTAATGTAAAACCTCTTTATAACCAGATTTCATTCAGTACTAATCAAAAAGAGATTGTATGGAAAGAGTGTTTTTAATGCCTTATATCCAATGGATTTAATTTCATTCTAATTTTGGTGCAAATGGTAAGTTGTTGGCTTTTTTCCCACTGGAAAAAACAGGTGCAAATGAACGGAGAGAAATCAGCTGCCAGTAAAACTGGTATTTTGAAGAAGAGAAAAATCCAGTATGCTTAGTAGATCATCACGAGAATTCAGAGCTCTCCATTAGGCACCTTCCACTAATCATCACCATTTTAAAAGCTCTGAGCAGAAGTTCAGCAGAAAATAGATATTAGTGCCTTTACTGGGCAGAAGTGCACCCCTGACCTCAGGCTAGGGAAGTAATCAGAGGAAGAGCACAAAAGGTGCAAGAAACTTTGGTTCACAATGAATGCGTCAAAGGTTTTTTCCCTTAGAGGTGTGGCCTCAGTGCATCTTTGCATATCCCAGCCTTTAGCAGAGCAATCGCACTCAGCTCCCATCCTTAACATCTCCAGAGGCCGTGCCTTGAACCCTGCTGTCAGTGGGCACCGAGCACAAGGACAGCGTGCTCACCACCTGAGTTGCTAAGCAGATGGGTTCCTGTATTTCCTACCAGCTGGCACAAAATGTTCTTGCAGCTCTGGGTGAGGCAGCATTCACTTTCAAGCTTGGCAACGCCTGCAATAACCCCCAGTTCCCGAGGAGTAAAGCAAGATCCACTATCAGTAATACCTGAGATGGGTGAATGTGGCAACCAACATTATCTTGATAAAATGAGCACTGAAATAAACTGCTAGATGGATGTGTTGCAGCTGGAGATATAGTGAGCTGTAGTAATTCAGGTAGATGGTGAACTGTGGGGCTTTTCAGTTCATCTCCACACATGGTAGGTAATTACTTCATTCCCAATCTTTGTTCAGATAGCTGCTGAGAGAATCGATAGTGAGCCTAGCCCCCAGGTGAAATGTGTTCACCTTTAAAACATATTTTAATTGTAGCAGCTGCGAAATGCTTTAGTGCACAATAACATTTTCCCTGGGTGTCAAAATCAAGTGACTGAAAAGCAGGATAGGCATTGCCAAGGACAAAGGTAACATCATATTACTTACATTTATGGCATGTTGCCATTATTTCATTTGCAGCATTAAGGGGAGTAGAGATATAGCTCTGCATATTGAAATGCAGAACACGTTAAAATGCAGGCTAAAGAGAGCTACTCTGTGCTTATTAAATATAACTGGGTTTTTGAAACATATTTATTGTGAAATGTGTGAGAACATTATTAAAAAGTACCAGTTTGTATGCCATGGGTAATTAACAATAATTATCTTTCTAGTGGTCTGCTGAAATATAGCTGACATAAAAAAGAAATTTCACACATATTTAAATTAAAAATTAATTAAAACACATTTTGAAAATGACCCAATTTTATATCCAGTGATATCTGTCAACAAATACCAAGGTTTGCCTATGTTATCTAGGCTTAAGGAGATACTGCCTGTTAAATAATTCTTGATTTAATAACAATAACTAAAGATCCCAAACCCTATATTGTCATACTAGGAAAATACAGTTCTGCTGATCAAAAAAAGTAGCTGGGAGACCTTAATGATGTAACCTAATTTTGTTCTATTTGAGAAAGGGCCTCAGCGGTTTTAAAAAAAACCAAACAGTCATAGAACAAACCTTACTGCATGACTCAGGAATCTTTGTGAGAGCTTAATTCTCACTGTTTCACATAAACGCTGGCTCCTCTTCTGCCTGAACAACGGTGCTCGGTATCAACAGTGGAGAGATGCAGTTTTGTTCCCCTGGTAGGTCTTGCTGTTCCATGTTTCCAGTGTCCAAGCAAATTGCTTCATTTGGGTAACCTCAGGATTTTTGCCACTTCATCCTCTGAGAGCTTGGGATCTGTCAGGTGACTGAGATCTCCCTTGTCTGATCCAAGTCTGATGATTTCTCCAGAATCCATGAACACAGGGAAATAGGATTGACTTAGAGACTGCCTTGGCCTTTACCTAGGGACATGAATAGAATGGTTGTTGTGACTCTGATGGGATACCAGATAATTGCTCAAAGTCTATTGAATGTGAATTGGAGTTGTCAGAATCTGTCTCCTAGTGAGTGAAATTTTTAGTAGAATGTATTTTCTTTTATATTTTAGCACATTCTAAGTCAGGGTAGTTCAGTAATGATGTGCAGAAATGCTCAATTCTAAAAGATCTAAAACCAAAACTTATTTACTCAACTATCCATTTTCCCAGCTCTGATTAAGGGAACACATCCAATTACATAAGTATATTATTAATGTTCATCTGTAGTGTAGTAGAATTAAAATTGCAATGTCTCCCAATCACAGCCTAAACCACGCAGTAATCAAGCATGAATTTAGCAAGTTCATTTTTCCATTATGCTGTTTTCAACACAAAGTTACCATATTAGCATATGGTACCATAACATTTCAGTTCAAACTAGAAGAAAGAAATTCTTTACTGTGAGGATGGTGAAACACTGGCGCAGAGAGGCTGTGGATGTCTCACCCCTGGAAACACCCAAAGGCAGGCTGGGCTGGGCTTTGAACAAGCTGATTTTATTGAAAATGGCCCTGCTCATTGCAAGGGGGTGAGGCTATGGAGCTCACCTTTGAGATGCCATGATTCCTGCTTGGGACTGCCCTTGTCTTTAATCATTGTTAAAATGGAAGGTAACAGAACATGATTGAAAGCTCCTAACCAGTAGCATTTGCTGAAATGAAGAGTAGAAACAACATATTTTAAAGGCTTGCTATTTTAGACTTTCAATGCTTCAAGTTCTCTCCCTCTTGACTCTTGCCCCAGTGGGCCATATCAGAACAGGACTAACCACATGCCACTGTACTGAGTTCAAACCTACAGCGCAGTATCCAGGAGCCTAACTCTGCTGGATTCAAGTTATTATTTTAAGTATGTGCTGCTGTGTTTAAACATCAAATTAGAGAGGAGAAAGAAAAGTGAGTTTGCTGAGTTTTTTCTCTTTCTCTGTGTGTCAAAGAAAATTTCTTTATAAAATGATGAGCTGAAAATAACAAAAATGCTTAAAGATTTATCTTTGGAAAAAAGCAAATAGTGTCCTTTGCACTGTGCCAAGGTTTAAGAGCAATTATTTCTCATTATGTAACTCCCTTTCTTCCCCTTTTTGTTCTTAACTCAAATAACCTTCTTCTTTTTTACTTCAGTAATCTAGTTAAAATAAGCAAAACTGTGCAAATAATCCATCCTCTGTCTGTCATTCATGCTTTTATGATATACATTGCATTAGTAATTTTACCTACTGTAAAATTTTTGGGTTTAGCTAAGATTAACTGCACTTCAAAATACGTTCAATGCTAATAAGACTGTCCTTACATAAGCAATCTGCTCATTCATGAGGGTTTTAGTTTTTTACAATTTTGTGATAATCTAGGTCTCTTTTTCTCTGACTCACTCATCTGCACTTGCATTATGCCACCACTGAGGAGCATTTTCCTTAGCAGCAGCCAAGCACAAAGGAGAGGTATGGTCACAATTCAGAAGATATGAGGCAAGGAACATTACCCTCAAATAGAATCTTTGGCTAAAATCCAGTATGCAGCTAAGCCTGCAATACTTTATTAAAAAAAAAAAAGAAAAAAATCAACAAAAAAGAAAACAAAAAAAAAAACTCCAAAAAACTAAACATTTAAAGAATGATGCTTTTTATTTAATGGACTAAATTCACTCTACCAGGAAAAAAAAAAAAAAAAAAAAAAAATCTCTGTTTTTACTTTTACATTGTGCTACTAGACCATGACCATTCCCTTGGAGTTTATTCTCTATGTCACTTGCTAATGTTGTTTTAAAAAACCCCAAACACAGGCAGGTGCTAAACCATTAAATAGTAAGTGAAGACATGCCAGATTGCATAACTAATAGCAATGTAAATTGAATACAATAAGTTAGAGAATATAATTTTATATTTGAAGCTTTTGCAAAAGAAGACTTTGACTTCCTGAACACTAATAAGTACTTATGAACTCATATATTGTTCAGTATATTTACAACCATGAATATGCATTATGAACTACATAGAAGATCTTATGGGTATTTTATTGGAAAAGAGTAGCTAGATGTTAAAACTTCTGTATATAAAATGTTTGGGATTTTTGGTTTTGTCTTTTACCTTTTCCTTATCATTGAACCCACAGCAATGTCCCATATTTTCATAGAATAAGGTGAAACAGTTTAAGCAACACATTAACTATCTGGAGTTTTCCATACTTTTTTCTAAAATTAACTTTTTTAAGGTGTTAAAGTTGTTGTTTGGGTTGGTGTGTTTGCTTTCACAGGAGGCAGGCAGGACTGTCCTGCTGCTCCTGAGATGTTTGTTCCCCACTCTGACTGTGAGCCCTGACCATTTTTCCTGTAGCAGTGGGATGTCCTCCCATTCCAGGGTCACTGGAGATGCCTGAACTCCCTCTAGGACCTGTAACTCTGAACATACCATGCCTTATCCAATCTTTTTCTTACTAATCCTTCTCTGTCAGGTAGCTGTAGTAGTCATGCTGTACTTGGAGATACTCTGTTGGAAGTGCTCACTGAATTATGAACTGGGAGTCCAAGCTCCTGCAGGAAAGCCATGAGCCCAAAATAGCCAAAGTGCGACCTCTTTATTCAGCACCAGCTGCTACTAAGAATTAAATTGTAGAGGAAAAAAGGTGGGGGAAGCAGTATAAATGGGTGCTTCCTATTTGCTCCATCAGTAAACAAAAATTCTTGCATTTATTGCAAGTGGAATTTAGCAGCTGGAAATAAGCAGCCACATGAGTGGTAGTAAAAAGTAGCATGTGGTTGTCATTGATTGTTATTGTGAGGTAATGGTGATATAGAAGATGACTAGGTGGTATCTTGGAGTTAGTTTTTATTTCTTTAGAGGAAATTTTGACAAATAGGAAAAGTACAGACAGACTAAGAGTTTAGAGATTTTTTACATCTTCCAAAAAGTTCCCAAAACTTTTCATTAGGTTATGTCATTTTTGCTTTTTTTTTTTTTCTTGAAACTTTTATGCAACTGGTGCAAATTAAAGAGAACAATTTTTAAGAAGTTTCTATGAAATTAATGTAACTCTGAGAATCTTCTGGCTCAACTTCTCAGCAGGTCTGAAAAATGCTTCTCTGATTTCAAGGAATAGGATCCAGTGTAATTTATACCATCAAAACCAAGTAGATTTATGGCATTCAAAAAACCCTGTGGTCCTGAAATAGAGATCAAATAGGTGTATGATATAGAACTGATAACTGGAACAATGTAAATTCTCAGCACAACATTGTGACAGGGGATTGTTTTAGATTTCTTAGTAAACTGTCGAGGGGTTTTTTTTTAAAGATGCTATTAGCACTTCTAAGAGTTTCTGAAGAAACAAATGAACATAGGTAATGTTTGGGTTTTGCCCCCTTATGTCGGGGGCTATCAAGAAAGGCGAATGTCTAAATTCATCCATGATTAAGGGATTATAAATTATAAATATAATAATAAATTATAAAGAGGGTAGTAGGATCAGTCACAACAAAGACAGCAGTTAAGGTATTGTCTTAAACTCATAGGTCTTAATTCATGAAGAAGAATTTATGAATTCAGGCAAGATATCCGATCAATTTCTCTTTAATTTATTTTGGTACAGAGTTTTGCATGTGTTTCAGTTTCCTGGCATTATCTGGAAGTGTTGTGGTAACTTTTCAAACTCTGTTTAACAATGAACTGATAATTTTTATTAATCATTCCAGAAAACAAGAACCCCATTCCCCAAGTTCAGGAATTAGTTGAGGAATGAGAATTATTAAATTTTTTGCTCCTACTTTTGTGTTTTTCATTGCAGGATTACTGTTTATCTGAGCTACATAAAGAAAATTGTATAGAAGTTGCATTTGTAGATACTCATAAATGTTCATTTGAACACTGATATGTGGGCTTTGTTATAGGGACACGAAAACCTTAATTCACACATTTCTTCAGTTCTAATGGGTGTACAAAAAAACCTGACTGATCAGACTGAAATACTGGCACTGTAGGAAAACACAATTTATCCACTTGAGTGTATATTGGGTAGTTTTGCTGCTGTAAATCCCATTGTCCCATGGGATTACTCTAATATAAATGGAATAATCATTCCTCCTTGAATATGAAAACTGTAAAACCTGTCACCTAAATAGTCTGATAATATGATTTCCTGAAGAATTCATTGCAGAATAGCTAGAGAAATATATAGATATATATATGTGCTCAAACTACAAGTAAGGAGCCTGTTTTTTCAGGAAGGTAAACCAGAGATTCTCCTGTGATGTTGTGTCTGTACAGAAATCACATGTTGGTTTAGGTTTGATAAAGCCTGTCCAGGGGGGAAGTTAGGTTGCTCAGTGCTTTTAAATGCCCTTTAGAAGTTAATTACTGTGCTGAATACAAGCCTGTAGAAGTTATTGTTATTTATAATTTGACCCTTTGTCACTGCTTCTTGCTCTAACCTCTGTCTCCCCTGTCCACAAAAAACAAAAGATGATGTTTTTTACTACCTTGAAGAGATTTGACAGGAGATTAAGTGTCTACGGGATAACTCAATTTTCATACCCTTTAAATAAATAAGGTAAGAAAGTGAGTTTTAAATATTCACTTTGGATTCTTTTTGATTGTTTTTTTTTAAACATGGTTGTCTGCAAATTGCTGCTAAAATGCTGCATGGGAGCAGCTTATATACATGCAAAGGTAATAGAAAGCCTTAGGATAATTCAGATAAGTAGTCAAAGAGCTAGGGGAATGGCCTGTAGGAATCAGGAACTCAGGTGCTCAAAAGGCTGTTTATTATCCACATTTCATTGTTTAAGGCTTCTCAAGCAGATGCTCCGTTACTTCAGGGTTTTGTCGGGTCTATGCCAATGTCAAGCACATTTTAATGTTGTGCTGGGTTAAGTGTTCTGCTCATGCAGCCCTCCTGCTGAGCAGCCCTTGTTCACATGTGCTTCTAAAATTGTGATGTGTTTTTAGCTGTGAAGAAAACCCACAGGTCTCAGGGGAGGCTACTGTGGGTTTTGTAACATTGTATTTCCTGGCTTTATGGCTTTATGGACAGGCTTCATTCTGGCAATATTTCCAATTTGGTTGTTAAAAATAATTACTGAATTTCATTTTTTTAATTTTTTTTTTTATTAACATTCTGAATGCATCAGGGACTTGTATGTATTAAAAATTAAGATCAGGGGTTTTTTTTTAATATTTAGGGATTTAATTTGAGCTGCTGCAGGATAAAAACAAGTCAGCAGCTCAGACTTTTCCCTTTTCACTCTTCTTGCAAAGGCATCTGCAAGAATCTTAATGATAATCTCACCAATATCTATATCTGGCCTGCTCTTTCACGGGTGATAATTACAGAAGTAATGGAAAAGAAATAGTAGAAACAGATGAACAGGCATCAACTTGGATGGCACTGCTGGCAAAGTAGCAAGGCAATTTTCAGTATATGAAGAGAAAAGTGCATCTACTTAATGAGGGCCAGAACTATACAGAGCCAATTAAGTGAAGATGAGCACAAAAGAAGAAGGTAATAGTGAATTTACAGGGATTCCTTGCATATTTTGGGGCTTGCTCCTTACTTCTTTTTTTTTTTTTAAATTTTTTGAGTACATCATCCATTGCCCTTGGCAAGTCTAAGCAATAATTTGCTGTGTAATGAATAAGTTTTCTGAGTGCCCGTGGTGTGCTGGAGGCTGTGTAGTCAGCCCAGTAAATATGGGATCTGTTTGCAGGCATGTAAAGCAAAACACTGGGCATGGGAGACTCTAACCTGCTTTTAATGTTCTTCAGGCTTTGTGTGCATTTCCTGCCAAATCCTGAGATTTCTGTTCCAGCAGCCTGCACAACCAGGGACAGCCAACCTATTCTGTGCAGAACAACTTGGAGAATTTCAGCTCCTGGTTTGTGACCTACTTATACTTAAAATGGTACTTGGAGATGAATGTTCTTTCCCCACATATACCTATGCTACGAAGAAATACTCTGAAATTTAACTTTGCTAAATGTTATGCAAATTCAGTGCATTTTAACTTCCACAGTCTGGAATAGAAGTGCTACGCTTTACTTTAAACACACATTTTGCATAACAATATTGAGTTCCATATATTATCTTAAAATGCAAAATGTATAAATCTACATGGCTGCAAGAGCATAAGCAGAACATATTACTCTGTGAAAATGGAAGTGTAGTCCCAGCAGTGTGCAGCATCTGTATATTAATCAAGACCACTGATAGCTTTGTTTCAGGAAAAAGAAGTTAACTTTAACTTTTTTTTCCTTTAATTTATGAAGAACGAGGATATATTAAGCAATAATGCACTCCAAGAGAGAGCATTTAACACATGAAGAGGTTCACATTTTTATCCTGCTAGGCTAAAAGAAAAGCTGTAAAGTTTTCAAATTTATAATACTGGGGCAGAGATAAACTCCAGAAATCATAATTTAGCTGTTTCTCTGTCAGTCAAAAAAAGCAGTTACAGTTCAGTAATCAGATCCTGGTTATTAATTTTTCCCTCTTAAAAAATGAAAACCTCAAAGTTTTCTTCACTGAGCGGACAAATTTCCATCAGTGCAAAGAAAGACTCAGAGGACAGAGAGACATATTAACTGTGTACCATCTCCTTCTCATGGCTCTGTTCAGCGTGGAATTGGGAAGTGGCAGGGCCAGAGGAGGCTCCTAAGTGGTGCTGAGAAAAGCAGCAAAGCAATTTTTTAATTAAAGGAAGAGCAATCCTATACCTCACCTTCATTCCCCTCCCTCCCCACGGCCTCCAAAGGCATCAGGATTTGCCAAAGAATGCAGTGGCTGCTGTAGTAAATGTGGGAGTGAAAAGACTTGGGGTTGTTCAGCCTGAAAAAACTGGCTTTCCTGTGCCTAAAGGGGTCCTACAAAAATGCTGGAGAGGAGTTTTCACAAGGCCATGGCACCTTGTGAAACAAGGATAAAACAAGGTGAATGGCTTTAAACAGAAAGAGGGTAGATTTAGATTAGATATTAGGAGGAAATTCTTTTTTGTGATGGTGGTGAGAGACTGGCACAGCCTGCCCAGAGAGGCTGTGGATACTCCATCCCTGGAAGTGCTCAAGGCCAGGATGGATGGGGCTTTGAGCAATCAGATCTAATTAATGATGTTCCTATCGATGGCAGGGTGCCTGGAACTAAGTGATTTTTAGTCCAACTCAAACTATTTGATGAATATCATTCATGATTACTATTTTGACGTGTTCATAGTTCAAGATTTTTCAAAAGTATTTAAACTTTTTATTCACAGAAATGGCTCTCAGATGATGTTTTCTGCATCATATGCTGAAATCCATGGAACGTGCTTTAGCACCATTCCATTAAATGTAGACAATTCACCTCTGTGCTTAACTGCATGTTTGGGTTCCTAAACACTTCTGAGAATATTATCTTAAATTTCTTGCCTGCAATAACAGCAGCACTTATGACAGACTGCCATCATTTACCTGTACTCACAAACATAATCTGTTCTTTACCCACCAGAATATCCTTTAAAATGTACTGAATAAATCACATCTGCCTAAATAATTACGTGTTCAGGTTGTAAACCATTAAGGTTCACTGATTTATTAGAAACCTTTAGAATATGATGCTCTGGTTTGGTAAACATTCCCAGGCATACCAAGAAGCCATACTCCTGGCAGTGAAACAAGGCAGAGAAATGGTATTTCTGTGGTTTTATCTTTTTTCACCAGGTTCTGCAAAGTGTACGTCCACATGAATAATCATGTCCTATTCCTCACAAAATGTTTAGGTGTGTTGTTTCCTCTAATTGAAGGAAGCATAAAAATACAAAATTCTTTCTGCTGTTACTTTGATAATAGCAGTGGGAAAAGCTGAAGTGTTTGCACTCTGCTCTCTTAGGTAGAGTCACATGGTGCCATAAATAGTTACATGTTTCTCAAACCAAATAGCAAAAAACTTGTGTTAAAAGCTTGTGGATTTTCCAGTTCACTGTACAGATTCTTCTCACAGAAAAATCATTTAGTCCCTACTGGCTTTTTAAAACTGTCATAAATGTTTGACTATATTTAAACTTAATTTATGCGTTTCATGTGGAATACTATCTTACAAGAACAAGGAAAAGGGGAAAATGAAAACATGGGGGTTTTTTTAATACCATATTAATTAACTTTACTTTTTAGACTCTGTAGCACATTGGTAATATGACATAATTTAATGATAGTGTGTTCTGGCACCTATTGATGGATTCTGGGGGAGTATTTTTGGCATGTATTTGTAGAAAATTAGCTCTTTTTATTTGTTGGTTGCAATGTGCATGCAACTTTGTTTTTTGATATGGTCTCTTAATTGTTCTTTATGTGATAAAACACTTTTTGCTAGCCTGGTTACTGCATTCATGTGATAATAAGAATGTCATAAACCTTACAAAAGGGGAAAGGATAGCTCCTGTCTTCTCTCTGATCACTCAGAAAAGTAATTTCTAGCAAGATTGATTGAAAGGACTGTTTGATAACACCTTTTCGGGTGTTCCTCCCACACGGCATCTGTTCTAGGAATCACTGCTGACATCAGTATCCAGACCAACACTTTGGGTAACCCCATTTTTAGTTTTATGGCTGATCCTCCAAACTAATGTGGACTGATAAACTTGGACTGGTAAACTCTGACCTAAATGTCTGGGAAATCAAATTTATATGCCCCTGCTCCCTGAGGATGACACAGTAAGTTGGAAACTGAACTAAAGCTTTTTTGACTTTACTATCTAGACAAATTTAGCAATATTTATACAGTTATAGTTCCAGTGAATTTTATGTAACTTGCTCAGGACCTTGTGCAAATTACAAGGTATGCCTACCACCTACTACTTTCTGGTATGCAATGCTTTTTAAAAACATTTCCTAAATTCTCAATTAAAGATTTCTCCAAAGGCTTAGGAAAAGTTAGAGTTTGAAGAGGTGATCTTAGCTGTAATTTTCACATGTGGTGTTTAATTTTTAAGCCCCTGTACTTATGAAGAATGAACACAGGCAAGCAATCTAAAAACCTGCAAAGAGTGGAGCAGAACAACAGAAATATGTGGGGGATTTTTTTCTGTTTTGTTGTTGCTGGATATGAAGAAAGAAAGGAGAATACAGGACAGGATATAGAACAATTTTTTCCTACTCTTCAGACAGAGCTATGTGTTTAACAGGTATTAGTTTGGGAAACTTAATAAAGAGCTGGAACTTTTCCTCTGGACTGTCTGGCAGAGGAATGTGTTTAACTTACGTTGTCAAGGTAACACCAGCAGATTTTGCAGTCCCCTTGAGTGCTTTATTTTCCATTCTTTAATATTTGCTGGATATGGTGAGCAGAGTTGCACACCCCTCAAAATATTTCCCAGGGCCAGCAGGTCATTGCTGCAATCTACCCATGAGACCCCTCCACTTTCTTGAGGTGATTTTGTAGCTGTTGGAGGAAACATTTTTTTTTTTTTCCCCCAAGGATGACAAGTTTCAAAAGCCCTGTCTTAAATAGTTTTTCTTTAAATTTCCTTGATGCTTGCACTGGGGGAGAAGAGAATTTTTGTGGCTTTAAATATCTCACTTTCTATCATGAGCAGAATTGTGCTGGACACAGAACACAGAATTAGGGTCATGTTTTGAAATACTTCTTTTTGATGCAAGGGACACTGCATGGACCAAAGCTCTGCTGATGGAACTGTAGAAATAATTTCACAATTAATTTGTTTATAGTGCACTAATTCCCTCTCTTACTCTGCATGCTAAACAATATGTGTCCATAAATTAGTTGCAAAAACACACTGGCAAAATTATTATCTCCCTGGCCCAGTCTCTTTGCATTTTTCATCAGAAGGGTTGCAGTCCCCACACTGGATTTCACAGTATGGTGACTGTAGCTGCAGGAGCACTGCAGGGCTCCATTTGTGAGAAGCCTCATGAATTGAATCCCCTGGTTCTGTCTGCAGGGGGTGACTAGCAATGAACAGCCCCTGTATATTAAAATATACTGAAGAACGTTTTCAAGGGCAACTGCCAAATGGTTTTCCTTTTTAACAATTAGCAGCTAACTTCTCCTGCTCCTTCAAAGGCCTCTTATTTAACTGCATCACTTCACTTTGATTATTCCAACAGACTCAGAACTATCAGTGTGCTCCCTTCTCAGCTGTCTTTCCTCAGACTCTTTTAGAGTGTGTCTTGCCATCCATACCCATTCTCTATATCTGCTGACATACAGAGCCTGGAATGTAAACCATCACATTTTGTGAGTAGGATTGACAGGAGTAGCTAATATACTTCCTTAAGTACCAACAGAAATACACAGAATGTGTCTTCACAGGCATTTTAGCTCAGATCAGAAATGTGCTGTAGCAGTGAGTGCCTCCAAGGTAATTTTCCATGCTGTGGTCTTAGTTGCTGGCTGGGGTTAAACCACAGCAAGCAGACAGGCTGGATTTCTGTTGGGTGAAAATAGACCAGAAGATGCACTCCAAGAATGTTTATAATCGTCTCTGAACTCTTACAGTCACTCAACAGGCCAAAAATAGAGCTAATCTGAGGTAGAAAAAAGAAAAAAAAACAAACCAACATATAGACAAGATATCAAGTCCTCAGAAGTAGCAATAATTTTTCTCCAGAAATGTGTGTAAGATGGACTGAGACAACACTAAGTCTCATAGAAATCAACGACACATGTATAATTTCCCCAAATGCTGGGAGAAGTGACTTCATCATTTCCTGAAATGGCCAATAATTTGCATCTCTGAGAAGACAAATAGTAAGTTAAAACTTTGTTTGAAAAGATCTGCTTTTCACTGTAAATTTGTAGTAAACTCAGTGTAATTTCTCACTGTATGAAAATCACCCCAAAATGACAGTGCCTTGTGAAATTAAAATATTTCTAGATTGAATAAACAAAAAGCAACAGCAACAACAAACTGTCACACTTACCTTTAATTTTAGGGAGAAAACAAATCTCAAAAGCCAGTTCTGTAAGGTTCTATAATTTCATTCAACCTGATTTGGCTCAGGTGAAATTATAGATGGGATTATGTGTCTTCTATTAATTAATTTTTTGTATTTTGTTGTCTTCCAAAGCAAAATTCTGACTAAGAGAAACCCTGGATGAAGAGTAATGTGCTCCAAATTTCAAGGAAAGTACATTACTCAGCTGACAGCTGACCTGTCATTTATAATTAATGTCAGAACAGCAGTAAACCAAAATGACTACTTTTCCAACTGATATAACTTGTCTTCTGCCTTGTCCTTTTTAAACCTCTTTCAACACACTATAACTACTGGCATATCCTTCTAAAATCCCTTTCAGTGCTGTGTTTTGATCTCTTTAGCCAGTTGATTCCATTTTCTCACAGTGTACTTTTGTTTAATTGAACAATGTTCTCTTAATTAAGAAATAATTAAAATGGAATTTCACTGAAAATATCTACGTCTTACCTTATTTCCTGTTTTGCCTAGGAAGACAATCTATTGGAGCAGCTGTGTGAACAATAAAACACACATTGTATTAAGGGGCTAATCTGTTTTAACCATAATAAAAGTCTTCTTAGTACGGCAGATACTTTTCACTCTCTTCCTTATCTCCCTTAAATCTCTCAGAGAAATGAGAAATCTCTTATATTCTCCTGGATTTAATTTACATACTGTCAGCACTCTTGACTGGTCTTAGAATTGACACATGCAAGAGAATTGAAAGAGGAATAATAAGTTGAACTATTAAAGTAAGTGAGAAGGGAAAGAAATGAATATTTGTGAAGAACATGCACAGAGAATATAGTAAAATAGAAAATGTGGGAGTTAAGGATGATGCATGCATTTCTTCTCTTAATGTAAGTACATAATTATGACTACCATATCTGAAATCCTATTAGCTATTTGGGAGGAAAATTCTCTCAAAGACTGTCTATCATATTATCTTTATTCTAAGTTTAATATCAGTGAAGAGAAAATAGTTTAGCATAGATTCTGAGTTCTCATGGCTATCTCATATATATATATAATACATCAAATACATATATATACACTTTTATATATATTATGTTATGTAAATGTCTAACATTTTCTAACAGTCTTTCTTACACCAAGTCAAATTGTATTAGTAACAACCACAGATATTTAAACTTTTATTAAGTTCCTGCTAGTATCTCTTCAACTTCATCATTCCCTGACAAGCACAAGGGGAAATGATGTGCCACTTTTCATTTTCAAAATATGATGCATTTAATAATGAAAGTAATGTTTTTAAATTCTGCAATTTGAATAGAAGCTTAGTAAAGTAGAACATTTTAAATAAGAGTGAGGTGCTAGGATCCATCTTGTGGCAGAGATGACCACTCAGAAGTTGGAGTGAGGAAAATCAAAGGTGTGAGAATTAAGGATTGTTTTAGAGAAAAATAAGGAGGACATAGGTATGTATATGCATATAAATTCTTGTCGTATTTCCTCTGTGTACTCTTGAAAAGTGGTAAGTGTTCAGAAATAATTTCTCTTTTTTTGGAAAAAAAATTGCAAGTTTTGAATTATACATTTGAACTATCTCTGGCAATTGCTACTTCTGCTGGTAATTATTGAAGACTGAAAACTGTTGTTATGTGCATATGTGATAGACTCCCCAGAGACAGCATGGAAAATATTAAACCTGCTGCATGTGCTTGATCTGAACCATAAAAGCAAGTGTATAATCAAATAAAACAGGCCTATAAAGCGCACTCACACTTCAAAGCTTGCTATTAAAAAGTCTTTGTTGGATTCAATGTTTATTGGGCTTCAATGACTTCTAGGGAAAATGTGCTAATTTTACTCAAGGCTTGATATGTCCTTTTCATGAGCCAGGAGGACTTTTGTGCCATGGATATGATGGACAGGGAGATATTTCAAGGCTACAAACACATATCCATGTCACTGTGGTATATGCGGTGAGAGTTTACACAGCAGTAACCAAGTGATGGCAGTTGTTTGACCTCTTTTGCAGTTTCATTATTTACAACTTTGTGGAGTTTTTCTCCACACTGGCTAGTACAGGGCTGTGTTTTGGGTGTGTGCTGAAAGCAGGATAACTCAGGAATTTTTTAATTCTTGCTGAGTGGTGCTCACACAATGCCGAGGCTTTTCCTTCTTCCCACACTGCCCCACTAGTGAGTGGTTGGGGGGTCACCAGAAGTTTGGATGGGACACAGCTGGGACAGCTGACCCCCACTGACCCCTGGGATATTCCAGACCATATTGGCCAGGGCTGCCATTGCTGAAAGATTGGCTGGGCATTACCACAACCACCAATTGTGGCCAGCAATTTATTTGGAATTTTTATCACTTCTTTCCCATGGGTTTGTTATCTTTGATGGTTTGTTTCTTTTATCTTTTCCTTTTTAATTATTAAGCTGTTTTTAACTCAACCCACTTTTTTGTGCATTTTCACCCAGATGGTTCTCTCTTCCATCTCACTCAGTGGGGGGTTAAACCATGATGCTGCTGTATGCATATGAGTGTGCTCGTAGGTAGTTTCTGTGGAGCAGCTGAGAGTCTATAAATCCACATCTCTCCTCTTGCATTGATGTGACCTTTGCTGCTCTCCTTTAGATACTAACACACACTAAACAGTTCCTTGTGATGCCGAGGATGCTGAAAAGTAAATTCCATTGACATAAGTCAGACATGTCACACAGAAGAGATATTAATATATTCTTCGCTTACTCTACTACATTTCCCTTTAGGGTTTACAGCAGCCAGTCTGCATGTGTTCCTTTTGCTGTGGAGACCATATCCCTCTATAGGAACCCAAAGAATTTAATGTTTGGAATTACATGCATTGTAAAATTGAGCAAATATTTAGTCCCATGAGCCACAAGAATAGCAGCAAAAAGACAAAAAAAAATTATGGAAAAGGGCTGATTACATGCTGGGTGTGGTGCCAGATTTATGGACGGCATGGGAATATTTAGCAGCATTGGGATTCTTGACACACAGCATGGGGAATCTTATGTAGCATGTAATATCTACAAAACAGGCTGCGAAAAATTTAACATGAAAAAAGTCAGAAGAAAAGAATAAACACAGATTTTGAAATAATCTTGGATGAAGGCGCTATTATTCCATCAGTATCTTTCATTGGTTTTGACAGTAATTTGCTCTTGTAAAATATCAATGGAATAAAATACCAATGTATTCCATATAGGTATAGTATTAGTAAGAGCAACATTCCCATTTTCAATGCACAAATACCTTTTCAAGTTGGCATATTTTTATTGAATTTTGACTGGTTTTGTTAACAGTTCTGTGAAGCAATTATATAACCAATATTAAATGTATATAATTTAACTTCCTTTATTTATTTTGGAAATGGAAAAGAATAGTTTTGATTCTGCAGGTCTGCTTTTTGCATTATCATTTCAGCCTCCCAAAACCAGGTTTTAAGTGCTGCTGCCTAAACATCCTATTATAGGAATTTCTCAGCCTACTTTGTGTACTCTAAATGATTACCTAAATTACGACAGACAGAAAGTTATCTCATAAGGAAAATAAGTTAAAGGTTAAAAAAAAAAAGCAGCACATTTTTTCAAAAGTAGAGCAAATGGTGGTGCTTTCCTAATCTCCCTTCTTCTATTTATCCTCAACCACTGCTTCACTTTAATTCTTAATCCTTGAAGGAAAAAAAAAAAAAGAAATTGATTTAATTAGAATGAGAGGAGCTCCTTTTTGTGAGATAGTAGTTCTGGGTCAAAAATTGAGATTATTTGCTACATGTGTGTGTTTATTTCTTAAATCCATTGGGGTCTGCTTGTATTATGTACTGTTTCATTCTTACCTTCAATACTTTGTTGAAGTGCTGCTAGATTTAAGTGAAAGAAAATGGGTTTGAAGAGTAGATTATAGTGTCATCTGTATTAAAGCAAACAAACTCAATGTGAAAAATGCATGGTTACAGAAATAATTATTTTTCTCCTCCAGTTTAACAAAAATAATTAAACTGCATTATACATTCCACTTAATAATTTTGCTTAATGCTACAAAATGTATTTAATTTTGAACTAAAGGATAAATGGTCAATGACTCACATATATTAATTCAGGAACATCTGCCTGCTTACAGATAAGAAGCAGGAGAGGAAGGCAACTGTGAAGCTCGTTCTTGAAAAACAATGTTTTCCTATATTGTGGAAAAAAAATATGCAGCAGCAGGAGTTGATTAGTGGATTGCCATTATTTCTCAGACGTCATTAACTGGAGAAATGCTCAGGTGCTTTAAATCCTTACTGTGTCAATCCTCAGTCTTGAAGTATTTTGGAATTGTTGATTTTTTTGGATTGCTGACAGTCTAAACTAAAGAAGTGTATGAAATTCTCTCATGGTGAAATTAAAATGACCTCCATATTGTGTTTGACTTTTGTTTTGGTCTGTCTTGTGTTTTGGGGTAGAGTTTTTTTTTTTGGTTTTCTTTTTGGTTTTTTTTTTTGTTTTGTTTTGTTTTTTTGTTTTTGTTTTGCTTTTTTTTTTTTTGGTTTTTTATTTTTTGTGTGTGTGGTTTTTTTTTTGGTTTTTTAGAACTGTAAAAAAGCAATTAATTTATTCTGAGTTCTTCTGAGGTAAGGGAGAAAAAAAAAACCCAAAAAACAAAAAACCAAAGAGAAACAAAGACAAATGTGTGCAATCCCAGAAAGGAATGTTGCATATTGTGAGCTTAAGGAAAAAAAAAAAGTTCTTATTCAGGTCTGATTTTTTTTTTTTTTTTTTTTTTTTGTTTAACCATTAAACTACAGCCCATTTTTTGCCTTTTTAAAGGGATTGTTAAACACTGGTGTGGTGGGAGGGAATGTAATTATTGTACACTGAGGATAAGTCAGTTTCACCCAAAGTGATTTACTTTGCACAAATGTAGTGCATGATGAATGTATGGTGAATGTATAATGCTTTTCCTTGCAGTACTTGTTATCAGACTTAGCCAATGCCAAAATTTTATTTTCACATACAATGTATTTTATTCTAATTACAGTAAATTAATTTGACCAGAAAAAGAGAGATAACAGTGCAGGGAGAATGTGAATGATAGTCTGCAAACATGCAGAGAGACAAAATGGAATTAGTTTAGAATTTTTTAATGATTGTCCTTTTTAATAGCTGGGTGGGGTGGTGACTGAGACTGGATTTTCAATTACTCTTCAGGTCATTAATGTTGATTACATTCTTCTTCTAACCATAACTCTTTATTTAATGAAAATGTATGCTACCCACTAAGCAGGCATGTAGTTAGGGAACAATACAGCAGGATTTGATTGCCCTATTAACAATAATCATTGTGAGACTTTGGGAGTAATAATTTAATGACTTCTTGCACTCTTGTTGTACTTTTTGGTAGTGTTCATGCAGCATGTACTAAAGTGATATCTCTAATGAAATTTAAACTTGCCAGAAAGCATTATTAGCTAGAGATAGGCAGGTAGACCTAAAAGGGCTCCAGCAATTGCCATTAAAATACCTGTGGACCAGGAAACTTAATTTGAATAAAACAAGGTGGTGTCTCAGAAAGAGATAATTAAATAATTTGCAATGATTGACAGTGGTCATGTGGAGGAGATTGGGGGCTGGAGAGGGGAAAGAAATGTTGTTTGTTTGCCTTTCTCCTCCTCACAATTGAGAATCATTGCCTTGTGGACAAAGCGCGAGGCTGGTGGCACAGAGCTGGAACTGACCCAGCCAGAGAAAATGGTGGGACTGCTAAAAGGTTCCCTTTTATAGGGCTCAGTCTTGCTTACAAACAGGTCAGCTGTCAAACTCTCACTTGATGGATGCAGCTCCTGCTCCCAAAAAAATTCACTCTTCTGCATTCTGAATTGACCAGTGGAAATTGTTTTGCTGACACAAAAAAATAAACTGTCAAGGAAGACATTTTACTCAGTCCTCTATGAAGAATTAGAGCTAGGGAAAGTAGCTGCTGCTATTCCCTGTGCCTTCAACACTTTTTTGGAGCCAGAATAGAGAATTCTGTGTTTCAATTATCTGGTTGCATGTTTGCACACATTTTCTCCTCGCTCAGCTAATTCTTTGAGCTTTGTTATACACATTCAAGCTAAAGAATACACTTAGTAATGTACTGGAAAGAGGCTTACCACTGAATGATGCCAACCACAGAAACAGTGTGCTCTGAGCATCCATCATGGGCACTCATTGTCTGAGTTGTGGTGTCTGAGGTCAGCTGCATGCTTGCCCATGAAACCCAAGGTAATTCTTTTCCAAAACACACTTCAGTCAGATGTTGCTTGGTGGCATAAATATTTAATTATGTGAGTCCAGCAACTGAGAATCTGTCAGTGAGTGGGTGAGAGTTCCTGCTCCATTCCAGTGTGAAGTTAACCTTCACTGTGCTTCACTGAAATTAATCTCTCTAACACCAGGCTGAGGCTTTCAGGGGCCTCTCACAGGACCAATAACCACACTATGGCTTGGAGGCAGTAGCTAAGGGATGGAAGTCTGTGAAGAGGCAGCTTCCTAGAACTTCACTGGCATAACTGCTGATCAGTAAACCTGGTGCAGCTCAGCTGAGATCAAAGTAGAAGTCATTTGCAGCACTAGCTGAAGGCAAACATTCCCACTTAGAGTTGAAGGATGGTTTAACAAGCTGTTATTTTTTTATATTCCACTAGTTGCTAACTATCTCGGAGCCTGAAGTTTGTACTTCGTTTGTTGTCAGTCCATCAACAGCTCGTGTTGCAGAAAGGAGGAAATGTAGCCTTGTCATCTAAAGTAAATTAATTCTCATATCATGCATAATCATGTTTTTGTTATACTTGAAGCACACACTTAACATATTTTTCTATTTTTATATAAATAAATATATAAAGAGATTAGAAGAGAAACATAAGAATATAATATTATGATGGTATATAATATATCATGCTTACACTTCAAAGACCTTTTTGCATCATCTCTTTAAACTGCTGTGGTTATGAATAATGCCAGAGCTAGAACAGAGGGAAGACTGTAAAAAGTTAAAAGGTAGTCAATATGTCCTAGAAGGTAGTAAAAATATATATATATTCTTGTTATCTTTACAATATGTGCCAATTGTCTATGTAAAATTCCCTACACATATAGAGAGTCTCCAATATAATTCTGTATTTAATGTAAATATAGAAGCAAAAGTAGATGTTCATATGATTAAGAAGGTTATATCCAGCTCTGCACTGAGACTTGCTTGAAAATTTCTTCAGGCAGAAGTGGCCAAAACCCTTATCCCTGACCTCTGGTGCTGTGCAGCACTCACAGGCCAAACACTTCCAGTAACCATCAGGCTAATTGAATACATGCTGTACCATTTTCCCAGGAAAGAATCTTTCTGGCTTTGAATTGTTTAAATATTTCTGGACTCCAGTAATGTTCATTTCAGTAACTGACACCTTATCTCCTTATTATTCTTGAGATCTTTTAAGAGAGGAATAAGACTGACTTAAGTAGTTTTTAGTTAACTGATTGCTGTTTGGGCAAGTAGTAGAAAAAAGAGTTTTATTGTTTGTGGTCTTTTCATGCTGTATCACAGAAAATTTGAGAAAACCTACTACTAAGCAGATACAGTCCTGTAGGCAGTATAAACCACATCAGCATTGGAAGGCAGCATAACAGGAAGTGTTAAGAATATCAGTCACAGAAAGTGTTTCTTTATATCCTATAAATTCACACACCACAGTCTGACGGACATACAATGTCAAAGTCAACATTAATAGACACAGTATTTCACTCTTGAGGCTCAAACCAAACCTGATGTTTTCTTCTATTTGCAAAGCACCATAATTTCAGGTCAAAGAGAAAGGGTTCTACTCTACAGCACTTATCATGTCCAGGAAATGCACTGATGACTCTTGTGGAGTGGCTGTGGTCACAGACTAGCAGCTGCAATGCTGCAGTTCTGTCTGTAAGCCAGGCTTTGATCAGTTCAATAAAATTCTAGTTTATTGGTTAGAGTGGCAGAGAGTGTGCCCCTTACTAGTTAAAAAACAAAAGAAAACAAAACAAAAAAAAACAAAAAACAAGCCAAAAAACCCCCACAGTGATTTCTAGATGATGATTTTGTTTTTTTCTTTTATTTTCCCTTTTTTTTTTTTTTTTTTTTTTTTTTAAATAAGTGTGGGTCTACAAGACTTTTTCCTAAACATTCTTTATGTATTCTCAGAACTATGTAAATTGTGTTGTGGTTTTTTACATATATTTCATCATTCTTTACATCTGGTGAAGACTTGTCAAAAATTATCTGAATTAATCTGTTCAGGTGTAGTATCAGATATTTATATTACAAAGTGTATCCACTGCACTTCAAAAGCCTTTGTCTTACTTGTTCATGTGGTTGGTCTTTATTTTCTCCCACTTCAGGGAACTCTTCATGTTAATCTAAAATTTTATAGGAAAAAAAATGTGTCCAGGCATTTTTCACCTGCTGCCACACAGAGCACGCAGAGTTTGAAAAGACACATTTTCAGTCTGACCTTGGCAACCTTTCCTAGCTCTTCACTTAAGTGGTTCTTCGTCTTCCATCTGTCCTGTTAGGCAGAGACACCTTTGTCAAGCACAGGGAACTGACCTGCATGATTTCTTTTAGATGCCTGCCTTGATTACTCTATCTATTAGCAACCTGTATTGCTTACTACAGAGAATTTCCTGAATATCTGAGGCAGATATCAAATAGCTGTATCTAAATCTTTTTCCACAGAAGAACTCTGACATTAGGAAAATTAAAATCTGTTTTAGTCATACAATATTAAAACTCTTGTTTGACATTTAAAGGATTGTTTGGTACACATCTTCTACTGGATTTAAGTTGGGTTGCTTTTGGAGTCTGATTTGAAAGGGAAATAAAATCATCAAGAGAGTTTTAGAAGTTCCTCAGAAAGCTAAAAACAAAAATATAGTTTGTCTGGTAATTATTCAATATAAAGGCTTTGATTTTAATTCTTGATAACTCCCAGAACTTCTAAAGCATAAAAAGAGAATTCAAAGAGCTTGGCAACTTGGGGGTTTAGGGTTATAATTACATTGATGGTAATGGAGGCTTGGTAGAATCAGTGACTCTGTGTCCCAGTTTAAGGCAATTGAGATGTGTGATAGTTCTTGTACTTCAGTTTTGTGGAGGAAACCTGTTAATTCTATTTACTTATCTGACTTAGAAACTCTCCAGACTGGGTGGGAGGGAAGAAGGCAAATACCACTTCTGCCAATAAAATATAAAAACTGTGGAAAAGAGGACAAAGAGTTTTTATATGATTAAGAAGTGAAGAGCAAGCAGGTCATTTTAGGTTGTTTTCCTTTTATGTTTTGCAATCCTAGAGCTTACATTATCCCTCATTATTTCTTTGACACATAGTGGTGATTATTGCTGTCTTACAGAAGTGTGAAAATTCTTTATATTCTTAAGCTTTGGAGCTTCTCTAATTTGTGTTGTTTATTTTGGTTTGCATTTCTAACACCTACAGAGACTTAACCTCCTTGCATTTCTGTTTATGTATCACTGATTTGGCATAATACCACACTGGAATACTTTTCTGTGGGCAGTTTTTCCTTCAAATTTCTTCCACTCAGACTGCCATTGAAGGAAGGGATTTGAAGTTGTCCAGGTAAACTAGGAGAGGTTCATTTCTTCTGGAAATAGAGAATAACTATATATTTCATAATGTATGTCCAGCTAATTGTTCTCCCTGAATAACTTCAGTCTCCCCATATTTTTATAGTGTCAAGTAAAGCAGCTTCCTACAACTACTCACACAGATGAGTGATAGTAACAATCATTTTTAAAAAAAATTAAATTAGAACCTCCAGTAGGAGATGAAGGTTTTCGAAAATTGTTCCAATGAAGGTCAGTTTTTAGCAAAGCAGTGGGACTGAAAACTGGTTATTTTCAATTTCTTCATTTCAGTGTTTTACATAAAAGAACTTTAATTTTCATATCAGTGTAGTTTTTTTTTTTACTTTCATAAAATCCAATTTTGTTTTCATTATTAACATTTTAAAGATTAATGATAATAATAATAATAAATCAGAATATTGCTTAGACTCCAACTTTTAGAATTTGCCATGTTGAGATATTTGAAAATTAAAAAAAATATTACAAAACTTTCGTAAAACAGATTATTTTTCCTAACAGCATCTGCATATAAGTACTTGATGAAAGGAAGAATTCTACCATGGACCCAAGTACTGGTGAATCAGAATCATAATCAGTTTCTTACACCCTTGTTCCCTCTGGGCCCAATCCCTATGTTATTCATTAATGGTAGCATGTTTCTTACAACTTATCCAGCTGTCTCTTTCTGTGGGCCTATTTGTTCATGTACAGCTGTTTATATTTTCAAATGTCTCTATTTACACCTGAAAAATATCTTTGTGGAAAGCATTCCATTTTCTAAGCACTAGACTGGTGGTTTTTTCTCTTGAATTGATGCTTATGTAGTCAGTTGGGTATAGGTTATCCACTTGAGATACATAGTAATGGATGCTGATAAATTCCTGAGGAACCAAAGAGCACTGGGCTTGTTTCCTTAAATAAAATATAAATCTTCACCAAGATGGATTGAAATGTTTACTTTCTCCCAGATCTACAAAGGTTTTGGATGCTTTGCTAAAAGGCAAACATTTTGTACACACTGGATCTCCACAGACATCACAGCCTTTGCTGTTTGAAATGATCACTGCTGCCTTTAACAGCATTAAGATTAGATGGATTCTAATCCATCTTCCAGGATTGTGAGAACACCTGGATCTACTGCATATCTTAGTCACGTATATAAGACATACCTCCAGGTCTTATTCTGTTATATCTTAATCCTCCCCCAAGCCCAAGTTTCTGGTGGAAATGCAGTTGGAATTTGTCAGGTTTGACACCACGTTGCTTATTCCAAAGAAAATGGGACACCAGGGCTGTGAATTGTGTCTCTTCTGAAGTCTGAACACACCCAGAGGCATTTTGCCATAGTTCACCATTGAGATGATTCTGAAGTATGCTGTTGTACCCACTAGAAATCTTTTATTCTTCTCTTGAGTAGTCCTGTTTTGTATTAAGTATCTTTAAAATAAATCCATCAGAAAGCATATGTCCAGGGAGATTAATGCATTCCAAAATTTAAAAAGAGTCTTTTGAATGCCAAAAAGTGTGATTTGACCACAAACTATCTATATGTCAGAAATAACCTGGCATTAAAAAGAAATAAATCTGTCAAGGCTGGACTTTCCAAAGAGAGAACCAAAGGTGAAATAGGACAGAAAAAAATAGGTTTGAAAATGCATTTTCCCCCTACCCACTGTGTCCTGCCAGCAGATATTCTTCTTAAGGTTTCTCCTCAGCCTGGGAACCAGGTACTTATAAGAATAGCAGGGAATTCCTGCTCCCCAAGTCCTCAGGAAACACTGCCATTATGTTTTCCAACCTTGTTGAATGTTTCTGGCCACATGGTTTTTCCTGCATTTTCTTTTCTTTTCCAGGTTGCAGTGTACTAGATAAATTCACATTGCAATGTTTTTGGGTTGTTTGTTTATTTTGGTTTTTGTGATTTGAGGTGGTTTTTTTTTTTAATCATTTTTGGTTGATTTTGTTTTTGGTCTTTGTTGGTTTTCTTCTTTTTTTTTTTTTTTTTAATTTGATGTTTTGGCCTTAGATAGTGAAAATGGTGTTTGCATTCAATTTAAAACTCATCCTTTCCTGATTGCTACTAGCTTTGGTGATATATATTGTTTAATTTAAGGCTGGCTGGAATTTCAGATCATAAAAAGCAGTATTTTGCTGGAGTCACAAAAAGATGTAGCCTAGGAATTTTTGTTCTGTTTGGATATTTTTTGGGGGTGAGGAGGGATTTAATGACAGTTTTGTCCTAAGCCAAGAAATTTCAGAATCAGTAAGTCATCCCTTTTTCTCTTTTCTTAACAGAGCTTACACACTGACTTTACTGTTTCTTCTAAAGTCCTCAAGCTGTTTAGCATTGTGCTGTCCTGTAGCTCAGATGTGATAGTGATACTGTGCTGCTGTCAAAATAGTGGTGACACTACAGATGAGTAAATACATGGTGGATGCCACATATATTTTCTCTCCTAGCAAGGCATTGGAGCTAGAAGAAAGAGAATAATGTGTATATAACCCTTAGGGGATCTCTCTGGTCACTCATCTCCTCACTTTATTTTTTCGTTATCATTGACTTTTCTAAAAATGGAGCTTTGTTAAAGACTTTTGGCTTTTATCACTGGGTTGGCAAAATATGGTTTCCCTGAGGGATAATGCATATGCAAAAAGGAATTATGTGAAACACTGCAATAATACTGTGGTGATGGTATCTTGCAAGATGAGGGTGACTGAGGAGTTATGTACTGTGGAGGATATTTAAGAGTTGGACTCCAATATCTTTACCCACTTTGGCTTCAGAACAACTTGTCTGTGAAGTCAAGTGCTGCTCTGTGAGTAATTCAGTTGCCACCTAAGCAAGGAAAGGTGGATTTGTAGTTAGGATGACCAAGGAATTTGAACTCCATTCTTACCTTAGCCACATTTTTCCTGTCAAACCTTGGAGAAATTATTTGACCAGCTCCACAGGTAGAAATGGTGTCTCAAACTTCTTATCATGTTTATGCTAAAACCTCAGAACCCTGTTAGATATGATCTATGTTTATGCTTTTTTCAATAAAATGCCAAGTTTTTCTCATTGCTCTGGGTCTTGGACTGCACTCATCTGTGGGTCCTTCAATATGCCCCAGATGCAACCACATCTTGAGATGACTTACCTGCTGCAACCTGTCATGTTACTAACAGATACCAGTCTGTTCTTTTCACACTCTGGACTGTAAGAAAAATCACCAATTTGTATGCAAAAGGCAGTGTTTTGGGACAAGTCTGGGCTCCTTAGCTTCAGTCTCTCCGTGAGCAAGATGCAGAGTCTGATTTATAAATACTGGCAGAGGTTGATGCCTGGTAGGACCTCAGTAATCCAGGACTGGTTGGATAAAACTTGTTATTAACTCAAAGGTCCTGTAATACTTCTCTGTTGAAGTATAAATAGCTTCAAATAGTACCTCCCCAGGTTAATAACTTTGCTGCAAATCAGTGCAACAGCCACCCACTGCAGGAGTAGCTCTATGAAATAAACATAATGACAATCAAATCTAATGTATGCTGGAAAAGGTGACCTATGCATAAGTCTTTAATTCTAATTCTCTTTCTTCAGTTTGTGGTATTTATTTGTTGCCAGTGATGCAGTGAAACAAAATGAAATCTGCTTCTAATACATCTTCAGATTCCCATTAGGGTAAGTTTTGAATCATAAAACAAAGAAAAGAAAAAGAAAAACATATAAAATTGTATAATTTGTTTCCCCCCTGTGGATGGGGTTTACAGCAAGAAAGCAAATGTTAACTTATAATAAGTAGCCAACCTTCCACTGGATATCACATTTTCAATTGAAGGGGAAGTAGCATTCTTTTTCATTAAAACCACTTCTTTTATTTGTGTTAAACATATGCATTCACTCAGTAGATTCTCTGCAGCAGATCATAAATTAAATATGAAATAATATTTTAAAATCCATACACAATGCACACAGAATATAAAAACTTTGTGCAACTGCTGCTGAGCTTTTGTATTCACTGCAATATCTACTCCAATGAAACCAAAATCATTATGCTTCTTCTTCAGAAGTAAATAAGATGCGATTTTAGGTTTTTGGTTATGGTTGGTTGTGGAGATTTTTCCCCTCACTTTTCCATTCCTCAGTCCAGGAAGTTGGTTTGTTTTTTTCTAAAGTGTAGTTTACTATTGCACCTTTACCAGTAAGGTAATTAAAAGCTTAAAGCTTTAAATTAAAAGCTTAAAGCAGGAAGAATTATCCAATTCTTTGGACATGGCACCAGAGGCTCAGGTGACCTTTTTGTCTGTTTTGTAAACATTTCTACTGGCTCTTCTCTGGTTTTGGTGTATGTCTTAAGTCTCACTTCTGGAGATCTTATTCACCACATGGCAACAAAAAATGGTGGTAAGTCCTCAACCCCAAGTGCAATCAATCCAAAGAAACGTGCCAATTTTAAATGAGTCTGCAAAATTATGTGCTTATTTTAGATAAGGAAACGGCAAAGGCTCCATATAATCCAAGATCATGGGGGTTTTGTCCACAATTTTGGAGTTGCTTTAAAGCATTTATTAACAAAGCAGAGCATTCAGTGCTGTGCAGATTTCTCTTATTCTTTGCTAAGTAGCTGCAGACTTCTGGCTTCACCAAGACCTATTGTTGCAGAAGCTGGCATGTCCCAACTTTCATTTCATGAACATCTGGGGTGAAGGTCATTAATGGAAAAATGTAAAAAAAAATAAAAATCTTAATTAATACACTAGCTGGTCCCACCCTTGCAAATAATGAATACAAATACCTTGAATATTACAAAATTGTAGCCGTCATGAAATTTTACAAATATTTTCGAAGGAGTGCCAGAATTTTGTCAGTGTTTTGGTAGGCATTAAATTCTGTTTCTCTTCTGGGGAGAAACCCTCTTTTTTTCACAGCTCATTGTGTAGTTACTAATGAAGTAGAAATGGTCACTGTTGAGCAATATTTTCTTAAAGTAATTATTTTCTTTCCTCGGCCATGCCAAGTTATTTTCAGTGTCACTAAAACTATTTACAGTGATTTTATAGACTTAAAAGGTCGATGTTATTTACAAAAAATCTGCTACTGTCTTTTCTTAAATCTGTCTTTTAGTTGATTCACATTTGTCATGAACTAGTGCAAACTGAAAATTTTAATGATGGTAACAGGGTTGGGGCAAGGAAAAGTATTTCAAAACCTTTTGGTTCGGGAATATTTTTCTTGTTCCAAGTAGATGTAGAAAGATGTCTAACTTTCTACAGTAAAATAGTTTTATTTTAAATGTTATGTGATTTTGTACCTTATTAACTTCTTCTACATCTGTTTCAAAAGAGAGCAATTGCAGAAAGGGACTCAAGCAATAATCTCAGAGATCCAACAGAAATTATTTATTTATAAGGCCAGATACCATGTCTCACCATCTGGCATTTAAACACTAAGTGCAGTCAAGACTGAACTGTGTTCAAAGGAATTTTATATAGTGAGATGACTAAAAGACAGGGACAATCTGCAGTACAAGGGCTGAGCACAGACCAGGGGGAGCTTTTCTTCAGAGGCATGCTGAATGAAGGGCAGAGTGGGTAGGAAGGCATTCATGGTTCCTGTCTCAGAGGATTTAGTTTGTTATTTTTACCAGTTTTATCCATAGAGTTCCTCCAGGAAAGTTGAGCAAAAAAATGCCACATCTAAAGTCTCATGTGAAGTTTGGTTACAGACCCCAGAACCTGCAAGAGAGGGAAGGAACCCTTTGTTTATTAACATTTCTTCTTGAGCAGACTCCGCAGCTGCAGGAAGAGCTGTGGTGCAGTTCTCCAAGTGAGTTAATACCAATTCCATTTCCACAGGGCCAATTTCCAAGCAGGATAAATGCTCCTTGGATTCCCTTAAAAATTAACAGTCTTAATCATTATCTTCTCAATTCCTGATATTTTTTTCTTCCACCTGCAGTAAAATAATTTTTTCCCTTCCTTTCTTTATGGGCAGCCCATACTGTGATACGCAGTGGAATCTTTATCCATTTAGATCACAGAAAAAAATAAAATGGACCAGATCAAGTATAAACAAAATATAAAGTGAAAGAAATAAGTAACATCCCAGCAGGGTTCATACTACTGTGCAGTACACAAAGTCTGAATGGAAAAAAAAATAATTTCATTGGAATTTAAGAAGATATCAGAGAAATTAATTCAAGTGACAAGCAGAGGAATAAATATTTTCTAAGGTTAGGAGTCTGAATATGCCAAAGATAGGATTATATTAGGTTGCTTATCCTTTATTGTTTGTTTCTTCTCTAGAGCAGGGTTCTTTTGTGAAGAAATAGCCTTTCAACTGCAATTCACATTGAAGGAAAACAGTATGAAGTTGCAGGAGAAAGGTAACCATTCAATGAATTGAAAGTGACTGTTAAGTTCCTTTTAGTCAAATGTTGATCTATCATTGATTGTTACAGTTTATAGTCCTAAAGTTTGGCCTTATATTAGGAGTTTTTAGCAGAATCTAACACGCTGTCAACTCTTAGTTGAATAGTACATATTGTAAATGCTAAGTAATATTAAGAGATTAGTTGCTGGAATAAACCTTTTTACATTTAGAACAATATTTGCATAGCTACTTAGATGTGTTTTTTGCTCCACTATTATGGTGCTTGAATTGTGACAGTCATCATGTGTTAGCAAACTCTGAATATGAAAGTAGAGAAAAAGAGAAACAGACTAGTCACATTATTGTGTCATATCTAGGAGGTTCAGCAAGAATGTAGCATGAATCACTTACATAAACAGTGTGGACTTTGTTATTTATCAAGTTATTCCAGCTCCAAATTATGATTGGTAGCTACAAGCCAGAGATCTGCTAGAGATCGACTGTCTTCTCTCTGCCTTAACTTTTCATATTGCAACCTCTGTTGTTCACTCAAAGTTTTCTGTGTTGAAATAAGTATTTAAAACTTTAGACACAGAAATATTTATGCAAAGACTAAGATATACCTGTATCTCAGCAAAAATCAGAGGCTCCTGCAACAGAATAAATGGCTATCTTTAGAAATGGGTGATAGGAAATAACATACTGTGTTCCTTTTTCTAGACTGGGACCTAGAAATGGGTGAGCAGGTTGGAAAAACAGTAACAATGGCAGCTTGCATGGGAACTGGTTCTGCTGGGAAACTCTAGAAATCAGACCATGAGTCTGGACCTGAAAAAAAATCATATCTGCATGTGGCAAATCATTAATTTGTAAAATTTTGTTTCTGGTAGTGCTATTGAAGAGATTTCTGCATGTGAGGTAACAAAAATAATAGAAGTGTTTAAGTCTGAGCTGCCTTTTTAACAGCAGATCATAAGAAGCCATCTGCAGTGCATGTGAAAGGGTAAATCAGTCACATGAATCTCAGGAGTGAAACTGTGTTCATAAGCATCCTCCATTGGCATTTTATCTATCAGACAGTTCTTGGCATTTTATCTATCAGATTATTCTATATGGATAGATCTGGAGCACTTTTGCAACAATTGTTATCAGAACTAGTTTGGGAATGTCAATGAATGTGTCTGGAGGTTGGAATGGTTTCCATGTCCACAGATACAGACTGTGGGAGATGCTGTTCGGGGGCTGGGGTACCAATGTTGTAGCAGTGAGTGCTGGATGCCCACCACTCACTCTGCAAGGGAGACCTTCCCTCGAGAAAGAATCCAGTCAAGGAAGTCTCTGAACCCTGCTCTTGATGATAAAAGCTCTGGTGAAGTGACCTCATTCAGTGGTTCCAGCCCAGATTCCTTTTCTGGGGTCTGGCTATTCTTAGCTCAGCATTGCAAGGGCAGTAGACAGGTGTCTTGGAGCTGATTTCCAGTGAGCATTCCTCTGCTTCAGACACTAGCCAATCACCATTTTGGCTACTTTGCTCCCTGTCTCTCTTCCTGAGCAGTTGTGAGAGAATTTCCTCTGGTCTCCTTCCTGAGTGGTGTCCTGACTGCCATCCACAGTGCCACTGGGTGCTGAGCTCCTGAGATGGCACACCCTGATCTGGTACAGTGAGAGTGGAGCACCAAAATTAGGGTACTCCCCAATTAGGGACTCACTGGCCTTGGTATTTGCTGGTTGTGAGATGGGTCAGAAATGATTCTCCATCTCTCAGGCTGAGTAGCACAACTGCTCTGTCCAAAAAAGGTAAATCCATTGTTCTTCAAAACAGAGGGGCTCCCTCTGAGCTGCTGAGGGACAAGTCACTGCTCTGTGCTCACACCTGAGCTGTGCCTGAGCTCTGTCCAGGAGAGTGCTGGCTGGTTTGGGCCAGAAGGAACCGATAACTGAGCATGTTCTGGACCAGCTGCTGAAGCTGGGATTGGGTAATTCTCTGCTTCTGACCTTCCTGCCATGTTCTGGAGCAGGACGAGCACAGTGCAAGGGAGTTGTGCCATGCCTCACACACAGCCCTCCTTTCCAAGCCCTCAGTACCAGGCTGGCTGCTGAAGCAGGCTGTAGCTCTTTTGGCTTTGTGCTAACAGGCAGCATGGTTTCCCCTGCTGGATAATTAAATAAAGCCTGGGGCTGGAGAATAACACAGGATCTGGGCTTTTGCATACCCTCAATTCTTCACAGCAAGTGTTTGTGAAATAATGGAAAGTATTATGGAGCAATTTGATTTCATGAATTGTTCATACTGATGGCAAAGTGTTCCCTAATTGTATAATAAACATCTGTTCTGCTTGATTAAGTACCCTCAGAACAGAACCATTTCAGAGAGTCCTCTTTCACTTGCTTAACCAATACAAACAACTTAGTTTTACTTTTTTAAGTGGTCCCTGCAATGTGTGCTGACCTTCATTTGACAAAACTGAGACGACAGCAAGGAAAACAAATTACTGAAATTAAAAGGTGGGTTTTTAACCCTTTAAACTGTCTATTGAGCTCAAGCACAAATTCCCAGTAAGAAGATTTAGAGTCTGCCATGTAGTCTTATGGAAAAATCTTATGCTGTTGGAGAAGTCAGATTTGATTTGTATGCTTCACTGAGGTCAGCAACCATAGCTAAAATGGTAGCAATTCTCTAGCTCTAAATACCCCAATAGAAGAAAGGGTCAATTCTTTGAGTTTTGAGCTTTCTTCTTTCAAAGACTGGATCCAGGACAGGAAGAAAAAAAAAAAAAAAACAACCAGAGGAGCTGTTTACAACATTGAGATGCATCACATACATCAATGGACTGCAAGGGGAGGAATCTTTTGTGTGGAAGCCTGAAACAGCCCTGCTAGGACAAGTCACTGATGCAGCAGGTTTGCAGTATTCACTCTTTTATGTGTTTCACCAGTAAAGGCCTAAGTGAAAGCAAAGGGCAGTCAATAACTCATCAGACATAACATAAAAGGAAACTAATGTTCAATCAATTAGGTACCATAACCATTCCATGAAAGTATCAATTGGAAATAAAAGTAGCTTAAGTAATTAAGCAACCTTTTATAGGCATCTGGGGATGGGAACTGTTCTGTTTTCACAAGTGGCATACTCTAACAAGAATCTCTTGTCAATAGCTGCCAGAGATGCATGGCTTCAGATGCTAAACTGGGTTATTTCCACAAATAGTACCTCTAGCATATTGAGTTCACTGAGATAACACAGTGAAAATTTTTGTCATCTTAATTTAAATACATTTCTGCTGTTCCTGAAGGTGCTTTTACATGTGCCTAATGTATGAGAAACACAATGAAGATGGAAGGTATAGTAGGATTTATTTCGCAGAACAAAAAGTTATTGGTTTATGCCTTAAGTTCTGTTTGATATCTGCTTAATCTCTGCAATACCTATGAGAATCAATTAAAGGTTTTTTTGGCACAGCTGAAGGATGTGTGGTCTTATTTATTATTATTTTATTTTTTATGTTGCAGCTGAGTGATTTTATTTAAGAAGTTCAACTAATTTCCATTGTTTTTCTTTCCTCTTTTTCTTTTAAGGAAAAATCTCCCAGAATCTCTGTAGAACAGAAACTATAATTTGACCACATTGCTTGTTCTGTCTCTGGTACAATTTGTGGCAAAATATTGTTTTCATTTATGGTGACATAAGTGTGCGATAACATATTTTTTATTATTATTTCTCTGTATTAGAAAACAATTTGTTATTAACATAATAGGATCTGTGGATGAAGTGCATTGTTTAAGGTTATTACAGCTAGTTGAAAATATTCTGTTCAAATGTGCTACAGAAACATGTTTTCAAAGTCAGGGGATTTTTTACTTTGTTTTGGTTTTTTAATATTAACTCTTCATGAATGTCTGGAATTTTTTTTTAATCAAAAAAGTACAATGATAAATCTGAATATTTTTCTTTTTCATAAAAATTTTTTTGGGTTTTTTTTTTTTTTTGTTTTGTTTTTGTGGGGTTTTTTTTGGTTTTTTTTTTTTTTTTTCATTTGACTGAGCTGTGACAAGACAGCTGTGACACAGTTACCTTGTCTCCCTTATGTCTTATGACATAAATTACTTACTGAACGTCAAGTATGAGGCAAAAAAATTCCTTCCTGCCTTAGGAGTATCAGTTACTGTCCTCTGATATATGGGTGGTGATTTAGTTGGACTATTGTACTTAGCAGACTCTGTGAATTCCAAGTCCCCTGAGACAGGAGACTTTGTTGTTTAAAATGGCAAATCACGTGATTTGCAGCTCCTTTGGGAGTGTTGCAAACAGCAGGAATTTGACTGCATCTGCTTAGGCCAGCCAAGTCTACCATGAAAGGAAGGTTGCTGTACATGATGAATGGAAATGGCAAGATAACAATAAAGTTCTTATTTTGCTAGAGTTATACTAACATTATGTTTCTGTGTACAGAAGTTATGTTCAAATTTGCTAAATAGGCTTTGTTTAAGTATGGAAAAGACTAAAGGGACACATCTTATTCCTACTGGAGAGCATTATTTGAATTCTGCAAGGTGGTTGAGCCATTGCAGGCAGTATCTTTCTTATAGAAAGGAAGAATGAGAATTAAAAGCCCAGTTTAGCATTTCATGAGCACCTGAAATATTTGGAAAGTGGGAGAACTGGGTCCTAGTCTGGGTCCTCAGAGAGGAAATGGAAGGGCAGTAAAAATAATCTGGGGGTTTTCTCCTTCTGATTGAACACTTGTATTGTCCATGTGTGAGCACGGGGCATATTGGGATTGTCCTGCATTTTGGAATAGCCAGCTGCTTAGAGAACATTCCTGTGTGGTGAAAGATAGGAATCAGAATCCTGAGAGCAATCAGAGCATCACACAGTGATCTTCAGCTTGTGTGGTGAATATTTCACTGGAGAAGATGTCCAGACAAACTTTGTTCTCCGTTTCCGAGGTGTCTGCTTTCCCTGATGGACTGCATAAGAATCCTATATCCTATAATATTACAATATAATATCCTACAATATTACAATATATTGGATAGCTTCCTAAAAGGTCTCCTGTTTCTCAGCCAGAAAAGACATTTTTTGTGTTTTATGCAGTAAGGAAGATTGAGTAACTGCAATGAACTTCAAAGGTACTGAAAATCTTGCATTGAAGAGGGTGGAGGGTTTTGCAGAGAAAACTATCAAAATAAAAGCTTCCTTAGATGTATTTATTACTGCAGGGAAAATGAGGTGTCAAATAGCCAGGGAGTTCTGATAGCTGTGTTTTATTTTTGGGAAGCATCAGAACTGTTATTGCTACCTTTTTTTTTTTTCCTTTTTCCCCAAGGCTTAAAGAAAATTTGTTGCCCAGTGAACCTCCCATTCCAAACTATTTTTCTGAAGCACTGCATATCCCAGAATGTAGGTTCAGATTATATTTATGTAAAAGGGGCAAGGTGTGCTGTGTGGGCATATGGCTACTCTTCCATATATAGAATATTACCCTCAGCAGTGTTAACATTCCAGCTGCAGAGATCACTCATGCATATGCATAGTCCTCCAGGAGCAGAAAAGGCAGGATTATTGCATGTGTCTGAAAGTCTTAATTAACAGACTTCAGCAGGGTGAATGGTAGGTAAAACTTATTACAAGCATCACTGTAGTAGTGTGCCTGTGAAAAGGCAGGTTATGCAGGAGGTGGACTGAATAATTACTGTGGTCTAAAAACTTATGAAAAATGTTATCTGGTATTTATTGGGTAGAGATATATGACATGTATTTTTTTTTGAGCAAGATGAATACCAAGCTGCACTGGACTTCAACCTGCCTGGAAGCAGAATTTAGATTTTCTTTTCTTCTTCTAATCCACTTGAATGAATGGAGCCAACAGCAGAGAATATGAGCTTTTTTTAACAGATGAAGTGCAGGAAGGCATTTAATTAAATTAAAGCTTGGAAAATGTTAAACCTGTGAAAGGAAATACTTTTTCTAGGCTCCATGTAATTTCTTTTTGTTGCTCCTTGAATGCTTTTCAGACATAGGTATATGACCAAGGTAACCAAGAGACAGATTTGTCATCTGGTTAGCAGTAACCGCAGTAACTGCTCAAGTGCTTGCAAACTCCTCTCTGGAATATTTCCTTGCCAGACTTGTCAGAGTCCTACAGATTTGTATCACAGAAATGGAGCTTTGGTGTGTCCATTCCAGCTCTTACTGTGGAGGTCTGTGACACCACTCTGCTCCCTTCCTTTTGGCCACAAGTCATAATGGGCATCCTCCCCTCCTGCTGGGAGAGGAGCAGGGCTAGCAGAGTCTTTGCCACAAGCTGTCATTTGTTGTCAGACAGGGTAAACCATGATGCCAGATGGGCCGGTGGGAGGGCAAACAGAATTTGCCTCTCAGCTACCAAGGGTTGTCAACCAAAAAGCCACTTCGTGTGTCCCAAAGGCTGCTGCCTCACTGCTGTCAAGACTAGTGCTGTAATCTCATCTATTTGATGTGCTTTTGGGCAAATCATGCACCCATGGTTAGGAAGACCAGAGCTGCATGGACATTCTGGTTGTTTCTTTGCCTTTCTCCTCCTATGGAACACTTCAATTTGAGACCCTAGCTCTCCTCTTTGACTTTTTGGTTGGCTACTGATTATTATTTGCCTCTCTCCTTTACTCATCAATCAAAACTGTGGCTTTGTAAGGAATTTCCTCCAAAGAACCTTTCCAAACATCTGGTTCTGAAGGCAGGAAAATTTCCCCAGTACAATTCTTACTTATTGATTGTGTGCATCATCTGACCCCTGATATACAGAAAATCAAGGATGCATGAATTTGACATGAGGGTAAGAATAGTCCATGTGGGACAGTCCATGCCCAAAGATCACTTGGGGGTACCTATTTATTGATTCATAGTGGTCCAAAATGCATGAGTGTTCTGTTATATGCCAGAAGATTTTTCCGACCAACTGAAGGTTTTCAACTTTACGCATGCACTTGAAGTTTTTCCTGCCTGCAATCCATCTGTAACTCTCTTTGGACAGTGCAGATTTCCATGGAACCATCCTGAAAAGCGCTGGTGAGGGCAATGAAATAAAATATGCTTCTGCATGCACAACTTATATTATCTGACTACATAATGACATTCAGCTTTTTAGTGAAAGAGTCTGAAATGTTTCTCATAATTTGAATATTTTTCCTGTTCTTTTTCTTTTTCATATTATTAGAAAACTGTACTTAACAATGTGCTGTCTGTTGTCTTATTTAAATGAAATTATATTCTTCATATGATACTTCACAGTTGATTACTACATTTATCTAGGCTTCAGTTTTTGAGCAGCCTGTGGATGCATCCAGGAATTCCAAGTATCATATATGTATGAAAGCACTAGGTCAAGAAAAATTGCTTTGAAATGCTGTACAAATAATGATCCCAAAAGCTATATTTCACTGGGTTTATCTGTGTATGTGACAACTGTGCTAAAATAATCTGAGAGTGCTCCTCCGAGTGAAGTTACTGCTCTCAACAGTCCTGACAAACAAAACAATTTCTTTCTTTAGTGGCATATACTCCTGTTTTATTGTGTCTCGTTCCTGGAAGCAGGAATGTGTTTGGAGGGCACGACACCTCAATGAGATCCTGTGGTACATATGACATGGTGACAAATGGCTACTTTGCAGAACAGAATATGATAGAGACCGTGGCACAGCTCCATGGCCAATTTTGCTTAAAAAAAAAAAAAAAAAAATAGACAAAAAGCAAAACAAACAAAAACCCCTTTCACTGGAAACAAACAGTAGTATAGTGCTCAGAGAAAAATGTAGAAAGCTTCAGGGGGGCTCTCCATGCTTGAAAGCCATACAAAACCCCTTTCATACCACCCTACTTCTTCCCAACCCTGGGAGAAAATCTCTCTCTGTGTCAAACATGCTTCTCTCTGCTGGTGTTCTTGATTTTAGGTGGCACATTGTAAATGTAATGAAGAGGAGCATTACTGATGAAGTTGGAAAACAAGAGCCTATGCTGACATTTGTGGAGCATCATTGCCAATAGGCATGTGCAAAGATTTACTGTTTATAGCAGTGGTAAGCTATGATGCTGTGCCTCTGACTCATGGGAGCTATATATTTTGTTCTTTAATGCTCATTAGTGTTGTAGGAGGCCCAGATTTTAAAAGGGGTTGCCTAGGTAGGTTGTCAGCTGGTGATGAACATAACTGGTGCAGTGAATCTTTCTGACAGCTCACAATCATAATTATTTTCAGAATATCAAGAGAAGAGCTGTAATGCATGGTTTATAGCTTTTAGCTGGTGGTTTGTGCAGTGGTGGGCTTTGTTTTGCAGCTATATCTACCACACCAAAGCAATTTTCTATTCTTTCACCTTCTGTGGCATTTTCTCTTGGAAATCTGTTCCTATTACACACTGCCAAAGCTATGGAATCCATTAAGAATGCATGCATGTAGCTGAAATCTGCAATTTGGTGGCAACATTTTCAATTATAAATTTCATAGCTGTAGCATCTCTTTATAGAAACCAAAAGTTTAATTACAGGAAAGCAATGCTAATTAGGGAGGCAAATACTGTGGCATTACAGTAAATAAATGTAACAGGGAAAAAATATTCACTGTGCTGGCTGCTACCAAGTGCTCATGGTTTCCATTTTCCCTCGGTGGTCTGTGATGGGATCTGGGATGCTGCTCCCAGAGCCACTGCTCTGCACTTATGGCACTTGTCCCTTTTGGTTTTTCCCTGGGGAATGAGGCCCTTGTGTGATGCCATCTGTGAGCCCCACAGAGACAGTGCATGAAGATCACTTTCATTATCTAGAGATGAACAGTCTTACAGGCCAATCTCATTGCTCCTGGAACTCGTGCAGCACTTGGGTGTGGGCAGACAGGTCCTGAAAGCACAAAAAAAAGGCATCTACAAAGAAGAGACTTTGTTGCTTTGTATTCAGAAAGGGGGGGTTTGTCCCTTCAATTTTATTGCTGAAGCCTATAATGCTTTAGATTGTACAATCTGTCCCCAAAGTATACTTGAAAATGCCATTTTTTTGTTTAGAACTGGATAAAACTGATGTACTTTTAATGAAAAGCAAAAGAGACCACATAGAAAATGTAAGACTATGAAAAAGCTGGACAAAAACACCAGAAAATTTGCAATCTCATCACAATAATTTAATCAATTCTAGTCTGGTGGGGTTTGCATTGATTCACAGGCTTAGCACACGACTTTTAAGACTCAATACAGAATGGTATTGGAGTGATAACAGCACACTGCTGACTTGAGAGGTATTTTAGTGGGCAACACAGATACCTGAGAGCACATTCTGAGGTGATATAATTTCTTGTGACTCTAATACATTCTAGCTCTGCTGATTTACATCTGCTGAGAATCTTATCTATGGGAATTCCTTGATGCTCAGTGCTATTATTCTGACACCTGCCAAAGTGTCGACGGAGAATGGACCATAAAAATATCACTCCGTGATGGAAATGAACGTAACTTTAAGATCAGTCATTTGTGCTAGCCAGATTTTGTTCTCATCTTAATAGAACTTTTAAATATCTATTTCATTGCCAGGATAAATGGCCAAGCTTTAACTACTGCAAATGAATGCAGAACTATAAAACTTCAGTATAATCATATAATTTATTTCTTAATTTTCCGTTAGTATAGAACCAATCTTCTGTTGAAGAACATTGTGATGTCAATTGGGTGCCATATATTTGACATGCAGAAATGAAATCTGTATTCCTGAGAATGCAGACTTACAATGATTTTTATCATAATTTTAAAAATATCTCACAAAGAGAAGTAATTCATTATTATCTTTATTTTATAGCTCAAGAATAGGGTGTTTAGAAAGGTGAAGTGACTTTTTCCAGAAGTTCAGTGATGGGAAATAAAATATTGTTAACATGACAATGGTATTTTATTATAAATGTCATTTTATAATAAATGTCATTTTTATAAAATGACGAAATTTCATTACCTTCAGGGAGGCCAAAATTTCCTTTGGAGTCTCAGATATAACCCATATGTCTGGTTCATAACCTTATTTGCAAGGAAAGGTATTCTCAATCTTTTTCCTAGCATGGAGCACACCTTTTAATAATAATCTCATAACTTCCCTGGGACTGCAACCAATTGTTTCATTAAAAAACAGGGTTTGAATTTGAGTTCATCTTTTTAGCTGTGAGAATAGAAGACTTGGGGGCCTCCTAACCTCAGGGCTACATAATCAACCACTGGTTCCTGTACAGCTGTTTGATAGACACCATGCTGAAATTCACTACTTGCAGCAGCAAAATAAGCTGTGTTTTAGGTATGCTTAAAGATTCCTAAGCAGGTCTTGACCTTTATTCACTTTTTTTTTTCCCGCACCCTGGTTAAGTGGTTGTTGACTCTGCCACAGGAATAATTTCTGTGTACAATCTAACGTGTGAGCATCTACAGTCATACAAGAAGGAAGAATTTTTTCACTGAAAGGGTTGTCAATGGAATGGGCTGCCCCAGGGAGGTGGTGCAGTCACAAGTATCCAAGAAATTACTGGATGTGCCACTCAATGCTGTATCAGCATATCACAAGGTGGTGATTGATCAAAGGTTGGACTCTATGACTTTGGAGGTTTTTCCCAACTTTAATGATTCTGTGATAAGGATGTGCAAACTTGTGGAGCTGTAAATGGGCCTAAATTCCAGAAAGTGTACAGGATGAGACCTGGAAATAGTGGGAAGGTGTAGTCAGCATGATAGGCCATGAGTGCTGTGTTCTATGGCCAACACCTGCAGTACCTCCAGAGAATGAGGGGGGATCTCATGCAGAACAATGAGAGAACAAATATTTGAAGGGTTTCTCTGAGGCACTGCAAACAGCTCCAGAGTGAACACAAATGTGAGTAGAGAAACTGTTTTTCAACCCAGTACTTGTGTAACAGCCTTAGCCTACTTACTGCACTTATTAGCTCTTCCAATATGATTTTACTAATCTGAGAAACATTTGACTCCTTGAACAACTCCAATGCCTTCCATGAGAGCATCTGTTCAGGAAGATTTTATTCTGAGTATCTGAGCCCAGAGTTATGCTTTTTTAGGGTCTTTTCCTCAGTGGAATTGCCAGTGAAAAAGTATCTTTTTTTTTTAAAAAAACAAAAAAAAACAAAAAAAAACCAACCAACCAAACAAACAAACAAAAAAAAAAAAAAAAAAAAAAAAAAAAAAAAAAAAACCAAACCCAAAAAATACCAGAACAAAACAAAACAAAACAAAATAAAAACCCAAAAAAACAAAAAAACAAACAAACAAAAAAATCCCATAAAAACTTCACTTACAAAACAGAATTTCTGACAAAAATAATAATGAAACAGATACAAGGAAAATGTGCCAAAATCAGTAATTTCATTAACAAACAGAACAACATTAATTTTACAGGAGAATGACTCAGGGAGGAAAGTCACACCTCTGGCTATAATCAGTTGGTGTGTATTGGTTGTGCAGTGGTGCTCACTGACTATGGATTATTCAGTGCCATGGGATGATGGGGGTTTTTGAGGAAGGTGGAAATGTACTTTTCGGGGTCCTTTTGGACATACCTTCCCATGCTTTCTTTCCCTTCTACTTCATTATTCCTTTTCATTGAGGTTTCTGCTGCTTTCATTCCTTCCATTGTGGATTTGCCTGCCAGGTTTAGCATTGTGCACCTAAAACTTAAAGAACAAACTCAGCAGGAACTATGTGAATAAAGCTGAATAAATTGCTGTTTCATCTCCCCTTGGCTTCTGCATTTCAGGAGTGCTAGAACCATTAGTCTGCTTTGCCCCAGACTTGAATGTGAGCATGGGGGAGGAGGAAAGAAAAAGAAAAATATAAGAAAAATATAGAAAAGTTGGAGTAAACATTTCTGCTAGTTACAAGTGGAAGTCTGTGTAAGGTATGGGGATCACATTCAAAGACATATAAACCCATACAGCTCTGTTTCTGACCCACACAGAATTCTACTCAGTATTGGTTACAAGCTCGTTTATTCTTTCTGCCTCTTGTATTCTTTTTTAAAGCTATAGATAACATTAGAATTTTTAGGCTCTTCTGTCCCTGCACAACATCAGCCTTTATAAGATGTTCCTCAGTCAGAATAAGGGAGACACACATGGAATATTTCATTATAAAGAAATTTTATGTGTCTGTTTATGCTCAGGTTTTTAGAAAGTTATAATGTTATTTCATATTTGCTACAGTTTACATAGTATTTGCACCCTCACTAGTGGTTCTTTTTTTTTTTTTTTTTTGTCATTAAAGATGCTCTCTTAAGTGGCACACTTAGTTATGCAAAAGGAATATAAACATGTCATCCTAAGCACAGTTGATTTTGGTGTGTTGCACACATCTTACTGATTTTGCTACACTGTTAAATACATTTTCTAGGAAGTTAGTTCTGCATACAATGTATCATCTAAAGTATATGGAGTTCTAGAAATGGAATCAATATTAAGTGACTTGATAGTATCTTGTGTTTTAATAATATTGGGATTTACATTTAATTTTCTTGTATTCAGATTTGTTTGTTTGTTTGTTTTAATTCATCTCCTCAAATCTCTTTCTTACTAATGGCTATAAATGTTCTTATAAATAAATTTGTTTCCAGGGATTTTGGCTTTTTTGGAGGGGCTGGGTTGGTTTACTTAATTTTCAATGCATGAATGGATCAATTCTCTCAATGGCTGTGATGTAAATTAAAAATAACTGCACTGAGGTCTGTGGCCATTACATGGAGAGACAGGATGGATTTTACCATGCAGCTCCAAAGCGAAGAAAGCACAATTCTGTTTTTTACCAGAAAATGTATTCCAATATCTCTTTTGAGAAGGAGGCCCTTTAGACTGGTTTAATTTCATGACTATTTCCTGTGGACTTGTTTGAGAGATATAAATAGACAGACAGATATATTTGCTTTTATTTTAGTTTCTTCTCTTTTAGATATATAAGCCATACCATGTGATGTCTACTTTTTCAGTGATTTAGAAAACTATAAGGTGCAGGTCAGAATTAAAAACCCACATCACAAATATTCAGAAAAACTTCATAAACAATCTGATCACAGCAGAGTTCCAGCCTTTTCCCAGGGGACTCCTCATCAGCTGCTTTCAGAGAATGTGTAAACACTTCACCTCAGAGTAGGGAGGAAGAAATAATCCCTGGTCAATTGGCCCACAATCATCAGTGCACCATAAACAGCTGGTGGTGAATAACTCTCATCCTTACTGAGAATTGCAGCATGCACAGAACACAACTCCTGCCAACTGCTGTTGCATCCCTTTGTTAAAATATAAAATAAACATTTTTCAGTTATAGTCATGTGCCTGTGTAATCCATTTTTCAAATTAAAATGGACAGAAAAGTGAAAAACTGGAATGGATCAAGGGTCAGTAAATATTCTGGCAATTCTGATTTTAAAGGGAGACATGAAATAATTATTTAAAATGTATGAAGGAATAGAAAATCAGAAATAAGGGTGTTACATTTATGGAAGTGGGAAAATTGGAAAGAATAAAAATAGCCTATAGCGCCTTTAGAGCTGCAAGAAAAGGAGGAAGAGGGAAAGTCCTTCCTATGATATATAATAAAGACAATCAAATGTTTTTATAAAATTTTTGATTGTTATTATGACCAAATTATCCAATTAATTGCTAAATATAATGAGCCAAATCTTCCCCATTTAGTCTTTATTTGAACCTTTCCATTATTAGAGAATTAAATTCATTATTTTGGGTTTATGACCTTTTGCTGGTGTCATAATTTCTATTTGAATATTTCTTCTCTTAAAATTTTATCAGTGTGGTTTTTTAAATGGTTCAGAGAACAACATGGCTTTATTTTACTGGAAGAGTGAAAATCATTTAAGCAGAAGCAAAATGTGGTTAAGAAGATAATTTGCCCTGATAACTATTACCATTTTTAAAGAACATTTAATGGTCTTTTAGTTTTTTTGTTTTGTTTTTTTGTTTTGTTTTGTTTTGGTTTGGGTTTTCTTTTGTTGTTTTTTGGGTTTTTTTTTTTTTTGTTGTTTTTTTTGTTGTTGTTGTTGTGGGTTTTTTGTTTTGTTTTGTTTGGTTGGTTGGTTTTTTTTTTTTAATTGGTTGCTTTTTTTTTGGGATTTTGCTGGGATTTTCTTGTGGTTTTTTTTTTTTTTTTTTTAAATCTGCAGTCTACATTTTCATAAATAAAAGTATAAGCGCATTGGTACAAATCTGTTTTACTTTTAGACTGCTGCAGAAAAAGTGTCCTGAAGGTGTATTTGTGTTTTACTTTTAATTTATGTTCTTCGTGGAAGAAGAACGTGATATGCAAATCTTCAACACACGTCCTAACTTTGCTTCATTTGTCAAAAAAATTTCTGTAAAGTGAAGATGGGAATTAGTCAAGATGATAAGGTTCCCAATGTAGTTACAGCATTTATCCTTCTCAATACATTTAGCCTATTTTAGGGCATTTATATCTTTCTTGTAGTGAAAAAGTGGCATTTCGCAGGCAAGTACGTGTGCAACTATATGAGTATTTTTATCCCTTTTGTGAGGTGATAAAATATCTTGGGAAGAAATCAGTATTTCCCTCATTCTACAATTACAATAAATTTAGTGGGTTACTTTTCTTAGTTATATGTAGTCCTGATGACAGTCAAGTAATTTTTGGGGTTTTTTATTTCTTTCTAGCAGTAAAACAATGTGCAAATATGCCTTTCTAGTTAAATTTTATTCTCCAAAGAAGGGTCCAGAAAAAAACAACATTGTTCCATATTATTAATATTGCTTGTTTTGTCTTTAATTCTCCTGGTTTTTTCAGTCTCAAACATCAGTCCAGCCCCTTTGAAGAGCTGTTTATTGGCAGGGATTTCTCAGCTTTTCCAGGTGACTAATTATGGTCAAATGTCTGAAAGACTCTTTCTAGCAGTCTGTGTTTCTTAGAGCAAAAGCTCATTACTCTTTGACAAAAGCTTCTTGAATCTGGAGGAAAAACTCTTCACAGTAGCCATAAAAACATTTTACTGACTGGAACAGTGCTATCATTAATCACATCTTCCTTCCCAGCCCTTTTTTGCATTCTTTAAACACAGTAATAGTAGAAGAGTAAAAAGTAGAAACATCTACTTTATTTAACTTTTTCTAATGTAGCATCTTTTAAATCTCATGTTCCTGTTTCATTTCTCCATGCTCCCCTTAATTTGCCCACATTTTTAAAGCACAATCCCTAAAAGTCACACAAGCCAAAGTGCCACGGGAAATAAAGAGAGCAGAATAACAAGCCTGTGCCTCTGTCACCAGATAAACACTTAATAGGTCACAGAATGAAGTTTGCTCACTTGCTTTCAAAACTTCCTGCTGCACAAACGGCATAGTCTGAACATTTGAGGTGTGTGCTCTCTATGTGAAGCTAAGCATTACCAGAAACTATTGATGAGGCCTGAACCCAGAGCAGATCTCTGGAGAACCCTGTTTCATGTCAGACTGAGAAGACTCAGCAGAGGATTGCCTGTGCATATTTAGATTAATTTTTGCTCCTTTTTTTCCCCTTTATAAAACATACAATAATTTCATCATCACCATGTTTCCTCAGCTTCATTAAGAATGTAATGTAGTTTAAGACTTCTTCCCCTAATCCACTTAGAGTGTCAAAAGGGGAAATTCTATTGACTTTGCTTCTTGTTACGTTGTTATTCTTTCAAGGCTTTGTGAATGGATTGTTTAATTTTCTCCAGTATCTTTCTGGATACTGAATAGAGGCTGACAGGTCTATGATTTTCTTGTACTCTTTTGTTTGGTTATTATTTTGTTGTTTTGTTGTTGTTTTTTTTTTTCCTCTGTTAAAGACTAAGTTTTATGTTCTCCTGACCTGTGCTGCATCAGCTACACTCCAAGTCATGGGAAATAATCACTAATGACTTGGAGACTGCTTTTACTACTACTTCATATTCTTGAGGAAGCCGTGGTTACTTAGATACTTCCATCATTCAAATATTACTTAATCTCTCCATAAATAGATGAATACTGGCTATAAATAACCATTTAAATTCTATTTTCAGTGCTATGAATGACAGGGATATATTATTGAGGAAGCAGAGACTGAGTATTAAAAGGGTGTAGGGAGGAAATAATTTAGACTTCTAGGAATTACTGGCTCAATTAAATCCTAAATCATAAAAGAGTTATAAGCTAAGGTCATATGCAAGAAGTTCTCCTTACTTAAAAAATGAATCAGGGTCATTGGTCTGAGCCTTTTTAAAAAGTTTCATATTGGCCTTTTAATTCTTTTATAGTTCTTTTAAGTTCAGTGATAGATTTAGTTTTGTTTAACTTGTCTCTACATATATTGAATGAAGAGCTGGTCTTTTACTGAAGTTATGTAAGCTGCAGATTTTTTTAGAATCACTTTGCACAATTCAGTCTGGGGAAAAAATAGAGAATATTTTACCTAATTAACTGAGAATTAAATAACATCATGCAATTTGTATATAATTTCTCCACTGAATTAATTTCTGTAGGCTTTTTCCTACCAAATCTAAAAGGATAAAATGCTTAATTTGAAATTCCATCTCATTAAAGGAATTCTGTAATTTATTGATTTCTTACCAGAAGAGAGCAATTTAAAAGCAAGCAATATTACACTAGGGGAAGCAATAGCCTTTAGCATATTTGATGGCGTATTTCACCATTTCAGTTTAAGGGAGTTTTATATGATTTTATCTGATGCATTTTATTCTCATGATTTTAGCTCAGGTTTCACTATTATGTAAATTTTAATGTGAAAGAAAGAAAACTTAGGTTGCAAACACAATGAAAAACCTTGTACAAAGTTGAAAAACAGACTAAATAAATTGGACACTTTACACAGTGTAATATACATTTTAAACACGTACCCATGATGATATTCTTAAAGGTCACAGATGATCTCAAACTGCAAGTTACCTTTTAGATAAAAATGTTGATTATAATGAAAGTGATTGTAAGTGTGGTTTAAATTGTTCTTTTCTTTGAGAAGTGTCTCTTGCTCTCTCCTCTTTCCTGTTAATTACTACGTGCTAGCAGGAGAGAAGCTTCTGCTGCAGCTTTGCCATGGGTGACAAATAGTAAAGCACTGTAGGGACAGTAGTAGTGAAACCACCTTTGTCTGATGCATTCACACCCTTGGAAAATATGTTTCACTTGTCCAAATGCAGGCTTGGTTCCCTGTCCTCACAATGCAGCTGGTAGAAATATCCCTGGAAAGGTCTGTGGGCAGGCCACCAGTGCCTGGGCTCTGACAGGACACTGCTTCAGGCACCTGAAGGAACACAAATGTAAAAAGCAGTGATGCACTTATTGCATTTGCTGTAATTGCCGCTAGAAAGCCTCTGTCTTACAAAATACATCAAAACTTTGGGGAAGTGAAAGAAATATTGAATGTGGCAGTCATGTATAGTATATCCCAGACCTATTACTATGTGATTTTAACATTTTTGTGCTTAATTATGAGCCCACCTTTCATCCTAAAGGGAAAGTTATTGATTATTACAAATGAGTCTTCTCAAAGTTATTTAAGGTAAGGCTGAGACTGGAATGAAAGATTTATAATTTGACACAGCATCATCTTCATTTTTTCCAGCACAGAAAAACTAAGAAACATTCATATCTGGATGTTGATTATTCTTTTGTAATAACTTAAAAAAAAAAAAAAAAAGAAAAGAAGGAAAAGAAAAGCAGAGTACAGTTGGAAATAATTTTTCCAGTCTTCACCTGAAATTAAATATCCTAATTTGAAGCCTAGCTGTTTTGGACCAGAAAATTGATGTAATGTTGGACTATTTCCTATTTCGAGATGGGTATTTTATGTAATATTTGAAATTGTTCCAGGGACATAATTTTTAGAAACAAAAAAATCCTTTGGTTGCCAGCTAGAATTCTCTAGTATTTCATTTGTCTGTATCACAAAAGTACTCTCACTACAATAAAAAATGAATGAAAATAGGCATTCTATGCAAACTGACCACACTTACATGTTTTTTTCATATGGTCTTTTGTACAAAGCTTCCAAAAGTTTTCCTATATCGATGCTAAGCATTGGGAATTTCAACTCATTTGTGCTGATGCCCTTGTATTAGGTAATTATTAAGGGATGGTGTAGACCTGATATACCAAAGGCAGCCCCATTTTGAAAATAAATGAAGTAGTAGTTGCTTCTCTCTGCCTTAACAGGTGGGATAATTTTGGAAGGAGAATCTGAAGTATAGAGCAGTATTTATGCTTGTTACACCGAATGAAAGGTACAGTATGGGAAGAGGAAGGAGGCTCTCCACAGACAGAATCTATTCATCGTGCCATAAAAAAAATCCACCCAGGGTGTGCCCAATGCTGCATAAAAGGGGAGTTCCCAGCATGTAAAGTTAAACTTGGTATCTATGCTCTTCTTTTTACTCTACCTTGTTAAAGCTGGTATTTTATCATGCCATTTATCATGCCTTTCTCTGAGATCCGGGAAGAATCCCTCTCCATCCCTATGTTTCTTCCCTCTCTCCCACAGTCCTGGTGCAAACCACTGGTCCCCAGCTGAAATGGTGCCAAGGTGCAGTAAGGTCGTAGTTGGATATTAGGGTTGTAGGACATGACCTGGAGCATTCCTGGGCAATAGTGCAGACCCTGCAGGCTTTTGGTATGGTGTTGTGAACCAGTTTAAACACAGAAAGGCAAAGAAAATGAAACTGTAAATGAAATGATAAGAACTTTGAAGGTTCAAAACATTCCCCCAAAAAATGAAATAAAAACCAAACAAAATTAAATGCTGATGCCAAAAAAATGCTGTATTTTTATTTAATAGTAAGTGAGGTGAAGAGAAAGAAAGAGAAAAGTAGAGAAACTTGGAAAAAGCTAAGCTTACTTTAAAAAGCACAGGATGGGTCCTGTTGTTGCTGACTCACTGTCTGCCCCTCCTTGCAAGTTATTGACAAATCTCCCTCCTGCAGGAACTCTTAGACTTAATGAATTTGTTATGGGCTCTTAACCTAATGATATTTTTGCTATGAATAAACAATGTCAGAGCTGATGGTCTGTATGAGGCAAATGACTGCAAATGACTGAGGGTCTTATGAGCATTTTCAACTTTTGTTTTTGTACTTGCACAGAATGATGGAGAACTGAATTAAGTTGAATGTGGAAAAATTTGGTGAAATATATATATATATATATATATATATATATATATATATATCCACCAAGCTACTCGAAACTAAAAGGGCTATCTCATCTTGCCTAGAAACCCAGATCCTGTTTCTCATAAAATAAATAGCTAAGTAGTTGTAATTACATTTAGGTTTCTGGTTTTGTTTCATTCCTAAGGAGAAATGCAGAGGAAAATCAGACAGCTAGAACTAATTTAAGATGCCAAGATTTTGCTTCTGTTCTACATTATTTTGCATTGTATTTTTTTAAATTAAGAAATCGATGAAGGATACAGCCAATATGGTGTTTCTGTAAAAACAAAAATCTCATCTGTACAATAATTACAATATAGATAGATGTTCCAGATGGTACACATGCAAAAGAAAGCTAGCTGCAAAGCAGATGGTATTATGACCATACATAAAGCAACTGGATAATCATTGTAATATTGTGACATGTCATATTATAAGAATAAATACTTTGTTTTCCTGAGAAAAAAAGGTAAAATCATCAGTAAATTAAACCACATAAGGCAGATGTGGCACTTATCTAGGAGTTACAGTTCTAATAGGAGCTTAGAAGCTTTATTTCTTTAATTCATTCCTGTTATGAAAGGGAGGTAATTCTAATTTGAGTAAAACGTCCTTTAGACTATTAATTTTAACATAAGCAACTTTAAATTATTTAGATTATTCTGTATTTCCTAAATGTTGCCAATTCTTTTACTCCCCCCGAATATACTGAACTATTAAAAGCAGTTGTATTCCTAAGATATTTTTCTCTAAATGCAATAGACATTTCTATAAAAATGTGCAATGAAACATTGCAATATCTGGTAAAAGAATGAAAAAAATCCAGTAAAGCTGGACAATTCCTATGATAATACACAAGATCAATATGACAAAAAAATTCTGGATGTTGTTTATGTTAATAACATATTCAACAACCTAGATATGTTACTAAATATGAAAGTGGCCAGCACCATAACTAGAAAAAAATATTCATATGTTGCTACTGCAAAGAATTCCTAGAGCTAATGAAATTAATCCTTTGGAAGTTTTTTTAACAGCACAGAAGTTGTTTCACAAGCATCAGTACAGAAATATGTATATATATCAATCTTTGTGATCTACAGTAGATAATTTTATCTATAGTTTCCCTAGGTAGACATGTAAGTTTTTCCAAGATGGAAAATAAAATAGTTTCAAAAGGGAACACAACCAAGCAAAGGCCTTTCTTTGTAAACATATTGAGATGAGAGAAACTTCTTCCAGGATGTCTCCTATTTAATTTAGAAGGACATTGTGCTCTTGTACAGGAAATACATGTTTCTGAGAAAGTAGCCATGTTAAAGTTCCAGGTCTGTATACAGGGTCCTTACTGCTGAAGTAGATTGATCTTTATTAATCCGTATTGATCCTTATTAATTGTGTTGAGCTCCAGCAGCAGTCCCTGGGATGCAACACAGGCTTGTCATTCCATCCTAAATAAGAAAAGTTATTATCCTCTCATCCTATTTCTAGATGGCAACTCCTGCAGACATTTCCAAACTTTTCCAAAAGGCCATCTTTTGCCTAAGAGTCCTTACATATCCTAGGAAATCTGAAAGGAAATATTGCCTGCTGATAGTGCAATGCCCTGAAAGATCAGCCAGGTGTTTGTCCTGATTGTGGTTGAACTGAGCTGCCTCTGAGCTCTGTTACAGACAAAAATTTGTGACCAACATTTTGGGTATGGTTTTGATTTCGTTTCACAGTTTGATCAAGTCTGACCTACTTGATTTGGTCTAAGCAAATTACTCAACACCTTTTGACATGAAACAGTGAGCCCTTCATTCTGTGCTGTGAAAAGGTTTCAGCTCAGGATGATGGTGCAGTTTGTGGAAGAACAAGATAGCAGAAGATTTGCCTGTGCAAGAGATGGGATGGTTTGACTTGGAGAACTGCAGTGATGTCAGCATATGAGGGATAAAACAGGATGTGTTGCTGGTGTGGTATGAAGACATCATTTTATCTGCAAATGTTTCTAGTATAGGATTCAACCTAGCTGAATAGGTTCTTCTGAGTGAAAAACCAGATCACTTGTTTCTTACTTGAATTAGGTAATTCTGTTGTTCTGGGATTTTCAGTGAAAAATGAGCTGCTTTATTATTAGTTCAGAAGAATCAAGTTGTAAAAGAAAGAGCCTTAATGCACTAAATGTGGTTTTGGTTGTGATGGATGTGTGGTTTTTGTTGTGTGGTTTTGGTTGTGATGGACTGTAGGAAGACATTCCCATGTGTATTTGACATACCATGGTGTCTAATTGACTAAAAACTCTGCAAGGTTGTAAGCTGTATTTGCAGCTATCAAAAAAACCCTCAACAAAACAAAACACACAAAACACACACAGAAAAAACTCCCATAAACAAAAGCCCTCCAAAATTTAAATCAATTAAGCATAAAAGCCCCAAAACAAGCAACTTCTAAGCCCTCCATAAACCCTCAAAATGGTGTCAGATCTTCAGGCACAGATACATCATCCAGTCTGATGTCTGTGTATCACTCACAACATTGTCTGTGCAACACTTCCCTTGATAAAACTTAGCTGAATAAAGCCTGTGCTCCAAAAGAATGTGCAGTTGTGAACTGAAAGCCTTTGTGAGAAACAGCAGCTGTCTTAACTTATTCTGATGACATTTATTACAAGTCTAGTTAAAAAAAAAAAAAAAAAAAAAAGTCAAATTTCTCTGTTGAATTGTCTGTTTCCATGTACTTATTCTTGCTCTACCTTTCCTCACTTCATTTGCTTTCTGTACTGCCTTGTAAGGATAATTGCATGCAGTACACAAGTCACCTATCTTGTTTTTGAAGCTGAAAAGAAGCTGTGTTTCTAGCATTACTCATTGTTAGGGATTATCTCCTCATCTCAAAACCTTATTCGTAGACTCCTGATCTTTGTTTCAAGGGCCTAGTTCACAAATTGATTCATCTCAATTTGCATTACTTTTTCTATCCTTAGTTGTCTTTCTCCTAGTTTCTAGCACCTACTAATGTTTTCAGGAGTTATTCCTCATCCTGACTTGATGAGTGGTCTATATTGATCTGTGCGGAAGACTCTTGAACTGCACACAGCCCTAGTACCAGGGAAATGGTTTTTTGTTCATGGTGCTTTTCCCCAGCATCCAGATCCATTGCCTTTGGGGCTACATCTGCCATGCTTTGTACAAGTTAAAACAGATGCACAGATAGGGTAACTTCAGTCACAATTCCTGTGCTTTTACACTTTTTACAGGGTTTTACAAGTCTCACATAAAAAGTGGAAATAGTTCAGCACAGGTTTCAACCTCTGCTGCTTTTACATTCTAGTATGTTGTGTCCGAGGAAACTGGTACATTCAGAAGAGTTTTTCAAAGTCTGTGTTTGCCAAAGGAAACAAATAACAGCATTTATAAATAGCTCTGCTTATTAATCCTAATGTTTCATTTACACAAAAAGATAATAGTTTTTAAAATTTTCACTGCAGTACTTATTATCGGTAACTTTCCAACATTTGCAAGTTGGAATGATTTTTTTTTTTTGATGTCTTAATAAAGATGGTATCTGCCTATTATAATTTTTTAGGAATCTGGGCCTGTGACTTGCCTGCAGAAATGTTTATAATACTGTAACTGCTTGAAACCTGCTGATTCCTTATCTTGTAGCTCAGAGTTGATGCAGACTTGACCTACACAGGCATTTAAATTTCTGTTGAACACTACCGATGTTTTGAATCAGTAGGAGACAAAAAAAAAATTATTTGCCAGCTATGAGAACAAAGATGAAATGGGAGCCATGTACTATGTGATAGAGGCAGCGACCATTAGTGCAGTGAGGGAATAATCACATTTATTTATTTATTTACTTCCCATATTTCTACCACTGTCTAGCACAAAGATCACTTACTTTGGACACAGGATAAAATTCTTGAAATCTACAGAAGGAGAAAGATATAACTATATATGAATTACACTTTGAGGAATTATGCCTCAGCTCTGCTGGGTTTATGATGTAAACCCACATATACAGTAACCAAAAAAATATAACATTGAAAAAGCATTGCTTTGAAGTGAACAACTTATTTTAAATTAGGGAAAGAATAAACAAAACATAATTAGTGAAGATTAAGGTAGAATGGATCATGATTTTGAAAGAACAGCAATGAAACTGTTGACCAAATGCTTCTCAGTTAATATTAGACAAATAGATGAACTTTCCCATCACCTATGGATAATGACATCTTGGTGTATTCAGAAAAAATGCAATGTTACTGGTGCTTGCTCCTTCTGTACTGTCACTGGTATCTAACAGAGAAAAAAACTTTGTTTTGCATAAGTCCACTGGCAAAATAAATTATCTGGGGCTCAGCCACCTTGCTGAGAGTTTGTTTCCTGTTTCTGTCCACTTCCCTTTTGTTACAAGGATATTGACAATATCCTACATTTTTTATCTTGGCTCCTTTTACTTACTAGGGGATTAGAAAAGTAGCAAACTTATCTACAGAAAGAGATGTTTAAAGATTCTTTGCAAACACATTTAATATTGAATTACCATCTAGACAATGACTCACAAACTGAAGTCTTGTATTGTTATGTGAAAAAAAGCTCAATGTGACGAGTATCCAGAGTCAGTTACCTCTCAAGCCATAGATCAGTTGCTCTTTATGACAGAGAAACAGGTACTGGAAATTTTGCAGACAATATTCAAGCCATAGTGAGAGTCATGCAGCAGAGTTTGTCTTGGGTGTCTTTGTTAGGAAGTTTTGTTTGTTTGTTTGTTTCATTTGGTTTGTGTTTTGTTTTGTTTTGTTAGAGGCTTTTTTGGGGGGTGGTTATTTTGGCTTTTTGGTTTTTTACAAAGATATTATGAAAAATATCCATCCTGTATTTTTGCTGCCCTTGTGATCTCCAGCAATGCCACACAGGGTGATTTATCCCACTTTAAATGAAGATACAGTGCACCGGAAATGATAACCAGGAGGTGTCTTTAAAATACAAACTAATTAGCACTACTTCCATTCCCCCACCCTTGCTGAGTGCTGCTTTTCCCTCGTGGGAGCAGAGTTGTTAGCTGTGCCCAGGCTGACACAGCTGGGCTTTGCAGGCCCTGCAGGGAAGAGCTGATTTCCAAACTGAGCAGCTGCACATCGTTCTTAAGAATAATTTAGCAGTTTTCTCCTCATTTAAGCCAAGCAGGCTCCAGAGTTTACTGAGACACTCCAACTGAGGGCAGAAGCAATTTCTGCGTGTATGAACACATATCAGACAATTTAGGGCTCCCTTCATTCCTAACCTGACCGTGAACTGCCAGTGCCAGTTCAAGAACAGCGAGTGCAATGTGCTGCTAGCACGAAATAATCAGCCAGGCACTTACTGTAATAAGTGGAGGCTGGATGAGTGGTGTGATGGGAACTCTGTTATAGCACTCTATTGTAAGGAGGACAATGCAGTAGGAGCCAATGGAAATTTTTCAAAAATAATTTCTGTGGAAGCTTGACTTCAAACATTTTTCTCTCAGTCCGATATTAGTAAATATTTGTCAAGCAAAATGTTTCCGTTCCTAAATAAATCACTTGGAATAATTAGAGCATGCATATTTCAGTTACTCTTAAGACTTTACAATAAGAAAAAAAATTCCTTTTTTTTATAATAAGCATTTACAAAACTTCTTGCAAATGGTTGTGAATGGAGAGACTTTTCAGAGTGACTTTTTTCCTCCTGAACAGACTACTTAATAAACTGGTGTTTGCTAATCAAATCAAAGGTTTTATTCCTTATCAAGATTATAACTGTCAAGTAGAGTTTCACACACTATATTTGTTTTCTTTAGATGTAAACTTATGGCATAGGCGTTTAGGAAAATTCCAATGTCTGGGATCTTTTACAGATTCTGCCACTGTTGCACCAGACTTGCCTGGACTGAAACACAGACACATTGCTCTTGCCCAAACTCTAAAGTTACTTGTCCTGCTTTTATCACTGACTCATGTCTGACAGAGACAAGTGCCAAGTGCATTATCACACTCTATCAATCAAGATTTATAAGAATATTTTACCTGTCTTGTGAACCTCCCAATCATGGAAGGCTATTTGAAAAGAGAAAAATTTTGGTGTTCACTAAAAATTACATGGTAATAAGAAAAGAAAGTTGTTGTTTTATTTTATTTTTTCTTTGGTTGATTGGTTGGTTGGGTTGTTTTTAATATTTATTAGACCTCATTAGCTAGATAATGAATGGACCCATTTAAATTATCTTTGTAAACATCAAATGGGAAAGCTTAACAGGAAGATTACTTAAAAATGCATAAAACTCAACTTTTTTTTTTTTTTAAAGAGGGTTTAACTATCTTTAAAATGTGCTAGTAGAAGGCATTTATTTATTACTTCACTTTAAACTCATTGATTTGTAATTATATTATTATAATCATTATAATTTGCCTAATGGGTACCCTACCCCCTTCACCTTCTCACAGAAAAAGATGTTGTCAACATAAAGTACATTCAATATATAATTACCAGCAGATGATCATCTTCTGATCCAGGTTATTTTTAAAAATTGTCACTTCCACTTTGAGGTCACCTGGGCAATACTACAGTACCAATGATTTTAACTTCTGAAATATCTGTATTCCTGACTATTCTTCTAAGAAGAGCATTTAGAGGGATCTTTAACATTGTTGAAAATCTTACTGCAAAATTCCATCAGATGAGCAGTTAACCTCTAGAAAAAGTTAACCCTGAAAGTGTAAACTTCTGAAATAATCTCCTGTTCCAGTTAAAGATTCTGTCTAGGATAGAAATAATGAATTTCCTTAAAAATGTGAGATGAACATGAACACTTATATGTTCCAAGAAGAAAGTATTTTTATTCCAGAGATTATGTACACATACTTGTTATATAATATGGCAACAGACTGTCCTTCCTGAAATTAAATTTAAAAAAATGATGGGTAACATTGACTTTTGTTCACAGTCTAATAAGTTGTGGGCTCTAGAAGGTCTGTTAGTGAGAAAAGGGATATTAGGGTACACAGTGTTAGATTTTGTTTTTCCCCTTATTCTTCAATAAACTGAATGTAAAAGTGGAAAAAAAATAGAAAAAGTAGACATAGGCTTTTGACTATCTAAGTTCCAGGAGAATCAGAATGTCTTGAGACAATTGAGAGCAAGCTCCTTCTTTCCTTTAGGGGTTACTTCAGATTTTTCTTTGTGGAGGAATACAGGAATGTTTTGCAATATGTTTCTCTGCAGAAGGGGTGCTGATGCCTTCTATGAGTTATTGTTTTGGTAAAGTAGCTTAAACTCATCAAAAGCTGTGTATGAATGTACAGCTTGGGGGGCTGGGAAAAAGGATGTAATTACTTGTTTTAAATACATAGGTTAATTATTACAGATTTATTAGCAACTGTTATATTCATAAACACTTGTATGTATCCTCAGGGAATATTAATTTTCCCTCTTTTGCTCAGGAATGAAAAGCTTCAACAGCAATGGTGAGAAGCAATGAATAGATGATAATTTTAAGCATCAAATATGTGTGTTCACAGGCAAAAATACATCCCAAGCATTTAATTTTGAACATGCATTTTCCAGTTATAGCAAACAAACAAGAAAATCTTATTAAATTGCATCTGGAAGGCCAAGTAAAAGAATAATTTTCAGTTTCTTTGGGAAAAGAATAGATCATTTGTTCTTCCTCTGCAGCTTTAGTTCAGCAAGAGTTCAACTGAAAGCTTCTGAAGAGGTTCTCAAGTGAGTGAATCATAAGGATTCAACGTCTTTAAAGCCTCTGGAAAAAAGAATATTGAAGCAGCATGACCCTCAGAAAAGCCCACATGTGTTTGTAACAGAAACATGTGGAGTGTTATATAGCACAGTGATGAAAAACGGGTGATTTGGGAGATTTAAATTTTTGGTTGGTTGGTTGGTTGGTATTATTTTATTTGCATGTACATTTGTAATCTCTTATAATGGGGTTTTTGGTATCCCAAGCATTTTGAGTTACAGTCTCTTTTTGAGCTATTCTTTGTGTGAAGGGAGAGAAAAGGAAAAGAACTTGGGAAAACCTGACATAGAAGAAGAAGCAAGTTTTTCCCATTTTCAACGGGAAAAGAAAGAAAAGTCACTTTTTCTGTGTACTTTATCCCTTTATTTTGGCCACATAATATTGGACAACCAAAATATTATTTTCTTTTTCTTTATTGGATGTGTTTTAACACATGGCCCACATAAGGAAAATGTATTAAATTTCACTTCACTGCTATTTTTCATTGCAAGGAACTGGTACTTGTTTTTAAAAAGGTTTGTTTGACCTAACTGTATTCCAACAGCCAAGTATAATGAACAGATTTCACTGAGAATTTGTTCTCAGGACACAGAATCCTTTCACAGCTTCACTCTTGGGAGAAACAAAACTGTCACCAATATCTTTGTCTGATAGTTTTGACAAAGAAAAAATGTGAAGGGTTTTGGAGGGCAACAAAAAGGAATTCTCCAGAAGGAATTTTGTTTTGTTTTGTTTTGTTTTGTTTTGTTTTGTGTTTTGTTTTTGTTTGGTTTTTGGTTTTTTTTGGGGTTTTTTTTTTTTTTTTTGTTTGTTTGTTTTTTGTTTTTTGTCCAGAGCAGGAAAGGAGATTTTATCTAACTGGAATGGGTCTCCAAAGCAGAGGAGTACAGCAAGTAATTCTGTTTCCTGCCAGGCTCAGTGCCCTTTAGGCTGACAGACTCTAGGTTTCTGGGACAATGTAGTGGCAGGCAAGTTATCAGAAAAGGCAAAGGAAGTAAATTTGCTGGGTTTCTGCTAAATGAAAAAATGTTTTCCAGTAAGTATGTCATGACTGGTTTTTCCATCTGTGTTGCACTAATAATGCTGTCATATACAGCAGGGCTGGTATGCATTGCCCCTGCTGGCTGTGAGAAAAACTCTTCTTCCCATTGCTGTTTGATTTCCATGGAAAAGAGGAGCAATATGACTTGTACTACTCTATGTCTGACTCTTAAGCAAATTATTTTAATATTCTTTTAGCAGCTCACCCCTGCATAATAGGGACTAAGTCTTCTGATGAAATATTTATAAAGTCTGAAAAACAGACTGCTACGTGTGCTCCCATTTTCTTGATCGTTATTTTGATGGCTGTCTCTTAGTATTCAAAATCTGGTTCTATTTACACTGATGTGTATTCAGAGTGACTTTTTTGAGGTATATACTGCTGAAACCCATGGCATGATTTATCTGAAAGGTTGAAATAACAACAAAAAGCTGTAAATATTTGGTTAGTTGGACTATTGCAGCTGATTCTTCCTCTTCTTTGGAATGCATGTATTGCATAATGAGGTGCAGAGGGAAGACATGGCAACTATTCCTAAGGGATTTACATAAATAAGGAGTATTGGCACTTTTCTCAGTATTATTAAGTTTCTGAGCAAAATGTTAAATTAAAAAAAAGTCAAGGAAATGGTGCATAAAATGTGTATGAATCAGGTCCTAACTCAGTAATCTAACTCCTGGGGAACAATTAAGGCATAACAGTCTCAAGGCATTTATCTGTCATTTTTACTGGGACACGGGGAATTAAAAGAAAACCCCACTAATGGAAATCTTAATTATACATACCTAATTATGAAAACTTCACAGAATAGAAATGCAGACAAGAAAAGCTTTCCAACACTAATAATGCTGCTAAAAAAATGCCATAAACAAGAGAAGAGCTTGGAAGTATCTCTGATGAAATCCTTCTGTAGTCTTCCACAGGATTCCAAGGCATACTTGTAAGAAAAATGAAAGCAAACCATCAAAATTCTGAAACCATAATTTTAGTAATAGTAAAAGGTAAATGTCTTTACCCATAATGGAATCAAACACAATTTACCTTTCTTTAATTGCAGACACTTAGAAGTGTTTGTATAGGGAGTGTTCATATTTTCAAGAAACAAAGAGGTAGAAAATTACACTATTTCCACGCTCCCCAGTGTAAGATCCTGCCTCAGCTGCAATCATAATCTCCAGAATTTGAAAGGTTTTGGCTTTCTTCTGCCTGTACAGCCCAAAATATTTTGGGGTTGAAACTCTGGGATAGTGGGTGGGAATGCACATATATAGAGTATAGGAATACTGTAGATGAGGGAGTGTATCAAGAATACTGGAAGTTAGATTAAAAATATAAATCTATTAAAATGACATGTGCCTTGGCATGTTCATACAGCTAATACAGTTTTGTTATATGCCACGTTCCTTGCCTAAAGAATGGCCAGAAATCCTGGCAGGAATAATTCATGGGATGTGTGTTTTATCTTTTTAAACTCTGCTGGTTCTTGCTGGTTTGGGGATTGGTATTGTGGAAGAAACATTTTATTAGGACTAAGCCTCCATTTATTCCACTCGATTACCAGGGTTTAAAGGAGGTATTTGGGTTAAGAACCTCTCTTGCCTCTCTGGGATGGAAGTATGTGCCCTGCACAGATCCCTTTAGACAATAGGGTGTCCCCACCAGCTGTGGGCTGAGCTGAAAAGAACATCACTCCTCCCAGCTGGATAGATACAGGCTGGGTGTCGTACAAGATTTTTGGTGCACAAAACTGTTGATTAGTTTGGCCATTTTTTATTGCCTGGCCCAGAAGGATTCTGAGTAAAGCAGGGCTCATCTAGTTCATATGTTGAATTTGGAGAAAAAGGCTTTTATTTTTGTTTGATTTAGGGAGCTGGGTTATTTTTTTATTGTTGTTTTTGTTTTGGGGGATTTTTTGTTTGTTTTCTTTTTTGGGGCTAGGAGGTGTAGGTGGCGTAATGATTTACTACTTTAAGCATGAAGACCATGGGAGCATATGGTTCTGAATGTCCTAAAGTTAATCCACTGTATCACCTAGGCACCATCTCTCCTACAGGGAAAAGTTGTCAAGCACTTACCTGGCAGAATTTAAATGTGAAACACGTAAAGGACATTTCAGAAAACACATAAAATACTTTTGTAGATGAACTTTAAGTCTCATAAGATCTATTTAATAGTGTATGTAACAAAGGACAAAAGACTTCTGATAAAGAACTGGTTTAAGAAGAAAAATTAATGCTTTTCCTAAAAGAATTGGATAAACAGTTATCCTTACTCAGGAACTCTGTGGCATGAAACCTTTATCACATCAAACAATAATGAAGGGTGACATTTAAATCCTCAGACTTTCTAAACTGTGACTCTGAAAATGAGGCATTACTGATGCCTTTGACAAGAGAAATATATGAAAGAAAAGGAGATGTAGCACAGAGATAAGCTATTTATTTTTACTGACCTCAGTCAATCTTTTTCTTGTTTCTAAAATATTTTGCCAGTCAACATGATACAAAATGTGTCATTCATTAGATCTGTCAGAGGCAGAAGCTTGGGTAAATGGAGGTGATGGATTATCAAAACTCTATGAAAAGCAGGAATAGTGATTATTTTGCCAAAAATTATATACAAATATCAAAAAATTGCTTTTTTTTGAGTGTGCCAAAGATATAACAAGCTCCAATATGTCTGATAAATCTTCTATGAAGTTAAAAAAAAAGGTAAAAAAAAAATGGACAGGAATTGTAGATCTTTTTTAACATGTCATACTTGAAATAGGATGTTGGTTGGGATTTATATTTGGGGGTGTTTTCTAAGGTAATATATATGTGTGGTAAAAGTATATACCAGATGAAATTAAATTTATTTTAAACTTTTTTTAGAATAATCTAATTGTAAAATAAATGTGTTAATGAAGATGTGTTAGATGAGAAGGATCTTGTGTCACTTTGATATTGCTGACCATAAAAGAGTTACATAAGATTCATCTGCTCAATAAATACTCATGAATTCAAAGTTCTCAGTGCACCTAGCACAGAACAGCACTCCTGCTTGTTTACATCATGGTGAGGACTCAAAAGGTCATCACAGAAATTACAGAATCCTTTTTAAAAAATAATTAATAATTTATTATTTGTAATGTATTTTAATTTTTTCTTTAATTTACTAAATAACAAAGAAATAATAGTTTATTTTACCCAAAAGACTCTCCAGTCTCTTCAGAAACATTCCTCCTGAGAACAACAGACTTATCCCAGGTCATAACCTTGTCATTTTATTAGCAGAAATGTGATGTTAGTAATTGATCTGTTGAATAATTAAGCAGCACATTGAATTATGTGCTTAAGTGATCCTTATTTATTAGGAAGACTAAGCTGTTTTGTATTCTTTTGAAAGTTAACACACATATAGGAGCTCAGAGAAATGGGAATGCTGTTGATGGATAAGTACCACAGTGAAATACCTCAAGTAGTACCTGATTATAAATACTTTAATTTCTCTGTGATGCTTTACAATAAATTGTGTGTAGTCACACCAAGAGCACTGAAGGAGAAAAGATGCAAGACTTCATCCTGATCTCACCTAGTGGCCTTAATATGCCTTGTGCTACGCAGGTGAGAGGTCCAGCTCCTTTCTTCTGGAAACAAGGCTCCATGGATTGAGTTGGGCTGACTCAATGTTGGGACAGAGAATTTCTCCATTATACAGTGTGAATTCTACAAATTTAAATGTTGGTCATATATATGGAATGGCCAGGGTTGGAAGATCATCTATTTCCATTTTCTCTGCCATGGACAGGGACACCTTCCACCAGGCCTAATTGTTCAGAGCCCTGTCCAACCTGGTTTGAGTGCTGTCAGAGAAGGGGCATCCAGAGGTCCACCTGTGCCAGGCCCTCACCACCCTCATGGTAAGGGATTTCATCCTAATATCTAATCTGAATTTGCCCTCTTTCAGTTTAGAAATGTTTTCTCTCATTTTATCACCACATATATATATATATGTGAGCACAACATTAATTTTTTAAATTTTTCTTCATTAATGCTTTCAAATTTGTCTAGCTCACAATACCCCAGTTAGGACATTAAATATCTTTAATTATTTCAGTCCTCTTTTTCCATTGGAAAATAATTATTTATGTTTGCCCTAAATATATATTTTATAATGGAAATATTTTTGTCTAATTATATAGCAAAGAAGGAAAAACCCAAGCTGTATAAAATGAGAAATTATTGCTTGCTGTAGAGTTGCACAGTCTTCAGGCCTCAATAATAAAAGTACTACTGAATTTCCATGTTTCTCTTGCACAGATAGCTTTAAAATCCATTATGACATCAAACAATGATAATAAAATTTCAGGGAAGGAAAACACTTAAAGTAAATTTAGAGGTGACTGATCCGGGAATCAGAACACATTCTTGGAGAAATTAAGACACTCTATTCTGCAAACAATCTAATAGGATCATAAAGGTATTCTGAAATAAACAAGGATATGTGACTATATTTCAAGGTATTTCAAAACATTTCAGCATTTTTTAGGGTTTATTTTTCTATTCTGCCTGTTTTTGAAGTTTAAACATTATTAGCTGATGAAATTTATCATGTTTTAAATGTAACTGAAGAATATGCTAGACAAATTCTTTATTGGGAAAATATATGGGTGTTCTGATAAGCAAAGATCAGCAGAATTATTTAAGTAGGTTTAAATATAATTCTTCAAATATGACTTCTATTCCTATCTCTTGGTGCTCATGGAAAAAAGGCAATATCAGCATTCTGGTCTCAGTTTAGTTCTTATTTGGGCTAGTCTATGCTAAAAATCATTATTCTCAACTAGTACAGTCCTAGCAGCAAGGAAAACCTTTAAGATGGAAACAATTAAATATGTTAAAAAGTGGGAAATATATTAAATAGGTTAAAATATATGGGAAAGTTTATGTAGAATCCTAGTTTGATTTTAAAGAACATCATCTTCATAACCACTTGCAGTGTATCCCATTTTTTTAAAAATAAGAAAATTCCTTTCTTTCATTTCCTTCTGTTTAGCTTCGTTATGATCAGAGCTATCTCACAATTCTAAAACATTGAGGGTTCTGTGTGACTGATTATTTTGTTGTGCTTGTATCAATTGCATTTATTTTTACTTTTTTTTTTTAATCTTGAAAAAAATTAGTATTGTCCTTTCCTCAGTCAGGTAATCTGCTCCTACAAAGCCACTCTATATAAGTGATTTTTGTTTTCTGGAAGACTTTGTATTAATGTCAAAATACCTGCTGGGGGAAAGGATGTTTCCTTTATGGACCTTTTTTTTTTTTTAATTAGAAAAAGAATACATGATCAGTTAAGAAGATAAATTAAAAAAAAAAAAAAAAAACAAAAAACAAAAAAAAACAAAAACAAAAACACCAAAAACCCAAAAAAACAAAAACAAAAGGATGATGTAGAAGAGAGTCCTTCTGAGACATCCATTATACTGCCATACTCATGACCCATTCTTTAGTTTCTTTTCCATCTATGCACCTGAAATTCTCAGTTTTGTTTGTTTAAAATAGCTTATATATGCATTCAGCAAAGCTATATGAAAGGGGAATCTAAAATTCAAGATTATTTTTGACTGGGTACCAGCGGGGAAGTAGAACACAAGTAAAACATCATAATCTTTGAACCTTTGAAACTTTTCGCGGAACAACACTCAATTTTAAATCTGTTCCACACTCTTTGGTATAACAATAGTCCATATATGTTCATGTGTATCACTGTAAAGTATGTAAAAATGTCATTGTTACTAGATTTGTAGCTGAGTGGAGAATTACATTTTAGTAATATTTTGTACCTTTGTATTCAGAGACATAAATTACTATAAAAATGGAAGGATGTAGAAAATTAGACCAAATAGATAGAGTTTTCAATCCCATTCTTTCTGTATGCCTCTGCAGTTCACCAGATATTTTATAACGGGCAACTACATAAGATAATTGAGGGGTTTTTTTTACTGAATATTTTTGAAGCATTATCATTTCCATGATCTACTTCCAGAATTGTTTTCTGCAAAGGGAGTGCATGAGTGGTGTAGTTATTATTTTTATTTTTTCTCTCTTCATGCAGCTACAGTGAGTTGTGAGCTCCCATCCTTGCCATTCACAAATCAGGAGGGCAATATTATATTGAAGTCCAACGAAGGACAGTCCACCAGAAAGATTCTGTCTCTTGAGATTTTTGCATAAATTAAGGGTATTTCCTGTGATGTGGGAGGAGGAGCCTACCTAATATAGCACAAAATATATTGAATTTGAGTAATAAACTTTTATTTATTCAGACTGAATAAGATATCACAAGTAACAGGTAGGTTATAGACTTCACTAGAATGTGGGGAAAATTGTAGGGTTTTTTCTCTTTTCATCTCGTGTATATATATATTTGTGTGTGTGTGTCTGTGTGCATAAATATATATATATATGTATATATAAACACACCCCTGTAGTTCAAAAATATACCTGAGTGACTATCTTTCAATTCATAAAACAAGACCAGAGAACTGAAATAACATGAAGCTCTCCCTAAGCTTCCTCTCATTTCCTCCACCCAAGAAAAATTAGAATCCCCAAAAGATAAAGGGACATTTACCTGAAAGAGAAAATAGCAGCAGTTAGATCTGTGTAGCCTGTGCTCCCACACTGTGGGGTTGTAAGTGAAAGACTGGGTTTGATATCCAGGATATTTTCCTTCTTTTCCATCCCTACCCCAAGTTACAACCTGTGTTCTCTTAGTTTAGCAAATGCTGGCTGTATGACTTCCCTGACTCATTTTCTATCTGAGAAATGGAAAGGAAGCTAAATTTTTGTCAAAGCAATAGAAACATGACTTACAACAAGAAACAAAGGTAATATTAGTTTGCTATCTATTAACCTCCATACCATCTTGCTAGTTTTTGCCTATTTCAGGAATGTTCAAGAACTCTGACATTTGTCAGATGCGTTAGAAAAGAGAAAGAGTTATTTTTCTGAGCTGGCTGAAAACATCTGGATCATTTAAGGACAAAAACTTATTTTTTTCAAACGATATATTTTAGTGCTCATTTATAATTAACATTGGACAAACTTAAATAAACATGCATTTCCTTGATCTTTGAATGGATTGGTGTGGTTCTAGGTGCTGCAGTAAAATCACAGCCATTCTTCTGATTTTGGATGATCTGTAACAGGTCCCAGATTATTTGAAGATGAGAGAAACTAAATATAATCATTTGGAAAAGTTTCTATTATCTTCTAGACTTTTTCTGCCTTCATTTCTCATTCATGTCTTGTAGAGAGTAATTTTTGCAACCTGAAGTAATCAGGAGCTTTATAATTGACTTTGGGATTTGACCCAGCTAAATTTTTGGTTTTGCTTTCTGGTATTTTAATAAAATTATAAATAACTTCATGTTCTGCTCTGCTAAAGAAGCCCTAAAAGAACAATAGCAACATATTCTTGCTATCAATATGATATTTTTATATTATGGTTTTATAAATAAACAGTTTATATTCAGCCTGACTTTTTGAGAATCCTTATCAAAGAATCTGCAATCTCTGTGGCACATGAAAGCAGTGGCAATAGCTGCACTACTTTTAAATAAACCCGTTGTAGTGGGTCTACTTTTCCTGGTGTCACGGATTGACACTGGCACAGTGCCAGTGCCCCCATGAAAGGTGTATTCCCCAAAATGGTTACTGTGAGATGTGACTCGGGAACAGAACAAACTGGCCTTCAGATTCCCACCATGCAAGTCTCACTCTCCTCTTCCCAACAGCACAGGGCAAGCTTGAGGGTTGAGATGAGAGCAGTTTAATGAATAAAGCAAAGGTCACACACAGAAGAAAAGCAAAATGAGGAGATTTATTCTCTTATTCCCACTAGCTGGCAATGTCCAGCCACTGGCAGTCAGGGCCTCAGTATGAATAGTTGCTTTGGAAGGTAATTGGTTTATTAATAAAGTCCTTCCCCGCTCTGCCCCACTGCTTTCCTGTGTCTTTTGCTGCTGAGCATGATGTAAAATGGTGTGGATTATCCCTGGCCAGTTGAAGCCAGTTGTCCCAGCTGTGTCCCCTCCCAAACTTTTGCTCATCCTTTCAGCCTTCTAGCCTGAGAGAATATCCTGATGATGTGCAAGCACTGCTCAGCAGCGGCAGAAACTTTGGCACTTTATCAACACCATTTTAGCCACAAATGCAGCACATGACACTACATGGGCTGCCGTGAGGGAGGTTAACTCCATCCCAGCCAGACCCAGCACAGCCATCATCCAAAGCAGTTCTAGTCCCTTTGCCAAGTACAGCAACGCAATAAAGATGTTTTATTGTTTGCTTTTATTGTTTGTGTCTTTAAAAGGCCATTAAAAATAGCAGCCCAAATGTTTCTGTGGTTTGTGGGATCTATATGTGTCAGTATTAAAGTGAGTCATACCATCACAGTCATGATAGGTTATTGGCATTTTACTTTGAAAGAAAAAGTATGGCTTGCTTGAACTGTTTTTCCCTTTCTGCTTTACTAGCACCTCCATCCTAGGAGCCATTATGAATGTTTATATAAGAAAATTTTCACAAAGAAGAATTCCAGCCTTTATTAAGCACTATATTTCACTGCAAAATTGGTTTTGCTGTGAATTCTAGGAAAATATGTTCAAAGTATTACACTGTGTAAACATGTTCTTGGTAATTGCATAACGCATTGATCTTGGTGAGTCAAATATCAAACCATTTCCTGGAGATACTCACTTGAACCACATGTATCGGAAACCACACAAGCAGTTCCAATATTTAATAATGTCTGTGGGTTTGTTTCATAGCTGAAGTTAAAAATAATTGTTTTCATGGGCTGTCAGCAGTGTATTGTTATGTGACTACCTCTTCTCCTGTAGTGGAAGGGTGCCTGGTACCTCCTTTAAACCTTCTAATACTACCAAAATAAGTTAAGTGATGTTATTGCCTAGTTTAGCAGCTGTCCAGCTTGGCATCATTCATTTTTGACTTACAAAGCTCACTAAAGATTTCTGCATCCATATCACAAAAACTGAAATGCTGACAAGGATGATAGAGCCTTGTTACCAACCCTAGCTAAAACCAGAACAAGGCCTCTGGACTGACTCTCCTTGGGCTCTGTCTGGGCTTGTCTTGATCTACTTAAAGATTTCTTTATTTTTGTGTAAATTACAGTAACAACTGAAGATTTTTCTGGATAGAAAAGAAAAACCTCTATAATCTTCACACAATGAAGCAATACAGAGTATGGGCATGGTATAGCAACAGAGGCTTGAAATTTGGGACCTGGTGCAGTGTAGAGGAATGTGGGTGCAACATGGTAAGAAAAGTGACACGTGGTGATTTTGGAGACCTCAGGAAACAATTCACTCCTGACTACTTGCTGGTAAGTAAAGAAAAAAAAGGCATGTGAGTTGGGCAGTACAGATTTGTAGAATGAGTATCAATTTTATGTAAAACACTCCATATGTAGTACTTTTAACTGCAAAATGGAATTGCACAGCAAGGAAGAAAAGCAAAGTGCAAATAGTGATAAGATAAAAAAATATAAAAATACCCCTCATTGGACCCCAGAGTGAGGAAGATGAAGTTATCCTCCTGCCAGCAGAGAGGAGAAAGAAACCCCTGCCTTCAACAAATATTTTTTTTCTCTGAAGGACTTGCTGTCAGACTCCTCCTTCACCCAAAGTTTAGCCAATAACCTCAGGACCTAGAAAAATAGTAGGATGGTGTGCCATGACAGTAGGGAATGACTAGGTACTAGGAATTGTCTGTATAGCTGTTTTGCCTCTATTATTATTCTCTATTGAGACCATTTTTCTAACAGTAATCTATTTTTGGGGAGGGGTTTTGGGGTTTTATGTTTGTTTGGGTTTTTTTTCTTTTTTTTCTTCCCCCATTTGTCTATAATTACTAGATTTGGAATTATTTGATTAGATGGCTAGAATCTCAATTTCACAAGCAATAATTCTTGACTTTGCTCATTAGGAGTATTTTCTTTTGCCAAAACAATTTTCTGAGCCTATCAATACCTCCCCAACTTCTATATTATCGAGTTAATCATTATAGAAGACATTCAATACTTGTTGTACCAAGTAAAAAATAGCTCAAATTATTATTTACTTGTAATTACATAGCCAAGAAGAATGTGAAATAATATTTCTCAGTCTTTTCAATAATGCCAGCAACATTGACTTCTAAAAAAATTTTTAACTTTATGAATTCCAGATTGTATTTGTTGCTTGCAAGTGTCTAACCATGTGAATAATAACAAAAAAAAAAAAAAAAAAAAAAAAAAGAAAAAAAAAAAAGAAAGAAACCCACCCCCAATATTCATAACTAAAAACTTGTGTTCAAAGGTTTTTCTGGGAACTTATTGTACCAGAGCTACATCTTGAGGGATGCAGGGACACAGCCAGCAGTGGCATTTAATGAATTAGTGGCTACAGGAAGTGGAATATAACTGCATTACACTGGGCTAACCAAGCTGAACATATCCTTTTCATTAATTTACTGCAAGCTGAGGGTATCTATGGTAGACAATAATAAATTGAACTTCAGACTTAGCTTCCTTTTACTGCAGGGGGTGATATACCTCTCAAACTTTGAAGCACAGTTTAGGAGGGATTACAGCAAAGGAAGGGAAATAATTGCACTGACTGAAAACATCACTATTTAAGCCTGTGTAGACAAACAGTTCTCATTCTGTGGCACTAAAGCTTTAGTAAGTGGTCTAATTAGAAAGGCAACTCAGCCTACAGTGAAATCCACTGGTGTCTTAGGCCTTATTTTGTTGAATACTGGAGTAACATGGATCAATCTCCATGGTTGCAGAAAATGAAATCCTGAATCTCGTTCTCCTATATGTCCAGACTGAAACTGGCCCTCAAGTTTTGTTGTTTTTTATTGTTAGATTTTGCAATGAAAAATGTGCATGATACCACTGGTATTGATACTGACCTATGTGATATTTTAGCATGACACCAATTTTTATATTTATCTGTATTTTATAAATCTATTGACTGATAAAATATTGATAAGCATTACTAAAATCACTTAACTTACTGTTAGGTCTGTTTGGTTTCATCACTGTTTATACACTTGTTCTAGTTTTGTGTCTTTATTTCTCCTGAATTGCTTCCTGAATTAGGTTGTTACCTATTTAATATCTTGAATGGAAGATGCATTACTAAACTCTAGTACAGTTTTTTCTCTCTATCCAGTTCAGCATGCTTGCAGTAGCATTAGGTTGGTTTGTAGGTAAGAAAGGTAGCTGGAAAATCAGAGGCAAAGAAGATTCAAGCAAATTAAGTCCTGTGCAGATATTAAGACAATTTAGGAGAGCATGAATTTGATTTATGTAGGCATGCCAGTGGGGAAATAGATTCAGGCTGTGGGAATGATTTACATTGAAGGTTATTGCATAGAGAATTTTTTTTTAACAATATCATTTAATCCTCCTTTGACTTTTTTCCCCCACCTCCAAAATTTTTAAAGCTCCTACCAAAAAAATCCCTTTTTTTCTTCCCTTAGAAATGCTACAGAAGTAACATGCTGGAATGCCTTCCTAAGCTAAAAATTACATCACTTTTGGTCATGTAACTGCAGATCTGCTGAGCAGCTCCCGTGGCCCTGGAGGGGAAGGGAGGTACCCGAGCGTGTGTGATGGTTTGGCAGGGGCTGTCTCTGCGCTCCTGGCTGCTTCAGGAGCCCTGCTCACTCACAGCCCACGTGTGCAGCTGATGCACACAAGCTGCTGTGCAGCTGGCAGGCTCTGGGGAGGCCCTGCAGAACCCACAGCACCATATCCCAGGCAATTATCATGTGGCCTGCTGCTACAGGCCCTGCTGATGTCCCACATGGTAATTTGTGTTAACCAGTGTCAGAATTGTGGCTCTGCTGCTGAGCATTTTAGACCACATGTAGGGAACACCAACAAATGGCATGTATTTGTCTCTCTTGTCAACAAACAGTGCTATATTCTAACCCATACTTAGTACTTTTTTCCTTTTTTTTTTTTTTTTGCTCCCACATAGGTGTGAACCGGTATTCAATCAGAAACACAGGTAACAGAGAGCATCAAATTCTAGCCTGTGTAGCTTCCCCTAACAGGTGAGATTTAATTAATTAGCTATTAATCTAATTTGGTAATTTCCCGGATAAAGTAAGTGTCCTTTGCACCTCTGACAAGGGCAGGCTAGGTGAAATTCAAACAATGTCTTGTAATGACAAAACTAATAATTAGTAAATAACAGAAATAATCAATATTGTTCACACAACTTGTCCACAGGGTAATGTACTGTCCACAGGTAATCAGTACCTGTCTTTCTAAAACTTCTCTGGTGTGCCATTGAAGGGTTTGTCAACCTTGCTCTGTGCAAAGATATCCTTTTGTATAGATAAATATGTTAGCTACTGAGTATGTAAAGGTGTTTTTCCATTCAGGTTTTAGTCAAAATCTAATTCATTCTTCTTTGCAAAAGCTTTCCCTCTGCAATCTTCAAGTGTTCATGGACTAGCTCTCATTGTACATGAAAAGCAGTTAAAAAAAAAGAAACAAAAACAAAACTTGTGTGAAGGAGGCTTTGGTTTGCAACACAGAATCTGTCATCATCACTGTTTTAATTTGCAGACTTGGGGGAAAAAAATAAATAAACCACTAACTTACTGAAGATATGTGGAGATATGAGGTTTTCTAGTGTCCACAATGCCGAGTAATGGAAGAGATAATGAACTATAAATTTAGTTAAGAATTCTAAGTTATGAAGAGTTTACTGGTTAGCAACTTGAGAAGTGCAATCTCAGTGTAGAAGTTCAGTATCCAATTCTAAAAGAAGAAATTACTTCTTTATTCTTGTTTATGGTCTAGATGATATTTTCCACTATTAAACACCTAGTTCATGTTTTTGCTTCTTCCAGTTTTCTCTCCATGGTCTGTTAGCATTGGTAAGTTGCAAAAGTAAGGTCTAATTCTAGAATGAATGAGAGTTGGAAGGTATTATTTCAGTTTTACAGAAGGACAGTAGACAGAGGGTGATTATGTGACTTCCCAGAAATTCCCACCACTGAGCAGAACAGCAAACTGAGCTGCAAGGGTAAGTTCTTTCCGTGCTCACTTTATAAAACATGCTGTAAGTGTCCAGCACCAAGTGCACCTGAAAAGCCTGAGCATTCATGATGATTGATTGCATCAAACTCTGCCTGCTGTGGTCACAGTGGACTTCTCTGATTTATATCACTTTAGGATCTACTCAGAGTTCTAGGAAACATTTAGTAGAAACATCGACTTATAAACTTCATCACTTTTCTGGGGAAAAGTGTTGTAAAAGTCCTTTACATGCCTGTTTATCTGTTTCTGAGTAGCAGAATGAGGTAATTTTTTTACCTTATGTTTGCAGGAAAATAACCAGAAATTGAAAATCAGTGGAAATAAAAATTCTGTGACTTCTGAACTTGTTTTATTATGATTCCTTGAAAAGACAGTGCAGCTTGAATCCAAATATTTCTTTTCAATAGATCTGATATTATTATTAGTCTAGTTTTTAGTTTCTGTAAAGGATATGCTCTTGAAATAAAACCATATTAAAGCAGACACCTCAATGCTTCATTCAACTTTTTTTCTGAATTAAATTTGTCAGAATCAGTACATTCCTGCAGAACATTTTTACTTTTGTGGAAATATGTCTTCTGACAAGAAAATACTCCATTATAAAGATTTTGACCAGCTCAAATTGGCTCTTAGTGTACCTACTGTGAAGCCAAAACACTAAGGAGTTCTTTCTGACTTCCCTTCACATTTGACATAACCAATATATGAGAGAAGTTATTAAATGCTAAGGCAAAGCTAAAGCTTGTGCTGTAGAGACATTGCCCAATTAATATAATTATTGTGTTTTCAGTGCTGCTAGTTTTGATAGCCCCTGAGACTGCAAATCAGCCCCTGCTCTTGCTGTCATGTATATCACCAGCAGATGTAGCATTAGTGCCATAGGCACAGGCCAGATAATCCTGAATTTGGAAAGCAGAGAATGTCATGTAATTATTTTGCAGCCTAACATAATGTGGTCTGTTTGCAAAGACAAAAATACGGCGCACATCTTTCCTGTTGATGTTTTACAATAAAGTTGACAGCCAGATAGCAGCGGGGTGAGGGAGGCAGAGTGCTGTGCAGGATGTGCTGTGCTGTAGTGACAACCCACAATACAACCTATAGATACAGCACAAAGGAGCTCTAATAGCTCTTCAAAATAGACAAGTTAAGTCAATGGCATTAATGCATGCTTGAAAAACGAACAATACCATTATCTGTCCTGTCAATCTTTCAGCAGCATAGAGAAGGCAAAGAATTGCTTGAGGGCAAAGAGTGGGAAAGCCTTCTTCCTCTTTGAGGAACTGCAAGGTGCTGTCAATGGACCTGAGTTCAAAAACATTGGAACATGATTCCAAATGCCAAGCTACATATTTTCAGGTTGAGCTTAGTATGTCACTATGCCTTGCCACATTCTCTTTAGTCTTTAAGAGAACATTTTTACCCTTTGCTTTCCCTATATCACATCATATATCATTACCTTCTTATTTCTCAGCCTTCTCCCCCATTCCCCTTATGTTCCCCTTGTTTCCAGTTTTCTCTCTTTACAAGGCCACTCTCCTCACCCCACTGCTCACTTGGTGTATTGCCTACTTCACATGTAACAGGCCTTTTTCTCTGAGAAGATTAATGCATCAACCAAAATAGCTAAAGTGACTGACTATCCTAAATTTCTCTATTCCATGTGTCTTACTGATTCATACATAGCTAATTCAAGGATTCTTTACAGGCTGCTTTCAAGCCAAGACCGCATTTAAGTGGATGCAGTAGTTTTGTGGCTTGACACCTTGACTCATGTTTCTTCACACTGGATCCTCTCTTGGCATCAGGGATAGATCTAATTGCCTTCATTTCATGGAATAGTTTTGGTCTTTCATACTGTCAGTCACAGTTTCGATTCCTGAGTTGAATAAAACCGGGAAGCATAACAGTTATCAAATATGTGATGGAGATTGCAGTTGAATGACACCAGGACTCTGTATCTTACCAGTTTTCCTCATTTAAATTAAAAGAAACTTAAAATCTTTTGAGCAGTTGATGATGACAATGCTGACAATGGTAACAACTATCAGTAATCCTATTGGTGTTCTCAATAGTGAGATATTTTGTAGTTGTGAATGAGAGGAAATGATAAGGGATGGCAAGAAAATTAGTTCACGAAAAAATTTTCCCAGACATCATCTGAGCTCTGAAAAACATGACAATTTTTTTCTGAGTTGTATGTATGGCTCAGATGTAGCCTTTCTTCTTTTAAATTCTGGATTTTCCATCTCACTATCAGTGGCAAAAGAAGACTGTTGATTAGAGGGCAAGTTGGCTTGCACCAGAACCCAGAACAGAGGCTTTTTTTGAAAATTAATAATGTGAAGAATAAGACAGTGTCAGACCAATAAAAATTATGAAAGAGAACGTAAAAATCAATAGTACAAAATAACAGTTCTCCATCTTAATAACATAATTAATGCATATTGGCACAAAGTAACTTGATGTTTTACTGCTACCAAATTTTATGTGAGGTCTATGGTTCAGGAAAGAAATGGCTTAAAAATTTTATTTTTGGAACTCCACAAGTTTCTCCAAAAGAAACTAATTTTTTCTAACCTGTATGAGTCACAGCAAGCTAAGTTAAATTGATAGCATAAATTGATAGTAGAGTTCAGATGTTATTAGAGAACCCCTGAGCTAGGCACCTTTGGTTAATGTTGTCATCTGAACTCCACAATGATTAAAAACATAGTAACACATTCTTTCTCATTCATTATCTTACAGATAATAACCACATATTTGATTACATTTGATTACATTATAAGCAATATGCTCAAACTTATCATGTATACAAAAAAAAAAGCATAGAAAATCTTTGGAATGTAATTAAGATGTAAAACCACAACAGCACAACAAATTATTCATAAGTTCTAGCATTTTCTGTCCAACAAAAGAAAGGAAAACCAATCTCCTGCCACAGAAATTAAAATAGGAGGAAGGGGGAACTAGACTTAAAAAGTGATAAAAAGTAATACAGAAAAAGATGTCATTTATTGTTTATAATACATTTATAATAATGTTGGAATAAATAATCCAAGACTCCATTTTCTTCATGCAGAAAGCCAATTCTTTATTCACAAAGCTCCTATTTGTAGGAAATATCAGAAGGCTTGTGGTAGGAAATATCAGTAGGCTGTGTTAAACCTAACTGGTCAGCAATACAGTGAAACTCAGTTCATTGGTCAAAAAGGGCTGTTGTACATGTCTATCAAATTTTCTCTCTCTAGATACGTTTACATTTTTCCCTTTTGGGTTCTTGTGGAACAAATCTTATTGTTTACACAGGTGCATTTGTTTTTCACCCTCAGAATAGATTGTTGTGTTAAACGAAGTTCTCATTTGCAAAACAGCTTCACATGGGAACTTGCAAATTGCTTGTTAGCTGCACTTAGAAGAAATGACAGGCCAGCTTTGGCAATTGTAGCAGAGCGAGGCCTGATTTTATAAGGCCTTTCTTTTATAATTCTTCTACCTGTCTAGGACATAATAATTTATTTTTTATTTTAGGGCAGCACAGAAAGACGTTGTGCTGTCTGGAAAAATTGACTGTTAGCTCCTGGTAAACAGCAGACCTGCTGATTCACAAGTACTGTTTTGACTTTCTCTCCCAGTGTTTTTCTCAAATGTGTCTGGATATTTGTAGTACTTTGTATCTGATTTTCTCTACTTGTTATGCACATTATTAACAGATCTCCCACAGCAGAGGAGGCAGAGAGTCCTGCCCATAGCATCTTGAGAAACTATTCCCTTGGTAATTCCACATTCAAGACATCTGTCTCACTTTGTCTGTAATTTTCAAAGAGGCAGTATCAGAGTGCAGTGTCAAGGGGGAAATAAAAACAAAATGTGAGATTTGAAACAACAGGAAAAAACCCAAACAGCTGGAAAAAAATGCTGGGTAAAAGCTGAAACTCCTTCGTTGGTGTTAATATTTAAAAGGGTGTTCAGTTATCCTCTAGACTCTTCTGTTCTTTTAGGTCCACAAGCAACAGTAAAAGCGTTTTTACTGTCTGATCTGTGTTTTGCCACTCTCCATCATATTATCTAAACTACAAACTGCTAGAGTGTACAAGCATCTGAAAAGATTTTCCTGAAGAGAGTCTCTTAAGTGGGGGTACTCTTTTATTAGCTGGTAGTTGTTACAGTTGACGTTTTCTGTGGGGCAGATGAAAAAGACAGAATCTCTACAATGTTTGAATGACTTTATTCCAGCAATTCAAGGTCTTTCTGGTAGTGCTTGTAAAAAACTGATTTGACAAGGCCAGTGGCTATAGTGATATTTTAACTAGAAAGGAATGCTGTAACAGGCCTTTCATAAAAAAAGACATATCAAGCTCTGGCATTCGTCATTTCTGTATGCAGTATTTATATTTTGTGTGTCATTATAGTATCTGAGTACTGTTCAAGGATTGAAAATACAAGTTATTTCCATAGCAGGAGCATTTTAACAACACAGAGTACCTATTTACCATCTCAATAAATTTGGATGACAAAGGAAAGAGAAGTTCATGCATCATAATCCAAATCCTTAAAACAGATTTGACAGGAACCTGTGTAGTGGTGAAAGTCTGATATAAAGTATTTGTTCACTGCTTCTTCTGAAGAGTTAAATCAGAATTTCAAAATGGAAATGTTCTGTGGTTTAAAAATGTTTTCGGCTAACAAATATTTAGTTGAGTAGCCCATAGCCTGCAGTAAGTTTGAAAAGTTTTTTATAATTATAGGAAAATGTAGTATATTACAAACCCTATAAATTTGAATTATTTCATGAATTTTCTTTGTTTGATTAATTTTACCTAAGAGATATCTAGAGTTGTATATAAACAATGAATAATTTGATCATTTCTTGTGAACTCTCAGGCAGAGAGTTTTTCCTGGTGTTACATGCTTGTTCTTTATTAAGAGGATTGAGAGGACAGTCTAATCTCTGGAGAGGAAAGCTCGCCAGCATTTAAACATAAACAATATTATATCTTGCTTTTCTCTGGGTTCCCAAGCAGACCTCCCAGTTTTCATCCAACCCCACCCCTCTGATATGGTCACTGATATGCTGTAAATGTATAAGGAACTATACTGCAAGCCACACATTTAAGTTTCAAAACTTTACATGTGCTAAGAGTTGTGATGGCACTGAACCCTGAAAGATCTTGTTTGTCATTGGCACGACATGCTTAGGGTGCAAATGTTTCCTAGCATTAATTTTTGGGACAATTTCAATGAATGATTGATGGCCATCTCAGTGTTGGCCAGAACACATTATGTATGCCACATTCAGCACTCTCCTACATGGATGTCTGGGTTTTTTGCTCCAAGGTCACACGGATAGCCAAACTGCAGCAGCTCACAGGCAGAGTTGAGCTAACAAACCATAACAGCATTACACTCAGTGTCTGAAGCCAGCCTGGGAAGGACAAGGAATTTCTCTAAAAACTACATATTGTCTGTAACAGGCCAGTATTATCATCCAAGGAGTCGAGGTGATTAAAAGGTTGTAGAGTTAGATGGGTTGAGATCAGAAAAATCTTGCATTTCTGAAAAATACAAGCATAACTATATGAGCATTTGGATTGAAACAAATCTCTCTTCTGCTGGTTCGTGTCATGGAACAGTCTTCCAGAGTATGAAAGCATGAACTGAGTCTTTTTCAGCTGAAATCATGGGAACAGATGCACTGCAGGAACATACCTAGCATGCTGTAGCTGCCAATAGCATGCAGTTCATAAAACCAGAACGGAACTGAACTAAAGGCTCTTGAAGCACAAAAAAGTTTGATGTCTCATTGTCAGCACAGTTGTTTTGCTCCTCGAAACTGTTTTATTTGTGCAGCACTACCCACTCATATAAACATAGCCATTGGCTGTTTCCACATGCAGTTTATTTCTATGTATTTTCACTACCTGTATGTTTAATGGATGCCAGAGTGAGCTGCTACAGGCAATTGAAAATCTGACAGGACTGACAGTGTGGACACTGCTGTAAACTTTCCCAATGACTTTCAGAGCTTTTTAGTAGTGGGACTGGTAGAGGGTCTTGTGAGTCTTGCAAGAAGTCCTCAGGGATTCTGTGGTGTGGTTGTGACAGGCACAGAAACCGCCCATGGCTTTGTTTGCACCTTTTGTTTTCAATTTCAATTCTAGTTGCCAGCATTCCCTAAACAGCTCTCTGTGTTGTGAAAAACTCACAGAATCCTAAAGAAAATCTTCCCTTTCCAGTACCCAAGACTTGACTGTGGGCTGGCTCTGAGAAAACTCCCTTTAAATTAATTCACAACACCCATGTGCAAACAACTAGTTCTTACTGTGCCTGCTCTTAAGTGCAACTAGGGAATCAGATAGTAGAGATATAACAGTTGTCACAGCAGTTTCCAGGCTTCTTCAGGGAATTTATTCCATATGTTTCTTCTACAGGGATCATCTTTCTTGGAGGAACTTCTGGCAGCCTGCTGCTGCAGGTGAGGGGTGGCTTCTGGAGGCTTTTGCTTCTACCAGCTCTGACAGTCAGCTTTTGTTAGCAGTTCCTGGAAGAGCCCACACTTTTTCTTTCCAGCTGGTTGCTGCTACAGAGAGGTTTTTTGTTTTTTTTTCATTTTCAATGGGTTTTAGAAACTCTGCTGAAAGCTCTTTGAGCCTGCTTATCTATGGTGCGGGTTTGCCACAAGCCAGCAGCTGTCTGGGGACATCAGAGGCCCAACCCATAGGGAACTCTGCAGGGAGTGTGCAGGTAGTGCCTGGTGCCTCTCCCTGGGATGTGCTGAGGGTGTCCTTCCCTCTGGGAGGGGGGCTGTCCTTGAGTCTCTGAGTCACCAAGTAAAGAAGCGGAGATAACCAGACTGCACATTGCTGGCCTGGATGAGCAGAATATTGATGGAATTTAAGAAACAAGAGTCTAAGCCCCATCGCAGGTAGGAAGTACTGGTGCTACCTTGTGTAGATGGACCTAGAACAGCGACTAGACAGAGTTAAGAAATAAAGGAGGTATTTATTAAAAAGCCTCAATGGATATACCTTGGGCAGCACGAGAGCCTGGCAGGGGCTACAGCCAAGATGAACCCAAGATGGTCACAAAATGGATGACCGGTCATGGGGTCTCACACTTCCATAAGCCCTGGTCTATTTGCATATTGGAGTGGATTGTCCATTGCAGCTTTAAGTTATGAAGTCCCATCCTTCTTGTTTTTCTCTCTTCAGTCCATCACTGTTTATGCTCTTGGGCCTGAGATTCGGATCATTTGTCCTTGGTCCCCAACTAGAGAAGGAATTGTTTTGTCTAGCTACTCTGTGAAGAGAGCTTACTATCCCCTAATATGAAGCTCAGAAATATGCATAAAGCAGTACAGAATCTGAAAAATATAAAAGCTAAAACCTCAGGCATCACTGGAAATGGCTGTGCACAGAGGAGTGGATGGACTACCATGATGAGGAAGATGGGAATGTGTGGCTTCTGGCAGCAGAGCTGCGCTTACAGAACAGGCAAGGTTGGATGGGGCTTGGAACAGCCTGGTCTAGTGGAAGGAGTCCCTGCCCATGGCAGGGGGGCTGAAACTAAATGATCTTTAACATCGCTTCCAACACTTAACCTTCTATGAATCTATGATTAATCTATGATTTTCTTAGCCTTTTTTTAGCCAGAACCACTCTTGTTGCCCTTCATGTCCTTCTGTCCCAGCTCCACCTGAGCTCTGGTTTGCCTAACCCTGTCCATTCCTGTAGGCACAGTTTGTGGTAATTGGGAGTGGGGCTGGGCTGAGCCCCATCCCCAATGGGCTACAGCTGTGAGAAGCAGGTGAGCAGCATTGAAGGTAATGAGCCATGGAGTGCCCAGGTGCACTGACCAACCACCAAAGGGAACAGAGGGCTCACAGGTGCAATGCATGAACCATGAGGGCATAAATTGTTGGGCTGAAGAACAAGAACAGCAGATACTTGAAGTCTTCTGGTGTGGTATGGTGTAATTCTGTATGGGTTGAAGCTTCCTGGAATTGCATGGTGGTACTCTGTGCATTGTGGCTGTCTCAACTGTGACACGTTCCCACTGAGATAATGTGCCTGAAATTCTCCTGGGTAGCCTGCCCCGTCTTTCACTACCTTTGTGCCTTCCTGCATCCATAGAGGCCTTCTGCTCCTTTTTCTGAGCAACCTGTTCCAGTGCCTCACCATCTTCATAGTGAAGAATTTTGTCCTAATATCTAAGATAAATCTGCCCTCTAAGATTGACTCTATCTCCCCTTTTCCTATTACTATATGCCCTTGAGAGAAAATCCCTTTTTGGCTTTCTTATAAGTCCTCTTTGGATACTGGAACACTGCTGGAGGGTCTCCCAGGTGCCTTTTCTCCAGGCTGATGGGGCAGCTCATCAGTTCTCAGGGCTTGAAGACACCAATGAGCCTCAGTTGCTCCTCCCAGCCCCATCTGTGATACCCACACCTATGCCTTGCTCACAGGTTTGGGAGCCCAAGCTTGCTGTGAGCTGTTCCCTCTGTTGGTGCTTCTGTTGCTCTGATTTACTGACTGCATGGACTCCACACCTACACTGTGAGTAGTTTTTTTTTTTTTTTTCAAGTCTTGCTTCTGTCTCCTGGATTGTTCACTGATATATTACAGGCCACTGGTTTTGTTTCCTGCTCTTCCTGAGTGGATGTCCTGGGCAGATACTGGATACAACACATTACTGTGATTTTTCTGTCTCTTGGCAGAACTTGCCACTGCCAGCATCTTGCCATACTTAGGTACAGTGAGATTGTATGGATTTACTCAAGGAAAATTGTCATTGTTCAATGTATTTACATAGTGTGATGAGAATTTGGGCTGTGTAGTCAGGGAGAGAGCGGTGGATGCTGGTTTACCTTGACATCAACTTGTTAAATATTCATTTTATTATAGATATTTTCTGTGACAAAGGTTGCTGTTACACTTGCTGTGAAGTTTTGAGGGGTTTGTCGTGTCTATGCACAGGGTACATAAGAAGATAGAGATAGAAAACGGTTAGCTTTAGTTCTTGTAGTTATCTCTGTTAATTAGGAATAACTTAATCAGATTATGTTAGATGAACCTGAGTGTTGACTGATGGTAGATATGTACAACAGTATGATTTCCCTTTCTAAAGGAAACTGTTCTACTAAAAATTTTGTGGGTAGATTATTTTGTTCCTCTTTTGTTAATGGCGAAATGGAGTTTTGTACTGACGGTGTGAGAGCATAAGGAAGGCTGTAGTAAAAACATTTGTGATATTCTCAAATGTTTTTTACTGCGTTCTGTAGGAAGACCTTGAGGTATTGTCAGGGACAACAATGCAGCAAATAATACGATGGGCAGACTTATAAGCACTGTAATTTCTGATTTAATTCTAAACAGCTGCATTATGGTAAATTAAAAGTGTGAGCAGTGTGTTTTGCTTTTGTCACCATTGAAGCTTAAATGTGATTCTCTGGAGATGATAAACAACTTTAAGCTTTTTGTGTTTGTTTAGGTCCCTAGAAACATGCTAGCATCACAAAACTCTGCTGTGTGCCTTAAGGTTTGGGTTTTGGATGTAGTTTATTGTTTGAAGACTTTTATGAAACTCCTGATTATCTAGGCACTGTTATGGCAGCATATAGTTTTTTAAGTCTAAATTTTCTGCCAGTGATCATGGATACAGATTCTCATCTATAATCACTTTATATAGTCACATTATCTAATGTATGGGACCAAATGTAAAATTAATTGTGATACACGGGAGATCCAGCACATTAAAAGTGCTTCCCTTTGTATCTTGGCTATCTCCATTATTGTAGCTAGTCGAGATCTGGGCAGCTACAGAGGGAAAAAATAAAAAACAACAAAACAAACAAAAAATGTCACAGACTTCACGTTTTCTACTAGGTTAGGTGGATTTTTCAGTGTCTTAACTATTTCAAGTAGAAGTGATTGTGTGAACTTTTGAACTTCTGTGAACACTGTGCTCGTGAGTGATTCCTAGATGTCTATTCTCTAAGGATGTTGTGTTATAATTCACTAAAGAATCTGGTGTTTGCCCCATGGACTCCTGACTGCTCTCCCAGAGTTCTTGCTTTAATTTCAGAAGGTGAAACTTCTAAATAGACTTGTTTCAAGAACAGACAAGGGGGGTAAGGATGAAAACAAAGATAATTTCCTGCTTAAGACCTATACAAGAGAAGGGCAAACTTTTCATGTCCTATACTTTTCCCATAGTATCTTACAGAAATAATTTTGGGTGCTAATCTATGGGAATAGAAACCCTGGGTTGACACCTTAGGACAGGAGTACTTTGACTGTAATGCAGAGATGACCATGCCAGTGAAAAATTCCAGATTTTTGTATCTGTAGTCTCTGTTAGGTACTGAGGTACTGCACTCTTCATCAATTTCCACAGTTAATGGCAGAGACTCCCATGTCGACACATTAGAGCTCTTTTTCCTCACTTAAAAACACAAGTGGTTGTAAGAAAATTAAGATAGCTGTAAGAATTTTCTATGTATACCTTGGCATCCTTCCTTTTGGAACCCTATAGTTAGCAAAAAAAACCAGCTATTATGCCTTTCAATGAAGGAGTTTTGTGATGTGGTCATCATAATATGGGGATTGATGTCCCAAAAAATCACTTTTCTCTGAACCTTAAAAATACACAGTCTTCATAAAAAGATCATGAAACTATCATTTAGAAAATATTCCCTGTGGAAACAAATAGTTATTTTGGAGGAGTGTGGGATAAATCAGATTTCAGTTCATCTATATCTATTTCACCTATAGAGGTGAAATGAGTTAAATGCTGGTAACCTCCAGCATTTAATTCATAATTAGGATTATATGAGCTTAAATTCACCTGAGAGAGGTTCACATTGCTGTTAATTCACTTTGGTTCAGTCATTATTGTCTATTCCACAAAGAAATCCAAATTGAGGATGAGTCTACTACAGAGCTTCCAATGAAACTGAAGCTGAATCATAGTAGGAAAATATCTCTTGAAAGAGAAGTGGAATAATTTATTTTTTGTTCCTGAAGATGGGACTTTTAATCAGTGTTATTATGTTTTTACCAGTGACTGCTTTCCTTTCCTCATTGCATAATGCTCTTAGCTTGTGGCTCATAGAGAACACTGTCAAATACAATATTTTTTCAACTAGTTTATTTATTGATGTGGTTTGATGCCATGCTGGGCATTGTGGATGTGACTCACTAAAACTCTGTCTGAATTGTAATAGTGGAAGGTTTAATCTTACTAGATACTGGCAATCTGGGCTTTCCAGTCTACTACCTTTGCTTTTTTCCCCATCTTTCTTTTTCCTTATATCAATCTCATAGCTGGTGCATCATGACACTTAAAAGAAATGAATTATTAGATGCATTAAACATTTGCAGTACAAACAGCAGAATATAAAATTCAAAAAACCCTCCTGAGAGAGTCATATCCCCATGCTTCCTAATTACTCTATGAAGATATCTCCTTCAGCAGCTTCCACTGGCTCAAAGAGGTCATGGGGGAATTAGCTACTGCTATTTTTAAAAGTCAGCAATTACAATCTCCATCTACATAATCATGAATTACATCATCAGTATTCTGCCCACTGCCCACACAAGAGGGTTTTCCATCCCCAATGATATAATAGCTGTAGTAAAAGAAACTTCAAATCAAAAAGGGTCAGAGGAGCTTAAAGCTATGGCTACTTAGACTACATTAAAATCTCTGACTCTGTCTGAGACTTGCTGCACCTGGCATTCCAATTTGACTCTTCTTTTTTTTTTTAATTGTATTTTTTAACTTCAAATTAATATAAATTAATATCACAGTAAACCTCTACAGAAGGCCTCACCACTTGTAATTTCTGGGAATTATTATTAAGTCCATGATCTCAAGGATTTCTGTTGTAAGTTGTATTTATTCCCTCTTCTAACTTCTACTCTAAAATATATGTGCCTCATAATTTGTTTTGACATTTTACTGACAAGAATTCTTCCTTCTACTGTTTGTGATCTGACAATGTCTTATGATTTGTTTGCTCAAATGATGACCTATAAAACTACCTATAAGTATTCCACTAATGTAGTATAATAATATAAACAAAAGATCTCTTAGAAAGTATCTTATATTTACTTTCATGTCTTATTTAAGATTTTCATCATGTCTTGTATTTTTCCTACTTTGAATTAAAGAAAATAGTTTATTTGGAGAAAACAAACAAACAAGCCCTTATATTGTATTCAAAGCCATTCTGCTGTTTTGTCTGGTTTTCCTTTCAGAATTTTGAATCTATATTCATAGCATACTTAAGATGCACAGTCTGTTTAATATTTATATTGCTTACAGTCCACTAAACAGAAAATAAGCTTGTAAGATTTTTCTTCTTTTGACATCTTCACAGGGTTCAGTTGCTCATGAGAATAGTTTGAAGTGAACAGTAAAAGTTAGACAGTTCAGCATCCCTAGTTAGCAAATTCAAATGGTGAAATAAATCAAGAGTGCAAGTATATGGACTGACTACTAAACATAAGATAAGGCCATGAACCACTCTAGGAAATTCTTAGGCTAGAGATTTTTCTTTTTCTCCCTCTCTCCCCGCCAGTAAAGTGATTCTCTCTTATCAAGTGTACCCTGACCTTTTTTAAGTATGTGATTTAATACAGATCTTTATACCTTAAAAAAAAGCAAAGCAAGCAAATAAACACAAGCAATCTACTCTCCATCGCATACCACACTTATCCATTCAACCCTGATAGAGTTAAACCCATCCAGGGAGTGTCAAGAGCAACAAAACAAGCTCCTATAGACATGTCAGTGATAAAAGGAGTAATAGGAGAAAATCTGGGCCCTCTGTGTAAGGACACAGGAGACCTGGTTACTTGGGACATGGAGAAAGCTGAGTTACTTGATGCATTTTTGTGCATCCTTCTCCATTGTCAAGTGCTCCAACCACACTGCCCAGAAGGCAAAGGCAGGGGCTGGGAGGAGGAAAAATCACCCACTGTGGAAGATCAGGTTCAAGACCATCTAAGGTTCTTGGAGGTCCTGGATCCATGGATCCTGATGAGATGCATCTGCAGGTCCTGAGGGAACTGTCAAAGGAGTGGCAAAGCCACTTTCTACCCTATTTAAGAAGTTGTGGCAGCCCAGTACAGTTTCCACTGACTGAAAAAGCATTCCTTGTCTGCTGTATTCACCCAGCATTTGTTCACTTCTGTAATGCCACAGCTGCAGAAATAGTCTTCAAAGTACAAAAACTGGAATCGTGTTTATTCCATTAAAGGCAAAAATATAATTTCCAGCTGGAGCTGACAAATAATTCATTGTGTGGCTTTTGTTCATGCACCTCCTACTTCTTTTGGAGTAGTTTTCTTTGGAAACTCTAATGAGTATGCTTCTAATTTGACATTTGAAATGCAAACCTTGTAGATTTCCCTTTTCTCAGTATTCAGACCAACTTTGTTTTGTAGAATGTGTTTGTGATTTTTATATTTTACTTGCTAGAATATTAATGAATATGCATATGCACGCATTAGCATGTAAACATTCTTGTCATGGTTAGAGTGGCTTGAGAAGAGATAATAGAGAAAACTGTAAGAAAATAACCTGAAACTTCTTAATTAATAGATTTATGGTTTATCAAGATCACATTTTCATGCTTTTTTTTCCTGTGCTTTTTTTCTGCTGATTGAACTAAGACCATCCAAGCAAGTTAATATCCCATGTAACTTGAAGGACATATTACTAATAAATAATACACCAAGACCCTTATTTTTACAGAGCAGGCACAGAAGATTTTAGAAATTCAGTGACAAATGTCTGGATAACTTTATCAACTATTTATCAGTTTAGCACAGACATTCTTACTGAAGCCCACTAAAATGGGAAATGACATAGATGATGCACCCTCAATGCTTCAGGAAGGATCAGACTATCTTTCCCTGCGAATTTACGAAAATAATTCATCTTTTTTCACCTTTACATTGTGAGGAGACACAGCTTCTTTAGATTGTACTCTAGATGAGTAGCTGAAAGAAGCAGGGCTTTATTAAAACAGAATTTTAACTTGAGGAGGAGACAAGTTTCCTTGATTTTATTTCCCTTTTTGGTGAATGACCTTCCGTGTCATTCAAGCATAAGTTTCTCACTCCTGCTACAAGGGAAAGAAATTATAGAAGCTAGACTTTTTGGCTGAAGCTCAATGGATTGTAATGCTTGAGGCAATAAAAATATCTGAAACAAGATTATGAGAGTTAGCTGCCACATACAGCTGGACTATGTGTCTGCTTGAGCCAGACCCTGAACTTTTATTGTCTCCATAATGGACTCAGTTGAATGTTATCCAAGAGCTGGGTTGGGTCATTTCTGAATGCCTTTCGCTCCTGCTTTGTCGGCTTTGCAATAAATTGTGTGATATCTGCTACTTTTATCTTGTGCTAATTATAGTGAACTAGCCCCAGAAGGTTAAAAAGAAAGAGGGAGGGGCAGAGGGAACAGGAGGCGTGAGCAGATGGTTCTTGGTCAGTAGGTAAAACAATTTGTCTAAAGAGGAATGTGGGATCTATGCTAGAAACAATGTGATGGTTTTCTTATTTTTTTTGAAATATGTTATTTTTCTTTATTGCTCAGCTGTTATAGACACAGCTATATTGTTTCAACCAAGGACTTGCTGATGGATGGATTAGTTTGACTGTTGTGAATTTCTGAAATTATTGTAAATAATTATGAGCCATATTTTTGTATATGATTTGGTATCCCAGAATAATTTTTATTCTTAAAGTGTGTAAAATCAGAGGTATTTGATGTCTTGGATGGCATGAAAATTATTTCTGAACTCTAGGAATCACAGCGAGTCACAAGAAGTTATATTGTTACCCCTGAAAAATTTCCATGTAATATATATTTCATTCCAGGGTACGTATTAGTAAACTGCCTGCTGTACACCTTTTGACGTAATAAGAGTCAAGCCTGTAGTAAAGTCATTAAATTCTTGCTTTTCCTTCATTGTCTTGCTTAAAAATGATAATGTAGCAAAAATAGTGAATGACTTTTCAGAAATTTGGCATAAGTATTTATGAATTTTCCCTGGTGTGGTTTTTTTTTTGTTGTTTTTTTTTTTTTTTTTCCCTACTTGCTTGGGGCTACTTTGTTGTTGATGTTTTTTTTTTTTTTTTTTTTGGGGGGGGGGGGGAAATGGGTGATTGTTGTTTTATTTTCCTTTCCTTGTTTTCTTCAGTTGTGCTACTCCTTCATGTAACTTTCATACAGAACAATTTTCTGTGGGTGACCAGGCAAACACATTTCTCCTAATCCCCTCTTTAAGCACATAACAGATTTGAGACATGGACTAAAAATAGGCTGGAAAAACCACTTTGGGATAAATTTTTTACAAAAAAAGTAGTTAGCCTGTGACCATTCCTTAAGCTTGTGACCTGTGAGCCTGTGACTGTTTTCTTAACCATACTTGAACCTGCCTCTAAAAGATACCATGACTGTTCCTGCCATGGAGTAATTGCAAGGGGCTAAATATGTCAGTTCCACCTGTGTGGTTGCATGATTTGTGGCTTCTGTGACTGCTGAACCTTAAAAGTGGGTGTGGAAAATGGCAGCTCAAGGAGTAGTGGCAGAAAACCTCACCAGTGAGTGATGACAGCAGAATGCGTCCCTGGTGATCTTGAAAAACTGGAGCAAAATTGACCTGAATGCTCCATGAAAATCATGTCCCATTTAGAATCAGGGCTCGTGGTACCTGTAGGTTTTTTGGTGTGCTAGCATTGCAGAAAAACAACAGTGCATCTGGTAGAATCTCCCAAAATAATGTTGCTGGGAAATCAAAAATATCTTGAACAATCTCAAGAAAATATTTCCCTGTTGTCTTCACAAATTCCTTATTTTGTTTTGCTTGTGTGCTAGTGACTTGAAATCAGTCGGGTTAAATGGAAAGACATTTCTGGATAAATGAGAGTGTTAACTGCTCTGGGTCATAAATTTTCCAAGCAAAGTAAATATTTTAAAGGATCTGTAATATATACATTGTAATTGTTTGAACTAAACACCACGTACTGGCAGAAAGTTGGTTTGTTTTTTTTTAAAGGAAAAACATATCAAAATAGTAGATCACTTAAAAACTCTTTGACTTCTTAAATTAGAAATTAACATGCTGAAAATTGTCATTTTTTTGACCCAATTTTGCCCATCAATGACTCTTGCTTTTCAATGGTTCATTTTCTTGTTTTGAAAAAGGATTTGTAATGTGAACACAAAAGGCTGAGAAGTTGGAGATAGGAATTTTCTTGGTAAATCTGTCACACTGATCATAATGTTTGACCAGAAACAAATTTTCTTAGGAACTTCAGGTCTTTAAAATATTAAGAAGAAAAAAAAATAATCTTATCTGAGTTTAAATAGGAATAGTTATCCCTTAAAATATATTTAAAATTTCTGTTCACAAGATATATTTTGGGAAAAGAAAAAATGGGAGATCTTTCCTTTTGGAAATGAGATACTTATTTTATTCTCCATTTTTCCCATTTAACTTTAAAAATTAGTTGTATCTGGCTGACATTCCAGTAGACAGTAAAATCTTTGAGTTGGAGAAATTATTTACTTGTGGTGTGCCTCTCCTGCTGGAGTTCTGCTCTGACCAGACTGCTATAGGAATTACTTCAGCCAGATTTCCATGAAACGGTGTTCAATAAAGCATTTAAGATTAGATACTTTTATGTTTATATGTATATATATCCTGACATATTCTACTTGCAAATTATTAAATAATAACTAGCTGTGGGATCTATCTATGAAAAGAGAAGAAAAACAGTCTGTAAACATTGTATTATTTTCTTGTTGTATTAAGAGATACCTCTGTTTCAGTGATCATAGATGGCAGAATTTCAAAGTCTTTGGCATAAAAGAAGTAAATCATTGGTGATTGAAATTGTTATTGTGTTTCTAAGCAAGAGTTTAAGGCCTTTTCATTACTTCAGTTAGAATGTTATAGCAATTATAACAGGTAAAACTCAACTATATTGTAGTCTTCCTACTCTCCCCTCCCATCCTTAGAGGAGGAAAAATTACCTGAGCTACAGCAAGAAATAAAATTGTTCATGTGGGAACTTTATACTAACAGAAACTTGCATTAACCTTCATCATTTTCAGTCACATATATCCATTCTAATATATACTTATCTGTGTGACAATGATATCATGGAATGAAACAACTGAACTGGCCATTCGACTGATTGTTTTTTTTTGTGGTTTTTGTTTTTTTCGCTTTCCTCAGTGGGGGTGAGGTATTTGGGACATGTAGGATCAGACAAGATCAGAGTGTGTTTTTTGTTCATTCTAGTCAGGGAAACCTACCATAAGAGAAGCTTTGGACAGTGTCTTTTGGCCTGATGAGTTGAGTTTAGCAGCAGACTTGTCAATTTTAAGCCAGGATAAAATTTATAATACTTTGCATAATTTTTTTTGTTTAATCTTTGTCTCCCATAATAAATACAATTAAATTGTATTATTATTAAAATATAATAGTATTAAATAAAGTTAATACTTAAGTTTTAAGGCAAATTTTCAGTATTATATCTACAGTAAAATTCATGTATTAACATGAACACAGCTTACATATTTAAAAATATAACCTGCTGCCATGTCCAGAAAGATAAAGAATGCAAGCAGGAAAAATAGAGTAGGAATATTAATATTATAATATTAAGTCACAAAGCATAGAGGGAATGTTGGGACCTTCATAAGATCAGTTCTTAATGTAGTCCAAGGACCAAGGACTCAGTATTCCCAGAGTTATTCTGTCATAATATTTACTATGCAAGACACATGAGCTCATTATTAGAGCTCAAAACTCTATCAAATTACCTTTAGTAAACAACTTGAGAAAGACTCTTCATCTCTCATGCCTTTGAAGGCAGTTGGGTGAGGGATAGGGGGAGAAGAGCACAAAGGTCTCAAAAGCTTTAGTTTTAATTAGTCCAAAGAGCAACCTTCCCATTGAAATGTTATTGGCTATCATGGCAATCTTATTAAATAAATTACTTTATTTCCCATGACAAGCCTCTGAAAAAGCAACATGTTGAAAATTTGTTGCCCACTACAATGAGCTCTGTTGTGGCTAAACTGTAGAGGGAATGGAGAAATTCCAAGTTCTTATACTCCACACACTGAGGTAGATATCTGATTTTGACAATGATTTTAAGGCACACAGTATGATAACAAACTCCTGATTATTTATTAATCATTAAAATAAAAGCTTTTGTTTTTGCTGCAGCATGCAGCATCATGATATGGTGTTCGTGGCCTCATGTGAGCTCTGTAAACCTTATACCTAACTATAATTCCCTCTGGGATAGTTTGTGTGAGATGACACAGACTGAACACATGCAGGCTTTTGATGGCACTGGGTGTCATTTGCTTCATCATTTCCAATAGAAACTCTAGCCCCAGAGTTTTAGAAGGTTATTCAAAGGATTGGCACCACTTTCATCCACTGTCTCTCTATTTGTCTTTATAACCATTGGGCTATACTTAAGATGAGTTTTTCTGTGAGATTTCCTTGAAATTTCTCTTTCCCAAATGAAGTGATGATGAATGTGCCCATACTCATTCAAGTACAGAAAACTTTCTGACCTGAGCTGGCATATTTTTATAAATATATCCAAGACTAGGGTGCATTGTAGACATATACCACATTGGTAAGTATTGGCACTATTTGTTCTATTTTTTCCATTCATTGAATACAGAGTGTAATCACCACACACACCCCACAACAACAACCATAAAAAGACCCAATGCTGGTACTTCTCACTTCAATTTTGGTAATGCTGGAGCTGCTGGGATTCTAGGACATGAGAAGGCCTGTGAGCTTCTAAAGGCTTGACATTGAGGTGTCTCAAGTTATATTCACCAAGATAGGACCACCTCAAAACAGAATTACTGAATTTCTCCATATCTTTCTTCCTATTAGTAAACTAGTGTGTGAAAAGAAAGGCTTTGCAAAGTATCAACTAGGCTTGGTAGTTTAACTCTCCAGTCCCCTTCAGTCTTCACTGAGGGTTCCAGGGAATGAAGATGATTGGAACTTGCCCCCTGCTGTTCCTCTGACAGCTTTTGTTGCATGGCTTGCCTCACAATGTACAAGGCTGAATGATTTCTGTGGTAATTTCTGCAGTAACTTCTTGCTGTAGAAAGGTCTGAGCTATTCCTGCAGAATTTCAATCAACAAAGGTTTTTTTCCTCTTTTTTTTTCCCCCCTTCTTTCCTGTCAGAGCCCAGAAACATGGAATTACATTTAATGCAATTAAAATTTGTTTTAATCAAGCAGTAGCATTTTTATACTCTTTCAATAATTTAAGCTGCAATATAGAGGATCTAGCTGGGGTGCTGAAATAATTACTCATGTATATATATTTGACTGGGGAGAGAGAACGGCAACAGGAACATGGAGAGGTAATTTAAGATTTTCAGTCCTTTTCTTTCCTGCAGTTCTCTGCAGATAGAGAGATGGGCAAAGAAAAACTATCTGAATTTTAACAAAGGTAAAGGCAGGGCCCTGCACCTGGTGAGGAATAACCCCAGGCACCAGCACAGGCTGGGGCTAACCTGCTGGGAAACAGCTCTGTGGGGAAGGACCTGGTGGCCCTGGTGGACACCTGGCTGTCCATGTGTCACCAGCATGTCTTGAAGGCCAGGAAGTCCGAGGTGTCATGGAGTGCATCAGGAAGAGCAGTTCAAGTAGATCAGGAAAGTAATCCTGCCCCTCTCCTCAGCCCAGCCTCATCTGGAGTGCTGTGTCCAGTTCTGGGCTCCTCAGCACAGGAGAGAGAGACACGGAGCTCCTGGAGCAACTCCAAAGGTGATGAAGGGACAGAAGCATCTCTCTTATGAGGAAAGGCTGAGGGTGCAGGGCCTGTTCAGCCTTAGGAAGAGAAGACTTGAGAGGGGACCTCATCCATGTCTAGAATTATCTGACAGGAGGGTGTCCAGAGGATGGTGGTGATACAAACTGGTGCCAAGAAATAAGGCGGGATGTAACGGGCAGAAACTGATGCACAGAATGTTCCACTTGAACGCAAGGAAGGACAGTTGGATTCAGGTGACCACACACAGGAACAGGTTGCCCAGAGAGGGTGTGGAGTCCCCTTCAGTGCAGAAATTCATGGAACTGTCTGGCATAAATTCTGTGCCTCGTGCTCTGGGATGATCCTGCCTGAGCAGGGTAGTTGGACCAGATGGCCTGGTGGCTGTGGTGCCTTCCACCCTCTCCCATTCTGTGATTCTGTGCTTGTAAACAGGTTACAGAATTAAGCAAGCAAAATGGTAAGACACAAGATGGTAAGAACAAAACTCTGAGTTTTGTTCATAGTTCATAATCTGGCTTTTGTGCTTTTCCTGTAGGATTGCCTCAGTCTGCATCCTCTGATCTCTGTCATTCCTTGAAGCTCAAAAAGACTGCTGAATGGTTTCCAGGTGCTTCTGTACTATTTTAAGAACAGCTTATTATTCTTTCTTATTCCTTCATTGAAATAATATTCTGTCACTTCCTCTTGCTATTTATCTTTAGGTATAATGCTAATGATGATCCTCTCCTACCTCTTTGTTACTTTTTAGCTTCTTATTTTTTTTCTTTTTTTTTTTTTACGTTATTTTAATTTAGAGACTTTGCAACTGTTCTAAACAAGAAAATGCTGAAGTACAAATAGAACCAGAGAATGTGTTTCTAATCTTAACTAAAATAAAATATCTCGTCAGATACCTTAGATATAAGGACAGTACTAGTCTGATAACTTAGCAGGGGAGGAAAGAGATGAAAATAGAAGTGAATAATACAGGCACAGGAAAGCTGTGGAAGAAGGGATATTTTACTAAGCAGCTAATGCTAAGGGTTGATTGCAGTTTAAGAAGGAGTAGAGGCAGGGACAGCACTGCAGCCATTAGAGGAAGTTTGAATCTAGCAATTAGCATCCACTGAGGAACAGAAAACCATGTATTATGTGGCAAGCTAGTTATGCTTGTTGTGGCAGATATTTGTCTGGTAGAACATGCTTTCAGGCTAACTTATACCCCATTGTAGGGTGTCACGATTCTGCTCAAAAACAAAGGTATGTTTCTAAAGGTTATTATAGAAAACTTACAAATTCAACAGTTTTAACAACAGGGTTCAGGCCTTGCATTGTTCTGCTGCTGTTTTCTGATCCATTTTCCCCTCAGTGATCTGCCTTGTTTTGAATCTTGTTTAAAATCTCCCTCCTCTTCCAGCTGCAGAAGATGCAGTTTTCTCTTCTGTATTGCCCTACTCTCCTGCATAGGCTTTGTTCACATGAGAATAACATTTACCTCCATGAAATAATTCTTCTGAGCCTCTCTTTTGCTTTTTGGAAAGCTATTAGCCTTGCATCCTGACCACAAAGCCATCTAGGCTATGAAGTAATTTTAAATGTCAAGAAATCATTCTTGGATCCATTTTTCTAGGAATGAATGTAGATAGTGGGTGATTATTTGGATCCTTTGAGTAGCAGCTAGGGCACTTGCTGTTTCTTTACATCTGTTTAAACACAGCCCTACTGTGTGAATGGTCAGAATATTTTAGCAGGCCAGACAACCTTCTAATTTCTGCTTCTTCTCTTTAGAATCATTATAATGACACCAGCATGTAATAATTCTGTTTGGTGGGGGATTGTGTTTTGTTGGGTTTTGGTGACTTTTCTTTTGTGTTTGGTTTCTTGAGGGTTTTTTTGTCTAGAAAAGGTGTTTCAAATATGCAAATCGAGAGGTTTATAGTAGCTTAATTGTAGCTTGAATATAAGCATATCAGGTATTCCTGGGTCATTTATCATTTCTAGATCCTTTAAGATCACTCAGCTTTCTTAAAGGTGATCCATTTTGGGGGCAGGAAAAAAGACAGACCAGCATGCTGAAAGTGATGGTAACACACAGGATGTTTATTTTAGAAATTTGATTGACAATCTATTGGTGACTTCACAGAGGAAACACTTCAGAATCTAGTGCTGCCAAAGTAGAGGAGGGGAGATAAGCAAGCCAACTGAAATATTACTGCTAATTCCTTCTTTTTTCTGTCCTCTTACATGTTTTTCAAATAAGTAATCATATTAAGAAAGAAATCTTAGTGTGTTGAACATGACAAGGTTTTTTTATACAATTATTTTATATAGCAGGCTTCTATGCAATATCATACTTTAGAAATGTTTGGTAAAATAAAGGCTTTTCAGTCAAATCCACTGCAAGTCTAGCATGTGCAGGTTTCATTAGGCAACAGAACAAGGTTGAACAAAGAAGAACAGGCTGAAACCCTGATTCTTTTCAGATTCAGCTCTAAAATGTCTTTTTAGCAGATCAAAGCCTCACAGTTGGATTAAACCTTTAACTCCCCCACTGCAATTCTCCTCAGATCTTAGAGATCACAGGTAGTTGATTACAAAACAACAGATACCTTCATTGCAGTTCTATATCAAGCCACAGCACTGCATAATTTAAAAATAGCCTTAATGCTGCTACATTTAAAAACAAATCATGGATTTAGGAAAAGGCCTGCTAAGGTTTGTTAACTTATTGCCATTCAGCCTTTTGTGAGACAGGCACATACAAATACAGGCTTTTAACAGTAATGCATTGATATCTTTCCTATAAAGTTGGCAAACGGACTTGAAATTCATTGTGTGCTCAACTTTAAAGCAAGGCTTATGGCTCTGAAGACTTTGCATATGTACTACTGTGCTGTCAACTGACGGAGGGTTTCAGCTCCTGATCTGCAGCGTGCTGCTGCTGGGAGAATGCTGATGACTCCTGCCTGTGTAGTGGGATGTTTATGGCTTGCTCTTTAAGCCTCTCTACACAAAATTTATGTCACTAAGGGCACACACACCTCCCATAACTTGGTTGATGCTTCTCTCTTCCTTGTTTCACTTCTATTAATCTGTGTGTGTGTTGTTGAGGAGGGGAAGCAAACCGCTTTTATAGACATGTATAGTTTTGCAACTGTTTGAGCTCATGAATGGTGAGTGTTTATTAATTAATAGGTTTGTAAGATCATTTTATTGCTTTATTCAGGGTTCCTTGCTACTCTGGTCACCAGGTGTTTGAGTGTCAGATCATTTTGGTCTTTTCTGCTTATTTTGACAGTTGCCCTTTTGGTGAAAGAGCACCTGGCAAAACACTTCGCCTTATGGTGAGCTTGGATAATCATTCTTTCTTCCTCCTTCTGCCATTAATCCAGCTCTGCCTGTCTTCCTTCCCCAGCAGCTCAAGGATTGAGTATGATTCTGGTAAGTTAGGTCATGTTTGTGACATATGATTGAATGCTTAGAGATGCTCTGAGGAAGTGGGGACTAAAGTTGGAGCTTTAGAAGAGCTGGCTTACAACCTGTTGTGGGCACCCTTTCAGGCAGGTTAAGGGAGCTCTCTTGCCCAAAACAGGTTGTAAGCCATCTGTGAAAGGCTGGGCATTGAAGACAGCCCTTTATTAGGTAAAGCAATTAAAGAATGACAATTCAGGCTGAATAAGTTATTGCTGGTATTTCCCAGATGAGTTAAGTTAATGGAGAAATAGCCTAATTAAAACATTTCTTGCTTCTTGCCTTTATTCTTGCATGTTTGGGACAGGTCTTTGGGGAACAGCATGAGGGAAACTTGCTTGGAAACATTTCCTTCTGTGATTATGCAGTGATTTGGTTGTAATGACATTGTTGAAACATGGGCTCCTGAAAAGTCTAAATTCTGACTTGAATGCCTTCCAGTACTGCACTTCCTTTTTCTTGGTTTTTTTAAACCCTCTACTTTTTCTGCTTTAAGATGATAAATGATGTTCCTAACCAGTCTTCTATTTATGTAGTTTTTAAATAATAGTTATTGAGCCATTTCTCTTTTTTATCAGTGAGAAGAGCCTTTATTATAAAGGTGAAATAGTAGAAGTTAGAAGAAAAAACTTGCAGGGTGTGGTCTCATCTTTTTGGTTACTAGCACATATACAGAAGTGAAGATAACACCTTTTTGCTCTAGAATGGTGACATTCAGTTACTAAGTCAGCAAGATGACATATCCTTAGAATATGCTCAAAGACTGAGGTATCTGGGAAATATTGTTCTACATTTTCTCATCCATTTGGTAATGCTGAAGTGTTGCTCTGTCTTCTCTTAAATGTTGCCTTTTATAATAGAGACCTACCCCTTTTTCCTCAGTCTTATGAAATATGACAGCCTTCCTTTCATCAGAAAGTGAGGGGAGAGTCTGCTCTGATTCAGAGAGGAGGAAGGTGATCCCTCACTCCTCTCCTTCTTCCCTGGGTCACACAGCCTGTCCTATCATGCTCATATTCCTCCAGCCCAGCTAATCCTTTTGTAGGTTAGTTATCTTTTTCCTTTGATGTTTTTGTTGCTGTAAGACAGAAGACAAATGCACACAAATATAGTAGCCGTATTGTTCTGTTCCAAGTCTTTGTCTTGAGATTTTTCTAAACCTTTGATTCTCTGAATTTTTGTGTACCTCAGGTTTTTGAAAGCTGTGAACAAAACAGGATAGAACAAGATTTGACTGGATCCTACACTTCTCTTCTCTTAAAGGAGAAAATTACCTTGTTAGGTGCAGAAATGAAACTGGTGTGACTAGTGCTAAGTCAGCTTCAGGATGACCTTTGTTTCTTATTATGAGGAGGAAGACAAACTGCAGTCATAGGAAAAAAAACTATACCATAAATATTAAATCTGCCATTTTCAGAAAGCTATTAAGTGTGGATGTAGCACTTGAGGACATGATTTAATGGTGAACATGGTGGTGGTGCTGGGTTGACAGCTGGGCTTGATCTTAAACATCTTTTCTAACCTTAACAGTTCTGTGATTCTATATGAAAACAGAAGAATTTACTAAATTCTTCTACTTTCATCTGGTGCTGTAAGTGGGAAACCAAAGTGAATGGACATTTCCTTGGTAATTGTTATGAAATTCCACCCTGATATTCTTCTGTCAGTTTTCTCATGCTTAGGGATGATTTTCTGCATGGATCTGATAACTTCAAGAACATGATGCTGATTTTTAAGTGAGAGTGGGGGAGATAAGTACAGGCACACAAACACACACACACACACAGAAGTGTGTTACTATCTGTTCATTGCCAGTATTCTCTGAAGATCTTCAAGTTGCAGGTGGTTAGTAGCTGACACATCTTTAGTTGCTACTCGTTCCATATCAGCATTCTCTTGGGGAAGAAAACATGAAAACAAAGTATTTTTCTGTTAAACTTGTGCTAGCAAAGAATATTGGTCGTATGTAATGTAGAGCATCTCTATTCCTCTCCCTCGCTGCTTCCTCTTTCATTTGTTTTCAGTAAATGAGAACAAGCTCCATCAAAGATGTCTAACATTTTGAAGGTAATCCCTTTGGAAATGAACAAATGAGACACGCTTTCTTGGGATATAAGGTCTTAAAAGCTTTTTCTCCATCCTATTTTCAAACACAGTACATTTTAAAGAATAAGATCAGCATTTTATCTTTCACTGTTTGGCAAATACTGAGCTTCATCTTTTGTCCTCTGACTTCTGACAAGGTCTCAAGGTGAGTAACTCGGGTTTCTGTTTGTGCACACTCAGGTATAATGATGTTTTCTGCACAGTTCTGGGAACAAAAGGCTGTCCTTTATAAATGGGAGCGGGTTTGCAAAGCTCCTGAGGTTAAATCTGTATTATGAGTGCAGAATGAGAAGCCATGCTTTTGCTGTTGCTAGCCAGCCACTGTAGGTAACAGCTTTAGCAGCTTCTTAGACACCTCTGTGCAACTACTTGAGAAGTCTTGTCACACCTAAATATCCGTAACTAGAGCTGGTGTGGAGAAGTTCCCTTATTCACCAGTAGCATTAGTGAAGGTGGATGCGACATTTAATAGGAACAAAAAAAAAAAAAAAAAAACAAACCAAAAAAACAGGACAAAAAAAAAAAAAAACAAACCAAAAAACCAAACAAAAAGCAAGCCTTCCACAGGAGCCCCACCTCAAAGGAGTGAGATGTTTTTCCACAAAAACAGCTTTCCAGAGAAACCTCTCCAACATTCCTTCCAAAACCCAGAATCCCTCAGAACAGATGTTGTAATTCAAAGGTGCGCTGTAATAACTCACATATGCACTTTTCTGGGAATCTGTGTGCTATGTTCCCTCTTCAATCTTTGATGCCCCAAAGTGTGCTATCCTACCCCACCTGTGGTGTTTCAGCATCTCTGAAAATAAAATCTTGCCACAGAAAGAAAACAAAATCTGTGTACTGACAGTATATTGAAAATCAATAGTCATATTTTAGAGTGTGCTTCTTGATGAGGAAAGACTGTTGAAAGTTTACAGACCTCTCTAAACTAAGAAAAAAAATAATACAAATATTTGCTTTAATTAAAAAAAACAAACAAACAAACAAAAAAACCCCAAAACAAAAACAATCCAGAAGCCTGCCACTTTAGATCCCGATCAAACCTTTTAGGAGTAAAGGAATAATATTTTGTGCACTTTCCCTCTTTCTTGCACCAGTGCACAAACATTGGGAACGGCAGTAATGCAAAAGAACATGAAGTCAGCTATGTGTTCAGTATTGTTTTCCTTGTTGTTGAGTTAAGGTCTTCACTTTTGAATGAAGGAATTAATCAAATTGGTTTTCTTAGCAATCACAGAATCAAACAAAATGGGTCAGGTTGGAAGGGCCCACAGAGGGTCAGCTGGGCCAACCTTTTTCCTGGGTTATAAATCCTTCTCTCTTTGGCTGGCACTTCTGCTCTTCTCAGCAATCAAAAACTTTTTTGTCTGACATATTCAAAGGAATTCTTGCAATCTTCAGAAGAGACCAAAAGACAGTTCAGAGAATTCTGGAGAAGTTATATGCATTTCAACAAAGGGTTCATGATTTATCCATTTTGAAGGGGATGCAACATTAACTCTATTTTTAAAAACATGTAGATGTGTATGCCTCAACTTTTTTTGTGCTTCATTGGCTGTGGTTTTAACTTGTTACCAGAAGATGTGTATCTCAATTTTTTTTCATGTTGTTTTAATCAGAAATCTGGCAGATGGATTACAAAATTATTGTCTTGATTCAAGATATGGGCAAGTAATTCCTTAGAATTTTTCATTCATCCTCCTTTAAAATGAGAAGCTCAGATCTGATATTCATGTTCTAATCCAGCACTACAAAAGAATGCAACAAATTTTCCTATGCTCTTTTTAACTTTCCACAGGGTGTGAACTGATGCCACAAGTAGTCTGTTTCTTCTTAAATATAGGTTTATTTCTTGGGGGTAAGATGCCTGAAAGTTTCAGCATGCAGTCTTGAATACATTGCTGTGAGGCTTCTTCCTTTTAGTATTTTCAGGAGCATTAATACAGATGGCAAGCATTGCAACTTCATTTCCTTGACCAATTTCTTAAAAGTAAACCATTAAGCAGCAGTTCTTGCTTGTCCCTAAGGTAATCACCAGTGAATTTGTTAAATGACTTTTGATTTGACAAGTAATGCTGTTTGATGTTTTGGTCTTTCATAACAGCAGTAATTTTTGTGCAAATCAGGCACAATGTTTTCTTACCTTCTTGGTATATTAAGTAAATATATTTCTATTTGTTAAGGAATTCCTTCTTTTCATCATTTCTGATTGTTTTTAAGAGGATATTCCATACATCAACTTGAATAACAGCTCTGGAATAGCAGATTTTACTTGATGCTGCGAAAGCAGGTGGAAATGTTTTTTATACTCATCCCTTTTCTTTCTATGGAAGTGATCTGGAAAAAGCTTTGCCTAAGTGCTCACAGCTCTAAACTGCAGAACAGTGTAAAATTAAACCCTGTTGCTAACTTGCAAATAACATGCTTAAAAGCTATAGATAAATGTAAATATTTATATGCCTAACTTGTAAACTGGCAAGTCTGGCACTTTTTCAGAGCAGATATTTGCAAAATGGTCTAAGCAGTAACTTGATGTTGCAACCTCTTATCCTAATGACTCTGAACATTAATACTGATTGAGCTCCCAAGCCCTGCAGTGCTTTTTTCTTTTTCCATTCTGCTAGGGAGAGACTTTGCAGCTAGATGGGCACCCCTAACTGTGAGGAAGAAGAACATAATGGTGATTTATCTGTGAAAGGTTTAAAAGTTCTCTTCTAGGCCTTACTGAGAGCAGGGTGATACACATTTTTACAGCCCATGGCCAGATGTGTCGTCTTTGTTTTCTTTCTACCTTGTGATGACAAAACTTGCCTTTCTCAATGCTTTGGTTGGTTGGCTCATCCAGGAATTTTTCCTTCTGGTACAGAGTGGTATTTGAGGAAGCCTTAATCAGCTTTTTGGAGTGGGGCAGCAAGCTGGTGTAGAGGTAAGGTGGGCACTACTTGTGAAGTTTCTACAATGTCACATGGGAAATAAAAGGCTTGTGGAAGAGGAAAACCACTGCTGGCAGAGTTGCTCTAAGTGTATGGCTGGGCTGTCATTCTGGTTTTCATGCTGTGTTAAAACAATACATAACACTTTGTCAGATACGTCAGTCTTCCATCAGCCATGGATGTATTTCTTTATTTCTTTTCTCCTTTTGGCAGTGCCTCTGTCTCTCTCCTTCCACTGAATTTGCTTGTCGGTTTTGGTATTACTTGGAAAGCAACACCAACCAACCTTCTGCCTACCTTCTCTTATTTGGCCTAAAGGCTGTGGGCACAGGCATCTATATTTGTGTTGGATCTGGCTGAGATGGACTTAATCTTCTCCACAGCAGTGCTCATGTAATTGTCTCCATAACAGTACTCACAGAGCTGTGCTTCTTATTGGTATTTAGAAAGGCGTTAGTGGCACCCCAGTATTTTGGCTACTGCTGAGCAGTGCTGGCACAGCATTATCACCCTCTCCTACCTTCCCCCCTCACAACTAGGCTGGGAATAGGCAACATCTTGGGAGGGAACCTAGCCAGGACAGCTAATCCAAACTGACCAAAGGATATTCCATACCATATGGCATCAGCTTGGCAATAAAAATTAAGAGAAATTAATTGGGGAGGGATATTGGATCTTAAGATGTTTGTCTTCTGGAGCAGCCATTATGTCTATGGAAGCCTAGGAAGTGGCTGGACATCACCTGCTGGTAGGAAGTATTGGAAAACTATTTTGTTTTCCTTTGCTTCTCTGTGTGACCTTGGTTTTGCTTTATTAAGCAGTTGCTATTTTGACCCTCAAGGGTTTTTTTTCATCTTATCCCACCCCCTGCTGCCTCCTGCTGAGGAGGGGAGTGATAGAACAGCTTGATGGGCTACTGATATCCAGCCAAGTTTAATTCGGGGCAATACTGGGTATCAGAATAAGAAGCTCAACAGTAGCAGAAAACCTGGAACAGTCATTGTTGCTATAGTGACAAAATCAAGCTAAATAATTAAAATCCTTCTTTTTCTCAGTATGCAAAGATCATTCCCACAACCTTTCCTCCTTCTTCGTGAGGTTTGGAGATGGCCTGTGAATTTGTATGTTATCTTTCTGTGAATAGGACACCTGTTCTTAATGTTGAGTTGTTAAGGTGATGGATGTCTCAGATGGGACTGCATGTTCAGTAAAGCCTGGCATTTTATGCTGTTTATGTGTCTGGTGTAGGGGGCTAAATAAATGCTAATTGACTTCCTCACTCTTTCATTAGAAGGCATTGCTTTGAAATAGGTAAGAAGCAAAATGTCCAAAAGGACAAAGGATAAGTGGTCAAAGACTCTGCCATGTTCTGCCCTACAGGGTGCTGCTGGCCTAGGAATGCTCTGCCAATGGGACACACAGCAAACAGGACAAAAAACACACCTCAAACAAACTAACTTTTACCTTTCTCCTGATGTCTTCTGTATTTGAGCACACTGGCTTTAGACACTTTCATGTGTGAACACATTTCAATACAACATGGAAGAGTCAGGAGTGGCAGCCAAGGGATTAACCTGCAGAGAGAATTGCTGTGACAGATGTCACCACACTGGGTCCCTCAGAATGCTCAAGCACAGTGTCAGAAGCCATATTGGAAGAGGGTCTGACATAGATATCCATGAAACTTCTGCCTTGGGTGCCAAAATCCAAAATGCGCTGACCCGGGTCATGAAATTATCAAACAAATTCTTTTTAGTGGAAAACTTTCATTAGCTTCATGACACTTGCCATGAGTCTCTTGGCAGTGTAAGTTTCCATGGCAGCAACCTAAATAATTGTTGTACTTGTGTGAAGCCTTAAACTAGAGTCTTAGTCTACCTCTGAGTGACAAGCTTTCAGAGGCCATTAGCTCCCTGTTTTCTTTGAGAGGTCTCAAGCTAGCATGCTATTTCTGCACTTGTAGAGAGAGATTTTTGGGAAAGTGACTGCTGGTCATTCCCAAGTTGTTACTTGCTGTCTACACAAGTCAGTCCTGCTTTGCTGAGTTAAAAGAAAGCACCATTAAAATGAAGACATTCCTGGAAACTGACAGCAAAAGGACTAAGGAACAGGTTAGTGGGGCAGAAGATGTGACAAATGACAATACCAAAAAGGCTGAGATGTCACTGCCATGGATCACCCTGGTAATGCAGCACCCCTCTTTTCTGTGTCTCTGAGCCCAGCCTGCAGTCCAGTGTGATGCCTTCAAGGGGACTCAGGAGATGTCTGATGTCATTGCAGGACTGCTCCCTGCAATTTTTGAAAGGTGTTGTCCAGGGAGAGGTTCCTTATTTCAGAAAGCAGGTAAACTTCACATTTGTCTTCAAAAATCATTTCACAGGAGAACCATCCAGGAACACAAAGGACAAGATGGCTGGGAAAAGTCATAAAATAATAGAATATCTCAAGTTGGGAGGAATCCAACAAGGATCACTGAATTCCAGCTCTTGACCCTCTAAAAAGCACACAGCGTGCTTACTTCTTGAACTCTGTCAGGTTTGGTGCTGCAATCACTTCCCTGAGGAACCTGTTCCTGTGCCCAACCACCCTCTAGATGAAGAACCTTTTCCTGGTATTCAGCCTAAACCCCCCCTGACTCAGCCTCGAGCCATTCCCTTCGCTCCTGTCACTAACAACAAGGAACCTCTCCCTGGACATTTCCTTCCAAAAATTGGAATTCCGTCATTGCTATGAGAGAATAATCAGAGTATATAGAACCTGTTGTTGCCTTTTTCCCAACCTGGAAATGAAACTTGAGATAATTTTAGTAAGGAGGTAATAGAAAAGGGGATCTTTATTTGAAGGCCTTCAGGGACAGTTATGGAAAGTTGTCCACAAAAACCCACCCCCCCCCCAGGGGTGAATATGTTTTTATAGATTTTAGGAAATTAGCATAATTGATTAAAAGCACCAATTAAGAGGACAAGTGGTGATGCAATTCCCCCCTCAGGTCAAGCCCCTTTGGAGCCCCCCATTCAGCACTAGCTGTGTGTTTTCCATAAGAATGTATCCCAAAGAGTTGTTCTCAACCTTGATTCCCAGGAAGAGCCAAGATAGGATTGGGGCCTTGCACCTCCCAGTGTTTGGACCTCTGGAATTTGTCTTGTCTTTCTGCCTGGGGAAAGGCCATGGAAAAGTACTGAGAAAACTAGCTACTAATACAATAGGTGACAGAGTTACAAATATATGTCTGAAGAATGTAGAGAACATATAAAATAAAAAAGGCAAAACCCAATCAGCTTGCCCCTGTCAGCAGGGCAAGCATCCCAATCTGTCTGTTGAGATAAAAATAAGGCATCTGCATGTCAGATGCTTGCATGGCTTTCTCTTGTATTTTCAGAAGACTCAGAATTAGGGCTAGAAGGCATTCAATGCTTTGGATTAGGAATTTGTTTTCTCAGGATCAAAAGAAGTTTAGTTGTGATTCTCATAAGGCTCAAAGAGAAATTCAAGGTTTCCAAAGTTAATAGGAATGCTAGGGACAATATACTTAGCAGTAGATTAATCTGGATAGGTAGGGAGAAGACGAGAGAAAACATTGCATAGGAGAGCAAAAGAGGTGAAATGTAAACAGATTTTTCCTTTCTGCACACTTTTACACAGCAGGGAGAAGCACTGTTGATATTTTTTTTTCCTCCCTTACCCTCTTCAGGTACATTTTCTGAGGTTGGTGGTTTTCAGTCTGCCTTCTTACCTGCCACTCTTATTGTCAAGGTCTCTTTTATAGAATTACTGTCAATGTGCCACTAAAAGAGAAAATTATATTTTTGATAGAGGGATGGAGTATTTTAAGGCAAAATTTGCCTTCTGTTTGGTTCTCCTGGAGAATAATTTGCAGGAATATCATTGAACAAAGACATTCTAACTAATTATAATTACTCTGGAAGCAACATGCTTGAGGGGGACCCTGGGGAAAGCAGAAAGATGTACAGTACATGGATATGTCGGAAATCACAAGAAAAATGTAGTTCTGGCCACCAATTAATGCAGACTAATTGATTATGCTTTAGTTGACCTTGATTATCCATTAGAGAGTGTCAAATGAAAAGTCAATATAAATGACAAAATGTAAAAGTGCATGTACTGTAAATCAGGTACATTAGTGACATCTGTTGAGAGTTCAAAATGCTGCTTTAGAAAAATGTTCAGGATTTTAATGCTTTTCTCTCTTATAACGTTTCTATGCTGTGTGACAAAGTGCCTCTGGCAGGGATACAAACCACATCTTAAAAGGTAATTATGAGTCAATGTATATTTTTCTTTAAATAATTCCTTTGAACACATGGGTGTGTGTTTTTTTGGAGAGAATACATCCCCCACAATGCATAATAATATCTTGGTGGTGCATGGAAGTTCGGAACAATGACACCTCACAGATCCATGTCTTTAGTATCAAACTTACTGCAAAGTTATTTGCTGAAATTTGGTGTAGTAAAGAAGTTTTGTTGGCTCTCTGTGAATTTTTATATCAAAAGTAGTCTGAGAATCAATATCCAAAAGCAGGAGAATTGGGGGTGTATTAAAGTAAACTCTGCAGGAATGCAACTTGCTATGGGAGGTATTTTTTCTCCCGAGTTCACACCTCTGTAAAGAGAGAGGGAGTTGTTGATGAAGTTGTTAGACTAAGGTAACACAAATACCAGGAGGAAGGAAGACTGTTTTCCAAACAGCTGACAGTCAATCTGCCACTTCTTCTCACAGTCTGGATTTCTTTCGTTCAGGTAGTTAGCCAAATTTGTGGTGTTTGCTCCTGAAACAGTCTTGAATCAGTACAAAGAAACACCAAAACTGTACAATTTGCTCATCTTGCCTTGGGCCTAGCTTAGTGATACTGGAAACAAACGATGGAAGCTGATCAGAGTGGTCCAACTGTGTGGTGCATCTCTTGAGCAGCCCCTGCGCATCATATCTGCACAAAGCTGATATGATTTAAATGTGTAATTACGTCCACAGAGTAGTTTTAGATAGAAGTTACCTGATGATTTAGCTGTCTCTGGGATTTTTGCCCAAAGCTGTATTTCACCCTGAGCAAACTGTGAGCTAAGAGGATAGCAATCTTCCTATATATTAGGATTATATTCAAACTGTAAAACCTAGATGATTTCATGTTTCTATAATGCAGGTGCCCAAAACTCTCATTTGTAACAAGAGGTGATGAGAAAGGATGGAAATAATAAATAATAAAAGCAATGCTCCATGCCCTGAATGCTAAAATGAATTCTTGCCTTTCTCAAACCAGCTGTTCTACTTAAAAAAAAAAAAAAAAAAAAACAAAACCAAAAAACCAAAACTATGCAATATCTATTCTTAGAGAAAATATTTAAACTGTAATTTTAAATTTATAGTATTTTCTTACATGTAAATTAATGAATTGCAAGTTCATGATGCTACAGTGTTCTAAAAGAACTTTCACAGCATACTCATTTTGAAATAATATTTTATATTTGCAATGACTTGTGTTTTTACAGCTCAAGTATTTAAGTATTGCCATGGTCTAGCGAAGCACAACATTAAACAGTTGGTCAGTTCTTCATATCTAAAATATGAAAATAGTAAAGTGGTATGTAGACTATTCTAAAATTATCTCCAAAATATTTATTTAAAACCCTTGACTAAATTTGTTGTTGCCTGTAGATTCAAGAGTTTGATATATTGCTTATATGGAAATGCCATTTCAATTAATTTGGGAATTTAAATTTACCAGCAAGCTTTAAAAGGGAAAAATGCATTTACTTTGCTGCTATAGCAAACCTACACATTTTTTTCAAGTCCATTTTTAAAGTATCTTGTATAATTTATTAGGATGGATTCTTAGCGCACAGTGCCCATTTAAATATATGATATACGTTTCCTTTTAGAGTTAGTTTTCTGTTTATCAGGAAGGGAAAAGCCTAATTGGGCAGTACTCTAGCAAAGTTCTTTAATGTTCTGTCATGTTTACTTGACACAGAATAAAAATGAGCACACACCACACCCCCACCCCCAAACAAACAGAAAAAAAAAAAACAAACAGACATGTTAGAGAGGTAGATTTAATTTAATTTATCACAATTTATAAAACAGTCTCAAAAGAACCTTTATGTACTAAACTTTAATCCATCTTATAATATTTAGCTAAATAATTAATACTCTGCAATACCTTCATAATTAGGTAAATTACTGCAATACATCCAGTTCAGCTGTTTCATTATTAAATGGCTGGTTTTCTTTCAAAATAGAGATCCTTTTTGTTTGTTTGTTTGTACTTATTATTAATAGAATGCACAAACAGGCTTGGATTATAAGCATTTGGGTTTTAAGTGTTTATTATGGTATGTTTATATTAACATAAATAAAACATAAGGATTATGTTAAGCTATTATCAACATAGCTGCTGTCACCATTGGTGTTAAAAAGACAATTAGATTTTTTTTTTTCATAACACCAAAATAATAATGCTTATAGCTAGATTATTCTACTCTGCTTATTCTTGAAATATAAATGTATTGAAAGTACTGTTGGAGTGGTAAAATGAAAGTGAATATTTGCCTCTTATTAAAACTCACTTTGTCCTGAAGAATCAAAGGTAATAATCATGTTTTTAGTTCCAAAATATTTTTATTCTTCGTCATGCAATTGCATGCATTACTTTAAGTATAGTTTTAATGTCAAGAGACAAAAATGTCCTAAGTGTTGCAATGGTTTTAAAAGTGTTTAATTAAAAAAAATAATCTGGTCATAAAATGGTAAACACTATGACACACTGTATTGCAATTGCTACTTCAATGGGCATTAATGCCATTATAGAACTAAGGAAGACATTGATGACACAATATTATATTAAAGAGACCCCTGCCTTCATTTGTTGAAAAATCTCTCGTGTTGGCACACAGGATTTTTTACTACCTGCTTTGCTTTTGATCGTAGTAATGGAAACTCTTTTTATATCTATAGGTATACATATGTATATGCATGTTTGTGCACATTTATATATATATATACATATAAGCATTTATATGTAGATATGTGTACATGAATATTCTTTTTCTTTTAGCATTTTCTATCTTGAATGCAATCAAAGTGTCAAACCTCAATACCTTTGGTTTCTGTGGTTTTACTCCTTGTAGTACATGGCCACTTAACTTAAAAAAATTACCACAACTGCTGCTAGTATTCCATTTTGTGTGACTGCACGTGATCCTGGCTTGGTTCAGAGGAGCTCCTGTGCTATTTTGAGAGATAAGGATAAGCTGATAAGCCTTCCAGCTGTTCTGGTACAAATTATTTGTGCAAAATGCTTTTATTCTGCCACCTGTAACAAGGACATCCTCTTTCTGCTGCAGTCCATTTAACTTATTTTAGGGGCAACTAAAAGGTAATTTGATCTTCTTCTACAAGTACCTACACAGGAGGGATGTTTTTGACAGTAAAGGACTCATTACTGAACCCTTTTTTTTTCTGCCAGATTTATTTCCATTACTGAAGCTAGACAAACAGAAATGTAAAAAGAGGTGCAACTTTAAATATATATATATATATAATTTTTATTATTATTTCTTTTAAGCAATTAGCAACAAGGGCACTTAACATGTGGAATAATTTTTCAAGTGAGGTCATGCACTCCTTATATTGTGCAAACTTTACAAGAGATTTGGAAAGCTTCCAAAAGGTGTGATGTAATTTTAACCACAAGGTTACAGGTTTCTCACAGACATGTCTGAGTAAGGTTCAATAGCAGGAGGTCAAACTCCTGGTTCTCGGTCATTGCTGCAAGCCCACAAATATTAATCTTTCTTTCAAATTACTCTTGACAGATGCTGTCATGAGCTTTTCCATGCACTTACTTCCTGAGGCAAAACTCACAAAGACTTTGACATCAATGGGCTTTGGATCTAATCCACAGACAGCTAGTTTCTTCTGGAAAACGTTGAGTAAAATCTCAGTTAAAAGTTTAATACAAGTATTACTGCAGCAACCAATGTACATTACTCCTATGGCATTTTGACAGAATTAAAGGGACAAAATGCACATTGGAGGTAATTAATAAAGTCATCTTTACCCCATCCTGTAGTTTCTCAAATTCAGCAAGTGAGATAGTTTGTGTTTTAAAACATTAAGTAATCTCTTCATAATGCTGTAAAGGAACAGACACATGTTTGTCTCTTGAATACAAACCTTCATTACATTAATCATGACATGTTGGCATATCCAGTCATGTTGAGTGTTTTGAATACCTAGCTGGTGCAAGCTATCAGTCAAGATAGAGGTAATTTTTATATCCAAATTAGGATTTTTTTTGTAAATTTAAAAGAATAAAATGTACTTGAGTAGACTTTTCTAGGAAAGATGAATTTCACTTTGGTTAAAAAAATAGATACATTTAGTAAATTAAATTTGGTAAATTTAGTATCCAGACCATTTTGAAATGTGTACAGTGGCATTGAGTGTCAAGAGCACTTTGTAAGCAGATATGAAGTCTGTGAGAACATTTTACCAAATATTAGTTTGTACTCCTAGCTCAAAAATTGAAGTTTTCTCACTCTGGTAGGAATAATAATGAATTTAAATAAGCTTTCTGAAATGCAGGGTTCATGCTTTGCATCACTAGGCTAAGCTTCACATGCACTAATCACTAAAAACTCCATGAAAGTAGAAAGAAAAGGCCAAGTGCCTGCAGATCACCATGAACTTTTGAATCCCTGAAGAATCATATGCATTTCTCTATACACGTAATTAATTCATCTTTCCTACCTCCTCAGCTTTGTCAAAATTCTTGTGAGATTTACTTCTCGTCTTCTACATGCAAAAGGTAATTTCTGCCTTCTTGCTCATCTGTCCAATATCTGTCACATTAAACTTTTCATTATTATTGCTATAGGTCCTAATCTTGAAGCTCAGCCTGACTGCGTCTTTCCTCACGTCTCTTTGTATTGACTGATCCTTTTTTTAGGAAGCAATTTTCTCTCTTACACTTCTCTTTTACAATTTTATGACACATCTTTGAGAATTCCACCACGTGTGACATCCCTTTGATGAGTGTACTTATCTGGAATGCAGAGTGAGCCGAGAGGTTTTGTTTGTGGTGGATAGGCTCAAGTAAATGCTTCTGTGGCACCATTCATGTAATTCCAAAGTAGATGGAGAGCTTGTGTGGTGTGATCCTGAGCATTAGATTTCTGATGGGTGTCATGGTTTGACCCGGAAGTGAGGTTTTGGGAAGTTATGGTCAAACCAATCAGTGGCCAAATTTCAGATTGGCACCTGGTGTGGCCGCTGAGGACTTGGATACACCTCTGAGAACACACAGGAGTTAAAAGCAGAGCATTCTCAGAGACACTTCCTCTTTGGTGTCCGGCAAGTGAGCGGGGCTGATCTTTCTTTTGCTTAGCTGCGTCTGGGTGGGGGAGGGGAACGCCATGCGGCTTGAGAGAGATAAGCCGGAGCCGCTGCAAGATGCAGGGGTGGAGGAGTTCCTGGGATGGTTTGGGCAGCCCCTGGAGAGAAGGATAAAGCGGTCGGGAAGAGAAGGGGTGGGCAAGGTGCCCAGCTGCTGCTAGGACAGGGTTCTTAAAAAAACCCAAGGAGTAGTTTGAATCCATAGACAGTGGTGAGAGCATAGAAAGAAAATGGTCACCATGGTCACCATGGCAGATTTCTCTTCGAGCAGCTGCCGTGTGTGACATGGAAGCACAGAAGTTCTACTGTGTTTCCTGGAGGGGCCCATGGTGCAAGAGGGAGGCTCCTCTCTCCTGATGGACTTGGGGGGTGCTTGTGTGAAAGGAGGGTATTGGGTTGAGAATTAATGTGTTAGAGGGGATTTGAATGTTAGAGGACTGGGGGGAGGAGGAGGGGTGTTTTGAAAGTGTTCTATTGTGGATTGTTGTGTGTGTAGTTTTCCCCTTCCTTTTTGTGTCTGTGTAGATTAATAAAGTCTTGTCTTTTTTCCTCCATTCCCAAGTTAGAGCCTGCTTTGTTCTGTTCCCGAGTCACATCTCACAGTAACCATTTTGGGGAATACACCTTTCATGGGGGCACTGGCACTGTGCCAGAGTCAATCCATGACACCTGGTCCCTCTGATCTGCACAAGACTGTGTTACACAGTCTGTGTCAGAGCTGATGAATTGTAATACCAAGAGCTATTCCCATGTCTTGTGCTATTGACAGTGCTCTTATGCACCTTCATTCTCCAAAAAACCTACTTTTTGCATAGGTGAAAGCACGGGCCAGTGACAGCAGAGGCCCATTAAAAAGGATGTATTTTTCTTTAGTCTTCATGAATTAGGTAGCTTGACTGATCACATGCTTTAAAAATTCTGCTAAAAAAAAGCGTTAGCTAGTTCTCACAGCCAAAACTCTTATTTGAGATTTGTTAATACTCCTGAAAGACTATCCAAATAATCCATTTCTAAATGAACATTTTTATTCATGTTTTCACCATGGTTTCTTCAGACTTGGAGGGAGAAAGGAATTTATCCCTTCATCAAATGTTTCATTTTGGATGTTCTTGACGAGATTGCAATTCTTTCACTCAATCTCTTCTGATGTATGTAAAATAACTTGTCAGATTTTTAATTTTAGAACACTAATCAAGAAAAATAGTGTCTATAGCCTGCTAAAAAGGATCCACCCTTGATGACTCTTCCAGTAGCAGCTATTTTTACTGCAACAGCAGGTGCTTTAAGATTCTTTACAAAATACGTCTAGAGAAAAGCACTACCTCCATCTTCCTTCACACCACCAACAAACCCATACAGCCAGATGACTCCAGTCCCACTGTGAAATAATTTTAGCTTGTCCACTTGTTATCACTTGAGGTTTTCCACTGATTTCACAGCTGGATTCCTTGTATCTCCTCCCTGCATGATACCTTAAGGTCTGCTCCAATTTATTTATTTAGATTTTATGCACAGGGATAAGTTACAACTCTTTGATACAAACCATCTCATTTTCCAGGACGCCCCACAGATATTAGCAATTACACTGGAATACAAAAGCTTTTCATCCAAGCAAATAATTTGTTTTCCAGTACAGAATGTAAGATCTCACCTCTGAAAAGGGATTTTTTTTGTTGTTGTTTCTCTCATAACTGTGAATGACCTGTGAGACCCATCTGGTCTTTCCACAAATGAGAGGAAGAAAGGCCTTCAAGGGTAAAATATTATTTATTCTATGAGAAAACAATTTTAAATTAGAAAAGGAAAGTGTTTGACTTTATAACACTGCGTGTGTCTGATTTGAATCACTCGCAGCTTGTACTAATACACCCTCTTAAAATGTTATATTGCATAATATCTATGTGGAAAGTATAAAAACCTTTCTCACCAGTAAGCAATTGCATATGGTCTGAAAATTAATCTCTCACTGCCAGAATACATAAATAGAAATCCAGATTTGTTAGTGGGCTCCAGCTGCTTTGTGCTTCTCAGACAGTGCAAAAATAACCATAGACCCAGCTTAAATGTTCAGCTAAAGTGGGTTTACGGCTGCTTTCCATTACCAAAGCAGTGGAAAGCAACTGGAGGGGGCTCATGAATCTGGCCTGTTCTGCAACTCAATGCCACAATCCATGTAGCACAGCACTAATAGCGTAGCTAGGATGCTTCAGCACCTTCCAACTGCTGAGTGCTAGGATACCTTTGTGAGCTGAGAACCTGTGATTACACAGATGTTAGGCGGAAGGAAAAAGAGGAGAGGCGTCACAGCATTAATGTTCTAACACAGTGGAAGTGTGTGTCCTGAGGAAATTTGTATGCATAATGTAGTGTAGGTCAGATAATGGTCACGTCCTAGCATGAATATACACAACTATTCTGGGAACTGGGAAGTTTTGCTCGTGTTCTGTCTTTGCTGGCTTATCCTGATCTGCTTTATGTGTTTTGAAATTGGCTCAGAATTTACAAGGTCAGTTACTATCTCACAGCTGACACATGAAAATTTCTTCAGCAATTTATTTAATTTTCACATCACACTGTGTATGTCTCTGGTACTTGTAATTCTGTTCTGAGAACGTTTTGGTTTTGAAGCACATTTTTCTATAATCCCAATATTAAGTTACATATTCAAATAAGGAAAGAAATCCCAGTTGTCCGTGTGAATCACCTATAAACGATAGAAGAAATCTTTGACAGATGGAACATTATTTTCTCCATGCAGGAAGAAATTACTTTTGGATTTCTTTCCAAACTATCTGATATAGAGATTATGTAGAGGTGGAGGATATCACCTACAGCAACAAAAACTTGAATTAGAATTAGGGGTGTTTAAGCTAAAAGCATTCAAGCTGTGATGCTGATGTACCAGCAGTCAGGGAAGACACCATGCCAGCTGTCCAGATAAACTGTGGGGTGAGTTTGCATCAAGGACCTGAGTTCAATACCTGGATCTGCTTTTTTTCTCCCTACTCCTATGGACTAGACTCCGTCTGTTTAAGGTCAGCTCTCTTGTGGAGCTTTAGAAAACATCTGTGTGGTGAGAGCTGTGAGAAGCCCTGTCTGAGGCCTCTCTAATGGAAGTTACAAGGAGGCAAAATTGTAAAAAGCGGTCAAGAGATGGTGGTTGGAGCAGCCAACACCTATAGACCTGTAGCATTTCCCTGCTGTGAGCATAAGGTCACAGCACCCTTGTTTTGGTTTTACAGCCTGGCCGATGCAGCATGGACAGAACTAAAATAACTTGGTTTCATTTTACTGTCCCAAAAATCTTGGTACACAGTAGCCTGATGCAGTTGACACAAACTGTACTTTTGGATATTTTTTCCACAATGGTCTATTATTTTTAATGACCAGCTGTTGATCATCTTATGGATATTTCTGCATGACTTGGTACAGCTTTTGATGGAAAGAGGTTTAAGCTGAAATGCAGTACCTTGTGCTTGCCTCAGTCCAAGACATCATATGCAATTTCCACAGTTCAGCTGATGCAGGGAACCCTGACAATCTGTCCTGCCATGAGATATATCAGAGCCTTTAGGAAACAATGAATTCCAGAGTTACTGATAAAAGTACTTTGTGCCTAATCATATGTTTACAATCAGAATTCTACTTGTGTGAGAATCTAAGGCTACTTAGAATATTGCAACACCCAATTACTTGGAAGAGAGCTTAATTTAAGTTCAAAACCAATACTTACATTAAATGTAATCTTATTTTTGTTTTCATCAATGGCACTTTCCTGTGTATAGATCCTAAAGAGAGAAAAGATGGCATTTTTTCTCAGGGCAAGCTTGTAAAGTACCTCTTTTTAACCTTGTTACATGTAATAAACTCTTATCTACTTATAGTAGAAGATCAGTCATCTATTATCTTACTTCAAGTTATTATTCTCAACACTTAAGTGATCAAAATATATCGATTTTTGGGAACATTGGTGCGAGAGTCTATAACTCAAGGAATTATTTGTCTGCAAGGCAGAGCAAGACACCTGAATTGCTTAGACTATACTACCCTTATACATGTGTTAATTTCTCTGAGTAAGTACATAGTAAATTCTTTGCCATAGCCTTAACTGATAAACCTTTTATATAGGACTCCTTGGGTTAAGCTAATGCCTTAGAGCATCCAGATTTGTGATCTCTTTTATTCTAAAATACTGTAAAATATTAATTCTGCTTGGAAATCATAATAATATGTGAATGAAACAGAGAGTTCCAGTAGCCATACAACCATAAATCCACAATAGTAGGGCAGGAACCAGAACAGCCTCAATTGGTTTTTTCTTTTTTTTTAACCCACACATGGCAATCCTTGCTGATGTTTCTAATTAAGACAACTTCATCCTTTATATATCTCTTGCTCAGCTCTTGTGACCTCTGCTTCAAGAGCAGCCTGCCAGGATGGAGAATTCATGCCTATGTCATCATCTTAATCAGGCTAATGCATTGCAAGGAATTAAGAACTTTATCATTTCTCTGGTACTGTTCAGCTTACTGTTATCAATATTTAAGGTTACTGGAAAAACTATGAAACTCCCCCTTAGGGAAAATTGCTTATTTTTACTCAACTCTTATGAGATAAGGCTTGCATATTTTGTAACCCACCAGCTCTTTCAAGATGTGATATCTGTTTGCCCTGGGGGCTTGGTTCTGGAATAATTTATGTCACTTTTAAACAGAAATTAAGTTTAAAATAAAATTTTTAAATACCAGTAAATCAGTTTACCATAAAATCTGAATCAGTAGTGTTTCCTACTTAGTCCTCAGGCTTCACATTTGTTTCATTAGTGCTCCCCTTCGCTTTTCTAGAGAGACCTGCTTTTGATTTACAGTCGTAACCTTCTGTCCTGCACCAGCTTAGCCTTTGAGCCATTACTCTTTCATTTTTAGCCTTGGGCCAGCTGTTTGTAACCTTTGTGTCTTGCATCAGTGGTATTCAGCCTCTTGTAGTTTACAGCAATCATGTAGCAATGACCTTATAAACTTTCTGTACCTTTCTCCTTCTTGAGTGTTCAAACTCACATCTAGCATGGCAGTGCATTGTACAGGAACTGCTGGGCTCTCTGCTTTCAGCAAGCACAGGCTCTGCTACAGCAGTTGCTGGCCTTTTTCACTTGGGTTTCCAAAATCTGTTGGAAACAAAATTACTGAGGTAGCCCTCTCAAACCACTGCTTTACATACACGTTATGCTTATCTTCTATCATGAAATGTTACAGCATTAATAGGAATGCCACCAGCATTCAAGGAGATTTTTTTATCCTTTCTTTGTTTTGGACCTTCTGTGATCTTTTTCAAGTAGGGAAAAAGTGGATATTTTTATCATTAAAAAAAGGCAGTAAATACATCCAGCCTTTATAAATTCAGTCCAGAATAAAACAGCAACAAACTGGTTCTCTTTCACAGATTTCCTGTCATTTTGTTAACTCCAGACTGTATCAGGTGCAGGTTTCTCTTTTTCTAACTGATGACAAATTCATTTAAATATCAGAGAACAAGTCAGCACCTGTTGGACTGACACCATATGCTCCTATCTTACTGATAGATGTTAGAGAAATAGGCTTCTTTGAAGCAGGAGACAGAGGGATGATCCATAGAAGAAGGACACAAGGCTGAAAATGCATTTCATTGCATGCACAGGTGAAAGGACTTGCCCATTTTGTCCAAGAAATCTGTCAGGGATCCATCATACTGCCAGTATGACTTTAAATTATAAACAGTATATCAGGCTTGAAGGTTATAACAATGCATCACCCTCATGGCTTTACCACTGGCTTAAATCTAGAGATTTGTGATAAACAAGAAATAATGAAAGAAAAAACTAAGGCAATCGGTTCTTTTAGCATAGGTGTTATATCAACAATTCATATTTAAAAATACTTCAAAACCTCTGTTATAAAAGAAATTGTAGTACATGCTTTATAAAGTTAAAAGAAATCCTTGGGGTTCCATTTGCCTTAATAAATTTTCTTCAAAGTTATTTGTTGCTATCCCTAGTTTAGAATTTTACCTTTGTTCTAAAATTTGAGAACTACAGAGAAAATTTTTTAAATCAATTCTTGTGTTTCCTGACTGCAGTTTAGCAGCACAATTCAGAAAGTTGCCTTGTTAAGGTATCTGTAGTGTAGTAGGTACTAAGGGAACCTACAGCTTTAGAAATCCATCATTTCCAACTGAATATAAATTTTCATATTGCTCTTCTCAGTCATGATTTTAAGAATGCTCCAAGTGTAAAGATCCTTGATAGGATACTGTTCATCAGATGAAAAACAGCTTGATTATAATTTTGTGTAAAAAGATTAAGATAGATATCCTTCTCCTCCTCCCTCTTTTGTAATGCTTTTATTAAAAATTCGCTTACTGCTAGTAGTCAGAGTGAACATTTACTCTCATGAGCTCACAGAACTTAACCTTGTTGCAATTTTATTGTGGATTTTTGATTTATTCAATGTATATTCTTTAATTGTTGTACAAAACCCACTGGCATTTTGCTTCATAGAGGAGGACTTTCCTTTTTTGTTACTGCATTGAATAGTTGATAATGTGAAACAAAATATTGGAATTTGCTTTGGTTCTTCTTGTGTGAATTCTCATTAATATGTTTTTCTTTTATTTTAATTTTATTTTTCCTCAGTTTTCATTCTTTGGGAAAGGCTCTTTTGTCTTTCCTGGTTTCTGGACTTTTGGAGTTAAAAAAAAAAATAAAAATCACAGGATCTAAGTAGTGATACTTAAACATTGGATTTAAATGAGTTGCAGTGCATTTAGTGTGGGGGACTAAATCAGCAGTACCTATGATCTGAATCTCAGGGCATGGTGAGTTGTACACAAGAAATCAACAGTCTGTGGTAGAATGTTTGCAGTAATTCCTGGTTGAGCTACTGCTTTTCAGACTAAGCATCAGGAGTGGAGGGTAGACTCACAAATTTTTGTGGAAAAAAAGAAACACCATAAATATAAAAGGGTTTTTCGTGTGTGTATGCAAATACAGTTAGTCTAATTTAAAATCTTTGCTAATTCTTAAAAAGGCTACTTTTAGGCCCATTATGATGGGACACTTTTAACACTTGTAGCATTTTTGGGAATGAACTGATGCTCTCTATGGTACTTACCCAGCCTATGTTCCTTCTGTATCTTAAAATGCTTTTTGCTAATCTCCCTCCTTGTCCAGGAAAATTGATAAATCATCCTGAGTGCTTCACCAGGAGGAATATGGCATTGAAGATGAAAAATAATTAATTCTAGGATATACTGGGTCTTATTTTGTGCTTTTCCAGAACTGTATACTTTGCTTTTCCTTTCTTGGTCTGCAATTCCACAGGGGCAAAGTTTGCCTGACATGCAGTATTTTACGTATGTTGGATGTATGTTCTTTAATATCCCTAAAACTGGTTTTGTTCAGCTCCTGAGGCAGCTTTCCTTTAATGAACAATAATTGGCCAATGAAGAATTTATCTGGCCGAGGTCTTCTGGTTTCATCATCTGCTGGTACTTTTAGGGCTTTATAATTATCTAACTGCACATCTCTCTTGCTCATTTTTGTCTAGGGTCAGAGTTAACTCTGCACAGGAAGGTTACTTATTATTACTATCTGTTAATTACAGATAAGTATCAAAATTACTCTAACAGTGGGCTTTATACAACACAATTGCTCAAAGCTAAGATAAAACTAAAAGTAATTAGGTAATATTCACCTGGTCATTAAACAATTGCTATCACAGCTAAACAAGTTTAAACAAAAGCCACAGGCAAGTCAAGCCAAATGAAGGCTGACAAATCCTAAGGCTGAGACCTTGCAGGGTTCATGAAGTCTTAGAATCCTATTGTTAACCAAAATAATCCTTTATTTACTGGACTTGCAGGTTACAGTGCTGAGTGTGGAAAAAAAAAATGGATGTGCTCTTGGTAATAAGAAAATTCAGAGGTAGAATCTTACATATAGTCTTGTCTACAACTCTTTGGGTGCATGGAAGGTGCAGTATATCATTCAAAATGATAAAGATTTACACATGTTTTAACATTCAATATACATTTTTCATCTTGCTGTAAGAATGCTTTCCTGTCTGAACTAAGTATACATGAGGCCAAAAATCAAATTGTGTATAATGTTCAACAAATATTTTTGTAAACATATTTATTTACATAGTATGCATTTATTTAGTCTCTCAAAACCTTTTTGGTTTTAGTTTAATCTGCATTTTTGCTATACTTTAGGTTAGAATTTACTGTCACTCTTTGGGGGGGGGGAAGTCACTTCTATGTAGAGATAAGTAATTATTTAATAACTTGTAACTGAATTAATTCAAAATATTTTTTCTCAATATTCAGAAAGAGTTTGATTGCCAGAAAAAGCACAAGGCAGTTGAGCTTCTACACGATATTGCCTTTCTTCCAAATCAAAAGTGTGCATAATAGGAGACTTCCCACTTTCCTTGTTCCAAATCCTAGAGAGTTTTAAAGATGAAAGTTTTAGTTGTTCATGCAATGCTTACCTCTCACAATTTTTAATCGGATGATATGACACCGGTACTTGTAGAATGTAATTTGATAGATATGTATTTGGTTATTTCCCATATGTGGCATAAATGTAGTGTTGTCTCACATTTAAAAGCATCAAACTTACTACTCTAATGACCAGGGAGAGGCCTGTGTTTGGAAAATATATTGCAAACAGATTATATGTGATATACAATTAAATGAGATCCTTTTCTATTCTTGTTTAGAGAGTAGCAGAATTTTGAAATCTATATAGATTAGAACTGAAGTGTTATGCTGGAGAAACTTTTGAGATTGCACTACAATCACATGCAATACATAAGAGCTACTGCAGAAGAAATATTCAGCGTTAGTAGAATTTAAATCAGTGTTCTTGGATTATCATGGTAGTAAAAGTGTTATATTCTATGTAAGTTTTTAAAGGTTTTTAAAGTAAACTGTCTGAAAAATAGCTTTTATTTCCTGCTGTTTGGATATCTGGTTCTTACAACCACTAGGGTAATGTTGCCACAGCTTTGGCAACAAGCACTTGGGGTGGGAGCCCAGATGGTCACGTGTAGGTACTGAAGAGCTGTCCACTGAGCAGTCACAGCTGGTGTCGTTTTTCCTGGAGGAAAGAGCAACAGCAGGAAGAAAAATTTGCTGAAAGTCGGTTTGTTTTGTTACCAAATTAACTACAATTTTATCACCTAGGTCCTTTAAAGTAGATTAAATGGCACCCAACACAGTACCATAATTTCCCTGTTAGTTGTGCCTGGTATGACATCTCTTCCCGAGAAGAGAGCCTCATGGTGGTGGTGCCTACTACCTTTGCCTCAAATATGTATCCTTAGTATTCTCATGAAAAGAAAGAATGGATATAAAAAAAGGGAGGTGCCTGGCAAGTGCTGTCTTGGGGAGTTTAGAAACATGTAGATCTCCTCTCAGAGAATTATAGCACCTATAATTAATCAGCCTTGAAAGGGTATTAGCTAAAGCTATGATCTTCTCCATTAATATAGACAAAAGAAAAAGCCTATTTCTCTAATAATTAGAATAATTAAACTTCTTCTAAATTTGTCTACAACTGAAGTACCTTGTTGGTTCTTGTTTAAGGATTGTTTGCAGACAGATTTCTAATTAGTAAAATGCTGCAGTAACAATCTTCTAAAACACATACAATACAGGATTATACATGCTCATGTTTTTTTTTTCCTGATATACACCCTTGGATATGCTGTCAGACATACACAAATTTTGTAGCTACTGGATTTAATTCATGGAAAACCCAAAGGACAGCTGACTTAAAGACATTTTTTTATCCTAACAGAGTAGATTTTAACTAGGAACAATGATTGCTAAATTCATTCACTGAGATTAAACTACAACAGGAACCAAGTATTTCTTTATTATCTCCTACACTGGCACTCAATTTCTTAGGTAATCTGGATTCTCAAAATCACATCAAAGCCTAATTCAACTCAGGACACCTTAAAAAGAAAAAGGACTATATAAGTCCATGTTAACAGGCAGAATCTAGTTAAATCAGACATTTTCTATGGGCATATTTTATCTTTGTCATTGAAGCGATAAAAAGATGATGGTAAAAGAACATTTGGGGAATGAAGGATTTTTTCTGCCTCAAGATTAGAGCTTTCATTATGTTGCTCTAGGTGGGAAAAATTTAAATGCAGATGCCATTGCAGACTTAATCTTTGTGAAGACTGGATCAAAGGCAAATTAATCTGTTACATAAGAATCACCAGAAACTACTTGGTCAAAGGATCAGTGCTTAGGCCTCATCTAGTCAAGTTTTGAATACCTCTAAAAGTAATAATTTCCCAAGCACTCCGTGTACCTATTTCAGCATTTGACCTCCTTCGTCGTGAAAATATTTTGTGAAACAGCCAGTTGGACTTACCCTGGTTGTGACCTGGTTCATTGCCTCTTATTCTCCTGCTGTGTACCTCTGAGAAAAGTCTGTCTTCGGCTTCCTCTTGGGACAGTGTTACCTAGACTCAGCCATCATGTCATTCATGACATTCCAATGGACTCGCTCAATGCCAGTCGTCTTACTGGGGAGCCCAGACTGGTGACAGTATTTCAGATGTGGCCTCACAAGTGCTCAGGAGGGGAGGGATCACACTCGGAGACCTGCTGCCTGCAATTTTGGTAATGCAGCCCAAGATACGCTCATTTCTCTTTAAGAGAGGTTTTATTAAAGACTTATTCTGTAGTCCAGGACCACGTTAAGATACATCACATAGGGTGGAAAAAAGCCACCATGATTGTGTGTATATTGTATGTCATCTAGGTTGTCTTACCTTCTTTCCTTCTTTCCTTCTTTTCTTCTTTTTTATTTATTTATTTTTTTTTAATGGCTAATCCTTTCTGGCTAACATATTCACTGATAGTTGCCATTCATAACTATGTATTCCTGTCCACCCTAGAGCTGCAATGATCAAATAAATTATTAAGTCAGGTCTTGCAAATTCCTCAGAGATTTCATAAGTTGATATGTGGAAGGGAAAGAAGAACATGCAAAGAAAACTTTGTTACAGAAAGAGGTAACAAATGTTCAGTATAGTCTAATATTTGGGTTTGCATTTAGCTACGGGCTTTACAGTGGAATTTCTTGAGGTAGAATACTTCTGAAAGGCTTGTCCTTCAGAGGAGGTTAGAAGTCATGCTGCAAGTAGGGGTATTTGTTATTACTCTAGGTTCTTTTCCTCAGTAGTAAGGTTATCTTTCGTTTGCAATCTGCTTACTTAAATCCTTTTTGGGATATATAGTATCACAGCCTTTCAGTCTTTGCTGTAATGGTTTGTATGCCCAGAAGATTTTGTCAGAACAGAAGGTTCAGCACTTTTACTAGCTGCAGGTTACTCTGAATAGCTCATGGAAAGCATATATGTGATACCTGCCTCACACTGAATATGCTCGCTCAGAAAACTAAATCATAACATAATTTTAATTCATTATTTTTGCATTTTTTAACCAGCGTAGCAAATATGGTAATTATCTTTATACCCATATGCTGGTTAATGGCTGTTCGTTCTTGAAAGGGGATGCCTTTTAATCTAGTGCTAAATTAATTTGTGTGCATAGAGTTTGAAAATTTGCCTAGTTCTTTGATAGCAAAAATGCTCAATAAACATTTGTGCTGGTTGAGGTAGGGTTAATTTTCTTCACAGCAGCTAGCAGGGGGCTGTGTTTTGGGTTTGGCCTGAAAACAGTGTTGATACAGAGAGAAGCTTTCCTTTGTCTGCCTCTCCACCTCCCCACCAGGGAGTCTCCTCCCGTGGGTGGACACAAAGAGCTGGGAGGGGACACAGGCAGGACAGGTGACCCCAGGGGTATTCCATATAACATGGCATCATAATAAGTGTATAAAGCCAGAGGAAGCAGCAGAGGAAGGGAGGGAAGTTCCGAGTCACGGTGTTTCGTCTTCTCAAGCACCACTGCGTGTGATGTCCTGGGGGTGGCTGGGCACCTGCCCAGCCATGGGTAGTGGGGAATGAGCTCCTTTTCTTTGCCTTGCCTTGCATGCCTAGATGCTTTGCATGCTTTGCTTTACTTGCTAAACTGTCTTTCTCTCAACCCGTGAGCTCTCAGTCTTCCAGTTCTCTCCCAGGGACAGGGGGAGCAGCTGTGTAAGTTTTAGGTGCTGGGTTAAACCATGAGAACACTTTTTGTTAGTTTTTAATGTGAAAAATACGTGGTTTATAGAAGTGGCTAAGTCAACATAGGTGCTTTATTGAGTTGACCCTAAGTTATTTTTATATGTTATAAAATTAATTTTGAGGTAAGAGTAATCTGTTTAATTGAAGAAAATGATAACTTGAGTTTTTTCATCATGGACAGCATAGCATAATTGTTCTTCAATGTATTACTGTAATTACCTGAGCCTTAAAGTAAAAGAAAATCCATATATTCCACCCTGAGCTGAAATAATAAGGCATATAAACTTTAAGGAATGGGATGTAAAAGTCTAAAAATAGGCTATGCAGTAAGCTTTTTTGTAGCTATGATATTTTATGAAAAATCCTCTGCTAGGATTTTTCCCCTCCTGAGGAGCCGAGGGCCTCAGGAAAGAAATGTAAACAATAACTGTGTGCTGCTGTGGAATGCAACAGGTGCATCTGTGATTGGTGCATGTTGGTTATTTCTAATTAATGGCCAATCACAGATGCAGCTGCATTGGACTCTGAGAGTCACAAGATTTCGTTATGTATTCTTTATCCCAGTTAAGAGGATTGGACTTTATTAATATGATAACCCATTACCACTCTTACATGATTTTATTTTGAAGGATAACTTTCTTTTTCCTGTAGGAAAACAATTTGCTTTCATTTATTCTGGGGATCTTCAGTTATATTTATCACACTCAGTATCAGATTTCATATGCTCTTCTTGAATCTAATTTAACATATATTTTGTTAATGTAAATTCTAAATTTGCTGCCTATTCCCCTTCAGAATTTTCTTATGAGATCTTATCTCCATGCAAGAAACAAATCAAGTTCAGTTCCTCTTTCAATGCTCATGCATTTTGTTTACCTGGAATGACACACTTTTTGTGTGTGACTTACACTCTAAACCGGAACACCCTGGATTTTTTGGCTATTCCTAAATCCACGAAAAATTAATCTGCTCCTGAAAACATCTACCTGAATCAGTCTTTGGAGCAACCATAGCTGAGAATCCAGTAAACCTTTTCAGGCTGTAAAAATTACTTTTCCCCTCATATGAGTGTTTAACATATGAAAGTTGCTCGAGGCATATCCTGAAGCAGTTGCTCAAATAGAGCTGCTGTGTGTCAGAACTGTACTGGAATAAACTCCCTGCTCTCTTCCCACACATTTTCTGGTGTACAAGTAGGACAGGAATGTGACACTGACCTCCCTCCCAAGAAAAAAAAAAAAAAAAAAAAGAGCCTGATATATTTGTTGAAGATTATTAAATGTCATGCCTAAAGATATGCAGACCCCATCTGTCTTATATGCAAATGAGGAAAAAAACCCAGTATCCTACCTTTTTTCTTCAGTGAGATAACATTGATTTGATATTCTTGCTGTTTATTCTATTTGAATTTACTCCCTCATCTTCACCAGTCTAGAAATATTAGTTTCTCATTGAAACCTCTTACATTCTGCTTTTTAAAGGAACAGCATATAAAAGCAAATATGCAACAGTGTCAAATGCACAAGAAGCTGTTCACATTTTCAGCCCCTATAAACTCTTCTTATAGATTGAAAGTGATCTCCAGGGGATGTGTTTGAATAGAACTGCTCAAATTTAGATCGTTTGTTGGACTGGGCATCATTCACTTGTGTCTAAGGGTTATTCTTCTATTCCCTTTTGTGTTCTCTTTAAATGCATTTCACATATTTACCACATTAGAACTTAGCAAACAAAACAGAAAGACAAGGTTTGCAGTTTTTTCACTTCTGTGGTTGTTTATTATTATTTGTATTTTTCATATTTTTTTAGTACATTAGACTCAAAACTGAAGGTGCATGGAAATGGCTGCTTTCTCATTGGTTGTGCTCTTTCTGTCCAGCCTGTTCACTGATTTCAGTCTCCAGAATAAGTTAGATAAACATAAAGTTCTTTTCTGTCATTTTTTTCTCCTTCTTGGTATTATTGTCCTCAGGGCAATATAATCCTGTTTTTAAATAGCACTAGAAAATATGAATGAAGGAACAAAATATATGAATTCTTAATCTGCAGAAAACCATTGTAAATAACATGAAAAGACTTAGACCCAGCAAGTTGTTGCTTAGCATAAGAGAAGTTGTGTTGAGGGTGATGGACCACTGATCTAGATTAAAGACAATGATGTGGAAATGATTGTTCTGAGCAAAAAGGAAAACAGAATGAATATATCCTACAGACATCATTTTGATTTTGTTGTTGGTAGAAAGCTGACAGTTCTCATGCCAAATGTATGATTTTGGGTTTTTTTGCATTCCAATATTCCATCTAGATTTTTGAACTGCTTTGAGGATTTTTAGGGGGGTTTTTCTTCCCCAATCTTGCCTGATCCTGTTTTGATTTTAGTTTTTTTATGGATTTGAGTTGGGTTTTTTTCCCTCAGAATTTTCCGTAGGAAATATTCTTCTTAGCATCTTCAATTTCTTGTAGTGATATTATCCAGCTGTTCGAGAGTCTTCTACTCAAACTTAGTATCACTAAGGTGAAATTTCCTCACTGCCTTGCTTTGGCTTTCATAAATGTTAAGATTTGGGACCGAGAGAGAGAAGAGGTCACCAAGAATTATTTGCTCAGAACCTCATTCAGGGGGCTTTCAAGTATCTCCAAGTCTTAAAGCACTGGAGGCTGGAAGAACACTCATCACATATTTTTGAAACAGCTATAAAAACAAAACCCACAAAAAATAAACTGATAAATTGATAACTGCCAAGATGAGTTTCATTAGCAAAATGTATTCTCATTCACACTCCGTGTTATTTTCTGCTAGCTTCCAATGCTACTGAAGTAGGTCAAAAAATGCTGAAAGAATGCTAAGGAAAAAAACAAAACAACTACTCCATGACTTGATAAATAGGCTGGGAAAAAAATACTTGAAAAATAAATAAGAAAATGATAATGCTCCAGCATGATCAGATTCAGGAATTGTTCTCCTGGATTATATTCTGCTTTTCTCAGACAGTGTGGAATTTTTGGTTTTTGGTTTTTTTTTTATAATTTTATGTTTAAGAAACAATGGAAAGAAGATGAGTACCTTTCAGCAGATATGTAATGTGCTTTCATGGTTAAACCAGTTTGTATGTTGTATGTAGAAAATCTTTTAATATAAATTTCCTCATTTGCATTCTTGGTTAAGTGTGCTGGCTAATGTTTCTATATTTATTAAGCTTTACTAGGGTTTTTTTATGATTTACTGCAGAGAAAAATCATCTGACACAGAAAGGCTGGAATAGGTAGTGTTGTATCCCTGTGCATAATCAGGGCTCAAGTTAGTTGAAGAATAACAAAATCCTCCTAAAACTAGTAGATGTAAATAAAACCTTTCTGATATTGCCAGGGTATTTAGCTGGAGAATGAAACTTTGAGCTAGGGATAGAGTAAAACTCCTTTAGGTGAGAAGTAACAGATGTTTGTTTCATTATTTTATGTAGATCTTTATATTCAGGACATCACACTGTCCAAGCCTATCATGGAAGGACTAATCAGTACTTATTTCACAGGGAGGTATTGATGATTTTGTAATAAGTGAACTTCTGGGTGTTTTTTTATTGTGGTTTTGTTCTGTTTTAAATTTGCTGTATGATTGGTATTGGTGCTGCTAAATGTAGAATCTGCTAACCCACAAACTGGTCACTTAACACTGAGATTTCCTTTCTCCTGCTTACTGTAACTCCAGGCTCACATCTCTAGATTTAAACAGTGCAATGATATTAGTTTAGCTCTCTATACTGCCCAAATACATTTAACAGTCACAGATTTAAAAAAAAAAAATTGTGACTATATGAGTTTCTAGCATGCATGAAAACAAAAAAATGCAAAATATTTTCAAGTGGGCCACATGCCTATACCAATTCTGTCTCATCTGAGTGGGAAAGATTTGGAGAACTGTAATTAGTGAACTCTCAGCATACTTAATTTTCCCTTTGCAAAAATAAATACCAAACCAAGCAACAAACCAACAAAACCCCCTCAAAATAGAAAACATTTTTCTCATTGCTGAATTAATTTTGTGTAATATTGCCACTCTGATGTATCTGTAGCCCTTATCTGAAATGTTTTAGGGGAGAGGAAAAGAGGCCAGCACAGTTAAAAATGAACTTAAACAGATAAATTGGGCACAAATGTGATGTACCGACAACTTTAAGTGGCTGATTACAGCTTGCTTGCCTAATAAGTGCAGCAGCTGTGCTAGGGTAGAAAGAGGCTGTGATGATGCTGCCACTATTAAAATAACAGTAAATAAACTAGTTTCTCCCTTGCATAGTATTCTCAATTTCTACCTTATTCACTTTTCAAGTAAGGGTTTATAACATTTGTGTTACAATAGTGGCTGAGTGTACAGTTAGGAGGAGTGTGGTTTTTTTAAAGGCATGGTATAGACCCCTTTTCAGTATTTAACATCCTAAAGAAACAAAATTGCTAAATTAGACCAAGGCACTGAGAACCCAGGTGACTTACACAATGTCAAACAAAAAGTCATCCCAGAATAAGGAGTTCAGCTTAAATCTCTCATCCTTTGCCTTTACCTTAAGTATATCCAGCAACTGGCTTATCTCTAAATGGTGGGTAAATTAAAGAGGTATTGTAAAGTTGCTAGATTCACATTTGAATGATTTTTTTCTTATATCTAGCTATAACCTCAGTGCAAACCCTTATTAAAATAATTCATTTCCCCCCACATCATTATGTGAACCATTATCAGCATAGAAAGGCTCATGAGGTTACTGACAAAAACAAAGCAGAACATGTGAGCTATGAAAGAAAACACTCCAGAGCTCAAATTTCTCTTTCAAGCTTCTCAGGAGGCATTAGAAACAATGGGAAAATATTATAAAAGTCTCATTTTAAGAGGTGTTGAACTGCCACATCTGTTGGAGATCAGCAGGAGCTACAGATGCTGTGTGCCTCAGTACATCGAGCCAATCATTTTAAATATAGTTCAATCATTGCCATCTTTAAGACAATAACAATAAGGCAAGTTATATCCTCCTTCTACTAAGCATTCCATTAACCAAAGAACATCATCTCTCTTGGGGTACAGTATTCATAGGTGGCATTACTTATGGCCAGAGTAGCAATTTAAATGGGAGGAAACCCCCCAAATCCATCCTGCCGTACAAAGGTTCAAATGTCAGAAGCTCCAGGGAGAAACTTCAGGCACATGACAGTATGTATGAGCACTGACATTTAGAAGCACTTTGATCTTTTAAAGCAGCAGCAGCTGAAACTTCAGCTGTCCACCAGGGCAATGTGTGTTGATGTTGAAGCAAGAGTAAAAAATGATGTCTGGCATGTTACAGGTGGAACTGCCTTGGAGATGGAGCAGACTTTATCTGTAAAAAGTTCTTTAAATCTGTTGCTGTTTTCCTTTGGGATCCCTTTACCTTTTGGCAGAACCAAACAATGGATGAATACATCTTCACAATCTCCCTGTTGAAAAGAGGTGATTACTCTTCTATTGTAGCATTTCCAAAGTGGTTCACTTTGAACTCTTTTGTAGCCACTACACAGTATTTGCTTTGCATGACTTTTTTTGTTGGTGCAAACGTCAGCATATTCAAGCTCTGAGGGATTTGTTTGGAGAGTTTTGAAAGACAGGATTTTTTGTCACCTCTCTCTCCCCTTTCCTAGCAGAGTTAGAGATTTGTGTGTATGTCCTGCAGCTCTGTTGGGGGGTGGGTATATTCTCATGATGTTGTAATAATTTTCCTTCCTCCTCATCACCCTTATCCTTGTGCTAGTTTTATCAGCAACATCAAAATATTAAATAGCTTGATCACCCAATGACATGAAGAGCAAGCAATTTGTTATTAGTAGTTCTACATGTACAAAAGTATTATCTTCACATCTGCAATGCTCACTTGACTTTATCCTCTTCCACAGCTTCATAACAGTTTTCACCGTTTCTACCATAATATTTTTTTTCTTCCTACCAGTAACTTTTGGAGAGCAAAAGAAAGAGCAATTGCCTATGTCTAGAAGTACTCTCAAGTTGTCAACAGACTTATTATTTTGGCATTTAATGAAAAGACTATAAAGCTCAAATCCATGAAAGAAGAGTGACTTAGAGCATGAGGCAGGAGGCTTGAGTAATCTGGTGGTAAAGGGAACCAAAGAGAAAAGCTGCTACTTTGCACACCAAAGTTCTGAAAAACTGCATTCTGCATAAACATTCTTTCCCGTGTCCCTCACCTATCCTTTCTCAATCGTTTAATCCTAATTATTCTTGTGAAATGTCTGAAAAAAGGAAGCTATAGAGTACTATTGTGGGTAGAACAGAATGTATTCTGCTCTTGAGTTAAGAATTATCATCAGCAAAAGCACTTGTCACCGAATCAGGGTTAAGACCTTAGAAACCCATTCAGTAGGAGGGTTAAAAACTAGGTGGCTGCTTGAAGCAGGTGCTCTTCTTAAAGAAAGCTCTCTAGTCTACAAGTCCCTCTCCAGACCATTGAGAAGATTTAGCCATTACCTCTGGTTAATATTCCCTTCTGTGATGAACATTTTGCTGGTTTTTTTGTGGTTTTTTTTTTTTTTTGACATGTAAAATACAGTTTGAGTTTTGTTTGTTTAATGTTAAAAATATTTGTTTTGTTATTTGTCAGACATGTCTACAAGAATCTTGGAGCTTGACATTGAGAAACTGATCTGTTTTTGGAGTGTGAAAATTGAGGATTTCCATTCTATACATATTTGAGTAACAAATTCTTAACACAAAAAGTCTTTGAGAAGTCTCATAAGGGAAAGTTGCCATGGAAACAAAAAAAAATTGTTCATTTTTATTCATGAGTTATAGTAAGGGAGGGATAGGTCTAATTAAAGCTGCTTCATTCCTATTTATCCACAAATATCTACATGAAAAAAATCTTGCCTCAAGTGAAGTCCATTCCTCAAAAGCATACTGGTTTTCCCATGTACTCCAAAGAAGTAAGTAGTCTGTACTTATCCATGACAGCAGTGAATACTAAATATTCTAAATTAATTAGTCTATCTTAGATGTATATTTGGTGAAAAAAATTAATCACTGTTGCCCATGAAACAGCATTTCTGAATACACTATTGCGAATATATACCATACATGAGATAGTAAAATAGTTCATACAAATGAAAAGAATGAGACACAAGTACACTTTCTTTTTGTGTTAGTGTACATGTGTAAAATATCAGCCTAGGGTTGATGTGACTTGTGTTTCAAATTACTGAATAATTGATGCTGCCGTCTTCTGAGTTTATCTAAAGATTGCTTAAAGCTCTGCTGTTTCCATCTGTGTGAAAGATGTTAGTTCCAGCTTTTGTCTTTATCTACTCCATATCTAGTCTGTTTTCTCTTTGTCCTCTCTAATCCAGCATTGATGCATGTATGCATCAGCTCATTTTGTGTGGGGTAAATTGCATTCCTATTGTTTAGGTGCTACATTGCACTATCAAATATTTAATTACAAATATGCATTGTTCTTCTGCTACCTGAAGTTTGCACTGAGGTTCTTTTCCCCTTCTGCTTCACATTCTATTGTCTGGTGGGCAGTAGGATTGTACATGTGGCCTTATTCTGCCACTTGGACACCATGTCAGTGATATTTTGTTCCTCAAATAATCTTAGAGCTCAGCTGCAGCTAAAACCTGAGTAGTGGTACAGAATCTTGTTCCCATACTCATCTCCCTTTGTTGTGTCAAAGGGAGTTTTCATTTCTCATTTCTGAATTTATTTCTTCGAATATGTTGTAGTTCACAGTGGGACTCCAATGGGTTGAAAATTTGGTTTAAGACATAAAATTATATTGGGGCTTAATGGATTGCATGAGATTGTTATTGCTATCTAAATAACAACTTTTTTTTTTTTACCTTTTTTTTTTTTTTTTTTTTTTTTTTTTTCCCAGAGATGGCATTTGCCTCTTGCACTATGCAATAATTCTCTGAGATTTCCTTCAGATTATAACGCTTTTTGAGAATCACACACTATATGGAACATCCAAGTCAGTAATTTCCTGGCTATTGAGAGATTTTTTTCATAAGACTCACAAAACTGGACATATCAACACGGCATTCAGCATTCACTCAGATTTGTTCTAAAATATATTGAAGTTGGTTTGCCTAACCAGACATCACCTGAAAAAAACTTCTCACTTTTTTTCCAATTTTTAATTTTTTAGAAAATCTCTCAGCTTTGTCCCACATGGAAATGGACAAAAAAAGAAATACCAAGTGTTTCTTGTGTTATAGTCTGAGTATAAGAAATTTAAAAAAATTGTACAGGGGATGCATCTAAGGCTCTGGATTAATACAATTTGTGCTGTGAGTTTTCTCTTTTCACCTTTGATGACTTCAGCTTCTACTGTCTCAGCCTGGGACTTAGGTTGTATTTCATATTCTGAGGAGCTGACTTTGAAACTGACCTAATTCCTTAAAAATAAGAAAAGCAGAACTGATCACTGGGGCTTCTGTTTCTTTGCTATAAGCATAGCTTCACTTGTCAGAAAAAAATCAAGAGGCAGGAGTGCAGAGCTAGCCAAAATCACAATCGTTTTCAAGCTTATAATCTAAAACTGTATATTCTTTGTAATATAAACTGCATAGATTATAATTTCAATTTTTTACATTTACATAAGCCTATTTTAGTTCAGCTTTCTGTTTCTGCATTATTTCTGCTCAATTGCTATGATATTTGACGAAAAACACAATGTGCATTTTGACTTCTATGCAGGAATTATTATTATTAGTATGATTGCTATTGAGTGGAATGTAAGTAATCCACAGGTGAAAAAATGAAAGGGGAGGAGAAAAAAAAAAAATCTCTCTTCATGAATCTGCATGGGTTTTGAAGCATCACTAACATAACACCCACTAATATTTACAATACCTTGTATATAATTGCACTGCAATCATGTTCTATTATAGATAGAGTGCTTGCATATTTCTTTTTGCTCTCCTGTTGCTTTGCAAGCAAGCAAGATGAATGCTACTGCTTTTAGCTAGAGTTTAGCCCCTAGAAATATCCAATACCAGCATATAATTCTAGATCTTAACCTGAGTAGGTACATTCAGAATGTTTCTTATTGGGGGAAATTGAAATGGACACAATAACTAAAATCAGAAAAAAACAAAATTACAGTCAATGTTTAGTTAAGATCTAAAATAACAGAGGGAGTTTATTTCTTGAATAGCTTCTCTGAGTTCAGTGAGACTGCATTAAAAGTAAACAATTGTTTTATTGAGAATTAGAAGTGTCTTCCTTACTCCTGTCTCATCTACTAACTGGAAAACTGTGGGAATCTGACTTTAGTGAGCTTGATACCAAACCCACAGCAAAGAAAAATAGAGAAAATCTATTTGCAAGATTTTTTTTTTTAATTGCTATTGATGAAACATCCTCAGCTAAATGAGCCTTAAGATGAGCTTCCTGTTTCTGGTCTAAGGCTAATTTGGAATTGTCCAATTGCATAAGTAACTTTCAAGGAAAAGAAGGGTAACTTTGTGTGTATGCCAGATGAAGATGCAATTAGTGTTCCATGTCTGTGTGATACTGCTCAAGGGATAAAAGGGGAAGTGCACCCCTAGTTTTTAAACATTAGGAAAATACCATAAAGGATGTGTATATTTAGATTTTGATTACTCCAGAAGTAAACCAGAAGAACAACACAGCCCCCCTATTAACCAGGCAAAGATGATTTTATTAATTATCCAAATGTTAATTAGGCCTAGGAAAAATGAATATGTGTATTAAGCAATGCATATCTCGTCTAGTATAAATGCACACAACTTGAAATGAACTCTGCTGCACCATTGAAATCCAGTGTAAATTTAATATTTTGGTTTTGCCCCATGTCATAAGAAATATTCATCAAAAGACCACATGATTCAGGAAATAATAACAGTGGTTCAGTGCCATATAGAAATTCATAGTTCCCCTTCATTTTATTCTTTCAATTTCTCTCCATTGCTTTCTCTTAACTATTGTCTGGTTCTCCTCAATTTTCAATAATTTTATGTACTTCTGTTTTTCAGGTGCAAAGCTTCATGGGACTGATATATTCTTTGACCTTTCCTAAGAGAGAACATTTGCAATCTTATTCCATCTCTGGTAGCACTACAATGTGCTGAGTCATATTCTCCCTCCACCAAAACACACACAAAGATTTTTCAGGTTAATCTCACTTTTGCCTTGGTTAACATGCCAGAGAATAGTTGAAATCTAGCTTAATTCAAGCATTTCAAGAAAATTAATTTTTAAAAAATGGAAGTAGCTATAGTAATTAAAAGAAAAAAAAATCTCCATCCAAACAAAAGCAGAAATGCCCAAAGCTCATGCATCTCACACAGGAGCATGTTTGTTACCTACAGCCACACCTGAGAATTCCTGCTCACGGTTGCATGGTGCACCTACCTGAAAGCGGCCTGAGAAGGGCTCAAATCACTGATAAGGACACTGGGTTTATCACAATCCAAATCATGTACAGCATGTCCCTTATCTTATCCCAGGGTCCAGCCATGAGGATGAGACTCCAGTGCTTCCTCCCAGGAGACTGCAATTCTTTCTGCACAGCAGCTGAACCCACGAGCAGTTGTTGCTCTGGGATCTTGTGAGGAACTTTCTAATGAATAGCAAATGCTCTCCTTCATGCTGTATTTCTCCCACCAATTCCCTGCTTTGAACCAAAAAATTTCAATTATTTAATCCAATCATTATCCCTTTGTTTTCATGTTGCTGATTATTTCCTGCAGGTATTTTTGGGCAATAATCTCCAGGCAGGATTGTCTCTTCATCTTACTTTTTTGTCATTAGCATCAGTCATGTCCAGTCAATTCCCCTCCTTGCACTCATTGTGATCAATGTAGATTCCTATTTATTTTAGCCTTAAAGTCCTTTTGAAATTCCCCTTATTCTCTTTACTGTTTTCCACATATTACTAAGTAAATTGAGTGATAGCTTCATTTCTGCTGGTCCACAATTGGGTAGCTGCTTTTGCCATGAAAGGTCTTTCTTGCACAGGAAAGGTCAGTGTACATGGAATTACCTTTAAAATCTCTTCTTGTTGCTGTTAAGGGGATTTGCTGTATTTTAATTCCTTTTTTTATTATTATTATTATTAGGGTTTGGTGGGGTTTTTTTGGGTTTTTTTTGGGTTTTTTTTCAGAAACTTTCAAAACTTAGTTGGAATTATGGAATCAGGCTGTATTCTGAATAAAGCTGAGAGTTCTAGTTGTGTTCCTCAGTTTGCTGTAGTTGATGCTTGAGTTGTCAGGTCTACAACATGAAATGCCAATACTTCTTGGAAATCATACATTTCTGTAATTATTGTTTCATTCAGCTCACAGCAGTGTTGGGAGGGACTTCATCCTTCTCCTGAACAGTATCTTTCACATTCAACCTTTAGCAGAGTGGCTGTGTGTGAAGTAAGGGCATGATTCCATTAGCTATTTGAGCTCATACGCCCTTGTCTATCTGAAACACCTCTGCTTTCCCATTTCTGAATTCAGATTCCTGACAGGACAGCTGGAAGAAGTTGGGTTTGTTTTTTTTTTTTTTTTGTTTGGGTAGAGTATTTTTTGGGGGTTTTTTTGTGTTTTTCTTTGTTTGTTTGTTTTTGTTTTGTTGTTGTTGTTTTTAAATAACTATATTATTTATTTTATTTCAGTCTTCCAGAAAATGAAAACTAGCTTTAAACGCCTCAAATTTCTCAGGTACCATTTCCCTAAGGGAGAGGGACAGGGGCGGAGAAAGAAAAAAATATATCAACAAGTTAAGAAAAAAAAAATTTAAACTCCCAAGGAAAAAAAACAACATAAAAACCAGGAAACAAAAAAGGAAAAAAAACCAAACCAAACAAAAAGAAACAAAAAACCCCAAAACAAGACAAAACATTTCTTGACTAGGAGTTCTGGGCAGGAAAGGAAGGGAATGTTTCTCCAGTGGTTACTCTTGAAAATATTGTATAGAATTGAAAGTAGGTAAAGAATGATACATGCAAAAGTAAAGATCTAGGATTTTAATTTGGTTTTCCAAGGTTACAAAATCTTTTATCTCTTGCTGATGACCGCTAAGTCTTAATTGAATCTGATAATCAAGCCTGGGATCTGAGTGAGACACATGTCATCCAAGACACAGAGGTGATCAATTCTTATTGCTTTCTCTTCAATTTAAGCATCTGAACATCCTGTGGTGCCTTGGGCATTTCTGAAACCAAGCAACTACCAAGTTTTTTTGTAGAGTACTCCAAATGCACTTGGAATGAAATGGAATGGAATAACATGAATTCCATAAAAACGGAATAATACATTTGTTTCGCATTACTTCCATCATAACATCCTAAAAGACAACAAATTTCAAATCATGTGCTGAGATCCCACAATGGTTTTTAGATGTTTTTTTACGCAATATGGAGGTCTACAAGGAGCTTGTCTCTAACTAAGGTTTGTTAAATCTTTCTTCATTAGATACAAGATTTGAAGAGCTAATTAATCTATAATGCAGAGTTTGCTTGCTGATTGAGGAGTTTTTTTGTATTCTGCATAAACAAAAGGAAGAAGTGTGGTCTGACAATTTAACTCAAAATGTAGTAGGAGAGAATAACCCTGAAAATTGTCCCTTTCTCCCTTCCTTCAGTCATCTTCTGCATATCCTCTTTCAAAGTACAGATTGTTTTGTTACATTTAAAACTATTATCCAGTGGAGAAGAAAAAAAATAAACCAGCATGAAGACATTTATAACTTTAAAATAGTCAGGTTTCTTGTGTGATAATAATCTACTGGAATGCCCAGAGCTATTAACAACAGAGAAACAGTTTCTGATTTACTGGTTTCTTTCTTAAGGCAGAAAAAATTCAACTTGCTTTAATTGTAGCTTTAGCATCTACCAAAAATACAGATTTTGTGTATGCTGTGTACATATTGTATAGTTAGGTACACCATGAAATAGAATACCAGCAGATATGTGGAAAATGGAAAAAGAATTTTTAAAAGCTTACTCTGATAACACTTTCTGATAGCTATGTGCAAATGGTACTATGACTTCTTCTTTATGGTGACAGGAAATGATTTTCAGGTTGTGTCAGATAATAAAGCATAAAAACAAAAGTAATCCTTTACTCAGTGGATTTTTGCACTTTATTTCCTGGCAAGGACAATATCTTTAAAAAACACCACATGTTTTCAAAAATGTTTTAAAAACCAGTAGTACAACAATAGGATGCATATTCTGTGAATGTAAATCACAGACATTACATGAAGTGATGTGTCAGTGCATTCAGTGATCAGACATAGCATAAAAAGGGCCTGGATCCAGAAACCTCTTCTCATCTGGAGGGTGGGGGGAAAAATGGTTTAATTTTACCCAGAATTTTGGGCAGAGATAGTTTGACAAGAGCAGTAAAGAAATTTAAATAGTCAAGAAAAATGTGGTTTTAGTTGAAGCTGAAATGAGGGAGTAACTGAATAACATGTGCATCTCAAACCTCTGTCTTGGCTGCATGTTCTGATGTAAATTGAACAAAAACACCACTTCCCCCCACCCCCCTTTTTTTTTTCTTTCACTCTTGTCCTCCTGGAACACAAAAACAGTAAAATCCCTTGCCTTTTTTAACTTGGGGGCACCTTTCAGGGTCTCATTTTTAGATTTATTTTTTAAAGTAAATATCTAAAAATTTGTGTTTGGACAAATATTGGAATAAACGATGACAAGAAAGCAAGTCAAATCTGACTTGAACCTGTTTCAATAAAAGTTTTCTCTTCATGAGTAATGTGATTTTGATCTCAGAGCATTAGGGAAACAGGATAGAATGGCATTTCAAATGCCAAAAAGGCATTCAGTTCAAAATATTTGAGTTCTTTAGTGCAACCTCCTGTTGCATGAGGAAGTGTTGCCATGTATTTTTCACAGTATATAGCTTCAGCTGGCGATACAGTTTCAATTTCAACTAATACAAAAATCTATTAATTTGGTTTTTGTAGTGCAGTATAGTTTGTTGCTGTTTTTTTCAGGGAATGAGGGGGTTTTTGTCATCAAAATTCTCTTCTTCCAAATACATATTTATAAAGGGCAACCACTATATTCTCCCTAAGACAATTCTCTGTTCTGTAAGAAAATGTCTGGGCATTAGATACCTGACTTGGTCTTTCCAGCTGCAAGGTTTCCAGTTTCCTATTAAGGATTCTCTCTGAGGAATGGTGCTTTCTCTTCACAGGAGATGATTGAATCCCCCAGGGCCAGCTGTAACTTCAGTGTTTGGGGCTGTGCTCCAGCTTGTTTCCCTCCTTGCTGGATTTCCTGCTCTTGGTCATTCCCAGCAGGATTTACATCCTCAGCCGATTGCCAGAACATCTAACCTGGTTTATATTGACCCTCGAGCATTTACACCCTGAAAGTGACAAAGTGGATTCCCAAACATGAAAAAAAAAAAAGTTGATTGACTGTTTAGTTTTGGTTTGTTTTGTTTTGTTTTTTTTTTTTGTTTTTTTGTTTTGTTTTGTTTTGTTTTGGTTTTTTTTCTTACAAAAGGAACAAAAACCCCAGGTTTTTTACTTAATAGTTTTCCCAGCTTTGTGGTAAAATGCTATTGCATGTCTGGTTAAAACAACGCATTATAAGCAAGATAAAAAAACCTGATGAACTTGACATTTCACTGACTACTCTCTCTCTCTTACTTGTGCTGTACAGGCCAAGTCCCACAGCTTAGTGAAAAAAAAAGTGGAATCAGTTGAATTTCTTACATGAAGAATACAGCAGGGAAAAAAAGAAAAGGTGGAGGATCGTGGTTAGTTTATACTGAATTACCTAAGAGAAAAAAAGAAATTATTTCTTTTGTAACTTAGAACCCTGAGGAAAAGAAAACACAGTGATTGGATGTTCCCGTTTTATTATTTTTTTAAATTTTATCATCTTTTGTATATTGAATGGATCTTTTTTTTTTCTTCCCTCAAGTGCTCTGATACATTACAACTTATCAATGCATCTTAGCAGAAATCTTTTGAATATGCAAGCTGATAATGCTCTGCAACATTGAATTTCTTAATAGTTCTTGGTCTATTTACAGAATATATTACAGAGGTTTGGAGTTTGGAATACTCCCTTAACAAGTTCCTCTTTTATAGCCCAGGTTCTTTTTATCTCTTGGCATTCTGTGCAACATCACTTGTTTTTGGCAAGATTATTTCATCACCATTTTTACTCTTCTAAAATATTTCACAGCTTTCCTCTCAGTTTTGGTTTGTTGTATTCTCTATACTCTCACTTTAATGCATTGTTTTAGAAGGATCACCTCTTCGGATGTCAGCAAATTTAAAACAAACAAACAAAAAAAACCAACAAAAATAAAAGTTTTCAGTTTGAAGACACAATATAAGTAAAAGTAGTCAGTTGAGCTACCTTGTATTGAAGGTTTCACACTTTAAAAAAAAATCTGGATGGTGACTTGGACTGTAAATAAAGATAAAATATAACTTCACCTCCGTGTCAGGCAAGACCTGAAAATACATAAGCTGAAAATCACTGAGTCATTCCTCAGGAGTTTTCAAGGGACTTTTTGGGAAAAGGAGGATGGTAGTTTTTGAGGTTTGGTTTGGGATATTTGGCAGGGAAGGTGGGTGAAAAATCAAGGTCAAAAAGATGCAAAGCTATCACACCATTTATTTCAATATTAAAAACACTAATTCCCTTTCTGATTCTTATGCCTAAAGATTTTGGCAGTGCTCAGTCTCCAAGAATATGACAGAAAATAATTGAAAAACAGCCACTATATACAGCAAAATCCAAGTAAAACGTAAAATAAATCCTACTATAGGACTGTAGCAGTGATCTCACAACATTTTTGATCATATACCTCTATCAGTAAAATATTTTTAAACACACACCCTGGGTTGCATATATATGTGTATATATATATATGCACTCTCAGTTATTTATATATTATACATGTGTCTAATTGCAATAATTATGTATATTATAAGCACAACACAAAAATAGAAATTTAAAACAGATGAGGTAAAGATTAAACATATATTAATAATTCTATTAACAGTGCAAAGAAATTAATTGAAAAAATATTTAATAATCACTATTGTAAACAATATGGTTTAATATGCTTAATTTTTTAAAAAATTCTGGTGTAACATCTTGCTTGAGCAATTTGAAGCTCTGTTTCTAAATTTTGATACTTTTTACTGACTGTCATAGCTGAGAAAAGATAGCTCAAAATTACATGGATGCATAATTTTTCTGTGCTTGCTAAATAATGACACTAATTTTTCAATCCCATTCATTAATTAATAAAGTTGTTTTGGTTTTTTTTATGGAATTTCAGCTAGTAAATGTTTCTCCACCCCAGTGTGATTGTTTTCCTTGCAATTTAATTGAAAGGTACTGCATTTCTGTATTTTTAACAAATGGCTTCAAAACCCATTGAAACTTTTCTCTTTGAGAAGTTTTAGACATGTAGAAAATTCTGTTTCCAGGCTTTTTATGTATACAGATATGCGAGTTTTCGTAAGTGACACATTCTTTCCAGCAATAAAATCCCTTAACAATGAAATTATTTCCCAATCTCACTTGTCCAAATGCTCTCTCTGTAGCATGAGGTTCTTTGGAACACCAGTTAATTTTTCACTCTTTGTTAAGACATCACCTTTACCTTGAAGGTACACATTAAATCTGTTTATTTTTTTTTTTTTAATATCTGCTATGTAGCAACCTGCTGACAACCACTTGTCAACACAGAAAAGCTCAGCAAATACAGAACACTTGTCCTTTTTAGAAGAAAAAATGAATAACTTATCTTTAATTTTGACAACTCTTTTAAGCACTTTGACGTGAGATGACCAGGAAACCATTGTGTGGCACAAAAGATTTTCATGGGCACTCCCTACCTCAATACAAATATTGTAAATACTGTACTATTTAAATCTCTTTCTAAAATTCACCACTTTGGTGGCATACTGTAGAATTTTGTGTACTTCTGGCTGCTATTTGTTTGCTGCAGCAGTTTCTGTATAAATTATGTGGTGAATGAATTCTATGGGTGGTGCTCACTGTAACCTTACTCTGGGAACCTTTTTTTATTTTAATAAAAGCAGCCATTCCATCAGTGTTTTCACTTGCCAAGTTTTTCCATGGAACATTATTTTTGTTAAAGAAGTCACCATTGAGAATATATTTTCTCCAGTATTTTTTTTCCTTTAGTGGCTTACAAAGCAGTGGCTCTTATTGTATTTCGTTGCTGAAACAGCATCTAGTAAATACCATAAACTGAGATGTGTTAGAAACAAAGTGCACTTTCAGCCAATTGTATAGCAAACCTATTTAAAAATTCAGTAACATTTTGCAATCTATTTCACCATTATATTCTGAAAAAAAGGGAATGCTTTATAGTTTGTTGCCATATTGTTTTCTGCATATTTCAGCCATTTCCACCATGGAAGATTTTTGCCTTTTGCTCTTAAGAAGAAACCTCAGAAAAGGCCTTTGAACATTTATGATTAAGTTTAGGGAAGTACAGGGTTGAAAATCACATGACTTCAGATTTTTTTGATTACATCTGTTTGCATTGTCATCATTGTTGCCTTAGGGAATGACTGAGAAAAATCTTACCAGCTATTAGGAGTAAGAGAAATGTCACCTCTGCCATTTTTCTTTTGTTTGCTTGTCATCGCATTAACATTATTTTCCTTGTGAGAAATGTGTCCATTTTGTGAGAGTTTTTTTAGTTAAAGCAAGATAATATAGTCTGTAAATCTGCTTTCACAAGGGCATGTGAACTGCAATGTGTCACAATATGCTGAGAGTGAGCTAACAACTGAGGGTACCATTGTTAATTAACATTTTCCCTAGTTCAAGTTCCAAACTGGAAAGCCTATTGTATCCTGTGGTGACAGAAGGGGGTGAAGTGTTTTCAGTATTGTCAAGCCCAAACATTCAATACATTCAAAAGGCACAGAAGAAGCGCCAGAACAGCAGACTTAAAAATAGCAATTAGCAGCTTACCTCTACTTTTTTTTTTTTTTCCTTCTCTTTCCCTCTGGTTTTGGACTGCAAGGCTGATCTTGAGTCATGAATTTACAAACTTGCTTCCCTAACTATGGAGATTAGAAAAATATATAATATACATATATATATAATGTATTATTATTATATACAATGTTATTTATATTAATCCTTATATTTAATTTTATTTATTTATTTTATATTTTCTCTTTTCTTTATTAAAATTTTTATTTTTATTATTTATATAATAGTTATTATATATTATATATTATATGTTATATATAAACTATATATAACTATAAATATATATACACACACAATATAAATATATACACACACATGTGTGTATGTGCATATATGCATATATGTGTATATATATATCTATACATATGTACTTTTATAGGTTTATATATACATACATAGAGAGGTAGAGGGAAGGGAAACATTCATAAAATACCTGTTTCAGAGACTTGTGGTTTTTAAGAAAATCAGACACCTTGAGTGTCATGATAAAATCTTGATAGTTTTCAAGACTGTGTTTTGTTTCTTTACATGTGAGAGAAAAAGAGGGATTTTTTTTTTTCCCTTCATGTGGAATCTGAGGAGATCCTTAATGGATCATGTCTAATGTAGTTATTTATACTCTGAACTTTCTGTGAGTTGTGGTTCTGACAGCCCCTCTGCCTGTGCAGACCCCCAGGAGTGGTTTCCCTGTGGAAGGGGAGCTGTGAGTGTGACTCTGGCCACCCCATCCCCTGCAGAACCCCAGGAGTGGTTTCCCTGTGGAAGGGGAGCTGTGAGTGTGACTCTGGCCACCCCATCCCCTGCAGAACCCCAGGAGTGGTTTCCCTGTGGAAGGGGAGCTGTGAGTGTGACTCTGGCCACCCCATCCCCTGCAGAACCCCAGGAGTGGTTTCCCTGTGGAAGGGGAGCTGTGAGTGTGACTCTGGCCACCCCATCCCCTGCACTCTGTGGTGGTAGCCCGTGGCCAGCACACAGGCAACATGCACATGGTGTGTCTGGGGGTGCCTTGTGGAATATTTAGCTGCCCTGCTGGGTGCACAGGACAACTCATGCCCTGCAAAGCTCTCTCCAGTTGTGCCTACAGTGGCATTTACAAGTGTCAGACTCTTAAGGGTGGTGGGTCTGGTTTAAAAGCAGCTTCAGAAGACTGCACCAGCTCTGTCTGAGCACAGAGTTGCTTACAGGAGGTCAGTACAGAATTTAGGATCTAAAATTCATTCAAAGCTGATTGTAGAAGCACTGTCAAAACTGCCACAGTAGTTCAGTGTGCAGTGATATGGACTTATTTTAGTACTTTGCCCTTTATCTAGTAACACAGAAAGAAATGTTATTAACTGTGAATATCTTTTTAAGGTTATATATGCAGATATAAGATTTGGATTTGAATGCTTTAAACTCATTGGTCTATATCTGAGGATTTTTTTCTGTTAGTAGGGGAAAAGAAATCGTTTGGGCTGTTAACAAATGTCAGATGTAAAGGTTTTAGAAAGGCCAGTAGTCTATTGCAATTCTAAGGGGAAACAGAGACCTGGGATTCTTTAGTCTGGAGAACAATTAAAAAGAAGAATTGAACTTTTGTGTTAACCAGTAGACCCTGTTTTCCCATGCTATTTGTTTAAATATCTATGCTATTCTTCCCATGCTGTTTGGGTAAATATCTGACAGGAGTGAACTAAGATGAGGGAGAGATTCTCTTCCCACTGACTCCCAATGACAGAACAAGAGGCAATGGACACAACTTAAAATGCGTCAAATTCCATCTAAGCACAGAAAAACTGCAACTGTGAGGTTGGTCAAACATTGCCTAGAGAGGCAGTGGAGTCTCCATTCTTGGGGGTGTTCAAAACTCAGCTGAATATTATCCTGGACATCCTGATCTATCTGAGCCAGCCTGAGCAAAGGAATTTTGTACTAGATGATTTCAAAAGGTCCTTTCCAACCTAAGTGATTCTCTAAATTATTATTCTCTGTCACAGGAGATGTGCTAGAAGTCTGTCAGATATTTAAAATATTAGGTCATGAAACTCTGTAACCTCCCCCTGAAAAAAAAATAAAAATTACTCGAAGTAAGGTATTAAGAAATACTGAATTTTCACATTGCTGTTGTCTGGCTCCAGTATCCTGGATGGTCACCTGCAGTACAATTTTTGACAGGCAGTGGTAATACGCTAATACTTGTGTGCCATAAACACAAGCATTTAAAGGTGAGTTTACCACACTTAAGCTATCCTGCTTCACCAAATGAAGGAGAACAAGTCCTGAAGAATCTTTGTCAGAACATGGTAACACAGGGAGCAGGCATAATTTCTGTTCATTGTTTTAATCTGAGGCATGGAGCACTGACACATGCTGATTTCTTTAGGGAAAAAGACATATCAGGAAACAGTGATAAATGTGAGTAGCGAGATGTAAAAGGGTCTTTTTGCAGACAACATCACAATTTTACCTTTTGAGACACTTTGCAACCCTTTTTATCAACATGAATAATACATTGCAGTGATGAATTTCTCCTAGGCCGATTCACATTAGAAGAAACATTGCGGTGAGAGCAGATGCTGTAGTCATGATGGCACATTGAGAAATTGTCCATCAGATGGCATGGTAACAAACAGCTTTTGCAAACAATCCAAAATATATCTACAAAACAAAAACCATCCCACAGCCCACCTGCTCAACAGAAAATTCAGGGAAAAGCTTTCAATATGTCTTTTTAGACATACCCTCCTAGGAAGATGTTGATGAACTGGGGAAAGTCTGCAACAGATTGTTTTATAGAGGAGGAAAATACAAATATTGGTTGCTTTAGCACTCCCAGAAGTAGAATTATCCCAGCTTGCAAAACAATTCAGTCTTGATTACTTAGCAGGCTTTAAAAATGTTTTAAAATACGTCTGTCATAGCTACTGATAAGGAAACTATCAAGGACCATGTTATGTTATCCTGAATGTTTTCCCTAACCCAGAATTTCCCTTAAACTTTTTTATGAATTCCTGTTTTTAAGAGAACTGATGTAATATATCATAAGTTTCTCTCACCTGTATTATTTGGCGTGTTCACTAATTTGGTCTGAAAGCTACTGTTTTGTTTTGCTTATGAGTGCTAGTAAGGGGGAAAAATGCTTTGGGATGGTGGAAATGTGGGTAACAAAAAGTGAACAATCAATAAAAATTGAAAGTGTGTGGGAAGTGAGAAGCACTCACACTAAAATAAAAAGAATGGAAGCAAAAAATGAAACCTACTGCTCTCAAAGTATACAGGCATGGAAACTCAGGGAAAAATAAGGGGCAACATACTGAGGCATGAAAGAGCTGAAAAATAAATGTCAAGACAGAAGAAAATTCAAATAAAAAACCTGCAAACACTACACCCTTCCAGAATTGTAAGCTTACCAGAAGGTAGATATTTTAACAACAGAAAAAAAGAGCATCAAACACAAGGAGCCAAGAATGTGTGCTGACACACACTGTAGTGGGTCTGAGAGATACATGTGCCTCTCGTGACCTGAAGCAACACTCTCACTTTCGTTGCTTGAAGTCTGCCTCATTGTGTTTGGTATAAAAGTAGTCTGAGGGAAAGCTGGAAAAATAGACATATACGGTAAGATTTTATTTATTTATGTCAGCAGAAGAAGATGATATTGCAGCTTGAATAACAACTCTACCTTTCATGCAGGGTTAGTAACACGTTCAGCTGTTGGAATACAATACAGAACCATTGCAACATCTGAGCACTGTCACAGCCTTGAAACAGCCAGAAAGCTCTGTAGCAGCTCCTGAACCACCTCTTACAAATGAATATTTCTTGAGGTAATGTTTCTTGGGGAAGGCTAAGAGTTTTATTTTAGAACAAAGAGAAACTTTCTCATGCTCTAAATAAGAGCTTTATTGGTGTGAGATTTTGCTTTAGATTAAAAAATGCATTCATGAGGAACTTTAAAGGCAGTACATCAGCATTTGCCATGTGGGTGAACTCATGAGAATCATTTGCAAATATATATCAGATAATATTTAATTCATGTCTTCAGAACTCCCTTGCTCTGTCTGTCACTTTGTCTTCTCACTTTCCCCTGCTTAAGACTTCTTTTCTTTTTTTTTTCTTTTTTTCTGCTCGTGCAAGCTGCAGGGATTTATTGTGTTCCAAGTTTCAGCTGCAGACAGGTGCCAACACATGTAGGTAAGCACCATTTTCAACTCAGCTCTGCTAGCAGCCTTATGAAAGCTTTGTGAAGCTTTTTGCTTCAAATTGAAAGCACTGAACCCAACCATATATTTCAGAGGGGAAAGTACATTTCGACCTGTGTTGGTTCTGGCTGGGATGGAGTTAATTTTCCCCATAGCAGCACTCATGGTGCTGTGCTTTGCTTTGGCAGCTGGAAAGGTGTTGGTAACACACCAAGGTTTGTTGCTGCTGTTCATTATTATGACATTTGTCTTCCAGAGCAACCACAAGAGTTTCCAAAGCACAGCTTCCTGGGAAGTGGCTGGGCTGGTGGGACGTAGAATATAAATACCTGGGGACCTGCAACTGAATTAGAATCAAGTGGAATGGGACTTCTGAGTCAGGATGGTATCTTTACTTAAACCCAAATTAAAAAGTTGGAATACATCATAATTGCATCCTACCTCCTGAACCTGAAACAAATAGCATGGGAAAACAAGGTCTACTGGTTAACACAAAGGTTAAATTGTTATTTTTAATGCTTATGTGTATTCTTATATATGTATGTGTGTGCAGATACACATGCTTAATACACATATTAAAAAGACATTAAAGAAAAAAAGGGGAAATCCAAACCAATAACAATAAAGTCTTACACTCTCTTCCTATTTTCCTGCATTGCTATGCCTTCATTTAGCAAATGGGAGAAAATGCTGAAGTTATTAGATTTTTTTACAGCAAATAATCCTCAATAAAAGAGTACATTTGCAAAAAGCTTTCTTAAATTTAAAAATTTAGCAATCAAATATGAGTCTTCATTTGAGATACATTAATGCATAATATGTATCTCCTTTGGCTAGATATCAAAGCAGATTTGAGCAAGGTTTGTGATTACAAAAGCATCCAACCAATAATCTTTTATTTTTCTACTGATGTTTCGTGATAACTAATCTAAAGTAAATAGAATGCAACTGAACCGGGAATTGATTTAACCTATCTATATGCCTTGGTACATTAAATATTTACATAGGCAGCTTAGCAGTTGTGTCAGGTTTCCTAAAATATATTCCATATATTCCTAAAATATATAATTTGTGCTTTAATTGCCTGCAAATAAGAGCTGTGAGGATCTATGAGTCCTTAGAAGAGTATCTCTCACAAACATTTTGAAATAGATATGTTGTGTGGAAACCCACAGTAGACAAGGCTCAGAGTCAGTGTTTTAAGAATTTTGCCTCAAAAATCCCATTGAAATTCCATTGTACTCTTAGGGGAAAAAAAAAAAAAAAAAAAGAAAAAAGAAAAGAAAAGTACTTGAAAGAATGATCTGGAATTGTTTCCAGCTAGTCTGGTTTCCTGTGTGGCAAAAGTTTTGCAATTTTATTCATCATTTCCTATGGTTGAAGTTACATTTTTTTTTTATTAGCATGTTATCTGTGTTGTGTCAGGTCAAATTAAGGATTTTTTAACATTTATCTTGAGTTTTATAGAACTTCTGATTTAATCTACTTTCTGATTTCTCTTGAATATTGGTTTGCAGCTTCTTCAGTGAAGTATATGGATTCCCTTCTGTCCATGGTAGCGAAAGTTACTTACACAGATGTTAAAAGAAAAAAAATTGTGTGTGTGTGTGTGCCTGCATTTTAAATATTTTAAATTACAGGATCAGCAGAGTATAAAATCCTTCAATGTTCTTCTCTCTCATGGGTTTTTTTGTTTGGTTTTGTTTTTGTTATTTTAATTCTATACCAAGTATACAGTGTCAAAGAAGTCCAGAACTAGCACCAACTACAGCTAATAGGAAAATTCTTGTTGCCAATAGTGAATTTCATTTGAGACCAACTGAGTGCCCTTCTGGGTATGTTCTATGGATGGAGCAAAACTGTAAGTGGAAGGCTTCAGGAGCTAGAATGGTTGGTATGGAAAGAATTATAAAAGCCCTCTCAGTTCAGCTATTTGTGCTGCCCTCAGTAAAATGATCAGAAAAACAATCTCAGAAGGAATGGTGTGGTTTTTTGTTTTGTTTTGGGATTTTTTGTTTTGTTTTTTTTTTTTTTTCTGACAGGAAAACAGAAATTATTTTTGTAAATATATAGCAATGCAAGCCACAAAACAGCAAATGAAATAAAACCATGAGTGAACTGCACACCAACATTCTGCAGGACAAATTATGTCTCAAATATAGATTAAATCAATTTCATGCACAATTTATTAGGGTTGTCACGGATGGCCTGCTCTAAGTCAGGGCCTCGGTGAATTGAGTTGTTCACCTAAAGCAGTATTTTGTGGTCCTTTAGAGTAGAAATGAATTAGCATAGCAAAAAAAAAAAAAAAAAAAAAAAAAAAAAAAAAAAAAAAAAAGTTTAGCCAGAAAAGGGAGAAAAATATGTAACTTGAGAAGGGCATTTTTACTTTGCAAACTGCTGATTAGTTGCCCATAGGTAAAGAGATCACCACTCAATCTGAAACACTGATGATAAACATTATTCACAGCTTGCTAATGTGGCTGCTGTTGCAAGCCTGTCTTCTAAAAAAGACCATCTACTAAATTCAGAAAACCTCAAAGATTTATTGTTTGAAATTATTTTTAATTAATTACTGCTTAATCCTTTCACATAGCAGAGTTCAAAAGTATTACACAAAAGAAACAGAGGTTTGAACTGTCTTGAACCACAAATCAATATGATTTGTTATATACCATCATGCTTTTGCCGCAACAGAAACAATTCTCTAAAGACTACATACAGCACTGACTGCATTTTGTTTATGTCCTAGCTGAAATGAATTTTGCTGACATCACTCTTTATTTATTTCATATGAACCCCTCTAGGCCCAGAATTAGATGTGAGAGGGAGCGTCACCACTCTAGAGTGTCCCAGTAATGGCACAGAATATACATCACTGTGTGTTAGCACTGAAACAAAGTTGGCACAGACATTATGGCAAATTTAAAAATAACTCCTATGGTAGTAATCATATGCTGGAAAAATTATACTAAACTTACTCTCATCTTTTTAAAGTTCTAAAAATCATGCAAAATAATAGCAGGCAAATAGAGAATGGTGAAAGAGTCTTTTGATTTCAGATTCCTAATCTTCTCCTCAATGGGCCAGTACAGCTTCAGTTCACCCACCCAGCAGCAGTTTTTTATCCCAGGGTGTGTGCATAAAAGACTTCCGTTTCCAAGATTGACTTCACTCTCCTGAGCACTCAAATCTAGCAAGAAAGGGTTTATTCAAGGTAAACAAAAAAAGCACTTGACTGAAAATAAAAACTGGAACCTAACTCTTTCTGTTCTTTATTCTCAATTCATTCCTAGGGACAGTAAGTGCCTCAGTGTGTTGAGTGGTTTTGTTTTTGTTGTTTTTTTTTTTCCTTACCGCTGCCCCACTTCACTTATTGTATTTCATTATTAGAAGCTATTGAGGCAGCCACCAGGACCTGCTGTCATCTGCTGGCAACCTAGGGCATAATACTGAAGCAAAACTTGTTGTTTTGCTGAATTATTTTCATCTGTCCTTAGATAAGACAGTCAATTACATCCATACTTCTTCAGGCATACCTCTGTGCTGTGTTTAATGCTATTGACTGCTATTGCATTCATCTTCTCTCTGCCAGGCCTCCTTCCAGCCTCAATGTGGTTAAGTCACGTTGTGTTGTGACCTGTGGTCCTGACCACGCCTGACTGTCAGCACAGAGAATGGCAAATCCTGTTCAGTGTGGTTCATGTCTTGATTTTTGTTCAGCTCCGGGCCTGTGTGGCAAGGGCTCTGACACCAGGCTCTGTGGATGTGTTCGAGGGTCCCAGGTGAGGGAAGAGATGACAATCTTCCATGTTTCAGAAGGCTGATTTATTATATTATGATGTATATATATTATATTAAAGTGCTGTACTAAAACTATACTAAAAAGAATAGAGAGAAAAGATCCATCAGAAAGTTGGAAAGGAATGGAAAGGAATGAATAACAAAAACCTGTGACTCTCAGAGTGTCTGACACAGCTGGACCATGGTTGGTCATTAAATAGAAACAATCCACATGGATCAATCAAAGACACAACTGTTGGTAAGCAACCTCCAGACCACATTCCACAGCCATCAGATAGTTAATTGTTTACATTTCTTTTCTGAGGCTTCTCAGCTAGAAAAGGAGAAAAATCCTAGCAAAGGATTTTGGTAAAAATATCATGGTGATAAGGCTCTCCTCCAGAACCACATGTACCTCTAGGGTTCATCCTGTCTGGGGCTGGCCTGGTGAGGTCTGGAGGGCCATGGGGCAGTGCAGTGCCCTCCCTTCCTGACCAAACCATTCCCTCAGCCACGAGCCACGACAGCCAGGCTGGGCTGGGGATATTAATGGGGGTCAGGCACAACCTGGCACTCTCAAGACACTGCCAAGGCGTTAGATCCTCCTGGGAATGGGAACAAGGAGATGTTAAGACCAATTGTTCAGTTCTCTTCCGGGCACCTGCTTGTCTTTTATTTACAGGCATTCTTATTGGTTTGGGAACTTGTGGATGTGTTCAAGCAAGGAATTCAGTGTTGAGGAACACATCCGAGCTTGGGGTGCAGCTGCAGATGGAGCTGCCGGTTGAGACAAGAGGCTGTGAGCTGCTGCTGATCCTTTGCACAACAGAGGACACAGATGTGAGAGACAGAGATGTGAGGGGCACTGAGACACACAGCAGGAACTGATGGCTCCAGATTTTCCCACACTTAGACTCTGAAGATATAAAAGCCCAAGGGTTCCTTTGTTCTTGGTCCTCCTCAGAGACATCAGCTCAGGCTGTTATTTAATTAATTATTTATTTATTTATTGAACCGATAGTAAATTATTTGAAGGATCTGGATTTCTGTGACTCTGCTGTGGGACACCTGGTGCTGAGCTGGCAAGGAAATCTGGTCTGACTGTGAGTGCAGCTGTGTGGCCTCAGTCCCATCTCAAGTGGTAAGGATTTGGCTGCCAGAGTGGCTCCTGGATGTTCCAACGGAGAGTTTCCCCAACAGTATCTAGCTGTGAGAAATTGTGCCTTCATTCTGGCAATACTTAATACTTTCTGTATTTCAAAATTTATAATAACTTAAAGAAGAATTAATTCTTTTGGTTCTTCTGAAGTCATAGACTAAATGTATTTTGGTCCCCATCATGGATTTGCTGAATATTCTGTTCTGCAAATCTCCATTGGCATGGAAAGGATTTTTATGTTGAGATATGAAGATTTTCTTTTTATTATATATGTATGTTGGTTTATTTTTTAGAATTTATTTATAATTGTAATGATTTTTGTGGGGGGCTAATCTGCTTCTAAAGATTGTGGGACTGGCTGTTGGAGAGATTATTTCCTTAGGATATAGTCAAACAGTACTTTTCCTACTGCAAATGGCTATTTTACTTCACAGAAATTATTAGGCTTTTTTTTTACAGTAGATGAAAATGGCAATCAGATATTGCTGGACTGCCAAGACAGCCTGAGCAAATCCTGAAAGAAATGAACTTGTTTAATTACAATCATCAGGAGCCTTCTTATTTGCCTTTGTGGGTCTAAGCTAGCCTTTTTTTTTTTTTTTTTTGGTAAAACATTAGTGCAGCCACAGTGAATATCAATTAAAAAAAATCCAGGAAATATAATTTATAAGAAATGTCACAAACAGAAAACTGTGGTAAACAGTAGATAAGTAGTGTCATTTTATATCTGAATTATTCTTTGAATGATAATCAGAATAACAGCTATAACCACCTACACAAATCACAAAATAATAGCATAAAAATTATACGTAGAATTTTATTTTCCTGACACAAATTTTTTTTGCATTCTCACCTCTCAGTGAAAATGCATCACCTTCCAATCCTTTTTATTACTGTTAAAAAATTAGATCTCGGTTGAGGAAAAGAATGAAGGCAGAAAGATATCCAGTAAACTTTGTTGCTTCTTCATTCCTACATTTGTGTAACCTTTCAAGATTCCAACTTCTGTCTTATTAGTACTTTCAATTTCTATAGATCATCAAGTTTTTATTTGATGATAGTAGTACTGAGACAGACTGTCAGGGGAGAGCAGCCATTTTCTTCAAAAAACAAAAATACAGAAAATGCATGAAAACCCTGTGGCTCTCCTTCTTGAAGTACAAATAAAAAAAGTCCATAAGGACCCAAACAAAACTACCAAAACCAGAAAGAAAAAAAAAAAAAAAAAGAAAATCCCCAAACAAAAAACCACCAAAAGGTCAAAATATCTCTGTTACCAAATAAAGTTCCAGCACACAGAAGAGTAAGGCTAAGAGCACAACATAAACATCTCACATTTCACTTACAGCAAACAATTTTCATGTGACAGATACATTTTTTTGCCAGATTTTGCAAGCCAGAAATAACTGGGTGAGAATGAGGCCCTTGTGCTGTTGCATTATTTTAAAGGCAGATGGGGTTTTTTTATACTGTTCATAATTTCTCAATTTAACCAAGTAAACAATAGACACTGTTGAATTTTGCTCAGAAAATATTTTCATTGAGTAAACATGTTAAGACAAAAAGAGCATTCCAGTTAGAAAATAATTCTCTAATTTTGTTATGGCATAGTACAGAAAGAGAATGTGTCAATGCATTTCAGTTAAACTGTATAGTTAAACTATAAAGATACAGGCACAAGAGACACTCCTTTAACACTGCTATCTATGGGTAACATCATGAAAATTATCAGAAAGGAAAAGACACAGTAAAATTACTCTGTGCTTACAAATTTCCTTTTAATTTGGATTTTTTGATGCAAATTTACAGCACCTGTCTTGGTGAGATTGAGTGAGAGAAGACAGTTTTTACTTTAGTATGTGTTTTTCAGAGACAGATTGATTTTATACCATTTTCAACATTTCTGCTCCAAGTGTTATACTTGTAGAGTTTGAATATTACATTTTGTGAAGCTTCAGCTTCTCTCTCTCTTTTTTATTTTTTTTTTTTTTTTTTTTTTTCATTTGCAAATCATGAAAAAGCAGTTCAGTTTGAGCTCCTGTGAACTGAGCAGCACCTCCTCTACTGGTGAAAACTCACACAGCTACAAGGACTTCAAGCTATATCAAACTCTTCTGTAAAGTTACTGAGTTAATTTTGTGAATTCAGCAAAAACTGAGCTTTACACATTCACAGACAGAATATTAATGCTTCAGGTCTGTTCCTCGAACCCTTGAGATCAAGAAGAAGTCTAAACATGCCAATCTTAACTTGCATGGCTGTGCTTTTTACGCTTCTCTCTCACAGTGATGTATTGCAAGTTAGAGTTACAAGGCCAGCTTGGATTTTTAATCTAAAACCAGCCCAGACAGAGCCCTAGAAATTTAGGATGCTTGTACAAACATAAACTTTGAAGAAATGTTTGATCTTCCTCAAAACAAAATCACTCTGTGACTAAAAAGGATAAATGTTAAAAGCACAAACTGTAACGTACTATTTTTTTTTTCTTAAATTGTCCAGAGACCTTAAAGCAGTCTTTCTACTCTGAAAAAGGGATTGCTATAACGGATTATTTTGCTTTTTGGGTATCTGCATTGATGCACTTATATATGTGGGAATGGCTGCGTGTATATATATAAACACACACACACACAGATTAAATCTACAAAGTGCCCTTTAGAATTAGTGGCATTTTTGCAGTGCTTTAAAGGGAACTGGAAAACAATTCCAGTTTTCAGATTTTGATTTATTCCTGTGGAGAGAGTAAGATTATTTATTTTAATAATAATTATTATTTTAATAATTATTCAATATTAATTATTATTCAATAATAATTATTATTTTTTACAAATTAGGGGAAGATTACAGGGACCACTGTTATATTTAAATTTTGAAATTTCTGTCAAATTTTTCTTTCTTCATTTATCTGTCATGAATAGCGTTTTTACTATTTGCAAGAAACTTCCTGAGTTTTAACACAGTTGCATTTCTCTCCTTCTTTATCATGGCACAAAACCTGCAATGGTGGTGAGTCTTCTGTAGGAGTCTCCTTTTATTTTTTACTTTTTTATGATAAAATTGTAAGTCTCTTTTTTGGCTTGTCTTAGAATCCAGAGTAATGTCACTGGGGCCTCAGGGGCTGTTGAGCAGCAGCAGCAGGTATAAACTGAGGAAGTCAAGGTAGCATTAGCAATCGTGCCTGGCTTTATAATAGCAGTTTCCTCCTCCAGGATTTGTCAGTTTTGCTTTTGCAGTTCAGTCAGCACTGGCATGTGCTGTTTGCCTCCTGTCTGTCCAGCAAAAAAAAGGAATCATTTTCTCTTGCAGTTGACAAGGGTGAAAAGGAAACCTCAACAGTCTGTTTTGTCTGGCTGTGCAAAGCTGGATTTGTCGCCCTACAGCTGTGATGACCTTTTAGTGTTTAGGAATATTTGAGTCCTCTGGATAATTCAATAATGAGCAAATCCTACTCTAACCTACTTTTCTTTTCAGAAGTTGCATTCTTTCTGAACTTTGCTGCTTTCTTTTCACTGACTGTGAAGAATAGTCTGAAGGACAGAAAAGTGGGGAGAAAACAAGAGAAATGACAGATCTCATTTCTGACTTCAGGGAGAAGTCAGTAAAGAAGAATGAGTTGGAGGATATGGATTATCTTCTTAAGAGCTTTGTTCCCACTAGACAATACTCTTGTCATAAAAAGGAAGGGAAGGTTAAAACAGAAAGCCACCATAACCCAGAAAAAAAAACCCAATTGGTGAATTCCAAAATTGCAGTGCAAGAATGTGAAGTAGTTGATTCCTGAACCAGAGCTTGGAGAGAAAATAGACCCTAGTACCCAAATCTGTCACCTGTTGTGAATCTTGAAAGTTCTGTGTGCCACAACATAGCAGCACAGCTTTGCTTTTAATCACTGCACCTTTTCCAGAGAGCTTGCAACAAATGAACTCTGTTACTTAGCCATGGGATTTCAGTCAGAGCTTGTTTTGAATCCTCCTTGTGCAAACAGACTGCAAATGCATGCCAGATACTTTTGGCTGACTGAAGATGTTTCAAAGATGTGAATAGTTTGCCTGAGCTGCAGGGAGTTTGATGTGGGGCTTTTTTTCAGTATTCATGATGCGAATTAGCTGCAGAACACTTGCCCTGAGAATGCAAATTGTAATTTTAGTTCTGAGAATATTTCCATGTTTGCCACTTCACACAGTGTGCAGTGACTCATCAAAAATGAATTGTGCTAGTAATTTGATGCTTCAGTTAACAAATATGAGAAAACATGCATTATTTTAACAATGGTTAAACGAACATGCATAAGCTTTTCTGTAGGAAAAAGAAAATTTTTAAAATATCTTTTTATATTCCTTTTTGCATAGACAGTATAAGACATTATGGCACTAGAGAGAGAGACATAATTTTGCAGGAAAATTGCAAAACAACTTGAAACTGTCTTAAAAATTTTTTGTATTCTTGAAGTATAATCCATTCATTCTTGATGCATTTTCTTTTCTCAAAAATTCTTGTCTTTTCTCGTGTATGTGTGATTTCTTAAAGGAGGATAAAATACTTACCTCCTTGTAGAGTTCTGGTAAAAATATCAGTACAAAGGTTGGATATTGCTTGTTATTAATAGTAAATTATTTCCTCATCTTTGTCTGTCTCTCGGCATTACAAGCTAAATTCTCCATAAATGCATATCTTCAGTATACTTTTTATATTGTGCAAATACTTTGAAATTTGGGGAGAAAGTACATGAAAAGATAAGATTGTTTATGAGATGAAATTTCATGCAGGGGAATCTTCAGTCCAAAGACATATCTGAGTTACAGGATAAGCTGGATGGCACCATGCTTTTAGAAAAGTTAAAAGGAATTTGAATCAAACCAGTGCCTCTAGGGCTTTGTCTTTATTGAAAATAAAAAAACCCAAAGAGTTATATGGTATATTTCCCAGGGCAGATTAATTTCAATAGACCACCTGCATTTTGCTCTGAGAGATGTGTGGCAGATGTAAGATAAAAATAATCAAATTCTAATCCAAAATGCATCAGTGTAAGTCCACACAGTTCTAAAAAAAAAAAAAAGAAATGCCTTTTATTTTTTAAAGACTGAAACCATAATGTGGATTTTTAACTGTAGGAAATAACTGAACCTACTTGATAAACAAACCCATGTCCAGAAGAGCTCTGAATTACTCTGTAGTAGAATTAACATTTGTCTGTTTCAAAAGAGCTAAATCATTCCTGGCTCTGAGATAGAAATAAATAAAGAAATATCTGAGAGGTACCAGCATGGATGTGTTTGTGCAGCTACAAAGCATTAAAACTTTCTGACCAAAGAAGGGGTGAGCACCTTAGGGAGGTGTCCAAGGTGCTGGGAAATAACAAAAAAGTATGTTTATGAAATCCCAGAGAATTCTCTAAGGTTTGTTGCTAAGACAATCATGTTGACCTAAAAGTGTGCATGTAGGAAACAAAATCTATACTGTTACAGCACATGCAATAAAAATGTAAATGCAGTTTGGAGCATGCTTTATTCATGAATGTTTCAAACTACTGAGACCTTAAAGGAAAAAAAGATGAAATAGTTTCCTCTTTAAAAAGCTTGAAGATAAAATATGTATTTAAAATAATAAATTATACATAAATCTGATTTATAATTCATTGAGTATTAAAGTTTTATCACAGAAACAAGGAGAATGGGATATATGTAAATACAAAAATAAGTAAACATAAGCTGGATGCTTGTGTGAGGAAAAAATGAACTTTTGGGGTTTTTTTTTTTTTGTTTTTTTTTTTTTTTTTTTTTTTTTAATATAGCTGTAGTCTAAAGGAAGCACTTCTAAGACTGCCATCAGAATAGTACAACTCAGAGTATTTTTTTTCCATATGAAATATTATTTTTTCTTCTTTTGTTGTAAATCCTGATGCTCTCTGGCATGGAGCGCTGGTGTTTATCCAGGTCAGCAGTCTTCTGTAAGGTAAGGCAATAGGGGCATGTCTAAAATAGTCAGTTTCCATATTTGTTGTAGTCAGTTAGCCAAGGAGTCCTGATTTCACCCTGTGATTTTTATAATGTGTCTACCTGAGCTGCATGTCAGAGGCTTGACAGAGCTGCATATTTAATAAAAACGGATGTGAGAATCAGAGGCCATAAATGAGGAAACATTTCAAGCTTTCTAAACTGATCCTGCAAACCTGAGCAGAGTTCCTGCACAGTCTTAACATCACTCAGTGTCTTCCTCCTACTTCAATATGGGCTACATCTAGGCCTATTCAAATGTATGTACATATGTATAATTAGGAATTTAATGGGCTGTGTTGTTCTGATTCATTCAAGATTAGTTGTTAACTGTAAGAAATTGGTTACAGTCATGACTCTACTACAAATTGATTTGGCAGTGGGTATAGAAAACAGACCTAGCAAGCTTCTTAATAATGCTATCAACTGCATTCCAAAAATATTCTGATTGCTCTACTTCATGAAACCTTCCTGAGCTGTGCAACTGCCAAGGCCACACAGAATGAAGGCAATAAATAAAGGTTTCCACTTAGAAATTTTGCTGTCAAGCTCATGACTGTTTGAGACTCGTACAAAGATTGCCAGGTTTTTCATGCTTGCCCACTGTTCCATAAACCTATTAGAAAAATTGATTTTATATTTAACATTTTCTAATAGATATTTTAGATCAGAAGTTAAAAGAGGAAATGCTTGTAGTTCTTCACTACATTGAGGTGATAATTTTTTCCAAAACAATTAATTTATGATAAAATATCTTGAAAGTACCCTTATATTTTAATTATCTTTCAATTTAGTGGAATTTTTCATTTAGTAATGAGTTATTGGAGGAAAGTAATAAAACAGTAGGACTTCAAGTAGTTACTTTTATGATCCCTTAAGGTATTAGAGTCCAAAAGAAAGCAAAAATCTTAACAAAATATCATTGAAAATAAGTTGAATACTAATAAAGACTACTTGTCTTTTGGACAAGGGGTAAATTACAGCAGTGATCTTTCCCTGTTTTCTACTATACTAACTTTTTTTTTTTTCTTTCTGTGGCTGAAACAGAGGGAAGTATTATGTATGCAGGACAGCTTGATTAAGGCTAAACTACTGGTAAATGATGAGACTACTTAAAATATTTTGTCCTTTTCAAATCACAGTGGCACACAAAGAAAATCACTTAGCAACATCTAAGGATGTAAGGCCAGACCCTGAGAGATCATTGGAATGTCTGCACTTTTGTAATTTGGCCAGTTCTTTCACAAGTCTGGTCTCTTTTTAGCCACCTAATATTTTCCCATTAGTGTTGCTAAACAACCCCTTTTCCTGATGCAATCTTCAGATGCCTGTCTCAGACTGTATTTAATTTCATTCTTTCTTTGAAAGGCTGTAATCTTGTTTCTCTTTACTCTGTTACAGCTGTGTAAATTTAAATTAATTTATTTTCTTCTTAGGTTTATACACGCAACAAAAGAATTCCATCATCCCAAGATTCTCACTGTTAAATATTTGAGTGTGGCAGCCATAAAATGTTGATGAATTCTAGGTCATTCTTGGAGCCTGGATCTTTCATTTATGTTCTTGAATAGGAGTGAAGCCTTTTGTAAAATTTGGCGACCAGAGCTAGGACAGGTGGTACTGCCAGTATAAGTTACAATTACCCTTGAAATTTTCCTGCTTTAATTGTTACAGAGAATCCTCTCAGGAAAGCTTAGTCCCTCAAGAAGAATATGAGTTTTAAGTATCTAAACTGTGCCTTCAGTGAAACACCATATGAAGTATTTTTGTTTTCTGCAAAATTGTAGGCCTGTCAAAGAAAGATCCTCCAGAATCTTTCCAATAAATTTTCTTCAATTTATTGTGTGTTTTATTAAGGAAGAGTGCTGGAAAGTACCTAGGGTTTTTGAATTGATTGTAAAACTTCACTTCCAACATCTTTCCTATGAGGAAAAAGTGGGGGTGACTTTAATTTTATCCAAATCATAACCTAGGATTACTACAGGAATTACTGAATCTTCACATTTCTTTGATGTTCTAAACATAACTTAATTTCTATAAGAAAATATTTGTCTCTTCCTCTGCTGACAGTTGCTGTGCTCCTGGCTGTTGTTGTTACCATTTACCAAGGTAAAAAGAATCTCTTATTTCTGAGGCTCTGAGCCTTCAAATTGGTAACAGAAAAATAAAGGTGATAGGTTTTTAATTTTAGAATTTCTCTGGTTTAATCATATTTAGTTTATTAAAGAAAGAAAGTATTAAAGCTAATACTTTCAGAATTAGATAAAGAAGTGCCAAGGCTGAAAAGTCAAGTGATCCTAATTAATAAGTTAGAAGCATGACACTTGTTTTGCCATCTTTGTTTGGCTGTAGGTTCACAGTACCCAAACAATATCCATATTGCTATATATATATATATATATGTGTATATATATATAGTTATGTATATATTATTATATTATAATTATTGCTCAGTCTCTGGTATTTTAAGGCGCCTTTTTCAGAGATTGGTGTCATTTAATGAAGCATATTTCGGGCTAGATTTTTGTTAACTGATGCTTAATTCTGGAGTGCATTTCATGCAGACCTTGTGATATTCTGAGGAATACATGAAAAAAACAAAGAATATTATCGGAACAAAGATTTGCTAAAATAGGTGTTTAAAAATATATATATTTTACTCTTTAGACACACCCTTTAAATCTGTGAGGCAAATATATTTGTATTGAAAGCAGGTAATTGATGTTTACCAAGGCTTTCTAATTACTTTTTTTTGTTTTCAATTTCAATTCTACAGTATAAAAAAAAAAATTAGATTTCATGATTATCTATTTTGTAAGCTACTCATCTTCTAAATCTCCAGTCAGGCAACACTTGCCATGCCAGCAACATTATTCTAATATCCATGCTGATTTCTCTTTTCTTATATTTTATGAAACATGATTGGATACTTTAACCAAGCTAAGTTATGTTCAGAATTAATAATGCAATTCTGTGATCTAGTTTACTCATAATTAAAGTTGCTGTATAATATTACCTCTTCAGAGTTGCCTGAAGAGCAAGGCTCTGAAAGGGAAGCTAATTGTTTGGATTAACTTAAAGTAAAAGTCTAGCTTATGATCATAAATGTGCCCCACAGGAATTTAGTTACCTGGGCTGGGGCACATTACAAACTGTGGTTTAAGAACATGCACTTAAATGCACACCTATTAAGGCTCATTCTTTTCCCATTTATGCTGGTATAAATCACGTTGAAATTGCTAGAACTACACTGCTTTTACAGCATTATACTGGGAGCAGAGGAAGGCTGATTAAATTTATGTTAATTGACATTAATTGGCAGTAAGGACTTGAAGAGGATAAAGTTTTTAATAAAGCATTAAATAGACAGATGATCTGTCTAAACCAACCAAAGGCATTTTCTTAATCTAAAAATCCTGCTGCCTTATTATTCATGTCCTAAAGCTAATTTCTAAACCGAAATCAGATTACCAGTCCTGGACTACATGTAGTCCTAGAGCATCATCATAATTAATGCTGGTTTTGTTCTCCCATCTCAAATAATTTTCCTGTTGGTGACCTACCCCTCCAGTGTCAGGTCTAATTCAACACAAAGCTTCGAGGAACCTTTCCTTTCCAGCTCTGTAGCCTCACTCCATTGCTCTTGACTTGGAGCATCTACTGAATATTCCATTTCTTTCTTCAAATGCAAACCTATGTTTGCCAGGTTACACTTGCAAGAACCTTCTTTCTAATTCTCTGTTCTCAAAGCCTCCTCGAAGTGATGTCAAACTTTCTTAAAAGTTGAAGGAAAAAAGGAACAACAGAAGCTGTTGAAGAATAATATGGGTCCTTGTAGCCCACACAGCCTTCTGCATTTCCTTCTTCCTGTGGATGTCACAGAATCCTGCTGAATTGATATTCAGTATTTGTTCTGTGTATATATGGTGTATAAAGTATTCAAGAGGAGGCAATGTGCCCATGTTTGCATTTTATATATATATATATATATATATATATATGTATAAAATAGTATATATGTATGAAATATAGTGAAATAATATATACAAAATACATATACATACATATATTTATATTTTGTACAGAATACTTATATATAGACTATATGTATTTGTGTATAGATTTGGATTCACTACTGATATCTGGTTCAAAACAGCATTGATGATCTCCAGATGTGTGACATGTGTTACTGCTCTGTGCAGTCAGTGATCATCAGAACTTCCCTGCCCTTCATGTGGGAGTTCTTAGGAGCTCTATCCTGGAGTCCAGTGGAAATAAAAAACATTGAGTTGTTCTGACAACAGTCCATTCCAAATCCTGGAAGTGTGATTAGTCCTAATTATGCAGAGTATAGGTAGCCAGTAGAGACTGTGTTGGAACCTGAGGGTCTCAGATTTGTGGTGTGATCCTTCTGTAATCTGGCTCTTCTGCAGAAGCAGTGCTCAGCTGCTTATTTGTCCTTGTTTGACATTTTGCAACTTAAGGTTAAAGCATGAAGCAGTTTTGCTTTTGCTTGGCTTTACTGATGAACCCTCTAGAACATAAGTGTACATTTTTTGGTATTTATTTGTGATTTAACCCTGTTACAAGCCCACTGTTGTCACTGGAATTCTTTCTCTGGTATGACACCCATATAACTGCCTTCTTAATTATTTAAAATGACTTTAAATTATTACTCACTACAGAATCTGGCTAGACTAGATACTTAGAGTACTGGACAGTGAATCTTATTCTGTGTTCCATACTGCTGAAAACATTCATTTTCAATTTAAATTTGGACTGTGGATTTGCAGATGTAATATTCAAGATGTAATTAAACACAGATTAAAAATTTGATTGCAATTTGCTGCAATTTATACACCTAAATCCCATGTTCATGTCCACTTATTAAGGATTTAGATGTATGCATACAAATTATACCAAATTCTGTCGTAATTTTTCGGAGTTGAGTCTCCCCAGGGCTACCCAGTGCATGAAAACTATTTCTTAACATAGTCACTTGGTGCTCTGAATATTTTTTATGGTTATTGGATTAGTACTGATATTATTTAGATATTTAAAAATCCGAAGATGGAAGGAAGAGGGGAGAAAAAGCCTGCTGAACTCTGGCTTCTTATTTATTCTTTAATACTTATATGCATCTTATATTTCTCAATTAGAATCAAATCAACGAGCTCCTGACTAGAAATTTTGGAATAAAGTTTGTCACAAAGTAACACTTTTCTTTAGTTTAATCATGCATGTTAAATTTAAATCCTTTACAAGATGACTGATAAAGAAACCCTGACAGTTACTCTCATTTCTGCAGCAACATGAAGATATTGCCATACTAATAAAATTCCATCGTTTTCTTATTAAGTGAACATTCATCCTTCTAATTCAACAGCTTATTCTCAGTGGATCCTTGCTAATAGTAACCACAGGAAAGGGGGCCTGCAGGGAAGTGCTGTATTTCTTTTTCACATTCAGCTCCCAAGTCCTGAATATGTTACTTTTCAGAAAAAATGAAGCGATTTCTCCCTGGTGAGAATTTTAGCTTCATCCTCTGTAAAATCTGTATCAAGCAGCCAGGTAGAAAGAAGTATCAGTAATTTACATTGCTGCTATGTGTCAAGCAATGCTGCTCCAATTTTAGGAAACAAAGCTCTGTGACAGAGAGGAGGGAGGTAGAACAGGTTTTTAAAAAGCATTGATTCCTTTGGATGTTGGTTATGCATCACTTGTCTTACTATTTCCACCATTGCTTTCCCTACTGTCAGCCTTCCCAGCCTTACTGCACATTTTCTCTGTCATTTATTCTCCAGAAATTACATGGCACTTAATACTATCTGATCTGAAGTATAACTCTTCATTTTCTTCATGGACCACTTCAGGCTCTCTGCACATTTTACCATGCAAAGGAAAATTCCCCGGTGTATATCAGACATTAATTTTTACAAATCTGTGAAGAGGAAAAATTTGGGGAATAAATTAGTTTTCTACTGCAATTTCAGGATCAACAACAGCTTCATGTACTTGGCTTAGGCAAGCATCCAGTACAGTGAATGAGTCAAGTCTGAGTTGTAGCACCTGCAGACTGAGTAATATTCTTTTTTTGAGGTATACTTGTAATGTTTCATGATGTGTCTTTTTCTGGACTGATTCCAGGCATAATCTGCTTATTCTGTGTTTCTTGTTTTCATATTTGTTCACAGACTGCTGTTCTATGAATAAGCTAAATAAGGTCTTGCTGTCCTTTCCATGAATTTGTCAAGCTCTATGGCCTCCTCAGTATCCAAAAGATCTCAGTGATCAATTCAGCAGACTAAAAAGTCCATTTACTTCTCCATGACAAGCTCATCTCCCTGATTTTCCCTACTTTACTTATGCAGAAAAATTTCTAATCATCAGTGAAGATTATTTGTAGATTAAATACTTTAAAAAGATCTCGTACTTTGAACCAGGCCATTTACCAGTATATTTTTCTGATACCTTAAAGATCCTTACCATTTATTGATGGAATCTCTTCCCTGCCCAGATTAAAAAAAAAATCAACAACAAAAAAAAAAAAAAAAAAAAAAAAAAAAAAAAAAAAAAAAAAAAACAAAAAAAAAACAAAACATAAATTGAGATATCCCCAGGACCTAGAATGCCACTTCCAATTTAGAATTATCCCCTATCTAAGTCTGTCACAAAGACAGATAGCCCCACTTAAATTTGAATGGATTTGGGTCTTTATAATTAAAAAACCCCGGCAAGAAAAAAACCAAAACAAAACCAATACATAGCATACACCACAATTTCTGTAGCTGCCTTGTGCACCTATAGGCCCTGACATAGTTCTTCACCAACAGTCATTAAAAAAAAATTATAATATTGCAATTGTCCAGTTTCATGCAAAAGTAAAGTTACAGCTTTGTATAAATTATACAGGTAGATTTCTTTCACTTGAACCTAATTATTTTTTATTTATTTATCATCTTTTCAGCTAATTATAAATTGTGAAAGATCCAGACGTGATGCTTCAGCATCCAGAAAATGCAGATGAAGTAAAACCAAAATGAGCTCTACTTTTGTTAAGTAATAAGGATTCTAATAAAGAGCACAGAATTAAGAATATGCAAAAGCAGTACCTTTTTGGAGTTCTCTAGAATAGAAAAGTAAAAAAATAAAAGAAAAAAAAAGTAGGACTGGCAGCCTCTGTAAACTGTTGTCATTAATGTCTTAACAGGTCTCAAAATCTGAAAGATTTTGTCCTGGCACAAGCATCTGTGCAAATGAGAACCCCTGATCCAAAGACATCATTCTTCAGCTTCTCTCGGCTTTAGGCTTTCTTAGTATCTTCTGGTAACTGGAAATGTTTTGGATTCTTCAGCTGAAAAGCATTTACAAGAATGAGCCAGTCCTGCTTGCTCAGTCCTGTATATTTTATATTAAGTTCCACTGAAAACTAATAGGGTGACCAACAGGAAAAACCACTGAATGACCTGTAATAAGTTTGGGGAAACCTGTAACAAGTTTGTTTTATCTGCTGTTCTTCTGCTGTATTTAACTTTTAGAAGATTTATTGATATACAGCTAGTCTGGCCATGGTTGTTTTAGATATTCCAATACACTTGTCAGTTTAAAGAATTGGAATTTTTGGGTATGACTTTGGCTGTTATCCAAGCGGGCAAAAAGAAGCCATGCTTATGCAGAAATGTTTGTTTGAAGTAACAGACTAAAAATGTACCTGCAAATCAATGCTTCATTCATTATAAACAGAAAAACATAAAGATTTTTGTTTTCAAAACTGAAAGCATTCAGACAGCTCCAGCAACAGAATTAAGTAGTTGTAATCTTCCTTCAAAAGCTAGACATGGTTTCCTGTTTTGGAACTAAAAACCATAAAAAGTTGGCAAAGCAGCAAGGGAATTTCCAGTCAGTTACTTGTTAAATATTTCTCAAGAAGAAAGGTGTGAGCCCGTGTGGCATTTCTAATGCCTGTATTAGTTACTGGAAATATGAAATTGAAAAATCAGGCAGGGAAAAACCCTCTTTTCGTCAGGACTAAAAGGGAAAGTACTGTGAGACAGCAAACACTAATTCTTGCAAGAGAATGTTTCTAGACAAAGAGCCAAACCCTAGGAATTACTGGGAAGAGGTTGTTCTAGAAAAAGGGTTATGTTATTCCAAAACTTTTGTGTAAGATTCTTTTAAAATAATATGCTATGGTCACAGATTTTTGTGTAATGAAACCACCACAATTTCTGTCAGATATAATCTTAGTAGGAGTAATTTGGCAAGAAGTAAATCTTAATTGCATTTTCCTTTTTGCTCTTTTTCCCTTAGAAAAAATTAAAAGGGAAAAAAAAGTGATAGTTCAATGCTTTCTAGCTCATACATTCTATAAACTCTTTGGTACAGTGCCTCAATCTCATTGATTCTTACTCAGATGAAAGATTCTATCTTATCTTTCAAGTTTTCCTGTTATGACCTCCTCTTCCTTAGAATGTACTTTCCTTCAAATCAGGACTTGGTGTTCCCATTTGTCAGTAATCGAACCCAAAACTGAGTAGAAATTATTCAGATTTTAGACATTAGATTGTCACTCAGAGCAGCTCTGAAGTCGGCTCTGATCCATAGGGGTTTTACAGCATTTTACCTCAGAAGACTTCAGAACCCAGGTAAGACAGCAGAATGCTGTGGTGCAGCAGGGATCACTGACACTGAGATACCAGAGACACTCATTGAAGCTCACAAGGATAATACAGAACCAGCAGCAGATGTATGGAGCATCTATATTCAGTTCTGACTGGAATAAAAAAAAATATATATTCTCTTCTTCTTGTTACACAGATCCTTTGGCATTAGTATCAGATGGATCCTTACTGATATGAAGTCCCTGGAGGTAAATGAATTTGTAACATCCATTATTTCTCATTGATTATACAGGGAAGTGTTGAAGAAATATGTCGTGTAATTTGAAATGTCTTGTGAAGAAAAGAAGTTATTGATGGTGAAAGCTACCACATGGGGGACAATGAAAGTAAATGTTGGTCTAGTGCACATCTGCTAATTAACTTTTCTGTATTTTTTCATTTTCTAAAGTGTTCTTTTTTTCACACTGTTGATTGAGTTTTTAATATATTTTTCTAAAGATTTTCAGGTGGCAGGTGTGTTGTCAAGAAAAGAAAATGTCTCTCATCAGGTGAAATTAAGAAACTTCCCTTCTGTGAAATACAGGAACTTCCCTCTCCTAGCCTCCAGCAGTTTCAAACTCAGGGAGAGAGCAGTGCTGTCTACATCCCTTTGTGATGACAGGATGGAAATTTCAGCAGGAGCCCAGACTTTTCCCATGCAGAAGAAAATAGATGCCACATCTGAATTCTGGAGTCTGCAAGGATTCTGAGTTGGTGCTTTTCAGAGAGGAGCTCAGCAGAAGGTGGTAGCAGGTAAGAACTATTTTCACAGAAATCATATTGCATTTTTGAGAGGTATGGGCATAAGTCTCTCACAAGAAACCACAGGAATCTCTTCAGACCTGCAAATTTCACTAGGTTTTGAATGTCAGGTGATGGCAACTACAGATACAACTTCACTTTCTATCTCCCTAAGTTGCCTTCTCTGTAGAGGATCTTGAGGTTGTTCACATAAAATTAAGTACATAGGTTCACATAAAATTAAGTGTTGTCAACTCTAAAAAATCCCATGAATCTCCAACTCCTTTCATTTTTGGGTGAAAGTTTCTCTATCAAAGTCTTAATAATTTTATATTTTTTCTTGAGATGTGTAATTGCTCTTTTAGAGAGATGCAAAGGAAGTGGAAGAATAGATTTGCAGGGAGCTGCAGGGAGTTGTTTCAAGATCTGGTTTTATTCCTGTGTTCTGGGGGATGAGGAGAAGAGTCTTCCTGATAATAGAGAGAATTTTCAATTGAGGCAGCATCAAAGATTATCTTCATAAACTTTATTCTGAATTAGTGATATAAAATGTGGCTGTCGTATCCATCAAGAAGGTAAGCCTTTCCTATTATTCCTCTAATCACCAAAGAATATATTCAATGCATTATTTATACTACTGTGTGTTGAACAACTTGTGTGAAACTACCATTCCATTTTTGTAACATCATGTTTTGGAAATTGTACTTTACCAATAAAGCCTATTATGTTCAAAGTAAATTAGAAATGTAAATTACACTTTGTCATGACAGAAAAAGATCCATGGTATATTATTTTGACCTGCCTATGTATGTTTGAAGTTCAAATGGTCTTAAAGTATATATTGATCCCTATTATTTACACTTTCCTGCCTGGCATTTAAAATGTCAAGCATGAACCTGATTTCATTGCGATAAATACAGACTTTGAGTAGCATAAATTAAACAACAACAACAACAGCCATTCAGGATATAAAAGTCCTTTTTAAAGACATAAAAGGAGTTATGAGTTAAAAATTAGAGTGAAGACAGTTTTAGTTTTGAGATGATTCCTTCTGTATTGTTACTGTTTTTCTTGTGTTTCCTTCTGTTACTACAGTAGTGTATTTATTTCTCAAAACAGATATGCCAATTAGGGAAGATTTAGCCACCACTGAGCAAAAATCTACCCTACTGAGCTACAGTGGTATTTCTGTTGTCATAATACATCAAATACACATTTAAACAATTAGTAAAAATTGCAATAAATATTTTCACTCTTTTGGCTCATTAGATGTAAATTACAAATACACTGAAGTAGCAAAGCAAAATATTCAGAAGATAACTACAAAATTAGGTTGTACATGAAAGCTTTTCTCTTTTTCTTTTAAAAGTAAGTTCTTAAAAGCTAAAGACTAGAATAATAGAGTTTGTAATGTGCTAGAAGAAAAGAGTTTAGATTTTTCTTCTGTATTTTGTGTAATTTTTTTTCTTTTCAACCCATCAGACAAAAAGAAAATAAATGATACAAATCTGCTGCTTCAGGTCAGCCCATCAGATGAAAATTGGGCTCTAAGAGGAATTAATTGAGCTTTAAGAGGAATTTCTAAATATATTTTCATACGTCCAGTCAAATTATAGTTTTTGTTCTGAAGGTGGAAGTGACCAAGAGTACAGGTAAAAAAAGCAACCTAGGACCAAACATGGGAGAGTTAAAAGTTTTCCCTGCTGTTGGAGAACTGTGAGTGTATGATTGAGAGGTCATTGATATAAACTTAGTATTTTTCTTCCTTTTCTGAGTGCCTGCCCTTCCACAGGAATTTTCACCTTTTTCAGTCACACAGAGAAGTCAATCTCCTCTTTTCACATATTTAATGAAAATGGTTATTAAAACCTACACAAGCTTATTGTACAGTGTAAGGTTTTCTTTATTTTTTTCCCTTGGGAAAGACTCATCTTGGAACCACAGAAGCTGTCCCCAGTTATCAGCAGAATTCTCTTATGGAGCTGTTTGTGACAATTCTGTAATGGTTTAAGCCCAGCTGTTAACCAAGCAGCACAATCCCCCCCAGTGGGGAATCAAAAAGGTGAAAGATAGAAAATTCATGTATTAAGATAAAGACATTTTTAATAGAGAAAGCAAAAGCTGCACACACAAACAAAGTAAAACAAGGAAAGGATTTACTGCTTTTCATGGTTGGGCAGGTGCTCAGCCATCTCCAGGAAAGCAGAGCTCCATCACACATAACAGTGACTTAGGAAGAAAAATCACTCCACATGCCCCCCCCCCCCCCCCCCCCCCCCACAGCTCCCAGCCCCCCCCCCCCCCCCCCTTCCTCCTTTTTTCTCCACTTTTTATCCTGAGCATGATGTCATATGATCTGAAATATTCCTGGAGTCAGTTCTGGCCATCTGTCCTTGCTGTGTCCTCTCCCAGCTCCTTGTGCACCTCCAGCTCACTCACTGGCGCGGTGTGTGAGAGACAGAAAAGACCTTGGCTCTGAGTAAGGCCTGCTCAGCAACAGCAAAAACATGTCTGTATCATCCACAGTCATCTCAGGACAAACCCAAAACACAGCCCCACGCCAGCTACTGTGACGTAAATTAACTCTACGCTAGCCAAAACCAGCTCAAACACTTAGAACTGTGTTTGTCTGATGCTTTAATAATTGCAGCTCTTAATCATTTCTCTCCCCCTCCCCTTTTTAATACAGCAGGCATGTAGCTTTAAAAAAAACCACAACAAAACCAAACAAAACAAAAAAAAACCAACCAAAATAAACCTAAACAAATCAACACAAAAAGCAATCTCCTAAACAAAAACAAGAAACCTGGCTGAACATCCACAGTCCTAGTCATTAATTAGAGGAACTCACAGCAGAGCAGTTGAAACACACCTGTGCCACACATGTGGCCTGGGTAAGCTGGGTATATTATTTTAAACAATTACAGCATTAATTCTTAACAAAACAGCAGACATCTGGTCCACTCTGTACAAAGGTTTATAGAAAAAAGCCAGATTGAAACAGACTTTCTAGTCCATTATACTACATTTAGAGGTAATCTAAACCTGTTGCTTCTAGAGAAGCCAGACCTGATCTCTTGTGTGTTATGGCAAATGAACAACTGCTCCACTCTCTGCTTTCCCTAGGACTTCTGTCAGAAAATTAATTTTCACTGCGGCTTATATGTGAGAATCAGAACAAGTTGAACTGTGCATCAAAGAAACGTTGACATTTTTAATATGATTGTTTTCTTTCAATGAATAATTTCTGTAGATGTGGTAGCTATTTCTGACAATATGAACATGAGACTTCAACAAACGTCAGCTTGTGAGTTTGTCATATACTCTTCAGGCATTTACTGTTCATGTTAGTCATGGCTTGATTTCTTTTTCTGTGCATAGTAGAACTTTAATTGCTTCCAGGAATAAGAGATGACATGTCTGTACCTTCAAATTCTTGTGATTTTAAGTGTAGGATGGTACTCTTGAGTCCACAGACAAACCTGTTCAAATAGGGATACAGAGTGGGTTGACCCTGGCTGGATGCCAGGCACCCACCAAACTCTCTCACACTACCCCCTGCAACTGGAGAGGGAAGAGAAAATATAATATAGGGTTCACAAGCGGAGATACGGACAGAGCGAGTGCTCAGCAAATACTGTCATGGGCAAAACAGACTAGAATTAGAGAGATTTATTGAATTTATTCATAGCTGAATCAGAGCAGGCTAATGAGAAGTAAAATAAGACTTTAAAAAACACTTTGCCCACCACCCTCTTCTTCCCAGCTCTACCGCCTCCCCTCCAACAGCACAGGGAGACAGGGAATGGGGGTTATGGTCTGTTCCCACATTGTTTCTACTGCTGGTCAGGGAGAGGAGTTCTTCCCTTGCTCCAGCATGGGACCCCTCCTAGAGGAGACAGCTCTCCATGAACTTCTCCAATGTGAATCCCTCCCACAGGCAAGAGTTCTCCACAGACTTCTGCTATGTGGGTCACCCTTCCAAAGGGTCAGTCCTTCAGGCACAGCCTGTTCCAGCCTGGGTTCCCTGCAGGGTCACAGGACCTACCAGGAAACCTTCTCCAGTGTAGGCTCCTCTCTCCTTGGGTCTGCAGGTCCCTGCCAGGACCCTGCTCCAGCACAGGATTCCCACAGGGTCACAGCCTCATCTCAGACATCTCCTTGGTCTGGAGTGGGTCTCCTCCATGGGCTGTGGGTGGATCTCTGCATCCCTGTGCCCTCCCTGGGCTGCAGGGGCACAGCTGCCTCACCTTCGTCTCTCCAGGGGCTGCAGGGGAATCTCAGCTCCAGTGCCTGCAGCAACTCCTGCCCTTCTTTCTGCACTGACCTTGGTGTCTGCAGGGCTCTTCCTCTCACACGTTCTCACCCTGCTGTCCTCTGGCTCACAATTACCTCTGAGCCAGAATTTTTTTTTTTTTTCCTTCTTAAATGTGTTATCACAGAGGCATGACCACCATTTCTGATGGGCTCAGCCTTGGCCAGCAGCAGGTCCATCTTTGAGCCGCCTGGCATTGTCTCAGGTAGACATGGAGGAAGCTTCTGGCATCTACTCACAGCAGTAACCCCTGTAACCACCCCCCGGCCCTCCCCCCCTCCACAACTACCCAATACAGGATTTTAGTCAAGTATTACACTATAAGACCAGTTTGAGGAAGTTTCTGGAAAGAAATTTCTTCATGTGAAATTATTTGCTATTTTCTTTCTCATACATGTTGTTGATTAGTTTAAAGATATCAATGATTGCATAAAAACATGAAGGTTTTCAATATATGCTATCTTCCCATATCTTTGGAGGCTTCATTAATGTTAAAAGAAAAAAATGCAATTAATATATTATTTCATTTTTGATTCCATGTCCTTACATTAATGCAACATTGTTTTCATCCAGACTTCTTCAACTCACATAGAAGCTAAATAATTTCCTTACTTTCTCTGTATCATCCTCTCTACTGTATGACTCAATCTTTAGATTAAGATCTCCCTTCAAGAAGTAATAATGAAGAAAACAGTAAAAAAGAGAGAGTTCTGATCTGTCTTCAGCTTGCTTTCTTATGGTTTCTGTCTTAACATTTTCCATTGGCAGAGTTTTGAAAAGACTCAAGTGTTTATATTTTCTTCTGTCAAGACAGAGTAGATGAAAATGTTTTCTCTCAGACAAGTAGAGAGACATATTCAATTGGCCATTTCCCACTTAACAGTAGAAAGGAAATTAAAAGAAGAACTACAAGTTGTATTTATTCAAGGTCTGGAAGCGTCTAATAAGAAAAAACATTGGCTCAATATTCTATAGTGCTTGTACAGTGCATTATAAATAATAGCTAATTGCATCACCCAAGGTATTGTTAACAAAACATTTTTAAGCTCAATTTCTCTAAACTGCAAAGTGAAATATATGGGTATCTACACATGCCAGCAAAATGTATGTATTGTCAGTATCTCTACAGATATTGCTCTCATTTTCAAAGTAATCAGCTAAGCTTTTGCCACACAAGGCAGTTTTGGGAGCTTTATGTAGAAGTCCATGAAAAGGAGAAAAAATATCATGAAATAAATGTATTAGTAAAGCTCTGTGAAATAGAGTAGTAACCTCATAATGCCACATGCATTCTTCTGGCCCACACATTACTCAATGCAATGGAAACAGTCCAAAGAAATATTAACTGGGAGAAAAACAAAATTGAAAAACAGCCTGCAGCTGATGGCAGAGGTAGCTGTGGATGGCAGCATAAAGTTCATTCACCAATGTCTTTGTAGGAAGGAGTAAAAGTGAAATTTTAGCACAGAGATAATTGTCAAGGAAAAGAAGAAATTTCCAATAATGGAGAGCTGAAAACTAGCCTCAATATCTGAACTTTCTCTTTAATAGAAATGGAGTTAAACATGCATTCATGTTGCACTGAAAAAAATTCTAGTCTCTTGTTCTGATATCTTTGCTGCCCCCATTCCCTGTGTAATTGGGACTACAGATATGCTGCATGTTTTGAGCTGAAGCCTCCCCAAGAGTCTGGTGACTTCTGCTTCCAAAAGCAAGGGCAAACTATAAAGGATATCCTCAGATCAAATGGATTTCTTCCCTACTGTATACTTCGAAAATGGCTAGGGGCTTCAATGGTCCTATAAATTTGTTCTAATGTTATATCTGAAAAAAAACCCTAGATTCTTTGTTAGTATTCTCCATTTTGAATATTTCTCTCTTTTCCTTTTGGCCCCTCAGGGGTAAAAGAAAAAAAATATATTACTTGATCTTTTACTTTTCTATTGGTTTGGTGGTTTTTTGGGTTTTTTTTCCCATGCCTTTCTTATGATGCAGATTTCTGCTGTGATATGTGTGTGCCAAGATCAGGTAACATGGTTATCAGCCATGTAATGACAACATGATTCTTTTCACACACCATTCACAGTAGTGTAAGTCAAGATAGTTTATTTCCTCTCCTGTTTTACTGGGGAGATCACAATCATTTCTGTGTCATTTACCAGGTACCTCTGATCAGGTATATCCCAAGACTGATATGAAAATTATAATTTCCCTGTAATATTTTCCCTGTGAATGCTGCTTCTCCATTGTATTTGCTTTAAATCAGATTCAGCACCTGGCAGCCTTATTTTGTATTCCAGCTCAGACTGTAAATGTGGATAGAATTCATTTAATTGAAAATGAAGTTAATGATAGACCACTAAATTCTGTCACATGTCCCTGAATGTTGAAATTATTTACTATTGCTAATGTAGACCATAAACCCAAATTCCTCTACAGTCATCAATTCTGGCTAGAAATTTATTCAGGGTGTCATCTTCACCTCTTCACTGCTTGATTAATGTGCTCTCGTGTGGTATGTTTAAAGAATGTAGAATGGCTGAGTTGGTTGAATCCTATGGGGTCTTTGCCTTTTCAATTCCCTCCATCTCGTTCAAATTCCAGATCATTCTTGTACCACGTGCCTTTTGTTGTTCAGAACAAAACTTCCTCTGCACAATCACTCAGGAAAGGTCTAATGTAGAGACTAAAATTCATAAAAGCCTCCGAGGTTCTTGTTTGCGAAGCACAGGAAAAAACCCAAACTATTGGATGATCACTCAGACCACTCAGTATTTCTTTCCTCCTGTTCTTCCCTCTTTGCCATCCCATGCTCAGATCCTGTTTGAGTTATGAAGAAATGTGTTTTAAAAACACGCCAGAGATTGATGTGCAAATAAACAGCATGAACATTTGCATGCTGCTTCCGAATGCATCCTTTATGCTCTTCTAACATTTTACAGAAATGAGTGTGGTCTGAGCCTTGAGAAATTAAAAGGACAGATTACATGTACCAGTGTGCAGAATGGATTATAATGACCTTTATCAACTGCAACAAAACAAAGAAATCTCTGAGAGGACAGAAAAAAAATCTACTTAACCAACCTTCTGCAAGTTGTGATTTTCATCCTCTGTGCACATTCATGCCTATTCTCATCACAGATTTTTTTTTTTTCAATTGAAGGAAATTTTAGTTCTCACTATGCACTCTTCTTTTTCTCTTTGCAAGAACAAAGCTCTGCACAGTGGGCACTGTGGTAGATTATCTGGTGGGGTCTTTGCCATATTCACAGATCTTGAAAAGTGTGTAGGTATCTCTGACTTCACAGAAAATGTATATTTATATCATTAATGAGCTGTCAGCACTTTCTGCTTCTGTAATAAATATCCGGGTGCTCATCTTTGCAGCCTGTCCCAAGATACAGCACTACCAGCAAATGTATTCTCAAGGTTTCACAGCAGAAGCATTGCTCATGCTTCATACAGGACTAGCAGCAGATCAATTAACAAGTGATTACCTGCTTTACATGGTTCTTTTTTGGGTCATTAACTTCTTGAGGAATGTTTAGAGAAGATACTATCTCTTGCCGTTTAAACTGTTAAAAAAAACACCTAGTCAATTACTATGTAAATCACTCGTTGTAAGTAACTTAGTGTTACTGAGATTCTAATAGAGTTGCTCATTATTGGTTTTGGCTCTCCATAGTTGAATATAGAAACATGAAATATATATATAAATATGTTTTGTTCTAGATGACTTATTGTAAACAATAAAAATTGCTGGCAAATTATTAGTCCTGTAGTGAAATATGTTTTAACTTTAACTTTTTTTTTTTTCATTTACACTTACTATCCTTTATTTAATATATAAAGGAAAACATAAAGGATTTGGGTTAACAAATGCAATCTCCATATGTATGGGCAAGTCCCTGTAAATATCTAGATTTAAAAACATAAATGTGGACACACCCTGGCTTTTGGTCTATTTACTGGGGATTTTTTTAGTCATCTGATTTGGTTTTCCTTATAAGATCAAGACACCAATAGATGAATCTGAGTGATTCCTTTTTGGATAGGTGACCCAAATAATTATGTACAATTTTTGATTACAGTGGGCTATATGATCAACATGTTAGAAATCAGAGCTTTTTTAAATGCTTGAGTGTTGGCTACCAAAAAGTAGACTTTAACATTAAAAATTTAGAATTAAAAGGATGTTAAAGGAGACCACTACCATTAGTTAAGTATAACATACTTGGTGCATACATATTGCTGCCAACACTCTCTTAAAACTTCGGATTAATTATCATTATAGCAATATATATTTGATTGCAGTTAGGCTGTTACAGCTAATATTTCATTTAAATCACACTCATGGCAAATTAAACTGATTCTTCTTGCCCTGCACCTGATAGAAATGGTGAAAAGTGCCTTGCTTCTTTCTGTGCATGTTTGTTTCCTTTTCAAAAACTAATGACTTTATCTTTGATTTTCAAACTTAAATTTTTTGCTTAAAATTTCCTCCTAGATTATGCCTTCTAAAATGTCATCAGTCTCGTTGTTTTTCCTTGGAATCTCTTCAGGGCATCTATTAGTTACTATCTATCATATATATGTATATTTTTTAAATGATATCATGGTTTGGACTAGAATGAACACTAATTGCTCTGGAAGACAGGAAAGGCGGGATCTGCCTCTATCCATGGTGCTAAAAAGGCTCATGTAACAGGGAATAATTCTATATACAAAACCATCTACCACAGAACTGCAGTAAATTTTGGAATTCAGAGATAGTAGTAGCTCCTATAGATACTCTGAGTGTGATATATTGCAACACAGGCATCTGGTTTGAAACAGTTATTGGTGGGCTACAAACTAATTCTCTCTCCGAAACTCACCTTTTTGTGCCGCTTTACCATAAATTGCTCATGACCCAAAGGGACATTTTGTTCTTGTAGGTTTTGCAATGTCTGTTGTCTACTAATCTAGAATTTCAATTAGCATGAGATGATATCTACAGCAAGGAGAAAACATCAAACATGATTTTTGAGTGCAATCCAAGAGTGATGGGTTTTATTAAAATAACTGCTTCTGCTCCTTGCTGCCAAAGTATAAAACTAGATTGGAGGGAGAGGAGATGTTTTGTAATTGTTTGGTTTGTTTTGTTGATTTTTATTGGGGGGGGGGGGGGGGGAGTGATTTTTTGTTTGTTAGTTTGTTTTAAAAAAATACTTTGAATTAAAGGTTTGGTCCAGAATTCCAGTGACCTGATTTTAATCTGTAACAGATTCCTCTGCGAAACCCACTGTGCCAATTCATTCCCATGTCTCTTATTTTAGATAAATGTATAAGTGGGTATTTGTTAACATACCAAATAAGTTCAGACTTAAGTCTTTTCTTTAGAGATAAAATCTAATTAAATGTATTTTTATTATTTTCTTTATGGTTTCCAGTATGGTATATCAATTACCATTTTTAGCATTTTTCATGTCAGATCCAATGCAAATTAATTAAGTTGTGCATATTGCTTGCACTTTAAGAAATGATGCACTGTGATAAATTATTGAGTGAAGAGCAGAAAATATAGCTGGCAAATCTTTTTTAGAATTCCATCTTTAGTTAATCACCTTTATTAAAATGCCAATGAAAACAGCTCACTGTAAGGTGAAAATTGTTCTGTAGTAACTTATATCTGTAAAACACTGATGCAATCTCTTGCATTTGCAGCACCACCATCCTAAATGACAGGTCTCTGATAAAAAACATAACTTAAACAAAGCCTCCAAAACACTTTGTCTTACTATGTGGTATGGCACATAAAATTAATAACAGTGACTTTACCAGGTAGAAAATCACCACTTTAAAATGAAAATAACTCCAAACTATTGTGCAAGATAATGAAACCAGAACATTAAGGAATACAGCAATATGATGATCCCTTATAAATTACCACAGTTAGACCTGTTTTGCAAAGTATGAAGATTTCTGTCGATTTCTGTGGGACCAAAATTTAATTAAATTTGCCTTGAAAAGAGGTGAGGTTAATCTGCTGTATGTACACCCGTTTTAGATTTGCTGATTAAATGCCTACTTTGTTATAATGAAGGATAAACTTATATGTGGTTGTAAACTGCAAATTAAATAAGTACTAAATTAGATAATGGTGTAACTGTATATTAATTTATCTTGAGGACACACGTTAAGTATTCCCCTTTGAAATGTTACCTAACTATGTTGTTGAGATGTGGAAATTATATATCTAGTTTCAGAACAATGAGTTTCAATTAGTTTTGTTTTGCTTATGCTACAGGTCACCTTGCATTCTTAACTCATTACTTTACATCTACAGAGAACAAAACATTTAAAGTATCATGAAGGCACTGGGGAAAAAAAAAAAACAAAACCACCAGTAGTTTAAATAGAAGCTTGAAAGCATCTGGAGGTGGAAAAAGGATGAATGTGTCAGGAAAGAAAAAAAAAAAAAAAAAAAAAAAAAGAAGTGAAATGAGAGAATTACAATAGAAGAACTTTCTGGTCTCTGACCATTGCAAATTTTCCTATGCACTCACATAAATCACAGAGAAAGGAAGAAAGAAATATTCAACCAAAGAAAATTCCCCATTATATCACATGCATATCTTTGCTCTTTTCCTTTTCAAAGTAGGCTCAGAAAGAACAAAGGGCTTAGAAGTTCTCAATGATATTAAGCCAGGGAGGTACTGTACTTGGGGTTCCATTTTTTCACCTCAAAGAGGATTTAATTCAGCTGTCAGAGAGGGCTTTTTAGTTTGTAGACAGAGTACGGACAGGGAGAATTCTGTTTGTTCTTTAAAAATAGTCCAAAATATTCCAGTCTTTGTGAAAAATTCTTGAAGCTTGAATAGGAAATAAATTCAAAGTCAAATTCCCTATTAAGGTAACCATGATGCTTGTTTCTTATTCCTCAGAGAGCAGTATATCACTGTTCTACTGAGGCTAAAAATAAGCTTCATATAAAAGTGAGTGTTCACTTCATCAAAGTTTTTTTTTTTTTTGTTTTATCTGAAAGTCAAACAGGTCTTAAAGTTATGCCAGGTCAGTTATTATTCTAATTTATTTTTCTTTTCACTGGTGCCATTTTTTTTTGATCTGTCTTAGGCTGAAGTTACATACCTGGGCTGTGAAAGACAGGTATAATAGGAATTGAACTGACCTAGTAATGCTTCCTCCTTTTTAAAGCAGTGATAACACAGACAAAGTGAACCAAGACAAACATCTTTCCATAAGTCCTTTTTCTTTCGTAATTTAGAGAAAGTCTATAATACTTTCTAAAATAATGTTATGGTGCCCAAGAACCCTTGCTACATTTTCCTATTTTTACCTTGCATATGGTGAAGAAAGAAGAAATTTTTTTTGTACCATCCTGCTAGGAATTATTTATATATATAATAGAATATAGCTAGAGCTATACAAATACTGTATTTTTGGTTTTGTAAAGAAAGGCTGGATTTTAGCCTGTGTCTTCCACCTATTTGTGTTTCAAGTTTTGTGGGAAAGAAAAAAACATTTCAAGGAAAAAAAAATGAAGTAGATTTCAGCTTCTGGTTTATATTAAAAAAAAAAAAAGGATTTTGTCATATTACAAAAAAAAATCTTTAAAGACTTTGGGTCATCAGTTTGGTTTACAGCACTTCACCGTCAGCAATGAAAAATTCAACTGAGATCTCACTAGGAAAACAGTTTTTAGAAAACATGATTTAACAGTAAACTTAAAAATGTTATCTGTGGGCTTGGACTTAGAGAAATACAAGCAACTTCCTTTATGTACATTTCTATTTTTACTATGGTTGATGACACCATATCAGGGTAAGCTCACTTTAACATCCTGCTTCCAGCTAAGATAAAGACTGAGCAACTCTTTACACATCACCAAGAATGACTAATATGCAGGGAAGAGTCACAGTAACCTTGTGACACCACAGGTTTTACCTATTTTGGAAGGAATTAAATAGTTTCCTTACTTGTTCTGTCTTTCTATATTGTTTTAAAAATAAAAATTGTCACATAAAAAATAGACTTTCTCTTCCCTGTGTAGGAACTAGAAGCAGGCACCAAGGCCATCAGTGGTGACAAGGAAGGTGTACACAGCAGGGCATTTAGATCTTGGACTCAGTTGAATGAACATGCTAAACTAGATCCTTCACTGGTGTAAGTGGAATGCAGTTCCCACAGATGCTGAAAGAAATCACACCACCTGAGAACCCCATGTCAGAATTATCTGAAATCCTGTAGGGGAAAAGATTAGGATGTGACCTAGCACTTTCTTCATAATACAGGAGCAATTTAATTCCAGGAATTCTTACTGTGCAATTTTGGGGTTGTAAGTATATTAACATGTTTTTTATTGTGTTTATGCACAGGTTAAAAAAAATTACAGTTTATTCCTTCCACTATGGAATACTCACACACGCATATATACGTACATATGATTTCAAGTCCAGCTCTAATCCTAGTCTTGTGATAATATTGGGGTAAGACCTTTATGTAATTATATTCAAAATAATGCATTATTACATTAATTTTACAGTGGCTTAACTAAGCAATCTAGACATCAGTCTACTGTTAATGTAAAGCAGAATAACTAATCTGATTTAATCCTAATAAGAGCCCAGTTTTATACCTTATTGCTGAATTTGTTGAGGGTTTTTTTTTTCCTTTCCCAAAAGACAAAATTCTTGTTTGTCTGGAAGGGTTTTTTAACCTCTTGGCTGAGTGATACATTTCTGTTTATCAGCCACCTGCATCTCCTCAATGCATTCTGAGGCAAAAATCAAGGCATAAGAAAGTCCAATTTTAAATTCAATCAGTTCCCAAGTTGTCTGATGCAATGGTTTCCATTTCAACAGCTGCCTCTGTCTACTTCACCCACACGGAGGAACCAGCTTCCTCTGGAGATCTGAAAATGTACAGTTGGCAGCTAAAATTCAATTTAAGCCTGGCCAGGTACAATTTTATTGGCACTGGTCCCAGGTCTTGCAATTGACTTTTAACCCCCTCAGAGCTTCCCTTGTGTGCCTGATAGAGCTGTGCGCTGCATGACAACTTCAGTGAAGTCCAACTGCTGCCTTTTGTTGCTCTGTGCAGCAAAATATTTTGAGCTCGTAAACCATCAGCTCTGCATTTGAGTGGCATTTGTAAGAAGCCTTCATGTTAATTATCCTCACAGAAAATAGCAAGTTATATATGCTGTTATAAACAACTGCTTTCTAAAAGCTACACTGGAGAACACTGCTCACTTTCTTAAATCCCGGTTTAAAAACCCCTAATGTTCAACTTTTTTGACTTTGAAAATACTTTTCTTACTTTATAAACAATTTTCCAGTTTCTCTGATAAATGCTCCCATAACTGAGCATTCAAAATGATTCATAGGAATAACAGGTTAAAGAGTTTATCCCTTAGCAGAAGAGTAAAGGGATTCCTTTTGTCCCTAGAGTTTGTTGTTCTAATAGGTAGCAAATTCTGATTACTGTAGACTAATGTGAAGTCATAAAAATTTCTCTATCCCAAAGTCCTTCCTCATGTTAAGGCTGTGCTTCACTTTCTTTTTTTTTTTTTTTTTTTTTTTTTTTTTTTGGCAATTCAGCAAAAGAAGCAGCAAATTAAATGAAATTGACAGCACAACACTGGCCTTCAAAAATTCAAACTGGAAACATCATAGAAAAACAGAATTTGTATATTTCTATTCCTTACTATTCCTTAGTCTTTGCAGAAGCGTTCAAAATAACCATTTAATCATAGTTCTGGGTACTAGAAACCATGAATTCATTAATTAGAGTCATATGTTAATTTGATTAGTAAAAAAATGGGGTTGGTCTGTGCATCATCTGTGAGAGTAACCGTCTAGATTAAAGGGTAAAAATTTGCCATACCACAAATCTTTAATGCCTACACATGGTGTTTCGTTCATCCTTTCACAGCAGGCTACCAGCTAGCCACAGGTAATGCAAGCAATTTAAGCTCACAAAGGTGTTTTAGCTGCCCAAACCTATCTCTGCCTAGAGAGCTGCTACTCACATCCACCAGTATTCTGCAATGTGGAACAAGAAGGGAATAAAGCAACAGGAGGAAGTTACTAGCAGTAATTATTCATCACAGCCCTTCCTATTCCGTCTTCTGTGACTTACAGATTGGGAACTGGCAGTTTTAAAGGTGGCAGAGAGGGGAAATCTGTTTTCTTAGGTGATATTCACAGGTCTTTGCCTCCTTACTTCTCACTGCATAGTACTATTACCCTGGTGGTCTGAGGTATTTCATCAGATGAAGGAAAAGAGGGACCTTTGAGTAACTAACTGAATTCCAGATCACTTGTTTTTCAAGAAAACAGTGGGCACAAATGTATAAAATATGAGTATCTGGGAACAAGTGAAATGAAAGAAGTTCTTTCAGATTATTTTTCACTGTGAAACTGAGGTCAAAGATTGAGGCTTTGATTTGAAGACCAAGCATGGCTGAGTCAGTTTGGATAAAACACTAGCATTTGGAGTTTGGATTGTTTCTCCTGTTGGCCATTGTTTTGACTGAAATATCAAGAGAATCTGATCTCACTTTTTGTTCTTAGCATGGCAAAATGCTGTATTTTCTTAATCCTGTCTAGCATTGAACAAGAAAATTAGGAGTCTCTCTAGATTTTGGGCTGGAGAAAATTTAATATTAATCTTTGGCCACTTCTGACTCATTTTCAATGAAACAGAAAGAGTTCAAACCAGTGTTAGAAAGAATCATAATTTACAAGCACTTGTTTTACCCAAACATCCATATTTTCTGAACTTTTAAAATCTTTCCTGACAACAGTAAATGGGAGCAGAAATAGTGGTTTGTTTCTTTTTAAATGGGAGAGGCGAAAAGAAATAGAGAAATTAGTTATATCAGTAAGTTATTGAGAACTGGGAAGTTATATTTCTTGTCAGAGGAACTATGGTGTAATTGAAACAAAGCTCAGGGACCCAGCAGAAGTGGATGCCAAGGAGCCACAAACTTCTGTTAAGGAAGAAGGGATGTGGAAATAGAGAGGAGTGAAGTCAGCTTTAACTGTTTATTTATGCAAACAGCCATCTCTTGTATTGCTTAATTTCTTGTTACTCATGATTCAGCAAATTCTTTGTGCAGTGTTTCACCACGCTGTTCTCATTGAGACGTTCAGTAATAAAAGCAAATTATATTTTCTAACATCAGGAATATTTTTCTGTTTTCTTGGGTTTTTCCATGCTGTGAGTATGTGCGAACAAACTTCATATCTAGAAAATGGCAATGGCCAGCCAAGGCTGTCACTGATAAAACCTAGGCTTAATGATGTTCATTTGCTAAAATTGTCCTTCAGGATAATGGAGATACAGCACCTTGAGCAGTGGGCCATATCTACTGCATCAGTTTGGAAATGGAATTCTGTTTGTATGGCAGTTGCTTTTAGATAATGTGTGCAATTGTCTATGAAGAGCAGCTAGATAATTCTTCTGAGTGACTCGTTGTGTGGTTGCATTCAAATAAGTACCGTAATAAACCTTAAGATTGTTTTCTCCAGCAATTCATCAATAATTTACTGTATACAAAAAAGTCAGTACTGCTCTAGAAATTTCTACAGATAATTTTCCCATCTAAAACACTATCATAATCATGCTAAAGGGTATACTGAGGTAGTTGGAATTAATGCAGGCAGATTCAATTTACAATAATGTAGGTTAGGTGAATCATCATTGTTGGATTGAGAAAGGTATGGGTAAATATGCTGGTGTGTGTGTAGAACTTTGGGAGACTAACAAGAGGAAGGAGAAATTATTTTACCAAAAGAGATATTATCTAAGTAGGAAAGTAGAAAGACTGAAACCATATGATCTTCATCTATTGCCAAAAGAGACTGTGACATGTGTGTGTACCTACCAGCTTTAATAACAATCTTTCTTACTGGGATATCGGTGACAAACCCTCAGTGATTAAGAAATGTTGCTTGGTGGTGTAAAAGCAGTGATTGCAGGTTCAAGGTAGAAATGCAATTGAAGAAATGAACACAAATGCTGTGTATTTTATGGGCTTGTGAAGCCACAAGGAGGTGGCTTCACAGATTGGAACATTTAATTGCAAGAATTGGTATCACTGTAATTTCAAATGACCCAGGAGAAGACACGTGTGCAGGGACGAAGAGAAGAACAATTCCCCAGGCAGAAGAGTATAGACAAGGATAGGATTGATATTGCTTTGTTTTCAGTGACTTGTTTGCTGTACTTTGATTCCATTTATTAGAATCATAAGTTTCTGTGAAGCTGTATAGTTATGCATAGAGAGTGAATGTGTGTGTTTGTTTCCAAAACAGAAGCTGTGGTGTGCCATGTGCTATGCAGAGACTTTTTCTGGTAATTTTCTCCTCAGATAACAATTACCAAGTACTCTTGTTACAAAAAATTCCAATAGTCTTTACAATTTCATTGTTCACAGGTTCTTAATTGTTGCACTATACAGTACAGCATAGTGAAATTTATTCATAAAAGTGGCTTCAGTTTTCCCATGGTTATCATTGTCTTCAAAAGCAAAGGTTTCAAATCGTTCCAAAACATCAGCAGTAAATATTGTACTATTGAACTCAACTCACTGTGATTAAAGAGATTAGTATCATTGAGTACAGTAGTCATCTCTCTTAAAGTCTGAGTTTCACAAAAAATAATGAGAAGTCCTTGATCTCTCTTGCCCGGTGATATAGCCTGTGGGAATAAACAGAGCTAACTTTCTATGTTGAAAATGGGGAATAAAGTGTATTACTTCAGGCTGAAATGAATCTAGGATTGGTGGTTGGATATCTTTTTAAAATTTGGATATAGCTAATTGCAACACTGCCTGTAAACTATTAAAATCTTGTGGTCTCAACCTTACCTCCAGAGATGTTGTGTCTAGCAGTTTGCCTGGGTTGCCTACAGAGTGAAAAAACAGGAATATTATGTGCAAGAAAATACAGAGGCTGTAACACAGACTATCACAGGCAGTGTCTTCCATGTAATCCGAAAGTTTTATTAATTGGTCAAAAAGTTACCTGAAATAACATTTTTTGCTGCCCTGACTTTCCTGAGAAGGTTCTTTTTTACTGAGGCTAAACTTATTTTGCACTCTAGTGAAGTATAATGGCATACAATTCCTTTTGCTTACCCTGTCTACAGGGTATCCTGCCTCAGTGAATCCTGTGGAAGATTATCAACCAATGTGTGCCCCTTCAGAAGACTACCTCCATGAATATTTAAGGAAATAATTCTGTAGAGATCCATCACATTGTTACTGCTTTAAATATTCTTTTGTAAATAAACTTGAGGGTCCCAGAGGAAGAAAGCCTGCTCAATTACCTTCTAGAGTGCATTTTTACTAAATGCCAGGGTGAAGGAAATGATGGCCAAGAACAGAAAAGACTTTTATTATAAACGGGTCTCAGTAGAATTGAATATGATTTTTAGCAGATTAAGCACTTATGGTTGCATTCTGCAATTGAGTACTTAAATATCTATGCATATTCTTTACATATATTTCTTTCCCTCCCTAATGGTGATGTAAACTACACTTTTGGATTTGGGACTTTCATGTATTTTTCATTTTTCTCCTAAAACGTTCTGTTCTGACAGTTCTGGTGCACAGTGATTCACGAAGTTTTCTTATCCAATTCTCAGCTACCCATAGATATAACACATTTAGTCTTCTCCATCATTCTTTGCTCAGTCCCATTGAAGCTGCTGTCACTGCAACGTTTTACTTTCTTCTATCAAGGCAGGCATGAAATTTCCAGTGGAGCGAATGCGAATGCTAAGGCAGCTGCATGGGTCAGTAGGCAGATGGAAGGGGGGAGGGTTTGGGAAAGCTAAACAGTTTGCATCCTTCTCTAAAAGACAGCAAACCACAGGGCAGGGATCTGCAAGCTGATGATTTGACAGTGCAATGCCCTTTAGTTGTTTGACTGGATTTACAAGTTCTGTTTAGCTGACAGATATTTTGGCTAATACCCTTCCCTAGTTTTATTTCCTTTTAACTATCATAAGTTCTGTTTAAAAATTTAAGCAAGCTCTTGTTGGACAGCAAAATAAACAGATTCCTCTTACAGATAGGAGACACTCTCTAAGATTTTTGTTTCTATGAATATCCCAGTGAATATAAAATATTATTGACCTAAACAAATACAGTTTACTGAGAGTGCCAGTAAACAATCTGGAAAATAATTCAGAGGATGCAGCTTTATTTTATTTGGAAACTGCTATTCCGAGCTTACAGTGCACTACCCAATATATTTTTCTCCTCTGTATATTTTTGTAATTAATCACTCTCCTGACTAAAAATCAAATAATTACCTTTTAAAGAAACCAAATTAAATAAAACCAGGCTAAGTAAGAAAAGCCTGTAAATATAAAGGAATTTGCAGAAAGTGACATTTTAGTGATTAAATATTTTTGAGTTTCTGAGTTGTTTGTTAGTAAATATTTTGAGTTTCTGAGGTAATGTGATTTTAAATATATTGTGTCTAAAATCCATGAGAGAATCAAAAGTTAACTGTTTTAAAACAATAGAATCAGTGGTCCTGGACAGAGATAGACAGAGATGTTTGTTTTGGTAATTACTGTAATCAAGGGAAAGAAAAAGAACTTTTGCTGAGATCACATGTTTACTGTTCACTGAATTATGCCTTGAAATGGTGTGCAAAAATAATTGTTTCATTGAACCCAAAGTCTTCCCTTGAAGCTTCTGAGAATGGACCAGCAGTACCGTGTATTGCCAGAAGTGGCCAGAGGTGAAGCACTGAGAACACAAACTGTCCATCCCCTGCCCCTCCAGTTTCGAGTGTAAATCTCAGGTGTCTGATGCTATCTGTGGGAATGTGGTTATGAATGTCTCAAACTCCAAAACACTGAACAGCAGGAAGTGTGTGGGCTGAACCACAGATGGAGAGGATGAAACCAAGAACATTGGCTGTCAAGTGGAAAGCAAACAGCAACTTTATTACATTTTGGGTGTCCTACATTCCAGCTCAGCCCAGCTAAATGTTTCACCAGGTATGCCTGCATTAGCATAGGATTTTAAGTTCATCTCCTGACTGCCCTTCCTTCTGTGCACTGCTTTCATCACAGAACAGCCTGATGGCATGAAAATGAGATTCCTTTTGGGTTAAAGTAAGCCAGAAGACATGATCCAGGAATATGTCTATTTGCTCCAAGCACTAATGTGCAAGAGCCTACAAACTACAGTTATTCTGAGCTAAAATTCCCCTATGCATGTCATAAATGTATTTCAGGTCCTTAAACAGCAAGTTATTTTTTTTTTGTTTGTTTGGTTTTTTTTTGGTAGTTTTTTTTTTTTTTTTTTTTGGGGTTTTTTTTTTTTTTTTTTTGTTTTCTTTTTTGTTTTTTTTTTTTGTTTTTTTTTGTTTTTTTTTTTGTTTTTGTTTTTGGGTTTTTTTGTTTTTTTGTTTTTTTGGGTTTTTTTTGGTTGTTTTTTTTTTTCTCAACAGACCCATTCCTATTTGTTCAAACTTTGTCATTGAACCTTGGACTGTATGTCAGTAACAGAGGAAGGACAAGTTGACATAATCATTCTCATGTCTAATTTCTGTGAATATATGAAGCATTCTATGAATTCACACAAAGCTTAGTGCAATAGAGAGGCTTCAAGGATTTAGGTTTTGACAGCAGTTACTGAGGTTAAAGGTGAGAGAGAGAGCGAGAGGGTTTGCGTGCCAAAATTTTCTAGGAATCCTATCCTGTTTTTTTCTCTACTGCTGAATTTGAACAGTTCTTAAGATAATGTTAACTGAAACTGATGAAATGTGCTAAATATGCACAGTGTAAAACCCTGCTTCTGCTAGACCTGTCTGGCTTGCATAATCCCAAATTCTCAGCAGTGCAACTGCACAACAGAAGCTGGTCGTAATTAATGCCTGGAATCCCCCCTAACCAGGCTGCTGCCCTGGCGGCTCCAAACCAACCACATGTGCAGCTTCAGAAGCCGAGTCCAGTGTGCCCAGATCCAATGGCACGAGGAGCTGCAGGGATTGCTCTGCTCCCAGACCTCCTGCAAGGGCATTTGAGCTGCAGCTACTGATCACTTCTCAGAGCAGCAGCTGTAGATGCTGCAGTATTGTGTGTACCTTTCAGGGTTTCCTCCATGGGTGTGGGTGTGTACACTGCTGCACTGGAAGAATATTTCAATGATTAATAAATGGACTGATAAGACAAGGTCAATCTGTAGTGGAAAAAAAGATATAGGTTACTGCTCATAGGAAATCACAGACAGCAGTGTAAATGAGGAAGACAATTACAGCTGTAAAAAGCAAAATATGTCTATGTCTAGATTTCTATCACAGGAGAATACTGCTGTCGTGGTGTAGTCATTTGGGCCCTTGGACCAGCAGAAATTTATCAGACTTGAGAAGCCTGATTAATGAAACATAGTAGACATGCTGATTCCCCTAACTAAAACCAACTTTAACTCTTTGCATCTTTATATGTTCTTTGTTAGTCATTGAAGAGCCTAAATTATGCCTAAGCAGCTGGCACTCTGCATCACAGGCACACAATGGCTAACAAAAGCTTTGGTATTGACAAAGTGACTTAGGGATAACAATATTTGCTACCTGTGTCCAAAAATATTCCATATCTGTGTCTATAATCCCTGCTTATATGTATTTATCCAGAACCCATTCATCCATTCTTTTTTATCATAGCATACTGAATAAAGTCCCTTTTCAGGTGTGAATGCAAGATAAAATTGATGTAAAGCTTCAAAATCCACTGTACAATTTAGAGGAGCTGTCTGATTAAATGACAGATTAAAACTGAAATCAAAATCTAATTACCAGGCCTTCATTTTCCATTAAATATATACTGTTGGTGTCAGGTACCCCATTTAGAAAATAAGTCAAGGACACAAGCTGTTTTTTTCTCTGTATAATTACTGTTCTGATATAAGTTCTCAAACAGATTTAGTCAGAGGAAAAACTCCAAGTAATGAAACTGTTTTCCTCCACACACCAGCTCTGAGTACAATGTATCCTCAGTGCACATATTCTGAACTTCTTTGGGCAATGGTATTGCTAAGGGTGTAGGAACTAAATGCCTTAAACTGTCATCTTCCTCTGCTGTATGCAGCAGCACTCAGGGGAAATAAATAAGAATCAACATTTACTAGGTCTACAAAAGAAATCTCTGCAATGTGTGTCTGTTAAAAACTTGTTCTGTTATTCAGTAATGTGCCTGTGAGTGTAAGTGCTCATCATCTCAGTTATAATGAAAAGTAAATTGAGGAATAAAAAAACTAGGATAGTTTGGTCATGACTATAAAATGTTGCTTGTTTAGATAAGAAAATAACAATGATTATTATCACACACTATTGCACACGAAAAACCACTGCATCAGAGCTATATTTCTATTAATGAATAAAAACCATGGCTAAATTACCTCAGTTATGGTATTTTAAATAATACAATGCTATTTAATGATATACATTTGATATTTTATAGTTGGCATCGTGAATTACAAGTCAGCTGTTCAATTTTTCACCAGAAAAAATAGGGGTGGAAAATGCTGACAATTCACTTAAGTACTTATTAATTTTTATGCTGTTAATTACTTTGACTCAGATTGCTGCATGTTGTAACAACAATAAGTAAACCATCTGCTATTGACACAGAGAAAGAACTTGAAATTTTATTAAATTAAAATGTTTCTGATTATACAAGCTTAGAGTCTTTATCTGCAAGTTTATGCACTTTGAGCAAGGGCTAGTCTTTGGATGTGTTCTTGCTCAGGATTTCTTGACATTAAACCCTTCCTAGGGAGAGGAAGAGGACTAGAAGAAAATATTCCTTGCACAAACAGAAATGGTAAAGGGATAGAGAAGCAGAAAGATTTCTGTATGATTCTGGATTGAATCCTATGGATTGTTCTAGCACGCTAGAAGAGTGGCCTAGGTATTAACACAACTCATACATCAAGGTTGAAATTAACTACAGGTTATGGCAAGCATGTGTTCTGCGTTTGACAGTGAGATTTTATGTACTTCCAAAATTATGTTTTCTGGTTGATAATTGAGGGTTTCTTTGTAATACCATGGTCTAAGTGGTGGGCCTTAATAGTTTAAGTGATTGATGCCATCAAAATTATCATGGGGAACAGAAAAATTCTCCTCCTCACTGGAGCTTTTTCTTAGTGACTTAAAAAAATTGGCAAAAGAGGACTGGTGATAATGCCAGTGTGTCTTTGAAGAAATCTGGATACGAGTGTAAATCCTTTCGCAGAAACTTTCTTACTTCTATGGATCAAAAAGAATGATGGAGTGATCAAGGGGCATGTTTGAGTAGGGGTGCACGTGTGAATGTGGCCACAGGTTCTGCAAGCAAATTTTTGGGGTTTACATCCTTCTCCACAATGACACCAGAAATGAACTTGTCATTTAGCTCCTGTTAATGTTGATGATAATATTTGCATTCAGTAGAGAGGCCAGAGCAGTCATTAATCTCCTATTCTATGGAGAACATCTGTTGAGTGAGAAAGGCCGGTGTTCTTGATGACCAACAGAAGCAGCATTTTAGTACCAAAAGTACAAAAGTACAAGCCAAGGAAGTCAACCCCAAGCTGCAGCCACAGGAGGAAAAATACATGTTCTTCCATGTCTCGGGCTGCAGAACATAAGGCTCCCAGACCAGTATGCAGTCAGAGGTCACTGGGAGATGTAAATATTTCAACTTTCTTGTAATTTATTTAATCTCTTAATTTTATGGCTACATTGCTGTTAATAGAAAAAAAATATTTGTTTTATATATATATATATATATATATAGTTATGTTGTAATTGTTTCTTAATGAATGACACAGCTAAACATAAGTATTCAAAAATTTATAAGTTTATATCTTCCATGATAAATTTTTAATGACTAGATATAATTTCAAAAAATATTTATTGACTGGCCTCTGTAAATAATATTATATTCTATTTATTTTTTTATAAATATGTAGTTTTATTTTCCATTTGAATGGTTATACCTATTTAGGCTCTGCAGGAAATAGGATGGAGGGAAGAAAACTGTCCTACAGAATATAACTCAATGTCTAAATTGAGTGCTGCTCAATGTCTAAATGTTAAGGAAAGTTTTGATAATGTGGAATGTCGAATCACTTAGTAAGACTCAGGTACTTCAATGCCACAATCTGTAAACAAATGAAGAAATCATGCTAAAACTTTTTTTTTTTCCTTCTTCTTCTTTAGGAAAAGCTTACAGGAAATGCATAACTGAAATATTCAGGTTGCCATATGTCTGTTTATGGGAGTAGGCAAAATTTAGAGGCTTCAAACAGTTCATCCTGGAAGCAGATCAACACTCTGCTCGCCTTTGTTATCACAGAGACAGTTTAGAAATGGGCTGACATTTTTGTGTTTGATAGGTACCTTTGGTTACACACATGAACCAGAGCTTTGCTGGAGGAATTTTGGGGCAGTTTGAATGTCAGTGGTGGCATCAGCACTTTCCTGTGGCCCATGAAATGTGTGTGAATGCTGTTCATGACTTGAATGTACTGGGTTCGTATTTTCTTTGAAAATGGGAAGAACGAATTGCACACAAACAGTTCTTTTCCTGACAGATCTTCAGCACTGATGTCTTTTTTTTTCCTACACACAGACAGGAAGCCCCTCTCTCCCTTTGGTGCAGGCTCTTATCAGTGTAAACACTCTCCTGATAAGTGCTGACATATAAACCTGTGTTAATAATGTTGCCCCGTGTTGCCCATCCTCAAGCCTCAAATAAAGTGTAGCTTTTTTCTCTCCTCCCTCATTTTGGAGACTTATTTATTGGACAACTAGCTAAAATTAAACACATTAAGGAGATTGGCCAATCAGTGAAGCTGTGTTTTATTCCCATAAAAAAATCAGGCATCTAGTTCATGCCAAAATTCCGGTAAAGATAAATTCTTGTAGTTTTGTGTTAAGTGCTGGGAGTAAAACTAGATTACCTGTAATCATCCAATTAAAGTAAACCTGCCTTATATTCAGTAGGTTTCTACCATAGGTTGATTTAATGTAATATTTTTTTCCCCTAACTTAGCAGTGGAACCTTTTGTAAGGTGATGATAATTGTGTGGCCTCATGTTTCTCTAGTTTGAAGAAGGTAGTTCAGTTGAAAACATGCACTTTTTTTCACTTATACTAATGGTAAAGCACAAGGGATCTGCTTGGGACCAGCCAGTTGGTAGGTGGAACTGAACTGGAGTCAGAAGAAATTATCTGGGTGGGTTTGCTGTATTTTTCACCATGATAGTAAGTACACTAATTTAATTGGAAAGCATTAAATAATTGAGTTGTATTTTGCAGTACAGAGTTTGTCAGCACAGTTGCAGATTATAACAACCCCACTGTGTGGCTTGATAAATCGTTGTTTGCTAGGATTCAGAATAAACTGATTTAAAATCTGCCTCAGTCAAAAAGCATAACAACTTTGTGTCTGTGGATTTTTGTGCAGATGAAAGACTTATTAATATAAATTGGGGTTTTTTTTCTGATCTTCCAAGAAGTAATATATTCAAAAAATGCACAAAAATTGAATTCTATAATAAAAGCAAACTGATCTTTAAAAAAATTTAAACACCTACTCAGAACAGAAATATTTCTCTCTTCAGATTAGATGGTGTTATTTGCTATTCTTGCTTGAGATAGTTGCAAGAAAATTGTCCCTCACAGCAGTCCTTTATTATTTATACAAAATCAGGAAGGAAATCATCATACTCCAGTATCATTGCAATAGGAATTTATATTACCTAGTTATAGATAGACTTTTTTCAGTACATTAGAATAGAGAAACACCTTCCCATGTGTTTGAATGATTATTTAAAATGCTATATAACTCCAAGATTTGGAAGAAAATGCATATAGGTTTTTCTTTTCCATTTCCTCAGTCTCATTGCCTCCTCATTCTTTCATTCTAAAAGTCAGTTTATTCATATAAATTGCCAAAAGAATTTAAAGAAAGTTTTGCTAAATTGTGCAGAGTTAGTAGAATTGTGTGTGTTTGTGTTTGTGTGTGTGTGTAAATTTCATGCTCCTTAAAGTATTTATTGAAAAATTCAAGACTGCTAATTCCCATGGAAGATTCAGACAATAAAAGACATGGCATTTTAGTTGTTTTCTTAATTCATTCTGGCCGTGAGACCACAGAGTCATTACAAAATATGATAGCATCAATATGTTGTTTTGTTCAAGTAGCTCCATTTTAGAATACAAATAAAAATTTCTATGTACGTCAGCTAAAACTGAACAAACTATATAAGAAAATTCTGTTCACTGAATTCTCAACAAAAGCTGAAATTAATAAAAGTATCCCCAGGGAGATAGTTTTTTGTGCAGTTGCTTGTCTCTGGGTGTTTCAACTTATTAAAAGTAATTATTTCAGATTTTCCTTCCTTCTTTAGATTTTTGTTCTCAAATATACACTGATACAGTATTTTTGGTTTAAATAATATTTATTTTCAGTGAGTGAAATAATCTGACTTTTTCATACTAAATATTACCATTTTTACTCATCCTTTATGGAGCATTCCCTTTTTTTTTAATGCCGAAGATCGGCACAGAATTTTGTCTTTACATTTCTAGATGCTTTCAAAGTCAGCCAATCTGTTATCTCCAGTTGACCAAGCCAGATATTTTTCAATAGGAAAAAAAAAAACAAAATCAAAAAGCTGTTTAATATGCACATGTCATAATTTTCTTTAAGCAAAATAATCAAAGGAGGGTCTGTAATATTGGCATTGTTGCAAACAAATACTGTCACATAATTCTTTCTGTTTGACACTAAAATAGCTAAAGTCAATAAAGACATTAGAAAATAATTAAGCATTAATTATATTTTCCCTTCTAATTTAAAAATAATGTAAACTACATCGTTGTCTTATTTTCAGTATGATAGATCTTTGAGCAATCGACCCAAATTTCGGTTTTTACAGAACTGTCCAAACTTGTTGAAGATGGGATTTTCCCCTCTGGTTCTGACCTATTGAAAAAGGCAAGATTTAAGAGATGCTTTGAGGATCCCCCTGCCCCAGCCCACCTGTGTGAACTAAGGAAAGATTGGCTGGAGTTACTGCCAAGGATATGTGGAACAGCCAGAATTCATCTCACCTGGGTTTGACTGAGGGGTCCAAATCACCCACCCCAGGCAGCTCAGGAATTTACACTACTGTGATAGCACTGCTACAACAACCTCACCAGCAGAAACATCAAATTCAAGGTAAATTTATTTTGAATAGGATGAAATTCTGCAGTTTTGCACAAAATTTCCTCTGTTTTGGACCTTGCCTACTGTTTTTCTTTATTAATCTTAACTACTACAAGTCTATGTTAAGTACAGAAATAATTTTCTGATGAAGACATAAAGTAGTGCAGGCACTCTGATAGCCGTTAGCCAGACTGAAAAAAATTAACCACCACTGAATTAGTATCCTAAAAAAAATTAGTTCTGATTCTTAAAATGACAGGATGTCTCTATAACACAGGTGTCCGGTGTGACTTCTAATGCTGTACATTGCATTCGTGATTGCCAATCTGCGGTAACACAAAAACTGCTAACTGCATCCAGCTAGGACAGTGTTGTTTAAATCCCCATTTCTCAGCCTTAGAGTCAACTTTAAACTCTGTGTGCTTTTTGCTTTTGTTTTCTTTTCTTTTCCAACTGTTTGAAACTATATGAGGACTGTGCTGCAGCTCAGCAGGGTGCTGTTTTATAGCACAAAGCTCAGCATGTGTCATACATGCTCAAGGGTAGGATGATGGCGTATGGAAATACTTGAAATTGCAGAACTTGATCAGACAGTTTCTGAGGGTTATGTATTGTGGAAAGGGCCAAACCTGGAACACTTTCATTGCCTTGTCCATTTAGCAGCTCCTGGGGTGAGGAATCTTGGATAGATGTTTGGATTTTGTCAACAAGCAGACAAAATGGCAAAGCAAGGGGTACATATACAATTAACATATGGTGTGGGTGATGACAGACTGAGGCCTGGGAGTAACCAGACATCAGCTTCAGAACAGCTGTGGGTCAGCTTGTGTCTCTCAGTGTTCCTGCATCCTTTATTTCAGATGATTTTCAGTTGTCAACTATTCTCTCATGCTTTCTGCACCAGCTGCTTAAGCAACACAGATTTCCAAAGCCTACTGGCCCATGTGGAAGTGTAAAACAGTGTAAATCTCATTAGTGTTCTTGAAAAGCTCGGCTGTTTTAGTCAGCCTTCCTCTCCTCCTCACAATATGGTAAAGAATTAAGAATCATCTCTTCGTTTTTCAGTTGAATAATTTGTGGCAGGTCCTTGTCTGAGAGGTGCAGTTTGGCAGTTGCATATTTTCTATTGTGATGCAAGGAAATTTGGCTTAATTTTGTTCAGCAGCTTGTTCTTCCCAAACTCCAGCAAGCTGGATATTGGGGAGCTTGTCACCTGCTATTTTTCAGTCTATCCAGATGTGGGGCTTCATGTGGAAGTTTGCAACGTTGCAGGGAAATCTAGCAGGACTAGGGTAGGCAGTTTCAGAGTTTGCCTTTTAGTTTGTTTGCTTTGTATTATTAAAATATTCAGTCACAGAATAAAGCAAACTCTGCCTATCTAATTGAGATTTGGATACATCATGCTTGCTTCTGTCTCTCTCCTCTCTAAGTATGATATAAATATTTAAGGAGATGCATTACCTTTTGCAAGGGAATGGTCCTTACTTTTCATCAGGATACACACCATATAATTTGATCTCCAAATTATTGCAACAGTGGCTGCATCTGGAGTGTAATAACACTACATTCCATCTTACAGAATAGTTAGGAGTTTTGATCTAGGGAATTCTAGAATTATTAATGAAATAAAAACTCTATGGCAGGGAGAAATTTTATTATGCTGTTAAGAAATGATTTTTTTCTTGCAAAAACATGGACACTTGGAAAAGCATCAGAGATTTTAGACTGCCCTAACAGTAAACTTTCCACTAAATTTAGCCTGATCACAAGCAATGATTTTAAGGTGGTATTTCGTACTGTAATTTGTTGCAAAAGTTCATTAGAAGTTACTATGAAATTTCTTATGCTTTAAAAATAATAATTTTTATGCCAGTGTTTTGGATGTGTTGGGGTTTGAAGCTTTTTGCCATTTTTCAAGGCTTTAGTGGTAGGAACTCTGTTGTCAGATTTCTACTGAGAGGCCTTGACAAAAGGAAGATTTAAAAAGAAAAGGTCTGAAACAGATAAGGGTCCCTGAGAGTTGCAACCCAGACTTTGGAAAGGGCTTTTCTTAGTCATGCTTTTTTATCAGACTTTTAAAGAGGATTAACCTGTGGTTATGGATGGGGTTCAGTAGGTGGACAGAGGAGCAGAAGCTTTGCATTGTAACACCTAAGCAAGAATCAGAGTAATTTACCAAACTCAGGTACTGACAAGGGATTTTTCCCCCTGCTCCTTGCAGAGGAAAGATGGTTCCATGTGTCCTTTTCCCACTGATTGCAGTCTTCAATTTCAACAAATTGTAGTATTCTACTGGGGAAAAATATTGACAAATTACTATTTCTATCATCTGTATACCTTATACATTTATGTACGCATATGTCATTGCTACGTTTAATTGAAAAATTAAGGTAGCCATTATCTCCTGTTCTCATGACTTTTCTAAGTAAAATGGAAAACTGCTGATAGTAATTAAAACTCTGAAATATATCTTAAACTTTCCTTTTTAAGTGAAAATAAGTCTGCAGGGAGAACAAAGCTAAAAGGTTTCACAGATATTTTCTGCCATAAAACAAAAAAATCAACAGCATAAGTATTTTAATGCAGTTTTTACAGAACAATAGTTGGAAAGGCTAAAAAGCCTGATGACAGTCTATAATTATAGATGCTAATAGAAACATGGATCTAAAGAGAAAAGAGATTAGCCAAGAGAACTCATAAACATCAAAAATGTATATCAGGTTTCTTTAGGACTCGTAGCAGAAATCAATAATGCTAAAAAAGAATAAGTCACTGTACTATTTTCTTGAGAAGCATTGACCCTCACAAGCTCAATTTTTTACAAGTGAAATTTGCACATAGTGTGGAACATTATTTGAAGGAAATCATTGCTGAGACAGTATGGTTGTACACCAGCAGTATATAAGTAGGAGCATTTTAGCCATTGAACATGTAAAGGGGACTTATAAGAGGACAAAGAGAGACTTTTGCCAAAGTCCATGATGACAGGATGAAGAGCAGCAATTTTAAGCTGAAAGAGAGTAGCCATAAATGAGACTTCAGAAAGAAATTCTTTAGCATAAGGATAGTGAGAGGTTGGCCCAGGTTGTACAGAGAAGTTGTAGATGTCCCATCATTTTGAGTTTTCAAGGCCAAGTTGCATGGGGCTTTGGGTAACCTCATCTAATGGAAGGTGCCCCTGCCCCTGGCAAGAGGGTTGGATAGGTGAGCTTGGAAGGTACCTTCCAACCCAAACCATTCCATGATTTTAATTCATTTTGCAGAATTACTTCTGTTTAGGATGTGTGGTTAAATCAACGTGATATCTAATCATACATGTTCATAGACCATGAGGAAAGGCAACTGGACTTTTCAGTGAATATCATTTCCCAGTACTGCTGTTCCTCCTCCTATGATCTTGTTAACAGAATCTGTCCTTTTTCTCTATTGCTTAACTGATCCTGTGTTCTGGACTCTGAACCTGCTCCTAGCATCTCATCTGGGACAGCATTCCTGGTTGTCTGTCTCACCTCTAACTTTCTACCCAGGAAGATATTACATGGCTGAGTCTGAAGTTTGCGCACATTTGTGCTTCATTATTTCACATACCTGACATAATATGAACCTCAGCACTGATAAGGATTTTATGCAATGTATATGCCAGTTTTTAATAAATTTCACTCATGTCAGACACCTGAAGGGATTATTGCACTGCTCTTTTGGTAAACATTTTCAATGTATTATAAGCTGGGTGAACACATCAGGCATTACTGTTGCTTAGACTCCCCTCAATAGTGGGATGACAAAACAGAGACAGTAAGAGAATTTTGAAAGTGGAAGATATTAAGATGGAAACTACTTTTGGTGACATTTCTACTACACTTCAGTTTTGCAATCAGTTTGGTTGGTAATAGATTGTCATTCCCTTTATTTCTCTGGTAAGAGTCAGAAAGGCTTTTGTCTCCCTGGAATAGAATTCCTTCCTTGGCCTTACACAGTTGTGCTTGACTGCCAGATTGATTGAACACTATATTTTCTTCTGAGTTTTCAGTGATGGTCTTAACCAGTTCCTATTCTTCTGCCTAGAATTTTCCCCATGACTATTTTGCCTTCCAATACTCCCCACACAAGTGATTTTTGGTACAAAGGTAAGATCATGCTACTCTCAGGGGTGCAAAACATAAATCAGCCAACAAACTGTTATTTCTTTATTCCAGGCTCCACAGACCATTTATTCACTGTATTTGCCTTATTTAAAGTAAGCACAATGCTTCCTTGCCAGATACAAAAGCAACAAAACCATGATCTAAGTTATTGCATCGAAAATAAATAATATGAGTTACTTTTTGTTCCCAGTTTCTTTCTGTGTCTGTCCCACATCTCTGTTTACTAATTTACCTATTTATTTTTTCAATTCACTTTTTAAAGTAATTTTCTTCATGTTCTTGTTCCCCTTTGAGAGACAAATTCTTGCTACCATCAGTTCTTAATATTGTAGATTGTGTTTGCCTTAATTTTTGTTTCTACTTTTTAATTGTTTTCAATTAAGAAAAATGTGGATTAAATCTGTTTATTTAATCTTTTACTCCAAACTCAAAACCTTTAATTGCAATATTAATTCCCACTTGTATCCTGTAATTTCTCACAGTCTGCCACAGCAGTGCTTGAATAGGAACAAATGTTGCTATTAAGGAAGCAGCTACTTGAATGTTTTCAGTGGGGGCTGGTAAAAATATTTCACAGCTGGGAATGAACGTTTGACTTAAGACTTAAAACTTAAATTAACCTAATTAAACCACTGAAGTTTAGACAAAGTATCTTGCTTTTTGGAGATTTCTCATGAGAAGAGATTTTTTTCCCAGGAGATTCCTAGTACATGTTCTTCATCTCTCAACTTGCTGCTGCACAAAGGGCACTTCTGAAAGATAAGGGGGAGCAGGGGGGAAATGAGGCATAAAGTGTCTTGAGACAAAGTTGGCTTGAATTTTGCCTGAAAATATATGCTGATTTTCATACAGCCATCATTTTTCTGGCAATTATCCATGACTATAATGATACCATTTAAATGTTCAGCCACATATTAAGTGATTTTCTGTAGAGATTGCTAGTTATTTTCCTTCTTGGAAGAGCAGACTTGCCTCATTCTTCCTTGAACCCACAGGATTTGTTTTTCTCAGAGCAGAATTCAAGCAAACATTGGTTAAATTTAAGTTCCCATTGCCTTGCTCTTTTGGTAGTCATGATTATCACTATGTTGTATTATTCTGATATATAAAATAAATTATGTTATTACAATTTGAAGTTCTCTAGTAATAAAACCACCTAAGGTTTTTTTATTTTGTGTTACCTTAGGTTGGATTTTTTTTTCTTCTGGGAAAAAGGCAAAATTTTTAAATTTTATTCATGTTTCTACGAACAACTATATTCTATCATGTATAACTTATGTTGCAAATAATTCCATTGAGATCAGCTGAAATTTTCATAAAGGTCATTACCTTACATAACATGAGTTTTTCTTTAGCTGATTTCATAGATAATCCTATTGCTGTCACTTATGGTCATGACTTAAGAGCTATTGAAAATAATTTTTTTTTTAATGTTTAGTATTATGATAATGGTGGTTATCAGAGTGTGAACAAACAATTGACCATTAAATTCTGTCTTAATGTGTACTCAGGTTGTTTCAGAATAGGAAACTGTGGCTAGATTTCAGTGATTCTTTTGCCCAGCTTCTCTGAAAGAATGAAATGTCAGTTCTAACTGGTAAGCTGATTAACTAACCTGGTAAACTAATGCAGTTCTCTTAGTAAAGGAAACAACTTGAATTTGTGGCTTTTGTTTAAAGCAGCAATTTTTATTTGATATTGTGTTTCAGATCTGAGATCTCTTAACTGAGGTTTTAGATGTTTTAAATAATTTTCTAGGCGTTAAGTTCAGTAGCTAAAGTAGTACTTCCTTTTGCTTTTGTATTGTTGAATTAGGTTTACCAAATTTATATTCCAGCTTGAACAGAAAATATATCAATATGATTTCAAATAATAGTATAAAAAATCCTCCCTGGCATTAGTTAATTCAGACTCTGGTCTTTTCTTCTGCTGCAAATTCATGTTTTATTTTCTTCAGTCATAAATTTTAAGCTGGTCATGTTACACTATGCTGTGTTGACCATGAGCTTGCAAGCTGGCTCTGATGCTGACTACATTACTCACAATTGCCATTTATTTCCATTTCCAAATTTCTTCTTCTTTTAAATGAACAATAAAAGCTAATGCCTGACACTTACCTTTTACACCTGTGCAGTATGTTACCTAAAGCTGAAAATGGAATCATCCCCTTCAATTTCTACTTTCTTCTTTTTTGCTTCCTTTTGGTCAGCTTTCTATCTCTTCACAAAACCTTCCTGTTTTCCAAGTTCAATTCTGTAGATATTGAACACTAATCCATAACATTACAAATTATACTCAGGGATGGTATAAGTAACAGTCATGTCCATATATTTCTTCTTTTCAACTATAGCTGCAATAGCATTAGCAATTTCTAGTAACTGTGGGGTGAGGAATGGGAGCGGGATGTGGATGGACATGACTGTCATTTCTTGGAATTGTGTTACATATTTATGTCCTAATACAATACTCAATTATCCAGCCCCTTATGTCCAGCATAACTTAGGCCATTAGACAAGTGTTTTCTGGTAAGACACACAGAAGATATCCTATTAAAGATGCCATTTACTCCATTAAGGGACTCAGGTTCTTAATGGCCTTATGAATCAATACTACTTGGGACATTTGGGTCACAGGATCTAGAACTATGAGCTTCATTGTTTTCAAGACAAAGGATTAGATTTTACTTCATTAAAAACAGCTGCCTCTAATGAAGGACTGGCTATAGAAAGAAAAACAATTGTTTTTCTCCCCCCCTGCAAGCTTATGCTGTTTGACTTTGTTTATCCAAAGTAAAAGATTCCATTAGAAGTATTACTTCAGTTTCTCCAATTACTTGAAATGTAATTAGAGGTCTTCCTTTAACAAAGGGAAACATTATTGTGTTTCCTGGACCAGGCAGTCCTAGCAGAGAGATAATGGAAAGACAAACCACATTTTCTGGCTGGCACATCTTGCAAAATATTGTTAATTGTTACATGATTTTTTTTTTATTGTTTTCCAGGGGAACACATTCTTAGCAAGCTTTGGACAATGCTCTTGGGCACATGGCTTGATTCTAGGGGCTGCCCTGTGCAGGGCCAGGAGTTGGACTTTGGTGAACTGAGAGGGTCCTTCCAACTCAAGGTATTCTATGATTCCAAGCTTTTCCTAGCAGTGACATTTCAGTGCCAATAGCGAACCTTTAAGAGGCTGACTGTCACATTTTTTGTGTTGTGCATTAGATTACAGCTACACAGAGCTGAGTACCTGGTTCCAAGGCACTAAACCTGACATTTACCTGACTTCTTGGCTTTGTGGAAGTCCAGAACCTAATATGTAGTGTGTTTAAAATGGCAGGCTGCATGTCAGTTGTCTGCTAAAACTGGTGGTATGTGCTCAGCTCTGTCCTTCTATAATCACCCCTTCTGTATTTTCTTTTTTAATATGAAACTTTTCTGTGTTCTCCAATTGTGGTCAAAGTTTCTGTGTTTTCTCATTCACCTTGAATTTGTTTCTTTGTTATTTATTGATATTCACTTCAAATACATATTTGAGCTATCCCAAAATTTTAGGCGTCAAAGAATCAAGGTAGGACAATCTATTGACTGGGAATATTTTCAGCACATATAGTGGGAAAAGCAGCTGTTAGACCCACAATTTCAGCGGTCCAGCAATTTAGGCAAGTATAAATTTATTTCAGTCTCCCTAAACTGAAGACTTTCAGGGAAGACCACTTTCATCCAAGCTGAGAGTTCATCAGAATTCAACAATACAGTGACTAGAAGATTTTATAGTGAAGGTTGAAGTTCTGAGCAGAAAATAAGAGGTTGTTGCAATATACTTATCCCTGACAGGAAGTGCCTCTTCCCAGCAGTAGTTGTCGTTTGCATCACAGTTATACAGTTTTAATATTAATGTGCAAAGTAGGAAGTTATGTAAGATGTCGAATTTGCATTTCTCTCCTGCTTTGAAACCTGCTTACCATTTCCCTTAGCATTATAACAGCACGTAGTTTTTGCTCCTATTTGCTACTTTCAAAGTAAGATTTCCATCCATTGATTTCTTTTCATTCCTCTTCCCCAGTATATCCACTGCCTTAAATAAAGCAGGTAAAACCCATCCCTCATAGGAAAAAAAAATCTAAAATAAATATGAATACTGTAGAATCCTTTTATTTTCACTATAGTTTGCATTTCTCCTCCTTACAGATAATCTATGAAACCAATGCTGGATCTCTTGTTGTTGAACTATAAAATGTTCATGACAGAGTAGTGCAAAATGTTCCATGGAACATGTGAGGGTATAACCTACATCAGTCTCTCTGCCTGGAAGTGTTTTCTTTCATCTGATTAAGCAAAATAAAGTTGCTTAAACTTTCTGGCTTCTCTGAAAGAGGCAAAGATTTCTCATGTTTCTTTATTTTCCTTTCCTTCCATCAAATGTCTGCAATGCCATTCTGCAGTTTAAACAGCAACATTGAACCTCATCAGTTAAGTTTATAATCCCAGCATGATTTGAAAGCACATATTACTCAGATGCCCATTTTTTTAGTGTCTCAACTGCAGGGCATAAATGGAAAACAGGTCCTATACTAGCTCCTGTCTCTGAAGGTTCAATAACAAGTTTTTATGGTAAATTAAGACTGATTGTTCACAGTAAATCTCTGCAGTCTACTAGTAATTAGATGTGATTCACAGAGATGCACAATCTCTGTACTTCAATAGTGAGGCTGACCTCATTTCCCTCATAGTAATTTTTACATATTTATAGACTTATCAAGAATATTATGGGTTTTTTTTTTTCCCTCCAGTTACTGTTAACTAGATTTAAGAAAGATTTATTATATTTAGAACTTGAGGAGCAAGTAAGATAATATAGAGCAATTAAATAAAACAAAAACAAAACACCAAACACCAACATAAAAACAACTGAAAGGTAAATGTCAAAGGTACCACATCAAAGTGGTACCACATCAAAGTATTTCCTCAAAAAGCTTATTCTAAAGCACAGGAACCCAGGCATAATGGTGATTACAGTCTTAATGGGCTGGTTTGATTGCTTATTTGAGAAAGCTCCCTGTTTTACATTAAATTCTCAAAGACTATTTAAATATTGATTGAAATCTCTCAAATGGGTGCATAGTAATCCCATTCTTTATTGTCTTTATTGGTTTCTAATGACACATTGTTTACAAAATCAAAAAGAGTGGTTTTACCTCTATTTATTCCTTATGTCTCTCTGCTAAATATGCACTCTTAGCCTGACTCTTTTTTTGTTGCTGTCTCACGTTGTAAGTCAGTGTTTTAAGGATTGGGATTTAAAAGGAAATAATATCCCATTGAAATTTCATTGCCTCAGAACATATGTTCAGATATTTCTAACAGCCTTCAAAGTAAAGAAGAAAATGTTCTTAAAGGAGGCACATGTCTTCAAAGGGATCATCCTGAAGCAACAATTTGCCTCTGTTTTAGAGTAGGATGTTTATTTTATGTGCTTGTGGTCTCTTTGTTACCCATTTTGACCCCTGAAATGGTAATATATGAATCATTTACTATTGTATTTTTAGCTGTTACTACACTCACGAGACTTTTTATTATCAGCAAGAGTGGAGGTATTAAGAGATTTGTGGGCCTCAGAAGGCTCAAAGCACAGTAGGGATGAAATTACAAAATTATATTGTTATAAAATATATTTCTAAAACTGTGTACAAAGGCCCGGTGTTAATGAAAGTAATTGATAGCAAATACTGATTTCTTTTTACATCACCAACAAAGCATTTTTTTCTGAGTAATAATGAGTCTCTTTTTAGTAACAATATGAAAAAAATGAGTCTCATGAATCATTTATGTGGCCTCATTCATTGCTATTATTACTTCTGCCATCAAATATTTTGGGAATTCAGCCCCTTTTTCTCTCTGTCTTTACATCTTATGTAATGGCCTTTCTTGTGCTTTTCAGAAGGAAAATTGAACTTTCTTTTCCTCTAATGTACAGAAAAGTACCAGATCTTCCATTCTGATTCTGAATAAATGTTTCTGTTGCTGAGGCTTTTAGCTGTAGGAAGCCATAAAAGATGAATAATTGCTAAAGGAAAAACAAGATAGGGGAAGTAAAACCCAATGTGCAGAAGGAATCAATTTTCAAAAGGTCAACATCTTCAGCACAGGATTTGCCTAAATTGGACAATTTCACGATATTTTAGCTGTCAGTTATTCCATGATACTGAAAATCCTCAGAAAGTGCACAGAAAGCGGCATGCCAATGCAGTCAGTTTAATTTCAAGTAACATTTGGTAATGCTTAAAGCAGGACAATGAGTGTCAATAGATTTTGATTATTTAGTACTTTTGGATCTTTCAACAAAATTTCTTCTTCTAGTCTAATTTTGTCAATATGCCCCTCGCCTTTACTAATTTCCAACTCAATGTGGAATTGCTGTTCCCACATTCAGGTTTTATTTCTGGTTTATTTTTTCTTAGTGCCATTGTAAATTTTTATTTTACCTATTTGTTTCTTGAAAATTTCTGTGCTCATAATCTAGAACCAGCTGAGGTTTTTTGTTTTCTTAATGGATTAATACAATAGATAACATTAGGGAGCTAGAAAATAGGCTTTTTTTAAAATGAGCCATGCTGAGCTCAGTCCACTACCCCAGAGTCCCAAAATGTAACACACATTACAAAGATAATCTGTGTGTAAATATAAATGCTAAAATTAAGATTGGTTTAGTTTTAATTCAGTTTTGGTAAAGTTGCACTATGAAAATTGCAACTTTTAATTTTTTTAGATGCACATAAATTTAATTTGGAGAAAATTAGTTGGTCATTGAAAAATGCATAATATAATCTCTATGCCTCAACTTCTCCTTTTGGAGAAATTTTATGATTTTTATATCCTTCTTATAGTTTTGAAGGCTTTTTATTTATGAGTGGCATTATATTCCCATCAAGTGACATGCTCACAGTTAAGTTTTACAAAAAACTTTTAGCTACAAAAACTAGAGTCTGCATCTTCTCATAAATAAAATGTACATCTTTTAGAAGAAGTTAACTCCAATGTTCATCTTTATCATAATTTTTGCATTAAATAGCTATTTAGTTTAATTATTCTTAAAACATTAAGAATTATTGGGTTTGCCTAATATAAGAAGACTGGTAATAACCAGAACCATTGTGCTTTTGTGTGCACAATATGACAACAAAGTTGGAAGTCATCTACTCTAAGCAGAGTCACACAGTGTCCTAAGATACAGCCTAAGATAAAGCAAACTCTCTACCTTCACAGTGTTTCACTGATTATTTTTCTTGGAAACTATAATAAAATATGCACTTTTAATCTCTGATCTATTATTGAAGCATTTTCCTAGTGGACGTAAATGAAGGAATTAACACATCTAGTAAGTTACTATTTTTTTTTCCCTATGTAATGTCCATTATGTGGTAAATCACATGTTTCATAGCATAAGTATGATCTGAAATGGGCATAAAAAATCAATGTGGATAAATGAAGGAAAATGATGTAAATTTAAAAAACTGCTGAAGCTTTTCAATCACTATTTCTTTCCTTCCCTTCTAAAGAGAACCTCCTTTAGTCTTTTAAAACATAATTGCAACAACAATATCCAACATGGAAAACTTAAAATATAGTTAACACACCTATTTATGTTTGAGGAAAAAAATAACAGCATACAGAAAAGTCAAATCAATACATAGTCTTATAATTTCTCAGTCTCTTCTGTTCAATTAGTTTGGGTTTTTTTGTTTGTGTTTTTTATTTTGTTTTGTTCTTTCTTGGTCAGTTTTGTTTTTTGTTTTTTGGGTTTTTTTGCAGGTTGGATACAATGTGTTAAGTTACTGGATTTTCATGCTCTGGAACGCTGCCTTGCATCTCTATTCTAAAGCACGATTCCTGTTTCCAAGCAAGCAAGAAACAGAGAAAGAGATGACCTTTGCAGCTGCCATTTTGAAAAAAAAAACTCTTCAAAGGTTGTTAAGAGAGAAGCCAGCAACCTGGGGAGGAAAAACAGAAGAAAATAAAAACTCTTAGTGCTGCAGGGAGAGGTGTTTTGCCAAAAGATGGTGGCAACACATTCTCTACTGGATTTGTGTGACTCTCTGGGCACAAGGAGCAGCAGGAGGTCATGCTGAGATTGCTTGTGATGCTGGATGACTCACTGGAGACAAGAAGAATGATTCTAAGGCAACAGATTCCAGCATTTTAATCTTCCCACCAGTCTCCCAGAGACTCTTGTTGCCTTCAGCACTGTGTGGAAACACAAGTTTCTCTGGGCTTCAGATTTCCTTTTATAAAACAAGCCCTCCCAGCAACTCAGCAGTGAGATGTTAAGAATTTAGAGAACAAGATGTAAATTTCTTGGAAGAGATCTGCAAGAGACAAGAAATTACTACAGCTGCCAAAGAAAAAATGTGCCTGGATTGATGGGACACCCCTGACAGGCTGCAGCATCCCACACATGGCCTCAGATCAATATTCTAGGATAGGGAAACCAGCCCAGGACTGGGTAGTAAAAATCAGGGCTGTGGGAAAGGAAAACACTTCTTCAGACAGGTATTCTCAAACAGCCAGCACTTAAAATAGCAATCCTATAAACCTTAGCAAGGATGATTCCTTTTTATTAAGGTCAGATGGAAAATCAAAAACCCCTATTAGGAATGATAAGAGACAGCCAAAGTGAATAGCAGTGGAAAGATAACAGAAGTAAAAAGCCAATATCCCAGCCACCTAGACTTCCCTAACACAGACCAGGGCTGGACCTAACTGCAGGTTTGTTCCATTTCTTCCTTCTGCAAAAGTAAAACCCCAAAGCCCACACAGCCCTCTTACAGCTCTCCTGAAGTGCACAGCCTGGTCATCTTGCAGCGTTCACTTTCTCTGCCCCCTTGGAGCTGCTGCCTGAGCTGTGAAGTGAGGCTCTGCCATGTGTGAAGAACCACATGCATTAATTCTGGTTGCAGTGGCCACCTGCCTAGGGATGCTTGAAGCTATTGTTATTCAAAACATATGTTCTATGCTGTGCCTGAGTCACCAAATTTAAATTTGAATTTCGTTGTTATGAGCTTCTGTTTTCTGAGGCTTTGATATAGCTGGTAGTTTGTCTCACGGGACAGAGGTCTCCAGGACAGCATAAAGGACACCTCCAGAGGATTTTGAGCAGAGAGTATATTTCTCTTTGATGTAGAGGGAATTAAACCAGACAAGTTAAAAACCATACTAGAGAGTATAAACATCTGATGATTCAAACTGCCATTGTTTTATCCATAAATGACAACATGAAAGTAATTAAAAAAACAAAAAAAACAAAAAAAAACAAAAAAAAACACAAAAAAAAAAAAAACCCCAAAACCACAACCCACCTGTAAAGAAACGAATCTCAAAATTACTCTTAACTGCTGAGCCAACCGAACACCTACTTCTGTTCCTAACAATGTTTTACAACTCCATCCAACACCTCATACAAATGTTTGTGTCCCCTCAAAATAATCTAGTAGCTAAGAAAGGCTATTGATTCACAGTTGTGAAAGATGTATAAATAAAGATGTCTTACAGGTAAAAGAAACATCTGTTCACTCTACAATAATACAGTTCTCATTATGGAGTACTCCCACAGCTTTTAACCACAGTTTAATAATGTAGGGATAAGACAGAAAGTGCATGGAGGAGTTTGACAGTTGGAATTCAATATCTAAAGGTGATACTCAGCCATTAGATTCCAACATATAGAGGAATTGCAATGAGGTCTCCAATCTTTGCAAGCCAAGTGTCACAGCTTTACTCTGACCCTACCTGAAAGAATGAGCTGGTTTCAGGTTGAGGTGTGATTGTGTTCTGAACTTGGGACATGAGTTACATCCACAGAATTTGCCCTAAGTATAAATCCATTAGTAGTAGTAGGTGAGGAGAGGCATCTTAAACTGGACACTCCTGACAACTTCAGCATTCCGGTCCTCTCCCTCCAGCTCTGCCTAGCAGGAGAATGCAGGACAGGGCACTCTGCTTCCCTTCCAAGGAAGCTGAATCTGGACTGAAATAAGAAGTTTCTGTTACAGCCAAAGAAGGAAGGTTAAGAGCAAAAGGTACAATTGCAAGTATGACTAAGCATGCAGATTTACACTGAAGAAAGACCTCAGAAAAAGGGGGGTTGGGGCTTACAAAGAATTAAGGAACAGCTGAGCGCTCCAAAAATACGGTATTAACAATCTCTAGCAGCAGCAGTATTCGTGTGGCAGAAACTCAGCTTTCTGTTATAGGACCCAGTTGCTATAGAAACTTCCAACTGGGAGCTAAATAAAGTAATTTCTATGCTAGTGTTGGTGTCTGTAACTTCAGCACCTGATGCTAACCAAATTGTGCTCAATAAACAAATTTAAACTCTAAAAGCCTGCAATGAGTTCTCAGTGTTTTCTATACAACTGATTAATCCCAATTGATCTTGGCTTAGAACTCAAGAGCTTGAGAAATCATAGAAACAGATAAAAGACTACTCAGGACAAATATATCTCTCCCTTTATTTGTTTCTTAGCTTATTTCCTCCTTCTCCTACACACCTCTTTCTCCTGTCTTAGCTATTTTTTTATTTTGAAATTACCTTTTTCATGGCTAATCTCATAGTTAAGCCTGGCATCTCTGATCCTCTTTTGGCAAATTAATTTTGCATTAACCTCTGCTTGCTCTTGCATCTCTTTCATATTTCATTAAACATTTGCTTCAGGTTAAAAATTTGAGAAGCAATGTTAACAGCTGAGTTCAGATCCTTCCTTCCAGATTTCCAGTGCAGGGTCTCAGGGATGAGGCACAGGCGACTCATACCATGGGAACAGCGAGAAATGCTCTTCTCCCAGAGACCATGGGCATAGGTAAACCTGGTGAATCTGGATTCCAGGGAATGTAGGGTTACAAACATCTTCTCTTTAGGAAGGAGGGATTGTTCCTGTTGTTGCTGTGACACTTTCCTGTACTGACTAGCAAACAAGAGATCACCCCAAGCATTTCAATATGCAGACTCTATTTCTGCATGACATTAAATACCAATACAATTTATTAGATTAAATAACACTGGTGCTAGGAGTAGTCATTTTAAACAGATTTAGAACTTTTCAAAATTTATTTCTTACTGTTCTAGAAGCAGTTTGAATATTTCTGCAACATCTGGCAAGATGGCAAGGGTTGAAGCTACAAATGTCACAATGCCCTTCCTTTTAACAGAGTGGCCCTTCCTTTATGTTCTAAGTGTCCAATGCATGTGAAGTAATAGACTAAACACCTGGGAGACGTGGCATTTCTGGGAGCAAGAAAGCAGAAGAGGAATGCAGCAGTGGTGGGAGGTGAGGTTTTCATCAATCCCAGCCAAGGTGAGCAGCAGCAGCCATTGCCTTGTCCCTGAGAGAGGAACCAGGGACAATGAGTGCACAAAGTGTGTAGGAGCTGAGGGTCCCTCACTCCAACCCAGCGTGCAGGGTGAGACCCAGGGGGAGGGAGAGGTGAGCAGGAATAGCTCGGCAGCTGCTGGAGGAGAAGGGCAGGTGGCAGAGCTGCTTGGAAGAGACCAGGGCTGCCACTCCACAGCGCCCGGCAGCCACCGGCATTCGCTGGACAAGAGCAGAGGTGGCTGCTGGCACAGGGCCGAACAAGGCCTCAGGGACAGGCTGAAGTGAGGGCAGGGCTTGGGCAGAGGAAGCTCTGCTAAACCAGATCTTATGGCACCTCTCTGACGTGTGGTGGGTCGCTGGGCTTGGGCAGGGGGTGGCAGGCAGCTGGGGCTCCGTGCCTGGTGGCTCGTGGTTCCCTCACGGGCTTTGGCAGGCAGCACGGGCAGCTGGTGAGCACGGGCTGCCTGAAGGCTCCCAGGCAGCAGCAGGAGGCAGCCAGGCTGCCAGCCAAGCCTGGAGATTGCAGGTTTCTGGCCCTGACAGGAGAATAAAGTCTAGCTGGTGGAGATACTCAAAGGACCACAACAACTTTCTTGGGAAGAACTGGACTGTAAAGTAGGGAAAGCCTATCAGTGTCTATATCAGGTGTCTGTCAGAAAGTCTGTCAGTGATCAAATCAAGGCCTTAAGTCTTAGGCCAAAGTCTGAAACAAACCTCGTGAATTTGGCCAGACTTTGAAAGCTTTTGGTGGTATTTTTTCCCACCCGAGTCAGCGTGATGATATGTTAACATAAAACTAGCTGGGACTTGGGAAGAAGAGCTGCACTGTTCATATCTTGTCAGAAGCAATGTGTGTGGGATGCGTATGCATCCCAAATATACATATATCTATAGCTGTGCATGTGTATACACAGGCATATACGCATATCTATGTAATCCCCTGCTCAGTGCATCAGGGGAATGGCTGCTCAGAACTGAACTGACTCTTGTTTCTCACACCATGGCCAGCCACCGAGGAGATCACTCTGCAAATATGTAAAATATGATCCAGCAAGACATAAAAGTTGTGTTTGCAACCCTGCTGACTTCAGTAGAACCTACCCACCAGCTGAAACGCTCACATATGCTCGAATGCTGTTGTTGAATAAGAATGAGCTGAAATTCACACATTAAATTAGACCATACTTAGCTGCTGCCACATGTAGGAGATGCTTCCAAGCCTTTGGATGACAAAGGAGGCTGTGAGGAGAACACATGGAAGTGTCATTAACTATTACTTCCTGTAAAAAGGGACTTGCCTTGGAGGAAATGAGCAAGACAGGAAGGTGAGGATCCTAAGATGGGGAGATCAGACTTGCTAGGCACAGAAATATATGTTGTTAAAAAGAAGGCACAGGTAACTTTGGAGGGAGGCTCACAGCAGGGAGCTGTGAGGGGATGATCTGGAATGCCCCTGTTCTTATGGAGCCTCGGGATTTTGTAGCCCCATACTTTGGTCATGCAAAAATACATACAATTCACTTACTTCTTTGGGGATACAGAGGCAGTTTTTCTTAGTTCTAAAGGGTAAATGAGAAGAAAATGGAGAATTTTTTTTTTTCTGATTGGACTGTAAGGAAGACATACTTGAGTCTTTAAGAAGCCTTTGAGTGTCTTGCTTTTCGTGAACTCTGATTTTAAGAATTTTCTTCACTGCAAGAACTGACACTCAATTCTAATGTCTGGTGTTATTCACAGTGTATTTTCTGTTTGCAAAAATTTATGGAAGACTTGAATGGATACTTAAGTAAAACTATACAGATGCAAAGCTACCTGTTTTTATAGAAGTGTTGTTTTTTGCCTTGCTGTTTCAAGAAGATCAAGTCTTTGTGCAATCCACATACACAGTGAGTCACAGCTGAACTTCTACACTGTTCTGTTGTATTTGCTACATGCTTTGCAAATAAGCCAAAAAGGCCACACTTCAACACCTTTCAAAACTGGAAAACTAAGTCTGTAACTCCTTTACATTGCTTTTTTTCTCTTCCTTTTTGTTCCTTGTTGTCTCTCAGTCTCTCCAATCACCATTATATCCTTCAGTGAGTGGGGAACAGCATTGTTTATTTCTTCTTTCCAAAAGTTTCTGTGAAACTTTTCTTGCTCTTGTTATTTGCCACATATTTTTTCTTTATAACACTATTTTTTGTTACCTGAGAGCTGTTGTAGAGAGTGGGTATTTTAATTTGCATTCCTGACACATAAGATCTTCCACTAAAAGTGTTTGTGCTGCAGAGCATCATAGAATTCCCTGTGATGAATCTCCCTTCTGGCAGGATCCAAGCTTCCAAATACTCTCACAAAACCAGAAAGCTGCAAGCTGGTCTCTTGGCTGCCATATATCTCAGGATCCTGAAGCCAAGCCTTCAGGTCTTTTTCTGGTGAAGTTACAAGGAGAGACAGAACCGTTTTTCTTCCAAAGATCCTACTCAGGCTGTGTGCAATGTTTCATGCAAGGAGATCCCTGTGTTTGCAGAGACTGACTGAATTTGGTGAGTTCCTGATGAAGCACAAGGGACTTAGCCTGGAGAATTCTTTTCACGAAGAAATGGCCAGCGACACTTCTCAGTGCAGCATTTTAGCCATGATGACTAATTTATTTAGAAATGGAAGAAATCTTAATAATCACTATTTGCATAGACATTGTAGAAAGAGGCAGGCTATGCTGGTGACTCACACAATTTGTTGTCTCTGATTTCTCCAAGTTTCACAAAGGCCTCTCTTACCGTTCTTCATTACCAATCTAAACAAAGTGACTAAAATACAAATTGTGTGGTAAAATAAATTGTGGCCTAGAACTTACTAGGATATACATGCCTACTTAATTTTATATGCACTAAGGGTCATTGCAACAATTACTCACAACATATTGACTTTAGCATGTGCATAATTCTTCCCAGGATCAGTGGAGAACAGGTCATCTTTCAATACACAGGAAGCTTAATGAGGAATGAAAAGTTAAAATTCCCATATCTGAATTGCTCTAAAATATGGGATTTCAGCATATGTATCTAAGTGTTTGCAGGTTAACACTATTTTTTTTTTCTGTAAATTTCAGCAGAAAGTTCTAGCTAACCATTTTAATATATTGGCTTACTCAGTGTTACTTTATGCCACAATCTGCTGTACCTAAGCATACTTTACATTAGAGAAGTGATTGATTTTTATACAGAGAAAAAGTTATTTGGGGACATAAAGTTATATATAAAACAAGGTTCAGGTTCTTAAGTGGGAAGATGATAGGAAATTACTAGATCCTTGTGAAAAGAATTTCCTCTGGTTTTCATCTTACATAATTTTTTGTTATTTTTGCATCTCAACCCATTTTGAAAGAAAATAAAAGTGAAGACCTAGAGGAACACCATCAACTTTCTGTCATTTCATGAAAGAAACACCACCTATCTGTTAATTTATTTTATAAATTTGACCAAGCATCATTTTTCTTCCTTTTAAATCTCACATTCCATTTAATTTGAAAGAAACTTTTAACAGCATGTGAAAAATTATAGTGAGAAAATACTTTCTTACAGAAAATTTTGTAAACACTTTATTTATACCTCTAACGGTCAAACTGAGCTGATACTTTCCATTCCTGACATGCCTGTGATGAAATGACTGGCAGCAGCTGGTGAAGTGGGAAAGGTTTTTATCAGAGGCTGCATCCCTCAGAGCTGCCAGGTTTCACCTGCATCCTGGGATGCAGGAGGGTCCCGTAGCTCTGGGTGTTCACAGTGGATTGGCAGCTGGATGGGTCAGGAAACTTGCAAGTGGAAGGAGGTGAGGTTGTCTTGATTTGTTGCCTGGACTTCTGTATTAATGAACTATCTTTTTTTTCTTTCCTGATGAGGTGAACTTGTAGGCAATAACTTTGATTTATTTAAAAGGTTCACAAATATATTCCCTATGGAAAAGGAGAGTTTGGGGCTTATCTATCCTGGTAGGTTCCAGGCGGGCTGTGCCCGGTGGACTGCCGAGGCCAGGATAGCTTCTGACCTCCAAAGAGGCCTTGCAGGCCCTGTGCCTGCTACACTTATCCTTGAATTATTCATTACTGTGGGTTTTTTTGGGTTATTTTGCTATAAGGGTAAATTTCCTGCTTAACTGTTTCCTTCTTGTCTTCTGTTTTGACAGACTGGTACATCTCTCCACACCCATTCATTTTTCTCCTGAATTTTGATGGCGTATGGGGTTTGGAGATTTTGGAGAAGGGACAGAAGAAGAACGAGGTGAGAGATGTTATACCATCATTTTCTAGGAATGGTATTTCCATGGTAAGGGCATGCTTTAAAACACCTAATTCTTTCAGTACAAAAATGGAGTAATAGTCTCATAAAGAAATAAACAGGTAAAATTACTTTCCTAGGGCTTTAGAGAGGTAACTATTGGAACCTGCATTTGAATTCATGAGCACTGAACCAGAAATTATTCCAGCTCTACCTAGCTCTAAAAAAAGTTTACCTTGCTGAAAGTCAGTGTCCCCATTATCCACTGACAAAGGGTATAGTATTAATTAATGATTTCATGCATTTGAGTATGAATCTGAGAAATTCAGAGTTCTCTGAAACCTAGTGGATGTCTCCGTGCCTATATTTTGATGCAGAGCCATAGGTGTGGACATAGGCTTCTTTCCCAAAAGCAAGTCTCCAGGGTTTTAATGCATATGTGTTTATGTATTTTTAACTGAATGCAAATGAATGTAATAAATGCATGTACCAGTAGCAAGACACAACTTTTAACAGGGCTTTAACTAAAGCTAATCATCTGGCGGTTATTGCAGCTGGGAAAAAAAAATAGAAATAAAGAACCTGCAAAGAAGGTGGCAAAGGTGAAAACACTGATAAGGGATTAATTTAGTCAGAAGAAAGTACGGGAGCAAGGAGACTACTTGAGGCAACTATGCTGTAGGAGAAAATTGACAAAGAAACCTCATTTTAAGCAGCTGAACGAGCAAATGTGAGGAAGGAGATTATGGTCTTTCCATTTGATTACAAGGTCAGAAGTACCTATGGGAGGGAGTGGCTGGATTACTTAAAGGATTTAGAAGGCAACTGTCCACAAGGTTGCACAGGAGGCAAAGAGTGCAATGGGTCAACAAGGATATAGCTGCAAGGTTATGATGTATGGTATTTCATTATCATTCTATTATTGAACATGATAGAATATTTCATGGAGTTAATTCAATAAGCTAAGAAACATGGGACTGGAATCACTTAAATCTGTGTTTATTTTGTATGGAAAGTGGGTACAGGGGGACATATGTCCATAGCAAAAGTGAGTAAAATAAAGATTTTAAGTGGCAACATGTTTCACCATGATGCCGTTGCCAAGTCTCATCAAGGAACTGTTGATGAAATCCACATTTCCAAAAGGATCTAAAACAGTCAAAATAGCTGGGGCAACTGTAACAGTAAGGGCAGGACTTCATTATGTGGGGGACACAACTCGGAGAGGTAGCTCTGGGTGGGAGCCTGAGACAAGAGGCTGTGAGCTGCCACCCTTGGCACAGCAAAGGGCACAGGGACATGTGGTACAGCCAGGTGAGGGACACACTGAGAGACACAGCAGGAGCTGATGGCGGGGGAGAAGGAGAGACATTTTGGTGCTCTTGGACTGTGAGGGGAGGAGAGCCCAGGGGTTCCTTTGCTCAGGATCGCTCCTTGGAGGCACCAGCTCAGGCAGTTTGTGCGCTACTGCACTGTGCAATGAGACATTTGAGGCTCTGCTATGGAAATTCTGGGATTGAGCCAGTGAGGAAGCCTGGTCTGACTGTGAGTGGGTGTGCAGGGAGTCAGGCAGGGACCCACTGGGTCAGTGGAGCCACCCCAGTGAAGGGGTGACAGTCCCAGCAGTGACAGTCTCTGACATTGGGAGTGTGGCTGGTGGAGAGCCTTGTGAATGATCTCTCTGGGAAGTTTCCTTAACAGTAGGAAAGAGATACCTGGTACTGAGAAGCACTTAGAAAATCCCTGCAGACAATCTAACTGAGATGTTAATTTTCCTTCCAAGAGCCCCAGGCTTGTCATTGACATTAGGGGAGTACTGAAGTGCAACAGCAAATGTTCAGGCAGGTTGCTGAGATTATCTGCTTTGCTAACCAAAATACAAAGAAGCAGAACAACAATTTTGTGTGTATGTTATCACCACTCATAAAGGTTATTACAAAGCAACAAAAGAATGATAGAGAGTAGAATGCACACTGTTGCTTAGGAAAAAAAAACCAAAAAAACAAAAAAACAAAAAAACAACACATGAATTAAATGTGCTTAAGGAATATGAAACCAGAACTTATAGGGCAACTCTTTCAGCTGGGACTTGAAACAGGAAGCATGAATGTAAAACTTCCTAAATGATCACAAACATATGAGGGGAGGTTGTCTAATTCCTATGCACTGCAGATATTGACAGCACAGGAGTTTAAAGCTCAGGCTCAAAAAGTCACTTTCTCCTAGATGGATGTTACTTGATTTCTGACAGAGCTGGCAATGTTCTCTCTCCTCTTACACACTTATAAGCTCTGTATGGCTTGTCAAGCCAATAAAGCCTCACTGAACTGAGACTGCTTTCTAATTATGGTATATGACAATACATGTGGAAACTCATTGCCTTCAATAAAATTGCAGAGGTGGAACTGATTGGAAGTTAGTGAGAGATCTGGTAAACAATGCTCAAGAAAGAATAAGATTCAGCGTTCTCACTCAGTTCAGTTGTTTGCACAGAGCTAATGAGAACAAAATCTAGTAAAACACTCTGTGTGAAGTGAATGGCGATGCAATCCTGCTGAATATAAAGACGCCATTGCCACAAAGAGATCTTTCAGCGTAGAAGTACATATTTATACAATCAAGAGAGCCTCAATGCTTCTCTAAGAATATTTGTATTTCTTTCCTTTTTTAAATCTAGCTTTTAATGCTGTCACGTCCTCACAATAAGTGAGGCTTCAATCCATGCAATATGGAAGTCATCACTTTTGCCTCTTTTGCATTTTCATTTGAGTTTGTTGTTTGTTTGTTTGGGTTTTTTTAACTGCCTTTTGTACTTTTGCTCTTTATTTTACTTTTCTTTTGCTGTGGAGAAAAAGCTTCTCCACACTCATATATCGTTAGTCCCTGATGAACACTTTGCATTTGTTTACTAAAAATGCAGGGTGTTTAATGGCAGATTTTTATAAAGAATAACATGTCAGGATATTGTACAGAGCAATAGATAACAGTGTATCAACAGATTTATTGAGTTTATCTGAATGCATACTTAAAAATGCCAAATGTGCTTTCAACTTACTTCTGGCCTGTCTTTTGAATCTCATTACAATGCAACCTGGAGGGAGTTTGGAATCTGAAACAGAAGTAATTAGTTCTTTCTTTAAAGGAAATTTGCCCTTGCTAACAAAATATGATCCAAGGCCATTATGATTCTTGCAGCATTTAGTACATAGAAACTACTGTAATTCTACGTCAATTCCTGTGTTAGAAAAGGCTCAAAATCAAAAAATTAGTGAGAGTTTGCTGCTGATATAACCCTGACACCACAATGAAAAACAAATACTTCTCATTACAAATAACATAACAGGTATAGTGACTCTTAAGAATTTCCATCCCAATGTATTTCTTGACCCCACGTGTGGTTGGGATAGACTGCTACAATCACAATATAGGGAGTGGAATTAACATAACTCAGAACATAGATGATAGTCAAGGATGGAAATAGACAGGTATTTTCAAAGTTTTTCCCTTATTTCTCTTTTGTCAGTGCAAAACTAATATGTCATTCTTGATATTCAATATTCATATCCGTTTCGCACACTCATCTGGGGAGCTGGACTTTGTTGTTCACTATAGGCAACCCCCTTTTTCTTGACGTTCTCATCTAAAGAGATGCTGAACTGACATCTGGAAATAGTATGGGATATACTGAGAGCTTCATTCTAAATGGTCATTGCCAAGCAGAAACAAGCCAGAAGGAAAACATCTGTTCCCAAGGACTTTGTGAAACTCTCCAGATCTGCATTTCTGGTGGCTCAAGAACAGCAGAAGAGGCAATTTCTCAGCCCAGCAGTGTTAAACAGGATGTCACACAACAGGTGTCAAATGGAGTGTCCTGGATCTATGGTTTTAAAGCTGAGGAGGGTTTGGCACAACCTGATCTGGTTGTACATTTAATACTTTACTTGTATCCATTAAAATAAAGAAAAAAAATGGGGTTTTATTACTATTTAGCATTCTTCATTGTTATTCTCCCTTCATTTGCTTTAATAGAAGTGCTGTCAATATTTCAAATTCTTAGAAAGGGATTTTTGATCTAACTTGGTGTCTTGGTTGTTTTAGAAACCTTTTAGAAGCAAGAAAGTACATGGGTGTGTATTCCAGGTTAAATGTTTCACATTTATTAGAAGTGCATAAGGCAACATCTGGTGACAAAATGAAGCCAGTTCTAGACCAATTGAAAATAAACAAAATAAACATTCAAAAAAAAATTTTTTGGCTGCCACCCTCAGAGTCATGCAACTGATAGCTACTTTTCTTTCCCCATGGTTAGTAAAGTTTCTAATGCTTCCTTGAAGTGCATAGTGAAGTCCACATGGATAAAACAATTTTGTTCAGTCTGTACATATTAAAAATTCCTCTTTTTCTTGACTATCTGTTAGTGCACTCTTTTACTATCAGCCTGACATTTCAACTCTGACACTCCCTTTTGAAAAACAGTCTTCTAAATTATAAAGGTTTAAAATGCAAATAAACTCTTAAAAGACATTTTAGAGTACTGAATTCAATGGCAATATGCATTAATTATTATTAATGCAGAGCTGAGGGATAAAGAATTGTTTCTACAGTTCTCTGGTTGAAATTTTGCACATCTATCTTGCTGTTTGTCCTCATGACACTTTACTGGCACATCCACCAAAACTGCTGCTGTCATTGGAAAAGCAACTACAGTGATTCTATCAGTGAGTGTTCACAATGGAGCAAGTGGATTTACAGCTGTAAGAGAATCATAGAATCACAAGAAGTTTTGGGTTGGAAGGCACATTAAAGATCATCTCATTTCCATGGGCAGGGACGCCTTCCACTAGACCAGGTTGCTCAAAGCCCAATCCAGCCTGAACTTGAAAACTTCCAGGGATGGAGAATCTACAATTTCTCTTGGCAATCTGTTCTAGTGCCTCCTCTTTTAAAAATACCTCCACGAATCTCATGTCTTGCTTACTTCAGTCAGATTTCTTCTTTTTTAATTCCTTCTGCTCTAGCTGCAGATATCTCCTGCTAGACATCCCTTTTGTAAAAATCTCACTCTGAGTAATGTTACTAGAAACTCTTTATCTTTCATTGATGTTGATGTCATAACTTTGTAAATCGAGGATTACTTAAGTGGCATTGTTTGTCTCTCTAAGGGGAATCCTTATTGGTTAAAGAAACGTTGATATAAACACAGTTAACAACATTTCATTCAAAGGAATGTGAGTCACGTGCTAATTACAAGTTTTTGGTTTTGGTTTTTTTTTTTTTTCCTGGTCAGTCTTTTCCTAAAATAAACAGTGCCTTCATTCATAATATTTTTATTTATACAAGTGAAATATCATGCTGATATTTTCCTGTGATTGAATTACATTTAAAAAGTTAAAGGTTAACATCTTGGGAAATCATGTTTTTCTGACGTGGCTTGTAGTGGTTTTACAGTGTGTGCTAAAGAACTGAAAAAGCAGTTTTGGGCTAGTTACAAGGGTTTGGAATGTGTGTCCAACACACACAGAGGCATGTATGGCAATACCTGCTCCAGTCCAGGAAGTGTGGTAACCATGCTGGAATGGCATTTCACCTGACTCAATAAGCTCTAATTCTGAGCAGGGCTTCCTCTTTCAATTCCAAGAGCACCTCAGTCATGGAAAATTTCATTTCTCCACTGTGTAACCACTCAGATGCACAGCCTGTGCACTAAGGACTGGTTGAGCCTTTGGACTGTGGGGATCTAGAAAGCTGTTGGAAATGTGCCTCACTGAGACAGTCATGACCATGAGGGTATGCTGGCAGTCACTGCTTTATCAAAGAAGTAGTGACAGGAAATTTAGGGAGTATGATCCACTACTGGCAAATCCGGCACAGGCAAATTTCATAGGCAAGTGCAAGGTTCTTTTTGAGGTTGTCCTGGCAGGGAGGGAAGCAGTGTGATCCTTCTGTTTCAAGCCCATTTTCTTTTCAAGCCTCCAAATTGTTGTCATTCCTGCACAGAGTCATGAGGAAAAATTGCATTGATAGAAACATGAGTAATCAGATAAAGCAATGGGAGTCTCAGACATACCATAATAATTGACTCATGAATGCAAAGCCCATAGAAATTGTCATTGTCCATCTCATTAAGAAGTGCTGTTTCCGTCTTTTTTCTTGTATTAAAAACTCTCAGGATTTAAGCATTGTGAAGACTTTTTTTTTTTTTTTTTTCAAATTGTCTGTCAAAACTTTGTGCTACAGATCCTGCTTTACTGGATTTATCTCATTGCATTTTGTACCTCCTTGACTGCATTTCAATAAGTGGTGTCTTGGGGGTTGTGTGCTCTGTGTTGGTTTGTCTGATGAGGATATCCCAGGACTGTGCCTGTTCAAGTCTTGCTGTTTAAGTATTGGCATTCCCATTGGAGTTGGGAACAATGGTCTTGAGATGGTGCCTTTACTACTGAATAGGTCTTCTACTTTGCATTGGCAAACAGACGGTGGGATCCTTCTTGGGCTTTGTAGTCCTGCTTTTGGCTTCCTAAATTAATTGAATTCTAATTTGTGATTCCTGATTGCTTCCATCTATGCATACAGAGTGCAGGAAGCTAATGCTGGCACCTGTCTTCTCATTTCCTAAAACAGGAAAAACAGGATAGATAACAGCTCTTTCTTTCTGATCTCCACTGACTGTGTTGCAGCTATGTTTTGTCAAACTGTGACTTTATTTCTGCATATTTTACATGGATAATGTAGTGATTAGTAACAATATTAAACACCTTTGACCTTTATTGACTCTCTTAATCAAATGTCTCATTCTTTACCCTTTTTTTTTTATTCTAAAGCCTTTAAGTAGCACTGTGTGTTTTAGATATTAAAGCATTACATTAGTATGAAATATCTCAAGTGCAGAAATATCAGCTACATAAAACCTGGCTTGCTCTGACTTCTTAGGGAGGTGTTTCCATCTATTAAGTCTTACTTTTGCAGTGTGAAGCACAATTTACTGCAGCAGCTGTTTAAATCTTCTAATGGTATAGTGCATTTAACTTGATATGTTATTTGTCTTGCTCTTAATGAATCTTTGATCAATTTGTACCTAGTTCACATTTTTTTTCTGTGCTTTACTGTCCAAAGGAAAAAAGAATAGCAGGGGCTTAATTTAGAAAGGTCAAAATGGTAAACGAATTTAAAAGGGTCAATGTACTTCAGAGTGTAAAACCACGTCAGGTTGTGGAAGGATCGTTTTGGTCCTAATTCTCTGCATCTCATAAAGGTGTCGGTCCTTCTTAGAGTTCCCTGATGCTAACAAAGGCAGACAAGAGCTGGCTGGTAAGACTGGGCTTTGCTGTTGTTTTAGACTTCTACTTTTTCAGCAGAGTATTTCAGTGTGTCACAGTACACAAATAGCCCTTACAGAGCAGTAGCGCACACAGTTGCATTACTTGCTACATGCACAGCAGAGCAAATTAATAGTGATGAGTCTATCTGGTGGATTTGTTTTGGGAAGATGTGGGTTTTGTTTTATTTTGTTTCTTACTTCCACACCTGTGGCAGGCACATGTATTCTGCTATAATTCTTCATATTGGAAAACTACTGCATGCAACATGAAGTAAAGTTTGCTTTTAGCAACAATTTTGGGGGCCCAAATAAATTTTTTCAAAGAGCTTGACCTTGGAAGATGGAGGATAAGAGTTTGCTTTTTTAAAATAAAAGTGGTTTCCTTGGAGAAAAAGCTCTCAGATCCATGTTTTCAGCTAGCTTTGTAATCAGACTCATTGTTGAAATGTCTTTGGCCAAGAAACAAATCCTATGATGATTTCAAGGCAGGGTCAATTAAAATAAACAAATGTTTTTGCTTTCTAGGGAAGCTTTTGTGTCAGTAATGGAACAAATTATGAAGTACTTCAAAACAAAAATAAACACAGACTACCAAGAGTTTCCATTTGGGAACAAGTAGCTCATAGAATGGCAGGGAAATGTACAGCTTATGTGCAAATCTTGTGTTGCTACTGTTCTAATACCACCACTAGTAGTCCCATTAGATTAATTACTCTTGAATTCAGAGAATCTGCTCATTTGTAGAAGTCCCCATTAGTGTGAAGCAGGCTTGTAGCAATGAACTCAAACAAGGATTAAGAGCCATAAAAGAGTAGATTGTGGTTGGTTTTAATACTTTTTTTGCAATGGGTACTTTGCAGACTCTGTCTACAAAATAAGTGACAGATTTTGCAGTGTGTGGTCCTTTTCTGCAATGTGACCATGTAGTTTAAGCTGGAATCTATTGCTTTCATGGCACAATGGTAAAGAAAGTGTGTTTCTCTTGCAATTCTCTGTAGTCGTTAATAAAAACACTCAAGACTAGATAAATAAATTTGTTAAACAATACCTGTCAAGGACACATGTTTGGGGAATCATTGCAGTGATGTGACTTTAAAAAAGCAGAAGTCTCCCCATCTGGAGCAGCCTGAAAGACTAAGATCCACCAGTCACCTCCAGACAATGAAGTGTCATTTTTTGTTTCTTCTATTCCCTTTGTGTGTTTAGCCACTTAAGTTTTATGGGATTGTGGCCTTGTCCACGTAGCAACCCTACATACTGATGTTGCATGTCAGGGATAGCAGTGAATAAACTGCTGTTATTAAGGGTATTATTTCTGCCTCTTTAACTCATAGCCAGCTTGCTAGCAACACTATTCCTACTATCATCAGTAAAGACAGCAGTAACTGCTATCAAAATGTGCCAGTAAAAGGAAGAAGAGATTGGGAATGGCTGCTCAGCATCTGGTGGGATAAAGAGGTGGCAACACTGCCAGAATAAATAGAAGGCAACCTTACTGATAATTACCAGTAGAACAAAGATGGCAGTGGTAAGAGTGGTATAGGAAAATAAACACAGGCATTGCGAAAGTTAGCCATTAATGTATGTACTACTGGGAAATAGTTCCATCACTTTATATTTTGCAGATATTTCTATAACAATTGGGGGGGGGAGCATAGCATTTAGAGGTTTTTTTCTTATTTCCAAAGCATCAGTATAAAATATAGCATGACTGCATATTTTTTTGCCTTGTGCTGATACTTGCAAGGCTGTGAGGAGTAGGCTGCTATTAATGCTGTCTATGGGTTTTCTTTGTTGTGTTTTTTGTTTAATGAACTGCATCCATCTCCTGTTTTCCTGACTTTCCTTTGTAACTCCAGCTCTGCAAATTTGTGCCCCTTAGTGTGACCTAATATAAGGAACATAAGAGCTCACATGAAGCTCCCAGCCCCAGAAGCACAAAGCTTTGCTTGGGGTGAGGTCTTGTTAGAAAACAGAAATGTTAAGAGGAGAGGAGCTATTCATGCTTTCTGTGGAATGCAAATTGGAACTGGAGTTCAGAAACATTTGCAAGATTATAACACTCTCTTCAGCTCAGCCTTTAGAAACATCAGCTATATCCAGATGTTTGAGAAATGAAGGTTATGAGCAGCCCAGCGTGCACAATCTCAGCTTTCTTTTTGAGACTAAGATGAGGATCATGAGCGTGTGATGTGACATGTCACAGGTGTAAAACAAACTGAGAAAATTTCTTCAGTTCTCAAGGACAAACTATATTAGATACTGGTTTGTGAACATTTTTTGGTTACTCTGTGGTTCATGTGGACTTCTCACTTGCAGAAGAAAACTAGAAGACCAGTTTAGCTGTCTGCAGCCACAGCCTTCTGCAAGTTATTCTTGGCTTCTAAGCAGCTGCACTGAAAGGTTTGTAAAATATCTAAGCAGGATAGCAGATTATAATATTTTGGTTGTCATAGGTAGTCCTGAGTATGTTACCCTGCCTTGTCTGGTGACAGAATGATATATTCAGCTGATTGTGCATCTGCTCTTGCTGCAAACTTGTCAAGTGTAAACTGGTAATTGTCAGGGGAAAGGGAAAGGAAGGGCAGTATTGGTTTGACAAGAATGGATGCTTACTGCAACATTTTTTTACTCTTCTTGCAATATTCACTGCTAGTTTGAGTTTCTAGAAATATTGAATTGGCAGGCTTCCTACCAAATCTACAACTGGCTTTAGAGAACACTGTATTTAAGTGTGAAATGAAATTACTTTATAAAAGAAAACTGAAGATGTCATTTGGAGAGGGGAAAAAGATAAAATAGTTTCATCCATAATTTTTAGGGAGGAAAATTTCTACATTTAAAAGAATTGCAGAAAACTCGTGATTCTTTGAGAGGTAACTCATAAAGATGGAAACATTTTGCTGTGCTTTGAAGAGCCCCACAGCAAAAATCTTTGTAATGGTCCATGTCATGCACCAACTGAACAGAGACCAAATCAGCTAAAGGCAAGAGAAACTTTGGAAGGAGAATAAGACACTAGGTTTTCATGGCATCATCAGTATAATTACGTGGATTATGTGGAATGCAGCAGATGTTTAAACATCATGCCTTGCTGTTGCTATTTTCCTCTCAAAAGAGAAGAGGTCATTTAAGGACTTGACCGATGCAGATGTTTCAACCAGCTGTGTACAGGGCTGGTAATTTGGGGACAGCCTTTAAAAACAAAAGATTCTTGGATCCATAGAATATTTTTTGTTATTAAAATATAATAGTTTTTTTATTTATTCATTTAGGAGTAGTGTTGCAGTCAGCAGAATCATTGTAGTCAAGAGGCTGCTCGCTTTGCAGGGCTCTGGAGCAGTGCACCATTTTTACATTTTCTTTATGCCAGAGCTCCTCTGGGCATGACATTTTAATCTCTGGTGCCCCTAGAGTCACTGAGGAAAAATGAGGCTTCAGATTAGTAGTGCTTAACTCAAATGTACAAATCTTCCCTTCTTTCACTGTTGCTCTCCTAATGTGTGAGAAACTTTTGTATTTGCTTTTCCTGTTCCTCCTTCTCATTCCCATCCTGACTGCTGTTTGCTTCCTTCTCTTTTCCAGCTGTCACCACTCTTTTGTTCCCTCTCTCTTACTTATCTCTCAGATCTTTTCTTCCTGTCTTTGGCATCTTCCTCTTTTTTTTTTTTTTTTTTTGTCTCAGCAAAATAATTTATTGTACAACTTGACAATCTTTTCAAGTTTCCTTTAGTCAGTAAGTGCTTGCAGAGTACTTACTTAGAAAAAGTTTGTTGCCTATAATAGCTGTATATAACTAATCAATGTAAATGCATAATATGGAATTCCAATTAGTGTTATAATCTGAAAGAAAACAATGAGGCCTCTCTTCCAGCTCAGGTTTTCTATTACCAGTCAGCATGTTGCTGACTTGGAAATGGCTGGTATTTTCCAGAGCAGCAAACAAAAAGTTGTGCTAGGTGCTCCAATGCTTTAGTCTTGCTGTTTCTTGCAGAAAGGCTAACAATATACCATTCTCTCTTGAAAATGCTTTACAGCTGTTTTGCACAAGATTATCTGGTTAGACAAGGTCACTAAGAATTGTAACATTTGTCCTTGAAACACCAGACACAGCTATGGCAATGTACATAACCAGTTAATCGGGCTAGACTCATGAATTGTAGAATGATGGTCAGATTATGAACGTTGCTGTGTGTGTACAGGTGATGTAATGGAAAGTTTTCCTTGTACTCAACAGTCAGTATGAAAACTCTCTGGTGCTGTTCTGTAATGGATGTTTCTAACAGCACAAGACAGTAACCAGATTGAACAGTTCCCATTCTCATTCATGGATCAGGTTGATAACCTTACATCCTGATTGTAAGTGATGTACACAACAAGGTTTCAACAGCACACCTTGCTGCCTGAGAATTTAACTGGTTTGGTTTTGTGTTGTAGAGTCTTTGTTTATGCTAAAAATTGGCATGAGTGCCTTTTCCAAAGTGGTCGCTGGAAAGGACACAGTGTACCACGATGCCATTTCTGTTTCTATTTCTGCAACTACTGCAGTCACTTGATTCTAGTGGACTTCTGCACACCTAACAGAGTATTCAGGTTTTCATTGCAGTGTTTGAAGCAGAACTCTACACAGTTAAGCAACAAAGGAAGAAAAGCCTGCGGATGCCTTTCTGAAAAATGTCAACAAAGCAAGTCTTCTATCAGAAATTTATATATCAATCTAATGTGAGTTCAGGGCATAAATACATGGTGTGCTTTCTCTGAGACTTATCCAGATCACTCAGCAGCTGTGGGTGTCCTCTAATTATATATAGGGATATCAGCAGTGAAAATATTTTTTGAGCCCTCTTGCACCAAAAGACCAAAGCAGCAGTGACATTGACTTTCTGTCCTGTGCTTGAAAAGATGAAGGATGCATAAGGTGGGTAAGGGCAATACCTGTCTCCAGACAAAGAAATCCAGAGTGTTGCAATGGAGAAGATTAGTGGTTGCATCTTTGAGTTTTGTTATGCTGAGTTTACAGATCTTTCAGCCAGTGGGAGATTATATTAGTGCAAAATGAGCAATTGAAACCAATGGTGCCAAGCAGAGCACAAACACAAAATCAGTGTCTGATCTGATCCCATGGAGTTTGAAGTAAGGAGCCAGAGGAGCAATTAAGAGGCAGGGTGTGTAGGAGCAAAGTGAGCAATGACTTTCATGTCTTGATGGTATTTTTATGTTTGGCTGTTTTTGTGCTTTTTCTGTGGATTCATGTTAGGAAAAGAGGCATTTATTTAAAAGACAAAGGGAGTGCGTGTTAAAATAGAATGCTAAAGTAAAAGATTGACATTTCCAATCTGATTGAAGTAAGGACTTGAGTAATTTTTATATTCTATCAGACACCATTTTGGGAAACATGCTTGCTCCAAAGGCTAAAATAGGCACAGTTTCAGTCTAAAATGAAAGTTATTTATGACTCAGGTGAAGGAGTAAATGTCAAATCAAGACTTCTTTGTTTCTTCATTTAAAACAAAATTGGAGGAGAAAAAAATTTGTTTTGGTTTTTTTGGTTTTTTTTTTGTTGTTGTTGTTTGGTTGGGGGTTTTTTTGTTTGTTTGTTTTATCCCTTGATGTTCAATTTATCCTGTAATTTATCTCTGACATTTTTATTTAAAAATTGCAGTCTAATCCCAGTGTACTATTCTGCTTTCCTCTAATTCCCTGGTGGCTGCAACCATTGCCTCTTGCTCAGTCTTGCTATGCAGCATCTGTTGAAACTGTTATAGGTTCCAATTCACTAGATACACTACCAGAGTGCAAAGGGGTTGAAGATCTGTAGGGATAAAAATGAACTCCTTCACAGAGAGCAAAGCTCTTTAGTGCGCTGTTCTGATCATGGCAGAAGGAGCAGACTTTGGGATAGTCTGAGACTCACTCATGTTGAATGGGGAACATGAAAACCAGAACTTCAGGTTACATGTTGTAGGTGAATCTGAAAAATCTGTTTTGCTCAGCAGGAGGTAGATTTGCCATCCACACCCATTTCTCTGTCTTTTCTTTTTAAGGGTCAGACACTTGCATTCAAAGTAATGACTTCTTTAGTTTACCACTCCACTGCATTAAAGCATTTTGGTAAAACAAGACTCTTAAAACACCTCTCCCTTTGGTATGCACCTGATGAGTGCTGTGACACTGCACTTCACCAGTGTTGTCCTGAGGGTTTCCTAAATGGTGCTGGCAGGGTCTGGGTGACTGCATAACCTGGGAGGGGATGCTTCAATGAGACACCAGTGACGTGTCTTCCAGCTTGAGCCCTAAATCAGAAAATTTTGTGAGAGGCACAAAGGGCTGACATGGCTGCACCATTGCAAGTATCTCAGTACGTTGAGTTATGCCAGTTTTTGCTTCAGATGTGCCTTCAAGAATACACTGACTCCTTTTAATAAACAGAAATAATAGAGGTTAGGATTCATTAACTGAAAAACAGGCTGAAATAAACTGGTAACTTTTTGGTTGATATCTGAAAATTCCCCTACAAATTGTGGACTAATGATTTTCTATGTGTACAAAATACACGTTTGTATTGATAAGAAAAGGTAGTACACAAATTTATTTTGTGTATGCTAAGTTTTACAAGAACATTCTGTGGGATCAGCTTAAATTCTGAATTTAGAAAATATGTCCTGGAGTTTATTGCAAGGCTCAAGTAATGCTGTCAAAAAAAATTGTAATGAGGAACAGCTTGTTTAAAAATCTAAAAATTATGGCTTAAATATATCAGATAATTTGGATGTCCATCCGGAATTGAAGTGTGGAATTCTCTGTGCATAACACATGAGAGACACTGGAATATAAGGACCATTCAAAATTCAATAAGTTTTTGGAGTAAGTAAACAACAGGAAAGTTTATTGTGTCCCAGAGCATTGTTTTCTCATCAAGTACACACACATCCAGCTGTTTTGTGGGGTTTTGTATTCATTGTACTTACCTGGAAGTGCAGCATTCATTACTTTCCTTTAAGCATATTAGCAATGTTGATGTAGGGCACAGATTTATGTCTGAACCTGACCCATGTTGAGGACTTGACTAAAAAATTAGGTGATGTTTGGAAACTATGGGCAAACTATGGGTTATGTGAGAGTAAAAGATGCATCAGCTCAGCAGTCATGTAGATGGGAAATTAAATCTTTCCTCTGGAGCTACTCAGCATTTTTCATTGTTACTGTTGTTTGGGTTTGTTTGCTTTTGTTTATGTTTTTTTTATTTGTTTTCCATCTGTATTTCTTGCATGTTGGACTTCATTCTATAAGCAAACATTTTTGTACTGGTAAGAGGTTAGTTTTTTGTTTGTTGTTTTCTCTTTGCACTCTGTCTATGAAAAAGATAATGGATAGATTTGGAGAGAATCATAGACTCATTTAGGATGGAAAAGGCCTCTAAGATCATCAACCTAACACTGCCAAGCCCACTATTAAACCATTTCCCCAAGAAACACATCTTCACATCTTTCAAACACTGGGCAGCCTGTTCTAAAGTCTGAACACTCTCTTGGTGAAACATTTTATGTTCTCCAATCTAACCTTCCTTTGCTGCAGTTTGAAGCCATTCCCTCTTATCCTGTCAGTTGTTACCTGTGAGAAGAGACTGATCCTGCCTCACTACAACCACCTGACAGGGAATTTAGAGATTATAAGACCCCCACCCTAAGCCTCCTTTTCTCCAGGATAAAACACCCTCAGCTGCTCATCATCAGATGTGTGCACCAGACCCTTCCCCAGACTGCACAAATTAAGCTTGTCTCCATCTTCTGGTTGTATTAGGAAAGATCCTAAAATATGTTGGTGATTAGTTCTGTTTTCTGAAAGTTTTTTTGTTTGTTTGGTTAGGGGTTTTTTTGGTTGGTTTTTTTTGTTTTTTTTTTTTTTTTGGGGGGGGGGTTTGGGGGGTTTTTTTTTTTTTGTTTTTTTTTTTTTTTTTTTGTTTTTTTTTTTTTTTTTTTTTTTTTGTAATGTGTGTTACACAGAAAACTGCTGCTCTTCTAGTGTCTTTTAAAGCATGAAAAAAAGTAATACCTGCTACCAAACTGGCTATGCCAATATGACTAAACCTTCCTTCTGGAGGAATTTATCTCAGTCTTGAAGATGTCCTTCAGTTTTCTAACTTGGAAAAGGTAACTTTGGACTGTACCTTAGCCTTCTTTTCTCCCTACTTGTACCTCTGTGTGCCTGTATTTGAAAATACAGTCTTGATGTATGGTGCATGAGAGGAATTTGAGCTTGGTGGAATGGGGAGTGTTGGGAGACTGTCACTTGCTCACAGGACTGCATTTCTTTTTTGCCATGAGCTTATTTTTTCCCCATGAGATAAGACTTGGAACTGCATGGATGGGTTTGAACAATCTGGCCTAGTCAGAGGTGTCCCTGTCCATAGCAGGGAGGTTGGAACTGGATAAGCTTTATGGCCCCTTCCAACCCAAGCTATTCTGTGATATTTAGATTCCAAAATAACACTTCTTACTACCACAGTCTGAGGCACAGGATATATATATATGTGAATATTAGTTGCTTTAAGAACAGTGTTTTCCTGGAACACATTTTTTAGCTTAAATGGTCCTTAGAGATACATGTGTATAATACATAGGCATAGATATATTTACAGGCAAAAAATATGATAGTAATATAAAAATAACTGGGATCTGAATCAGATAAATTTGATCTTTCCTTCTCTTTGCAAAGTCTTCTGCAAACCAATTAAACAAATAATTTTTTCCCCATCTGTGAAATAGTGTTCATACTCATCTTTAAGCAATTTTAATCTCTGTTTAAGCATCACTATCTGGAAGCAGTGATATTAATTAGATCAGTGCAAGTTCTTCCTGGGCATAATGACAGCTATATAGGAATAAATGGCTTATCAGGTATTTTTGGCTGCATGGAAAATAGAAAACCTTACAGCTTCTTTGAGTTTTGGCAGTGACTTCACAGTCTCAGTAACACTGCAGAACACTCGGGCTTTTCAAACAGTAATCCAAATGGGAAAGCAAACAAAGTGTTTCATCCTCAAATTTAATGCATGAGACAAATGACTGCATCTTGGGACTCACATTATTGGTAGAGGGAAATTGTGACTTTTAGAAAGTGTTGGTATAAGCATTTTAAAAAATACTGCAAGACAAAGAAGAACAAATAGAAAAGCTTACTTAGAATAATGAATGGTAAAGCTGCTAATAATATTGTGATAATTAAAGAACAGAAACAGCATCTGGAATCAGACTGAATGAGCATTTGATACCTATAGAAGAGCTCTAGAATTAATAATAAATATTTTGGGGTACTTAGGATATTGCTACTGATGATAATGCAGTTTGTGGCTTTAAATTGTTGGTTTGGGGTTTTTTTTCTGTAAAACTGCCCACCACTGCTAACATTGATCATGGCGCTTACTTGTGTCCAGGTGTTGCTTGAAAGTAGTTCTAAATGCCAGTAATGAGCAACCTTAGAGGTTCCACATCTCACCAGATATATGTTGTGGGCTCAGTCTCAGATTTTTTTGGGGTTTTGGGTTTTTTTAAATCACGGAATAGCTTCCTTTGTCTAATATTAGTTCCTCTCCCCATGTTTTTTGGGTTTTTTTGTGGAATATTTGAGTTCTTTGTTGAAGAAAGAGGGGCTTTTTTTTCTGCATTATGTCATCTTAGGTAAAATCAGTGCACCTCAGAAGCTTTTATCCTCATTATGCTATAGAGGAAAAGACTGGGAAATAATAAAACCCTTATTCAGGCGGACAGGAAGATTCTCATCTCATCTTGAGATGTGCCAGAGTACCTCATAATCGGCAAACAGCTGCACTGTCATTTCCTCTAAGGTGCAATTTTGTCCTGAGCGCTGCGGAGGAGGCAGTGAGAGCATCTCCTTGGGTCTGAGGGGTTGGGCACCTAAAGCAGCAGGGGCAAGGTTTCACTCAAATGGCAAAACTATTTTCTGACCTTCTGATATGCTTGGAATATTGATTTCTTTGGGTTTTAGGACATTAATTTTAAATTGAATTTTTTGAGTCAGAAATATTATAGTGCTTTGTTGTATGAAGAGAATTACTATTTTTCTTTCATCACATATTTGCCAACAAATGTGTCATCAAGGCTATTTGGTATTTTGAGAAGAAGTCATGTATAATGTGCATAGCACATATTCAGCTATATATTGGTAAATAAGAGCAAACTAGGGTTCCAAATAGGGAGTATGTTCTTTTCTTCCTAAAAAACCAAACTTTTTCTTTTTTTTCCCCATAGTATCAGTTTGGTTTTTGAAGTTGAAACTGTCATTTATTTACAGGAATTTTGCTAAGTGTACTTCACTTAGGAGGTTTATGAAGTGTGCATCACTTATGGAAATGGGAAAATTTGGAAACAGATCTTCCATTTCAAATCCTAGACTTAAAAAAACAAACTAACCACTCTATCCCTTAAGAAAATGTTTCAAATCTTGTGTTAGGTTATAACATTCTGAAGTATGGACTGTGGAAATGTTCCTATGAGAGAGACAGAAAGAAAAAGAACATGCCATTCCAGAGAAAACTTATATAAAATCATTTGCTTAGCTGTGGTTTCTTCCCTTTTGTATTTGCTTTTTGAGCATAATCTGCCCTTCACTGCTTAATATTTGCATGGAGAAAATATTATTTATTAATTAATATATTAAATAATTATTAAAAAAAAGAAAAGTTTGCAAAAGAAGGTGGTTTCTGAATGCTGGGATTGGAGTTTTTGTCTAACCTGAAGTAACAAAAAATTATATTTTTTCAAAATCTAACTGCACCTTGTACTGCATTCCTACTTGCATGTATGTGAGAGCAATGATGATGGAGTGGTGCTGCTGAGGTAGAGGCAGTGAGGCTCTTCACACAAATAATGGGGAAGTTGCCCCACAAAGAAATGAGTTTGCCCACATCAATTCCACCTGCATGAGGGCAGAGGCTCCCTGGAGGAGCTGGAGTGCACTAAATCCTCTAAGATAGATAGGGCTTTCTGGGGACAGTCAGCATCATGGAAATGCCAGTGGAAGGAAGATCTAGAAGCAGAATTGGTACCAATGCCCTTAATTACAGAGAAGAACAGTGATGGCAGCTAGGACTGATCTTTCTGAAACTCTTTAAGGGCTTACTGGTAATGCATCATAGAAAAATATGAGCTCAGGTGGCCCAGGAGACAACTGCATCAACAGAAATGGAAAAATTAAGCCACACAGCATCCTCAGCCACCTATCATAAAACCCTGAGCCTGCTTTCCATCTTCATGTTAATTTTTCACTTCTGCTTTATCCCTGCTTGAAAGTACCTCAATCCTTGCACAAATTCGGCAGCTGTAAAATAAATGCACCCACAGCATTAATTAAGGATAGAGTGTTCCCCATAATACATTCCTTGCAGATGATACCAATAGACTCTGAATGCCTCAACTTAAATGCACTCCAGCTCCAAGGAGGCCTTCACAAGCAGACTCACACAGATGTACCTCTTGTTATTCTCTGGGAGTCAGCAGAGCCATTGAAGAGAAGAGCCAGGCACGGAGCTGAGAAAGGCAATCAACTTTCTTTTTGTTTGAAGATGGTGGGAAGGCTTTGGCCACAGATGCAGCTGCGCCTGGGCTCCAAATTGCCTCTCTGCCAGGGATCTTTGACAAGGCCAGGCACACCTCACTCCAGTGTGACAGCAGCTCCTGTAAGCCACGTTTACACAAACAGGACAAGCCTTGTGTCCTCATCCAGAATAAGGTCCTGATCAGCTGGGTTTTTATTTCTCTAATTAGCCAGACAAATGCCCACTAACTTTCAAAATTATTTGAGTAAGGAAGGTATTAGTATGTAATTTGGCATTTATACTTCTTTTATGAAGCAATTAAGTATTCTTCAGAAGGAATTGTATTACACACATTACATATAGGACAGCTTGATTCAACAATGAAAAAATAAACAGGGCAATTTTATTCTTTATTGCCCAGTTTTTCTCCTTCATTTTCACTTTGCTGTCTGAAATAAAATTAATAATAATACTATTTCTAGCATGTTTGAATGTCTATTGAAATAATAAATCAAGATTCCAAGGCACAAGTGTGACTTTGAAATACATAAACATTGATGATCTTCATTTTTCTTATCTTTGTCTTTTTGTTTCTCACTTTGATAGCATATCAAACCATGCTTAATAAACCAGATACCCAAGTTAAATTGTGTACTGCATGCAGAACAGTTTTTACCATGCAGACACGTAAATGGGCTTGGCAACCACTTTGAAATATAAAGAGATTCATAAGCAAAATATTCACCCCAAAAATCTCCAGTTCAAAACATATCCAATTAGAATTCAGAAAGCAGATGAGTTTTTAAATGCAATCTTAAGCTTGGAAGGAGAATCTATCAGGAGATAATTGATTCCACCAAACAGAAACAATCATTGAAAGTGTTCTGCCACCAGAGGATCCTAAGGGCTATAGAAATGGTAATAACTCTATACTTTTCCTTATGATATTTCTGACAGATTTCTACAAGCCTTTGTCCCAGCTCACTGAGCAGGCACCCCTTCTTCGTCACGCTACATTGCTCTGCTTTTGTCCTGTTTCTTTCCTGGATGATGAAGGCAGCTGGGCTTTCACCTCCCTTTCTCCTCCAGCAGAGCCAGAGGAGAGCCACACATCCAGGGGGCTGAGGGCCTCAGCAAAGGTGTCACAGGCCAGAACAGCATCACCTTGGGCTTCTGGCACTGCTGGCATTGACAAAAAGCACAGGGGAAAAGAAAGAAGAAAGGAGGGACAGGGCCATCACCCCTCTTACCCCTTTGCAGCTCCAGTGGTGAAGGAGCAAATATCCTGACACTTCAAAAGCTTTCTCCTATGTTTTGGTTACCCTCTGCTCTTTCCTTCTAAATCTCCTTTTCTTGTTGAAAAAAAGCCCTACCCCAAGCCTGGGCTTTGTGCCCTGGGTGTGCCACAATAAAAATCCTTTTTTCCTGCCCATATGAGAAGCCCTGGAGGAGGGGCCATTGGTGTCTTTATTGCAAACAAATAATTTTGATGGAAGTTATTTAAAATAAGTTAATTCTTTCAGACGTTGTGCCTTTTCCTTCCTCTCAGGAACAAATTGATCAGATCTCTGGCTGCTTAGGTTTACAATTTCTAACCTTCATTGTTTCCAAAACTGCAGTGAAAGAAAAATATTTTTCCTGATGTACTCAACTTTTGCTAGGCTTATCCAGTGGACAATCTGCCCCTAAATAGGAGTAAGATATGTGCTTTGATTTAATATTCTATTTGTCTTTTTCTCTACCTGTACAAAGAATGTGCTTAGACAAGCCTAAAAGGAGTCTGTGGAGTAATTGTTCTGGCCCATATGTAAAGTCATATTTTACCTCTTCTTGACACTCAGCAATTTTACTGCTTTTTAGTTATGCTCTGTCCTCCTTTCCAGCAATGATTTAATTCATTTAGAGCACTTTAAAAAAAAATAAATTGTTTGCTCAGTGGGAGAGGATGATTTCTTGTTGAGGGCTTTGTGTCTATGAGTATGGATATATCAAACTTCTGTTTCTCTTTTGGTGAGATTTTTGTTGATTTAGAGTTGTGCTAGAGACTGCCAGTCTTTCCTGGGAGAACGAGTTCTTGGAGCTATTCTGGTCAGCTCTAGTTGACTGGGTTTAATTAGACCCAGCCTGAACGTGTGAACACACATGCAGATTCTTAGAGTCCTTTAATGACCCTTTGCTCAGAGAGGGAAAAATATTGCCATGACTTAGGTGTATGGACTATGGTCTTAGTCTCACAGACATGAAAGACTGTGATGTTTCAGAGTAAAGGAGCCAATCCAGCAGGATGGGTGGGTAGGGAGACAGAATTTCCAAAAGCAAGAGCAAGAAGAGTTGCTGCTAATTTAAGCACCAGAGACCCTCCTGCTTTGAGGTGTAGTAAAGAAAAAATTTATTTTACTCTCCTTCTAGTGAGATATATTTGAAACACAATGCTGTTGTTAACTTCCTATGTGTTGTCTCTGTTCTGTTTGCTTTTATCAGTTCTTCTGAGCCCTGCAGTTGGGTTAATTTCAATACTGATAATTAAACTCTTTCTGCATTAGTGTTCCCCAAAACAAAGCCAAAATATTGCTTCCAATTCATCTGGCTGAGTTAAGAGATTCTGGATGATGCATTACATCTTTTTTAAGAGTTAAAAAGCTAAAGTAATAGTTATAAATAGATGTATAAAATCATGCCACTGAATCTCGGAAGCACTGCACTCAAGGAGAGCAATACAATTGACAAGCAATTTAAGCTGGAGTGTGAAAGGATGCAGAAATAACAAGATTTGCATGAAAAATATTGAGATCATGAGAACATCAAATTTAAACAAAAAACTCGTGTGCCTCATGACTAAATCATGAGAACTGGCATTGCTGTTATAGCATTCAATATGCTTGGCTTTTGAAAATAGTATTATAATGAGGGTGGAGTGTATATATCTGTACAGAAAATGAGCATTGTTTGTATCTAGCTAGCTCATTACTATGAGAGTCAGGAATGCAAGACTCTCAAATCTTAATACAGGTCAGAAGATCTCAGATGCTTCCAGCTATGGTTGAGCCCACATTGTGAGGAAGATAACCCAGAGCAAAGACAGAAACTGACCCTGCTTTCAAATCAGTCAATCAATCGGTGATTAAACAGTGCCACCAAACAAGAAAGAAAAAAAAAAAGAAAAAAGAAAAGTAGAGGGAATTTCAATCAGGTAGCTGATTGTCTATTTATTTCATCTTATCACTGACAATCATTTATCTTGGGACAGAATACAGTTACATCAGTGATGGTGGCAGAAGGTTCTGAAGAAGGGCCATTGCAAAGGGACTCACTCACATCCATCTGGCTTTACTCTTGCATAACTTAAAACCACCATGACAGATTTCTTTCATTTTCTTTTGCTGCTGTTGTGCTTTCTGATATGCTGCATGGAGAAAAAGCTAATAGATAACTTGTTGTCTAAGGGAAAGTACAGACTTTCTGAATCAGTTTATGCTTTCATTGTATACTGTATCACTGCAAATGGGGGTAGTACTTCCAGGGATTCTTTGTTTAATTCCATGAAGGAGTTGTCATCAATTAATGTGCCTCAGCGGCATTCATATTTTCTAAATTCTTTGCCAAAACTGAAGTGTCAAAAAAAAAATCCTACAGAACCACTTAGCTCTGGAACTTAATAGTCCTCTTTTAATTTTAGTGGTTCTCACTGAGATTTCTTTAATACCTTACATTGTGAATATTTTAAATAAGCATGTAAGATGCCCACATGGGGATTTTTCTGTTTGTTTTTAAAATAGCTATCATCCTCATGATAATGAGGACCAGCATTTATACAGGTAATCATCTTTTTAAAAAGTGAATATAGAGGAGAGTAATTTCTGCTGTCTATAAATTGCTAGGGTCAGCTGCTTCACAGCATTGTACTGAATGTGAAATACACCCCTAGAAAAGATCCAGACTGCTCCCCTAAAGAAGCAACTGGCATTTTCTTTTTTTTTTTTTTCTTTCATTTTAACATTACAAGTTATGAATTCATGGACACTTCACACCTTATTTCTGATTAAAAGCTGTTAAGTCAAACAGGACACTTGGCCCTGTGTTGTAATTCCTGGCAGAATTTTGCCATGTCACTTTTCTTCATATATTTCATAGCTGACATTTTGTAACAGGAATCCTTTCGTCTTGAAAAATCAAAAATATAATCACATATCCCAAAGGCTGCAGAATTTGGATCCTCTTAGTCTAGATAAGAACTTCATCCTTGTTATTGGTACAGCAAAACGGAAATGTGGGTCCTGCCTCAAAAATACGTGGTTATTTTATTGGGTTTTATCCTTTTGAGTTTTCAGCTTAAATTAATGGCTGGATTGCATTTGGCATCAACAGGTCTTCAGTGTGTTTGTTTAACACAGGCTTAAAATGTTGTGACAATAACGTGTCCAGTATTACAAGAATTGTGTTAATAAAACTGCAGCACAGTAGCAGTAAAATAAACCATGAGGGAGGAAAACTGGGTATTGATGGGCAATTTCACACTGTTCATCATGACTCTGGCAATTAGCAGTAAAAATGAGATGATTTTACCTGGAAAAGGAGTCTCTTTCCAAACAGTGCATTTTACTGTTCTCATCTGCATTGCAAGCATTCATGTGTTGGAAACACCCCAGTAAGAGCAGACCTTTTTTCTAGCCAGAAATCATTTCTTCCTGTTGGTCATGAGGAAGGGGAGGGAGAAGGAAATTTCTCCTGCTTTGTACCCTCCTGCCTCTGCCTGCCTTCTCCTAAAATGCATATTCAGTTGAACCTCTTGTCCTTTGGGGCAGAATCCTGTTCCCTGTGCTGCAGAGAGCAGCCAAGGCAAGGGAAGGATGGTCTTTAATGGATCCTCCCTTGCAAAAAATTCCACCTGGCCAAAATTCCCTTCCTGCTGCCTTGGTCAGCTCAGTCTTATAAGAGGCAATGCCATTTATTTTCTAGGAAGTCTGCCAAGTCCAGAAGAGATTATGAGTCTGAAATGCTTAAGCCATGAAAGAGTGAATAGTTGGGCAGTTTTGGAGTTCTTTTGAAGAATCAGAAGTGACTAATCTTTGACATGACTTATTTGACCAGAAGACAGAATTCCTCCACACTGGGGCTGAACTGGGGAGGATAGCCTGGGAAGGGAAGTTTGGGGTGTGCCTTTGTGCCCCATAGTAAATTGGGGTGTTTCCTGAGAAACAGATAGACCATAATCCAAATTTCAGTAAAAAAATGTCAAATGTAGGTTTAAAGTGAGCTTTGTTGGAAGGCTTCAACATTAATTATTTTTTATTGTGGGAAATAATTCTACCCCCATAATACAAATTCTAGCCAAAAAAAAAAAAAAAAAAAAAAAAAAAAAACCACCAAAAAGAAAACCCTAAGCCCTGCTGGACATTTTGCCAAATTTTATTGTATTTAGAACCTTAGTAATCATTTTCTGTTTCCATGTTTGTACCTTATTTGAAATAGTACTGGGTTGTTGTCATTTTTCTTTCTTTGTACTTAATATTGTATATCTTTTAAATATCAGTGTCCGTAATTGTCCAGGAATGAGAGAGAAGTGTAAATATAATTCTTAGCAAAGATAAATCCATCTTTGGTGTTGTGTCTATCTTACAGAGTAAGTGTACAATTAACTGTAATTTGGGGAAAAATCCTGTTGTGGAGAAACAAAATCTTACCTCAACTTTGCTTCTGCAGTTTGCAGAAGCAAAAATGCAAGAGAAAAATCCCTGCAAAAGCTTTGAAGCATTTTAGTGCTGAAGTTTATTTAAGGGCAAGTAATTTTGGAAATAAACTGGAAAGGTTGTTTTAATTTTGTCGGTTTTTCTTTTGCTTTCACAGTGTCTTGCATGTTAGAATGTCCACTAAAGAAAAGCATAACATTTTCAAAGTTATATAATCATTTGTTCGTTGTTAACTGCAGGCTAAAAGGCATTATTATTCTCTATTTTTTTTAGGAAATCTGTAATTTTACAGACCTTTTCAATGCAAGCAGTTTATTTCCCTCTCCTCACTCTTTTCCCCTGGATTTCCATTTTAGAGAAACAGCTGGGAATGTCTACCTTGCTCTTTTTGCACCACCCCCATTTCTGTACTTTTCTATTGCTGGCCTTTACACATCACACAATGTGACTGTGTCTGTCAGATGCTGTCTGTTATCTCATTGTCTCCTCACAGGAAGAAGTATGGGCATTGAAGTGCTATGTTTTGATTGGGACTTAGGTTTTTTAATTTGCACACGTTGGTCTGTATTTCTCTTAGTATGTTCAAGGTCATAAAAATGTACTTTGTGCTTAAAGGGAAAAATAGTGCTTTCTTCATCCAGGATTTCTTGTCTCAGGTCCTAAGAAAACTGTGTTCAGCTCAACCAGCAGAGCACATCAGCCATTGGTTTTCACTCTCGAAATGGGGGACAATATTTCACACCTTAGGCCATTAAATGTTCAGAGCAATTATACTTTTCATCTCAATTATTTCTCATGTGGAGAGTGGAAGAGAGATTTCAGTACGTGTCTTCATTAGTTAGTGGTACTGGGGAGGTGAACTGCAGTTCATCAGCAGCAGGCAGAGCTTCCCAGGAGGTGATTTTTTTAATAAATACATAAATAAACCCACCAACCTGTTGCTGTAATGTAACCAAAATTTTGCAGTGAAACAAAATGGAGGTCAGATATCCATTTCATTTTGTAAAAGTGGGATCCAGACGCTTTTTGAAAAGTGGGATACAGAAGGAAAGAGTAGCTAATATAGATGACACAGAGGACTCAGAGAAATAAGAATTCATTCATAAAGTATGGAAAAAACTGAATAAACGTGGCATAGCTTTCATAATGAGAGTACGTATCTTGCTGCAAGATTTTCATCTGCCAAAAAGTCCTGTTTGTCTTGTGAGACTCACTTTTAAGCTTAGCAAATTTCAACCACTCTGCTGTTTTGGTAGAAGGTAAGGGTCTGGAAGTAGATGATATTCAAGTCCCTTCTTACCCTAAGCATTTTATGGTTCTGTGTGTCAGGGAGAATATCCTAACCTTTAGATGTTGTGAGCCATTGTATGGCTGCTGACTGTTTCACCAAGTGGTGTCAAAAATCAATATTAAATTAGAAATAACCATTAATTTTTCAGTGAAAATGAAAAATTCTGTGTTTTGCAGCAGAACCAATTTACCAGTCAGCACACTTAGCCTGCATTCTCTTAAGAAGGACTCAAAATAGTCAGATATTAATCTCAATATTTTAATTTTTTTTTGCAGTACAGTAATATTTTATGGGAGAGGCTTGAGGCTTCTTATGCCTGTTTGCCTGTTTCCAGGCATAAGAAATTGAGAAATATGTTTGAATGTCTGCCCAAACTGTGACTGATACCTGATTCAGGTACTGAATTGAAAAGGCTGTACTCCCAGGACTCAGTGAAATCCCTTTCTTTTGAATTACTTGAAATATATCAGTTAATTCTGTTAGCTAGTTGCTTTGATTGCCTATTTGGGTGCTAGAGAGAAGCAGACTGTGATTAGTCTGATTTATTTTAGATGCCTACCCTAAGTCAAGGTCAATCACATACCTTGATCTTGCAATTTCCTTTAAAGAAATTCCAGATGAAGAGCTCAAATTCACATTCCAAAAGGCTGTGCAAAAAGTGAGCATTTTATTCATCTGTAGAAAATGATTTCATGTATTTTTCTTTTGCCATAGGCTGTCATTACATTTGTATTAGTCATAATAGAACATATTGTCACTTGATTTAGAATTCTACTATTCAGAAGACTTCTGCCAGTGTGTAACTGTAAAGAAACCTGCCTGGTCTGGGAGGCTACCATTGATTTTTAAGAAAATGTCAAAGCATCTGTCTGAATTCCTATCTTTGTCCTTAAAGAGAGAAATACTTTTTCTAGCAGCAGTTCTTATTTCTTTGAAAATCCTTATATCAATTTGAGGTGCAACGAGAACGGGCCTAAACCTTGGGAACTCAATCTTATTCCAGTACTTTTCTCACTGCATTGATAGACATTTCAATGCTTTTCTCTTATCTTCTTGCCTAATCTCAGTGCACAAGGAGAAATGCACCATTTCTTTAAACTTAAGGTCAGGGGAGTGTGTCTCCACTGCTCCATGAAATAAAAGTATGATGGTTCCACTGATGAATGCACAACTGTTCACCCACAATGAAAACAACCACCAACAGAAAGGCTTATCCAAGAATTATCCAAGTCAGAAAAATGGACCTCTCCTAAACTGTAGGCATTATAAACATTGCATATTTTCATAACTACAAATAAACCTATTTTTGCTTTCAAAATGAGGAACAGCAACACAGAAGAACAACCTTAGTTTTCTACAAGTATAATTTATAAATATTTCTTTTGGGAATCCTGCCCCTACTGATATTGTTTAAATTTGTGACATTGATCTAAATAGAGAGTAGATACAGTAGTATTAGTATTAGGCATTATGTAAATTTAATAATGAACATTTCATTGTAGGCATATCTTTGTGATGTCATATCATCAAGAAATATGTAGTGGTCATTTTATCTTGCAAGGGGTTACCACAGACACCTCATTGTCACCAATTATCATCCCTGTTAATGATAAGTAGGTGAAGATCAGGTATATCATGAAAATGATGTTGAAGATTCCCTAACTCAGCCCAGCAGAGACAAGGAAATTTCAAAAACCTCTTAGCAGCTGTAATGGTGTCAGGTTTTTGCGACAATGAGCCTCGCTGTAAGGGAAGAAGTTGGAGAAATGAGAACGATGAGCAAACCAAAGACCTCAACTAAAAGAATTTCTTGGTTAAGTTAGTATAAACTTACATTCCCACTCTCATTTGAAACAGCAGGGTTTTTACCAGGACAGTTCATGCCCTTACACGTGCCTGTGAGTAGGAAAAGGGCAGCTGTGACAGCTATTTGAGAGGACCTTATGGTATACCCTTGTAAAAGCTGACGGCAGTGATTTCAGCAGAGCTGGCATTTTGCTCTCCCTCCGGTGTCCCCTGCTGGTGACACATCACAGGCAGGTGGCAGCTGGAAAGGGTCTCACTCCAAAGTTAGAAAAGAAGGTAATTAAAAAATTCTTGTAGTAAATGTTCCATGATAAAGCAATGTGCAAAAACTATTTAGTGATTATTTTTCCAACAGCTCTCATGTTAAATGAGACAGCCTAACAATCCAAAAAAATCCTAAATTCAAAGTCTGTATTTTGAAACAGTTGTTCTTTCTGAAATTGGAAATATGAAGTTGGTACCATAGGAGTCCTGTTTAAGCAGGAGGAAATGGTGCCATCAGCTATGCATGCAGTGAAAAAAGTCTAATAAATCTGTCATACTTTCCTAAGCTTGCTTAAAATGGAAAAAGAAAAGGAAAGGAATGAAGAACATGCTTCCAAAAGTCATCCATACAAAAATACCAAGTTTACCATTTAGAAGTCATGGATATTTTTACACTAGTGAAGCATCTTTGCGTTTCTGATTTCTCTTTTGTTAAGAAAACTGTGTTACAGTGTGTCAAGCTATACTTGATGCACCTAAAATGTTTCAGATACTCTGAATTATCCATTGCAAAAAAGTCAGACACACACTCTCATGCATTCACTCTTGTCCCATTTATCGTATTGACAAGTAGAAAAGACATTAAATGGAGTATAAATGATACAGAGCTTTGTGAAGCAAGGAAACTTGACTTGATGCTCTGCTTAGCTGACAGAAAACCAAATACTTGACAGCAGTCACAGCAGCAAACATGGCTGTTAAAAGTTTTAAAGGATTGCCTAGTAGAAGAAGAAATACACTTCCAAATCTGCTCTGAGGTACACATACAGCATATGTGAAATGCACACCAAAATCTGAAAATGAACCCTTTAATCTGCCCAAAACTAAATGCTCTCTTTCAGTTCAGTTGTTTTCTGATGTATACAGGAGATGTTGCAAGTCCAGACTTGTTTGGAAACAATTTCTCTGCGACTGTTGAGAAACAAATTCTATGTCATATCCTAAAGAGCTGAATGTGCTTCTCAGTGATCATTTTCCCATTTGTGTTACTTTCATGCTTCAAAAGCATCTTAGAATTAAATAATAATATATCAAGTGAATTAGTGTCTGGGTGATAGGTTATCACTTATGAAGGTATTCTGAAGTGAATAGTGCAGATCAATTAGGAAGGAAAAATTTCAGTAGGGAAGAAAAGATGACAAAGTGCAATGATTTTTTTGCATTTCTATAGAAATGTAGAAATTATTTTTAAAAATATTAAAATTCATAGGTAAATTATGAAGTAAAAGCACACTTCCTCAGAGAATACTATGCAGGTCTTCTCTGTGTTCTGTCTTAATTTTTTTTTATTTTTTTTTTTTTTTTTACTTTTTAAATTTTTTTTTAAATTTTTTTAGTGTTTTTTTGCTTCCTTCATTTCATAATGCTATCCTGAGTTGATTTGAGTAATTGTATGGGGTAACTCTACTACTGAGATTATTTTCCTTTTCAGAATTTTTCAAGTAATATACCTTGGTTTTTCCTTGCCCCTTTCTTTGAATCCACCACAAGGATATTTACAAAATACCTCTGGCTCTTCTCTCGTATGGAAGAGGAGTGGATTGGAAAGCTGATGACTCAGAGCAAATTGGAGAGGAATGAAAGCAGTTCTTGATCCCCAGTTTTTGTGGTGCATTCTTGTTAGGGAAAGACATCCTTACAGAAGGTTGGTGCACGTGTGGTTTAGCAAAGGAGTAAGGTTGGGTCTCTTCCCAGTCTATATATAGGCAATATAATTTCAAATCCATAGTACTGTGATTTGAGCAGATGTAGCCTGCTCAGAGAGAACTCCGGGGTGTGGTGTTAGTAACATCCTAGATCTCTTATCAAATCTAAAAAAACTTCTAGTGGTTTCTTTTGTTTTGTTCTTTTTTAACCTCTCTTGTCAGTTCCAGAGACTGCATGAGAAGCACTCATAAGCATTAGAGAAATTGAACCATTCAAGTACTTTTTTTTTTTTTCCCCTGAACCTCTAAAATGATTCAAGGAAGGATTCTGAAGCCCCAACATAGAATTTATTAAATCTTTTATTTATTTTAATTTCTTTTAATCTTATCAGTCTAACTGATTGTTGTAGGACAGTGATAGAGAGAAAGGGAAGTTGATATTAACTTGTGGTATTTTAAAAACGTAGAGGAGGGAATTCTATTCATATTCTGCTCCCCTATTCATTTGTTGAGATAATTCCCACCACTGGTTTATTGTATTTATGTTGTAAAGAGTGTGCTACTCTTTAGGGTTTTATGTACATTTCTGTGAAAGATATAAGCATATTGATATGGCAGATCTGGCAGGTCCACACCTCACTGCCCATGAAACAAACTGAGGAAAAAACAGGACAAGGTTACCTACACATAAGCAACACACAGGAAATGTGTTTAATCTCACAAGATAAGGTATTAAAGATACATTAATGTATTTAGACTGATGCAAGGTGAATAATTCTTAGCTAGCAATGAAGTATGTAGCAGTTGTCACTTCATGTTCAGAGGTTGGGGTCATATTATTGAGGGTTCCTTGGTTTTTATCCAGGGCTTTTACAAAATCATTTGCAACAGGCAAACATGATCTTCCTACTCTTCTGCTCTTTTATTCACACAATAAGTATATTTACTGGGCTTTTAATTCTTGTATAGCACTTTGATACCAGAGTTTCAAGTGAAATTTGCTGCATCTTTACAAGATACTGATTTGTTTGCATGAACTGACCCTGGAGCACCTGAGTACAACCAAAGAGATGTATCAACAGGGGAAGCAGAATCTAGTCTGAGGGCACTGGCTGCTATCTTAATAGCACCAGTGATCTGTAGAGAGCATCAATTAGTCTCATACTCTACTCAGTTCACAATAACTGGTTTTGGTGACACATTGTTATTAAGGTTTTCTGGGATTCACTTGTTCTTGTGGTTCTAAAAATCAGACAAGAGAGTATTTAGTAGTAGCAGGTGTTAGCAAACTATCATTACTAAGCTCCCTCAGAAACAATTTATGGTCTGTTTTATAGATCCTACCACGTTCATGAATCTAAGCTTCATTCCTGATGCAATTGATCAAACTAAGCCCTGTAAAGGCAGTAACAAGGCAGAGGGAGGGGACGGTTTTTAGGATTCTTTAGCAAGTGAGAAAATGAGGAGAAAGGAACAGTATGACACTGCCGGTTAGTAAACCCAGCTGAGCAATAACCTTATTGGTAGCAAAGGCGAAAATGTCCCACTCTGGGAGCCTTTTGTACAAACACCATTGTAAGTGGGTGAGTATGAAAATGGGAGGTTGTGGGGATGCATGGGGGAATCAGACACAGTGTTTGGGATTTCAGGCCATTCATTATTTACAAAATGCTTGTGGCTGGCAGTGTTAATTACTTCACTTCTAAAGAAAGTGGAGGGCTTGTTCTGCTTTTCAGCTGAGAAGAAGCTCTTTACTATGCAGCATTATTTATGTGTTTGCAAGGAAGCAAACTTGTCAGTTGATTTCTTTATTTTATTTAAAAGCTGTAATCATTACAAACTGGTGAAGCAATAGTTGAGGTGAATCATGGCTGTTGGAGAGCTGCAGGAAAAAAACATTCAAAGTCCCTGCCACAGCCACACTTGCTATTGGAAGGAGCTGAGGCTCCTGCTGATCCTATGGGAATTCACACCACGGGGCAAAGAGCTGGTTGGGATTAGACCAGTTGCCTCTGCCAGAGCAAGACAAAGAGAGAAGGAGAAAGAACGTGCTGCAGTTGTTTGACAGCCTCTGGTAAATTATGCCTCTTACCTGTAAAGTCTCTAAATCCCCTTTCAGCATCTCACAAAGAACAATAATTGTTTATTGATCTCAACGTTAACAATGTATCGCTTGTTCTTCAATAAGGTCTAGAAATGTAACTCAAGGGCAATAACTGCTTTGGATAAACAACAGACTTGATGGATGTGTGGGTTTGGTTTTTTTTTTTTTTTTTTTTTTTTTTTTTCTTTTTCTAAACTATGAGCATACTGTTGAAGCATTTTGTTGTTATCTTGATGTAATCCTTGTACACACCTGTACCTGTATGGGCTTCAGTCTGTCTTTCAAAGAGGCACTTTTCTTAGCAGTGTTTAATACTTCCCTATAAATAGCTGTTTTAAAGCACATAAAAATGCAGAATTCCGTTTCAAATAGTTCTTTTTACCTTCCTGCAGCATCTGTGCTTTGTCAGCTGCTCAGATGTTATATAGAAAAATAAAAAGCAAAGTGATACAAGATAAAACACTTGGCAGCATAAACATCAGTGGAGGAATTTTCCACACACTACCAGCATTGTGTGTACACTAGGTGGGCACACAGGAACAGAATGTTTCTCAGATAACAACCAGCCAAACTTCTAGAGGAATGTAATAATAGGAAGTTGGTACTCGTTTATATTTAGTGGATTTTTAAATGAGTCTATTCTGCTTCATTTCAAGATAGAGTGGTTATGTTTAAAATGAAAGTGATTTGATGGCTGCCTAGCAGAACACCAGGCAGGGGTTCTTCCTGGCCTTTGATAATGGCACCAGTAGCAGGAGGCTCTAACCAAATTATCATATAAAACTCTCTCTCATGCAGAATGAATACAACAAAATTTCCAGACGTAGGGCTTTCTCCAACCTGGTAGATCTGGACAGCTGATAAACCCTAGGGTATCTCAGCAGCAATTAGTTAGCTATCTTCAAATCTTGAAAATGGAGGTTGAAAGTTAAGTAGCCACATAAAGCTAAACACCTCTGGGACAGGTCTTGGGTCCAAGCTAGGCAGAAATGGCAGAAAATCATTGAGAACTGAAAATGTTAAAAGGTCAGAAATAAATTGTGATCCAGCCCTGTTTGACCAGTTTATCAGTTGGTATTTTGGTCTCCTTTTAAGAATAAAACGACATTTTCCCTTCTCTGAAGCTGTTTGTGTTGGCATTAAGGATTTACCTACCATCTAAATATGTCATCTTATTTAGATGTGTTTCATACTCAAGAAGGGTCATGTTTTTAGAGGAAACTTTGACTCAGGAAAACTTTTAGTGGAAATATCAGTGATAATGTAAGAGATGAGTGGCAGAGGACTGGGAAGATGTGGCTGCCTGACTTAGTTACACTACAGAACATTCTGGAAATTCCTCCTTGCAACCTGGTGAGTGAAATTCTGGCCACAAATAAGCCAAAACTGAAGCTCTTCTTGATTTCTTTGGAATCTCAGATCTTTAGCCTATATAACTTCTTTGCAACTTGGCAGATAAAGTAGATTTATTTAGTAAAGACTGTAAATTAAAATATAACTATTTTTTATGGCTGTACCTTTTAAATAATTCGTATGCACACCTTTTAGATTTTGATCTTTCTGGGGAATTTCAGTCACTAAAACATTTCCTCTGCCCTTATCTACCATATTTAACATTGCTCAGAGGCCAATTCTGGAAATGTCAGATTTTCCTAGAAATTTTAGACCATTCCTATGAGTTTGGAAATATTAATTCCCTTTGCTGCTATAGTCCATGAGGTTCTTGGAGATGCAATAGTTTTTGCTAAGTCATTGGGACCTTGGAATGGGTGCCCAGAAATAACAATATTTGTTTTGATATCCACATCATGGTCTGTGATCCACGGTTCCCCTTAGCTCCCATTTCCAGATCCCAACAAGGAATTAGTCCCTAGGCTTGTTCTGCTTGCTCAGGCAGGCTGGTACCTCAGCACTATGCCCTTCAAGGGCCTCAACAGTCTCTTATAAGGAAAGACCCTTGTCTTTGCTTGTGCCAACATACTCAGTGTAGAGAAGCCAAAACTCAGACTTTAGCAGAGATCAAAGCTGTCTCTGCTGCTTGAACTGAAGACAAGTTGTTGCTGTCCATTATTTTAAAGGTTCTTACCAGAAAAGCTCAGTCTCCCTTCTCAGGCAAAACTTTTTTTTTTTCCAAATGCTTCAGTTGCATTAGATATCTAGGTGGATTTATATGGAGACAGCTGCTAGATATAAAGTAAAGTTAAGATGGATATTTCCATCACTATTTCTTCTATTCCAACTATTTACTGCATTTCATTGTTTATTATACCTTTTTTTTTTTTCATGAGGCTGAAAACTGCTTTTGGCTTCATATATTGGCTCAATTAAGACGGTGTTTCATTCTTCACAACTGTAATACTTTGAAAAAGGCTCTGACAAGAAACTTCTATGTGATTTCATTAAATTTCAAGATTATGTTGCCCTGGAAATTCTTGGACTGAAGATGATTTAAAAGAAAGAACAGAAAAGGAAACACAAGGAATGGTTTCATTGAATGTAGTGGAAGTGTTACTGGAAATCCTGTGAGTGTGTTTCACAGGATACCACCCTTCCTTCTAGGTGAACAATTTCCTAATCTGTGCCAGACAGAAGGAAGAATTATGTTTTACTGGCAAAACAATTATTAGGAAAACTGAGATGAAAAGAACAGCAAAATAGAGAAGAAAATTCAATTGTCAGATTTTTTTTTCTGATTGATTTTAATTACTCTATTCCTGTTTATTTAAAAATCTTTACACTGCTTTTTGAATATAGGTCTCCTTCCCTAGTGAATTACATTTTATACCTGATGAATTTGGGGGTTGCTTTGGTTGATAGGTAATGGTTCACATTAAGACATGTGCCATCGTTTCTCCAGAAGTTCTGAGCCACCAACAGCCTAAATATTTAATACAGAGCTTTACAGAGTTTAGAGGGAAATGCAGAGAGGGAGTTTAGAAGGAAATACTTTTTGGAGCACCCTAAATCTATTATTTGGTTTTGTGTCTCCTGAAATACATGCTGCAGTCTCTTAAATCATCTCCAGGAAACATATTGAGACATATTGGCCATGTCACTGTGTGTTGTGTGGAACTGGGAGTGATTTAGAGAGCCAGTTCTACTTTTTAGGTAGAATCTTGTAATTTAAACTCCCTACAGACAGTTGTGGTAATGGGCACTTTAACTATGTTAAAGTTGCTACTTGCTTTTCCTTCAGGTATGTGCATTAGAAATTCAGCATGATTCCTGTGGAATAATTGTGATCAATATTTTTATTTTTAAGTCAGCTGGCACTAAAAGTGCAAACTCTTAAACATCCAGCTATAATTCTATCTCATCTCTTTTATTGCCTTCTAACCACAAAGGAAATTAGTGAAATTTTCTTAAAGGGTACAAATACTGCATTTTCTGTGATTCTTTGTCTCCTTACAGCTTGCCAATGGGATTGGCTCCCATAATGGAATTCTTTACTAGCTTTGATCCATTAAGAAATTTGGTGCTTGCTGGAACCCAGTGTGGGCTAAAGTCAGTATTTAGGACTGAAACTTTCTGAAGGGTAAATGTTTTGTAGATATTCAGAAGAGAATCTGCAAATGCTTTGTTGATATTATTTTTAAGTTTGGTTTGGGGTTTTTTTGCTACTCTTGTTTATAAATCCTTGTATGTTTCTGTGTAGATAATTTTCATGTTGACCTGGCAGTGTTTGGCATTTCTATATTTACTGTCTGGATAACTGTTTTATAAACCAGTTGTTGCTGATTCTGCTTTTGTACCTGAAGTTAATATGGGATTCTTTATTTCCTGTAATGGACCTTTATTCTGTAGAGCTTGGTGTCCACTGATTTATCCCAGAATACACTTAAACACCCAAAGGTGTGAAGTGGCTACCGCAAATGGGCAAAAATACATCTTTAATGAGTACAGATATCTTTTATCTGATTAGTTCTGATATAAAGACAGGAAGGAGGGCTCTTTTTAAGGTTTACATGATTGTTTTAAGGAATGATGTCTGCGATAAAATGTTTTTCTCTGTTATACTCCAGAAAATGGTTTCATTCTCTCTTCTGTGTTGCCATTGTCCCTGTTCTCACTTCTGAGAGTCTGTAGCAAAGGAGACATCATATCTAAGAGGATTAATTTCAGGGAATATCTTTGAGAAGTATCTAATGCTGGAGATTATCCAAATACTAACACATTTCTACTGTACACCTGTGAACTGGGATCCTTGAAGCTGGAAATTTAGCAGATTAGGAGGATATTATTTTGGGGAAGAATTTGAGTACTCTCATATCATGATGCAACCTTTGTCAAGTTTATTTCAGTTTATTTCTTGGAAGAAGCAGAAATATGTCAAATTACATAGGAAAGAGAAATAAAAAATTGGAGAAAAAAGTTGAGCCTTGGGGCTAAAAATTCTTATAACTAGAGTCAGCTGAAGAGAGAATCCTGTCACAGGAAGTGACTCACAAGTTCTACTTCTAGCTGCTCTTGTCAGCTCTGCTTACAATACATCTAATATATGAATTAACATTTAGTTGGGGAAGTGAACATTTTATAAGTACCCATTTTTTTTTAAATCTGAGCATACTTCAAGGATGAAGTATGCAAAGTAAAAAGAATATTCCAGGCCTGTGTCCTGCAATTCTTTGGCAAATGCATCAATTTATGATAGGAGGTTACAAGCTGAATGAAGAATATTCTGTCAATGGTTTTGAGTAGCATGAACACGTTCTTGGCTGTAATTTTACAAAGCTCTTCCAAAACTTTTTTCTTTTTCTTCCTGCATTGCTGTGATACTGTTTCTTACGTTCAGCTCATCATTTGTGCACAGGTCTTTGTGGTAAAAATTAATTTAACAGTTTACTGCATGTGAAGGAAGTGGGAGGAAAATTTTAAGCAAAGGAAATTCAAAGTGCCACACCTAGATAAGAATAAACTGAAATACTAATAAGAGGGCTGGCTGGATGAAAATAGATGGTCAGAAGAGGACCAGGGGTCACTGGTGAACACCAAGTTGACCATGTCCTGACAGTGTTCTCTTGCAGCAAAGGGCAGCAGCTTCCTGGGCTGCGTGGGCAGAGCACTGCCAGCAGGTCAAGAGAGGTGAGGCTTTCCCTGTGGGGAGAAGAAAACACAAACCATGGGGTAGATGCAGACATCCAGGTCTTTAGCAAAATACCAGCAGATGGCTTTGCAGCACTGCTCACTGTAGCTGGATGGATCAGCTGCTCATATTCTTCACCTGCATAGGTCTGTGTTTGGCTGGAGTCTATTCTCAAGCAGATGGTATGGCCAAGTTCTCATCATCAAGCACAGCAAATTCACTCCAGGATGCTTTTGCCAAAGACAGAGAAGTGGAGTCCCACAATCTTTTTATTAACAGAAGGCTTTTATTTCTTCTTTTTCCACCTTGTTGATATGGCAACCTGCTAGTCCCTACCACAGAGAGTAAAGGCATTTTGTTTTGTGTCTCAATTACGACACCTAACAGCCCTTCTTACAGCAGAAGGATTTTTTCAGCTGAACTTTTTCTTAGCTGGGAGTGATAAAAAGCATCAGCACTAAGTGCAATGATCTTAAGGTATTCAAATACTAAGCTGAGATTCCAGAAATAAGAAAGATGGTGCTTACCCATCTGAGTTTCAAGAAGCTGAAATGCAATTCATCAATCTGTGATGGTCAAGTGATGTAAACCTGTGAAAAGCAGAAAAGCCAAAAGATTGGCAGATGGGACTGGGGTTGTCTGCATATATTTGGACATGCACCCTAGGGCTGTGAAGTTCCAGAGTTTAAACACATCCTTCCCTTTTAAGTCACTTTTAAGTCACTAAGTGCCTATGACCAGACAGCAAGGAGTGCATAGAATGTGTGACTGTGTTCAAAGACAGAAGCAAGAATAACTTTTTGTATCCATATACAGAAAGACAGGGTTGGTTTTGGTTGTTTTTTTTTTTTAAATTTATATCTTATATTATGTAGGGTTGGATTTTTTTTTTTTCAATTTTCATAAAAACTACTTATCATATCCTTGCTGATGGCTCTGTTCATGAAAACATAAGAAAAGGGGAAAGGTGAAACTATGCTGCCAGTTTTACAGCATTGCTATTATTTAATTCCACATCTCTGCTGTGAGGTAGCTGTAAGGGTCTGGCTCACAGATTAAAGTATGTTTTTTTCTTGTGTCATCTTTTCATAAGAATTCACTCCCAAATGGCTTTGTTGTACATATAATGTACTTAGAGAGATAATTGCAATGGCAAAAATGGGTTAGGGGCATGAAGAATAAATAGAGATTTCACCTAAGCTATAATGTTAAAATGGAAAACAAAGCAATGGATTATTGAAGAACAGAGGAAGTAAAAGAGTTGGCCTTATTCCTACTCTTATTTAAGAAGTAGAAGAGACTTTTCCAATTTTTGTATAAGAGCTGTTAAATATGATACACATTTGCTGTAGTAAAGGTGACAAAAGATTTTATACACCTTTTCCCCCCTGTCTCTGATCTGTCTTTGCCTAAATAATGAAGAAAGATTTGTTGTAAATTATAGAGGTGGAGACACCGAAACACAGGGCCAAATTCAAGCAAATAATAATCCCCATCTTGCATAATTTATTCCATATCTTTCAATAAGTTTGAAATTCTGATTGACTAGATCTCTGGTCAAAGTTTGGAAAATATATGTTTACTTTATATTATAATGTCAGCTGTGTCTAAAGGTTTGTTAGCTTGCAGTTTATTGTTCATCCACTGGCTATCCCTGTAACTTTTCATACTGTGGTTAATACGAACAAAGTCCAACTAAGTTGTACTGCAGAGAGTGGAGTCTTGATTCTTGGTGTTTCTTGGATCAAGTTTCTTCTGCCTAAAACAAGCTGTATTTAAAGCACTGTAACTGTGCTTACTCTTAACATTTGGTTGTTTGTTTTGTTTTTTTTTTCAATATTTAACAAAGAACCATTGCAAATGACCAGCCTTTATCTGTATGGCTGTGTATGTACCTGCATGTAGAGACAGAGAGATGTAATAAACAGTATTAATTATAAAGCTATACAGAATATAACCAAAACCTAATTAAGTTGTCATGTAACTTTCTTCTTGCAAAATCTCTATGAAATCCCATGGGCTTGGAAATCTCTTTGGATATACTTGTTCAGCTGTGCAGGTCAAATTTCTTGGCTGGAGTTATCTAATGAGATGACACAGATGCTTAGATAAAGTCATCTTCAGATGACTTTAGATTAAAAAAGAGAAAAAAAAACCCAAATCCTTAGTTTTAGTTTAAGTGCATAATGACTTTTCTCTTTGCATTTGAAATCTCATTAATATATTTTCACTTTTTTTCTCACATCAGCTTTTTCTTTCTTGTCCTTTCTGGCAGTGACCATATCTGTGAGTTAACTGCATAAGCAGCACTCATTATTTGCTTATTCAAGTATTGCAGAATATTTCATTTCAGATTTGTGAATTAAGGAGAGACAAGATGCCTCCCAGTTATCCAGGTGATGCTTAAAAGAGCTCAGAATACAGGTCACTAGTTAAGATACCTTTCTGAGGTTAAGCTAATGACATTTTTTATACCTTATTAACTATCTGATAGTGCACTAACAAAAATATATTAAACTTTATTAAAAAAAAAAGATAACTTATGCAATCACATAAAACATCAATTAATACTGAAAGCCCCAAGCAGTATTGCAGAGCTGCGCTCTAAGTTTGAATGTAATATAATATTAAAAATTAAAATGTTTGTGACCAGTGTTCCTGTAATTTTCTTTATCTCTAAGTGATTTTTTTCATTTTCTTTTTCATCTGTTGTATCATGAATGGGTTAAAAACTGAATATGTGTTCCCAGCCATGATTCCTTGTGCTCAGAAGGAAATCAAATATACAGAGGAGAAAAAAACCCAAAAAAACAACAAAAAACAAAAAAAAAAAAAAAACCACCAACCCAAACCTCAAAGAATTACAACATCAGTTAAGAACCAATAGCTATTCTGGGGTCTCTGGAACACCAGGGAGCAATAGGATAAGTGATCTAAAATTTTATCTTGTGGGATCCATCTCTGTTGATCTGCTTTAGTCTGACTGCAGCACTTCCCTAGCACAAGTCCTAAGCGAAGCAAATATCCCTTTTCTCTTGGTTAGAGGTGTCTATTTGTCTTGTATTAGCACCTAAGGATTCAACCCTTACTGCTGCACCATGTTCTGTACAATTTCCCTACAAATGTATAGCAAGAAAAACATTTCTGTTCTGCAGAGCTTCCAATTTAGATACTGTGAGAGGTAATTGATATTTCAAAGTAAGAAAGGGAGAGTAAGTTGGGAGTTAATTCTGAAAATAAAAGGGATTTTAATCTGGTGCAATAGCATGTAATCTGCTTTATAACTGAGGTGTTCACAGGTCTTAAAAGGGAAAAGGGTAAAAAGGAACACTGGCAGCTCCATCTTGATTCTGAGCGAAACACAAACAGGAGTAGTGATATGGCTGGATGCATTAAAAAATTGTGTTTCTGTTCTCCTTCATATTCAGATAGTCACTTTTACCATCCAGCCTTCAGCACTGATACTGCTGACGATAGTAGCTATAAAATGGCAAACCCATAAAATATCTTATACTCAGAAAGGAGCTTGCTGAGATAAATGAGGGAGTTGATGCCAGAAATCTATGAGCCAAAACAGTTATTTTGGCAGAAAATTTTGAGCAGATAGAAGTGAAGACATATGGCATTTAGGCCACAGGGGTGGAAACTGCAGCAGCTGAGACACACAAGAATGAAGACTTGGAAGAACACTCATTTTTCTTCTCATTCCAGGCAGCTCAAGTGCCTGAAGAACCTTCGAGATCTAGATTATATTGCAAGAGATGGTATGGATGGATAGCTAAAAAAATATTACAAATTGTGTAACTCAGTTGGAGAAAAGTTAAGGTTTTCCTGAATCTTAGCCTAGACTAAGAGAAAGATATCTGGGGAAGGAAAAGTGAGAGGGCTCTGTTTCCATTGTGCTGAGGTTGTAGGAGAACTGGGCCCTCCAAGAGAGCAAGAAAACACTTTTAAAAAAAGGCCAAGTTAGGTATAGAGAAAAGAAGGAATTCACCTGGACTTTCCTTTAGGAAATATTGCATTAATAAAATATAAAGCGTGTGTCTACTCCATAGTGTCAAGATTTTCCCAAATGTCCCTGGTTGCCATGGAGATGAGAGCCTAAGGACTGAAAAATAGTTTGTTGAAATTTAAAATTCTACTCTGTAATACTAAACATGGGTTTTGCCTGAAGTGTGGAGACTCTTTGGGTCAGAAGAAGAGCAGCTTTTGCTTTCAGAAAGAGTTTGACACTGTCAGGAGAAGTATTGTCACTGCTAGTTACAAACAGCTAAATTCAGTGAATATCTTCTTTCTTCCTGAGAGGAGAAATTGTAAGAAATGAGAGTGGAGTTTGTGAGGTTCACCTCCTTTTCTCAAACTGAAATGCTCTGATACACGGAGCAGTGTCAACTAGGCAGGACAAAACACACTTCAAGCTAATAACTGCAGCAAAATGCTCCCTCATCCGTGCGGGATCTCTTCCCTCTGTGCGCAAATTACATAATCCCACGCATCGCGGGGCTGCGAGCAGTGGGAGAAAGAAAGGGGATTGCTGAGTGAGGATAAAACCCTGCCCTCACATTTGTATCACCAGCACAAAGCCAGAAAACCTGTTTCTGGAGCTATGGGTATGCATCTTCTAGTATTTTCTAAAAATATACCCGGAAAGCTTGCTGCTTTGAAAGAAAAGTGCAGTTCAGGAAATTTCAAAAGGGGAAAATAATACTGTTGTATTTGCTGTTAGTCCTCTGTTTCCTTCGTTTTCTCAATGTATTACTCAAAATTGATGACAAGCTTATGATATGAACATCAAAAGAAAACTTTCCCTGTGGTGGATGACAGCAGGACAAGGTCAATAGCAGAAGTGATTTAAGCATTTGCTAAGATCTGTTGCATTATTCCACTGCAAAATCTGCAAGGCAAAAACCCACTAATAAACACTGAGCCACATTACTCTGCCTATGTCTCTCTGGAAATACCAAATTTGACATTCTTGCCACCACTTCTGTTGGCTATGATTTCATGTTTGCTTGAAAGATGCTTAAGTCCTTACAGGTATTTAGGTATTCTATGAGCTTTGAAACAGAATAAAATGTAGATTATTAACGCTCAGAAAAAAATGAAATAATTTACATAATATTACCTTAATACTTATATAAGAAAAATAGTATACATTTTTTCATTGTTCTAAAAAAAATTACTCCCAAGTTGAAGAAAAAGAGTTTATATAAAACGATTGGCTGAACATATTGATAGTAACAATAACAAACACTAGCAAAACATGCTCCCTTTGGGACAGTATCACTGTCATGAAGAGATATAAAAATATGCAAGGAAGGAAGGGGAAGTGGAAGGAACAAAGAGAAAGATGTAAAGTAAAAGCACATTTACACATTTCATAACTATAACTACCTCCTCAAATGAAGCAAAGAGGGAGAGGTGGTACAAACAATATTTTCCTGATGAAATATTATTGCCAGGAAGAAAGTATTGATGTAGCACAAGCTCCCTATAGTGTACATTTTTTATTCTACAGCCTGTTTTCTATAGCACAGTGCTCATCATAATTGCACTAATAGGTTTTGGTTTCCTGGAGTGACTAAACGTGTCTTGGCAGGAATCACACAGGCAGGCAGGTCCTGGCAGCATCATCTGTGACCCTTCCCATGTTCCCAGAGTACAGACCTCCCATGGTCAGGAGTGGCCGTGAGGCATAAACTGTTTGGGTCCATAGGTCTGGGAGGAACCCCCTATGAACTGTTAATTCCCTAGAATCAAATCTGCCAACTTAGGAATTCTTTGCCCTATCATTTCAGCAATTCAAAAATTATTACACCACTGTAAAATTCCTTTAATAAAGAGTTCATAAATATTTAATGCATATTAGGCCTTAAATAGAAAATATTTATAAGGAATAAATGTTCAATTAAGATGCACAATTTCCAGTAACTCTTCTTTTTTTATTAATATTTAGAGAATTTCTTGTCTAACCCTTTTCAGCAGATCATTCTGCTTGGGGCTGCTGCTTCAATGGTGCTTCATTCTTGGCCTTGTCATTTAAGTTCCTCATTTAATTTGAATACAAAAAATTCTATCAGTTTGGTGTTCTAGTTTCTCATTGATTTAAATTAAAATAAAAAAATATATCCCTTTGTATATTACTGAATACTTGAGACATTTAAGCAGCTTTGAAGAAATCTTTTTACGAAACTTTCTTTTTCTGTGTTCTTCCATCATATGAAGGGGAAAAGACAAGTAAGATGATAAACTTTCTTGAACTGAGTATTGAATCTGTAAGAAATATGATGATCAATAATAAAATTTTGCTTTGCCAAGGCATCTCTAGGTTTTGCTTTCCTCTAAATTAACCCAGCCCACCAATTTCAGTGGTTTGTTTTTTGGGTTTGGTTTTTTTTGGTTTTTTTTGGTTTTGGTTTTTTTTTTTTTCCATCAGATCTCTGCTTTTACTGTTTATGGCACAGATTGCTCTTGTGATAAGTTACAGAGTTCAAAAGACTTTTGCTTTTTCACAGTTGTGGCTGCTGCTGTTGGGTTATATGAAACCCTCCATTTCTGGCAGCAGGAGCATTGTATCCCAGCAGTACCTGCTGCCTCCAAGTGGGAAGCCTCGGTTTAAGTCCAGTAAAAGCAAAGAAAGAGTGGTGTTACCTTCCTGGACACTCAGGTCAGAACCTGTGAGAACACCAAATCTGTTTGCCCACAAAGTGCTCAGAAATCCCTGTCAGAGAGGCTGGTTGCAGTTTTAATCCATTTCCATTCAGAGCTTTAACAAATCAAGTCTGAAAGGCAGAAACTACCTCCTGTTCAAAGCAGTACTAAAATGATCAACTTCAGTCAAGTAATCTTGCACTAGATCAGAATCCCTCGGGGAAATATTTACACTTTGCTAGTTTACTCAGAGGAACAGCTCTGGGGATCTGGAGATATCCTCTGCATATATATTTTAATTTTTGGGTGTTTTTTTTATAACTGCAGGAAACAGTGCTGCCGGAGCTGGAGCTAGTGATTTAATCATAGTATTGCTAGAGGCTGCACTACCCTATCTGCTCAGAAATCAATATCTGTACTCCCAGTTATATTAGAGAAATGTTTACTTCTTTACCTGACAAAGATATTAATTTCTATATGCTATGTTTCTGATTTTTTCTTTTTGAGCTAATGATTTGTGGGGAAAGTAGCCTAATTTATTTTGAAATCCTTTAATACTGCACAATTTTCCCGTTATTGACTGGTTATTTTGTGTGCATATATAGCACCATTCCCATGCATCAAGATGCTCTGCAGAGGATTTGGAATGCTCTGTATGTAGGAAGCGATGCTCTCTGCTAAAACACAGCCATCAGCAGGGCAGGGTGTAGTAGCAACCTTTGCGTTGCTGGTGCTAGTGATTTCAGCTCAGGAGGTGAATAGGAGAACTCAGCTGGTGCATCAGGAGAATTTAAGCAGGTGAAATGCAATTACCTGTGTTGGAATATGATCAGGATACCGGTGCTAAACCCCAGCCCGGTGAAAAGCGCTGTGGGATTCTTAATGGCCACGAGTCAGAGAACGTTTTATTTCTCATCCCGAGGACAAAACCTCTATTAGCAGAGTGCCTCCTGCCACTCACTGCAATGCTGGTTTAATATGTACCCTGAGGGAGCAGTGTCACCTCCTGTGGCACGTCACCATTGCCACATCTACTCCCTGTGCAGGGGAGGGGGACCTGGGGCCAGAGGAAAGTGCAGAGGTTTGCTGGCGGTGATGAGCAGTCCATGGCAGTACGTGGGGCTGACTGGATGGCAGGGGCTGCTCCAGTGTGATTTTGGTAATGGCTGCACATATTTCCTGGTGGGAGCTGTCCCCAGAGGATTCCCATCCACTGGCTTTGTTTGCTTAATGAGAACAGATGAGATCGCGGCTCAAGGTGCTTGGTTACAAAAAGCACATTAAACATGTCAGGGCAGGTGATTCTCCCACTATAAAAATTGACAGTGTGGGATTAGCTGCTGCTGTGTTGGAAATCTATTAACATTTGAAGCAGTTTGAATTAGAAGTCTTGATGGAATTACAATTACTTTCCCTCTCCTCTGTGAATTTTGCTGCTATCTTTGTGTACCTCGTAATGAGAAGACTTATAAACCAAGGAAGATGTTTTCCAAAGTCTTATGTGGAGCCATATTTCTCTGTCAGATTTAAAAGCCTGTATGGATAAGGGTGTAGGAGAAAATGGACAGAGGAAAGTAAAGCCAGTGGGTTTCTGCTTATCAAGTCTGACAGCACACACCAAAGCATGGAAGTGGGTAAGTGGGGAGGCATAAAGGTCACAGCCTTGGGAACAGGCAGGCATTGGTGGTGTTCAGAATTACCCAGGACATGGGTAAGAGTATCCTGCTTTCTATACACTCAGTGCAGGGTGATGCAGGTAGAATAATAAGAGAAGAGTTGGGGAGTTGGACTCATGTAACTTTTTCTGACTGGGATTCTGTTTCCTTTTGTGTTCAAGCTGACAGACAGGAATTAACAATGTGTGCCAGTGCCAGGATATTGAGGATATACAGTGATTTCCTCATAACTGTGTCTAAAAAGTGAGGAACCTGCAATCTTCTTCACTCATCTAATGACTCCTAGACTGCCTTATAGCAGCAAATTTAAAAAAAAATACTAGTGATGATTTTAACTTGATGTGAAGGCAGTGGTGACAAAATTAGTGCAGCATGAGAGGAGGTAGAGGCAGAAAAACAGGAGGTGGACAAGTGTGGCCACCTCGTTGGAGAGCTTAGGATGGAAATCTGGGAGAGATTTTTGAAATACACATTGGCCTGCTGGGCAGCCACAGAAAGGCAAAAAAGAAGAGAGAAAATGATGACTAACATAATCTGGGGGAAAAGTGAGTGGCCTATCAAGAACGCAACCTCTGAGAGAAGGGATTGCCAAAGGAGGTCACGTGGTGATCTGTAGATAAATTGTGAGCAGGAAGAAAACCAGAAAGGCCTAAGAACTGGTCTCAGAATTTTGATATGGAAACAGTGAAATAAAATGCACATTATTAAAAATTTTGCCTGCTGTATGGACACAGGTGTGTTATTGCATATTTTTCCCTGGAGCAGAGTTTGCTTTAAATTAATGGGGACAAAAAAGACGTGACCACCACACATGAGCTACAAGAAAGAGAAACACTACTAGATGATTATGCATTTTTTATAAAAATAGAATTTGTTTCTCATACTGTATTTCAGATCTCTTATAGAAACTCAGAGACAGATTTCATTATCATCAGTCCTACTGTTTATTATTTTAACTTCAGAATATTTTAGCTCAAAAGGTAAAGCTATTGTTTTTGGAACTCGACCTCTGTGTGTCTCAAATAACTCACCTTTGGGTTTAATTTATATCTTGACCCTTACACAAGTACAGTATCTATATACTCAAGTACATCTCTCTTTTGAATAATCTCTGTCTTTTGCTGGTGGAACATTTCAAAATATTCCAAATTATTTTTGTCTTCTATATCTCAATCTTCATCTATGGATGCTAAAATATCTCTTTACATTATCTATTCACCATAATGTATTTCAGTCCTTCACCTGGCACAGTCATGCCAACAAAATAATCTTTTTTTTTTATCTCAATATACAAACTCATCAGCAGACCCATTTCCATTAGGACACTCTGGGGCCTCTGGTCAGCTTGTAGACCTTATCTCTGCCAGGCAGGGTGACATTTCATGCACTTTTCACCCCTTCTCCAGCCATGTCCAGGTTGCCTCTACTTCCTATTCCTTTAGATCCTTCCTGCAAAAAAAAAATTCTATCAGATGCCCACTGTATATATATCACATCTGAATTCAGTTATTTTGGTTCATATATGCAAAAAATTTATCAATCCCTTTATCTAAGTAACAGTTCATCTGCTGATAATATCTGCAGTTTTAAAGCTCTTGAAGTTCATTGCTTGAGGATTATATTTGCTTTAGTTGATTAGGAAGAAAATCATCTATGAGATCAAAATATAGGATTAACATTTCCTGAATATAGCACATGAAAAAAGAGAACTTAAATTTTGGAAGCTCAAATGTATCCTAATTATGAGGGGAAAAAATCTAATACCATTGTTGACAGTCTGTCCAAAGTGTTTAGGGAACTAATATTTACTAATCACTAACAATCTGGGTTTTTAAATATCATAGGTTTTGATTTTTTTCATGAATCAATAACTTGACTTTGATATTAGTAAAAATATAGATGGTAATCCGGTTCTAAAAACAGTTTATTTCATAAAAAACAATAATTCCATTGTATCACATGGAGCTATTAAATTTATGTTGATCTTTTAATATACTTTTGAATTTCTACAAGGAATAAAAAGATTTTATATTAATTTAGGCAATGTACCATTAGAAATTTTTAAAAATCCTGTAGCCCACGAAGTTCATATCATCAAATATCCTGTAATGTATTTTATCTTGCTTTCTTTAAAAAAGTAATTTTAAAAGTTCATGAAACAGGAGCGAATCAGATAGAGACACTTCCTAAAATCTGTAATAGAAATAAGTCCACTGTTAACTCCAACACAGAACATTTGAGGAAAAATGGAAAATAATTATGTTTTAGTTTATAATAAAATCCAGAGCAGAAAGGAAATGTCAGACAGGTATCACATTTTAAGTAACAAGTGAATAAATCAATATTTGCACTACATAATGAAAATTGACTTAACCACCTTCTATGTAGAGGTCTGGGGAAATAAATATCTTAAAATTTGGATCAAATAAAATATTCCTTCTTCATTTTAATAATGAATGAGCTTGGAAACTAGCTATACTTATTTAAAGAGATGTTCCTTTGAATTTATCTTTTTTGTATAAAATTATTTCTGGGGTTTTTTTACATGAAATTATTTTAATATTGTGAGTAAAAGTACCTTAATAATATCGGGTAAACTAAAATAAGTAGAATTTTGAGACACCTCTGTCTCCACTAAAGACTATAAATAGATTGAATGTTTCCAAGCATGGATGAATGGAATAAACAATTTATCAACTGGATCAATATCACTTGCTGTATCTAAAACCATCAACATGTGAAAAGAGAGCAATATTTTCAGGCAATATATTTTTTTTCCCCTAAGCTTTTTTTCCCCCTCCAGTGTCCCTTGCAGTCCTGTAATACTGATGTATACCAAAAAGATCCTCTGCCTATTTACCTGAACATCTGTCGCGCAATTTGCAATCCATTTTCTATTCCTGGATTATCTTGATGCCTGCAATAGAGGGATCCCCAGAAGATGATGTGGCCCATAGACTCAGCCTTGTGCAGCTCTATCCATACAGAAGATACACCTGGTAAACTCACTTGTAATCATTGGATAACCCTGGTAAAAATAGAAGAACCAGGGTGCTGAAAATGAATGCACAGGTGATGCTTTGAGGGTGTGTGGTCACTGCTCTATTACCTTTTTTCTCTCTTTTCAACTCTTTCATAATGGAATGACTGAGTTAATCCACAGCATCTTAAAACTGCTCTTGCTTTCCTCCAATGGCTGAGTCATTTTCTCATATTTTGGTAGCTCTCTGACCTTTATGTTCCTTGATCATTAAAAAATAATTCTCCTGGCCAGTCCTCATGTGTGATGGATTGTCAGGAGGCAAAAAGCCCCTATTTGCATTAATGAGGCTCACAAAGAGCAAGCAACACAGGTAGCAGAAAAGGAATTTATTTACTTCCATCCACTGTCCTTGCAGCATGACAGCAGGTGTCTGCTGTTTTAGGCTATTGAGGTCTTCTCAGGGCAGCTCTTTGGTCAAAAGTCAGGTTGTACTTAAGGACTGTGTGGCTCAGATTCTAACTTCTGTTGCAATCTTTGATTCTGGCCACAGGGAAATTTCATTTGCTAGCTCTTTCCCAGACAACATGAAGACATCTTGACTTTCTTGCCCTGGGAATGCAATAATTTTCACTACATATCACAGTGAGTGAGTCCATTTCCCCCAACAATAAGATGAGCTAAGGACACCTTGTGTTACAAAGACTTACACCAACTTCATCCCATAAGAGGTTTGAGCTGAAGAAACAAAAATTATTTCCCCCTCCCTCCAAAATCTTGAAGGAGGAGAGAGAATTCCAGATTTCTGAGCACCTACCTTGTATATAGAGTTCAGGAAAGTGTGGGAAAATAATGAAGAGAACTGATAGAAACTTAGTATATAAGAAGTGTTTCCTTTTTCTTGTAGACTGTAATCATATACATAGAGCATGTATAACCTAAGTAGATGCACATATAAATACATGATACATATAAAGTAATATATATCTATGTAGATAAACTGTATTATATGTTTTATATATATCATTACAATTACATTAAGAAATAAAGGGCAGATGCTTTATAATTAATAATTTATTACTTGTGGTGCTTACCACTTCCCATGCCAAAATGTCTTACACAATATCTAAACACAGACCAAGGGTCAAATTCCTTTCCTGGCAATTGCATACTCTAGACCAATCTATATCTTCTAATTTTGGCCTAGAGCTAAGGAAATTCTCTTCTTTGTTCCTGTCATTGGCAAAACTCCCACTTCAGTGGGATCAGAGCTTACACCAAAATGTTATGTGGTACATAAGTCACCTTCCTGGTGAGACTAAGGCAGGAGCTGTAGCACTTCATTCCCTCCCCTGTTTTCATGCAATACAAAAATAACCTTATAGCATGTCATCTTCAGGCTGAGGGCTTTGCAAGCAAGGAAACATGAAGATTTCAGCCTTTTTGAGCATGAGTTTGGAGAATATGTCATGTTCTTTTCCCTCACTTTAGAGATTGTTAAAGTGAATAACTTCCATGCTTCAAGTTCTGCCTTTGCTGGCAAGGAGAATGTGATGGCTTACAGCTGATGTGCAATGTGGATATGGCATGATTGCATACCTGGATTTAGGTGAACAAAATAACTGTGCTCAGGAGCCACTTGACATTTTGTTTTGCCTTTTTCTTTTTCCTTGTTGAACAAATGGTTGTGTGTTCTTGCTTACCTCCCACCACCCGCCGTCCCTCTTTCAGAGATTAAAATCTGGAATTTTTTATTCTGGAAATATACTAGTTTTTGAAAGGAAGGTTATGGATGGAGGGAATTATGTATTCCACTATCATTTATGTGGATAATTTGGAACATATTTTGTGAAAAGGTTTGTTTTTGCAGGACTTGCATTCTGAAGCTATTGAGAGGTGCCAGGGAGAATGCATTTCTCTTCCTCACGCTCTTACAGAGTCCTTGTGTGATGCTAATCAGAGCAGATTTATAGAGTGCATAGTAAATAAAGCCTGAACAAAGGCATGTATCCTTAGAAGAAGTAAAGAAAGTATTGACTAGGTGTTACTAAGAGTAGAGTGTCTATTGTGTGCTCTGAATGGCACTAGTATTGTAGAGAAAAGGAAAATCACAGGATTAAAGCCAGCCTGTAAGCACAGCCACAGCATACCTTAAAGTATCCATTTGAAGTTCCCAAGGCAACTTCAAATGGCATTTTTCTAGGTTGCTTTTGGTTTGGTTGGTGGGGTTTTTTATGGTTTTTTCCTTTGGGTTTTTTTTTTTTTTTGTTTGTTTGGTTGGTTGGTTGGTTTGGGTAGAGTGTTTTGGTTTGTTTGTTTGTTTTAAAGTTTGATTTTTAAATGTTAATATTCTTTAAAATGGGAATTTTTGCTTTCACTCAGTATAATTGTGTCTGTGCTGATTCATAAGTACATTTTCTGACAATAACAGCTAGCCTTACAGATCTTTGAAGAAAACTTGGCAAAGAGACCTAAGGTTAATGCCTGGTATGAAGCTGTTATTCCCAGCCTCACAGTACACACAAAATTACTGACCTACCTGAATAAGAAAATTGCTATTTTATCATGGGTTGATTTGCTGTCTGGATAGATCTCTTTAGCTTAAGCACTTTCTCTTTAAGTAATCTTGGAGCAATTTGTTTTGTTTCTAGCTAAGCCTGAACAGTAACTCTGTGGGATAAAAAATTTATGCAGAGAAATGAAACACTTGAAAGTCATAGTGGATCAAATATGGCTACCTTACTAAATTACCAGAGGCTGGGGGTTGCTTTGCAAGGCTGCAAAGAGTAAGCAAGAGATACCAAAAAAAGTTTAATTATATATGTTGAAATATTACATAAATGAAAATTGCACAATTAATTACTACAGCAATTCAGATTCGTTCACAGCTGGTGTGTAAATACAATAAAAATGTTTATGCTATTTGGCTATATAAATTAACAAATAATATAATTGTTTTTCCCTCAATATTAGAAGATAAAGGATGAATAAGTGACCTGGGATAGGCAATGTAATCACAAAGGCTATGGAAAGACTCTTTGCCTTCTTTGGTTCAGTCTTTACTGTGGCAAGGTTGGCTTTCATGCCCCTGACATGTCCTATGCCCAGTGTCACTCCCTGGAAATGTAGGCTAATGATGGTAGAGGAGGACCACGGAAGGGATAGCTTAAAGAAATGGGACAAGCATAAACTTATGGGACTTGAAATGGTCAAGAATGATGAGGGAACAGTGAAGTCATTTCAAGGTTTCTTTCTGTCATCTTGGAAAGTCTGTGGCCATTTGAGAATGTCACAAATTATGAGAAAATGGCAAATCAGTCTACACTCATTAAAAGCAAGGGTAAACATTCAGATAATTATAGGCCAGTCAGTCAACCTTTGGCCTTGAATAAAGCTGTGGAGCAAATTCTACTGATTTGCTGTATGTAGGGACACAAATACCCCCAACATGTTGACTTATTATCTACTTTGTCTTCTCTAAGGGAAAGTTTTGTCTTACAAACCTCTGATTGCCTTTGGAGATTACACAAATGGCTTGGTGGATGAGGAGAGAGCACAGGATGTTGTTTATTCTGATGGCAGCAGAGCTTTGGGCATGGTCTCTCACAGTAGTATTTCTGCAGCCAAAGCGGTAAAAATAGGCTGGACAGATGGAAAACTTGCTAGGCTGCCAAATATGATCAGTGGTGTGGAGTCCAACTGGCATGTGATTATTAGTGGCATTCCTCAGCAGCTGATACAGGAGCAAATACTGATTAATGTCTCTATTAATGAGTAGACTGGTGGGAATGATGATAAATCCTCATCAAGTTTGCAGATGACACCAGTGCTGGGACCAACAAATAAGTTGGAGGGAAGGACTGTCACTCAGAGATAATTCAGTAACCCCAAGAAATGGGCTGACAAAAATGTCATGGAGCTCAGTAGTGGCAGACTGAAGAACATAAGGCTAGGGGAAGATCTAAATGTCACTTTCAACTTCTTAAAAAGGATTTATAGAGAAGAGGGAGCTAGACTTCTGTCAGAGTTTCACAGCAAAAGGGCAAGAGGCAGTGAAGAGAGGCTGCAGGAAGGAAAAATGTAATTAGATCTAAGATAAAAAAATTCTTCACTGTGAGGATGGTTGAACACCAGTCCTGGCTGCCCAGAGAGTTTTGGATTCTCCATTTCCAGAGACAGCTAAATTTATATTATCCCTACACCGAGATGGGAGCTGGATACAGAAAACTCCCAAAGTCTTTGTAACCTGACTCATTTAATGACAACAGGAGAACTGGTGATCACAGAATTCCAGGACTCAAGTTTATAATGTTAGAAAAGGCCTGTTAGGTGGTCACATCTCTGATTTACTAAGGGAAAAAAAAGAGATAATTGTTTGATACAGGTACAAAGGAGGTTTTGGACACACTTTCCTGTTTGTGTGAATGTAGGACAGGAACTACCACAATTGCTGTGCTCCACAAAATGTTGTAGAAAATCTTTTGGTCTCTGAAAGACAAATTGTAGCAAAGCAGCACACCACACATACAGCTGAACTTTGTTTGCAGTGCAACTGAGGATGGAGCTCAGCCTAATTTATGTCCTGCTGGTAAAACAGAGTCTAGACTTTTGGAAGGACTTGGGTAGGAAGTGTTAGCCACTCATTTACTGAAAACTGCACAAGTTTATGTATAACTCCTGCGGTAGAAACTTCTCAAATTTTCCATCCTGGAACACTAGCAATTGCTTCCAAGTACTTTCCTTTAAGGGTTGCAGTTATCCCTAGAGATAAAAAGGAGCAACTCCTGTTCTGTACAGTAATTAACCAATATGTAGTCCTACTGACTTAGATCAGATAAAACCAGTTTCTTACATTTGGCTAACTCTATTTTAGTTTTGACCTTTTCATGCACATTAATCTTCTAAGCAGCTTAATGCTGATCTCCTATATGCTACTCACATCATTAATGCAGGTATTCTTGTCGCAGACTAGTGTAAGAAATTCAGAGTTTTAAGACGTGTTTCAGTTGTTAGCAAAACTACAGTCATCCTAAGTAAAGAGGAAAGATTTAATCACTGCAAAAAATTTACGATGTATTTCTAAATATTCTGATAATTTTGCTTCACACTGTGACAAACTCCCTGAGGATCATTGTAATTTTGATATTTATGGTCATTTGTCCCTCAGTATCACTCTTTAAGGTGTGTCATGAGAGATAAACACCAGGGTGCACTTGTAAAATAGGTTAATTTAAAAGACATTAAATTAATAATTTCTTGGGTATGTCAATAAGCAAGAATTATAAGTCAATCTGCATAAAATAGTTGGATGTACGTACACTAGCTTGCACTATAAAATAAAGTTAGATTTAAATATGTTCTTTTTAATTTATTTTTTCAAGAAGGAAAAATCTATTCCTTTGAATAATTTTTGAAGGACTCAGCACAAGATGCAAACATCTGTGTCCATTTTTCTGTGACAGTACAGTCTTCAGCCTAAGGAATTCATAAATTACTTCTTTTCACCTTGATTCTGCTCACTTTGCAGAGATGAAAATCATTGGTCTAAACTTTGGGGCTTTTTTAATTTTGGTTTTGTTCTAAAGTGATGTTTTAGCTGTGATAATCACAAAAATTACCAAAGAAGGAGAATTTATGTTGAAAGTCTCTCTTTAAAAGTCAAGCATGACTGCAGGAATCTTAATTGATCCTTCAGTCTGTGCACATTAGATGGACATTGAAAAGAGAATCTTAATTTTCTAACATTTTGTTAGGAACATTGAGATCTATTCTTTCCAAGATGGATGCAGGACACTACATGGCTCAGGAAACTGGTAATGTGACCCCAAGTCCATTATTACCCAACTCACAGCCTCAGTTTGAGACATGGGGATGACTGAAAGTCATTACCATCAGACAACTGCTCCATAAATTTACGTCAAAGGCAATGATGATCCCAGTCTGGCTTGCTAAGGGCATCTGTCCGCTTAATAAAATCATCTCTGTTATTGGTTTGGATTTCAAAGACTAAACAGGCATAGAAAACAACCATTCAGACAAAAAACCCAGGAATGCAGAGGGGTTGTGCAAATAAATACACACAGCCTGCACTCCTCCCAGGAGCTTTCTGGAATCCTTAATTGATTCCTAGACCTCAGCCACTCTGGAAAGATAAGCAAACTAAAGGCAGTTTGCCTGGCTGTTTTTCTTGAGAGACTCCATGATATTTTCTCACAAATATAAAGATGTTGCATTCAATCACTGAGGTTGGAATTGGGGATCTGTCTCTCCCAAAAGCAATAATTTTCTGATATAGAACTTAAGCATTTTCTGAAGCTCGTGAAGAAGTTTTTCAGTCCCACGTTCCCACTGTTGCAGTTTAATGTTTATAGGATTGCATCTTCAGTGTGAGGCAGTGATTAGCTCCCTGTTTCAGAGGAAAACAAGACATCAGGCAATCTGTCAAAACCATATCTTTTAGTACATGTCCTATGTTCTTTTGTTCTCAAAATAAGCAGTATAAATGTGATGAATGTATGGATGTAAGCATATAAATAACTAGTTAAAGCCTTCTTTCATGCAGCCTTGTTAAAGGTATGGAATTCAGGAATTTAGGCCAGCTTATTTCCATAGCTGGAAAATTATCTTCTTTTATTTCATTTTCTAGTAATAGAAAAAAAAAAAGGTTTTTGTTTTTTTCTCTCCTATTTCTCATTGTGTGTGCAAATTTGTGAGTATTTCATAAAGTAAACTTATTTTTTGCAAGAGACAGGAAGGGGTTTTATTGTAAACTTGGGGTTGGGTTGTTTTTTTGGATTTTTTTCCATTGCGCTGCATTTCCAAGGGAGATTAAACCTCTTATAAACTGTTTCTGTTCAAAAGTAATTTCATGTAGCAGCTACAAGCCAGTGGCTATTCAGCATTTCTTTGAGCAGGCCTGACATGTGTGCAGGTGGTGGTTGCCCTGTTCAGTTGCATCTTCTTAAGTGAGTTTCCCTGCTGGTGTAAATCAGTTGTCACTCCTTGAAATTCAAAGGATATGTTTGAATTTAGTTACAGCTGCATTATATCAGAATAGCACATTCTGAGTATGTGTTGTGGGTATATTCAGACCATGTCATAAAAAGCTGAGGCAAGACCTAAATAAGAAAGCTGGATTCCGGCATCTTCTTTAATGAGGAAGAAAATGGTAAATGTAAAATTCAAAAATACGTATTTTGGGTTTGGGATGTCTAAGTATGAGTGTAGGAAAAGTGAAATTTTAGATTTCATTTTCCTTGCCCTTCTCCCCTCACATCTCCATTTGCCTATTGCCATGCAGACAAACATCCTCAGTTATGTTAGGATGCCTGTTTATAGCGCTTTCGTTCAACCCAATCAGGAAATTGATTTGGGCTAATAAAAAAGGCAGTCAGGGAAGGCTTTTTTTCATTTTTAAGAGAGAATCCTAATCAGAGCTATAGCACAGAGTAGCAAATGATTGTGCCAGCATAGTAGACAGCAAATGCACCATGAGACAGGGGAAGGAATAGTTTAAGGTTCCATTGCCACCAAACACTTCGCATTTGAAATTATATCTTTAGAGTTCCTACAAACATGTAAGTACTGCTGTGTGTTTGTTCAACAAAATGCTAACAGCTGCCCACCAAAGACACCAACAAGTGTAAAAAGGAAAGACAAGTGGGCTTGCTTATCAGAGATTCAAATTAAGTGGGGGAAACTGGGTTTATAGCAGCTGTATGTCTTCACTTAGAAACCAGCTGCATGGTATTTTAGAGATGCTGTTTCTAAGCTTCAGGGTAGGAGTCAAGAAATTTGACTCATAACCTGACATGAAATAAAAAGCAAAGCATGTGAGAAAGCAACAGACCAGAGGGATCAGATTTGCTGGCTGTTACCTTGATACTTTTTTGGTGGATGATAAAGGTTAAAGGATAAAAGATTTTAAGCAGCCAAGAGGGTGCACAAGTGAAGCGGGGTCAATATCACAGGAGGAAATAAAAGACATGCTCTGCCCTAAAGTCTAACATATAAAATTGAATAAGCTCTCAGCTTTATGTAATATTTACCCTAGGGTGGAAATTAGTAGTTACCTTAGCAACACTAGTATCACCAGAGACATAGCCATGCTGACTCTGATTTACAGAGATGCATTTACTTTGACAATGTATTAAGTAACATTTCTGAATGTTTTACTGTGCTTTTATGACGAATGAGGTACATTGCAACCAAGAAAAATGGTTTCTCCAGATTTCTAAACACTACATGCTGGTCAGATCCTTACCTGGCATAAATCTAAGGCTTCATTTGCCAAGGAAATAATGTTGATTTATTGCAGTGGAAGAACCAGCTCATCATTTTGAGCAGCACCATGGTTTATTACCATTCACTCTTTTAACTTGTCAGCTATGAGGGGATTTGATTTTGTAATATCATGGTCATGAAAATGAGAATGGTTAACAACCTGCAGTACTGCCAGACCTACTGGGCAATTGAAGTGTAACTTTACCTCTAAATTCAGGGTTGACTTAGATTTCTTTCTGCCACATAATGCTTCAAATATTAAGAACACAACAAAGAAATCATTACTGAAAGCACAGCTTTTTATCAAGAAAGTTCTGAATTTGGCCCTATGATACTGCATGGTTCATATTTCATGCTAGTTGAATTATTTAATCCAATAAAATTGTCAGCAGTCTGAGCTTCCTTATACACATACCACACAGCCATCTTCAAAAGCTACATTAATGTATACTGAATCTTATTTTAAGTACTCTAAGCAAGAGTGAGTCTGCTGTCTTCCAGGCTAAATTATTATCTCTCAATACATGGAAACTGCTCCTTATTTGGATGCTGAATTTACTAAATTTTTAGCTTCTTCAGCTCATGTATTGCGAGTGAATTCTGATACTGCAGATTTTCAAGTTACTTTAAAGTATAAGTACACTACATACTCTGGAAAGTTTAAGCATTATTTTCTCCATAGCAAACAAACCAGATTGCATTTATGGCATGACTCTCTGAGTTATTTTGGGGAGCCTCTTAGAGTTCCACTAAAACCTCTCCCTGAAGCACAAGCACCAAGTGGTGGTACATGTTACCCTTCTGCCACCTGTAGACACCTTGTCCCCAGAGGAAAAAACACATTCCTAATTTTGTTTCAGTTTTTTATGCCTCCCAGGTCTACAGCTTATTGGGTGCAAGGAAGCTAGGTATTGATTTTCATTTTGTTTCTCCAGTTATATATTCTCTTTCCACCTGGACATCTTGTCCTGTCAATTTTGAGAACTTGTTCTTTTGGCCAGGATTTTCAGGCATGTGTCAGCCAATTCTAAATGGAGGGTTCCAGCCTTCATATGGAAGTGGGTCATAAGATGAATGCAGGAAGCCACAACAGCCACCACAGGTACAGAAATAGGAGGAATTTTCCAGGGGAACACACTGTGCATAATAATAAAAAATAGATACAGAGTAATCTCGTGTCTAAAATATGAAATCTGTGTATAGACTACAAAGATACCCACCCCACATACAAACAGTGGCATGCTGTGAGATTTCCAAACATGCATGCATAAGGCAATTCCCAAACTATACATATGTGCTGCAGTTTTCCAGCAAATTCCAAATTAACCAATAACTAATGCATTTACCTGCATCACTGACACTAGAGCTCAAGTCAAATCTGCTGCCTGCAAAGACTCAGTAGTCTTTCTTTGGTTGATGTTTTCTGGAGCAAACTCTGCTGCCCTGCAGGGTAAAATCTTTGTTCTTTATTCCAAGTGAATTGTCTTGTATTTTGCCATATTAATATGCAATGTTGCTCCAACAACAGCCCCATCAATAAATTTTTACCTTTGTGTAGCAGATCTTTTTATTTTTATTATTACTTACTATACTGTAACCTTTACACTACCTACAGATTTCACTAGGCATCCACAGACTGCTGATAAAATGACTCAATAATTTTGGATGATAGATTTATCCCCTACTGGACTTTGCTAATAATGCATTTACACTCTATAATCAATTATGGTTTTTAGAGACCTGCCAGTTATTCAACTCTTATTTCATCTATGGCACCATGTTAATTTTTAGTTAAAAAATCTTGCCAAGATGAAAGTAAAACAAGGTAAACACTTTTAAGAAATATTGGTATATTCCATTGTCATATGGAATATACCATAGGCATGTGATTGTGTCCAGAAAGAGATAACAGTCCTGTATTTTTTAATATGACCCACATTTCACAACTACCATTAAATTTCTGGTTTTGATGCCACAGAATCTTGAGTGAATTGCCTTTTATTTGTGCGTAAAGTCTGAATAAAATGAGTGTTTGTTTAGCTTTTATTTATTCTTTACATTTCTAATAATTAAGAATAGCTGAGTGAGATCCCTGATCCTGTATGAAATTTCTGTGATTTGTGGCTTTTTAATAGATGCTCAAGAGATTACTAATGGTGCAGCATAACCCTGGAGAATTGTGGGAACGTGTGAGTATCCATTCCTTTGTTTTGCTAAACATATGGAAAACAAGATTATTTAAATGTGGCTGCTTGCTCTTGGCATTAGAGATCTGTCTTGTATTCCTTCTTTCCATGAGCTATTTGAAGCCTTTGTGGAGGGAAGGGAGCAGATTAATTCCTGAATTGCTTACTGTATCATAGAAACACTAGTGAGTGAGATGTGTGTTTGTGGCTCCCCTTTAGGTCACTTTTTCTCTTCTGGGTGAGTGTAATCATGCCCTTCACTGCTACTTTCCAGTTCAAATCCATCCTGCCTGGTATTATTCTTGTACTCTTTGTGCTTTCTACTGCACTATTTCACCCCCCAAATGAGCAATGCAGGACTTGGTATGCTATTGCTTGAACCAGATCTTAATGAAGGCCACCTATTTGCTTTCATTTCATTAAATTTAATGTGCAGAAGTCTAAACAGCTGTGCATAGAGTAGAAACTTCCCTTAAGTGAAATGTTTGGGCTGTAGAATCAGCCTTCAAGGTGCACAGCTGAATGCAGTGCTTCTGAGCCACGTGTCCTGGCTGGGAAAGACAGGCATCTGCTAAGGAAGGAGGAGCCTCCCTTGAAATGGAAAATGGAAACCCACTCCCTCTGAATTGTTATAATTTTGAAGTTAAGGGGGCTCTCAGGCAAAGATATGGGAGTAGGAATAAAAGTTCTTTATCAGGAAAAATAAAAAATGCAGTAATACAAAACAACACTGACAGAGTCAGAAACGTGACCTGATACCCTGCTGGTCAGGGTGTTGGTAGCAGTCCCATTAAATGGTGGCTGCAGTCCTCCTGGAGTGACAGATGTGGTTCTGGTGGAGCAGGGATCCTGGAGAAGGGTGGAGTTTTCCTCTGAAGGTCCAGTGGTGGTTGTAGATGGGCCTGGTCTTCCTCTGGCAATCCAGTGGAAAAGAAAGCTGCTCCTCTGGGAACTCAGTGAGAAAAGGCTGCCTGTGGTGTTCCAATTCTCAGATTATATCCAGGTAGGAATGCTTGGCTCCTCCCCCTGGGTGGAGCACATCACAATAGGGTCATATAATTTTATCAGTTTTGCAGTGACACTCAATGACCCATTAACAGAAGATATCTCCTGGAGGGAGGGTTGGTTGTGGAAGAGATAAAGTAAAACTGCCCAATTAATGGGAGATAACTGCCCCACTTCTAACAAATGGCAGTGGAATACCCACCCCCAGCTACATCTTGCATTTGCAGTTTAAGACACCATGGTTCAACCTCTTGCAGAACCAGACTTCCTTGCAGAACAGGTGAGTGCAAGACTGGACACTTGGACTCTGAGGTTTCCAATTCTTGAGTTACTGAGATAATCTCTTTGCTAGCAAGCTACACTACAAAACAGCTGCCATGTGTAACAGTGTCAGGAGTTAAGGAATTACTTCCTAAAACCACAATGAATATGCAGGCAAACATTAAGGGTCAGGGAAAGGGTTCAGTTTAAGTGACAGAATAAATATGTTTTGAATTGCTTTGAGAGCTGCAGAAGTGTCTAGAGAATGGATGATCCTGTGAATCCTAGTGCATCTAGTCCTGCGTGTTGCAAGGGCATAACACAAGTCTATGAAATAAAGCAGATCATGGGTAAAACAGAGATGTAGAACAGCTCTAGGGAAAAGAAAAAAAAAGAAAGAATAAATTAGAAATATGTTTTTTGACTTGTAAACACATGGATAACAGTAACAGTGCCACTTCTGAAAATAAAAGTTAAAATCAACTCCTTAGGTTCAAAGAAAGAAAAGCAAACATTTTTTGCATACATTTCTGGATCCTGTGGATTTCTCCCATAACAGTTCCCTTGGAATGACTTCTTTCTTGATAGGAGGAACTAATTTTTATGTACAGGAGCAGTGCCTGAAGAAATCATTAGGGCAATGAATATTTCAGAAAGAGCATGGGGAGCACTTCGGGGAGAAAGGCATATCAGCAGGAAACCTGTTCTGAGGAAGTTTATGGCATTTTAAATCATTTCCTGGCCTCTTTTTTGCACGTTAGAAGATCATTATATTGGCAACCTATTCATCACAATTTTGAAAGCTGGATTTTTCTCTGCTACAAGGGGAGAGGGTCAACAATAGCTGTGTAAGAAATGTATTCTATTTGTTAACTTATTTGCTGCAGTAATGCTTGGGTTTTGATTTTATTCTTTGTTGGCTTTTTTTGGTTTTTTAATAGGAATTATGAATGACCAAATATCATAAATACTAGATCTTGTCAATCCACAGGTGTGTGGGGTGAGAATATGATACTGAACACAGCAAGAGGTAGAAGTTGCAAGAGATCATCCTGTGCTTAACGCCTTTGCTTTTGGAAAATAAAAAAACACACCAGCTCCTCCTCTGCCTGAGTTCCCATAGAAGTGAAATGAGCTGCTGTCATCAGAACAACTGTTTGTATTTTCTCTGTGGAAGGTAGCTCAGAGTTCCTGCTGCTCGTTCCTTTTATCCTCGTGAGCAAGCCCAGTTTGTGATTCCAGTTTGTGAAAGTAAACATGGGATAGAATTTTTTTTCTTCTGCAAGCCACCACACCCCAATGACAGGAAGAAGCTGTGGCCACTGTGACCTTTGGAGGCCTTCCCCACCCAGCCTAACACCCAGGCCCATGTTAGTGCATTCACCTGCAACTTCAGGAACTTGTGCCTCTGGGTCCTCCACACTTTTAAGGCTTTTAAGATGGTCAAAGACAGGAGGAAATAACCTGACTAATCCTAAAACTGCTGGAATATCTTGGAGGATTGTGGATAAACCATTGTGACTCAAGTCTTGTGAAAAGTCATCCCTGGATTTAGCCATTTGGGGAAGAATTGGTGAACCTTCCTCATGGTGAAATGTCCCAAGGGGGGAGATGATCTTGTTTGCTGCCAGGCACCCATCCAACTTCTCTCTCACTCTCCCTGCTCAGAAGAACAAGGGGAGAAAATAAAAAGAGAAAAGCTTATGTGCTTGGGTAAAGACAGATATCTCTTGCTAATAATTGATACAAGCAAAACAGTTGTGCCATTACTTAACTAATGAGGAGATTAGTTAATGGTAAAAATTATTTCTAATTAAATTAGAATTGAATAATGAGAAACAAACACAAAAACTAAAGCATCTTGTCTTTACCCCATCCCTTTCTCCCAGGCTCAACCTCACTCCTTCATTCCCCACTCTATCTCCTCCCCCTTCCTAGCACCGTAGGATGTTGGAGGGTTGTGGTCCATCCATAACAGCTCCTTTCTGTTTTTTCTTTCTCTTAACATCACCCATCCCCTGCTCCAGCATGGGCTCTTCCCATGGGCTGTAGTCTTGAAGGATAAACCTGCTCCCATGTGGGCTCTTCATGGGCCACAGTTCCTTTGGGAAATATCCATAATTCTAGCATGGAGTCTCCCACAGGCTGCAGGGTGAATATCTATCTATTCCAGCATGATTTCTCCAAGGGCTGCAGATGAAGCTCTGCTCCAGCATCTGAAGGGCTTCCTCCCCCTCTTCTCACATCTTTTTTTTTATTCCCTTTGTCTACTGTGTTCTGCCTTTCCTTAACCAAGTTTTCCTTGAGACATGACGAGCTTTGCTGTATCCTGTGATAAGTCAGTTTTGGAGCCACACAGGGCAGTCCCTGACTTCTTTTGCACCTGAGTGTTGTTCTCTTTTACAAAACTGTACCTTGGCTGGATAGGATGGAGTTAATTTTCTCCATAGCAGCCTCTGTTGTATTTTACTTACAAAACTGTCTTTATCTCAACCTGTGAGTTTCCATCATTTGTTCTTTGAGTCTTTCCCCCAGCCCACTGGAGGTGTGGGAAAAAGTGAGTGAGTGGTTGCAAACTTAGCTGCTGGCCAGGATCAAACCACCACAAAGTCAGGATTTTGCCCAACAGGTAGCCTCAGGAAGACAGCAGCTCCCAGCTTCTGCTGAGCTGGAATCCTTTGCCTCATGTATAGATAATATACTTGTCACAGCTCAAGGCAGCCTGTGTCACAGATCAGGAGCTCCACAGCAGAAGGAACCTCTCATTACAGAGGAGGGGGACAGGAACTGTCTCGAGATGAAACCTCACTAAAAAGGTTTTAAAACAAATTTTAAAAATGAATAGGAATAAATTGCCAGGGCCAGATGTCATTCACCCATGAATATGAAACTGGTGAACTGCCAACTGTGGTTTGCAATATATTCATTGTGTCATCCTTAGTACCTAAGAAAAGAAAGTGCTAAGTATGACAGAAACTTCTAAGAACTCCAGAGCTATCCTAGTTAATATAAACAAGTAAATCAGATTTCCATGAGAATAAAATTGGTAGGAGCTGTAAAATAAAGAGAATTAATTAGCAGATCCATGAATAAATATGATGCAGCAAATGAAAGTCAATAGGTTTTTTTGTAAGGGGAAGTGATTTCTCCCTCTGTGTGACAGACACAGGTGATACAGTCAGTGTCATTTGCCTAGTTATGTAAATTAGCCCTGAAACACAGGGCTTCCTGAAAAACAGGAAATTATCGTTAGGAGGTGGCTTTGTTGGATGATAAATCATTAGGAGGTTAGGGTTTATAATGGAAATTCATTATAAGATGAGGTCCCAGGTCCTCTCTTTGGGATTTAGAGTGCTTAATATGCAGGCATATTTTCACCTTGGAGAAAAGGGATGAATTGAAAAGTTAAACATGGCTGTACAGCATTGCAGCCAAGCAGGATGCAAAGATGCCTTGTGTGATGAATAAGAAGATAACATAGGGCCAGGTAGTAGATATTCCCAGTTTTCTGTGTGTCTTTTCACATGTATGCATAAATGCATGTATTTGCAGCCCCGATGTACTCTAAACAAGCTGTCACCATGAGTGACCTGTCCTGCTAGGAAGCTCTCAGTTTTTGGAGGAGTCAAAAATCCTCAATTTACACCACTCTGTGTGCTTCTAATACAACAATAGTTTGAATGCCATGATATTGCACTTACCCCACCTCAAAACAGCATGAGGAGAAGAGGAAGGCAAATCTGTCGTCATATAACAAAAGATTTAAAAGACTAGGATAATTTATCACAGAAATCAAGTGACTGAAGTAGAGGTATGGCCTAAAAATCAATTAATGAGGGGGAAAGGGTTTAAATATCAATACCTAATTGTTATATAGGATGTAGGGGACATCTGTTGAAATTATTGGAAAATAAGATTAATGCAAGTTAATTTTTTTTCTTTTTTACTAGGCATAAATTGTGGTGAATATTGTCATACATTTCCATGGGCTTTTGCATACAAAAAGGACAAGGACACTGACAAGTGTTAAACTTTGGAGATCTGCATTTATCTGTTACCTCAGTAAATTTGTATGTTTTAGTTTGCCAGATTCAGCATAAAGATGATAAGGGTGAATTTAATACTATTTTACCTAAACATTTCTTCCTAGTCTATAATTTTACCGTCCCTGCCATAATGAAGAAATGTAGCCTTTTCACATTAATTAGTTCTTTTCATTTAACTTCTATTTCTGTTATTTTAGTGCAAATACTAGCAAACACACATTGGAACCCCTCCTAAATTCATTACCAACTTAGTGGAGAGTCATAGATGAAGGGAAGAAAATTCCCAGATTAACTAAAAGATTACTTTTCAATGAAACACTTTGCCTATAAAACACACACAAAAAAATCAGTAGTGCAAAAAACTATGCTCTTGTTATTTACTGAATGTTAGAGCAGCAAGTATCTGTTAATCAGC